>NC_134539.1:142758149-144246274 GCF_050624435.1 Tenrec ecaudatus | reverse complement strand
ATTCACAGGGAGGCCCAATGTGACGGACAGAGTCAAGCTGCTCCCCGGGCGGGGTGGGGTGGGGTTTACACATCATTCCCCTGAGGAACAGCTGGTGGGTTTGAACTGCGGGCCTTTTGCATCAGCTGGACTTCCATTTTGCACTAGCTGAATGTCACTCTCATGCTGGGCGGGATCGAATCACCTCTACAAGGAGCACTGTGGTGTGAAAGGTTTGGTGTGGGGGCTGCCAATGGCCAGATTAGCAACTCAGACCCATCAGCTGCTCCGTGAGAGGCAGATGAGGGGGGCTGTCTGCTCCTGTAAACACGTACAGAGCCCCAAAACCTGGGTCAGATCCAACTTGATGGCAATGGGCCGGTGCTGGTGAGGTGACTATTTCCTCAGGTGTAGCCAGGACTTTTCCTGTGTCTTTTTCCAGTTCATTTTGCCAGGAGACCCCACAATTCTCAATGCCATCAGCCGGTGCCCCACTCTCCGTAACTGAGTCTTGTTTCAGTCTGGGAGGTGGGGTTTGGCATGTGCACTAAGAGTTCTGAATGGGCGTCTTCCATGGTTGACTGGACAAAGAAACCAGTCAAGATTGATCAATAGAGCAGACTTGGGGGGTAGGCTTCCTCTGCAGCCTCTTAGGGCTCCTCACTCTTGCAGAAGATCTGGGGGTAGGAAGGCATCTCAGGGCATGGCCCAGGCTTTGATTTCATTTCCCTGCTGCTGCTGGTGCCCCCTGCCTGCCCCATTCCCTGCCCTTTTGAGTGTTCCTGCAGCCCTCTGCGTTGCCGGGAGATTTCACCTTGGCTTGGCTTGGCTCTGTTGCCTGGACCTGGGACCATCTTGGGTTTCCCCAGTTGCTCACCCAAAAGAAGCAGGAGCCCTGGGCCTGCAGTGGGTTACACACTGGGCTGCTTGCTAACCATAAGGTCAGCAGTTCAAAACCACTACCCACTCCTCGAGAAAAGAATGAGGGTTTATTGCTCCCATAAAGACTGACAACCTCTGAAACCCTGCAGGGGGAGTTGGACCGTGTCCCGCAGGGTGGCTGTGAGTAGAAATTAACTCATGGCGGTGAGTGGTACCCCAGGTAGGCGCACCGCCACTGGGCTCGCGGAGCAGTCGCCTTCCGATGGCCTGGTCTGCCCCAGGGTGGGGCCACGTCTTCTGAGCGTTCGTGTAGTTGTCCAAACCGAACCCCAACCTCACTGCGTGGTGTCAATGCCGACTCATAGCAGCCCTAGAGGACAGGGCAGAACCGCCCCTGTGAGTGTGTGAGACTGTCACTCTTTTCTAGGAGTAGAAAGCCTTGTCTTTCTCCCAAGGAGCAGCTGGTGGTTTCAAACTGCTGACCTTCCGATAAGCAGCCCTGCTTGTAACCAGGACTCCACCAGGGATCCTGTGTCGCTGTCCAAGTGCTAACAGCTGTGCTTATCCCTGGTCCCTCTCACGGGCAAGTGGAAGGGCAGGTGGAGCGAGAAACCTGCTTTCTCTGTTTCTCGTGGGTCCTGTATTTGAATTCATAGGTACTGGTTGGCCAGCAGGCACGTCCTTGTTTTAGCTTTCAGGTGTGTGGTTGATTGAATAAACTTTTCATGGGTTCCATGAAAAAAACCAAACCAACGTATTCATTCTCCTCACCTCTGGTGAGTCAGGTGATGCGTGGCGTCTGCGATCTGCTCAGGGCGTCTGTGTTGTCACCTCTTGCTAATTCCCAAAGCAATCCAGAATAACACAGTGGCCTCGAACAAGAGCAGTGCGTTACGTCTCACCATTCTCTGCTCTCCACTGGGGCTGGGAGTGTTGTCAGGTGCCGCAGAGCCGGTTCTGACTTCCGGCCACCCTGTGTACACCAGAACAAAACACTGCCTGGTCCCACGCCATCCTCACAAGCGTTCTGATGGTTGAGGCCATTGTTGCAGCCACTGTGTCCGGCCATCTCCTCGAGGGTCTTCCTCTCTCTCACTCTTCCTCCACGTTACCAAGCATGATGTCCTTCTCCAAGGACTGCCCTCTCCTGCTAACATTTCCACCGTCCGTGATATGAAGTCTCCTGTCCTTGCGTCTAGACACATGTGTTTGGTCCTTTGGCAGCTGGGACACTTTCCATGTTCTTTGCCAGCACCATCTTTCAAATGCACCAATTTCTCCTTTGGTCTTCCTGACTCGGTACCGGACTTTCACATGCATGTGAGGCAATTAAAAACGCCATGCCTTGGGTCAGATGCACCCCAGTCCTCAAAGTAACATCCTTGCTCTTCAGCACGTAGAACACATCTTGTGCAGCCGGTTTGCCCAATGCAGTGCTTTGTTTGACCTCTGGACTGATGCTTCTGTGAGCCTCAATCATGGAGCCAAGCAAGAGGAAACCCTTGACAACTTCAACTGGTCTCCATTTATCATGTGACCTATTGGTCCAGTTTTGAGGAGTTTGGTTTCCTTTACACTGAATTGCTTGGTTTACTCCACACTGAGGGCAGCCGTCCTTGATCTTCCCCAGCAAGTGCATCAAGTCCTCCTCCCTGGCAGCGAGCAAGGTTGAGCCATCTGCACACCGCAGGTTGTTCACAAGCCTTGCTCCCAGCCTGATGCCAGCTCTTCGTATGGTCCGGCTTTTCGGATGACTTGCTCTGCAAACGGGTCAACTCTGTATGGTGAGGGGCTACCACCCTGGTGCACCCCTTTCCTGATTTAAAACCATGCGGTATTCCCTTGTTCTGTTCACACAACTCCCTCTTGACCCAGGTACGGGTCCTGCACGAGCACAATGAAGTGTTCTGGAATTCCCATTCTTCTCAAGGCTGTCCATAGTGCTTTGTGATCCATATAGTCAAGAGCTTTTTGCAAGGTCAGTAAAACCCAAGTAGACATCCTTCTAGTATGCTTTGCTTGCCACCAAGATCCATCTGGCATCAGCAATGATATCCCTTGTTCCACCGCTCCTGAACCCAGCCTGGATTTCTAGTAGCTCCCTGTCAGGGTACTGCTGCAGCCATTGTTGAATATTCTTCGGCAAGTATTTACTTGCAGGCGAGAGCAGTGAGATTGTTCTATAATTTGCACATTCTGTCGGGTCATTCTTCTTTGGATGGGTACAAATATGAATCTCCTCCAGTCCGTCAGCCAGACAGCTGTCTTCCAAATTTCTTGGCATAGATGAGTGAGTCCTTCATCAGCCTGTTGAAAGATTTCAATTCGTGTTCTGTCAGTTCCTGGAGCCTTGTTTTTCTCTACTGCCTTCAGTGCAGCTTGGACTTCTTCCTTCAGGACCACTGGTCCTTGCTCAGATGCTCCCTCCTGAAATGGTTGGATGTCATGGCCGGGGCTGGCTTAGCCCATGGCCTTGTCTTCATTCACAGCTCGGTTGGCTGAAGCATCGAAGTTCACTCAGCTAGTGCAGGATTCCTCGCAGCATGGGGTTCCCCGGAGAATCTAACTAGATGTTGACATTGTGACTGGCTTTCAGCGTCTCTTAAAGTCCTAGCTAGCAGAGTCTCCTCCGCCACATTTTATGGCTAAAGCAAATCAGACAGTCTATCTAGATTCAAAACCCAGAAAGCCAAACTCACTGCCATCGATTTGAACCCAACTCACCCCGATCCCATAGGGCAGGGTAGAATTGCCCCTATGGGTTTCTGAGGCAGTAACTCTTTAGGGGGTAGAAAGCCTCATCTTTCTCCACCAGCGTAACATGGTTCAAACTGCTAACCTGGAGGGTAGCAGACCAACACATAACCCTCCACACCGCCAGGGCTCCTTAGAGGAACACAGAGCAGACAGATATTAGCCCCACGTCCTTATCCATCAGGTCTTTTTCCAACAATTCCAGCATGCTGTGGAAAGCTATGGCCTAGACGGAAAGATAGGACAAGCAAATAAACCGCATCCTTGAAAGGCCCCATTGGCTATCAGGGGAAATGCAGTAAGCACTAACCCCAATTGAGCACTTGGTATGGGTCAGCCCTGTGTTTCTGTCGATTTTATATATCACGTTATTAAATCATGAAAATCTCTGCATGTAAGATTTCAGTGGCCATCTCTGGCATGACTCCGGCAAGGAAAACACAGCATAACAAAGGTAGAACCAAAGATTCAAAAGTGCTGCCAAGTGACCCCCAAGATCACCAGCTGTCACCCTCGTAGGAGCAGGCACTCGGCGGGGGTCCTCTTCTCACCCCTCCCCCAGGCCCCTATCACCCGCCAAGAGACACAAAAAAGGAGGGACCCCGGAAGAAGGCCAGGGAACCTCCCGGTAGAATGGAATCCTTTCTGGGGAGGGCAGGGTGCCCAGCCACCAGAGCACAGGAAATCCTGTTGACAGAGAACATAATGTAATAAAGACCTGGTTCTATCCCATGCCCACGGTAGGCACAAAGTAAGTATGTGGTCAGGGTAATGATGGGTTATAATATTACTTCTTTCTTTAATTAAATGAATCTTGGGCTTCCACCAACCAGAGTGCCTGTGTTCTGGTGGCCGGGCACCCTACTGTCCACCATGGCCTCTGTACACCAGGTTCTCACAGTTTAGCCTCTGAATCTAGTCCCTCCTCCAACTTCGGATGATACAGCTTCCCATCCTTCAGTGACCGATGATGGTGTGCTTCTTCACATGCACTGAGTTGACCTCTCACTTAGATGGCTGCTTGTTTGGAAACAAGCCTCTAAGATGCCAGGTGCCCTTTTAGCAGGTAACCGGGCACCATCTGCATTCTTCTCCACATTTTGTGGTAGCACCCATGTCTTCTGTGTTTTCTTCATGAGGGTGAATATCAAGCAGGGCCATGATGTAAGAAGAAATTGTTCTTAAGGTGAAGCTAGGATTTAGTGCAAGCGCCAAACCCATTCCTGGATCTATGTTTGCTTGTTTGTTTCCCTTTAATTTGTTAATACTTGGGTGTCAATATACCCGCCATATCATGCGACAGTTCAATCTCATCTAACAGAATTGTACATTGCTTCCATTGTCAGTTTCCCATCATACTTTTCCCTTCTGGTCATTGTAATATTGTCTCCCACCTATCCACTTGCCCCATAATATTTCTTCTTGTTTTGTAAAATTATAGGAAAATGTTGATAAGCTAATGAGACATAGATCATGCAAGTCACATAGTGTTCGTTATCGTGGTGACGTGAGCGGAGAGTGTTGATGTCCTGGACAACAAGAACGAACAAGTCAGCCTGAGAAGACGGCTCCTTTAAAATGAGGACGGCTAGAGTTTGTCTTGCTTACTTGGGATGTTATCAAGAAGAACCAATCGCAAGAAAGGACATCATGTGGAGGGAGGGTGGGGTGGAAAGGGAGATGCGATTACAAGGATCTACATATAACCTCCTCCCTCGGGGACGCACAACAGAAAAGTGGGTGAAGGGAGACGTCAGACAGGGCAAGATATGACAAAATAATTTATAAATTATCAAGGGTTCATGAGGGAGGGGGAGCGGGGAGGGAGGGGAAAAATGAGCTGATGCCAGGGGCTTAGGTGGAGAGCGGATGGTTTGAGAATGATGAGGAAGGCAATGAGTGTACAAATATGCTTTACACAATTGATGTCTGGATGGATGGTGATGAGAGTTGTATGAGCCCACAATAAAACGATGCAAAGAAAGAAAAGGACATCACATTTAGTAAAGGAGAGGACCAGTGACAACAAGAGAGAGCCCATGAGGTGGATTACACAAAAGCCGCAACAAGTGGCTCAAACAACACAGCACTGATTATGAAATGGCTCTGGATGAATCGGGGTTTTCTCCTGTTGCAGTTGCCCTTCCCACGAGTTAGCACAGACGCGACAGGACCCAGTGGCAGGTGACTTATGTACACAGGACTACCCATAAGCCCAGGCCAGCATACACTTCCAAAAGAAGGTCAGGTGGTAGGTCATAGCACGTTTTGTTTTTCCCAAATAATCCCTGACTTATGACAAGGGTGCTATACTGACGGTGCTATTTTGTCAGTTCTGGTATACTTTAAAAAAAAATTTTATTATCAGTATCTTTATAAATTCAATCTTTATTTGTCTTTGAGGATGGAAACATTACATATAAACCTAAGTAGAACACATTATTAGCAGTAACATGTACGGGTGGGGGGGGGACAGGTGATCATAAATTCAGTTCATTATAACTCCAAAATGTTAACTTGGAGGCTACCTGTATATAACCATGTGTATACATTTTTAATATCCAACTTACAGACCATAAAGTTTGCCCATGTAAAAACATGTTTGGTGGTTTTTAGTAGCCCTGCAGAGTTGCGTGCCATCCCCTTAATCTAATTTTAGGAAGTGTCCATCACACCCCCAAAAAATAACATCCACCACCGCTCGCGCTCACCTCCACCCACACACACACAAATCCGTAGGCATCCACTAATCTAATTTCTTTCCTTATGAATTTGATGCTTCTAGACATTTTAATAAATGGAATCATACAATGTGGCCTTGGGTGACTGGCTTCTTTCACTTCCATGTTTCAAAGATTTTTTTTTTTTTTTGTAGTTAGTTCAGGGATCGTTTGCTGGCCCTTAGGAACGTTTTCCAGTCCAGTCTGTTGGGGCACCATGCCCTGGCCCCAAAGTCCACTTTCAGCATTCCCTGGGGACCTTGCCACTCCATTCCCTTGCTGTTCCGCTGCACTCCCCCAGTGCTCTGCCTAGGTATGGTGGGATCAGGTCAGGTGCAATTCCCACACTGTGTCTCCGGTGCTGTCCCCTGTATCGCCCTTAGTCACTGAGGGGCATCTTTTCTCATAGTGGGGCCAGCCATGCTGTTCTCTCTGTGGACTGGCTGCTCTACTCAGGAACATCATCCTCACGGCCTGGTGGGCCAGGCTGTGCTCCACTCTCTCCTCCTGCCCCTTCATCTGCTCCGTGTTTTTTTAATGTTTTTATTGTGATAGAATGTATATAACAAAATATTTCCCATTTTAACCATGCTTATGCATTTAATTCGGTGTCACTAATTAAGTTGTGCAACCATTATCTGTGTCCAATTGCTTCATCATCCCAAACAGAAATCGGTTTCGGCTTGAAAAGCCCGCCCCCTAAGGGCCACAGCGAAAGCCATCCCCGGGCGGCATTTCTGTTATCTTAGCGCCAGGTTCCTGGAGAAAATGACCCAGTGGCCACTAGCGTACAGTTACCTATTGGAGTCCTGCCTGTGCATTCTTTTGGGTTTATACCTACGGGTGGCATTGCCGGGGGATGTGGTAATTCTCTGTGAGCTTTCTGAAGAACCCCCAACTGTTTTCTACCATGGCTGCAGCACTGCCCATTCCCACCAGCAGTGGGTGAGGGTCCCGTGTCCCCACATCTTCTCCCAGACTTGTTGGTTTCTCTTTTCCAATAGGCGCCGTCCTCGTTGGGGTGGAGCGGTGGATGCTACGGCTTTGATTCGTATTTCCCTGCGGGCCAGTGCCTTTGAGCATCTTCTCATCCATCATTATAACACTTCCATCCTATCGTCCTAGAAGCTTCTCTCGTGTCCTTGATGAACGTGATTTTTCTCCTCTCTGATTCTCGTGTTTTACCGATAGTGGTGGAAACTGTGCATGTTCTCGTGCAGGCTTGTGGGAGACATACGTTCTCGTTTCACCCAGAAATGGACTTGCTGGAGCCCACAGAAGCTACAACTGAGCACCTGAACGGATTTTGATTCCCATGTCCTGGTCCGTTTGGTCTTGTTTTGTACATTGTGTCAAGCGTGTAGACACCAAGATCAAGGGGGAAGAAGTAGAATAGAGTGTCACCGATGTAGCTTCAGCCCCCTCATTTTATTTAACTTCTCTACATTTAAGTAAATGAGCTACCTTTTTACCACTTGTTTACATTGTAATCTCATATTTCTTTTTGTTAAAATCATTTTATTGGGCTCATACAACTCTGATCACAATCCATACATGCATCCATTGTGTCAAGCACATTTGTCCATTTGTTGCCATCCTCATTCTCAAAACATTTGCTTTCTGCTTGAGCGCTTGGTATCAGCTCCTATCGTCTCATATTTTCATTGAGAAAGTAAGATAACTGTAAAACTCACAGTTTCAAAGTGTACAACTCAAGTATTTAGCCATGTCTCGAGTGGCATGCCTCTCCACCACTCTCTCATCCTAGAACATTTTCATCGGCCCAACAAGTAAGCTCGGGCTTACGTGATTCTTTCGCCGCAGCCCCTGCCAACCAGGAGTCCACTCTCTGACGGCCTGCATGTGTTGATTCGGGACATTTCCTAGAAATGAGCGCCGTACTTACAACGTACCGTTTCCTGCCTGTGTCTCCCTTAGGACCCTAAGCACTTCAAGTCAGAGAAGACAGGACGAGGACAGCTACGAGAAGGCTGGAGAGACAGCCACCAGCCCATCATGTGCTCGTACAAGCTGGTGACAGTGAAGTTCGAGGTCTGGGGGCTTCAGACCAGAGTGGAGCAATTTGTGCACAAGGTAAGTGAGCAAAAATCAGCTCAGAGTAGAGTGAAGCAGCAAAAGGTCCAGTTTTGTGACTGGCAGCAGGTACCGTCGAGAAACGCTTGGCAGTCAGGTTTATGCCTTGTTTCTTCCTCAACGATGGTGGTCTTGCAGCTCCGTGCACAGGTGTGTCTGTGGTCTGCAGAAGCCCTGCTAACCCACAAGTACTGAGAGTTGACTGTCTCTCTTGTCAACCGGAGCACAGGCTGCTGGACAAATGTCCGAATCCCCCCCACACCTCCGGGATGAGGATGCCCCTGCAGAACTGCCCCGGTTTCATTCCCTCCCGCTCACGTTGCTTTGCCTGCTCCGCTCGTGGTGCGTCCCCCTGGGTCTTCGAGGTGAGCATGTGGGGGAAGTTGGCTCTCTCACACTGGTCTCAGGTTCATCTAGTTCAAGGCCAAGGCACTTGGGAAGAAAGCCAGCGGGCTTATCTGTGTGCACAGCCCCCAGGGATCATTCTGACCCCAGAGGTTCTGCCGATGTCAGCACCTGGGGTCCGAGAGGCCCCAGGGACAGAAGAAGAAACCCCCGTGGCCCATCAGGCCAGGTTCTCCAGCATCCTTGCTCATCTTAACACCCTGTGGCCAAAGCATCCCCGTCCACAGCTGCAAAGCGCAGATTGCGGTGGTAACACCCCCTTCAGCCAAAGGTTCCAGCGTTGTGTTCCACTTGATGGGAATGGAAGTTTTAGGGATCGTAACCCTGAGGGTGTGCCCAAGAGGGGAGGGGGCATTATTGTAAGCGCACCATTGAAAAATTGCCCTTTGTAGCTCCTCTTGCTTCCACCAAAATCAATCTGCCTGAGCTTGCTCTATTCCAGATAGGCTGGGTGTCTCTGCTTACTTTTCCAGTGGAAAACTGGTCAAGATTAACTGTATGCAGTTCTTTGCTGGGGGGAGGGGGCGGGGCTTGGTATTTAACCTGATCACGTTGGGCTCTTTGTAATGTGCGTTTGTCCACTGGACTGAGAGGCCAGTCAAAAGTTTCGATCTGACGTTAGTAGTCAGAGAATAGATCCGCCAACCTGAGGGCCCCTCACAGGGGGGACTCTTGGTAGAAGCAGACCCTGGAAGGAATTTGGGCGTGTCCGTGGGGGGTTTTCCTGAAAGAAGAGTGTGCTGATGCTCTGCTGAACTCTAGCCTCATCCTGCCCCGCCAGGGGCAGGCCTGTGATGAGAAACATAGACAGCAGTGGCCCAGACCTCCCATTTTCTGTGTGACCCGCGAGTCAGACAGGAAGATGGGAAGGGCCCCAGAGTCAGTCTTGCCAAGGCTCAGCACTAGATCCATCTAAGAGTGGTTCTCAACCTGTGGGTCACGACCCCTTTGGTGGTCAAACGCCCCTTTCACAGGAGTTGACCGATTCACCACAGTAGCAAAATGAGTTATGAAGTAGCAACGAAAATGATTTTATGGTTGGGGGTCACCACAACCTGAGGCACTGTATGAAAGGGTCACGGCATTAGGAAGGTCAAGAACCACTGCTCTAAGACAATACCTTCATTGACTTCCCACAACATCGTTTTTCTTTCTTTTTTGTGCGAAATTTTCACCCAACATGACCTCCTTTGAACAGTACCCAAACCGTGTTTTATTATTTCCTGTGACAAAGCACAATTTGGGTTGGTTTTTTTGTTTGGGATTTTTCTTCTTTTCTTTTCTCAGACTTGGGCCAATTTTGAAATTTCGCTATCTTCTTTAAAATACCTGTCAGAATCATGCTCTCCCGTCGGCGGCATTTCCATTGCCCATTTCCGAAGATAAGTGAAGTGTTATCAAGGACCTCAAAAACACACCTGCTCCAGCACCCGAGTTGCTAATGAGAGCCAAGTGCTGGGGAAGCCTTTCTCCAAACACCTTTGTTTTTTAAGAATCTATTCACCGTTGAAAGGGTGGGGAGGGGGGGCGTGAGTGTTCTAAAGCAAGCCATTCACACATTATTGAATTCTTGTTTCCAGCGACAGCTGTGTTGTGCTTAGTGTTGTGGGATGTGTTTACTGAGGCCTCAATGCCAGGCTTTTGAGTCCCTCGGATCTGATACGCTCAGCATTCAAGTGTGTGCGGCTGTGCGTGGTCCCTCGGTTCCGGTTCCGTGCATGTGGGTCCTTCTTCCTAATCCGAAAGCCTCACTGGAAATCCAGAGGCCTGGAGCAAGAAACACTTCACTTCCTTATAAATGCTTCCCTTGTTTCTTCAAATTCACCAAATTAAAATCCTTTTCGCATTGAAACATGCACGAGCCCTCCACAGAGGTTTTTTGACAACTACTGGATTTGTTTGGAAAAAACAAAAAGGAATGTTATGGAGGATGGGGGAGAGGGTGAGTATCTAAGGAACATTACAAAGGGGCCTATTTATACAGGTAAAAAGAGAATCCTGCAAAATAAAACACAAGAATAGTAGGGGAGGGAGGGGGAGAAAGAGCTGATACCAAGGGCTCAATAGAAAGTAAATACCTGAAAAGAAAGAAAGTAAATGCCTAGAAAGAAAGAAAGGGCAACATATGGACAAACATGCCTCATTCAGTTGATGTTTGGATTGTGATATGAGTTGTAAGAGCCCCCAATCAAATGATCTTTCAATAAATATGTAAAAAAAATTAATGAATAGCACACGCACCACATGAACAATACCTGTCTTCTGCGGCCAACATGTGCTACCGTGAGAAACAACCGCATGCCTTCCCCTCTCCGGTCAGGGTCCCTGCCCCATGATGCTCTGTTCTAGTTCAAGGCTCGTGGTTCCACCCTTGGGACAGCTGTTGACTAAACTGGTGGTTCATGAAATAAAGTTCATCATTCAGGATTATGCAAATTAGTCCTGAAGGTCCACACACGTCGGCCCAGCAGCATAGTGACGGAGACTTTAATGTCACCTTCACACTTTATGCTTCTCCTTTAACTTTTTGGTCGACTTTTCGGTGTTTCACCCGAGAAGAGAGAGCACATCTGTTCAGCGCTCTGTTCTTAGAAAGGACTGAGCGCCTGCAAAAACGTGTGCGGGGGAGTTCCAAAGTCTGACCTCCCGGCGGCCCCGAGAACCACCCTTCCTCAAGGAAACTGCAGAGGCTGACTTAGTCCAAGATCAATAAATAGTGAGCCTCAAGGTGACTTAGTCCAAGATCAATAAATAGTGAGCCTCAAGGTGACTCGCCAGAGAGATTCACTCCGCGGCTGTGTGAGAGCCAAGGGGCCGTCATTGGTGTGCAAACACCACCGCCCCCTCCAGCCTGACTCTCAAGTGAGACAAAGAGATTCATTCATAGCAAAGACCTGCGAGCTGTGGAAAGAGCCGTGTGTGGGCCAGCTCGGGATCTGTGTGCCTCCGCCTCCTAGCAGGGTCCCCGGACAGTGCTGGAGAAGGGACGGAGGCATTCGTGGTTGCCAGGCTCCACAGAACAGAGCGACCTGTTGTCCAGCTGATTGTAGGCCAACGTGATAGATGCTTTCAACCGCTCTCTTCTGCTTTGCAGGTGGTGCGGGACATTCTGCTGATTGGGCACCGACAGGCATTTGCCTGGGTGGATGAGTGGTATGGTAAGTCCATTTCCCCCAAATGCTTGGTAGAACAATGTCACGCGGGGTTGATTCGGCTCCAACTATTAGAAGGACGAGGACAGGGCTTTCCTGTCTGCAGAGCACAAAGAAGGAGAACATCATTGTCAAAGCTCAGCCTGAAATAACCACGGAGATATTGGACCAAGCAGGCTCGCCATGTGTTTTCATGCTTGCATGCTGGATACGCCCTGCTTCTCTATCTGATGGGTTCCAACTGCCCCCTCCTTTGTCCCAAGCTTGCATTCAAGAGCAAAGCTGTCAGAAGCACAGCATATCGAGTTCTTTGACTGGTTCAGAGAGCCCTCAAAACCGTCCATCACCAAAACCAGAGTCTGGCAGCCTGCGAGGGCAGAGGCACAGGCGCCCTGTTCATCCTCACTGGACGGCCGGCGGTTGGGCTTTTTCTCATGATGTGGGCAGAGCTAAACAAGCTCTGTGCGTATCCCGCAGATGAAACTGAGACATGCTTCATCCCACGGTACCCGGAGCCCTGCCTGGGTGCTCACTACAGTCCTCCCCTTGAGTCTTCTGCATTGACGGGACCCACCCACGCAGGGCTCATGTCCAGAGCTATAAATAGACATGGGTTAGATCTGGTTTTCAGGTGGATTGCTTAACAAAATGCTCACCTCCTGGGCCTTTTCCTGAGTCACTTTGACTTTGTTCTGAGCATAACTGAGACTGCACTTCAGTGCCCTTCTGCATGGTGCCATGGATCCAGCCCCTCTTAGCAGAAGGCATCAAATTTCAAAATAACAGGATACGTTGACTGGATAGGCAAAGACCAAGAATGTCAACTAAGACTGTGTCTGAGCCACCTATTAAAAGACAGACAGTCCCCAGGTAACAAACAAGACCCTACCTGAGTGCCGGTAAAATCCCCCAACCTTTTGAACTGTTGGTCCAACCAGAGACGGTGATTGTGATGAAGGGTTTGTAGCAGGCCGGCTTTGGCCAGTGTTTCAGCAGGAAGGCATACTCACAAAACATGAAAGGGCAAGAATGCGCTATCCCCAAACCTGACCTTTGTAACCCCGGGAGACTTACTGTGCTTGAAAGGAGAGGAAAAAAAAAAACACCCAGCAAACAATAGATATGGTTCTGTAGGCTCTGGGCTATGGGTTCTTGGTTTGGTCTTCCTTCTTTGCAGCTCCTCCCTGATCTGCATTGTTTGAGAACCAAGGCATCTGCCTGGGTTTGTCCAAATGCAGGCTCACCTTCAGAAGAGAGTAAGTCCCCATGCATCGATGCATTGCATTTGCTGCCGCTCAGTGCTGGGCTCAGGCAGCAAGTGCACTTTCAGACCGCGTCATCCAGTCTTCCAGCCATTGCCAGGCGTTGCCCATGAGATGGGAGTGGCCTCAGATTACACCCCATACCCCAGTGCTTTTCTGGAGTGCGTTAACCAGATTCTCAAAAGGACAGAGACCTCAAAAGAGGGGCGTAACTGCTGGTCTCCTCAGAGCTTGTGGCCCCTGAGCCCCAGTTCCAGGGAGGTAGCAACAGGATACGCAAGGAACAACAGACTCAAGTTGGTTAGATGTTTGGCTAGAGGCTGAGGGCCTGAAGGGCCAAAACTGTGCCCCTTTGAAGACCAAGGACAGGCCACCTGGATAGATTTCTCTACAGCCCAGAACGCCATCGAGAAAGACTTCTCAGGAAAGGCAGCATCAGAAAGGACAGGCGGGCCCACACCCTGTACATCTGTGGACCAGAAAAGGAGGGCGCCGAGAGGCAGAGGACAGAAAGGAAAACCGGCGGCTGGTCCTGGCTCTCCCCACCAACTTCTCTGAAAAGGATCATATTGGAAGGTCTTGGACTGAGGGGGCGAAAATGTGGACCAGAACTTGTGACCCTGAGTCACCCCTCCCGTCTGGAACAGAACTCTTCGTTGCATTGAAGATCGCGGGGACAGAACAGCACCGCAAGGCCAGCAGTTTGAAACCACTGGCAGCTCCTCGGGAGAAAAAATGAGGCTT
The DNA here is from genome assembly GCF_050624435.1 of Tenrec ecaudatus. Taxonomy (NCBI): domain Eukaryota; kingdom Metazoa; phylum Chordata; class Mammalia; order Afrosoricida; family Tenrecidae; genus Tenrec; species Tenrec ecaudatus. The sequence goes on along the minus strand of NC_134539.1, from coordinate 144,232,282 downwards.
CTACTATTGAAAGGATTTCTAATCTTGGATTTCTCGTCTTTAGATTGCTCTCATTGATGGCTATGTCAGAATATACTCGATGGCAGTGAGTTTGGGGTTCTTTTAAACCATCACCCAAGGTTGGGGGCGGATAAAAAGATGCCCAGACTATTGAGGGAGCCAGTGCTAGAGTAGTACATTCAGATGAAACTGAAGGTCTGCATCCCTGGAACCCTTTGAGAAGAGAAGAACCCAAACTGATGCCAGCTGGGCCAGTTTTGACTTCAGGCAACCTGTGTGTCAGAGGGAAACCATGCTTTACAGGGTTGCCCAGGGTCAGTTTCTTCAGAAGTAAATCACCAGGCCTTTCTTCCAAGGCACCTCTGGGCAAACTCCAACTGTTAGCAGCTGGGTATGTAAACTATGTGCACCACCCTCTAGATGAGAACAACCCCCACCCCACCCCACTCCCACTTTTTTAATTTAGGGTGGACTAGGTAGGGCTGTGAACAGCTCAAAGAGTCTATTGACCAACCAGCCTTTTTTTATTCTAAGTGCAGGGAAAAACCCCACAGTGTGTGGTTTAGTGGATGTAGATCAGAGGGCACCTGGTTCTCCCTAGAGACTCTCTCCACCCACTAAGTACACAGTCAAAGCCCCAATCCACACAAGCAGCCTTTTCAGGCAGCGAGGGGCCACAGAACCACCCATCAGTTTCACAGAAATAGCTGCTCTCCCCATCACACCCCTCTTAACCCGCGCCCCCAGCTCCTGACCAGGAAACCGTGCCCCCACCCCATTCCAACAGATGCAGACACTCCATCCATCAAATGCCTGCTTGTGGCCCCAGCCCCTTACGCCAAGGAAATGCTGGAAACCTTGTAGGTCTTTGAGGCAAATGGGCGATCTTCAGTGTAGCCGAAGCTAGGTGTCCAGCGAGGTAGCCCTTCAGCTTTGAGTACTGGAAGTGGCTTATCTTCCCATGGTCCACACAGGCTCCGCCAGGCTCTCGTCAGTTCGCCTTGAAAGGAGCCAAAGCAAAGAAACCCTTGCCATGCGGTTCCCACCCGGCAACATCAGCATCTCCCGGAACTTGCTGGGACTGCAAAGGCACTGACCCCCCCCCCCCCCAGATCTACTTAGTGAGAACCTCTGGGAGGCCCGGAATCTGTGTTTGAAGAAACACACACACACACACAGCTGATGCCCACGGGCATATAGCAGAGGCTGGAGACCAGGTTGGCTTGTAGGGACAGTTTCCTTCAGGCAGCAGGAGTAGTTGGAGTCCTTTAGACTAGAGTGTAGAATGGTTGACATCTCTTCAGAGCCAGCTGCCAAACCCGTGGCGCCATGTGAGAAGCAGACAAAGGCACCCTCTGTAGACTGGCAGCCCTGGCAGCCAGCTTCACGGTTTGGAGTTAGACAGAGAAGGGGTCTCAGTGGCTTGGCTGCTAGCTTCCAGAAAGATCGCAGATTGAGGGGACCCTGTGGGCCCCACTGGGCCGCCCTGAAGCAGGACTGGCTGGACGGCCACGGGTTTGGTTTGGGGGGCAGTCGACAGGTGAGCTAGCAAAGGTAGCTGAGGGAACTCAGAGGGAACTCAGCAGATGCATTGGCTCGAGGGTGAATTCTAGCCAGCTGCTTCTAGACTATCCACTTGTACCGGGCTCAGACGTCACCCCACTTCTGACGTGGCCACCAGGGTGCCTGTCCCTAATGAAACTCAGCACCCCCGGCGCTTAATTAAGAGTCTGGGGCAAAGACCTTGCAGAGAGGCTGGCGGCCGCTCCTCCGGGAGTAGTGTGTGTCTTTGTGGCTGTCACCTCGCTGTTGCCCTAAGCAGATTGCATTCTGCTCTTGTCCCCCACAACGCGTGACCACCTCCGCTGCGGAGAAGTTGGATTCGTCTTTCGCAGCCCTGATTGATCTTTATCCGCTCGTGCTGGGCCTTGCTGCATGACCGGAACTCTAATTAAAGACAGCAACAACAAGACACTTCAGAAGAAGGGATGAGAGGGGAGACGGATGAAAATAGGCAGCCAAGCTTGACACAAACGTGGTTTCGCCGTCCATGTCTGACAGCGTTTTGAGAGAGGAGCGCACAGGCTGGCCGGAGGGAGGCTGCGGTTGAGTGGAGTGGAGCCTCGTGACTGTCTTTGAACTCCTGACCCTTCCAGAGGAAGGATGGGGACGGGGTGGGGGCCGTCCAGATGGTCTAGATGAAACGAGACCATGACAGTGACTTAGACATCAGCCTAGAGGTCCCTAGGGTGGGCCTGATGAGGACTGGAGCCAGCTCACGGTGGAGAAAGAAGCGTGCGAACGTTGAATTCGTCAAGCGAGAACTGTCCAGGGGCCTCAGGTTTGGGCTTTGGGGCGCCAGTGTGTTCCTGTACATGCTCATTCTTCTGGGCCAGGAAGCCGTCGGTTCCCCTCCCGCTTCCAAAGCGATCTGTGGTCCCTCCTCCCGAATTAAAAGCTATGGAAATAGCCACACCTGTGGGATCCAGGGCTAGCTCTCAGTGACCTGAGTGACCTGGAAAAGAGGATGCACGAATCCTTGAGGCTCAGCTAGTCTCGTTACGGAAAAAGCCGTCCCTGAGTGCTCTGTAACAAGCATGTGTTCTGCTTATAGTTATTTAAAGACATCAAAAGTGGCCCTTCCCCAAAGATGACTCCAAAAGCGTATCAACTCTCACTCTCGGTGTGTGGACGCCCCGCCACCACCAACAGCGACACCTCTCGGACCCAGCCACGCATGCAAGGCTCTCATTGTACAACTCGCAGTCTGGAAAAATTACTCTCCTGCATGCCTAACTAGAGAGAAATAGTTAAGCACTAGATACAGCACAGGTCTTTCCATCAGAGTAGAAGACTCCCTTCTGTTCGTTTGAGCTACTTCGAGCATGCAGTGCACCGAAGAAACCCGCGCACTTGCCAGCGTGCCAATGTTTGCACCAAGCACAAAGCTTGCCCTAAAGCATTTGGAGTTTCTCTGTATGTTCTTCGGGAGTGGTTAGGTGGGACCGTCGATTCTGGCTCATAGCGACTGTGTAGGGCAGAGAACTGGCCTGGAGGGTTCCCAGGCTGTGAATCTCCATGGAAACAGTCTGCCACGTCTTTCTCCCCCAGAACAACGGGGGGGGGCTCCAGGTGCCAGCCTTGCAGTTGCGCGCTGAGCCACCGTACCAACTTAGTTGCATGAATTCTGATGCACTGTCTAAGGGATATCGGTCACAACAATTAAAAAGAATGGGTAGTTCTGTATGGATTGAGATGGAAATACCTGGATTTTTCCATCACTGAAGAATGCATCCAAAGTAATTTTCAAAGTATATGTATGTTTATAATAACATACATGGAGTTCTTTTTTAAAAAATCTGGCTGCATATACCCCAAATGCTCAATAGTATTTTATCTCCAGGAAAAGGAATAGGATTCTAGTGGTGATTAAAAGGATTTTTAAAGGAATTAAATTCTTTTCCCTGTATAATCCACTCCTATTTGAATTCTTTTTATGAAACATAATTGGCGCATTATTTAAATGATTCCGTGAATAATTCAAATCCTTAAACATATATAAACTTACACACACATGTGTTTAAGGATTTCAATTATTATATATATGACTAGGGGGTACCCAACAAAACCAGACTTTTTTTTCAAAGCTATGTATTTAATTTTTTTTTTTTTTACAAAACAACCTCATCACCTTCAAAGTACACTTAATACATTAGTCAAATCTGCGATTCCATTCTTGGGAACATTTTTCAAACACTTCTGTTTGGATGGCTGACAGCACTTCCCTCCTTTTTTCCTTCACCTCTTCTACATCGTCAACTCGCTGTCCTTTCAGGTCCCTCTTCCTTCGCAGAAACAAAAAGAAGTCACATGGAGCAAGGTCATGTGAGTCAGGTGCGTGGGGCAAGAAAGGCATGCTGTTTCGGGCCCCAAACTGGCACAGTGAGGTGGCTGTGTGAGCAGGTGCATTGTCGTGGTGGCAAAACCAGTCCCCCGTCTGCCACAAATCAGGTCTTTTTTGTCACACACTGTGACACAATCTTTTTGGAACCTCTAAAAAAACTCCAAATGCACTATCTCCCTCACATCAAAAAAGCAAATGAACATCGTCTTAATCTTTGATTTCTCTTGACGAGCTTTTGGGGGGGCAAGGTGACGATGACATCTTCCACTGGCTTATTGATATTTGCTTTCGGGCTTGTAACAAGAGCACCATGTCTCGTCGCCAGTAACGACCTTGGAAAAAAGTCGGGGTCACCTTGGAGCTGTTCTCTGAGAGCACGGCATGCATATAGTCGATGCTTTTTTCCGAGCAGTCAGAACCCAAGGCACAAATTCTGCAGCGATCTTTCCCATTCCCAAATCTTCTGTTAAAATTCACTGAACTGAGCTCCAAGACAGTCCAGAGAACTTCCCCATCTCTTCAATAGTCCATCGTTGTCCGTCTTTGTGCACAAGGGCGTGAATGTTGTCCACATTTTCGTCCATTCGGGAAGTTGAGGGACGCCTTGAACAAGGCTTGTCCTCAATCAACATTTCACCTTTTATTGGCAGAGAAAACCACTCTTACACTTGAGGTTTTCCCATAGCGCCAGCCTTGTAAGCTGTGTTCAACATCACAATAGTTTCTGCAGCATTTCCCCCTTCCCACTCCCCACCCCCTACCCCCCAGCAGGAAGTGACAGTTCATAGCCGCACGTTGTTCTCTTAAATCAGCCATCACAAAAACATGGTTTGAGCGAAACTGCTTTTACAAAAAAATTCACTGTGACCAGAGAAAAATGGTTTTGGGGGGTACCTCCTTGTGTGTATGTGTATGTATGTATATATATATATATATGTGTGTGTGTGTGTGTGTGTGTGTTTATATATATACATACTAGAACATGGCAGAGGCAGACCAGGGCTCACAGTTGAGGCATAGTTTGCTGTTTCTTTTTTTTGTTTTGTTTTTTTTACATTTTATTAGGGGCTCATACAACTCTTATCACAATCCATACATATACAATACATCAATTGTATAAAGCACATCCATACATTCTTTGCCCTAATCATTTTCAAAGCATTTGCTCTCCACTTAAGCCCTTTGCATCAGGTCCTCTTTTTTTTTCCCCTCCCTCCCCGCTCCCCCCTCCCTCATGTGCCCTTGGTAATTTATACATCGTTATTTTGTCATATCTTGCCCTATCCGGAGTCTCCCTTCCCCACTTCTCTGCTGTTCCTCTCCCAGGGAAGAGGTCACATGTGGATCCTTCTAATCAGTTCCCCCTTTCCAACCCACTCACCCTACACTCTCCCAGCATCGCCCCTCACACCCCTGGTCCTGAAGGTGTCATCCACCCTGGATTCCCTGTGCCTCCAGCTCCCAATAGTTTGCTGTTTCATGAGAGCTGGCAGTTTACAGTTTCTGAAACTCAAAAGATTCCGCAGTTAAATGGCCCTGGGGCCAGACCTGCTTTGGCGTCGCTGGCGTGGTGGCGACGGGGGTGTGGGCTCAGCATGATCGCCTGATGAGGAAGAGGTCCCACTCAGGCCTGGCTTCGTGTGGCCTTCACATCCAGGCCAGGCGATGCAGGAGTTGCCTCCCCCCTCACCCGAAGCAAGGACAAGAAGAGATGGAAAGAAGTGGCCTCTGGAGGGGCAGCATCGTCCACTGAAGAGCAACGCAAGGACATTCCGTTCCCGTGGCCAGAGGATGCCCTGGCGCTGGTGCAAACCTTCCCGTCAGCCCAGCTCCACAGGCGCCAGATGTCTTCGTTCCCGTAGACCCCTTCGATCAGGCACTAGCTCCCTAAAGTTAAATTGTGACATCTTGCAAACATCTCTAAGGGTAAAGGTGATTCTTCCCTGGCTGGTTTTGCAAAACCTTTGACACCCAGTTCCTTTTACAAGAGTTGCTCAGATGGCCCGAAGCATTTGCTTGCTGGAAACTTCGAGTTGGGAGCGTAAATTGTTAGAAGTCACTCTGATCATTGGAAATCAATCTGTAATGAAGACAAATCATCTCTGAAAGTATAATCCGTCATCAGGATCTGTAATTGAATTTACCCAGGGGGTTCTTCTACAGAAACGCTATGCTTTTTTTTTTTTTTTTTTTTTTGCCCAGATAACCTGAGCAGTGATGTTGGAACTTGATTGGGTTTTCCATAAATTACTGAGGAATCTTGAAATTTTACACCATTGCTCTGGGCCATTTATGGTCCCTGGAGGCAAACATAGTGTGGAAGTGTCAGCATCCATGGAGACCCAATCATCATCAGCTCTTAGAGAATAACTCTCACAGACACGGTCATTCCAAAGTGGTCTTGCTGGGAGTTGTTTTATCTCTTAGATGAAATTGTCTGACAATGTACTCTTTGTTCCTCATTTTCAAAACAAATAAAAACAGCAGTAGATGGTATTTCTGGAGAGGGCAGAGATTCTGGAAAAGATGCTTCCTGCTTAGCTGCCCTGGTCTCTTACCCCTGGGTCATGGCAAACTTGTTTATAACAGAACCAAACACTGGGCCTTCCCCAGGATAAGTTCTGCAGGAGCCAGATGGTACCCATCTTCCTCACATTGGGCTACTCACCTCAAGATCAGTGGTTTGAAACCACCAGCCACGCTGAGGGAGAAAGACAAGGCTTTCTACACCGTAGAGTCGCAGCCTTGGGGCACCTCTGGTAGCGTCCCGGGTTACGTGTTGGACTACGAACAACTATGTCAGCAGTCCTAATCCACCAGCTGCTCCACAGGAGAGAGATGAAGCATTATGGGGGTAGGGGAGTGGGGATGGGGGGCGTGGGGAAGGAATTACAGCCCCAAAAACCCACAGGGGCAGTTCTACTCAGCCCTATAGGACCTCTGAGAGTCAGAATTGACTCCATGGAAGTGATTTTTTAGAGATCTTCGTAATGACCCCAAATAATTTTTTTAATAATGTTATTTTTTCCCTTTCAGATCTTCGTAACGACCCCAAATAACTTTTTTTTAATAATGTTATTTTTTTCCCTTTCTTATCCAAGTATACATACTTTTTCAGGCCTCCCAGTGGGTGCCTGTTTGGTGTCAACCATTTAGAAAAGACAGGTAAACCAAAAGAAAGACAGGAACACTCCCCGAACCCCCACTCTGAGACATCCTCCTTGTTGACACCTCAACATGTGTCCTGTCAGCCTTTTTTTTTCACATGTATGAAATGTTTGGGGTTCTTTTTTTTCCTTAACAAAAAGTAGTTTCTTGCAATATGGACTGTCTTTGCTGTTTTGTTTCTGTTTGTTTGTTTGTTTTAACTCCTGTGCCAAGGACCTCTTTACATCATGTTTAATGACCATCTAGCAATATCTATCCCCTGGATTCCGTTCCATGTCTCACTGTTAGAAGCAGGGCAGTAACGAGCGAGCTTGTTGCTAAGCCCTTTCCACCTCGATGGAAGAGATAGATCTTGGACGAGATCAATGCGTGGTCCCCGAGGTCCCGATGCGTGTCCCTCTCTTGTCGTCAAGCTGGTTAAGGATAAAGGATGGTTGCTAGCGGGTTCACTGGCACAAAGAAGGCAGGACGCCTTCACTGGTGGCTTCGCTATTCCCGTCGGAGGGGATGCAGGGTGGGAAAGAAATTGTCTAATGAGAGATTTGGTCTCAAGCAGAAAAATGTTTTTATTTTAAAGTGTTTGCAAGAAAATGACCTTTTAGTACTATTCCAGGTGTGTCTGTGTTTGGGGCATTTTGATCAGCAGCCACTGAGCTGGGAGGAACTGCTGAGAGAATGTGTTCAGTGTGAACGAAGATGCATGTGCCCTAATCACAAAGCCTCTCTTTCTTGCCTCCCGGTGACCTCGAGTTTCCTAAAACAAAGCATGCTTCTTGCTTGGCCAGACTGCTGCTTGGCATCCTTCACACTAACACTGCTTATGGACCGCGCTTGTGACGGACAAGTTCAGGGGCGGAGGGCGGGGTGAAATCGCCCCAGGTCCAGCATCCGAGCTGCCCTCCATCTTGGTCCCGGGCCACACTGAATGGAATCATGAGCTTCTGGCAAGGGCCTGACGTAAAAAGAGGCTGGGCCACATGATGCAGAGAACACTTCAGGAGACGGTTCGGCTGTGGCTTCCAGCTAGGGATCAGGGCCGTGGATCCAGCCATTGTTCAACACACCTCCCTGTAAAGAGGCAGGAAGTTAACTTCTGCCAGGAGAGCAGCACAGGGACACACACACACACACACACACACACACACGGGAGACCTCTGATAAAAATGTAGGGGAAAGGGGCCCAATGCACAGACATTTGCAGACAGAGACACTTTTAATGTGTTTCTCACACTGGAGATGGATTCTTCGATGACAGTTTTTAAGATTCCCACAGGGTTTCACAACCCAGCTGCGGAGCTACTGACATTTGGGGCCAGATCCCTAATTCTTCATCATCAGGGGTTGTCCCTGTGCATCATGGGTGGTTTGGCAGCCACCTTGGCTTCTCGATGCCGGTAGTGGCCCCTTGTGGCAACCAAAAAAATGCCACCAGATGGCCACTGAGAACCACTTAGATTAAGAGATCACAATCCCGAAATGCTGAAAAACTGCAGCCTCGGGCCCTAAATCAGAAATGGTGCCACGTGCGCTTTTATTTATAGACCCCCGTGGGTGGAAGTTGTGTCAGCCATCGTCAAGCTGTTAGGCTCCACTGGAGGTTCGGTACAGACCTGTGCTCTCTGATGCTGGGGCTGCTGGGTAGAAAGACATCTCACTGGTCCCCATGACTGTCAGCCCTGCCTTGTACTGTTCCGGGCTCCTGCCATAGCAAGCGTCTGTCAAGTTGATTGCAGGCACTTAAAGCCACTCCAAGTCTATTTGGAAAGGCCTCTGGAAGGTAAGTGTGAAGCCAGGCAAATCAAGACATGTGCCCCTGGGGCAGTGGTTCTCAGCCTGCCTAAGGCCACGACCCTTTCATACACCCTCATGGGTGCAAACCCCTCAACCAGAACATTATTTTCATTACTACTTCAGCACTGTCATTTTGCTACTGTTATGAATCGGGTGACCCCTGTGAAAGGGTCTTTAGACACCCCCCCAAAGGGGTCGCGACCCCCAGGTTGAGAACCACCACCCTAAGGATTCTTCTCAGGATGTCTCCTGGGCTGCGGGCTACAGCACTGCCCACGCCACGTGCTAACCTTTCCGCCTACCAGCTCTCTGCGCGGCCACGTTCCTGGGACAGTTTCCGCTCTTCTCTGTTCCCAGGGTCTTGTCACTTCCTGGCGTCACCCCCTTGGAGCTAACTTTATGATTCCTCCTCATAAAGTTACGGGAGACCCTGCTTCTGGAACCTCTCTTACGGCTTGTGCAAAACTACCTACCATCATCCCCTCAAGTCTCCCCCTCTGCCCCCTCCCCGCCCGCTGAAAGTTTGCATTGAATAACGGAAGTTACCAACGTCTTGACCTTCTTTCAGATATGACAATGGATGACGTTCGAGAGTACGAGAAAAACATGCATGAACAAACCAACATAAAAGTTTGCAATCAGCACACCTCCACTGTGGATGACATAGAGAGCCATGCCAAAACAAGTGTATGTAGACCTTTCGAAACCTGTTGCCCAGCCCCTCCCCCAAACGCGCACGCCACGAGACCTACCCCCCTGTCGAGAACCTTCCACCCCAGCGGGTCTGCTGGTGAAGGTGCCCAGCTGGGTCGGAATGGGGCGGTGTCACCTCTCCCTTCCAAACATTCCCATTCTTTGAAAGCCTCTTGACTTGGAGGTCATTTCGGCCATCAGACCGAGAATACAGAGAGTAGAAACGAAGCGCGGTGCTTAGGAAAGGGCCCTGGGTGTCATGTGTAGCCTGGGACGAGTGGTCAGTCCCTCTGGAAAACAGCTAGCATTCCGTTGTCCAAGGGCAGGCGCCTGGCCCGTCTGCTGATGGGAGGTGTCTTTGCATTTGCCTTGAAAGGCTTTCTATGACTCTGAGCCCGTGCCCCACCCACACCAATCCTGTTTCTCTTTGGTCAGCCTCAAGAGCAGCTGCCGTCTGGGCATACTCGCTGGCAGAGCCGGGTGGGAAGTGGGCCTAGTACTGGGCTGCCAAGGGTGGGGGGGGTCTAGCCTGGGGCTTAGATGGACCTCAGGGGACCTCAAGACTGCTTAGTCACACGTTGGACATTGAGAGCCAACAGTACCATGGACGCCAGCGCCTTTGGTCCAGTTCTCTCTCCATCACCCACGCGAGAGACGCGAAGAGGAACCACAGCTAATGAAGAACGTAGTGCCCAGATCATTGCTAATTGTCTCTAGCCACTGCTGGGGTCTCCCTGGGTGCTGGCTTCAACCCTCTAGCCCACCAGCCAAGGCTGATCATGTCGTGATGAGAGATGGAGGCGTAGTGCAGGCTGCTGGATGCTTTAGAATCAGGAGGGCTATTGGGGTGCCCTTTGGGACTGTGCCTTTGGGGTTTTAGAGCCTGTCTCTGGAATGTGGGCTGTGCCTTGCAAGCTTGTGGCTGCATGCACGCGACAGCCCTTGAGGGTGAACTGCCCCTAACTGCATGTACTGATTTGAAGGGGGTCCTCCCTCCAGCCAGTCGGACTTCCTCCTTCCTCTCCCTGTTCTAGAGTTAGCGGTTCCTATTCTTTAGGAATGCTTTTTCGCCCCTTAGCCGCCCTCTGGAACAGCGTTTCTCAACCTGCCTCAGGCCGCGACCCTTTCACATAGGTCCTCATGTGGTGGTGCACCCCCCACCCATATTATTTTCGTTGCTACTTCATCACTGTCATTTTGCTACTGCGATGAATCTGGCGATCCCTGTGAAAGGGTCGTTCGATCCCCCCCCAAGGGGTCGCGACCCCCAGGTTGAGAACCGCTGCTCTGGACGCTGCTCCCGACACAGGTGACCGGGAAGAGCGAGGCGCTGCACGTCAGTCCGAAGGCTGAGAAGCACAACCCCGCTCTGCGCTGAGTTCCCCGGCTGCAGGCCTGCACGCGCCCGGCTTTCCGATTCGGTTTTCCCGCTGGTTCCCGGCGATTCTCGGGATCACGAAGTCCTGGTGCGCCGTCCATGCCGGAAGTGGGTGTCCAGGGGCGCAGAGCGGGGATGCCGCTGTGCCCCCCCCCGTGACGTCACAAGTTCTGAAGGGACAAGGCACTTCCCTGACCCCGGCGCACGCAGACCACGAACTCGAGGGTCGCGTCTTCGGGTTCCAAGATCCAGAGTCTGCTGCGCATCGGAAAGCCCCAGCAGAACCGGGCCGAGCGTTTGGGAGGGTGCCGCCGCGGGCATGCATGCGCGCAGCAGCCCGGGCGCTGCGCCGGCCCGGGAGAATTCCCGAGGGAAGCGCTGAGGGACGGGATTTCAGGTCGTCTCTGCCCCCAGCTGGATGGCTGCAGTAGAGGAACTCCTTTCCATCGGACCCGCTGACCCAAACGATCCCTGGAAATGTGTCCGGGTTCCCGCTTTATCTGGAAGCGAATACCCTCTTTCGCACCTTTTCGTAATGAAAAACCGTGGCTCCGTTTTTGTTGGTACATTTTGCATAAGATACCATTCCAAGGCAGCCCTTCTATTTTGACTTGCCTTTGTGAAAACTTCCCCACCCACCCCCACCCCCACACCCACCCCCGGGTGGGAAATTCCTCCTCATTTGTTCCCAGGAAAGCCTCTTGAGGATCTTGTTGTAGGAAGCATCTTTCTGGTCTGCTGAATACAGTATGAGGCCGGACAAGTAATGCTGTGTATGAATATTTTTTTCTGTGTATGAATATTAATTCCATAATTGATATTGCCAACGTGGGGGGACCCTTTCGTGCTAGTTTACGTGTGCCATGTCATGTAATGAAGCGTCACCGATGAAGCACACGGCCAGGAACAGGTGGCAAAGGAAGACCAGGCCTCTAAGAAGCGAGAATTCCCCAACAGTGGATTTTGCCTCTCGGTCAAGGGTGAGCCCCTTGGGCCTCCATTCGCTGCTCATCCTTTTTAAAATCATTTTATGGGGAGCTCTTGCAGGTATCCGTTGTTCAGTCACATCAAGCAGGATTATACACTTGTTACCACAATCAGTTTGGAAACATTCTCTTTGTTCTTGACCCCTTGATAGCCACACCCCTCCCCCCCACCTCCCCGACACCCCACTGCTCCTTCTAATTGAGCCCAGGTATTCATTTCTTTGGTTCTAGCAAATGAAAATAGCAAAGGACACCAAGGTTAGCCGGATTAAGTTGTTGTTTTAATAAATAATAGTAACAACAATAATAATATTACTAATGGAGTTCCTGAATGCGAGCAGGGACATCAAACTATGAGAAGACAGCAAGCCCTTTTCCGAGAAGGAAGAGAAGGCAGCGCTGTATTAGCTAGTGCAGCAATAGGCTTTTCGGTATATTCTGACTAAAAGGTAGGAAGTGTGTATATGAGGATTTTTTTGTAAGTATTGCCATAAACTCCTAGAAACCTTTATTAAACAAAATCATGAGGATGTGAAGCTTTTGTTTCTATGTGAAGTTATATCCTCCATCTAGAGTCTTTACACATCTGAACAAAGCTCCCTGAAGAATTCTGCCCTGTGATTTACACCCCAGAAGCCCTGGTGGCATTGTGGTTACGTGTTGGGCTGCTAGCCACAGGTCAGCAGTTTGAAACCACCAGCTGCTCCATGGGGAAGCTGAGGATTTCTACTCCTGTAAAAGAGGTGCAGCCTCAGAAACCCACGAGGGCAGTTCTACCCTTGACTCGATGGCAGTGTGTGACTTACACCACATCAGAAGGGCAGTTTGGGCATCGCTGAGTAACTCGAATCATGCTCCTTTTAATTAAGAGAGAGAAGAGAGAGTGTGTGTGTCAAGTCTTCAGGGCTAGGATCAGGGCTGAAGAGTCGAGAGGGTAAGGTTTCCAAATGAAATTCCCATGCTATCCCCTGATGAATGAACTAGTAGGTACATTGTCATGATGGGGAAATTCCTCCGCATGATTGTCCTGGCCTATTTCTCACCAAAGCAGTTTTCAATTCTCTTAAAATCATTTCCCAAGGGTCATCCTGAATCCGTCAGGAAAAAAAAAATCTACCAAGATGACTTCTTTACAATCCTAAGAACCCCAACACCATAACCTTCTGAGATCGCCTCTCTCTGCTTTGAGTTCAACTGGACCAGGAGATCCTATCCGAAGCCATTGTTTTAACTGAACTTGAGAGAACTCGTCTGCATCCATCCCCTGACCACAAAGACATGCTCAAGCGTGGTTTAGAATGAACCCATGCCTATATGAACCAGAATCCACGTCCCAGTACTTTTTTTAAATTTAACCTGGCACATTAAGTACAGTAGAGAAAGACTTGTGTTCTTTTTTCCCACTGTCTCTCTTAATAAGAACGTTTCGGGTATTTGGGAAGTCAGCCTTATTTCGCAGTCCCTGTTGGATGAGGCGTTGTGGTGTGTGTATTGGTTGAATTCTAAGTAATGCTTTCTTAAAACCAACCTTCTCTTTCATTCTCCATTCTTTGGCTTGGAGGTTTCTTTAAGGAGGGTTTTGCTTTCTTGGCTGAGGGATCGTGATCAGGGTTCTTTGTAGTTATCTTCTTTTCCGTTCTTTTGTTTTTTTAAGCTGAATCAATTAAAAACAAAGCATGCCAGTCAGGACACCGGCATAGTGCTCAAAGCAATCACCACCACCACCACGGCATCTCTGTTCCCTCCCCAAGATGCACCAAGCATATTTCTTGAATCTGGAGCCCTGGTGCTAGAGTGGTTCTAACCACTGCCAACCGGAAGATCTGCGATTCAAACCCACCAGCTGCTCTGAGGGTGAAAAATGAGGCTTTCTGCTCCCAGGAAGAGTTAAAAGTCCCAGAAACCCACAGAGGCAGTTCTACCCTGCCCTATAGTAGGAACCGACTTGATAGTACCGAGTTTGGTTTTTTTATACGTATTGAATAAGTAAATCGCCTGTTGAGAATTCACATGGTTTGCCTGTTTACCCTACAAAGGAATTCTGGTACTTGCACTTGAACAAAGGTAGAGAGCAATGTGTCCTTTCAGCACCATCGATTGCTTTAGTAATTGTCTGATCTCTGCACGAGATGGCCAGGCCTGATCCTAACTTCCTTCTACCCTTTATCCCCCAAACATCAGTACTTCCGTGCACACCCCTCTGGAATAGTTCTGCCCTCACCTGTTAAACCCTAGTTTTAAAGATTTACTGACTCATTGGAAAGTGCTTTGTAAAAGTCTTGGGTAGATATTCCCAAAGAACTTTGGGGTTGTTTTTTACAGGGGGTGGGGGGTAGGCGCCTCAACTAAAAGAAGGGAGTGGGAGAAATCTATTTTGCATAAAATGAGCGTTTGGGATGATAATCTGCAGGGGCCCCTTTAAGAGGGAGTTCCTGAGTGTCTTTAAAAGAGGAGGGGCAGGGGCATCTCCATGAACCCAGGTCCTTCTTGTAAAGAACTGCTCACTGCTCTTCTTTCTCTCCCCCTTCTTCTGAAGACATGACAATGGATGAAGTGCGCGAATTCGAACGAGCCACTCAGGAAGCCACCAACGAGAAAATCGGCGTTTTCCCACCTGCGATTTCTGTCTCCAGCATCTCCTTGCTGCCCTCCTCCGTCCGCAGCGCCCCCTCCAGCGCTCCGTCCACACCTCTCTCCACCGACGCCCCCGAATTTCTGTCCGTCCCCAAAGACCGGCCCCGGAAAAAGTCCGCCCCAGAAACTCTCACGCTCCCAGACCCCGAGAAGAAAGCGCCCCTGAGTTTACCTGGCGGGCACTCTGCAGAGAAGCCGAGCAGGCCCAAGTCAGAGTAACTCGTGATGGGGGCGCACCCTGGGGCTTTGATCTTTTCCTTTGGGGTGGTTTTAGGTTACGCATCCCGGCTCCAGAAAGACAGATGGCTTTGTCACCCAGGCGTGTTCCTGTGTGCGTGTGTGGTTAAGTCATTTCACATATAACGAAACGCGAGGGCTGGATAGATGTCAAGACAGGAGATTTTTGCGAAGGACAGACCAGGGAGGAAGTCTCACTATGGGTCGTTTGGACTTCCGAGGGGGAGAGGGGGCGGGAACCAATGAAAACTTGACACCGCTTTGGGACAAAAAGGCATGGTGAAATAGGGGAAGTCATTTTCCTCCCATCAAACCTAAAATTCTCCAAAAATACTCTCAGGCATAGCATACCTAATTGTTAAATTTTGACCTGCTGGTGGCCTATACTTGAATACCAATAGTTACTGAGATTCCTATTTTGGTTAGTCTGACTCAGGATTTGGGGCCTAATTAACCTTTCAAATTTTTGGAAATTTTAATTACCAACCTATAGAGGCTCCAAGTGCAATTATCCATAACCAATTTATACCTTTCGCAGAATTTAATAAAGATTCCACTCGTTTCTGTCTTTTAATAAGCCTCCCCTCTGTGCCCTCACGGCCTCAGGAACCTTTATAAACTGTGTGGGTGAATGTGGCCAGAACTGACTGATTTGGGAAGGGTTCGCGTTGAGGACGCAAGAGGTCCAGGTGAGGCAAGCATCTCTAATTCTCTACAGGCACCAACATACCTTGACTCATCAATTTCCATCAGCCCGTTAAGAGTCTCCTAATTTGCAGTCAACTCAGTAGACTTCATTGGGCTACTTGCCCATTGTTCAAGGGCAGAGTGAGCAAGGCCTGAATCCTGTTGGGAGATCTGGTTGGCGAACCCTAAAAAGAAGAGCGTTCACTCCAGCACCCCTCCCTGCTCTTCTGGTCTTACTCTTAGCACCATCCTTACTTCCCTGGGATGGATTAGCCATCACCGACCGCACCTTGAACTGCCTCTCCTTCTTTTACCCCTGACTTGAAATGCAGACACAGGCAAAGACGTCGCAGGAGCTGCGGAAAGGCTGTAGGAGGGGAGGGGAGAGTGAGCAGAATCATGGCCTGCTTGCAGAATGAAAAGGCAGCAGGACAATAGAAGGCTCTCTAGCTTTGGGGGCCTGTGGTGGTGACCTAGGATTGGAGTTGATGTTGACTGGAGTTAAGAGCAGCCCCCAACGTGACCGAGAGACTGCTCCTCCTGTCCAATGAGGAAAGTCGGCCAGCTTCACCTTTATGCCTCCAGCTGCAGGAGGAAGGCAGGTAGACTGTCAGCGGAGAGAGGGAACCAGGTCGGTGAGCAGCTCAAGGCCTGGGGCCCAGCTAGCCTTCCTGACTGTCACTGCCCACCTCAGGAAAGGGACCTTCCCAAAACATAGATCCCAAAGAAAACAACATAGGCCGAGGAGCTTTGCCCTCCTGCTTCCAGCCTCTCAGTTAAGGCCCCTGCCTGCTTTTCTCAGTGCCCAGACTACAACCTGCTGCATCTTTCAGGTTAGTGCCCTCTCCCAAGGTGCAGGTGCTGGACCCACAAGCTCAGCACCACAGTGTCCAAGTCACAGGTCAGACTGTCAAGATTATTTCCCTAGCGATCAGTTGGCATTTTGCTTTTCTTCCCTTAAATTTAAAAAAAAAAAAAGGATAAAGAATAGACCCAGAACTCAAGAAAAAACAGTTGCAAAAAGCATAGGTCAACAGTCCATCTCTTTCCTAAGAATGATCGCATGCTAGTGCCACACCTCCTCTGCATGGTCTGGTAGCATGATATTTGCTTGTGGGAAAACGTGATATTTCATCAAACCCCTTGGACTTCTAAATGGCTCCTCTTCATACTATAGTCGTACTACATGAGAATGTTTGCTTTCAGCAGGTAGTTTCAGAAAGCAAAAGTCTACTTGCTGAAGACCCTTGGATCGTATATGTATCTGCTTACTATGTCCAAGCTGACATGGATGGGGTGGGACCACTCTGCTCCATGTAGAACACACATATTTTGTGTTGTTTATGGACACCCCTGCCCCCAAGTTTTTCCAAGATCACCAATGCTCTCCCACCTCCCTTGTCTTTAAAAATTAAGTCCCTACTGGTCCCAAAGGCCATCATTCCGTAGGCTTTGGCAAGCTACCCTGTGGTTTCCTTTGTGTGGATTGAATTTCTTTTTTAGCCAGTAGCATGCCACAGCCAGCCATTGCAACGCCACCCCGCCAGAATGTGGTTCTCCGCCACAGACGTGCTCAAGTCTGTTCAGCTTTCCTGTCCACGTGTGGCTTGTGAACATTAGCAAAAGAGGGAGGGGATGCACATATTCCTTTAGTTGCTTTAACTAGCTAATCCGGTCATTACAAGGCATATGTGACTTCAATATTTCTTGTAGCTTTATTTCCAAGTATCATTTCACATGCTCCATCCACAAATTTGTCGTTGTGGGGTGCAGGCCTCCGATGAACATGTATATAGAACATTGGTAATGCTAAGGATGGGCATCAAATGGCTGCATGATAGGAATTTAGAAGAAGAAGAAATGACAGAAACTTGAATTCACTAAGCATGTTTGAGGGGAAATAGAATCCTTAACTCAGTGCCTCTGTCTGCAATGTGGAAATCTACAACTTTGTTCACCAAAATTGTATTATACCTTTGTATATATATATATACATATATAAATATAATATAGAGCATCAGACACCGTTGATTTCACGTAGGACAGATGATCTGTAGAGTAGCACACGTGTCCATCACTTCTTCATCTCTGACGCTAGTGGAGACCATTCCTTGGCCGCCAATTGCATCCACCTAGGATGGATTTCAAATACAACATGACTGCTTCCCGTGGGCTGAAGTACGAACATTGTTGCTCTGACTCTTATTTCCTGGCATGGGAAGACCTTGCTGCCTCTCTCCCATACACGATGTCAGGCAGCGGCTAAGAAGACCCTTTTGTTTTCAAAGCAAAGGAGACCGTGACCACAATTGTAACAGGAACAATAGTAGTTTCATCCATGAACTAATTTATAGACTTCAGTTACCAGTTTGCATCTGTGTGGGGCGGGGAAAATGATTTTATGTGGAAATTTTATTCGCGTGTTTGGGAATGTGAAAAGACATCCCCTAAGTAGCCATGGTGTGGGTGTACCATCCGGATCTTTAGAAAACACTACCCCAAAAGGATATGATTGCCTGGTTTCCTTTCAAGATTGTAAATAAACAAGGGCCCAAGAGAGTCTATTCCAACACTCCCGAGAAATTGTGGCTCTGTGAACGGTGGGGGCTCATGTGTTTCTTTCTCTATATTGTTAACCTCCACTTTCCTCAGCATCTGCTCCTGGTTCTGAGAAGAAACGAGGTGATGGGTCACAGGCTGGCTTAGGTTAGGTCAACAGGAATTTCGCTTTAAAGAAGGGCAGGAATCAGAGAATCCCGCAGAAAGGAATTGTCTAAATAGCTCCCCTTCTTTTTGAATCTTCGGACTCTGTTGGCTAGGTGACAGTCTGCCAACGGAGACAGCGCGATGGAAGTTTAAATTTTAAAAAGTTTTAAAAGCGTGTCCAGTGACTTCAATTTGATCATGAAATGAACTTGTCAGCGCTATTCATTCCTGCCGAAGCTGAGACGCTACCCACTAACCCAGCACTGGCACGCTGAGGCAACACGCGCTTTGGGCTCTTCCGTGTGCAACCTTCCAAGCAGCCTGTTTGCATTTACAATACGTGTTTCAGCTCTTTTAGGAATTAGTGCCATAAGAGAATGTGAACATGTCCCGAACTTTTTAGACGCCATGGTTAAATAGCCTTTTGTTGTTACGTTACCAACGCTGTAGGATACATCTCTCAATGTGTGTGTTGGGTTTTGTTTTTTTGTTTTTTTGCTTTAAAATGAAAGCATGTCTGTTCAGTTGACGGCAAGTCTCCATTTTTTACATCCCCTAGAAGTGCTTTGCATTCGTGTTATACTTATGCCAGTTGTATGTCGCTTCAAGTGTAAATTTTTTAAGTGTTTACATGTCAAGCTGAGATCTTGATTGGTTAAATTAGTCAATATCCCACTGCCACTGCTGAAGGACCACGTTTTGGAATGCACAGTGTTATGAACGACAAAGCAGAGCAAACAAAACTTGATCCTCACAGATGCCATCATTCTGTGTCACTTTATGGCTGGTTTTTGTGCCCCCCCCAAGTTATTTATTGTTGATAATACCTTACTTTTTCTTACATTCTGTTGTAAATAAAGTACAAAGCAATCTTCTTTCCAAGTGTAGCTTCCTCTCTGTCTTTTGAAACGTTCCTACATGAGAAAGATGCCAGATGTGAACCTGTGGGGCTCCTGGGGAAGAAACCATAGAAGATAAGGGAACCAACCCAGGGCCATGACTTAGACCCAGTTCAAATGGGTTTGGGTGCCAGGAAGCCTGGCTTGTTCACAGTACTTCGGACCCTGGACCCTTGGTAGGAACAGCCTGCGTGTCCGGTCTCATTATCCATAAGATGCTCGAGGTGAATTTTATAGCCCAGTAGGGTACCAAAAACCTACGCCAAGGAGTCGATGCTGACTCAGCGATCCCCTGTGGGCTTCCAAGACTGCAACTCTTTATGTGAATAGAAAGCCCAGTCTTAATTCTGTGGAGCTGCTGGTGGTTTCAAACTGCCGACCATGTGGATCATAGCCCAACTCGTAACCACTATACCGCCGGGACTCCTGCCAGTAGGGTACACATAGATTAATTAATTCATCTATTGAACACACGGTACCCCCTCATGCAGTGTGAGGCTACAGCATGAGTGATGGCTAAGACCAAGCACCTGAGGGAATGTATAAGACCACCACCCCAGGGGGGGCACAGATGCTCCCCAATGGCAAGCAGGCCAGACTTTTAAGATGCGCTTGAGTCACGGTGAAGAACTCTCATGGCATGATGGGCGGGTGACTCATTGGGCTGCAACGTCAAGAGTTCCGATCCACCCGATGTTCTGCAGGAGCAAAATGAGGCTCACACTTCCTGCAAGGATTTACAGGCTCAGAAACCCCAGTGAGCAGTTGTCCTCTGACCTATGTACCTCAGGTCCCCATACATGGGAATCAATATGGCGGCAGGCATCTCGAGCGGTCGCTGTTCTCAAAGTGGTCCTTTGGAGAGGGGTGGGGTAAAAGGACAGCTACGTTTTATTGCCCTTGCTCATTAGTCACCTCAAAGGTCATGTAGCAAAAACACCTCGCATAATCCCGTTCTCGAAGCTAATATGAACCTTGTATGTTCTCTTCCTGCTGGGTCAGGCACAGCTTCAGGGAGCAATGCAGCTGAGCTTTCAACACTGAATGCCTTCCAAAACAATGTACCAGCAACCCAATTAACGAACATATGCTAGCTTTTGTAGCTCCAACTTCACCATTACCACCCCCAGACAGCCTTTTAATTCTCTACGCAAAACACAAACTTCCTACTCGTGGTAACTGGCCAATTTACAGCCGGCAAACTTGGAAACCTGGTTACAGCCAGGCTGGCTGGGTGTGACTCTCAGGGTTAAACACAGGAGTTGTTGGATATTTGGATGCCTAATTATATATATATAAAGAATATGTATTATTTCTATATAATGTAATATTATATGTATAATCTTTCCAAAACTCCGGTAATACAAGCATTACCTCATTTGGCTATTACTCTTAGATTCCTGAATACCAGTATTTTAAAAAAAGGTTTTCTTGTTACTTCCATAATATTCTACTTGGGATTTCTTGCCTCCAACCTCCAACTGCATCTTTGTCTCCCAAGTTCAGGATGACCTATTTGTCCCTTCTCTCCACTCCATCCCCTTTGGAGCTGTCTCAAATCTGAAGCTGTGTGTGTGTGTGTGTGTGACTTTTTGTTATTTATTGACCCTCTGACATCCCATGCTCTCATAAACTCTCCCTTACACCTACATGGTTTTCCTACTCCCCGGAAACAGGCTGGTTCTCTGCCGCAGTGCCAATCCTCTGTTCCCAGTACTAAAGTGCTGGACCTTAACATGGAGCCCGATAAACTGGCCCTGCTGAACCCCATGGTTCAGGGCAGCAGCTCCACTGGGCTGAATCAGACACCTGTCTTTAAGGGATGAAGCTGCTGAGCTCTCCGGACCTATCAATGTGAGTTGGAATCCACTCAATCTCAATGGCAGTGGATTTAGCAGCAACTAACAATAACCGATCAGGCACAATGGTGGTGGCAGGAATTCAAAGATGTGACCCCATTCATGCAATACCAAGTAACACATTTTCACCAAGTGTCTGCTTTTTTAAAGTGGGAGTGCGTGGGTGCATACAGCAGACAGTGACTTATGACAATGGGGCATGACAGGGGAGGAAAGGAAATAAATAGGTCGGTGGGTTAGACAACGATGGACAAGACTTACTTTAAACTGACCACAATGGTCAACACATAACCCCTCCCAGGGAGACAGACAGCAGAAAAGGGGGTGAAGGGAGACAGCATTCCGTGTAAAACATGAAAAAAATTATAAATTACCAAGGGTTCATGAGAGAGGGAGGGTATTCGGTGGGGGGGGTGAGCTGATACCGAGGGCTCCAGTAGGAAGAATATGTTTTGAAAAGGATGGTGGCAACATATGTACAAGTGAAGAGTGCTTGACACGATGGATGGATGGATGGATGGATGGATGGATGGACGGACGGACAGACGGACGGATGGATGGTGATACGAGCTGTAAGAGCCCCCAATAAAATGATCTTTTAATTAAAATTTTAAAAAGACTTGCATTAGAGAAGGGGGACAGGAAGGTGATAAAAGGGTACAGAGGTCACCCCTGCCCGGCGTGGCTACACACAAAGGAGAGAGATCCCAGCTCCCTGCGAGCCCGCGGCCAACTGCCACAGGCAGAGGGCACCTATGCCTCCCTCCAGGTTTGTGTACCACTCACACCCACCATGCCTCCCACGACACTCTGTCTGTCCGTGGCAATGGCCACACAGGACTCACAGACAGGACAGTGCTCACGGTTATGGGGGTTAAGAAGGAAGTTAGCCGGTTACAAGCCAGGATCAGAAAACAGTAAGTGCGATCATTGCCTCTCCTCAGTCAGCAGCCACGCGTCTCTCTCTGGTCTTCTCAGAGTCTCTGCCACAAGGTCCCTTGGCCTTGGCCTCGCCCTCCATGGGCCAGGAAACCTGCCTGTCTCGCAGTCTCGGGTCTCAGGAGCACAGCACCTTGCCCTGGCTCAGCGTGGCTCCTTTGTTCTATGCCAGGATCCCCAAGCCTCCGCCTCTGGTGCTTCTGCTCCGGCCGCCCCTGCTTGTGGCAGGGACCTGGGACGGGCTCTGCTGGTGGTTCTTCTTCCCGGGTGGCCCCGGGAGAGACCATCTCTGCTTCTGAAGTGCCAGGTTCTTCTACTTCCTTACTAAGCCTCTGCTGTCATGCGTCCTTCGCCTGGTCCCACCCATCATTTGGTGGGGGTTACGGCGACACGGATGCAGGACTCATTTCCAGTCATTTCGCTTCACCAAGGAAGGCCCCTCGCCTCCTTCAGATCTTTACTCGGAAGACATCCTCTCCAGAAGTTCTTCTAACGAAAATGCACGTGTATACACCACTATCCCTCCCCGAGCACGCGCCCGCATTTCATGGCCCCTGTCCGAGCTTGATTTTCGCCTCTTTATCCGTGAGTTCCACAGTTCGAAAAGGCTTCACGGTGACAAGCGGTGGGGAAAGAGAGGGGACCTGGCTCCAGTCTACATCATCTGTAGTCATCTACAGAACACGATCAAGGGGGTTACGTGGGGCTTCCGATACAAGATGAGCTCTCGATAGGGCCATTTCCCATCAACATCTTGCCAAGGAGAATGACTTTCTTGTCGAAATCCATAACTTTGTGGGTGAAAATCACATCCGGAGGGTTCGGATGAGGACGGGGGTTGCTTGTTCTGGGTCTCAAGCCCAGAAAGATGAGTTAACGCTGGAAGCAAAGGACGGACATCGAACTTGTGTCCAGTTCAGCTGCTTTAATTCAGCAAGCCATGACAGTGAAAAAAGAATGATATGGGAGCCAGAAGATGTTGGATGGTGTCTATGTTTCTGAAAGAGGACCAGTTCAAGAGGCTCAGAGGTGTCCAGCTACAGGCAAGTTGATTCCTTAGACCTGTCTGTGATGCTTCGATGTCATAAAATGATCTCATGAAAAGAAGAAGCCACTTTATATCAGAAGGGCATCGGAGCCCAGTCCACCTCAAGTCCCTAGGTCCTATGCTAGCGGGGGCCTTCTCCAGGCTCACGGAGCCACAGGCTGGTAATGCAGAAAGGTGAAGCAGGAAGCAGGGAGATCACAGCCCAGTGGGCGCTGAGTCCTGCGATCCAAGTCTGCGGAAACATGCAGCTGCAGGGCACGCAGCTCTCAGGGTCCGGCAGCCCACATGAGGGTGCCCCTGGAGGCAGCAACAGGGTCCCAGCAAGCAGGAAGGCCAATGATCAGAGAGGGGAGAAGGGCCCAGTCTGAAAAAGGCCACACTCTCAGCAGGCATCATCAGGCTGGGACCTGGATGATGAGTTAGACACCACCCCTCCACCTTCCCACGGGGTATAAGTTGACATACAATGTAGCTGCCAACCACAGTCTTCGCAATGGCCTCATTCGCATGTGGAGGTTGGACGCTGAAGAAGGCAGGCCAAAGGAGAATGGATGCATTTGACTTGTGCTGCTGGCAAAGAGTACCGAAATGACCATGATGGCCAGAAGAGCAAGCACGTGTGTCGGAAGAAGTCCTGTCAGCAGGTTCCTTAGAAGGAGCGATGGGAAGCGTTCGTCTCACATGTTTTGGGTAGGGTATCAGGAGAGACCAGTCCTTGAGGGAAGACCTCATGCTTGGTAAAGTGAAAGGACGGCAACAAGAGGAAGGCCCTTGACAAAAGTAATTGACAGATCCCAATTGTGAGGCCCGCATAGGGCCGGCCCGTCCGTCCAGCATGGAGGGTCACGACGAGTCAGAACCAGCCCAATGGCACCTGACAATGGAAACAGCCGCAGCTGAGGTCAAGGAGCGATGAGAAACAATGCGCTGCTGATCTTGTGGGCCACAGCATTCTGGGTCGGCTTGTTATTCAGCAAGAGATCATAAATAGACACCTTCACGAGATCACAAAAGGGATGCATCGCCCGGCTCCTCCAAATAAAGAGGATGAGTGCTTGGTCTCCCATGCTTCGGACAAGTGATCAGGAAGCAGGCCCTGGGAAAGGACATCATGCTTGCAACAGTCGAAGGGCCGGGGCGAGGGAGGGTGACACCGTGGCTGCGACAATGGGTTCCAACATAAGAACAGTGGTGAGAATGGCCCAGTGTTGCATTCTCTTGCACACAGATGGGGGCCTATGATGAGTCAGCGTCAACTGGGCAGCACCTAATACCAACAGTCAGAAACTAGCCCCGCTGCGGTGAGCAGCGACTGGAATTGTGAACGCGAGCAAGCAGCCATCTAAGATGCAACAATTGGTCTCGCCCCATCCCGAGGTAATCAGATGATGAAAATCAAGACGTGGTAATACTTAGTCCAAGAAACGAATGGATCCCATGAACCTTAGCCTCCAGAATCCGGAGACCAGAAGAACCAGATGGTATCTAGTAGCCCCGGGCTCAGTGCTCCAAGAGGGCTCACATTACAAGGCCATGCAGAGATAAGAGGGAAAAATGTGGAACCGAACTCAAATTCATAAGAAAGACCAGGGGTTTCTGGTTGGATAGAGACTGATGGGACCCCAGAACTCTGACTCTCAGTAACCCTTCAGGCCTTAACTGAATGTATCCCCGTGCTAGAATAATCGACTCTTTCAGATCCACAGGCAGCCTGTACCCAGGGACAAGTTCAGAGGGTTCAACATGGAGGGGGAATATGGAACAGGAACCACAGGGAAGGAGTGGGATGATGCGCTCTGGTCAATCCAGGGCAGGCAATGGCGGAGCTGACACAAACATGTATGTAGAACGGAGGAGCTGCTCCATAAGCCGTACCCTAATCCACAAGAAAAGTTAAAAGCCCCAAACTACCCATGTGGAGGCTTGACCTAAACTGAAGTGGAAGTATTCATCGTCCACTTCATTTCAGTTTGTTTAGATAGTGTCTCCCTAGGAACGTGAGCAATTGCACTTATTTGTAGTTTTTACATGATTCGTTTTATCTTCCAGATCTTAGATGTACAATTACCTCCTGGAAAGTAAGCCTTGCCAAAAAAGTGTCCCGAGGGCCTTCACCTGCGTTTGATCAGTCTGAATTTCTCTTTCACTGGCAGAGACCTTGCTGCTGGTGCTGAGACAAGGGGAGGCGGTGGCAGAGCCCGGGACCTGAGGGCCATAAAAAAAATAATAAAAAAAAAAAAGAAAGAGCTCTTTGTGTGGGGTCTGCAATGCTGGGCAAATTAGGCATTTCACTTAGCACGGCACTTTCATGAGGAAGCCCTGGTAGTGCAGTCATAACATGTAAGACTGTGATCCTCTAGGTTAGCAGTTCGAAACCACCAGCCAACCCATGAGCTTTCTACTTCCATAAAGAGTTACAGTCTCAGAAACACACAGGGGCAGTTCTACCCTGTAGGGTGACTAAGAGGAAGTGATTGCAGGGTAGAGAGAGAGAGAGACCTTTAATGAGGGTGTATCTGAGGATAAAGTCCCTGGATGGTGCCAACCGTTAATGAGCTCTGCTGGTAACTGAAAGGTTGAAAGTTCGAGTCCAGCCAGTTGTTGGTGGTGTTCAGTACCACCGATAGCGACCTCACGCACAACCGAATGGAACAATGGTGTAGGGTTTTAAAACCAATGATGTAGGGTTTCCTATGTCTGAGTCTATCGATGCAGCCCCTGGGTCAATCCATCTATTTGAGGGCCTTCCTCTTTGTTGCCACCCCTCCACTTTACCAAACACGATGTCCTTCTCCAGGGATTGATCTCTCCCGACAAGATGTCCAAAGTTTAGAAGACAAAGTCTTGCCCTCCTTGCTTCTAAGGAGTGCTACTTTGACTCATCTGCACCAACACATCTGAAATGCATCCCTTCTTCCACGGTCTTCCCTGCTGCATGTCCAACTTTCACATGCAGACGACGCAATGGAAAATGCCTGGCTTGGGTCAGGCGCACCTCAGTCCTCAAACTCACCTCCTTGCAGGCAGTAAAGTCTTGTGATCTCTTGACTGCTGCTTCCGTGAGCATTGACTTTGGATCCAAGCAAGACGAAATCCTTGCCGACTTCAACCTTTTCTATGGTCCAGTTGTGCAGATACTGGTCTTCCTTACATTGAGCCCACCCAGAGGCGCCTCAAAAGAAAGGCCTGGCGGTCTCCTGTGGGGGACGGGGTGGGGTGGGAAGCCATGGAAAATCCTATAGAGTTCAACTGTACTCTGGAACATATCGGGTGGCTGCTGTGAGTCAGACCCACTCCCAGAAAAACCTGTTATCCTAAGAAGAAAAAACCGAAAAATTTTGGCACTGCCCCACGAAGCCATAGTAGGAATTCCTAGAAAACTTAAGGTATGATCTTCAACTGTAGCTTCCATTCAGCCACTTCCCAAGCCCCACGTTCATTAAGGGGTAGATCGGACTCACTCGATTCGGCGCAGTAGAGAAAAGAGCACCCCACCCCGCCACAAAAAGGAGCACATCCGGGACTCGCGGGGAGGCGCGGCCTGAACACGCCCCCGCTCCAGACCCCGCCCATCGACGTTTCCAGCCGCGCCACTTGCCTCCTCCGCCCGCCAGGGGTCGCAGGCTGACAGCGCACTTCTCATTTAGCCCGTGCCCGCCCCTAACGGGCCCACGTGTTCTCGCGAGAGGATGCGCGGGGCCTGCCGGGAAGGATGCTCGGCGTCCCTTCGGTTTGCCAAAGATGGCAGCCCTGGAGGAGGCGTTCACGTTGCCTGGTGTACCCTTGGGCGCCGGGCCAGACGGACTCCTCGGCGTGGAACAGAGCGACAAGGCCGATCAGTTTCTGGTGACAGACGGTGGCAGGACTGTCATCCTCTATAAGGTGAGAGCGGTAGTGTCGGGGCGTCCTTGCCCCTCTCGGAGTGCGGCGCCGTGGGCGCGGGGTTTTTGTAAACTCGGAGGGCAGGGAGCCTAGAGAGCCGGCCTGGCCTCTCGGGGTCGCTGAAGAGGACCAGAATCCCACCCGGTCGTCTTCCTGGAAGGGAAGCTTGGTTCCGAGCTGTGGGACTGAGCATCCGAGGGCACGTGGGCTAGGCTCCGGAGGGAAAGATAGCCGGTGCGTTTGCTCTGATGGGGGCGGGGAGTCTAAGAAAGTGTTTTAAAGCCCACGATGTCACTTTGAGGACTAAGGTGGAATTGCCCCAAGCCATGGTGTGCAAGTTACCTCGTATGCCAGAGGAAACCGGACAGTGAATAAAGAAGACTGAAGGATTGATGTCTTTGAATTACGGTATTTGAATAAACCATGGACTGGAAACATTTGCCTGGAAGAAGAAGTAGTCGACAGCCAGAATGCTCCTCAGAATCAAGGATAGTGAGGCTTCTCGGTCCTTTGGGCGTGCTGTCCAGCAGGAGCTGTCCCTGGAGAAGGACATCATGCTTGGATTGACACAGTGGCTGCAACCAGGAGCTCACGCATAGCCCAGATTGTGAGGATGGTGCAGGACTGGGTACTGTTTTGTTCTGTTACATAGAGGGTCGGTTTTAGTTGGAACCAACTTGATGACGTCCAACACCCACTATACACATCATCTGCCCTTTCCTCGGGGCCCTGCTTTTGTGGCCCCCTTTTACAGCCTTTGGTTTGTGGCTCTCATTCATGCTGTGGAGTCAGGAGTTGAGTGGCTCAGGATCCGTGAACCTCTCCCTCCTTCTCAGCACAATACCTGACTCAGCACACTCTCCAAAGAGCATTGCTTTTAGAGGCCAGTGGAAGGTGGTTGTTTTATCTGACCTTCTGGATGTCTTTTGCCCAGTCTTTAAGAACCCAGTCTACTTTGAAGTTCTGGGGGGAGTTGGCAACAGTTCCCCTCCTGGTGCCTGTTTTGACTTTCCTGATTAAATGATACTGTTGACTTTTGCTGGAACTGTCATTAGCGTTTTCAGTTATGCAATTCCCAGATTTAAAAACAAACAAATGTGGGCTAATTAGACCTGACACAATCCCAGCTGCTTTGTACCAAAGTGTCTCTTCATTCAAAAGGCTGGTGATTATTTTGGCTTTCAAAGGCAAAGTGGAAACCATTTAAAATTTTGCTACTTGTTTGTGGCGTTTGGTTAATTTGTTGGGGTTTTTGTTTCCTCCCCCTCTTCATTTTAGGGACTTTATTTTATTGTTATTTTAAGGATTTAGTTCTCATTTTTAAAATGTGTTAAATGCCATTTTTAAAAATGGTTTCTTTTACTTCGATTGTAAATTGAACAAGCTTTTCGTGTCTATAGTCGCTTTCAGTGTATTAAATGCTAATCTTCCCTTTTATTAGGTTTCTGATCAGAAGCCCTTG
This sequence comes from Tenrec ecaudatus, assembly GCF_050624435.1. NCBI lineage: Eukaryota > Metazoa > Chordata > Mammalia > Afrosoricida > Tenrecidae > Tenrec > Tenrec ecaudatus. The sequence continues at coordinate 144,204,009 of NC_134539.1, read as the reverse complement.
GGGAGCTGGTCAGTGAAGCAAGGTCAAATTATAACGTGTCCAGCTGTGTGCAACTTTCAAACTGGAGAGTATATTCTTGTCCATGATAACAAGGTGGGTCTTCCATAAGCCAGACGTTGGCTTGTTCACTGTTCCTGCTTATCGTATGGAGAATGAGGAGCCCCGGGGACACAAAGCTTCAGCACCTGGCTGCCACTTGAAAATCTGGCAGTTCAAACTCACCCAGTGGCTCTTGAAGGGGTGGGGTGGGAAAACCTGGCCACTTACTCCCCTAGGAAACCATGGGTCATCTGAGAGGGCAGTGCTCCTTGACAAGGTAATCTGAATGTCAGCATTTCCTCAAAGGCACAGGGAGCAGAACAACCAGAGTGGCAGTGCCGAGAAAGGGGGCCCACTGCAAACTGTCGCCAGTGTCACTCACCAACACACTGTGTAGCCATAGTTTAATCGGAACTTAACTTGCGGGGTGCACTTTCACTGAGAAGAACTAGTTTAGCTAAGAACAAGCCACACCGTGGGCAGTTCCACCCTGTCCCATGAGGTCGCCTCAAGTCCGAGCAGACTGGACGGCACCGACCACCCGCACCAGTGGGACACGGGTTCCTTGGGACACAGCACGGAAATGTTGCTTGGTATATGTTTACGTGATTGGCGGGATACTTTCTGACTGTGATGTTTTGATTTTAAGGTTTTGAGGATATGGAATAATGAAGATGTGAATTTGGATAAAGTATTTAAAGCAACAGTAAGTCTGAATTTCCCAGTCTATTAACTAACTGGGGAGATGAAACCATTTATAATGTGTTATGTATATTCTATCATTGTGCCTCTGGGAAAGTAACCGTAGAGATTATACTACGTTCTTTGTTCTATTTCTTTACAATACGGCTTAGTGATGTGTCTCAATTCCTGAGTTACTGCATTAGGAAATGCAGGCTGTGTTTAAAGTTATTTTCACCACTTTAGATGCCTGCGATCTGCCCCTTACGGGAGCAACTGAACCTCACTGTACCCTACACGTGACTAGGCGGGATCACCTTTTCATTGTCCCTTTCAAAGCGGTGCCTAATCACGGGGGGCTGGAGGGGGACACCTAGCTGTGCCCTTTCTTCCACTGATGTCCTAAAGCACGGCATTCACTTCCTACCTGTGACATGAGAGTCTCTGGAAAGTTCCTCCACCTCTGACAGCCTGATGTTAAGTATAACTGGCACTTCGTGAAGTAGCACACGGTAGTGCTAATTCAGAGAGAATATCTTTGCCTCCTGGACCCTTACGACTTGGATCCTTGCAGACACACCGCCTGACCTGTGCGCCGCCGAGGTTTCTGCGCCTCGTGGAAAGGGCCCCGTGTCTCTTCTTGGACTTGAGGCCATCGGTCTTCATCTACCACCAGAGCTGCTGTTAACTCTTGCTTGCTGCCTTTTTATGCACCTCTCACCCCTGGGTTCGAGGGGCCAGGTTCCAGCCTGCATTTCAGCACTGAAAGTGTTAGAGCCAGTTTTTCTACTTCAGGACTTAACTCTCCGTGAAAGGAGGAGATTAGATGAACTAAGAAAAGCTGCCGTTCAGTGAACATCTGTGTGCTTCAGGGACTTGTTGGCACTTCATGTACATTTCTCTAGACAAATCAGACTCAGAGATGACTTAACCTGGCGATAGTATTTTATTAAATCCTCACTTGTGGAAGTAATGGAATTGTATCTCAGCCCCTTACTGGCTTCCTATGAGGAATTTACTGAGTGTCTAGAGGCCTGGGTGGCACAGATGGTTGAATTCTATGCTGCTAACCAAGCGACAAGGTTGGCTGTTCGATGCTGCTATCTGAATTCCAAAAGATGGCACTTTGGGGTGGCGTGCAGTTCTGCTCTGAACCACGTGGGGCTGTCATGAGCCAAATTGACATTTGGCAGCTGTGAAGGGGGGAGGTGGGGGCCGCAGTGGTGGTACTCAGCATCAAGCACTTAGCGTAGGTGGTGTGTTGTGCTTTTTCACATATACCATGCACACAAATAATTTACACATACATGTAGGAAACTACCGTGAGAGGGTTTACACAAAACACGTGTGTATCACTTGCATGGAAAAGAGTGAATGAGTTTGAAATCTGCTTAGGATTGTTGGTATTTTCTTCAGCCGTGGGTGGTGGCGGTAGATTTGCTTAGTGAGTGTCAGAATCTGACAGACGGACTAATCCTTGTAATTTCTGGGAGAATTGTTCTAGATGCAAATCCATAGCTCTGACTGTCGGTCATTGTTTTACAGATCAGATCCTTTCTTTGTTTTAATTCAAAAAATCTTAAACACCATAAAAAGTCTAATATCTTTAAAAATCAGACCTGTGACGAGGAAGGTATGTGGGCTCTGATAAAGACCTCCAACATGTTGTTAAGGGAAAAACTTTTAAAAAGTGTACTATTTTTGAAATATTATACAGATAAATATTTGCTTTTTGGAGGGAAACACATGGAAGGATAAACCTAAAATTAATAAAAATGACTTAATGTCAGAGACAGCACAGAGTAGAGGGGAGAAGGAACAGGTTAGCCTTGTGAGTGTGTTATTTTCTTGGCCTGGTGTTGGAACTATATAGGATTGCAATGCAAAATTACATCAAAGTGAAGACGACTTGATGGACTAAATCTTCCGTGATGTCCCTATTCTCTTTTCTGGTGGTGACTGTTTTAGACTGCACCTTCTCGTATGTTTTCGCCCTCACAGTTGTCGGCCGAGGTGTTCAGGGTCCATTCGGTGCAAGGCACTGAGCCGCTGGTGCTGTTCACGAGCGGTGCCGTTCGGGGCTTGGAGGCCTTGCTGGCAGAGCCGCAGCAGACTGTTGAGACCGTGATCCCCGAGGGGGAGACCATCAAGTAAGTCCCCACACTGCGGGGGGGGGGGGGGGGGCGCAGCACGAACACGCCCTGCAAGGGCCTTTTATGTCAGTCTTTGTCTTCTCAGTGTTTTGTCTCAAAAATGCGTCACAAGCGATGGGACTAGAAACCACTTAGAAGACATTAGCCAAAATAACTTTTCCCCAAAGCCTCGGTGGGGGGGGGGGGTGTTTGAGGAAGTCATGGGGTCAGCTGAGTCCTGCTCCCGAGCCTGCCATCTAGGTCGTGAATGCTACTAGAATTCAAAGTGGGCAGTCCCCCAAGTCCAGCCTCTCAGGGTCCCTGCCCCAGTACTCTGCCGGCCAAGCCCACGAGCATTTCCCCTAAGAGCATGTTCTGAGGAGGCCGTGAGCGTGTCTGCAGACATCGAGTAGAACTGGGAAGGTGACTCACTCGGAGGATGGAAGGGAAGTTAAGCTGGAAGGAAGACTTGCAGTTGGGCAGGGAACAATGTAGGTGATGGTCGAGTATACCTTGCACTGACCGATGGGCGCCCTGGATGGATGTGGCATCGTGGGGTGGGGGGTGGTCGGAGGTGGGCCGGGCCTCAGTAACAAGTCTGGGTTTCAACAGCCTCCCTGCTGCAGACATGCAGCTTGAGCTGTGGGCCTTTTCGCTGCCTGACCTCAGTGTGTTTCAGAAGATCTGTATGTTCACTCCCGTCTTGGAAGTGTGCAACAAACGTTATCAACTTTAAGCCTCTGGAAAGCTCTGCCGTAAATCCAGGAATATATCTGCCAGAGAAAGACCTACCATATATACTCGAGTATAAGCCGAGTGTTTGAGCACATTTTTAATGTGGTACAGTTAGGTGCCTCCACTGATACTCGGGTTGGCTTCTACTCGAGTGTGTACGGTAATTCCCTGTGGCATAGTGTGAGAAGCAGCAGATAGTGTTCTCCTCAGAAAACTCAAGCTCATTATTATTGAGTTAATTCTGCCTCAGTGCCCCTGTAGGACAGAGTAGAACTACCCTGTGGGTTTCTGAGACTGCGTCTGTACAGGAGTGGAAAGCCGGTCTTTCTCCCAAGGAATGTCCGATGGCTTTGAACTGCTCACCTTGTGCTTAGCAGCTCAACATCTCTCCAGCTCTTAAAAAAAAAAAAGTCAATTAACATCATGTTTTTCCCAACTGGTGGGTTGGTATTTTTACAATTTTCTTTTTATGGATTTTAGATGGACAAAGCTCTTCATGGTATTTAAGCACCCGATTTTACTTTTCATTACTGAAAAAGTAAGTATCTTCTATTCCTGCACTATTAAAGTTACAGTATTTTTTTAAATCTTTTTATTGGGGCTCATAAGGCTCTTATCACAGTCTGTACATACATCAATTGAGCAAAGCACCCTTATACATTCGTTGCACTCGTCATTCTCATAATTCACCTTCCACTTGGGTTCCTGGAATCAGCTCGGTTTCCAAAATTACAGTATTTTTTAAGACTAGTGTTTCTCTCAGATTTTTCCCCATCTTTTTTGTTTTTTAATCATTTTATTGGGGGCTAGTTACAGCTTTTTTTTTTTTTTTTTTACATTTTATTAGGGGCTCATACAACTCTTATCACAATCCATACATATACATACATCAATTGTATAAAGCACATCCGTACATTCGTTGCCCTAATCATTTTCAAAGCATTTGCTCTCTACTTGAGCCCTTTGCATCAGGTCCTCTTTCCCCCCCCCCTCCCCGCTCCCCCCCCCTCATGAGCCCTTGATAATTTTTAGATTGTTATTTTGTCATATCTTGCTCTATCCGGAGTCTCCCTTCCCCCCCTTCTCTGCCGTCCATCTCCCAGGGAGGAGGTCACATGTGGATCCATTTAATCAGTCCCCCCTTTCCAACCCACTCACCCTCTACTCTCCCAGCATCGCCCCTCACACCCTTGGTCCTGAAGGTATCATCCACCCTGGATTCCCTGTGTCTCCAGCCCTCATATGTACCAGTATACAACCTCTGCCCTATCCAGCCCTGCAAGGTAGAATTCAGATCATGGTAGTTGGGGGGAGGAAGCATCCAGGATCTGGGGGAAAGCTGTGTTCTTCATCGGTACTACATCGCACCCTGACTGACGCATCTCCTCTCCTAAACCCCTCTGTGAGGGCATCTCCAGTGGCCAACAAATGGGCTTTGGGTCTCCACTCTGCACCTCCCCCTTCATTCAATATGGTGTGTGTGTGTGTGTGTGTGTGTGTGTGTGTGTGTGTGTGTGTATGTATATATATATTTTTTTTTGCATGATGCCTTATACCTGGTCCCTTTGGCACCTTGTGATCGCACAGGCTGGTGTGCTTCTTCCATGTGGGCTTTATTGCTTCTGAGTTAGATAGCCTCTTGTTCATCTTCAAGCTTTTAATACCCCAGACACTATCTCTTTTGATAGCCAGGCACCCTCAGCTTTCTTCGCCATATTTGCTTATGCACCCGTTTGTCTTCGGCGATCGTATCATGGAGGTGTGCACCCAGTGATATGATTTTTTGTTCTTTGATGCCTGATAACTGGTCCCTTCGGGACCACTCGATCACACAGGCTGGTGTGTTCTTCCATGTGGGCGTTGTTGCTTCTGAGCTAGATGGCCGCTTGTTTATCTTCAAGCCTTTAAGACCCCAGACACTATCTCTTTTGATAGCCAGGCACCATCAGCTTTCTTCACCACATTTACTTGTTCACCCACTTTGGCTTCAGCAGTTGTGTCGGGAGGGTGAGCATCGTAGAGTTCCAATTTAATAAAAGAAAGTATTCTTGCATTGAGGGAGTGTTTGAGTAGAGGCCCAAGGTCCTTCCGCCACCTTAATACTAAACCTGTAAATATAGACACATAGATCGATTTCCCCATCCTCGTATACATATTTGCATGTACATGTCTTTGTCTAAACCTCTATAAATGCCCTTTGACTCTTAGCTCTTTCCTCCATCTCCCTTGACTTTCCTCCTGCCCTACTACCATGCTCCGTCCCCACCTGGGCTACAGCTATACCTCTTCTTTACGTAACCTTACCCTTGATCATTCCCTACCAGGCCTGCCACTCCCCCCTCACTACCATTTTGAGTCCCATGTTGTTCCCTTGTCCCTGTGTTTGTTAACACCACTTTCTTACCCCCCGTCTTCCCCCTATCCCAAGTCCCCCCAGAACTGTCGGTCCCGTTGTTTTTCCTCCAGATAGTTCATCCAGCCTGTCCTATTCAGACAGACCTGTGGAGACACTAACATGCACGAAAACAAGACAGAGGAAAACAAAGCAACAGTATACAACCAGACAACAAAACAACAACAAACCACTGACAAAGAACAAAACAAAACACATCAAGAAAGAAAAGCTTATAGTTAGTTCAAGGATCAATTGTTGGCCCTTTGGAGTCTGTTGGGGCACCACGCCCTGGCCCCAAAGTCCACTTTCAGCATTCCCTGGGGACCTTGCCACTCCATTCCCTTGCTGTTCCGCTGCACTCCCCCAGTGATTTGCCTCGGTGTGGTGGGATCAGGTCAGGTGCAATTCCCACACTGTGTCTCCGGTGCTGTCCCCTGTATCGCCCTTGGTCACTGAGGAGCATCATGTCTCATAGTGGGGCCAGCCATGCTGTTCTCTCTGTGGACTGGCTGCTCTACTCAGGAACGCCATCCTCACAGCCTGGTGGGCCAGGCTGTGCTCCACTCTCTCCTGCCGCTTCCTCTGCTCCCATGTGCTCTGATCAGATATGTCCATCTCCCGGAGGTGCAGGAATCCCCTTAATTTATGGTGCTGGGGCCAGCCTCCCAGACCTCTCCACTGGTTCCCTACTCCACGCCGGGATGTTGCATTCACACCTTGCGGCACTGGGTTGAAGTCTGGTCCCACTTTCCCTGTGGAGATGTAAGCAGTGCCCTCCCCTTGGGTGGGTGTCTTTGCTTTTCATACTAGAAGTTGTCTGCGCGTGTCTGCAGGCCATGTTTGTAGCTCAGCAGCAGCAGGTTCCAGGTCGTCAGTGGGGTCATTAGAATGAGGCGGCGACGACTTGGCTTTGACCCGTGTGAATGCTTGTTGACATACAAAGTCACGCTTCGCTCTGTTTCCGCAGCGCGGGGCCTACTTTGCGTACGTGCACGTGCACACGTCTGGGGCCTCCAGCAGGCACGCGCTCGCACTGGGCCCAGAAGACACGTCTGTGTTGCACAGCTTCGCAGCCTCTGTGGATCGGAAGCTCATCTCTTTGATCACATTCAGTAAGATCGTCGTCGTCCCGTCCCCTCTTCTCCCCCCCCCCTCCCCCCAGTCAACTTCAGGGCTTGTGTATAAAGAAACAGGCGGGTGTGTCCAACACACCATCGCAAAAGTAAAACTAGGGGTACCGGAACTTTCGTGGCTCTCTGGAGCCCCCTCGTGCTGAGGTGTCGGGTACTCTGACTCAGAGTCTGGGTTGGGGCGGTTTTCTCTGCTGTCCTGGCAGTTTGCCAGGTTGTTGGGTGCCTGCGTCCGTCCTGACGGACAGCAGAACAGAACACACTCGGCCCTGCACCGCCCTCGCCGTTGTTCTTAGGTCGGGGCCCTTGTTGCAGCCTCGGTGCCAGGCCCTCTTGTTGAGGGGCTTCCTCAGTCTCCCTGCCCCTCTGCTTGACCGGGCAGGACGTCCTCCTCCGGGGACTGGGCTCTCCTGACACCGTGTGTAAAGTATGTGAGCCCTGCCCTCCTGGCCCCTATGGAGCGTTGACCGGACCGTTCCTGAAACGCAATGCCACCGCTCCGCACACAGGAGCGCTCCGTGGTCTCGCTCGCCATGGAGCCCGCGCCCTTGTTGGCATCGTCAGCGGGACCTGGAAGCTCTGAGTTGGCCCTAACATTTCATGTGCTTTTCTCACGGGACAGACAGACGTGCCAAGCAAAGACAGCGGCCTCGGCCTAAGCCAGCTGGCACCGTGCCAGTGTTTATACTGCCTCAGACCCTATTGGGGGGGGGGGGCGGTCTAGACCCCAGACTGCAGCCTTTTAAGGGTTTGGGGAAAAGCCTTTTTGTGGCACTTTTCCCCTCACCCTTTCCTGGCTACTTTTGTTTCAAGGTCACATGGGGGGGGTAGTTCCACATCATCACAGATAAGATTCGTGGTGAAGCTTACAGTTGCGGAGGTCTTTGGCACGCACTTTTGCCTTTGGTGAGGGAGACCAGCTTTTTTTACGTGACCAGTCGTGCACGTTTACTATGGACTGGAAGGTTGCAGGCTGTTCTAAGATCCTAGGGATGCTGTGGGTTAAGTACGGGGCCATCAGTTGCCGAGTGGGCCGTTCGAGCCTGCTCACTGCTCTGTGGGAGGAAGGTGAGGCTACTCCTGAAGGGATTCGGTCTTGGCAGCCCTGAGGAGCAGATCCGCTCAGAGTCGGATTGGACTTGATGGCAGTGTTGGTTATGTCTGGGCTCCACGGGCCCTGTTGTAAAGGAGTCGGAACCAAAGGGACATGTCGGTCTTCACACCAATCTGCCCAAGTGCAGCCATAACACGTGACCTTCCAGTGCGATGGAGTCTCAAGAACTGTAACACAGAAACTGCTATGTCGAACCTGCTGAAGGGCATGTTTTAGTGTCTGATTGCTGCCCACGCTTACACACTCCAGGGATTTAGAGTTTTTAACTTCCTGGTTGTTGTGACATCCCTGCTGAGATTTTATCATCCACTCCCCTCTCAATTGCAGGTTTGTTGTGTAGTCTTTAAGGGACAGCATCAAGTGATATTGGTATGGGGTTACCTTTTTTTAATCTTTTATCACTTTGGTAAGTTTGGTTCTTTTTTTAGCAACTGTGAACTGCTTTGTTTTATTGGCACATGCTGCCCATCTCATCATTTAAATCGGTTATATTAAGAAGAGTTGTCCAATCGGCACCACGATCAGTTTCAGAACAGTTAGTTTGGTGATTACATTTTAAACGAGTGGGTTAACCCCAAGTAGAGGACTCTCTTTTATAATGCTTGTTTCCAACAGGCTCCGATGGAGGTATATATGAAACCCTGATACCAATGCATCCAAGTGATCCAGGGAAAAACCAGGTGGCAGTCAGGTCGCTGGTGCTCAAGGGCATCGTGTCTGATAAAGCGCAGAGTGGCGTTGCCCTCAGCATCCTGGACCGAGATCACCTGGCAGTCCTGGGGACACCACTGTCGGGCGGCAAAGGTAAGGAGTCATCCGGGCAGTTTGGAAGCCCGTGGAACTCCCCCTTCAGGGTGCTGCTTTCAGGGTTCTCGGTTCTCTATTGTCGCTCTGATGAATTCTTCCTGCTGTCCTTGAATTCTTTCCAGAGCTTCCCACCTGGTCTTGACTAGGTCTTTGATTTCATCTTGGGTAGATGCATCGTGTGAGACTTTTCAGAACCTGTGCCATCCCACAGGTGGTTGAAATACAGGCCTTGCAGTGAAGCCTGGCGGCCTGTCACAGCGTGTAAAGCAGCTGGGCCTGGACTGCGGGAGGTGCCAGGGCTACTGATATGCTTCTCCGCTCTGACTTCTGAGCACGGTCTTTCACCACCGCCACAGACACGTGCTCCATCACGGAGAACACGTTCACGCCTTGCCAGTGGGACTCCCGGTCTGCACGTCAAGTTCAGAATCTGTGTGGCAATTCCCGCCCCCTTTGGTCTAGTTTCCCCCTGCCTTTTCAGACTCTTCCCCCGATTTCTGAGCGAGGCCCTCTGCTTCCTCCAGGCCTTATGAGACCATTCATGAACTCCAGGTTGACACTGCACATTGGGAATGAAGCTTTTGTGGGGAAACTGGGAAGCAAAGGCAGCCCAACCCGCGGTTCTGACTCATGCAAACTCCACTGCACACGTTCTCAACTCCGAAACTGTCTCTTGCTGTGGAGCTGTTTCACCATCCAGGGTAACAGTCAGCCCTGGCCCGCCGGGACTCTTGGGAGACCCGAGTGTGTCAGCACAAAGACTGTGTGCTCTGTGAGGTTGTCAGCAGCTGTTCTGATCTTGGGGTTTTTTAAATTGGGACACCAGGCCTTTCTTCCTCGTGCCTGTAGGTGGGGCTCAAACTCCCAACTCTGGTTAGCCACCAAGCCCATTAATGGGTGGTGATCGGGTAGCCCTCCTGTACCAGGTGTTTTACTTTTATTAGTTTGTGTTTTGTATTGTGTAATTCTCCCCACGGCCCTCAGAGAGGATGTAGTTAATGTCCCCACTTTGCAAATTGGGGAACTGAGGCACATAAAGTTATGTGACTAAGTCAAGCAAGTTGACGCTGTGGGACTCTCAACCCCACCATGAGCCCTGCCCTGTCGTGCCTCTGCTTGTCAGTTGATGTTTGCAGTCGCTGGAATAGGTGTGTCCTACTTGCCCATCACTCGTCTCTCGATTTGTCGAGCTGTGGTGGCTGGCCTGTGGCTGGGATGCTTGATGCTGGGCGGTCATAGTTCACATGCCAACAGGGTACACAGGATCTAGCGGAGCTCCCAGACCCAGACGGACTAGAAGGAAGACTTAGGAGTTCACGTTTGAGATTCTCAGGCACTGGAGGGGGCCAATCTACTAAAGCCCTCTCTCCAGGCTGCCAAGGCAAAGACATCGCTTTCAGGGCTGAGGTGCCCCTGACCCCCTCTGGTATTTTCCGTTGCTTCGTGTGCACGGGAGAACGGGACAATAAGAACCAAAGACCGTGAGTGACGGTGTCAGGAAATCCACACGTAGCATCCAGGGACGACACTTAGATGTTTGCGTTGTCCCAAAGCGCTCAAAGGTGTGGACATGGTAACGATGCCTAGCCGTCCCCATGCCCTAGGCGCGGCCGTACGCACTCTGGGTCTGCTCACCCTGCAGCAACCTGAGGGAGGCTCTCGTTGAGGACGTGGCAAAGCAGAGGCCATGGTTAACATGACACAGCTGATGGAGCTGAGAGTCAGCCCAGACAGCTCCTACCGGTTCTGCTTCTGTCCTGTCACAGCCCCTGTACGTCCTCATTCCCAGTCAGTCCCCCACAGAGCACTTAAGCATGGTTACAGCACGCTTTCTGCCTTCCCCGAGTTCCTTGTGTGCATGATAGTTACGTCCGTTTTCTCTCGCTCACCTACCACATACACGTTGGTGCACATGATTTTCCACTTAAAACACCTCGACGGTCTCTTCACACCCCTGTACCCTCCTCTTACTTTTCATTGCGTGGACGGCCCCGAACGTGTTCCATCACTTCCCTGTCATTGGCCACTAGCCCTCCATGAAGCCAGGCCTCTGCTCAGAGCCCTTGTTCCCTAAAACCTGTCCTGAGCCCTTCAGCCTGCAGCGAGCTCTTGGCTCCTTCTCTGCTGGATTCTGTTCCTAGCAATGCGACGCGTAGGGGCTTTCCTGTGACTGCGTGAGAGCAGCATGTTTGCCCGTCCTCTTTACAGACTGCCTCTCTGTGTGGAACATCAAATTCCAGACGATGCAGGCCTCGAAAGACTTCCCACAAGGGACCAGCGGTCAAGTGAGTTGCTACACTTGGGGAACTTTTTCACATAAAAGTCTTTTTGTATCTGATAAATACACTGTCAGTTCAGAGGTTATTTCTCAGTTATTAAGGTAAGCATTTTAAATGTTCCCTATAAGATTAATTTTAATGGTTTCCTTGGATTTATCACTTTGGAAGACTAATAAGTTATAGAGCAGTTGACAATAATTAGCTGGTTATTGGATCAACTTTATTTTTTTAATGCTCTTTGATTTGCACTTTTTAATTTGATCTATACTCCAGCGCTATGACTTTGCCTTCGTGACTGAGTCGTTTAGGTTATATCTAAAACCATTCCTGTGGGATTATGGGAAATCCACTAGAATGGGATTGGAGCAGCCTCTGAACTTCCTCGGGCCCTTCCTCTCCTGCGGTGGCTGTTGCCACTGCCGCCACCACCTCAATTCTTTGCAGCAAAGGTGCGCAGTCAGCGTGGCTTGTTTAGTGAATTCGAATTCCAAAGTGTGAATCAAGACAATGTGGCATTGATCCTTGTCACTAGAGGATACTTTGGTGAATCTTGCTGGCATCCTGAGGCGCCTGGGTGGCACAGTGGTTACGTTTTGGGCTGCGATCCAGAAGGTCAGCATTCAGAACCACCTTCCTCTCTGAGGGGAAGGAGGAGGCCTGCTTCCGCAGTCTGCCCCCTCGGCTCACTGCCCCCTCGGCTCGCTGCAAGTCTGCGCTGACTCGATGGCAGCACGTGTGGGTTGTCTTTTTTCCCTTGGCATACTAATGTAATTCCAATTTATAGCTAAAAGGATTCTAACAAAACCAACCACTCTACAAATCCGCCATTCTCACAAGCAGATTTTTTGTTCACAAATGTTTTTAAAATTGAATCATTATCTTAAAATGGAAGCCATTTAAAATGATTTTTTCATGTAATGCACAACAGTTCACTTGGTAATTATATATTCACAGGTGTGTAATACTGATGGTCTTGTTTTAAAAGTTATTTTAAATATATATGTAGTCTCGTTTTTATGATTTGAAGAGGTCATTTACATTATGCTAGGGTTACCTATACTAAAAATCCTTAAATTATACTCCTCACATGGGTGGATGAGATGGTAGATGAGTTTCAGACAGTTCCTGGATAAGAAACAGGTTTTGTACCTAGTTCTGTCTTTGAGCTTGCATGAAAGCCTAAATAGTTGGGCACAGTTCATCTCTAGCATCAGTCAAAAGCATGCTGTAGTGAGTAGTCTTGCACATACACTAAAACATCTTCAACGGGACGAGATGATGGAGTGCTCACGGAAGCATCAGATCAAAGGACACGTTCCATCGGGTGCGTCTGAAGTGTCGCAAAGCAAGGTGTTCCTTAATGGGTGTGCGTGACTCGAGTTAGTGCAGGCATCTTGGAAGGACTGAGGACAAACCCCTCTGCCTCAGACAAGGCGCGGCCCGAGGGCGCTGGGGCTTCTTCTCGTGGACTTGGGACATGTTGTTAGGAGGGACCAGTCCTGGAGAGGCCGCCATGCTTAGAACAAAGAGGGGTGGGCCCTCGACAAGGTAGATCGACACGGCGGCTGCCAGCGAGCCCGGGCATCAGAGCAATGGCGAGGACAGCCGGGATCGGGCATCGTTTGGTTCTGCAGTACGCAGGGGCTCTGAGCCAGACCGACTCGAAGGCACCTGACCACCACCGGCATAAGGAAGCTTGGCCACACGTCCAGGTAGCTGCCCGTGGGAGGAAGAAGCTGCCCGCTCCTTGCTCTCCCTGGGATTGGGCCGAGGAGCTGGGCGGGGTGGGGGGGCTCCAGCTGCAGCAGCAAGTCTGCCCTGGACAGTCGTCCAGGCAGGGGGATGAAGCAGGCTCAGAGGGGTTGGTCGTGGCGTTGTGAGAGTTCTGCAGGCAGGAGGGGCAAGTGCGAAGGAAAACCAGGAATGTTTCCCTGTGGGAGCTACAGGTATTTGTGACCGGGCTGAGCTAGGGCTACAGACACTGAAGACTGGTGGCTCCCCAGCTCCCACACAGCGGCCAGCCACTCTCTGGGTGCCCGTCCCCAGTGCCCACACTTCCAGCCAACAGACTGAGAGATTTCCTCCCAGTGAGGCTGACTGCCGAGCCTGCGTTCAGACCCTCATGCCCTCCCGCTGGTGCGTGCGTGCTGAAGGAGCGTGCTATCGATGACATTTCTGCAGCCTTCCCGCCTTGGCTTCCTAGTCGGAACAGCTCTGGATGTGAGCTGGTTGAGGGGATGAGCGGCCCAAGCAGAGGAGCCGGGTGGTGGCCCTTCCTAACCCCAAGTCAAGGGTCCTGCCCCCAGTTTGAAGACAAGCTGGGGAGGGCGTTTGTCAAGTGTATCAAGTCCCTGGGGCTGTGGGCTGGACGGGCCCAGCGTGAGACTCCTGCATGTTTGTGTCTCCACACCGGTGGGGAGGGAGGGCTAAGTGCATGCACGCGCACAGAGATGTCCCTGTCGGCCAGCTCCTTGGGTCAAGAGGGCATAGCTGTGCTTCAGGAGGGTCTGGGTCGGGGACTGGAGATGGGGCCGCTCCTGCACACTGACAGTCGCCCGTGGGTGCCGGACCAAAACCCTGGAGAGGGTGAGCGGAGTGTCTTGAACTCAGCTTCTGGGGAGAGGACAGCCCGGGTAACTCGCTGCTGGCGCCCAAGCAGGGCAGCCTCCCAGGGGAGAAAAGACTTCCCAACAGAAGACTGGTCCTCGACTCGCGGTGGTGACAGGCAGTTAAGGGCTGTTGTGGAGGAAGGACCATGTCACCACACTGTTCACAGGCTGTTCTGCCCAAGACCTGCTTGCAGCGCTGAGCCCATCCCCCAGGCTTGTCCCATGCCGGGTCCCACCCTGCACCCGGCGGCATTCCTCACAGGGTCCTCACACAGGGAAGGGATCAGAAAGGTGTAGCGCAGTCATGAATTGGCAGTGGGTGGAGCAGGGTCTGGGGGCGCCAGATTCCGCCCCAACTCAGCACGAACGGCAACTAGAAACCCTGGGCCACAGTCAGTGTGTCCTGCTCGCTTCTGCGTCACCTTTGGGAAGCATTGCACTGAGTCCAACCCAAGTGACCTGGCTGCTGTGGATTAGGCCGTCTGCTCGTTTGGAGGGGATTTGCGCGTGTGTCGATCAGTGGGCAATTGGGACATGGTGTTCATAACCCAGGGCCTGTTTCATCGCAGTAAAATGGTTAGTTGTTTTAAGGTGAACTTCATTCCGAAGCACACAGATCTATTCACCAATGCATTGCCCTTATGAGTGACCGCTGGGATGTGGGTTGGCTTTCACCACCCGCAACTCCGAGTCGGGACGAGCCGACAGGACAGGGTAGAAATGCCCCTGTGGGCTTCTGAGACTAGCTCTTCTCGTGGTAACTGGTGGTTTCACACTGCTGACCTTGAAGTTAGCATCCATAATTCGTAGCCACCAGGGCCCCTCTGCTGCATGTTGTTCTTATACCAAGGTAGCGCTCACTGTTTGGCTGAATCAGCTCATTGGCAAGAAGGGAAGTTGCCTAGGTTTGTAATAACGTCTCTCTTCCTCTGCAGCTCTGGTCCTATGGAGAACACTTGTTCTTGCTGCATGGCCGGCTTCTCACTGTGATTCCGTATAAGTGCGAGGCGTCTTCCTTAGCAGGAGCCATGGGGAAACTCAAACACAGTGTTGAGCCAGGTAGGCGCTTACTTACGTGGCTTCCTGTGAGCAGAGCGCTTGGCGAGTTCTCGGTTTGGGGTGTAGATCCCCTCTCGATTTACAGAGCCTGTTCTTAATTATGAAATGGGCCCCGGTTGATGGAAACTCCCTGGACCCAGGAAGCTATCCAGGGAGCAGTTCGTACTGCGAGCTGGCACCTGAGGGGCTGCCCCTTAGGGAAGCCAGTGAGCTCCTGGCAACAGGGGCAGTGAGAGCCAGCCCCGGGGTGTGGTCAGAGCGGTGCTGTGCCCCTGCGGCTGCCTGTTGTGTTGTGCCCTTTCCTGCCGTGGGGTTTGCTGCTCTGAGCTCGCGGCTGTGGAATTCGGGGACCTAAAGGCCTCTGTTGAACTGTGCACAAGAGGGAGGTTTGGTTGTCAGTCGACCAGAACATTCCAGAAATTGTGCGTTTATGTTTTCCCAGGCACTCCTGCAATGTCCCATTTCGTAAACTGGGAAACATCTCAGGACTGCGGACTTGACTCCCAGAAGCCAGAGCTGCCCAGGAGAACTGTAAGCGGCAGCCTAGACACCTTAGCGCAGCAGCTGCAAACCGGGGCGACGTGGAGTCAGTCTGTGAGGGATCCCTGTGTGCAAAACTCGCCCCGTGCTTGATGGCAGGGAAGTGCGAGCTGGAGTCTAGTCGGCTCAAGCTGCGTCTAAAACCACATGTGGTCTTTTGGGGGGCGGGAGGGGGGGGGTGGTGTGTGTGTGTGTGTGTGTCGTGTGTGTCGTGTGTGTGTGTTATAAAGTGTTAGTTGTGAAAGGGAACGGGTGTGTGTGTGTGTGGTGTGTGTGTGTTATAAAGTGTTAGTTGTGAAAGGGAACCAGTTGACGATTCGCAGTAATACCTTTCTAAATGGAGGTTTTAGTTTGTGCCTAAAAAAAAAAGCACCGCGAGAGTATTAAGGAATTAGCGTGCAAGTTGCAGTGGGCCCGCTGCTCAGGAAGGACAGGGTGTGCCACCGAGAAGCTCTCTTCAGTCGTTGTCCGTTGGTTCGCATTCCTCTGCACGGCAGTCCATCTTGTGCTGACTTTATTCCATTGCAGTTAAGAACGAAGAACGTGGCGGTGAGTTTGCAGCCAGCTGTTTCAGCAGCCAAACAGCTGTTATTAACCATAAAGGTAAGTGAGCAACATAAGAAAGGAAAATTCAACCCACCGGGTTCAAAGAAATCCCATCCGCTCTTCATTGTCTTGTCTTTGTGATCCTTTTGGAAGCTGTCGCTAACAATTGAGGAATATCTCAGACTTGCCAGGCGCCCTGGTGGCACAGTGGGTTAAGCACTTGGCACGCCATGGGAGAAGGGGACCCGGCTGTCTGCTATCAAGAAGGGCAGCTCTGCTCCGCCCTCTGGGGGCTCCTGTGAGTCCACCAGCCCCACGGCGCAGCGTTGCTCGTGGGGGGGGAGCCTCATGTGATACAGGGGAGCATTGGCGGGTGTGCTGTGTCATCTCCTGGAGACTCATGCGTAGCCCTTCGCATTGCTTTTCCCTTTCCGGTATGTTTTTCTGAAGCAAAACCTCCAGCTTCACCAGAAGGAGTGCGGGCCCGGCGTGGATTGAGCCATGTTGAGCGAGGACTTTAGAAATCACATTTCAGACTCTCCCTCCTGCCCTTACAGAACGGCACCGAGAAGCACATGGAAGTCGAGCTCCGTAAATTTCTGGCTGCCAAGCAGAGCCCGGACTTCCACACTGCTGTGGGGGACATCGCGTCCAGCCTCCTGGGAAGGTGCAAAGCGGAGCCATCCTTTTACCCCCGGGGCTGCCTGACGCAGCTCGTCCAGACGCACGTGCTGTCTCACAGGTCGGGCCCTCTGGGAGCTCCGCGTGGTTTTCCGGTCCTCGTGGGGGTGGGACCCTGCTGAATGGTCTCCAAGCTCCGTTTTCTGTGTCTCAGCTTATGCCCCGGCTTGATGGACCTTGCCGTGGAGAAGGCAGACGTGCAGCTTTTGCAGCTCTGCCTCCAGCACTTCCCCGACGTCCCTGAGAGGACCACCTGCGCCTGCTTAAAGCTCTTCCTCAGGTCGGTTGCGCAGCTGCACCCTGGGCTCTGAACGGGATGGGCGCTTCCCTCCTGCGTTCAGGCTGTGATGAGAATCTTGCTTCCACGGGCTTCTAGCATTGGGGAAGACAGGCTGCAGGAAACGGACGTCAGCACGGAGTCGGTTTTCCACTGCGGCGACGCTGGGCAGGAGGAGCCCATGGAGACGCAGAAGGAGATTCTGGAAAACGGTTTCCAGGCCGAGGGGGACCAGTGCCGTGACTGTGACAGAGGGCTGAAAGGGAAGCCTCTGGGCAGCGCCGAGGAGGCCAGCTCGAGCCCGGTGACACCAAAGAGAGCCGCTCTGCTGTATCCTTTGGGACTGACTGGGTGTTTCCCGGCTCGGCCTCTGTGGACATAGCCAGCAAGGGGCAGGTAGATCATCTTTTAGCGTTTTTCTTTTTTTCCCTTTTCAACATTTTTTCCCATTTCTGCTTGAAGTGGAGCTCAGTCCCTTCAGATAATGCCCGGAAACCTGCCTGCAGCTTTAAGGAGCTGCCCTAAGAGTGAACGTCTGCATCCGTGCGGGGGGGCCCGAGGAGCTCCAGGTGTGCTGCTTCTTGGTTAGGAGTTTGCCGAGTGATCCCATCGTCTTTCTGGGCCTCACGTGTGCAGAGTTAGGAAGGGCACCCGCTCCCAGCATGCCCGTGGCCTGCCCTTTATTTCTAAACCGTGGAGCTTCCTTCAGTCCTAAGCAGGAACGCAGTTCTTCACTCGGCGTACAGCGAGGCCTCCCTCCTGCCCCACCTGAAGGACATCCCCGCACAGCACGTCACAGTGAGTGGCCTTGCAGAGCCCGCCGCTCTTGGGTCTGCACTGGAGGGAGGGCGCTGCGCTCATTGCCTGGAAGAAGAGGCTGCTCAGCCGTGGGGTGAAGATTGTGTCGGAGAACAGGGACATGCAGGGGCCAGGAGAAGCCATCTCCCTTACAGATGAGTAGGCGCTGGAAAGGGCAGGCGGCTCCCAGGCCCCGCCCTCACCTCTGAGGCCTCCCCCCTGGGACAGGGCGCTCCATGCGTCTGGCCCCAGATCTGCCGCACTGTGCGTGATGGTTCAGGGGGGGCAGTCTGTGCTGGTTGGGGGTTACATCACGGTGATGCACTGTCCCCTCTTCCCTCCAGCTCTTTCTCCGGTATTTGTACTTCCTGTATCTGAAGTGCAGTGAGAACGCCACTCTGACGCTGCCTGGCACCCACCCTCCAAGCCTGAACCAGGTACGCGTGTCCGTTAACTGCACTGGGAAAAGACAACCACTTACAGGCTGTAGGAGGTGCTTCAACGGGTACTGCAGTAAAAGATGACCTTTAATGTTTTCAGTGATGACAATGTTAGGTGTATGAATCAAACACCCAGCAACGACCACACTGTCCTGTGGTAGACACTGTAACAAAGATGAAGTTCAATGTTGACTAATACTGAAAAATTCTGTAAGAAGTCGTTTTTACTTTCCGAGCCACGTTCAGTATGCCTTTGAGGAATACCCCCCCAAAGTGAATTTCCGAGAACTCTGGCAGCCCCCGCCCACCTGCGCAGTGAGTCCTCGTGCCCTTGCTCGCTCGGCGAGCGCTCCTGCCTGGCCACGCGCGGTGAACCAGCGCCTCGCCGGCTGCCTCCCTCAGTGTCTGCAAGCAGCTGCGCCCGGAGAGGACGAGCGGCTGATGGCAGGCCCGCTAGCAACCTCTGGAGAGGAAGCGCTTGAAAGTAGGGAGGTCGCGCTTTCGGAGCCCCCTTTCCGTGCAGTAGTTCTTCGAGGAGCAGTTGGAAGCATTAAGAAGTAATCGATAGCCTTTCAGGGATGTACTGTTCTCTATGTCGGACACTCAATTGGACACTTTTACATTTTTAAAATGTAAGTGTAACAAACGCTAAGTGTCTGTCCTTGAACAAGCGGTCCATCAGTAACACTGGGTGGGGAGCCGGTTTAGCTTGCCCCCCCTCCCCCCCACACACAGACACACACACCGCACCAGGGCCTTCTTTGCATCTGCAAACTTGCCTTCCTTTTTGTTGGCCACAAATGAGCTACTCGCTGGTGGCCGGTTCGCACCCCCCTGTCTGCCTTCCACTGTTTGAACCCACGGCACCATCTCACCTGGCCCGTTGATCTTGAGTTCATCGGTCACTTGCATGATGGTGTGTGCTCTTGTCAACCAGCCTGTATCCAGTGTCCCTTGCACAGACAAGAGCTTCCGCTAGGTAAATGCCCAGACGTGAAATGGCGGGACCGGAGGGAGGGAGGGGGGAGGATGCTGGCAGTGTGATTTCAGAAACTGCCGTTCAGCAGGGATCTGGTGATCGGCGCTGCCCCCACCCACAGTGTGCTTCCTTTCTGACACCTCCGACACACGGGTAGTGAAAGTTAGGTTTGCTAAAGGAACCCCGGTGGCACAGTGAGTTAAGCGTTGGGCTTTCACCACAAGGTTAGTGGTTCCGACTTTGCAGACTGCCTCCCCGGAGAAAGACGGGGCTGTCTACTCCCATAAGATAGACAGTCTCAGAAGGCCCGTGGGGCAGACCCAGTAGGGTCTCTAGCCTCGGGTTGGGTCAGACTATGGAATGTGCGTGGTCGAGAAGTTGGAAAGATCGTGAGGATGGCCACAGTGTGACACACGGATGGGAAGTGAGAAACATGGCGCTGACAGTCTTGCTCAGCGACACACTGCTGGGCATTCGTTTATAAAAAATGTTACTCTGCAGTGCAGGAACACAGGTGTTCCTGTGTTGTCCACCTCTGCCTTTCAGGTGGGCGGCGAAGGGCACCAGCGCTCATTGGCATCTCTGGTAGTGGACGAAGCAGGCCGCCTTGTTTGGCCAGGGTTCTTTTGTGGTCTTTGACCATGTCAAAGCCCGGGATTTTTTATTTTGCGTGCTTCCTTTTATACAGTTCTTCGTATCTCAATTTTTTAAAAATAGTCTCACTGACACATTCAGGCGAGTGGAGCCGTCACCACAGTCAGCCTCAGATGGACGTAACTGGTTCTCGTGCATCGGGAACTGCTGCCGCGGGCCCTGTGTTCTGTTACCATGTGCCACGACACGCTCGTAGCTTTGATGCTGCCACACTGACCCGACAAGCTGCTTTGGGTTCTGTGATGCGTTGAGCCCTCGCCCCTCCTGGCCGCCCTCCTCCTCCAGGTCCTGCAAATCTGCTGTTTGGGTTTCTCACTCTTGCATTCATCCAGATTTTTTTTTTTTTGAGTAGGGAGTTTTACCTGTTTCTCCCCCACCGCCTAAAATTAGAGAGCCACTTTTTCATGGCAGTGATATTTAACTACTTTATTCAAAGATGTAGGGCTGCCGAAGATACTTTTATAAAGAATAATTTCACTTTAGTTTGAGGCAACCTTGCCTTTAATTCACAGCGTTTCCTTCTTTTGGCATCTTGGGGGTGACCGGGAACATAGAAGGTGGGGTGTCTTTTCACACGTAAACCCATTTTAAAGAAATGAAATGCAGACACGGACTCTCCCTGGGGTCCCACCCTGGCGGTCGGTCCATCACCGGTGAGTCTTGTGAAAATTCAGGATCTGCTTATGTCTGCCAAAGAATCATCTAGAAGCAGGAAGGAGCCCTTTTGTATTCCTTAGAAGTTCCGACCTTCTCCAGCTTCAGAGAGCCAGACCTATAAGAACCCCTCTGTTCTGTACTCTTGGGGGGCCTACATTGTGAACTTGGGCATCTCCGCCTCCCTGTGCTGTCTGTCTGCAGATCATGGACTGGACCTGCCTGCTGCTGGATGCGAACTTCACAGTTGTGGTGATGGTGCCAGAAGCAAAGCGGCTGCTCATCAGTCTGTACAAGTTTGTGAAAGCCCAGGTACGCGGCTGCTTGTGCTGCCTTCTCGTGTGCTCCCAGGCGAGTCCGTGTTCTTGGAGCGGTGACTCATGGCCCAAGGGTAACGGTCACAACTGTTTCTTCCTCCAGATCAGCGTCTATTCCGAGCTCAACAAGATCCAAGTAAGTTTTCGGGAGCTGCAGAAACTCAATCAAGAGAAGACTCGGACAGAACTGTATTCCATCGAAGTGCTGGAGCTCTTCTGAGGCTCGGTGCCCTCCTGCTCCTCCTACCCCCCTGAAGCCAGGAGAGCTGGCCACAGGACTATTGCCAGCTGCCACCCCATTGGGGGTCTGCACGCTCCAGGGGAGCCCCTCCCAGTGTGTGGCTGTCCGCAGGCATTCCAACACATACTCACACACACACACTTTTTTTAGCATCTGTAACTGAATTGATTTTAAGTAAACTTATTTGTGTATAGATAAAACTCTATAATTTCTTATATGTGTGGAATTACTCTTTTAATAATATCACTGCCGCTGAAGCCGTATCCTGGGAAGAAAGTAAGTTTTTCAGTTAGAGCTGGCCATCAGGGCCAGGGGAGCATTGCTGGGGTGCCCCTCTTCCCTGTTTCCCAAGCCTTTACCTGCTTCTACTTACTCTGACGTGCCCAGAGATGAGATGTCTCTCTTCCCATACCAGCCTCTCTCTCAGAATACCGAGGTTAGTGACCCCAAGGCGGCTTGCTTTCCCACCCCTTTGATATGCAGCACTCCCACCTTCCATCACTCTCCCCTGGCAGGACCAGCTGCTTCCTGCTCTGGCAGCTGTCTGCCTTGCAGGGGCTCCCGGGTAGTGGAAACAGTTACAGGGTGACTGAGGGTACCTTCCAGTTCTGTTTCAGTTTCTGACAAATGGAAAGGTTTTATGTCAAATAGATGGTTTTGGTTTTTGGAGATTTAAAAACTCATTCTTTTAAGTTGTAAACCACCTCTTCAGGTAGCAATTAAGTTTTAAGTGATATTTAAGCATTAAATCCCCACCCCCCTAGAGTAACTTAAAACCCTCTGAGCTAGGAGTGAAAGTCTCTGTGTGTGTGAAAGTCTCTGTTTTAACAGGAAGGATTGCAGTGTGTCTTGAATCCTGTCGTCTCTAGGGCACGTGTAAGTTCGGTGTCGGTCTAGACCTCCAATTTACAGAACCATTGCTTTAATTTAGTGGCAGCAAAAAAGAGGGCCTGCAACAGGATGGGCGGACCAGTGGCTGCAACAATGGGCTCAAACGAGAACGACTGTGAGGGTGTGGGTGTGCGCTGTTTCATTCTGTTGTGCGCGGGCTGCCTCCCTCTGAGTGGGAGCCAAGTGGACAGCACCTAACAGCATGGAAATAATCACAGATGCCGCCGATCACACACAGACGGGGGCGAGAGCAGGACACTCGCTGTCACACTTCACTGGAACCTTGGGCTCAGCCCAAGCTGAACTTGTTTTCATCCTCTTGCTGAACACCTTCAGAGTTACTGTAGGCCTCAGACATAAAACGGTGAGTTTCTAAACTAAGCATGCGTGCTGGTGAATATTGAGAGTGTGGACGCCAAGAGGACAGACCAGTCTGTCTCGGAAGATGTACAGCCAGAATGCTCCTTGGAGGCAAGGATGAGGAGAGACTTCCTCGTATGTACTTCATAAACTATTTGTGATTTTACTTACAAGACCTTGATGAAGAGAGCAGTCTGTGGTTTGTTTTGGGTTTTATTATTAGTTGGGATTCAATACAAGTATCTTACTGTGGTTACATAATTGCCCACTTGAGGCTATTCAGAGTGAAGGGGTGGAGTTTAACCTGTCAATCAGCTTGCAGCTTGATGACCTCATTTGGAGGTGTGACATAAATAGCTCACTGGGGGCCAGACCCACTTTGTCTCTGCTTCTCCTTCCTGTCAGCAAGCCACACTGATGGCAGCCAGCGCCTGGGATGCTTCCCCCTCCACTGGATCCACAAGACTTTCCACCCACCAGCCTGTGATCTTCCTGCATTCGGCATCATTGCCTGTGCTGCATGAGTCTGAAATGGAATTCATGGGCCAATATCAGAAATGAATTTGATCTAAATCGGGCTGGGATGGTTTATTGTATCATTACTAATTGATACATTAAAAAGTTCTCTCACACATGTGTGAGTGTCTCTGGATTTGTTTCTCTAGTCAACCTGTACTAACACACTTATTCCAAATTTCAATCACGGCAAGTGTTTGTTTTTTTAAACAGCGAAAAGGGGGCTGTATTCAGAGGCAGGCAGTTCTTAAATTGACTTTTCATTCTTTGCGACTCCTGACTTAATTGTCCTGTTAGATGACTTCTGCAGTGAAGAGTCATTTGCCTGGTCAGGAATCAAGGGCTCTGAGGGAGCAGAGGTCAGAGGGCATCGTCCCTGTGCCCGCAAGCATTTATCAGGGAGGATTCCGAAAAAGTCTCCGTTGTAGCGAAACTTGCCTAATAACACTGCCAGGGTATTTTCACAGGATCAAATTCGGCAGCCATACATGAGGAGAGGCTATAAACTCACGATCAACAAGATTGAGTCTCTAACTAAGCCAAAGGATCGCATTGCCTTTAAACGACAGGTTGCATGTTTCTAGGTTGTCTTCGTTCAGAGTTGACTGACTGCAATCAATTCCGAAATGGGAGGCTCTTAGAGGGACATATGGAGATTCCTACAGGCTGAGACCCTCAGCACAGCCCCCCAGGCATTCAGGAAATGGCTATTGGATAATGGCTATCGAACGATGGCTTTATCGCTCGCTCCTCCAGTAGATTTTGGGGATTTGTAACCACTCCTTTTCCTTGGAAGCAAACCATGTTTGCTCACTAAATAGAAACAGTGTACATTTCTACCTCCAGTCTTTCCCCCCTCTTTTTGTTTTAATTGTGGCAAATGTACATGCACTGAATAGAACATTGATGTTTCACTGGTCACATGAGTAGTCGTGACCTTGAGTTCTGTATCATGTCCGCGAGCGCCCTCGTCCATTCACAAGTGTCCCCAGCCGAGGCTTTTCTGTATAGCACTGACATCTCGCTGCCATCGAGTGCATGCCAACCCAGCGCCCATGAGATGGGAGGACTGCCCTGTGGGCTCCAGGACTCCACATCTTCACAGGAGTAGGACGCCTCGTCTTGCTTCCTTGGAGTGGCCGGTTGTGAACTGCTGACCTTGGGGTCAGCAGCCTAACGCGTAACCATGACACCACCATGATTCTCAGGGTTACGTAATTGCCCTCCAGTTTGTGATTTGATATATTACTTCTGTGATGTACATTCCTGATCTCTGTGGTGGTCATTGAGCTCTGGGGGTGCGATGGTTATGAGACAGGGCACAAGCCTTACCATGTGAGACTCCACTCCAAAACACAGGGGTAGTTCTCGTACCACCCCGTCCTCTAGGGTCGCTGTGAGTTGGCATCCACTCGATGGCAGTGAGTTGGGTTTTGGTTTCGTGGGGTTAATGAAATAGAATCAGAAGCACGTCTTTCATGAGGCAGAGTACAATCCACAGGATTAGGTTGTACAAAAAGTTCATGGGCATTTCTATAATCTTTCATTCCATTTTCCCATGAGTTATTTGAAGCCCCTTAGTCTCTTGAGTCAATCTCGTTTGAGATAAAAAGTAGATTAAACAAGCAAGCAGAGATGAGAGTCCTAACTACCGAGAAAGAAGAGCTGGCCACAGAGATGTGTCTGTCCTTTAGACCCGGGGGAAACTGATGCCACGCTACTTGGTGTGTGGTGGTTAGGTGCCATCAAATCAGTTCCGACCCATAGTGACCCTGTGTCAACAGAACAAAGCATGTTCTTATGTTTGATCCCAGTGAGGCAGCCACCGTGTCAGTCCATCTCATCAAGAGCATTCCTATTCTTAAACGCCCTTCCTCTTTACCAAGCATGATGGCTTCTCGCCGTCCTTACCTCTAGAGAGCATTCTGGTGGTATCTCTCCAAGACCAAGCTGTCCTTTCAGCAGTCTGTGGCACTTACAGTGTTTTTCTCCAGCACCACAATTCAAATGTGTAGATTCTTCCATCTTCCTTAGTCAACGGCCAACTTCCACGCGCATATGAGACACAGGGTGGGCGGGAAACAGGGCCTTCCCTTAGTGCCTACAGGGAGAGGAAGCCGCCTCGCAGGGCTATGGACTGCGGTGACAGCCCAAAGTCCATGTACAGAGTCACCACAGAGATGAAGCTTTGTGGTGTGGATGATGTCTCCCTGAGGCAGAGTGCTTTGGAAAGTAGATTACCCCCACCCTTCTATGGCCAGCCCAGGGAAGGGAGTCTCTCTCTAGGGGCTTGCTTGGGTGTGCCCTTGATGAAGGTCACACTTCATACTGCTGGCAACAGTAACAAACCAGAGACCAAGGTCCCCGCCATGAAGTCAATGCTGCCTCACAGCAACCCCCCGGGACAGGGCAGAACTGCCCCTGTGAGTCTGGTCTATCAATGGGAGTAGAAAGTCCCATCTTTCTCCAGAGGAGCTGCTGCTGGTTCCCAACAGCTATCTTTCAGAGCACAGCCCGGTTTGTCACCCCTATGCCAGCCACCAAGTTTCCCTGGGGGACAGTACAGAGGGTGGCTTGGTCATAAGTCCATCAGTCTCACCCTGACGGCATTGATCAAAGGCCCTGGACCAATTTTGGAAGCTCTTCTAACACAATGTGTGTGACCCAACCGTGGCCTTGTTCCCGCTTCTGTCACCTACCGGTCACTGTGAGGTATTGATCTGCCACCAGTCATGAGTGAGTGACAGTTCCTTTGTTCTATACCTATTGAACTCTTCCCCACTGAGTCCTTAGAGGCCGTTTTATCTCTGTCTCTCTTTCTCTGTGTGTCTCTCTCATCCAGATAACATGTCTGTGTCTTCATGTTGTCCTTGTCCCTTCGAAGACTTCATAAATGTTCGCCTGAAGTTATATTTGAGATCGGGGTTTCTTTCATACTCTAAAAGAGTCTGTTTGCAGATAAGATATAATAATTATTTATAAACTATCAAGGGACCAGGGGTGGGATCGGGGAGGGAGGGGAGTGGGGGGAAAAAAAGGGAAACCGAGCTGATTCCAGGAACCCAAGTGGAAGGTGAATTATGAGAGTGACGAGTGCAACGAATGTATAAGGGTGCTTTGCTCAATTGATGTATGTACAGATTGTGATAAGAGCTTTATGAGCCCCAATAAAAAGATTAAAAAAAAAAAAAGAGTCTGTTTGCTAGAGCTGGAATTGACTTGGTGGCAGTGGGTTTGGTCTTGATTTTGAAAGTGTGATATCTCTTGTGGTGTCTCTGGTGGCATAGTGGTTACATGTAGGGCTGCTAACCTCAAGGTTCACAGTTCGAAACCACCAGGTGCTCCAAGGGAGAAAGATGAGGCTTTATCCTCGTGTAAAAACTTACAGGGAAGCTCTATCCTCTCCTACAGGCTCACTCTAATCTTGATTGACGCAATGGCAGTGAATGAGATAACTAATAAACTGATAACATTTTCAAAGACTCAAGTTCTAGACAAGTTCATGGTCACAGATACTGAGGTGAAGACTTCAACAGTTTACCCCGTCACAGCAGTCGTTCTTGTTCCTTCCCAGTTGAAGGGGTGTGCAGTGTTTGCAGTGGGCTCTGGAGTGACAAGGCCTGACGTTGGGATGTGTCAGTACAGTGAAGGAATGTCTCTAGGATGGCAGTGATGACCCAGTCTTGTCTGCTGGAACGCTGAAGGACGGCTCTTCTTGGGGAATGGCCACCATCTGAGGGTTGGAGAGAGACGGCTCCCCGGAGGAGAGAAGTCAGGCCCTAGGAATTTAAAATAGGAAGGCAAGCCCATCCTTTCTCGGAAGACTCAGCACCAGCGATGGCAATGGTCATGGGTTCATGGAAGGGGAAGAGGATTGGCACCTGTACCCACGTTCAGTTGTGGCCTAATTGTCAACTGGCACAAGTTGACAGAAGATAATTTGGCCTTAACTTAATTTTTTTTTTAATTTCATGACCCTTTTGCATACCTGCTCACAAAAGTGTGTCCAAGCCATTTTCAGCCTGTTTGCAATGGGGAGCATTCAGAAATAATTGTCCAAGAGAATACTGGTTAAATAAACAAATATGGTTACATCCATGTCCTGCTTTAGCTTAAACACGCCAAACTCACTGCCACCGAGGCCATTCTGGCACCTGGAGACCTTTAGGACAAGGTGGGATGACCCCTGTGGGTCTAAGACTCACTCTTTACAGGAGTGGAAAGCCTCATCTTTCTCCGGAGGAGCAGCTGGTGGTGGTTTTGAACTGCTGACCTCCAGGTTAGCAGCTGTGTTGACTTCTCTAGAGAAATAAAACCGGATTTATATATATATTTATACAGATCACTAGATATATAACATAAAAAACAAACAGTTAATTAAATTATAAAGCAGTACCAATGGCTCAGTGCAACTCACTCCTGTGAGACAGTCGTGAGACACTGGCAGTCCTTCAAGTTTTGAGGGCCGCCGCCGGGTTGTCCAAAGGCGAGTCTCGCGAAGCCATTTAGCCCTCTGCCCTTCAATTAATCCCACATGTGTTTATCGGCCAGGTTGGCACAATAAACTACCTCAGCAGCCCACAGTGTACCTACTACACCACCAGGGCTCCTCTTGTTTCAGTTCAGAGGCGTTCAAAAGCAGAGGCAGCTCAGCTGGTATCGGTAAGGGCACAGTCCCCAGGAAACAGACACAAAAAGCAAGGTGCAGAATAGTGGGTATGCAGGGGTTCGTATAAAAAATGAGGACCTTTTAAATCTAGAATGTTGCCGAGGAGACACAAAATATCTTCTTAATAGTGGTGGCCTCTGGGGAGGAAGCATTTTTCAGATTTTTTGCAATGTTTCACTACCTATCCCAAAAAAACTCCCTGCTTTCTAGACTCGTGGCGACACTGTAATAAATTAAGTCAGTGGTCGCTGAGCCACTTCGTCTCTGAATGGATAAAAGCACTGTTTTTCAGTTTAACTCCTGGGGGCAGCTCCGCCAGTAACCACCTCCTGGTCCAGGCCCTCATTCCGACCCTAAGTTCCTTCACCAACCTCCGCTCTGCCCGACAGTCACTCTCAGCACAGCTGCCAGAGGGATCTATTAACAAATAAGAAATTGTGCCAGCCTCCATCGAGCCTGAGGCCCCAGCGCCTGGTCCTCTCCAGCCCCCCACCCCCAGCCACCTCTCCTGTTCCTCCTGCTCAGGCTCCTCCTGCATCTTCCTGGGGTCCCTCTCCACCTCGCCGTCAGGGTTTGTGCCCACTGATCACCTAGAGAAACCCTCCTGGACTCCTACTTTGACGATGGCCCTCTCTCAGCCCCAGCCCCTCATCAGTCCCCCGGCTTTACCACTTTCCCGGACAATCTGCTCTCTGTGTTACAGCTCCATGTGCTTTTTGTCCCTATAATCCTTATGAGGCAGCGGGGTCTTCCTGGCCTGCTCCCCGCGGGTGTTCCAGCACCGGGAACACAGAGCGGCTAAGAGCTGCTGGTTGGCTGAGCGGCCGGCCAGGGCCACAGATGAAGAAGTCCACCCTAAAACGACTGCCGGGGAAGCCCAGGCAGCACCCCTGCACCCCGAACACGGGGCCGTCACCCGCATCCCTGGGCGCGCCGGCATCTCTCAGCTGAGGGCTGCCTGGTGGAGGGTTTGTTTTCTTCCATCCAAAGCTTCTCTTAAGAAGTACTCGTGGGTTACAAGTCGGGCTGCTTCCCCACCAGAACAGTCGTTCAAACCAGCAGCAGCTCTGAGGGAGAAAGACAGGGCTTTCTACTCCGGTAAAGCGCTAAGCTTGACTTCTTCCGCTTAAGTGACTGGTGAGCAAAGCAATCCACCGTGCTCTGACCCCGCGTTTTTGTGGGAAAAACGGTTACTGCTCTCAGCTGCTACCTGAAAGCTGGCAGGTTTGATGGCCTCGGTAGGAAGACCTAGGGATCGACCGACTTCAGAAAAATCAGCCGCTGTCACCCTGGCGGGCCTACCGCTTGTCCTGTGGGCCACATTCCAGTGCCACGGCCCAGGCCGAGTGGGTGCAGGAAAATTCTCACTCATGAGGGAAGTGATTCGGATCTGGAAAATCACCGCTTTACGCCTGGTGGTACCGTCCCTTCCATCCCCTCCAGGGGCTGAGGGAATGGACTGCGTGGCAGGGAGTGACTGCAAAAAGGAAGCCGCTTAGTGTCCTCACCAGAAGATACAGCCACAAGGTAAGAGGTGGAAGGGGAACTTTACAACCAAGAGGAAAGAGCGGGGGTGGGGAGAGGAACCATCTAGGGATGCCCATTCTGCTCAGGGCTCAGGGACATGGGGGGTGTGGGGGGGGGGTGGAAGCTAGGCTTCCTGACGGGCCAGAAGCCTTCCCTTACACCCCTCCCCCTCCAGGAGAATTACCCACGGTAGCAATAGACATGCAAAGAGATCTGCTATGGGAGGCGGGTGCCTCTGAATTCCTCCACTTAGCGCCAGTACTCGGGCCTTTGTTCCTGCTGAATGTGCCCATTCAAATGCAGGGAGATCCAATTGCAGCTTTGGGCTGGGAGCAGGAAGGGGAGATGGACAAACTCCCAAAGCCCCTTGGTTAGTTACCCTGGATGAGCGAACACTTTCATTAGCACGCTTCCATTTCATCGTCGGCACAGGCTCCTCTGGATCAGAGTCAACCTTCAGGCCCATGACCCACAAACCTAATCTCCAGCACCGACCTCCACAGCAATTCCCAGACAAGCCTAATTAAAATCTCTCCTTAGGCACCTCCCGCGTGGCAGATATGAAGTGGATTCTCATTCTGTGGGATAGAGGGTGGCTGGGAGTTGGGACGGACTGGACGATTGATGTACACGCACACATGCACATCGTGGGTACTTAGCCCCTCAACTAGTCCCCCTGAAAGTCCCACCAACCCCACCCACAGAAAATCTCCGGCGTGCCTCCTCTCCACCAGGCCTCTGTCTTCTCTCACCTAACCCCCTCCCCAACCCCAGCATTCCTGGCTGATGGCCCCACTTTCATCCTCCCACCCATTCTCTCCAAATCAAAACCAAACTCACTGCCCTGCTATCTGGTCAGTTCCTCCTCAAGTGGGGGGGGGGGTGGGTGTCACAGCGCAGAACCACCCCTGGGGGGTTCTAGACTGTGATTCTTTACAGGAGTAGAAAGCCTCTTTCTCCCTTCAGAGTGGCTGCTGGTCTCAAACCGCTGACCTGGGTGTAACCCATTACACTGCCAGGTCTCTGCTCTGAAAGTGACCCTATGATGGCTACTTGTTAGCTTCCCAGTGGCAGCCCGACTCCTGGGACCCGTGGGCAGCAGAATGCAGCCTTGCCTGCTCCCCGCACCACCTCCATGATCACGGACACCTCTGGACTTCCTACCACCAGGCTGTGTCCATCCATCTCATTAGGGACTTCCCTCCTCGACCTCATCAAATGGGATGTCTTTTTCTAGCATGACGTGTCAAAGGTGTTTTAGATTGCAAAAGAGACCCCACCGAAATATCACTTAAGAAGAATGTGGCAGTTATATAATCTACTGTCAACTTGAGCAAAGGGGTGGGGTTTACCCTGTCAATCAGGTCATATCCAATGAGGCCTCTGGGTGGGCATGGCCTTCTCCTGAGGATTCAGGGAACTCCTGTCTTCCTCCCACACACACACTCCCTGCAAGACATTCCTGTTGACAAGTCACATGGAGGCTATGCTGATGAAGCCAGAGCTCTGGACCTGGAGGAGCTACTTGGAGTCCCACACCAGCGCTGAGATGCTTCCACTGCCACTGGATCCACAAGACTATCCACCCACTGGCCTGTGATCTTCCTGTGCTCAGCATCATTCCATATGTTGTGTGATTGTGAAGAGGAATTTATAGACAGGTATCAGAAATATGGGCTAATATCGGACTTATGGACTTGATCTGGGATGTTTTCTTCATATATTATTACTCTTTGATATAAAACTCTCTCTTACATATATACGAGTGTCTCTGGGTTTGTTTCTCTAGTCTACGCAGACTAACACAGAACATACCGATTAGGTATTAAACAGGACAAAGACAAAGATGCACCCTCTAGACAAGAGCACTCAGCAAAAGGCCATAATGGCAGCCAGGGTTCGTTGAGATTCTGGGACTTCAAAAGCACATGGGAGTTTTCACATAGAGTGGGGATTTGGGCAGCCTGTCCTAAGTAGGCCACTTCATAAGACAGAGGCAAAAGGGAGAATCTGCTCCAATTCACAGTGACCCTATGTACTGCCCCGTTCCACACCATCCTCCCGATTGCTATGCTTGAGCCCATTGATGTAGCCATTGTCAGCCCATCTCTGGGGTCCTTCCTCCACTTTTCCAGCTGTGTTAGGCCAGCTTGACTAGAGAAACTAATCCAGTGACAGTATAAGAAAGAGCTTTAGATCAAGAAGCAGTTATATATCAAGAACATACCCAGTCCGGTCTAATTCAAGTCTTTAAGTCCAAGACTAGTCCCGTAAGCCACTTTTCAGACTCACGCTGTGTGTTCGTCTGGGTAGACAAGA
Organism: Tenrec ecaudatus; assembly: GCF_050624435.1. Taxonomy (NCBI): domain Eukaryota; kingdom Metazoa; phylum Chordata; class Mammalia; order Afrosoricida; family Tenrecidae; genus Tenrec; species Tenrec ecaudatus. Next base: position 144,172,620 of record NC_134539.1, on the reverse strand, counting down.
GAAACCAATTCATAGACACTCATATGTGTATAAGAAAGCACTTTGTGTACAAGAGCAAGTGAATATTGAGAAAACATCCCAGCCCAGTTCAGATCAAGTCTATAAGTCTGATATTAGTCCATATGTCCAATACCAATCTATAAATTTTTCTTCAGACTCACGAAACACATGCAACAAATGAAGGAAGATTACAGGGTGGGAAATCTAGTGGATCCAGTGGTGGTAGAAACATTCAGCACTCGGGTGGGTCTCTACATGGCTCCTCCAGCTCAGGACTCCAGCTGCGTCAGTGTAGCTGCATCAGGCTCCTTGGCAATAATGTCTCGCAGGGAGTGAGCGTGTGTCCCGCCTGCAGCGAGCTATTTATCTCCTTAGAGCTTCCATAGGAGGTCATCCAGCTGCAACCTGATTGACGGGCTAACTTCCACCACTTCACTCTTAAGTCTCAACTTGGCAACAGATGGCGTAACTGCCACACGCAGCCATATGTGATGAGGCAGAATGCAGGGAGCTCACAGGTCGGTGGGTGCAAAGTCAGCAGACCCCACGTCCGTGGAAACATGGCGTGGCTCCAGCAGCTCTCGGGGTCAGCAAGTACGAAGGGAAAAGCAGAGTGAGGGGAGGGTCCAGAGTCTTCTTTATAAGAAGCCCCTCCCCCCAAGGAAACAGCGTCAGGCTTTAACTGATTGACAGGTTGGACTTCACCTCTACACCGTTACACATCTTCAAGTTGACATGAACGATGTAGCTTCCACACCAGCAAAGGAGGAAAGAGTAAGGCCCTGCATGACCTCGATTGACATAAGGGCTGTAGCAATGGCCTCAAACACCGAAGGAGCCCTGGTGCGGCCGTGGTTTCCTTTGGGGCGACCAGCTGCGAGGGCAGCGATTCGAAACCACCAACTCCTCCTCCAGGGAATGAGCGGCTTTCTAGTCCCATGAAGAGTTAGAGTCCCGTTGCATGATATTCTTGAAGATAAACTGCCAACCTAGAATCCTACATCCACCAAAGTGGTCCCTCAAATATAGAGGAGAACTAAAAGTATTTCCAGACAAGGAAAAACTAAAGGTATTCATTAAAAAAAAGACCACCATTTCCAGAGTTACAGTCTTAGAAACTCACAGGGGCAGTTCTACCCTGTCCCACAGGGTCCCTATGAGTCGGTATCAGCTTGATGGAGGTGAGTTTAGATTTTGCTGGTCTACTTTACCAAGCATGATGTCCTTCTCCAGGGACTGGTCTTTCTGGATACCATGTGGGTACACACATCTATCTCTGTAGAGAGTTGGTCCCTGAGTGGTGTACAAGGTCAAGTACTCAGCTACTGACCACCAGGCTAGTGGTTCAAGGCCATGCAGGGGTGGGTGTTTCGAGAGAACCAGCCATTGACTAGCCTGTTGAGATAGTTTATTGTGCCTGCCTGGCCGATAAACACAAGTGGGATTAATTGAAGGGCTGAGAGATAAATGGCTCGGTGAGCCTTGCCTTTCTTGTCTCTCGCTCTTTAATCATCGGACCAGTGTGCGGCTGCTTGCTTGTTCTGTGCCTCAATTTGTAGGCTCCACTACCTGTGGATGCCTAGCCTGTGGACTGTGTCGCTGTAAGTCGAGGTCCCTTTAAGACCACACGATTGGAATTTACATCTCTGGAGCTGGGGACTGACAGTTGGTGACCTGCCTTGCTGTTTACTGTCTGTGCTGGGAGAGCCTAGCTCTCTCTCTCTACAGAGGACAACCTGGCTGCTCTCAAGACTTGAAGGACTGCAAGTGTCTCACAACTGTTTCACGGGAGTGAGTCGCACGGAGCCATTTGTACTGCTTTATAATTTAACTGTTCATTTGCTTGTGTTATATATCTATCTTTATAAATATATATGTAATTATCAGCAATGTGGTTTTATCTCTCTAGAGAACCCTGTGTAACACACCTGTGAAATCCAGCTCTGCTCTGACTCGCATGGGCTCTTCCATGAAGAGGAGAGTTCTATGATGGGGCTTTTAAAAGACTGTGGGAAATTCCATGAGCTATACATTCCATTTCCCCACGGATTTTTTAAGCCCCCCTGGTGTGTGTGTGTGTGTGTGTGTGTGTGTGTGTGTGTGTGTGTGTGTGTGTGTGGCGTCCCTATTCTCTGGAGAACCCTAAGTGACTCTTACTGCAGTCTCCAAAATGTCAATCAGATCACCCTTCAAAAAGCATCCTTGGCTTCGCATTCAAATCTGAAGAGAAAATCCAAACCCTTTCTTCAAAGCCCCCGCCCCTCACAAGCCGGCCTCTGTCTACCCCCCTTGGGCTTGGAGCCTTCCCCTTTCTGCCCGCTTTCCACACACTTGCTAAACCCACCTCAGCCCTTTGTCCAGGCAGAGTGCCCTCGCCCTACAGCCCCATCCCAGCCTGGCTCTTTCTGGTCCTGCTGCCTTCCGCCCTGGAGAGACATTCCGGACTCTGGCATCGGCATCGTCTTGGTCCACGCCACAGCTCAGACTCAGCTACTCACTGCCATTCGGTCAGGAGCAACAGCACACGTTAGTGGGCCTGGGTTTTCTCTTGCTCCCGCTAAATGAGGGCACTCCATGGTGGTATAGTGGGCAACAGTGGGGCTGTGAACCACAAAGTCAGTAGTTTGAAACCACCAGCAACCTCTCCATGGGAGAAAAAATGATGTCCCAAAGCAATGGACAGCCTCAGAGACCCACAAGGGCGAATGTACTCTGTATCGATTCATTTAAATGGTGGTGCTGGTGAAGAATATTAGCAGTATCATGGGCTGCTAAGAGAACAAGCAGAGCTGTCTCAGCAGAAGTACATCCAGAACGCTCCTTGGAGGCAAGGATGGCAAGGAAATGTTCTAAAATTGATTGTACAACTCTTCTTGAGATGATGGACCTATCGGATGGAATGTGCCAGTAAAACTGTTTTGAAAAAAAAGAATGTTCTCAAATACTCTTTTCAGACCCAACATCTATCCAAGGAAAGGCAAAACGTATTCAAGTGAATAGGATACAAAAGAAGGAGTTAACCAGTTGACCCCTAAACAGAAGAACCTACTAACCACCCAGGGAGAAAGAGGTGCGTCGGCTTGCCTAAAGATTACATCCTTGGAAGCCCTTGGGGGCTGCTCTCCTGCGAGTTAGAATCAACCTGACAGCAGCAGGCTAGCTGTTTATGATCTGAGAATATAAAGAATATTGAGGTCAGTTTTAACTCTAGCAGTGACTTCGCACATGCTCAACAGAAGAATGCAGAGAACGCAAAGACAGAGCCGGTACTCAACCAGTCCTCTGGGCAGGCTGTCAGGAGAGACCGGTCCCTAGAGAAGGACATCCTGCTCCGTAAAGTGGAGGGGCAGTGAGAAAGAGGAAGGCCCCCAACCAGATGGATGGACACAGCAGCTGCATCGATGAACGTAGGAAGGTACAGGAGGTCAGGACGGACGTAAGGCAGTGGTTCTCAGCCTTTAACACAGTGCCTCATGTGGTGGTGACCCCCAACCATAAAGTTATTTTTGTTGCTACTTTGTAACTCATTTTGCTACTGTTATGAATCGGGTGACCCCTGTGAAAGGGCCGGTCCACCCCCAAAGGGGTCGAGACCCGCAGGCTGAGAACCGCTGCTGTAAGGTGTGCGGGTGGTACGGGTCTGGGCAGTGTTCTGTTCTGCACACAGCGTAGGGCTCAGTCAGACCGTCTCAGCGGCACCTAACCACAACGGGCTGCTATGAGCTGCCACAGACTCGCTGGCGATGAACTTGGCTTCTGAGTTCATCGAGTGAGTTTCCACGCATTAATTCGCCTTCTCTTTGCACTAACCTCTCCAAGGAGATATTCCTAGGCTTTCCATTTTGCAGAGGAGGAAACTGAGGCTCGGGCAAAATGACTTGCCCGGAGCTATAACAGTAAGGCCCAATGTGCTCACACTTTAACTTGACCTCACTCAGTCTCCCTTCCCTCTTCTTCCACGTCTGGGCCAGGGTACGGGGCGGGAAGGTGGATGGCGATTATGATAAAAGATGTACCAGATACGCCATAAACCTTTGAATCAAGACTTGCTACTGGTCACTTTCTTGGGGGTTTTGTTGCTGTTGTCTGTGTGATTGATTTTATAGAAAGCTGACACTCTTACCTGGCCTGCGATAGATCCAGAACACCATGCCCAGGCCCCTCCTCTCTGCTGGGCATCCAAGTTCCTGAGAGGCCACCGGCTGGGGCCTGGAGGAACCTCTGAGAACCAAGGAATGACACCTCGAGGCCACGTGCTCTTCCACAAATACCACAGACTGTCAGCGCCATGGGATTCTCCGCCTGGACTGGGAAAGGAATGTAGAGTGAGGCCCAGAGAAGCCAGGAAAAGCCACAAGCCTGGCCCCCTTCCCAAGGCCACGCCTCCCTGGTGTCAACCAGTCCAGAGTCCACACTTTGGCACCCTGTGGCCACCCAGCCAGGCTGCTGCTCCCCTGACACCACCCCCTCAAGGGGCCAGGGTGTGCAGGGCAGAGAGGGAAAGCGTGGGAGAAGGCACGGCTCCCTCCCTTCATCCTGCAAGCCAGTCCCTCCAGACCACAGGGGCTTCAGCCAAGGCCGCTCCCTCGGCAGAAGCCCTGCTGGCTGAAGCCCTGCTCACCCCACCCCTGCACTGGATGCCAAAACCAACCGAAAAAAGCAACCGTGGCCTGGAGTCCACACCGACTCACAGCGGCCAGTGCCCCGCAGGGTCTCCCAGCACGCCAGCTTAACAAAACAGACGGTTCAAACCACCGCTGGGCTGCTTTAACCTCTCGAAACCACCAAGTTGATCCTTGAGAGAAAGATGGGGCTCTCTACTCCCCTAAGGAATTTCAGTCTCCACAGCTCTCAGGGGCCATTCTCCCTGTGCGACAGGCTCACCACGAGTCAGAACTGACTGGATGGCAATGAGCTTGGGGGTTGGGTTTGGAGGATAAAGCAGCCCCCGCCGCTGCCCAGCCCTGTGGTGCCCTCTTCACAATATGCCTATGCCGCCATGGCAACCAGGTGTCTGCTTCACATGGTCATGTTTCTGGCAGGGGATCTCGATACGCTGTCACCTGCTGGTCTGGGAGGAACGCCCTCTCTGCCCTGTGCCCTGGGTGTCTCCTGGGGCAGACAGGACTCTGCCCATTCCCGTAAAGTGAAGCCAGTGGTGGGGTTTCCCCTTTTTTCTTTTCTGTTCAGAAGTAACTCTACGGAGTTTAGATCATTAAAAAAATAATAAGCCTATAAAATCAACATACGATCTTAAACAGCCATGCCTGTGACTCTCAGGTTCCTAGTGTAACACTGTATGTGTCAGTCCGGTTAGGCTAGAGAAACAAATCCACAGAAACTCATAAGTGCAGAAGAGAGAGATCTATATAAAGGGTAAGTGTACATTAAGAAAGCATCCCAACGCAGTGCTGCCCAAGCCCATAAGTCTGACCGACATTAGCCCATATGTCTGACACCAATCCACAAAGTCCTCCTCCAGCTCACAAAACACACGCAATGACGCCAAATGCAGGAGGAAAGGAAAATCAGTGAGCGTATAAGCTGGCAAGGGTCTCCACATGGCTGCTCCAGCACCTTGGGCTGCATCGGGGTAGGTCCATGTGGCTTCTCCTCAGGGATGTCTTGCAGGAAGTGAGCCTTGCAAGCTGAAGCAGGGAACTGGCTAAGGCAACTGCACCCTGGTCCGACCATCACAAAGTAAGAGACCCGAGAACCAGAAAGGTGAGGCTCACTGAGCCATTTATCTCTCCGCCCTTCAATTAACCCCACATGTGTTTATTGGACAGGTTGGCACAATAAGCCTTAACTACTCACATACAAACTATATATATATATATATATATATATATATATATATATATATATATATATATATATATATACACACACACACATTTCATGTATTGATGTTGCTAGCTGCTGTTGAATTGACCCCCAACTCCTAGCAACCTGTGTACAGCCAAGTTAAGCCATTTTATTCTACAGGGGTTTGTTGCCTGATATATTGGTAGCTGATCCCCAGATTTTTCCCCTGAAAGATGGACAGTGGCTGTCCAAAGGGTGCCTTGACTGGGAATTAAACCTGTGTCTCCCACATGGAAACTGAGACTTCTGTCACAGAAACACTTGCACCTTTGATTTTAGGGTGTTTTTTTTATTGTGAATGGGATGAAGGTGTACAGAGCAGATGGTGCTCCATCTAACGGTCCGTGAGCATTTTGTCTCGTGCCATTGATGGCAAGCCCTCAGTGTCACAGCCCACCTCCCACTTCCATGGGACTCATCATTCCCGTACATTTCCCATCCTCTTCCCTCTTCTCTCGACAGGGAGGGAGCAAGAGTTGGATGCCTTCGATGGCTGCTCACAAGCTCGTAAGATCATCCAAGTAGGATGAAGAAGGTTGTTTTTGTGGCTTGTCACTGACACACTTGTAGTTATTACTTCATCGATTACTTCCTAATAAAGGAGCCTTTCCTGCATCACACCCTTGTAAATAAGTTGATCTTTCCCTACCAGGGAAGGGGGAGGAGTGACAGGCAGGATGACTCACTACTCCTTCTTAATTACTCTCTTCTGTTTTAAGATCAACATGCAATCACAAGTTAATTTTAATGTTGTCTCTTTAAAATATCAGTTAGGTTTCAACTACAAATAAATATCAAGGGCCTAAGAGCCAGGTGGGGAAGGGCAGCCTGGCGTTTGAAATGGACAGCAGTGTGGCAACCTGTCGCAGTCTGGGAACATCATCTCAGTCCTGATTTAAGCAAACCGACCTGTAAAAACAACATCCGACACACAGGTCTGCTCCGTAGCGTTTGCACTGGCCGAGTTTCCAGAGGTCACTCGCCAGGCCTTGCTGCCAAGGTAGCTCTGGGTAGACTCGAACCGCCCACCTTTGGGTTAGCAGGTAGCACATGAATCACTTGCATCACCCAGTGAAAATCTGAAAAATCAGTCATGTGACGCATGGGTTCACCACGAATCAGAACTGAGTCTAGGACCGCTGCTGTCTTTTCGAGAGACATACTATGTTGTTCAAATAAGAAAGTGATTTCTAAGGTGAGACAGCCACAGAGTGGGGCCTCATTAGGCTCCCCCATGGGTGAGCCTCAAACACAAGGCTCTGAAGGAAAGAAGGCCATGGCCCAGGGCCACACCTGGTAAGGTTCCATTTATATGAAGTGATCGGAATAGGAAAGCCATGGAGATGGAGAGCAGACGAGAGAGTGCTCGCTGCCCAGGGCTGGAGGGATGGATGGGGGAGTGAGGAGGGTTATGGGGTGGGTACCAGGGCTTCTTTTTAGAGAGTGATGAAAATGTGCCGGAATTAGTGCTATTGGTTTCTACAACTGTCGATAGCCTAGAAACCACTGAACTTCACTTGGAAATGGTACATGTTATGGTATTTATGCCTCCAAAAAAAGTTTTAAAATGGTATGATTGCTAGAAGTTGCTGCCAAATCATGTGGGAAGGGGGATGTGGGGGAGGGGTAGATGGAACACACTTGGCGATATGCTGAAACTAGGGATGGATGGGGGCTCGTTTGCATGTCTCCTTATGTTTGCACATGTTTGAAATCAATTTTCCATAATAATGTAAAGAATGTACAAAGAAAAGAATGTACATGTAACTCTAAGAATTGATTATTTAAAAACTATGCTTGGTCTCACTCACTCACTGTCTCACTGACTCACTCACTGACTCACTCACTGTCTCACTCACTCACTCACTCACTCACTCACTGTCTCACTCACTCACTCACTCACTGTCTCACTCACTCACTCACTCACTCACTGTCTCACTCACTCACTGTCTCACTTACTCACTCACTCACTCACTCACTCACTGTCTCACTCACTCACTCAGTCTCACTCACTCACTCACTGTCTCACTCACTCACTCACTGTCTCACTCACTCACTCACTGACTCACTCACTGTCTCACTCACTCACTCACTGTCTCACTCACTCACTCACTCACTCACTCACTCACTCACTGTCTCACTGACTCACTCACTGACTCACTCACTGTCTCACTGACTCACTCACTGACTCACTCACTGTCTCACTCACTCACTCACTCACTGTCTCACTCACTCACTCACTCACTCACTCACTGTCTCACTCACTCACTCACTCACTCACTGTCTCACTCACTCACTCACTCACTCACTGTCTCACTCACTCACTCACTGTCTCACTCACTCACTCACTGTCTCACTCACTCACTCACTCACTGTCTCACTCACTCACTCAGTCTCACTCACTCACTCACTCACTGTCTCACTCACTCACTCACTCACTGTCTCACTCACTCACTCACTGTCTCACTCACTCACTCATTGTCTCACTCACTCACTCACTGTCTCACTCACTCACTGTCTCACTCACTCACTCACTCACTGTCTCACTCACTCACTGTCTCACTGTCTCACTCACTCACTCACTCACTCACTCACTGTCTCTGTCTCACTCACTCATTCACTCTCACTCACTCACTCACTGTCTAAAAAAAACAAAAAAAACTATGCTTAACTTATATGTTGACATATATATTAATCAATACAAAATATCATCTAAACACAGGATATTTCTGTATCATTCTAGTTTAAAATGACCGACTTACCTACCCACAGCAGAGAGGCCCAGGGGTAGTTAAATAATAATTAGGGCTTCCGGAAAGAATAAGAATAAGAAAAATTAGAGGTCACCTGTTGTCCAACTCATTGCCATTAAGTCCCTTCCAACACCTCGCGACCTTGAAGACAAAGTAGAACTACCTCTTAGGGTTCCCAAGACTTTACAGTTTTAGGAGTAAAAAGACTCATCTTTCCCTTACAGAGCAGCTGATGGATTTGAACTGCTGGCCTTATGGTTAGCCACTCACTGCATAACCTACTAAGCTCCCAGTGGCCCTCGAGGTAAGACTTGGGGGCTGTTTCTGTTGTATTTTTTAGTTACTGAGTGTGTTCGTCCAGGTTGATGAGGAAAAAATCCAGGGACACTCATATGTGTGAGAGAGAGGTTTATATCAAAGAGCAATTGTACACTGAGAAAAGATCCCAGCCCAGTCCAGGTCAAGTCCATAAGTGCCATATTAGTCTACCTGTCTGATACGAGTCCATAAATTCCTCTTCAGACTCACGTTTACACTCGCAATGATGCCAAATGCAGGAAGATCACAGGCCGACGGGTGGAAAGTCTTGTGGATCCAGTGGTGGTGGAAGCATCCCCAGGGCTTTGGCTGTCAACCACTGTGGCTCCGGGTGGCTTGTCAACAGGAAAGGGAAGCAGAGAGAGAGTGTGCCCGCCTCTTCTGATGGCAGAATTGAGACAGAGGAGTTCCCCGAATCCTCATGAGGTCACACCCACAGGAGGCATCAATACGGCTGTGATTTGTTTGACAGGCCAGACTCCACCCTCATACTTATTTACCAAGTTGACATGAAATTGTATATCTACCACCATGAGTCATACCTGAAGGGCTTATCTTTCTGAGGGTGTCAACCTCACTGCAACTAATGCTTTAACTTTATAGGAATACAGAGTGAGAAAGGATTTGAAAGGCATGGGGTACCCTAACTTTTCTCTGTGACCCCTCATTCTTACCGTATATACTCATGTATAGGCTGAGTTTTCTCAGCACATTTTGGGGGCAGTTTTTGTGGTAAAATTAGGTGCCTCGACTGAGATTCGGGTCTGCTTATACTCCAGTCTATACGGTAGTTGCTGTAGCGAGTCACTTAGACTTTCTGTCACTCCGTTTCCTCATCTGGAAAGTGGGATGTTATCACTGTGTATCTTCAAGCGATTCCAACTTACAAGGACACTCCTCCCCCCTTCCTCCCCCCCCCCCCACTTCAGAGTAGAACTACCCTAGGGGGTTGTTAGTCTGGGGACTTTAGAGAAACAAATCCACAGGAACTCATGGATGAGAGAGTTTTATATAAAGGTTAAGTGCAAATCAAGAAAACATCCCAACCCAGTGCTGCCCAAACCCACAATTCCAACATTAATCCGTTAACCCACATGTCCAACACAGATGCACAAATTCCTCCTCCATCTCACAAAACAGAGGCAATGATGCCGACTACAGGAGGAAAGCCGAGTTGGTGAATGTGTAAATATCTCAGCACTGGCAGGGGTCTCCACACAGGTGCTCTAGCACCCAGGGCTGCATCAGGGTAGGTCCATGTGGCTTCTCCTCAGGGATGTCTTGCAGGAAGTGAGCCTTGCCAGCCAAAGCAGGGAACTGGCTAAGGCAGCTGCACCCTGATCCGACCATCAGAAAGCAAGAGACCAGAGAAATAAAAAGGCAAGGCTCACCGAGCCATTTATCCCTCCGTCCTTCAACTAACCCCACATGTGTTTATCGGCTAGGTTGGCACAATAAACTAGGGTAACTGCCTCAGGGGGCTTCCTGGGTAAACCATTGTGTGACTGGTAGTAAAAAGGTCAATGGTTTGGACCCACCGGCCACCCTATGAAAGAAAAATGTGGCAATGGCTTCAGTAAAGAGCCTGGGAAAAGCTATGCGGCAGTTGCACCCAGCCTATGAGGTCGCTGTGAGTCGGAATTTATTCAATGGCAACAAATTTGGTTTCTTGGCTTCGTTTCACAGAAGCAAATCGCCGATCTTTCTCCCGAGGAGCAGCTGGCAGTTTCCAAAGGCCAATCTTTCGGTTAGCAGCCCAGAACCTCGCCATGTGTCACCCGAGATCTTTGGAAAACGAAGGTAACAACATAAATACTGTGGGTCGTCCTGCGGGTTGTCCTGCGAGGCTGTTTAGTGGAGGAGCACCTGAGGCGCTACGTGCTCGCTGCCACCGAGACCGTGGCTCCCCTGCTGTCTGCACACTCACCAGAACAACACGCATAATGCATGGGGCAGGTCCAGGGCAATCATGCACACAGGAGTTGTGCAATTGGCAAAAAAACGTTTACACCACACACGTTATTTTCATAAAATAGAGAAGGCATTGGGAAGTTAGGAGACAAGCCAAGTTTCTTCAAAGAAGAAAAATCTGTAAGAGCCTCCAAAAATTATTTAAAATAATGATCATTACACTAATAACAATGAGTACAAGGCAGAAGTCAGGGTTCTAGAGTTGTTTGTGGTAATGATTGTACAACTCTTCCTGATATGATTGAACTATTGAATTGTATGATATGTGTATAAAGTGCCAGTAAAGCCATTTAAAACTGTTTTTAAATAAAAAGGTCTTGTGCAGCAGCTTTGAAAAAAAAAAAGTTACACAGGAGACCAGATGAGAGATAAAAAAATTTTTTTTTTTGAATTGAATGAATGCAGAATGGTAGCCACAACTTCAAGGGTTCAAGACTATCTTCATTATTTTCATCTGACATCCTCCTTCACCAGATGCGCAGGAGATTCAATCCCAGGCCCTGCTGGTGCTGCCTCACCTTCCCTAGCCACAAGGAGGGTGGATTTGCGTCAAAGACATTGGGGAAGGTCAGTAGATCGTGCATGGTCTGGCCGGTCCCTTGAAACCTGGTCTATCTCTCTGGGTGCTGTGCCTGGCATCCAGGGAGTCTTGCCAAGGTGAAAGTCCAAACCCCAGCCTCCAAGGGCCAGTCCTCCCGGGTGCACTCCTCCCACATAGGTGGACATTCCCCGATGTGAGGCACTGGCCACTTCCCTGGAAGACGGCCAGGGTGCAAAGGTAGGGCCTCCTGCTTTGGGGACCAAAAGCCCTTCCTGATGCTCTCCGCCTCCTGCCCACGACACCCTTCTTCTCTCAGTCTTCTCCCTTAAAATGAAAAAAAAAAAATTAAGGCTAGCTTCTCTGGTCCTCAGGCTGGCCACAGAAAGCCATTTCTAAGTGACATCACAGGGAGAACCCACTTACGGCAGGGTTTTATTCCAACAGCACCATCATCCGCCAGTGCTAATGTAAGTTCAATACCACTTTTTTTTTAGTTTTCATTACTATTGACGCTTGCTGCCAGCATGTTTATAAATTCGATCTTTATTTGTCTTGGAGGTGAGAAACATTACCTATCATCTTACTGCCCTGGGGTACACACGTCCATCATCCATTTTCATAGCAGTGAGAAGTACACAAACAAGCACCGGTGCGTGGGTGTAAGTCCCATGCGGTAACTTGAGGATGTTGTTGCGTTGGGGACTTCGCCCTCCTGCAAGTTCTTGCCTTTTTCTCATGACCTCCAGAAAAGAGAAATTCACTTGGATTCCTGGATGCATTAGCTCTTCCAAAGTGCACCGACCAAGGACGGGTCTTCTCTTCCCAGTGATGCCGGACTGTAAATACCCCAGAGCGGGGCTTTGAAGAACAGCAATTTTCTCACAGCTCTGCCGACTGATTCCGAGTGAAGGTTTTGGCCACATCAATTCCTCCTTGTAGGTCATTCCAACATGTATCTCCCTCTGTGTCTGCGTTGAACTTTGTAGAACTTGAACGTGATTTGACTTATAGCAAACTTCATTCAGGTAGGTGCTCATCAACAGCACCAAAACTCTATCTCCAAACAGGATTACAGGCACAAGTATAATTTCATCTTCCTTGGATCCATAGTCGATGTTCATGGATACAGCAGTCAAGAAGTCAAGTGATATATTGCCCTGGACAGATCTGCTGCACAAACTAACCCAAACCAAACTCACTGCCATCAAGGCACTTCTGACTCATCACAACCCCCAGGCAGAGTAGAAGTGCCCCTGTGGGATCCCTGAGTGTAAATCTGTACAGGAGCAGAAAGCCTCGTCTTTCTCCTAAGGAGCGGCTGGTGGTTTCGAACTGCCCATCTTGTGGTTAGGAGCCCAAGGCATAACCTACAACGCCACGCTCTTTAAAGCATTTAAACGCACAGATGAGGTACACCTGACCTACAACTTGTTATTTCAACCTCCTCGGGTGCCTTTAAAAGCCAGACGATAGGGACGACTGGAGCGTGAACAAGGTGGAAGGCATCGAGAGCTGCCGGAAGAACAGAGAACAAATCTGCCTCAGAAGAAACACGGCCAGCGTGCTCCTGAGAAGCGAGCATGACGCGGCCATCTTGCCTCCTTTGGACATGTTGTCGATAGAGACCAGTCTCTGGAGAAGGACATCGTGTTTGGTAAAAATGGAAGGTCCGGTAAAAAGAGGAAGCCCCTGGACAGGATGGATTCACACGACAGCTGCCACCATGGACCCAGAGAGGACAATAAAGACAAGATGGTGCAGGAACGAACGGGCAGGGGTCGTTCTGTCGGAACTCACCTGACCTGACAGCACCTAACGGCACCACCTTGGTGGTGGTGGCGCAAGGTTGTGGTGTTGGACTGCTGCTGACGGGAAGGTGGGTGGTTCAAAGCCACCCAGGGGCTCCAGGACAGAGAGACACAGGGATCGGTGCGTGGAAAACTTCCAGCCTAGAAAACCACACCGTCGTGATCAGGCCTGATCAGTCTCCGGGACTGCCAGCCGCATCAGCCTCCTATCTACAATGTACGTGTCCCAATGGTTGTCCCACTCCTGCGATCTCACCTGTAACTGTGATGTGTCGATCTGACACCAATCGTGATTTTGTGAGTTGCCTTTGCCCTCCCATGACCTTGTTTTCGCCCCTTCTCCCCATGCCCTTTTTAAAGCTTGTTATCTCAATGTACCCTTAGATACTCTGTTAATCTGGGTACTTTAGAGAAACAAATCCACAGAAACTCATGTATGAGAGAGAGTTTTATATAAAGGGTAAGTGCATATCAAGAAAACATCCCAAACCAGTGCTGCCCAAGTCCACAAGTCCAACATTAGCCCATATGTCTGACACCAATCCACAAAGTCCTCCTCCAGCTCACAAAGCACATGTAAAGATGCCGACTGCAGGAGGAAAGCCGAGTCAGTGAATGTGTAAGCATCTCAGCGCTGGCAGACGTCTCCACACGGGTACTCCAGTACCCAGGGCTGCATCGGGGTCGGTCCATGCAGCTTCTCCTTGGGGATGTCTTGCAGGAAGTCAGCCTTGCCAGCTGAAGCAGGGAACTGGCTAAGGCAGCTGCACCCTGGTCCGACCATCAGAGAGCAAGAGACCCGAGAACTAGAAAGGTGAGGCTCACCGAACCATCTATCTCTCCGCCCTTCAATTAACCCCACATGTGCTTATCAGCCCGGTCGGCACAATAAACTAACTGCCTCAGATGCCATATCAACCTCGTGCTGGGTCTCTCATCCAGATGATGTGGTTGTGTCTTTGTCTCTTTGAAGACTTAATAAATATTTTCTTTCAACTAAAAAGAAAGGAAACTTCCTGAGCCAGTTCTACTGTGTCACAGAGTCGCTGTGAGTTGAGATGCCCTCACGGCACTTCATAGCAATGCCTTGGTTCCTAAGCTTGAGAACCTTTCCCTCCAGTTCACTGCGCGCCTGTCCCAGCTCCTGCTCTCTGCCCAGGTGCCTTCATAAACGATTCCTTTTAAGGCACAGAGCAGCGCCTGTCCTGGCCCTTCCCCAGCAACCAGTGCACTTACAAGCATCCTGAAGCACCTTTGTGGATGACCTGCTTGCTTCTAGATGCCTCTGTTCTGATCAAAGCCACTCTCACCTACCTAAGCCTGCCCGCCCAGGACCTTCTCTGCCCTAATGTCACGGAATGACTCCCCAGGGCCTTCCACAGGGTGCTGGCATTACTGGGGACAGAAGAAGTCTTCCTTATTTAGGATTGACTCTTCCTTAGCTGCGCATTCAGTTACATTCCTGGCTTCTACCCACCAAATGCCAAGGCTGCCCTCAGCCCTTGAGACAACCAAAGAAAACAGAGCACCAGCTCATATTTCAGAAGCATTAATGCTCAGGCGGGAGGATCAGAACAAAGAGGAACTGGCCTCATGTTGTCACACAGGAAAAAGCTCCTTCCAGAGGGAGATGGACTAGCTGCGGTTCAATGCCCCATATGATGGGGCGGGGGCATGCCTATCCAGGTCAGGCCCAGCTCTGCCTTCAGGCTGAGCCTTGGGGACTGGCTGCTGGCTGGAGGAAACCCAGGCAAGAGGCAGAGCCGGGAAAGGAATCCTTTTTTCTGGCAAGAACCGTTTGGGTCTTCAGAACACCATTCCCGGGCCACACAAGATGATCAGCTTAAAAATTAGCTACATTGGGTCATGGACGAGGACAGCCAGAATGCTCCTTAGAAAGACGGATGGCCAGACGTCACCTCACAGACTTTGAACATTGTCATCAGCAGAACCAGTCCCTGGAGAAGGACATCACGCTCAGTGAAGTAGAGGCACAGCGCACGGCCTTCCACAAGCTGCCTGGCCCCGTGGCTGCCGCCAGGGCTCAGACGTAAGAACCCCCGTGAGGACAGTGCTGGCCGAGCGGGTTTGTTGTGGTCCACAGGGTTGCTGCGGGTCGGAACCGACTGGACGGCACCGCACAACATTGGTTAAGCCAGTGGCCCTCAACCTTCCTAACGCCGTGGCCCTCTAATGCCGTCCCTCATGTGGTGATGACCCCAACCATCACATTATTTTCGTCGCTACGTCTTCACTGTCATTTTGCTCCTGTGATGCATCGTCATGGAACTCTCTGATAGGCAGGGTGTGTTTTCATTGGTTATAAATGGGACATCACGAAAGCATGGTCACGCATCACAAAAACAATGTCAGTATAGATGGAGAACTATTTCTTTCTAATGACGAAGAAATGACATTTTGTCTTGAAGCATGGTGTAGCATGGGTGACAGCCTTCACGCCGGGGCCACTCAAAGGTGGGTGGACCTGCATGTGGGCGGACCCACCTGGAGACAGAGGAGCGGTGTCTCGGTTGGTTCCTGAGACCATCTGAAAGACGGGGTTGTCGATGGTCTTAGGCGACCCCTGTGAAAGGGTCGTTCGACCCCCAGAGGAGTCACCATCCCAGGTTGAGAACCGCTGGGGTAAGCTTTTCATGAGCTCACCCCTAAGGGCTGGCTGGACCTGCTTCTCCTCGGCCCGGCCTGTGATGTGAGCTGTTTTTGACGCTTTCTTGGGCCTTCCACAGCCCCCGGGGCCGGACGTCCCCCACGGCTGCGGGAGAGGATGGAGGAGCTGGAGGCCAGAGTGACTTTGTCTCCCTGCTTCCGCCCCTCGCGGCCCCCCTGGCCCGGCGGCCCACCACAAGGGGATGACGACGACGTCAGGAAACACAACGTGGATCCAGGAATCCAACGGAGACCTACCTGCTCTGCCGATGCCCACCCGAATACAACGAACCATTTCTTAAACAGAACCAGCGATTGCACGCTGAAGCTGCAGAATGTAACTGTTCATCGCTCGGCCTCGGCGTCCGGGAAACGTTCCCTCCTCGCATCCCTTCAGTCAGGGCAAGTATCGGCTCACCGGTGGCCAGCGGCCCGGGTGTGAGCCATCCCTCGGCCGCCCCACAGCGCGCCCCTCCTGAGTCAAGAGCTCATTTGTCAAACCGCCTTGGCACGTAGAGATGCCATCACGGGAAATACCGTGAGTAGGTGGCTGCAGGGAGCAGACATGTTCTCCCTCAGAGTTCCCGGATTGGGTTGGGGGGAGCTGTAGAGCCCCCGAATCAAATCAAATCAAGAGGTCAGTGTGAAAATCGCCAAGTCCAACAAACCTGAGCTTTGCTCGTGAGTCGTTTCCACGAGTGGGAGGATGCCGCCACGGAGGATTAAGGCTGCTCTTTGCTTAATGTTCGCAGAGTGTTAAGTCAAAGCTACCAACCCCCTTCTCGTATGTGGTGGGAGAGTTCCATGCCCTCGTGCCAGCCGCGAGGTGGGCAGCTCAACCCCCCAGCTTCTCTGCGGGAGAACCTGGAAGCCCTAGGGGGCAGTTCTGCTGTGTCTAGTAGGTGAACTGGAGAGCAGAGGGTTGATAGCTCATCCAGGGGGTCCGTCCCTGTGTGGCACAAACAGCTAAGCCCTAGGGTACTCGCCAAGAGGTTGGCCACTCAAACCCGCCCAGAAATGCCTCGGAAGAAAGGCCTGGTGGTCTGCTTTCCCAAAAGTCCCAGCCATGAAAACCGTTTGGGGTCGCCATGCGCCAGCATCCATTTCCGAGCAGCTGCCTTGCTTTGGGTTTCCTAGCTGAGCACCGCCATCCAGTAGCAGAATTCTCACTGTCCATGCGAGGGACCCCGCTTCTGGCCAATGCGCCCCGGGCCCAGCCACCACCGGCTGCCAGCGGAGGTCTGCGCGTCTCTATGACGCTGAGCAGGTTTCTGTGGAGCGTCCGGACTGGGTGGACTAGGAAGACAGGTCTGGCACGGAAACCCTGTGATTGGCACCCCATCACGGCATGGTTGGTTCAGGATGGGGTGGCGTAGGATCAGGAGGGAGGGCCCAGACGGCAGCACTTCCCGCCAGACGTGTCTGAGCAATGTAACACTGATGGGCACTGTTTGGGATCCGACTCCACTTAGTTTCCGCTTCTGCTCTTGGCTGCACAACGGAACCAAACACCACCCGGTCCTGCGCGCCCCTCACCCTTGTTCTCCTGCTTCAGGCCATGGCTGCAGCCACTGTGTCAGTGGCTCTTCTTCTGCGCTGCCCTGCTCCTTGACCAAGCACGAGCTCCTTTTGCAGAGACGGGTCTCTCCTGAGAACATGTCCAAAGTATAAGGAAGACAAAGTCTCACCATCCTTGCCCCTCAGGAGCACACTGGCCATACTTCTTTCGAGACCGATGGGTTTGTCCTTTGGGCAGTCCCTGGTCCTTTCAAGAGTCTTCGCCAGGACCACAATTTAAACACATCGACTCTTCTTCGGGCTTCCTTATTCAGTGTCCAACTTTCACGTGCAGATGAGGGGATTGAAAACACTATGGCTTGAGGCGGGGGCATCTTAGTCCCCAAAGGAACATCCTTGCTTTTCCAACACTCTCAACACGTCTCGTGCAGCAGATTTACCCAAAACAAGTTGTCCTTTGAGCTCCTGGCTGCTGCTTCCATGAGCATTGATGATGGATCCAAGCAAGACGAAATCCTTGACAACTTCAGTCTTTTCTCCACTCACCATGACGTTACCCACTGGTCCAGTGGTGAGGATTTGGGTCTTCTTTGCACTGAGTTCTAATCCAGGCTTATGACCATTCTGGTTATCAATAAAGCTCTTTTCTGCTCCCGACAGAGTGAGAATTGTGTTCTTTGACATATTGGGGATGGGTTAGCATGAGTCAGGAGCCAACTCGCAGGTCGTCACCACACAGCTTAGCCAAGTTGACACACAAAATTAGCCACTGTCCATGCATACAACCATGTTAGTTAGTTCTCCGGCAACATCACTGGGCTGAAGCCATGCTCTCTCCACGATGTGCTCATGTAAGCGGGGACAGCAAGCCCTCTCTCCACATGAACATTGCTCTGGTTTCGTGTCTTCTATAGATTTCACTGACCACGGCTCTTCAGATCCTTTGTCTAATATGGTCTCACTGCAAAGATCGCTTCCAGATTTTGTTTAAAGACTGTCTAGGGACTCAGACCGTTCACACAGCGGCGGGATGCTAAGTACTTGATGGCTGGGCCAAGGATCAGACAAGTAACAGCACAGACACCACCCTTACACCCGAGGCTTGCTCTTGGCTCAAGTTGGTCTTTGCTCAGGATAGACTCGGAACACACCCACCTTCGCTGGAGAACTTGTGTCCCCTGAGTTTACAACCATGGACTTGAACTTCCTAGTGATCTTGAAGGCTGTGAAGGACCTGACAGCGTCTCATTCCGTGACACGAGGGGGCTGCAAAGCATGCCTGGAGAAGTTCCAGCCTCTCTCAGTTCCATGTTTCTATGCGCATTTCTCAGCACCCTCATACAGGGGGTCACGGTGAGTCGGAGCTAACGTGATCGCTGACACAACTGCCAACAAAGGGCCTCCTCTTGGGGCACTAGCTGGGCTCCACAGGAGATGCGGCTTGGGGATTCCACCCTTGATTTTCTGATCCTTTGAATTTTGAGGATCCATTGGATATTGAAGCCCAGGAAGATTCTTTTGGGGACCAGGAGGACTTCTGGAATAGCGTGGAAGGTGGCATTACACCAGACAATGCAGGGAGTGGCCTGCAGGACTAGGCACTGGGTGATAACTTTGCGTCTAATTGACCTTTATCTCTAAGTTAAAGAGGTAACTCCCCCTCCTCCATTCGCTGCTCTCCATTCCCCTACCGCCAAAGGACCCCACCTCATCTCCCCAGCCCAGCCCAGCCCTACCCAGCCCGTCTTTTGTCATCCCGGGGAGTGGGAGCATCAGTTCAGGACCATGTTGTCACAAAAGGCTCCGTAACTACCGGTTTGGGATGGAGAATTCAACATCAGTGCAATGAGAAAATGTGGTTTGGGTGCGGAAGAGCTGTTTGCGGACCCTAGCAGGTTCATCTGTAGTTTGTGGAACTGTGTTGCAGAAGCTCTTTCACCACCATCCGGTGGATTCCGACGTCCTGACTCATCGTGACTCCACCAATCAGGGCAGAATTGCCCCTGGGTTTTGGAAGCCGTAAATGTTTACGAAAGGACATCAGCTCTGTGGTTCTCCCTCAGAGCAGCTAGTGATTTTGAACCGCTGACCTTGCGATTAGCAGCCTAGCACTTAGCCCATTATGCCACCAGGACGCCCACTCGAGAAACAGCTGATGGGAATTTGCAAAGTTTAAAGGAATGCTTGCTTACTCCTTTCTAGACAAGGCTGTTTGTTGTGAAGCTAATGATGTAATGACGGGTTGGTGTAATCTGTAATTGACAGTAAGAAACTCGCTGCAAGCGATGCCTGCCTGCAAATTCTTGCAGTCCCCGCCAAGATTGCAGCCCCCGCCCAGGTGTCACAGAGCTTCCCGGAATGCAGAGAGTCCGCTCCTGCCTGCTTTACTGGGATGCATGTTTTATTGAATGTAAGTCTACTTGGGGACAGATTTGAAATTTGTATCATTTAATGCTTTCGTTTTTGCCCCTGTTCTTGTTCACTTTGTATTTTCAGGGCATAGAGTGGACAGAAAGGTCCTAGGAGAAAGATACAATGAAAATAGGAAAGACGCACAGCCAAAAGAAACAAACAAAAAAAACAGGTATGAAAAGATGTCCAACTACGGTAAGGATGACCAGCTAGCATCACTGAACTTAACCAAGGACTCAGTAGAAGAGGACTGATGGATCAAAAAGGGAGATGGCTGAGACGGAACTTTAAGTTGCTTTTCCAATCTACACTGGCTGGACCCGTCGAGACTAGAAGTGCCCCGAAATCTGTTGTCCTGAGAACATTTTGAAACCTTGACTTGAAATTACTCCCTAAGTCACCTTCCAACTAAACAGCCAGTCAGCGGAATTAGTCAGGAGGCCGCCTGGCGCATGGGCGCTTGTGGAGAGGATTCTCTCCATCAGATCAAATGGACCACACCAACCCTACCTCGCAGTGAGGCGAAGTCAGCGGTGGTGAAACAACACGGGAGAGTCAGTGCAGGTGGCGCCATTCAAGGATACAAAGGTCGTTGCCTTAGACTAAGAGAAAGTGCGGAAGGGTGTCTGATCTGCTGTGCGCATATTCACTTAACATAAACACTAAGGGAAAGAGGGATGGCAAGGACAGGGCGAATAATTCTGCTTCTCGCTTTGCTGCTTCTTTTCTGTCGCCTTTGACTTTTCAAACCTGCACAATTTTTGGTTGATATGTCAAAACTAATGTCCTGACATAACTTAATATCGTTAATCAACTTAATTAAAAGACGAAGGTTAGTGCTTCCTACATTAGTAATGCTGAGAATAAGGAAGAAATATGTCAGTATATGTTACTTTTTGAGAAGCCTTGGTGGGATAGTGGGTTACGTGTTGGGTTGCAAACCAGCAGGGTCAGCAGTTTGAAACCAGCAGCCACTCTACGGGAGGAAAATGAGGCTTTTTACTCCCATAAATGTATACAATCTTAGAAACCCATAGGGGCAGTTCGACTCTGCCCTGAAGGACCGCCGTGAGTCAGAATCAGTGAGTTTGGATTTTCGGATGTCACTTTTTGCAGTTCATATGTTCGTATTTTGGTAAATCAATCTAAAAAGCATTTCAGTGTAGCATGGGCTCAGCAGAATTTCAGAAGATAAGAGTTGATTGCATCCGGATGAGCTCCAGTAAAATGGTTTGGAGAAAGAAAAGCAAAAGTGTTGATGGCAGAGCCCTAGGGCACGGTGGTTACTGGCTGGAACCCACCCCGAGGCTCTGCAGGAGAAAGACCGGGCAAGCTGTCCTGTAAAGATGACAGCCTGGAAAACTATGGGGCAGCTCCACTCCATCCCTCAGGGTCACCGTGAGCTGAAAACAGGCTTACCAAGAGTGCCTGTGCAGGCTCATGAGAAACAGCTGGAAAACTGTACTGGTGACTCAAAGACCTCATTGACGGTAGGAAATAAAACCAACCAGCAAACATTCAGCTTCCCTTTGGACACTGGGAAGCTGTTCCAAGAAACGGAATATTTCTCAATGAATTCAGTCAAGATAAACCAGTTCTGGGGAGTGGGGTTGAGGGAGAAGGATGGAGTGGGGAGAATTTGCGTATGTGACCAGGACCTTCATTCTGGAAACAATAGGGAGCTACATGGTTTTCACGTTTCTAAAAAGTAGCAGATTTTTTTTTTCCAAATGGTTCGGCTGTTCCTACTGAGAGGTCTCATATGTTGTACATAGGACAGTGGTTGTCATCCATCTATGTGGGGGCACAGTGATCCCAGAGTCTGATCAACTCAGGCTCCCTCTTACCCTTCGCAGCCCTTGAAATTACTCTGTGGGGAAAAAACAAAGAGTAGACATCATCTGGCACATGCCATCATCTGGTAGAGCAATGGTTACGTGCTAGGCTGTTCAGGGAAAGGTCCAAATCCACCAGAGATGGCCGTCTGCTTCTGCCCAGATGGCAGCCTGCGGACCTCTGGGAGGTAGCTCCGCTCTGCCTTCGAGGTGCTGAGAGTTGGGCTCGTGAGCTGAGTGGACTCCGTGACAAACGGTTCAACAGGATATCTTTGACCCCTGCTTACTGTGTGCTTGAGTCGATTCCTGACTCATAGCCCAGAGTCGAATTGTCATGGAGTTTTCTAGGCTGGACTCTTTACTGGAGCTGATTGCCAGGGCAGGGTGGAACCACTGAGCCTCCGTTCCTAGCTGAGCACTTAACCATTGTGACACCAGAGCTTCTTTCTTCCCCTCAAGGCTTGCTGTCATGGCGGTGTCATGGATACACGTTGGGCTGCTCACCACCAAGGTCAGCAGTTCAAAAGCACCAGCCAGCTGCCTGGGAGAAAGACTAGGCATTCTACTTCTGTGAAGAGTGACAGTCTTGGAAACTCAGAGGCAGTTCTACCGTGTCCGGTAGGGTCACTATGAGTCATCATCAACTCAGTGGCTGTGAGTTTGGTCAGTTTGGTCAGCCACAGGGTAGCACTGCCCTCGTGGGTTTCTGAGACTATCAAGTTTGATGGATGTAGAAGAGCTGGTGCAGTGGAAGTGGTGACCTGGTAGTTAGTAGTCTAATACATAGCCCATCATGCCACCCGGACAAATCTACCCCCTAGCCAGGTGAGTTCAAATGAAACTGAGATTAAACGATAAATAGCACATCTGCTATCAACTCCACTTTAAAAAAAATCATTTTATTGGGGGCTCTTACAGCTCTTCTAACATTCCATACATCAATTACAGCAAGCATCGTTTGACATATGTTACCATCATCTCCAAAGCACTTTCTACTTGAGCCCTTGGTACAAGCGCCTCTTTTTCCCTTCTCTCCCCACCCTCCACTTGGTTTTATAATCGTCAAAATTTAGAATTATTCTCAATTTATTTCCAGTGATGACAATGTGGTCTTTTTATCTACTCTTGATAGAGCTCCTAGTACATGGCGTTAGAAATGCGCAGTCTACCTCAAAACTGAGCATGTTTGCATGGATAAAAGGCCCTGCTGATGAGTGGCAGGAAAAACAGAGAATGGGACAGAGATAAAACAAAGCCTTCTAAACTCTCTTCAGTGCACAGCAACGTGTTCTACAGGATCTCAACAAAACGTCAACAAAGCAGGAGCAAAGGAAAAATATTGAGGTTGAGATAGTATTTACAAAGAGGATTGTTCAAAGTTATGATCCATGTATCTCAAGGGTTGTGTAATTATGCAAGATGCAAAAGATTAAACAGAAGAGAAATACGAGCTAATTCATATGAAAGGAAGCACAAATAAACAAAACCACAGAAAAAGTGCAAGACTAATAAATAAGAAATGCAAATCAAAATATGTCCCGTTCCCACGGGACATTCACCGTGGGTCCTGGAGGAGAGAGTGGGAATTGTGGGGGTACAAGAGGCACGGAGAATGAGGACAAGACAATATCCTGATCAAGTCCTGTTTTAATGAACAAAGAGTCACAGCTTATAAGGGCCAGCCAAGGGGGGGAGCCTCAGCCGCACATGCAGATTAGGCTACCTTGGCAACAGGCCAATCAGGGAGTTCAGGGGAGCGTGCCCTGCCCATGAGTCAGTAAGGGCTTACAGTCTTCAATTAGGTACGCAGAGGAGTGGCATGTACATGCAAATCAAGCATAGGGGAAGACGATCTTTTGCCCAATCAAGGGGATGCAGGACACAGGTGCTTATCTAAAGAGCATCACCCCTTGTTTGCTCAAGCTTTACAGCTGCAGTGCTCTGTCACATAGGCTGGGGTAGAAGAATGCCCAGAGCTCAGGCTAATAAATTCCAAGCAATGGCCGGGCCTCATGGCTCCGGACAAAAATAATGAAATGTTATTTTACACCCAAACAGCAAAAATAAAAAGGAAAATTAAACCCACTGACAAAAGACCAAAGGCAATGTTAACTCTTAATTTTATTTATTTTTACTAGATCTTTCTCAGATGAAAGTGTGCAAAGAAGAAAATATAGATGTTCCATCATACCAGGCAAATGTCTGTTCGACATGTTAGCACTAGCAAGAGTAACATGTAACTATGGATTAATCACCCTGTGCCTTCAGTGTACATTATATTTCAATGTAAAGAAAATCAAAATCCTCACAAGTAGACCAATAAACTATGTCCTGATGAAGGATGAAACGGTTGAAGTTGTCAAGGATTTCATTTTACTGAGATTCACAAGCAACACCTATGTAGGCAAAGATGTCGCTTTGTTAACTAAGGTGCACCTGATTCAAGTCATGGTGTTTCAATGGCCTCGTCTGCAAGCAAAAGCAGGACAACGAAGAAGAAATAACAAAAGGAACCGATGGGTTTACGTCATGGCGTTGGCAAAGAATATTGAAAGTGTCATCCACAGCCAGAAGCACAAACAAATCTGTCTTGGAAGAAGGAGAGCTGGAATGGTCCTTGGAAGAAAAGGAAGGAAAAACGCAGGATTTGGACATGTGATCAGGAGGGACCAGTTCCTGGGAAAGGACATCACGCCTGGCAAAGTAGAGAGACAGAGAGAACAAAACCAGGAAGACATTCCAGGAACGGAACGGACACAGTGCCTGCAGCAAAGTCTTCAAGGACAGGACAGACTGTGAGGATGGCCCGGGCCCCGGCACTGTTGGGATCTGCTGCACGTGGGGTCAACTGACAGCACCTGAGATCATTAAAGATTATTGTGCCAACCTGGCCGATAAACACGTGTGGGGTTAATTAAAGGGTGGAGAGATAGATGGCCTGGTGAGCCTCACCTTTCTACTTCTCGGGTCTCTTACTTTGTGATGGTCGGACCACGGTGCGGCTGCCTTAGCCAGTTCCCTGCTTCAGCTGGCAAGGCTCACTTCCTGCAAGACACCCCTGAGGAGAAGCCACATGGACCTACCCCGATGCAGTTCTGGTGCTGGAGCAGCCGTGTGGAGACCCCTGCCAGCACTGAGATGCTTACACATTCACTGACTTGGTTTTCCTCCTGCACTTGGCGTCGTGGTGTGTGTTTTGTGAGATGGAGGAGGACTTTGTTGATTGGTGTCGGACAGATGGGCTAATGTTGAACTTGTAGGCTTGGGCAGCACTGGGTTGGGATGTTTTCTTGATGTGCACTTACCCTTTATATAAAACTCTCTCATTCATAGGAGCTTCTGTGGATTTGTTCCTCTCAAGTACCCAGACTAACACGGTACCCAACAACAACTGCACGTCATTAGGGTCTACGGGGCTCAACTATGGCTTTGAGTTTCTTTTCTGAGCAGCACTGCTTAGAAGACTAGAGACCTTATGCTTTTAGTCTTCCTTCAACGTGCTCCAAAGGACAACCGAAATTTAACTTATTAACAACAAAGACTAAGACTCTCCTCTTTCTACTTTGCAATTACCATAGGAATCCATTGGACTTTTTTGTGCGTGCAAGAGACAAATGAAGAGATCTTCCTGATCTTTATCTCGAAACATCTTGTTACTTCCTCATCTTCCTCATCGTCAAGCATCAGTTATTCAAAAATACGCCAAAAGGAGGGAACTCAGAACTCAGCCTAGGGATGCAAGCACCTAGAAAGATGGCGTGAGCGTGAACCAAGTCACCATCCGTTGGGCTGGGTTTGTGAGGTAGTTAGTTTATTGTGCATCGGAGCTTATGCTTTGGGCTACTCAATGTAAGCAAGATCACCGGCTGTTTTAAAGAGTCCAGCGCGTAAGCCACCAAGGTTTCCTTCATATACTCTTACTAATGTAATATTTAAATGTTTAAGCTTGTATCTGCTAAATCCACACGGAAGAAGCACCCCAGCCTGTGTGATCCAAAGACTATAAGTAAAAAAAAATCCAAGTCTGAAGGAGGAAATGGTATCAGAGCTTACACTGCGAACACCCAGTTTGCGGGAGGCTGTGGATGGTGCCCGGCTATCAAAAGATATAATGTTTGGGGTCTTAAAGGCTTGAAGTTAAACAAGCAACCATCAAGCAGGGAAGCAAATAATCCTACATGGAAGAAGCACACTAGCCTGTGTGATCATGAGGTGTCGACAGGATCAGGTATTAGGTATCAAAATATCCAAAGCAAACAATTATATCGATGTGCGAGAGGGGGTTTGTGGGGGAGCTCATCTGTAGACACTTGGACGTCCCCCCACAGAAGGGTTACAAGGAAGGGACGACTCAGCCAGGGTGCAGAATAGCACCAATGAAACACACCTTATTCCTCCAGTTCCTGAATGCTTTCTCCCCACCACTACCACGACCCAGTTCTACCTTGCAAATCCAACTAGGCCAGAGTACACACATTAGTACAGATAAGAGCTTTCAACACATGACACGTGAAATTCAGGACAGATAAATCCTTCAGGCACAGTAGTGGGAGTAGTGATATCATGAGGGTAAGGAGACCGTAGGGAGGCGGGGGGAGAAAGCGGGGACCCACCACAAGACTGGATATATAGCCCAATCCCCAGGGGGACAAATAACAGAAATGTGGGTGAAGGGAGATAATGGATAGTGTAAGACATGAAATAACAATAATATATAATTAATTAAGGATTCACGAGGGTGAGATGGTGGGGGGAAGGAGGAGTAAAAAAGAGGAGCTGGAAAAAAAAGGAGCTGATACCAAGGGCTCAAGTAGAAAGAAAATGTTTTGGAAATGTTGATGGCAACATATGTACAAATGTGCTTATATAGAATTGAATGATTGGGCCACAAGGACTCCAGCCTCCGTGATTGTGATTCTGAGACATGACAAACCAGAGATGGTTGGCGTCCATCTGCTACTGCCAGCAACTCTGAAAAAGGGATCACAGCAGAAGATACAGGGTGGGGGGGGGGGAGCATGGGGGGGGGAGAAGAATGTGGACCAACATTCTAAATCAAATCCCACATCTACTTCACAATTTAAAAGTACATTTAAGAGTCAATAATTAATAATATTAAAAAAACAACCTTAAAATCATAAATAAAAGAGCAAGCTTACTATCTAATAGAGACTGATGAAACCTTCGAAATTCTGGCCCTTGCAATCTTCAAGCCTGGAACTGAAGACACACACACACACACACACACACACACACACACCTATCCGTGATTCAACTTTCAGCCCTACAGCAGACAGACCGACCAAATGAACAACACCTGGGAGGTATGCACGCCTTAAACAATCAACCATACAAGATCAAAAGGTTTGGGATACCAAAAAATCAAAAGACCAGCATTTGCTCCAGAAGAGATAGAAAAGATGAATGGAAACGGGCTACACAGAGAGGAAGTGGGAGGCATGTTATCACATCATGGGAACTGCAATCAATGTCACGAGACAAAAGATGTAGGAATTGTTGAATGGAAAACAAATTTGTAAACCTTCACCCAAATCACAGTTACATATAATACAAAATACATATATATATATTTTTAATCACAGAATAGGAAATTCCACGAGGCAGTCCGATAGGGTGGCTATGAGTTGGAATCAAGTGAACACAGTGTGGTGGTTACATAATCTGGTGTCAGTCTGAGGATTCAGAGTGAAGGGGTGGAGTCTAGCCTGTCCATCAGGTAGTAGCTTGATGACCTCATCTGGAGGCGCTAAGGAGATAAATAGCTTGCTGGAGGCGAGATACATGCTCACTCCCTAGGAGACATCTCTGTGGAGTAGACACATGGAGAGAACCTGATGGCGCCAGACTTCTGGAGCTGGAGAAGCCACGTGGAGACCCCTGCCGGTGCTGAGATGCTTCTACCACCACTGGATGCACAAAACTTCCCACCCGCTGGCCTGTGACCTTCCTGAATTCGGCGTCATTGCATGTGTTTTGTGAGTCTGAAGAGGAATTTATAGATTGGTATCAGACATATGGGCTAAATATCAAACTTAGGGACTTGATCTGGACTAGGTTGGGAGGTTTTCTCAATATTGCTCTTGTATATAAACCTCTTTCTTATACACATGTGTCTATGAATTGGTTTCTCTAGTCTACCCAGACTAACACACACATGTAACATTCACCACCTCAGTGGAATCTCTTTGCTGACCAGCAATTCTGCTGTTATTGTTAGTTGCCATTGGGTAGACTCTGACTCATGGTGGACCCCTCTCCCGTATGTAACAGTGAACTGATGCCAGGCCCTGCCCCCTCAGGACCCTCCACGGTCTAGTCCCATCCTCTCTCCTCTGTGACTTCTCCCCATCCCTCTCTTAATTCCAAACACACTGACCTTCACATTGTTCCCAGCACACCCCAGGCCTGTTTCTGCCTCAGGAGGTGACTCTGCTTTTTGTTTTGTTCTTTGTTGTGAAGGAGGTGAAAGTTTACAGAACAGATCGCCGGTTTTGCATTCAACAACCCATACACATTTTGTTTCAATTCATCCTTCGCAACCTCCTGGGTGCACTCTCATTTCCCTCCTGTTTCCTGATTCCATGCCTCCTCCTTTCCTCACCCTCTGGACTTTGTCTTTGGAAAAGGCTGCCCTTTTGACCTTGAATGATTGATCGTCAAGAACTGGAGTGAGGTCAATTCTAGCCCCAACCAGGGGCTGAGGGCCCTAATCAAGGTTCCACCCGTCTCCATTTGACAGTCAATCTGGTCTCACACGACTTTGAGCTTTGCTCCACATTTTCTCCCCCTCTACCGTCTCCTGTGATCCTTTCAGAAGAGTGGGTGGTGGTAACCAGCCACCTTCTAATTCTCTTCTCAAGGTCATGGAGACTGATGGTTTCATGACCCGTTACTCCACTGGACGATTTATTTCCATATGTTTTCTTATTTTAATTACGCTTCTTTCCTTTGGATAGGGAGAGACCAATGGTTACATCTCAGAGAGCGACTAGCCATTAAAATCCCAGTCACTTTGTGAACTATGTTATGTCAGTTGACCATAGTGTCTCCCAAGGCCATGATCCTGGCCTACTGGCTCATGCCCTCCAAGTGCAGTGTTCGACTCTGTCTGTGAAGTATTCCTGACTTTGTCCACCGTGTGCTCCCCCACAGTCAGGGCTCTCTGTCGCCTTTGCTCTTGCAGGTCCCTGGCCCGGAACTCCCTTCTGCCACGTGGGTCATTTCCCCTAAATGTCACCTCTTCTGTGATACCTTTATCAGGAGGCATCTCTCCCTCAAGACTCACTCCCTACTTCATTCTCTCCCATGGCACAGTGTAATCACCAGCTGAAAAACTCCATAAATAAATATTGATTGATTGATTGATAGTCCTTCTATATGCCTCCCCCCCTTTAGAATGTAAACTAGTTTAAGGCAAGGATTTTTTTTCTTCTTCTCTCAAACCAATGATCTTAAATTATTTATGAATTCTCAATCTCTCAATGCAGAAGCATAAAAATCAAGGCACTAGATGTCTGCCAGTACAAATTCAATTGATCAGAAGGTGGTCAAGTCTTAAACTCAGCATGACAGAACGCTAGTGAGCCTTGGGTAATGCTTTGGGCGTGCCATCCCACAGAGGGCGTCTCCTTTCAGCCCCAGCTTGGTTCTTCTCCGATGTCTTCATGACCAGTTTTCATTTGAATCCATTGGGGAATGGGCCAACCTGGAAGTCTTATGTGAAGACGGAAGACTGCCACACTCAGGATGACAGAGAAACTGGGGGATGGGGCAGAAATTTCTATCTCTTTTTGACTATATTTCACGTACCTGACACAGAGATAGCCAGAAATTATAGAACTAGAAAATGTTTGAGGGCTTGTTGTGTGCCAGGGACTGTTCTAATGCTTCTCCCTTTAGGAGCGCTCTTCGTCCTCATGAAGAACCCCCTGGGATTGGTCTTGTCCCCTGCCTTTCAGACATGACGCATGGAAGCATGGAGGGTGAGGGTTGTTGTTTATTTGGCTTCCCAGCCCTCTTGAGCCTTTGCCTCCCCCCTTGGTGCTCCACCAACTCTCCGAAACAGACGTCCATCTCTGCGTGTCCCTGTGTGATGGGTGTCACCAATAACAGAGGCTCTTCAAAAGACATCAAGAAAGGCAACAAACTCATAGGACTGCTTTTATCCAGACAAATAAACCCGCTACACTGAACATGTGGTCAGAAGAGAATACAGACACTACGTGCCCGTCGGAAAAAGATTCGGCCGCGTCAGCCATTGCTGTCACCGGGCACCGTCGAGCCAGCTCAGACACAGCAACCCCACGTACTGTAGAAGGGGCCACAGGCCACCCCCGCACTGCCCCACTATCCTTGCCACATTTAAGCTCACTGTCTTATTCTTTTTCCGCGGCCCTCCACGTGACCAAGCATGATGTCCTTCTCAAGGGCCTGGTCCCTGCCGATCACCGTTTTCCCCTCCTCGAGGGAACATCTTTCCTTCTTAACACTTTAAAGGTTTCCGTGCGGGAGATTTGCTCAGTGCAACATACCATTGAGTGTGTTGGCCACTGCTTCCTTGGGTGTTGATTGTGAACCCGAGTAAAGCGAAATCCTTGACCACTTCAATCTTTTCTTGATGTGATGTTTCTTGGTGGTCCAGTGGTGGTCATTGTTGTGTTCTTTGTCTCAAGTTATAGGTATAGTCTGTCCTAGATGGTTGCTATGAGTTGGAAGCCGCTTGAAGTCAATGGGTTTGGTTTGTTGGATTTTAGTTGTTCTGACCGAAGGTTGTGATTTTTGATCTTCATCAGCAAGTGTGGCAAGTCCTCTGCCTTCAGCAAACATTTGCCTATCAGAGGTTGTTAGGAATGGAAGTCAGAAACAGACGAGGTGGTTAATCAATGCCTTTGCCATGAAGCCAGAAGAACTGGAAGGTGCCTGTGAGCATTCCAATCAAAGGTCCCATGGAAAGATCCTGACCCAAAAGGGAGAAATAGAGGAACAGAATTTAAATTGGCATGGGCTCTTGACTTTCTGAATCCATGGAAGGTAGGTGAATTCCTGAAATGATTGTCCTGAAATAGTATTTAAGCCTTAATTTTAAAACATCTCCTGAAGTTATCTTAAAGATAAACGATAGTTTAGCTTGACTAGTGGAAATAAACAAACAAACAAAAAAGGCTCTTCCAGGCTCTGTCCCTGTGGTCGGCATGGCCCATGGAAATCAAAGAGAACTCGCCCACCAGAAAATCAGGAAGAAAACCCAGGAGATAAGCAGGGGCAAAGGAAAGAGATGGCTTGACTCTCTGTGTGAGGAAGCAGCGGGATTCTGAGATCATGCAACAGAATCAGAAGACAGCTAAGGAGAAGTCCATGCAGACAAGGGACAAATGATGACTGGCCAGTTTGGGAAACCTGGGCGCCATGACAGCTGGGTGTGTCGTATGCTATAATATGGAGATTTTGTAGAATGAACCATCATTACAAATGTTATCACTTATCCTTATAAAACGGTCTATTTTAAACTTCACCTTTTGAGACAGTCAAAGTTTATTGTGCCAACCTGGATGATAAACGCATGTGGGGTTAATTGAAAGGCAGAGAGATAAATGGCTTGGTGAGCCTTGCCTTTCTAGTTCTCGGGTTTCTTGCTTTGTAATGGTCGGACCAGGGTGCAGTTGCCTTAGCCAGTTCCCTGCTTCAGCTGGCAAGGCTCACTTCCTGCAAGACATCTCCAAGGAGAAGACATATGGACTTACCCCGATACAGCCCTGGATGCTGGGGCAGGCTTGTGGAGACCCCTGCCAGTGCTGAGATGCTTACACTTTCCCTTATTTGGTTATTTTCCTCTTGCAGTTGGCATCACTGCGTGTGTTTTGTGAGATGGAGGAAGACTTTGTGGATTGGTGTTGGACATATGGGTTAATGTTGGACTTGTGGGCTTGGGCAGCACTGGGTTGGGATGTTTTCTTGATGTGCACTTACTCTTTATATAAAACTCTCTCTTAAACATATGGGTTTCTGTGGATTTGTTTCTCTCAAGTACCCAGACTAACACACCTTTCAACCTGACTTAGTGTGATGTTTTAGAACCATTCTTAAAAAAAAAAAAAAAAAAGAAACACTTAAAAAAAATAAATGAAATGAAACACTAACCAGTCATGTAAAAAAAAAAAAAAACAGTCTGTCTTTAGCATCATGCTCTTTTAAAAAACTATTAAGTCGACAACAGCAACTGGAAAAATAAGGTTGGGACCGTGGTAGGCGGGGTTGTCTAGAGAAATAAGACAAGGGATTCTCACAGAGAAGAAAGAACTTTATATCAAGAACAGCCCCGCCCAGCCCAAGGCAGGTCCATGGGTCCAATCAGCTGGGCCCTCTTCAGAATCCTACAGCTGCAGGTCAATGACACAGAAAGGTGAAGCAGAAGCAGCGAGATCATGGGCGAGTGGGTGGAGAGTGGCATGTTTCCAAGGTTGGTGGGAAGGTGGCAGGGTTCCAGCTCGGAGGTCAGACCCCAGGATCAGAGGCTACATGGCCCACCCTGCAGGGAGCTGCAGAATCCCAGCCAGTACGGAGGCGTAAGCAGAGATGTAGAAGTTCTCAGTGTCTGTCTCATCAAAAAGGCCACACTCCCAAGGAGGCGACCTCATTAAGCTGGGACCTGATTGACGGGTGGGACTCCACCCCTACACTTTCACAGGTTCCAGTTGACATAAAACCGAACTGCCACCGGAACCTTTGGGGATAGGGAGCTTATGTTCACGGAGGGGAAACAGCCCAGCAAAGGGTTGCTGACTCCAAGAGCACGACGCTGCGCGTAGACAGTGTTGAACTGGTGGTGTTTGTTTTGCTGGGTCCATCTTCCACAGCCACACGATAAATCAGGGTTTAAAAATAAGCAACCTTTGGGGAAACAAGCTGCCTTATACACCAGCTGTCTTTCAGGAGAACAATCTAGGGATGTGCTTTGAGAACTATTTCATCTCTTTTATCCCTGACTCATGTATCAGCCCGAGCTCTTTTGGATGCAAGTGACAAAAACCCTATACAGACTGCTTCAAACCAAAGATGATTATTGGCCCAGAGTGGACCCCTCCACGAAGGCTAACAAGATCACTCATAACTCTGTCCTCACCTCGAGATCATTGATCTTGGCCATCACTGGTCCCTTATGAGAGGCTAGAAAGTTTGAGCCTGGGGAAGGATGTAAAGCCAGACTAACATGGGGAAGATGGAAAACTAGTTAGAAACAGACAGCTGTTAATCCCTGAAACAAAGTCCACGTCCCAGGCGGGTGTCCAAGGAATCCCATCTCTTCCCTGAACTCATCCAAAGCCAACAGGATGGAAAACCAGGGGCTGACTCTGCTTGATTCTTAAAGCTCCAGAAATTCTGGTTCTAGCATGGGCTTGGGGAGGTGCCCCCCAACCCAGGGGTCCAGACCCTTTGAACTGGACCAGGACCTGGTCTGGGTCATAAAACTACACTTCTTGGATTGGCCTGGAGGTGGCGCCTTTGCTGCTGGTCTGGAGCTGCAACCTGGATCAAGGTTCAGGCTGGTCTGGGAAATGGATGAGGATGTCGGCACCCTGTAGAGAAGGTCAAAGCCCAGAAGTCTGGGCACTGCCATGTCCTCCGCCCGCTCCGGACTTGTATAGAAATCTGCCTTTTCTTCGGAGAAGCTCAGACTCAATGTGATGTGGGTTGCCATTACCATATCCCAGTTCTTTTTGAAAAAAAATTCTAAAACAAGTTTGGGTTTTTTTTGGTGCATGCTATTTCCTTTTTTTTTTTCTTTAAAAAAATCAAGTCAATCTTTTATTCACATAGATATAGAAAAGGAGCAGAGAGAATTTAATTTTTTTTTCTGGTCCTGAAGGGATCATCTGCCCTGGATTCCCTGTGTTTCTGGTTCCTATCTGTACCAGTGTCCATCCTCTGGTCTAACTAGATTTGTAAGGTAGAACTGGGACCATGATACGGGGAGGGAGGGGCGGGGAAGCATTTAGGAACTAGAGGAAAGCTGTATGTGTCTTCGTTGCTACATCGCATCCTGACTGGCTCATCTCCTCCCCAAGACCCCTCTGCAAGGGGATCTCCAGTGGCCTACAAATGGGCTTTTGGTCTCCACTCCCCCCTCATTCACTATGGTAAGATTTTTTGTTCTGATGATGCCTGTTACCTGATCCCTTCAACCTCGTGATCGCACAGGCTGGTGTGTTTCTTCCATGTGGGCTTTGTTGCTTCTGAGCTAGATGGCCACTTGTTTACCTTCAAGCCTTTAAGACCCCAGACACTATATCTTTTGATAGCTGGGAACCACAGCTTTCTTCACCACATTTGCTTATGCACCCATTTGTCTTCAGCGATCATATCATGGAGGTGTGCACCCAGTGATTTTTCATTCTTTGATGCTTGATACCTGATCCCTTCAACCTTCTGATCACACAGGCTGGTGTGTTCTGCCATGTGGGCTTTGTTGCTTCTGAGCTAAATGGCCACTTGTTTACCTTCAAGCCTTTAAGACCCCAGATGCTTTATCTTTTGATAGCTGGGCACCATCAGTTTTCTTCACCATATTTGCTTATGCACACATAAAACTAGTCACCGTATATCTTAAAACAGTCTCCTGATCCAAACCACTCTGGAATGTTTATCAGATAAAGATAAAAGAGAACAAGGCTAGACTTGGAGAGCAGGGAATATTCTCATCACCGCCCCATCCTGAAGCAAGGCCGGTCCCTTCCACAGTGGTGTGTGGAGCCTGGCCTCCCCTAGGGAGAGGGTGGGCACTTGGCAGTGCTCTGGAGATGGGAGGGTTTCCCTTCAGTCATTTCAGGGCCACAGCTCGGGTGGAGAGCTTAGATCTTGGCGAATAGGTGAGGCCTCCCATTCCTCGCTTCTGGGACCTGGGTCTGGTTTTCTGAACATGACTGAAAGGAGCCCAGCAGCTGAGCAAAGTGCCCTCCTCGGGGAGTGCTTGCTCGGAGTCAGTGGCACACTGGTTGCTAAGGGCAACTAGTTGCCCCTGAGTCCATTTGGACTCATGGTGACCCATGTGTGGTGTCCGAGTAGAACTGCTCTGTAGGGTTTTCATCGGCTGATTTGGGGGAGGTAGAGTGCCAGGTCTTTCTTCTGTGGTGCCTTTGAGTGGACTCAAAACTCCAGCGTTTGGGTTAGTAGCCAAGTACCCTGTGTAGTACCTAGAGTAGTAGAGGGTGGAGCCTATGAAATTAGGTACAGATTAGCCCTGGGGTGTATGTATGTGTGTCTGCTACCTGTTTGTCCATCTTTCCAAAACCCACCACCCACGAGTTGATCTAAATTCATAGGGACCTGTTCTCACAGCAACCCTGTATCGGGTTCCTGAGACTGTCAATCTTTACAGGAGCAGACAGCCTCATTTTTCTCTCAAGGAGCCGCTGGTAGATTTGAAGCACCATCAACGCAGTTAGCAGCCCAATGCCTAACCCAGAGCTCCACAGGGCAGGGCAAAGTGGATCCATTCCTTCCAGTCTCAACCCATGGAGGAAAGCTGTGGGGGAAGCTTCCACGCAGCCTCTTAGTGGTTTTAGGAAAAAGAAAAATCCTATGTGCTAGAAGCATCCGCTGGTTATGTTTCACTTACCATTTTTCCTTTCCGCTTTAAAGGGGGAAAAAAAGGTCGTTTGTTTTATGATGAGCTAACATACATTCACTT
Organism: Tenrec ecaudatus; assembly: GCF_050624435.1. Lineage (NCBI taxonomy): Eukaryota > Metazoa > Chordata > Mammalia > Afrosoricida > Tenrecidae > Tenrec > Tenrec ecaudatus. Next base: position 144,137,224 of record NC_134539.1, on the reverse strand, counting down.
TTTGAGTAAAGCAAATAAATGTTTAATAAAATCCGGAATCTCCTAAGACATTGGCTTTATAGCTTCCTGGCAGAGCAAGAGGCATTTGAGTGGGTGAGACGATAACGAAATCGTTGAAATGACTCAGGGTGTCTTTAGCCGATCAGGAAATTAAAAAACTATTCTATCCCTGTATTGCTCCCTGAAAATGACCCATTAGGAAGGCTGAATGGGGCTCTGAAAAATCTCCTGTGTCACTTGCTTCGCTGCCTGTCTGCCAGGCGGGCCCTGAGGGCAACGAGGGCCAAAGGGAGCTCCTGAATGGAAACACAGCGCAGAAAAAACCCCAGAAAAGGTTGTGTGTAACTTTCCCCCTGGAAACAAGATGTGTCTTCCATGGCCAGGCCAGCAGGGGCTGGGATTCTTGAATGGGACGCCCGTCTGCCTGCGGTTGGAAGGAGAAGAGGAGCCCTGTTGGAGGGAGTCTTCATCCGGACTCCAGGGGAGCAGCAAGATGAGACCAGCTGCTGTTTCTAGGGGGGGGGGCGCTTTCGGGGGGCTTCAGGGAGGGCCCAGGAAGGCAGGGGTGAAAATCTCCACGATCATCTGAAGGCAGAAGACTAGTCTACCTTGAAACGCACGTCTCTCCCCAATGTGTTACATTCGTACCCTTTCTATTTCCCTCTCCCTTTCCTGGCTCTGAGGGCGGATAGTGATTGATTTCCGTATCAAGGTGGCGGGCAATGCATATATCACGGCTTCCAGGGCGCACAGCAAATCGGAAACCATTGTCTGGCCCACGCAGCTCTCTGCTGCGGTCATTTCTACCACCAGGTATGCCAGCTGGCATAGATTTTTCAAATTCGCTTCCTAAGTGTCATCTTGTGCTGGTGAAGGAAGCGGTAGCATGTCATGCTTTGGGACGATGTTAGCCCAATGCGGGACTTTTCCCACTACGATCACAATGATCACAATGAAGGGGGGGTGAGGGTGTTTTTAATGGTAATGAGTCGGTGCCTGGAAATTTGATGAACCCGAAAACTAGGTCAGTTGAAGCTGAGTCCAGATGAGGCAGAAAGAAAGGACATAAAGCCAGAGAGAGAGAGAGAGAGAGAGAGAGAGAGAGAGAGAGAGAGAGAGAGAGAGAGAGAGAGAGAGAGAGAGAGAGAGAGAGAGAACTAGAGACAGTAAAAAAAAAAATAAAGAAAAAAATCACAAAGGAAAAAAAGGTTACCAAACAGCTTTGAATATTTTCTCTGACTATGCGGACTGACCCGGAGCTACTGAGCCATCCCCCTCACCACAATCGAAGGGCTCAGTTGAGAACTGCCCAGAGGGCTTCCCAGGGTGGGCTTTGACAGAAGTAGACTGTCCTTTCTCCTCCCACCTGGCCGGTGGGTCCCAGTGAAGACCCCAGCTGCATACTGAAGCACCGCATCACCCCGGCTCCCTGAGGAAACATTTACATATGAAAATGCTAGGGGTGGGGGAACCTGGAAGCCTTATCAAATGGATAATAGTATCGGTTGGAAGTAATTTTGTTGCTCAAACAAGGAGGGGCTGATCCAGGAAGAGTGAAAGGATGCTTACAATGTTATTGGGGTTTTTCTTTCTGTTTTTCATACCACTTACCTATATATGATTATTAATTTTTATTGGGACCAGACCGGGCGCAATTCCCACCCTGTGTCTCCAGTGTTGTCCCATGTAGGACTATGGGTCAGTGAGGGATATCCTGTCTCATACTGGGGCTGGTCATGTGGTCTTCTCCGTGGATTGGCTGCTCTGAGTGGGAATATCGTCCTCAAGACTTGGTGGGCCAGGATGCGCTCCACTCTCTCTTCCTCCCCCTTCATTTGCTCCCGTGTGCTCTGATCACATATGTCCCGCTCCCTGAGCTGCAGCTTCAGTACTGTCCTTTGGAATAAATTCTTCTGCGGGGAGGGGCCGGTGTCCAGGTAGTTGGGGTTGGGGCCGGCCCCTCAGACCTCTCCAAAAACTTTATTTTTTCACTGTGCCAATGGCTCTGTAATTTCCCCCCCACAACAATGAGAGCATAAATGTCTCTTCTGTAAAGCCACACATGTGTGGTATCTTTTGTTTCAGCAGCCCGATGTAACTAAGACACTTTGATGAATGGACTACAGGCAGACCTCCAGGTGCTTTGGGCTTAGTTCCAGATGACAGTAATAAAGTGAATGTTACAATGCCTGACAACAACTCTCTCTCTCTCTCTCTCTCTCTCTCTCTCTCCTTTATGAATCTCTCTACCAATCTACCCACTTACTGTTTTAGGATACCAAAGAAGACATCAAATTTCAAATATAATTTAAGAAGAACATTTATTGAGTCTTAAACCGGACAAAGGCCAGACAGAAACATATCATCCGGATGAGTTCACAATGGTGTCCAAGGGTTAACTGAGATGCAAAACTTTAAGGACTTGGGAGGGCAAAGGAAACTGTCCCCAAAGCATGATGGGGCTGGGGGTGCTTATCAAAACATCGCAGTTACAAACCAAAACCAAACTCACTGCCATCGAGTCAATTCTGACTCAGTGCGACCCTGTAGGACAGGGTAGAAATGCCTTTGTAGGCTTATGAGACTAACCCTTTTTTTTTTTTTCAATTAGCAATAATCGGGCCTCTGGTAAACCTCATTGGCTACGATATTGCCACTGCGCAGAGCTGAGACTAACTCTTGACGAGCACAGGAAGTCTCATCTTTCTCCCTCAAAGTGGCTGATAGTTTTGAACTGCTGACCTTGAGGTTAGCAACCCAACTAGTAAACCACTATGCCACGGGGCTCCATCACAGTTATAGGTGGGACTATAGAAGCAGGACCAGGACCATGATTGGGGCACGTACAATCTGATAGACAGAAGAGCGCACAAGATTGGTCCAGGGCCTTCCAACCAAGGCAGTGAGGCCATAGCTCCTGATCAGTCGGCCACCCCTAAGATGGTTTCCATCAGGGAGACACCCTGTTCCTGCCTCCACTGGCAAGAGGCGGTGGAGGTGGTCTATTTCCCCATGTACTCTGCCCAAAGGCCAGACTGTTCATATCCCGGTCTATGTCTGAAGGAATTCAGTGAAGACCTCGTCTATCTTGGGACTCTGCACATGGATTTTGGGCTTTTACTGTCATAGCTTTCTACAAATGGGGTGCTCAGAATGTAAGAACAAAGACGTGATTGGCAGCCACCCAGTGCTCCCCCACTGCACCGCCAGGGCTTGTTTCAGCCACCTTAGGGGCGTACAGTGCCATCTTACGGCTTTGATTTTTAAATTTTAAATGAGAGCATACTAATTCCGACCTATGTAATTCAAAATAATTTAAAAATCATCATCATTTGACGAAAGAAAGTCAACAGTAACCACAACATCGATGTAGAGCTGAAAGGACTGGTAAGGTCTTGTCAATACAGATGGGAAGATCATCACAAGGGCTTTAGTGCCTGAAGTCCAAGGCACTCTGCTTCCGACTCCTCTGGATAGGATTGATCTATTGAGTTGTGTAATATGTGAATGATATCAATAAAGCTATTGGGGGAAAAATCAAGACTCAACAAAGGTGCTCCAACCAGAGCCCCAGTTTCATCTTAAACACTAAAATAGTCCTAATGCCACTTGAGTATCATCAAACGGCCAGGGTGACGTCTCAGGGAGACCAAACTCAAAACCACCCTGCCCTGAGTCCATTCTGCAGTCTAGTGATCCTGGACACAGATTCTGGAAGGGGCAGCACTGCCTCAGCGGGTTCCTGAGAATGTAGCTCTTTATGGGAATAGAAAGCCTAATTTTTCTCCCACAAAGCAACCGTTGGCTTAGAACTGTGGACCTTGAGGTTAGCAGGCCAATGTGTGATCTACTACATCACCAGGGCTCCAATAAAGTTTTTATGTCTCAGAAACTCCAAGGGGCCGTTCTGCTGTGTCTCATTGGGTCATATAAGTCGGAATTGACTGAATGGCAATGAGTTTGGCTTGGTTTGGAGGTTTCAGACACTGCCTGGCTCTTGATGCTCGTAGTTTCATTTAATCCTCATAAGGTGGTCTTATAATAAATAATTCTAGTTTTCATAGATGAGGAGACAGATATCAAGAGGTTGGTCCAGGGTCATGCATTGCTCCAATATTAGTCTCCTTTTGGCTTCCCAGACATGCTGGGTTCACTGTATGTCCTTCTTAGATGGTTGTCCTCATGGTCCAGGTTGAACTCACACGTCACCTCAGAGACGCTTCTTCTCCCCACCTTCTCTAAACCCATAGAGTGCTGTGTATCCACCGGCATATGCAAAGGGTGGAAGATAGATTTGTTGGGGGAATGAATGAATGAAGGCATTCCCAGGATATTCCCATGCCACCAAATGTGTGTACCCAATCCCCCAGCCCGGAATGGGTCCTGGTCTTCTACTTCCGGTCAGTAGCCATTAAACAAGGGCGTGTATTTTCACTCTGGTCCACATGGGGGTGTCATGAGGAGTGGGTGGGTGGACAATGGCTGAGTTGGCTTTTCAGGGTCTGGGGAAATGCAGAGTGACTGCCCAGTCAGTGAGGAAGGCTTCCTGTAGGCATGGTGAAGATTCTGGAAGTCGAGAGATGTGCTAGGTGCACACTTGTGAATGCACTAAATGTCACAAATAGTAAAGTCTGTGTTATGTGTGGATTTTACCACACACACACTTTTTAGGGCTAGTTTTGCTAGAATTAGCAGTGTTTAGCCAAGTAAAGCTTATCTTTATTGTTTGATATTTTGGCCTGTAGAGAATGGCTTGTCTAACTGACTTCCTTGCTCCCCTGACAATACCCCCTTCTCTGAACACCAACAAGACTTATCCACTCCCCCGTTACACTGTCCCGGCCTCTGCAAGCCATCAGCAGCCTGCTTCTTCGCTCAGTCCAGGGATCTGGGTGGCCAGTGGGGAAGCGCCTGGCTGCTCATTGAAAGGTTGCCGGTTTAAACCCCTCCCCCACCCCACTGCTCCGTGGGAGAAAGCTGGGGTAGTCTGCTTCCGTGAAGCTTCAGCCTTGGCAGCATGGCCTCTAGGTCTTAGAGACTCTGTGAACTGGCACCGGCTCCATGGCAGTGGGTTTGATTTTGACTTCTGGTTCTACCTACAGAGTTCTCTTTTTGCGCTACTACAACCTTTAACCATCCATCTTGCCTGCGTCTCTACTAGGCCATGCTGGCAGCACTGAAAGGAATTGAGTCAGTTCTAGGTCTAACCTCAAGAGGGCCACCCCCACCTTGCAGTGGAAGCAGATGTATTGATGGGGGAAATGCAAAATAGAAACGAATGTGGGTACTTTTGTAACACACGTACGCTACCAAAAAGAAAAAAAAGAGGTGCGTACATACGTGTAAACACGTCCATACACCAGACTCAGCGAACTCTGGTGCTGTAGTGTTTTTGGGCAGCTCAACAGGGAGCGAACAGAAGGGAGAGCTAAAAAGTGGAGAAAATTGTTGAATGGAAAACTGATTTGCTCTGCAAATCTCCATCCAATTCACGGTTAAAATAAGTTTAAAAAAGAATCGCCATCAGCCTATTTTCAGGTTTCAATTCCTGGCTCCCAAATACACCCGTGGTGTGCTCTTGGATAGGCGACATGATCTTTAAGCTCGTTTTTATGAGGAAATGAACGCCTACTCCCAGAGTGTCACCATTCATTCCAACTCAAAGAGGTAACAAGGAGGATGGGAGAGGGAGGGGAAAATGAGGAGCTGATACCAAGGGCTCAAGTCGAAAGAAAATGTTTTGGAAATGATGATGGCAACACATGTCCAAATGTGCTTGATACAATGGATGGATGGAATGTTGGGAGAGCTGTCAGAACCCCCAATAAAATGATTTTAAAAAAAGAAATACAGAAATGTCCTAAAATATATTTTTTTAATGTGATTCCCACTTTCAAAGACGAAGAACAAAAGGAGGTAATGTGTAAAGGGCTCAGCACCATCTTTGACATAGAAAACTCGAGCCCAAACCAACCCCATCTTGAAGTTGACTGCACCCCCTAGCGGCTCTAGAGGATGGAGTAGAACTGCCCCGAGGGTCCCCCGCTGTGTCTCTTTACAGAAGTAGACTGCCCCCTCTTCCTTCTGCGCAGGGCATGATGGGATCTAACCACCCAGCTTTCAATTCCTGCTGTGCACCAGGGCTCCTCTCTGGCACAGCGTATATACTTCATAAAGAGTACTTTTATGTTGGTCTTTAAACATATCTTATATAAGGAACGGGAAAAAAACCAACATTGAGCGCCAAGAAGTTCACGGAAGTGTTATCTATAATAGAGAAACAGGCTGACAATCCTTTTGATGGGCTATTACAGTCATTCAATTGGGAATTTGTTTGGTAATCAGACTTTTTTTTTTTTTAACCAGAGGCTCACACATCTCATTTTGCTGTGATCTCGCTTATGTAAATATTTCCTACTGGCTCCCGGGCCCATGGGTAGAAATGAGATCACATTAGCCTTCTACCCAAATTTCACCGCCTCATTGCCCCCACCTGTTCTACAAAGACACAGGAGGTCCCTAGGGAGTCGCTGCCACCTTCCTACCCCTAGTATTCACAAGATGTCTCTGCTCGATTGGCTAAGACACTCTGATGCTCGCCGGCCTCTGCCCTTGAAAGAATTTTTATAAAGAACACCTCCCTGCAAGGTGAAATGCCACCCAGTGTGCCAGGGACTCAGGAGCTTCCTGGAATGCAGGATTTTTCTGGCTAAACTAGGGAAGTCTCTGGCAAATTAAAACAGGTTGATCACACTCTCTGCACAGGGCACTTCCAAAGCTGTAACGTCTTTGGCGAAAGGGGAAGAGTTAATGTTTCAGCTAGAATCAGTCTGTGTCCCTCCCCAAACAGTGGTGAGCAGATTATTTGAGGAAGTATAATTGCTTTGAAGCAGTGGCCAGGGCCCAGTGTAGGTGGTTGGTTGTGGCAGGCCTTTGTGGCAGGCTGCAGCAGCAGCCGCCGTCTGCCTTCCCTGGCCCGATTCTCCAGCCTGGTTTGAGATCTTGGTTGTATAGCCTCTGAGCCTGGTTCTTGGGCCTTCTCGGTGATTCTGTGAGCTTCCAGCAGATGGGGTTGGATTCTGTTGGTTGTAACCAAGGACCCAACTACTAAAGAAACAGACACCAGGACGGTCCTCGGAAAGGTGCGGGGCTTGGTCTGTGACTGTCTACTAGTCTGTTGAGGCTGTGAACTGAGAAAATGTACCGAGTAAGAAGGGATGGTTAGATGCTAAAGACGGCACATGAGGTGGTCTTACGGATACCATCAGTTGGAAGGTACCACGAAAATGTTGCAGCTACACTTGGAAGTGGTCCTGAATGACAGTGACAAAGGACATCTTCCCAGAAGACAGAGCGTTGAGCCGTACTTCTCGTGGGTCTCTCTGCCTTGAGAAAGACTCTCCGTCAAGTCATGGCCAATGTCCCTGTGGCTAGGTGGTCAAAGACTTAAGAGAATTGGTGGCAAGGAGTTTTATTAAGAAGCCTATAGATGAACTTCTCAGAGCAGAACCAGAAAGGGATAGCATTTGCACCCCATACAAAACGCCACTAATGCCGAGGAAGCATTAATACGCTAGTTCACCAGGAGACCCACACTGTGGCTATAGAGCAAACCAGTGCCGCTTCAATGGGGATTTTTACAAAGTGGTGACAGGGGCTGGGGCCAGGGTTTTAATGGGCTCAGCATGTTCTTCCCCTCTGCAAAGCAGACCTGGCAATGGCCACTTCAGAGCGCCCACAGTGGAAGAGGTTCACTATCATAGCACCTATCCTGGCTGGGGCAGTGGATCAATTTAATTGGGAAGCGGACAATACCAAGCTTGAATTGCTTTCCCCATTAGCCACGTTTCTATTACCATAGTCTTCCTACATGGACTCAGGGAATATCTTATTTACCATCATGGCATCTGACCGGGGAACTAACTGTACAAAGAAGGCAAGAAACTGGCTATCCTGTAAGATTCACCAGAAGGGCTCTGGGCAGGCGACAATAGCAACCCAAAAAGCCGACATTTAAAAATCACCCGTTTGGGAGGGTGCAGAGGTTGACGGCCTCAGCCACTCACCCCGATGTGCTTGGCCGCTGATAGAGATCAGCGGTGGATGGAACGTGCCAGCCACCCCTTGGGAGAAAGACGTGGAAGTTGGCTTCTTCCAAGAAACTCCCTGCCATTGAGTCAATGCAGCCTCATCGGGAGTCCCTGTGGGTTTCTGAGACTGTAACTGGTTACAGGAGTAGAAAGCCTGGTCGTCCCCCGGAAGAGCTGCTGCTGGTGGTTTCTAACTGCTGACCATGTGTGCCCCAGCCCAACGCAAAACCCCTGCACCACCTGGGCTCCCATTCTGTTACGATTACAGCCTTAGATAATCCCATGGGGCCATTTGACTTTGTTCTATCCGGTAGTGATAGGTCGGAATGGCAAGGGCAGTCAATGTGTTTGGATTGCTTGATTCACTAGATCTTACTGCAAACACCAGAAGACAGATGGCTATATGGGACTAAAAGGCCCGGGGAACATTCACTTGGCTCCGGAAGTGAAATCCATAGCTGGGGAACCTGGGTTCCATCGACATTTAGAACCCGAAATTCTGGAGGCGCCCAGATCCTTCTCCGGGGGTCTCTTTCTGTTCAAATGAGCAAGAGGTGATTTCCCTTGCTTGCATCTAGAGAAGGTCAAGAGTTCTATCTGGTCTAACATGTCTTGAATGGCATGAAGTGTTTACAAAATGAACATAGGCTATCTAAAGCACTATTGGTCCCTTCCCATCCGGGGCAAAGAAGAGTGAAGAGGCATGGAAACAATGAGTCCTAAGGACCAATGGACCGTGGTAACCTCAGCCGACACGACCCTAAGATGGACCCTGAGACCAGAGGATCGAGAAAGTGCCTCTTTATCACCACCGGCTGTTCTAAAAGGGATCCTAGTAGGAGGACCTGAATGGAGTGGGCGGAAAATGTGGAAGGAAACTCAGAAAGACTAAGCTTAACGGTTTGAATAGACACTGGTAGGACTCCTTAGAGCTGTGTTCCTAGGGCAGAGGGGAAATGAGGAGCTGACATCAAGGGCTGGAGTAGAAAGAAAATGTTTTGAAAACAATGGTGGCAACATATGTGCAAATGTACTTGACACAGTGTATGGATGGATGGATTGTGATAAGAGCTGTAAGAGCCCCCGATAAAATGATTAAAAAAACACAAAGACTACCTTCTTTGGTCAACCTTCCAACTAAATTCACTCCTGTGGCTCAACATTTAGTCAGATGATGGAGCCATTAGGTAGACTCTCCTTAGGACAAGCGAGCATAGGACATTACAAGGGCAGCACTGGCCCAGGGATAAAGCTGGGAAGGCAGGACTAAGGCAGGGAGAAAGGAACCCCTGTCAACCGGGCTGATGTGGGAAGAGTGTGATTACATTGTGAAGATTGCAGTCCATGTCAGGAAATCCAAGGGGTATAAATGGTTGAACAAAAAACCAATCTGCTCGGTAAGCTTTCTCCCAAAGCACAATAGTTTTTTGTTTTTAATCATTTTATTGGGGGCTCTTACAGCTCTTATGACCATCCATCCATCCATCCATTTTATCAAGCACATTTGTACATGTTGCCATCATGCACATCATTTTCAAAACATTTTCTTTCTACTGGCGCCCTTGGTATCAGCTCATTTTTCTCTCCCTCCCCCAAGTTAAAACATTTTTTAATTAACTTAGTTGCTACCATTTAAAAAAAACAATAATTTGCATATGTATCCACATTTCTACCATCTCTTGAAAAACTTGGAAGAGCTAGCCATTTTTGGCCTGTATCCTGGTAGCTGCTCTCTGTAAGCCTCCGCCTACCCACTTCATTTCCTTTAATGACTTACCTGGTCAGGGCAGGTCTGTAAGTGTGTGATCCTGTATTCAACCCCACTGCCGGTGAACAGACATCTGGCAAACTACTGGTAGCACTTTTGTTTCTTGCTCGTTTTGCAGTTGTGCTCTATTTTTCACCTAGATTGTAAGGTATATGGTGGCTCCCAACTACATAATTATTATTAATCCAGGATGTGGCATATTTTAATATGTTTATCAAACTTTTCTCTTCTCCCTCGAGCTGACTTGGCTAACCCGGATCAGTCGGGCTGATTTGGTCTGGTTAGACATCGAACAGGGTAAGACATGAAAAAACAATAATTTATAAATTATCAAGGGTTCATGAGAGAGGGAGGGGGGAAAATGAGCTGATAGCAGGGGCTCAAGTAGAAAGAAAACGTTTTGAGAATGATGGTGGCAACAGATGTACGAATGCGCTTGGCACAATGGATGGACGGATTGCGGGAAGAGTTGTACGAGTCCCCAATGAAATGATTTTAGAAAGATAAAATAAAATCATGACACTATCCCCGGGGGAAATCGTAAGAAAGAAAACTTTCTCCAGAATGCAAAAATATTTTGAAGTAGCTTTCAGGAGGGCAGGTCCCTTCTCTGCTGCAAACAAGCAATCAACAAAGGTGTGGGCGGGCGGGGAGACGCCGTCCTGGAGCCTGGCTCTTGGCGACCACCCACCCTTCGCAGGAGGGCTCCCGAAGGAAGGATTCAAGGGATGGTCATTCGTGCAGAGAGCCTCCCAAGCCTGCGGCCACCCACCCTTCGCAGGAGGGCCCGGCATTCCCCCGCGGACCCAGGACAAGGTGCCACCCGCGGGACTGCGGGCGCCTTCTGGAGTTTCCGCGCGCGGCCCGGGCGCGGTTGTCACCGGGCTTGAACTCAGGCTGGGGAGCTTCGCGTTTCTGGGGAGTTGTTCCCTCGCCTCCAGGGACGGGCGCCACGTCGCCGGCGCCCCCCGGCTCCTCTGGGGCGTCGGTCGCCCCCCTGCCACACTCCGGGGCGTGAGGGTCCCCGAGGAGGCGCGGCGCGCGGGGAACGAGGAGGTGTTCCGGGGTCCTTCCATCCCGAGAGACGGCGCGCGGGCGGAAGCCCCCGCCGCAGGCAAGCTTCGGTGCGGGACTCCCCCCGAGGCGCTGGTCTCGGGGAGCCCCTCCGCGGGGCGCCTTCCTCGCGGGGCGCCGCCCGCAGCTCCGCCCGGCTGAGGCGCCCCGGCTCCCCGCCCCCCGACGCGGCGCTGCCGGGCTCCCCCTAGCGGCCGCCGCGCGGCCCTGCCCCGTCCCAGGCTCGTCGGCGCCGCAGCTCACGTGACCGCGCTCCGGGCCTGCGGCCACTGTCGGTTCCCCCAGTCACCGAGCAAGAGGGAAGAAACAAGATGGCGGCGGAAGGCGATCCGGAGTGGGGCCCCAGCAATTCGGATTGAGCCGGCTCCCTCCACCCGCTTCCGCCGGCCGGGCCCCTCCCGCCCGGCCCCGCGGGCCTCCCCGCCCGGCCCCGGCGCCCCCTCACCGCCGCCCCTGCGCCCGCCCCTCCCCCCGGCGCTCGCCCTTCTCCCCCCGCCGCCGCCGCCGCCGCCGCCGCCGCGGCTCCGACATGAGGGGCCGGCGGGGCAGGCCCCCCAAGCAGCCCGCGGCGCCCGCGGCGGAGCGCTGCGCCCCGGCCCCGCCGCCGCCGCCGCCGCCCACGTCCGGCCCCATCGGGGGGCTCCGATCGCGGCACCGCGGTAGCAGTCGGGGCAGGTGGGCCGCCGCCCAGGCAGAAGTGGCGCCCAAGACGCGGCTGAGCTCACCCAGGGGGGGCAGCAGTAGCCGGAGGAAGCCGCCGCCGCCGCCGCCGCCGCCGGCCCCCACCAGCACCAGCGCCCCGGGCCGGGGGGGCCGAGGAGGCGGGGGCGGCAGGACGGGGGGCGGGGGCGGCGGCGGCGGCCACCTGGCCCGGACCACCGCGACCCGGAGGGCCGTCAACAAAGTGGTGTACGATGACCACGAGAGCGAGGAGGAGGAGGAGGAGGACATGGTCTCCGAGGACGAGGAGGACGGCGACGCCGAGGAGACGCAGGATTCCGAGGACGACGAGGAAGACGAGATGGAGGAGGACGACGATGACTCCGATTATCCGGAGGAGATGGACGACGACGACGACGACGCCAGCTACTGCACGGAGAGCAGCTTCAGGAGCCATAGCACCTATAGCAGCGCTCCAGGTACCCACCCAGCCCAGCGGCTGCGGTCGCCTCCCCACCTCCTTGCCCTCCCCCTGGCTCGCTCCCTCGCGGTGCAGTGCATCCTGCTCCGGCCTCCCTCCACCCCGCCCCCCCCCCCCCCAAAACCGAGGGGGAAACGCGACGGCACATCAAGTGGCAAAAAACTAGATTTACAAGAGGAAAGAGGCGCATTGTTCAAAATGGAGATTGCATTGTTGCACTTTGCAGGCCACCCTCTCGCCCGCTCTCTCCCCCCCCCCAACCCGACCCCCCTCCTTTAACCGCCCCCCCCCTCTGCCTTCAGAATTTGTGCCAGTGCAGTGTCTCCACCGGGCACGATGGAAACTTTGGCACACACGGCTCCCTTGCGTTAATTCCTCGCCCCTTGTTTTGCTTTTGGTGTTTGGAATGAAAGAAACCTCTTGTTTTCGCAAACCTCTTTGCATTTCCAGTGTGGCGCTTTCCGATTTTTTTATGATCTATTTGCTCCTTGAAGAAGGCAGAGGAGGGCTATCGATTGTGGGGTGGGTGGGGGTGGACACACAACACAGACGCAACTCGCTTCCCTTCACACCTCTGGCTCTGTGGTTTAAAATTGTGTTAAAGGAAACAGACGAGTTGGGTTCGGAGGGGAAGCCTTATCTGGTCCCGTGTGTGTGTGTGTGTGTGTGTGTGTGTGTGTGTTTATTCCCTGGGTGTTAATGGGCTCTTGTAACAGTTGCTGGTAAATGGTCCATTGCAAAGCAACGAGAAAAACCAAACCGGTTTCGAGAATTCCTCCGATTCAGAACCATTTTGGCCAAATCCCCAATAAAAGCAAAACAAACCTCCCACCTCAGGAACAGGCATCAACATTAATTTGATGGTGGTTGGTTTGCTGGGAAAGGCAGTTTCTGGTCACCTGTTGCAGAAGATGTATAGTTGATCATTCAGACATAATTGGATGATTGGATTGGAAGATGACTCCTTGGGCCAACTTCTAAATCTGAGAGCAGAAATAAATACTTGGGTGGTGTGTGTGTGGGGGGGGTGTTTTACTAGTAGAGGACTTTTTGCTTTCACTGTTTCTGAGGCTAAGAGTTTGCCCTGGATCAGTAATGAACTTCTCCATGGCGACTCCTCGCCTGTTTTCTCAAAGAAAGTTTCTCTAGGTAGGTGCTGAAATGCGTGTTGTTAACAATCAAAACCCAAACAGAAACTGCTGCTTTGTATTAAACATGTCATTGCAGCTTACTACTGAATGAAAAATAAACAACAACCCAACGTTATAACTAGTAGCAAAAACTCATTTGCAAAAACTTAATGAGACTTCTCCTCAATATTTTTGCCCATCTGGATTAACAAAATTAGAATGTGGTTTTAAGAGCACATAATAATACAAGGGTGATAGAAAAGTAAGGTGTGGCATTTTGTTTTTAACAGTAGAGGCTAGTAGATGTGGTTGAATCTCAGTTTTTCCAGTTTTATAGATACTTAAGTACTTCTTGGAGAAATGGTACCAGCTGCCATGGAGTTGATCCCCACTCATAGCGACCGCCCTGGCAGTAATGGCCCTTCCACGAGGAAGCCCATTTGGTTTCCTAAACATCCTGTACAAAAGGGTTTTTCTTTTGCCTCTCTGTCTTGGGGCCTGCAGGCTAGCTAAGGCAATGAGTTAAGTGTGAAGTGTTCCTCTTTCTCATGCAGAAGGAGCAGCATGAACGTGCTTGAAAGAAACTATCTTGATTTTAGTATATCTTTTGTAGTAATTAAAAAAAAAAAAGTCTTTACTGTTGGGCCACTTTCCACCAGAGTCTAGAATTGACTGAAGCACAGAAGCTGCTCCCCCCTCTGGGCGGAAGTTTTTCGGTTAGGCAGCAGCTAAGGCAGTTTAGCTAATTTTGTCTCCTGTTTGAAGGCCAACAAATAATAGTTCAGATTGATGGCAGTGCATGGGCTGCATTAAGAAAATTGGTGCTCACGTTTCTTTTAAAACAAACACATTAACTTACTTGTGTATTTATGAGACAGCCATGACGTTTTGTTTTTTCGAGTCTGCCTTGTGTTTAGTTTTTGTTTTTTTGTTTTCTCTTTATAAAATTACTAACACCTTGTTCCCTGAACTCCTAGACCTGCAGGTGCTCGTCAGAGACCGGTTGGATAAGTAAGTGATAGCTCTCGCTGCCATCAAATGATTCCAACTCAGTGACTCTTGAAGACAAGGCAGAACTGTGACTCCTTACTGGAGTCAAAGCCTTGTCTTTTTCCCAAGGGATAGCTAGTAGGTGAGGATTTAGAACAGCAGAGCTTTTGATAATTCTCCTGTGGGTACCATAACGCCTCAATATTTTGGTTTTAGTTGGCTGAAAATTGGTCTTGCTGTGGTCTGTTGGGCCAGGCAGTGTTGCAGAGAGCAGGGTTTACTGAGTTTTGAACTGCTGTCGGCACTTTCCTTTCTTCCCTGGAAGTGGTGTCAGTTTCTTGGTGGTTTGCTTTTTGAAGCACATTACCTCTCAGTGTTGTGGTAAATGAAGGGCAGGGTGTGTTCTAAACATTTAGAAAGCATCTCCCTGCCTAGCAGGCAGTGCGTGGCAGTGAGTGGATGAGGTTAAGAACTAGTTTCAGTGGCTTTCCTGTCTGGGCTTCGTGGGAGGAAGGCTTTTGGGCACATCCATGCAGCACGTGTACATGCTTGGGCTGTGGAAAGAAAAAAGTTAGAGGACATATATTTAAACCATTGAATTGTGTGGTACATGAATTAGATGCCAATTAAACTGTTCTTTTTTTTAAAAAGGTTCTAGCACTAGTGTTAGATATGCCGAGAACACATGAAGCAGTGTGGTTGGGGAGTTGAATCCCGGAGTGCTTTCAAAGAACACCCTGTGTTGGTAATTTAGAACAATCTGATCAATTTTTGTAGAGTGTTGCCTGACCTGTTGCTTAAGGGGATTCAAGTTCCTGGCCACAGCCACATGCTTCAGAATAGAGCTCCACTCCTCAGAGCTGTCAATGGCTGTACTTTGATAGTGGGGGCGGAGTCACTGCTTACATAGGTTGAGCTGCTAATTTCAAGGTCAGCAGTTACAAACCACCAGCCCACTCCTTGGGAGAAAGACAAGGCTTTCTATTCCTATAGATTTGCCGTCTCGGAAACCCACAGAAGCAGTTTGACCCTTTACCCCACCTATGGGGTACTATGAGTGGGAATTGACTCCATGGCAGTGAGTTTTTTGGCTTGGTGCTTTTTTTTGTTTTTAAAGTTTATTGGGGGCTCTTACATCTCTTAAAATCCATATGTCCCTCCAAGGTGTCAAGCACATTTGCACATATGCCGCCATCATCATTTTCAAAGCATGATCTTCCCGCTTGAGCCCCTGATACCAGCTCCCCATTTCTTCCCCTTCCCTCCCCCGCCTTCCCTCCCTCACAAACCCTTGATAAGTTATAGATTATTTTTTCCATTTCTTACATTGTCCTCTGTTGCCCCTCACCCATTTTTCCATTATTCGTCCCCCTGGGAGGGGTTCTAAATTGATCCTTGTGATCCATTCCCCCTTTATCACCCACCCTCCCCTAATCCTCCTGATATCTCTACTCTCCATGTTAGCCCTGAGGGGTTTATTTATCCTGGATTCCCTGTGTTGTGGGCTCTTATCTGTATCCGATTTGTAAGGTAGAATTGAGGTCATGATAGTGGGGGAAGGAAGCACCAAAGAACTAGAGGAAAGTTGTATGTTTCATCGGTGCTATACTACACCCTGACTGGCTCATCTCTTCCCTGTGACCCCTCTGGGAGGGGATGTCCAATTGTCTACAGATGAGTATTGGGTCTCCACTCCATGCCCCCCTCCCCATTCACATTAGCTATGGTTTTATTCTGGGTCTTAGATGCCTGATACCTGATCTCATTGACACCTCATGATCACACAGGCTGGTGTACTTCTTCCATGTGGGCTTTGTTGCGTCTCAGCTACATGGCTGTTTGTTTACCTGCAAGCTTTTATGACCCTAGACGCTATATCTTTTGATAGCCAGGCACCATCAGCTTTCTCACCACATTTGCTTATGCACCCATTTTTTCTTCAGCAATTGTGTTGGGAAGGTGAGTATCACAGAATGTCGGATTGTTAGAACAAAATGTTCTTGTGTTAAGGGAGTACTTGAGTTGAGGCCCAGTGTCCATCTGCAACCTTAATTCTTAGCATGTAGATAGGAGTATATAGTTCTATTCTCTTTTCAATATATATATTTACATATATACATACTTGTATTTAGGCCTCTGTAAATGTTCTTTGCCTCCTGGTTCTTTCCTCTATTTTATTTTTACTTCCCTCTTGTCCCACCATTGTGTTCGGCCTTCATTCGGGTTTAGTGATTCCTCGCTGTTACATTGCCCTTGATCGAGCCCCACTAGGCATCCTACAACCTTCCTTCCATTCCATTGATTTTAGTTCACTTGTGTTTCCTTGTCCATGAGTTGGTCCCCCAACTTCCTGTCTCCCACTTCCCCTTCTCCTGTATCCCCCGGAACTATTGGCCCGTTCTTTTCATCTCCAAATTATTTATCCCATCTGTCTAATCTAGATAGACATGCAGATACATTAATTAAGTGCCAAACCCAGGCATTTGGCTTTGGTACTTTTATTGGAATTAGATAGCATTGCAGGGCGCATTCAAACCAGCGACCTTCCAGGTAGTAGCTGAGAGCAGCCTATTTGCGCTGCTCAGCCTCTGTAAGAAATAAACAAATACTTCTACTCAGTTCTTTGTAGGTAATAGAACTTGATAATGCAAAGACACTAGTTGCCATTACTAGTTTAATCCAAAGTCCCTGATTTGAACACAGTTATTCATTGGAGAGGAAATGTTTTCCTTTTTTGAAGAGAAATTCTAAACACAATCTAAAGTACTCACATGGCAAATATTGTTGCCGGGATGGCAGCTTATTAATAAAAAAATTAAAATAACCTAGTTTTGCTAGAGGTAGCAGCATTTGGCCAAGTGAAGCTTTTCTTTATTTTTTTCCTTTATTTTATATGTCAGCCTATAGGTTTGATGACATACTTTGGCAACACATTGAGGAGGACTGTATTAAAAAATAGGCATTTGATAAAGTTCTGGCAGCATCTTTAATTTTTTTAGCATTTGATGATTAAGAAAAACAAATTATTAATATCGAATGATTCTTGCATTGAACTTTTGTGGAACTTCTGAGGATACTGTGAAAATTGACTCCTAACTTAAGAAAAAAGTTCCCCCATGGCATAATATTGGGGTATGTGCTGGGCTGCTTACCGCAAAGTCAGTAGTTCAAAACTGCCAGCTGGTGTGAGGGAGAAAGATGAGACTTTCTACTCCTGTACAGGATTACAGCCTCAGAAAGCCACAGGGGCAGTTCTGCTCTGCGCCCAGAGGGTCATCGCTGTGAGTTGGCATCGCTTTGATGGGAGGGATCTTTGAGTAGCTTCAGAAAGCAGAAACGTTGGTGTTGCCTTGGAAGAGTACGTGATTGATGTACTTTTGATGCAAACCATAAGGAGCCTGGTGGTGTGGCCAGGTAAACATGGGACTGCTAACTGCAAGGTTGGTGGTTCAAACCTACCAGCCACTGTTTGGGAGAAAGTTGTGGCCACCTACTCCTAGAAAGGTCTAGTGCCTCAGAAATTCGATAAGGGGCCGATATGAACCTGACTCCTTGGCAGTGGCTTTGGTTTTGATTTGGATGTAAGCCTTGCTGGTTTTAATGGCCTCATCTGCATGTGAAAGCTCGACAGAGGAAGAATTGATGTTGAATATTGATGCTGGCCGAGGATGTTGAATATACCATGGTCTGCCAGAAGAACCACACATCTGGCTTGGAAGCAGTATAGTCAGAAGGGAGGATAGGGAAATTTTACCCTAAATACTGTGGACATGTTCTCAGGAGGGACCAGTCCCTGGAGAAGGACATCATGCTTCCTAAAGCATAAGGCCAGGGAATCAGAGGAAGACCTCCTTGTGATGGGTTGACATAGCAATGATTGGGAAGGTGGGGCAGGACCCAGCTGTGGCTTGTTCTGTTGTTAAAAGGATCGGACTCAAGGGCAACCCCAAGGATTATGACTGTGGAGACCCCTGGCAGAGAAGTCATGAATGAATGACCGTGGGCAGATTCGCCTAAAACCGTGTTTGTTATTGATTTGGCCATGTTTATTTCAAGAGCGTCAAGCACATATCTTTTCAGTGCGTGTGTAATTCCTGATCCATGCGAGTGAGGTGCAAAAATGCAGTGGCAATTTAGAGGCGCGGGAGAGCCACCCCCATCCGTTAAAGGGGCTGGTGCGGCTTCCTGGACAGGGTTGTCGGCAGGCAGCAAGGATGGAGGGGGCGGAACAGTGGGAGTGCCGACAGGTGACAGGTTATCAAGAGCCCAGCTATATGGATAGGAAAGAAATGGTAAAGGTCCCCTGTGATTTGGGTTGAGCAGTTGCAGCAATTGTACTGTCCCCCCTCCCCCGCCCTATCTCTTGGATGAAGACTGAGCTAGTGAGTGTTACTGAATTATTTTTTTATTTCCAGAACACCCAAAGGATATGAAGTATTTCCATCAGCATGAGTATCCAATCAAATCATCCCCCCCTTCACCCCGAGATAGTGTTAATCCACAGGTGCATTGTGTTCCAGAAATTGAGACAGTTGTTGGGGGAGGTGCTTTCTGAAGTGCTCTCAGAAATCCGCGTGGGTATTGGGGATCCGAGAACAGTGTAGGAAAGTCAAGACTGCAAAGGAAGTTCATGAGACGCGGAGGGGTTCCACCTGAGCATTGAAAAAGACAATGGCGCCCCAAAGAGGTTGGGTGCGCATGATTTGTGAGCAGGAAAGAGGGGCAGGACTAGTTGTGTGGCCAGCGCCTGCTCTTCTGCTCCTCTGTGCCCACCATGGGAACAGCTGGGAATAAAGTGTCGTGGGACGGGGTTTCTGCTTAGGCCCTCTTGCCTCGTTCCTCCAGATCCTCGTCCTCTCTGGGACTGTAGATCCTTTAGGGAGGCAGATAGGAACAGATCCTTGCCAAATACAGGAACATGGTGTCTCCTGGGATTTGTTCCTCTGTGTCCCCTGGATCTGACTCACAGTGAGTCCTTGCCCCCTCCCTCCTTTTGCCACCCCCATGATCAGACTGTTGAAATACACAGGGATTTTCTTGACTGCCTTTTCAGAGGTAATGTGCCTTTTTCTCCTAGTCTGCCTTAGTCTGGAAGCTCTGCCCATCTGTCCAGCTTCCCAGCAACATGCCAGCCTCCCCTGACAGATGGTTGTGTCTGAGGTGCGTTAGCCAGGGATCAGCCCCAGATCTGCACAGAAGGCTAGGATCCACCACTCTCCCCTCCCCCCTTCTTGGTGTTAGTTACCTCTGACTGGATTTCAGCCATGACTCAAATCCCATTTCCCTGCAGTTTGCCTGGAGTTCTGTTGCTTACCTGGTCCCTCTTCTCTGCAGGCCCGCTCAGAGCAGGCACAGTCTCAGTGCCATTGTCTGTCCCTGAGTCACACTGATTCTCATTATTCTCATTTTTTCCCCAGGCTGAGTTCTTTAAAAAAAAAAAAAAAAGTTAAGCCTCGGGAAGCTGACAACTTCTTAACCAAAACTCAAACCAAGCATGATATTATGCATGCATAACATACTTTAAAAGACTGAAAGGGACATCGCAAAAAATTAGAATGGGCCTTCATTATTTTGTCCAAAATCCTCTGCTGCTACAGAACACACCAATGGCCATGAGTCAATTCTGACCCCTAGCAATCCTGTAGGACAGAGTTCCCTAGGATTTTCCAGTCTGCAGATTTTTATGGGAGGAGATAGCCTCTTTCTCCCACAGAGTGGCTGGTGGAATAGAACTGTTGACCTTACTATTAGCAGCTCAATACGTAACCCACTATGTGGGTTAATCTGCAGGTATATTCTTAAATGATCTGTATGTAATTAATTTACTTATATATTTTAAATGTTTTCTAGATACTGTTATATTCAGATATCACTAATGTGATTGCTGAATGATTAAAAAGCAACAACAGTAAAATCCACTGTTGTGAAATCAATTCTGATTTATAGTGACGCTAAATCAGATAGAGAGCCCTGGTGGCCTAGTGGTTACTCGTTGAGCTGTTAACTTTGAAGTCAGCAGTTTGAAACTGCCAGCTACTCCGAGGGGTAAAATGAGGCTTTCTGTTCCTGTAAAGAGTTAGTCTCGGAAACCCACTACCCTGCCCTGTAGGGTCACTGAGTTGGACACGATGTCAGTGAATTAGGTTTGGGTTCTATAAAACAAGAGTAGAATTGTTCCTTCGAGTTCTAAGACTGTAAATCTCTATGGGAGCAGTTGGCCGCCTCTTGCTCCCACAGAGCTATTGGTGGTTTTTGAACTGCTGACCTTGCAGCGCTGCCGAGGCTCCTAAACAAAGCAGTAATAGCTGGCATGCGTTGGGCTGGCTAAAGAACCCTGATGGTGAGCTAAGCATCCTTCTGATAACCTCAGGGTTCAAACACCAGCCGCTCTGTGGGAGAAAGATGAGGCTCTCTGCTGCCACCAAGATAGACACTCAAAACCCTCAGGCGCAGCTCCTCTCTGTCCTGTTCAGGGTCCCTGTGAGGCAGAATGGACTTGTACCCGCGGCTTTGGTTTTTGGACAACTAAATTGCTGAATGTTCCAGCTATAGTAAAACTTCAAATTTTCCTAATTGGTCTATTGAGATAAAATTCACAACCAAAATTCAGCTCGTTAAACGATGCAATTCAGTGGTTTTTAGTGTACTCTCAGAGTTGTGCAAACATCGCCATCGTATTCCAGAACATTTCATCACATCAGAAACCTCCTACACCATTCGCCTCTCCCCACCAATCTCATCCCATCTGATGGTGTTGCCTATTCTGGATATTTCATCTGCGTCAGAGTCCTAGACTAAATGGCTTCTTTGCCTTTGCACAATGTTTCCAAGACCCGTCTAGGTTGTAGCATATGCCAATATTAGATTCAAGTAAGGGTCCCGGGTGTGGATACTGTTCATTAGCTGATGGACATGTGGGTTCCTTTTTGGCTCTTGTGAAAAAGGCTGTGACCATTCATGTGCACATTTTACCCGGGCCCATGTTCATGTCTTTATTTTTCTTGGGAGTGGAACTGCTGGGTCATTACAAATTCAATTATAATAGAATCATTTAGACCTGACTTTTATTTAGTGTACTTTTTAAATACTTCTTTGGGGGCTCTTACATCTCTTATCACAATCCATTCATCCAGTGCATCAAGCATCTTTGCACATATGCCACCATCATCATTTTCAAAGCATTCTCTTCCCCCTTGAGCACCTGATATCAGCTCCCCATTTCTTCCCCCTCCCTCCCTCACCTAACCTAACTCACGAACCGTGGATAAGCTATAACTTATTTCCATATCTTACATTGTCCTCCGTTGCCCCTCACCCACTTTTCCATTATTCCTCCCCCTGGGAGGGGGTTCTGGATTGATCCTTGTGATAAATCCCCCCACCCCCTAATCCTCTTATTGTACTTTCTAAGCAGAGTTCTCTGAGGAACAAAAGAGATCTGGGGTGTAAGTCTCCCGAGGGAACCCAGTGATTTTCAGATTGTGTTATGTCAGCTTGGAGAACGTATTCCAGAATCCAGATGCCACCAGTAATTTGCCAGATAGGTGTCTTGCCATCACCGTTGACTCCCATACTGATAGGGCGAGGCCATAAGGCAAACATCAGAAGTGCTGGAGAGTGTACCCTCACCACAGAATGGTCAGCTCTCAGTGATGTAAGAGAACTGAGGATTCTAGATGAATCTTTGATGAATGTCAAGGTTCTAGAGGGGTGGCACGTAGCAAGGAAGTTTATGGAGTGTAGAATTTGGAATTAGGCTTCACGGGCTTGAAATGGCTCTGCCAGTGGGCAGTTTGCTCAACTGTGCGCCTCACTTCCCTCATTTGTAAAATGGACTTTAGTGGTGCTTCATTCAAGGTGCTGTGGAGTGAGAGTTAATAAGGCTGACATGCCTAGAACAGTACCTGGCCCATGGTACGGGCTCAGTTCGTGTTAGCTGTTCTTACCTGTTGTAATCGGATTGTGGCAGCATTTTTTCCTGATCTGAAGATGGTGATTCTCTGGCGATATAGTGCCCTTACTTAGAGTGTAGCAATTGTCCACGTAGCTGGTATGGGGGCGCTGAACCCTCAGGCCCTTCCACTGGCTCCCCACTCCTTGCTGGCACACTGCAGGCATCTGGCACTGGCTTTATATCTGGTCCCTCTTTTCCTGTGGAGACACAAACAATACCCTCCCCTTGGGTAGGTCAGTGCCCTATTCTGGTGGGTTCTTTTAATCTCAGACTCAACCGTGGTTTTTCTTTTCTTTTCAGTTTAGGGACATTTTCTTTTCTGTTTATTCCCGCCATCCCAAATTTTTTCGGTTTTCTTCTTCAACTCCTAGTTAAAAAGATGAAGCCTCTAGATAGCGGTTCTCAACCTGTGGGTCACGGCCTCTTTGGAGGGGGTCGAACGACCCTTTCACAGGGGTTGCCTGATTCATCACAGTTAGCAAAATCGCAGTGATGAAGTAGCAATGGAAATAATATGGTCGGGTCACCACAACATGAGGATCAGTATGAAAGGGGCACAGCATTAGGAAGGTTGAGAACCCCTGCTCTAGATGGGTCTCCTTACATATTTTATTTCTTAAATAAAGAATTGAGCCCATCCATGGATGGGTACCACCTCCTCTTGCCCCTGGGAAGACACTTCTTACAGGTTTTAGTTGTCTTCTGTTTCTTCCTTGGCCCTGGGCTTCCCTTCTCTGCTTTGGTTTTCGCTCTTGCATGCTGGAGGCTTTGTGCAAAAGGCCCAGTGACCCCCCAGCCTTGCCACAGTTGGGAGGGTGGCACGCAGTAACACTTTGGGACTGGCCATGATTGGTCAGCTTGTGGGTGTCGCTGTCAGGGACACCCTGACTTCCATGATTTGTTTGCGTATTTTTTGTTTGTTTTGTAATCTTCTGCTTGGGGCTCAGTTTTGGGGGCGGAGGGGTCCCTGTTTGAGGGAAGGTGGGCAGGCTCCTGCTATATGAAAAGGTGCCCCTATCAGGAACTCTGAGCCAGGTGGCCCAGGGCTCTGGATGCCTCCAGATCCTGATGTCTTGTTCCTTCCCTCAGAAAGGCCTTAGACACCACGTTAGGGGCCTCTCCTCCCATACTCCAAATCCCAAATGCAAGGACCGCCCCTTACTGCCGGGTTTCCTTTCTTTTGGTGAGAGTGTGTTTTTACTTTTTTAAAATTTCTTTACCATCCATTTACCAAGTGTTGAGAGGAACACGATATTAGCTCATTACCCGTTTGCCATCTAAACCCGAGTTGCAGTAAGTATTGATTTACCGCGTGGTGAAAGCATTTACAAAGAGAACTGTAACCATCCAGAGACAAGGCATGAGGTAAAAGCTGCAAAGAGATGCAAAGGTGGACGGGAAAAAGTCTCCCTGCTCTTAAGATTTTTGTCTGTTGTGAGAAGGAAAACCACACCGAGTGACAAAGCTGTGACTCTGGGGAGACCGAACGTGACCAGGGCTGGGAGAGAGACAAAGACCATGATGTTGGGAAGGGAGGTCACATGCTATGGGGAGACCAGGGTATCTACAAGGCCAAGTTTTCGATGTTCCTTGAAAGTTAGGTTGAAGAAAAAGAAGAAAGGTTGGCTTTCTTTCCTCAGGTGGATGTCGAACAGGGAGAGAGAGACGGTGGGAAAAGTAATGGGCAATAAATAGAAAAACAGACACCCAGGGTGCAGTGCTAAGAATATGAAATAGAGAGGAGTGGTTCATACGTGTTGGTCCAGTTTGAGTAATGGTTGTCTGAGGAATTTGCACTTGTTAGTAGGCAGCGGGCAGCCATTCAGTGTTTTTGACTGGAAGATATCATGATAAAGCCCCATTAGATCTATTCTGTGGCTGTACCCAAATTAAGCAGGTCTTTATTTGCTTGCTAAATCTGCTATCCTTTTAGAGAAATCTTGGTTCAACTCTCGGATCCCCCTCCCCCTCAGAACATTGTAAAAAAATGTACTTACTCTTTTAAAGCTTTTATACACACTACTTCTATAAGAATGGGCTTCCAAAAGTTCATGGAAGATTGGAATGAAAATTTCCTACAACCTTTTTGAAAGCCCTCATTTATATTATAAAGCATTTATTCCAGATACATATTCTTATATTATAAACACAAATAAATGCCAGCCAATGGGGTATAAAAGTTCCCACATTATCAACAACGTTTATTTTTAAAAACATCTTGACATCTGCATTGGCTGGTGAACTTGTACTTCTTAGACTACTAATGAAACAGCACTCTGCTGGCTGCTGATACCCTTTATTTGCAGTCACCGTCTTCCTTCCCATCGTTCGGGTTCTTCCATGGATTAACGTGAGTGTCCTGTAGCACCTCCCCTTGAATATGCCCCAACTGCAGGCACGCATCAGCGCCCACCCCCAACCTCATTTCCTTGCTCAGTGGAGAACAGTGCTACCCGCCGAGCGCCTCCAGCCTCACTTGGGGAAGTCCGAAACCTCGCGCCGTGCCTCATCTTCCACGTGTCAGCCTGCCCCTGGGTCTTTCCACGTGCTGGCTTGTCACCAGGTCCTGTCTGACTCGTGTCTTAAATAGCTTTCAACTCCATTGCCCACCTCTGCTGACAGTTCCCTACCTCGAGCTCTCTTCTTTGCTCATAGGGCCTTTTGAAGGACCCTGCCTGGCTGCCTGCCCTCCATCCCTCCATTTATCCACTTATCTATCCCTCCTCAGATCTTTTGGGGAGGCTGGTATGATCCAGGAGGACTACAAAAGCAGATGCCTGTAATTTCTTCTGGAGTATGGGCTAAAGTACCAAAACATTTTGATTGGGGAGCACTGAATAATTTCTTTTTCCTGAGAAAGGGGGTGGAAGGCTGGGCAAGTTGGAGAACCTCTGATCCATCTGTCACACCGTTCTCAGCTGTACTCCTAGTAAAACTCATCAGCGGAAACGATGGTTGTGTTCTTTCCTGTGTGATGTGGATGGCCCATGATTGGACTTTTGCTTCCCCAGTGAGGCTCATCTTCTGCTACTTTTATTTATTTGTTTGTTTCCGTAAAAACCAGACCAAACCTATTATGTACCTGCCAAGCCCCTTGGGGCTGAGTTGCTGCCCCCTGCCCTGCTGGCACTTCTTGTGTAGTAGGCAAGGCCGCTACAGTGGTACCGGCTTGCAATCAGCAGGCATCAGAAAATATTCCCCTGAAGAAGAAGCAATGGGATGCCTAACAGAAGTGTCTGGGTAAGGGAGGGGACAAAGTTCTAGTATCTTGGTCCTGGGATCAACGCTTCTAATCGGTTAGAGGGAAAACCAAGAAGGTTAGGTAGGAAGTTTTGTGGTCCAGATTTGTGGGTTTTTGAAAGACGTTCTTCTGACTGTGCATAGAGAATGAATTGGAGCTGGGAAGAGTGGATGAAGGATTCCTGGTGGCACAACGATTAAGCACTCAGCTGCTCTCTGAAAGGTTGGCGTCTGAACCCGCCTAGCAGCGTTGTGTGTGAAAGAGTGGCAATCTGCTCCCCGAGGGACACTCTGGGGAAGCTCTGCTCGGTCCCATTGGTCACTGTGTGTGTGTCGGTATCCACTCACTGGCGCATGAGTAAGGCTGTTGAAGTAGGCCACATGGCATCTTCTCCTAAGTGGGTGTCGGAGCAGAGAGAGAAAACATTTTAAAAATAACTTGGGGATTAGAATGCTAGCCTTGGTGTTGCTTTGGTATGTTAGACAGGGTTCTCTAGAGAAACAAAACCAGGACACTTATGATTATATATATATTTCTATAGCTCAGTGGTTCTCACCCTGTGGGTCGCGACCCCTGTGGGGGCCCGAGAAACCCTTTCACAGGGGTTGCCCAGTTCTTAACAGTAGCAAATTATAGTTAGGAAGTAGCAACAAAAATAATTTTATGGTTGGAGGGGGTCGCTACAACATGCGGAACTGTATTAAATGGTCATGGCATTAGGAAGGTTGAGAACCACTGACATAGATGGATATACACATATGGAATAAACAGCTAATTAGTCCACAGAGCAGTACAAATGGCTCAGTGCAGTTCACTTCCGTGAGACAGCTAATACACTGGCAGTCCTTCACGTCTTTTTCCCTTCTCCCCACCCTCGTAACCCCTTGATAAATTATAAATGATTATTTTCTTACTTTATACCAACTGCTGTCTCCCTTCCCCCATGGTTTCTGTTGTTTGTCCCCCTGGATGATGGGATGTGTGGTTATGTGTCGATCATTGCAATCAGTTCCCCCTTCCCTAACCCCGCCTTCCCCCTATTCCCTTATATATATCATATATATATAAACATATCCTATGTATATTTCCTATATATTGTTCAGGAGAACATTTATTATGTTTAAAACAGGAGCACTCAAGACACAGTATGCAGCTGAGGGAAACCTTTAGCATGCGGTCTTGAAGACATCCAAGGGTTTGCAGAGCTGCCCAGACTTAAAAGGACACGGCATAGGGCGAAAGCAACTCTCACAAAAGCACGATTGCTGATTGCTGCCCTATCAGCTCCTCATAGTTTCACGTTCAAGGCAGTCAGGGTATGTGACTCATGGCCATGACTTTGGCACAGCCCGCCTTCCATTGCGGGCACACCCAGGCAGGGCCTTAAGGCCTCTCTGGCTTCTCGACTGGTGAGGGAGTGACAGACACCACCGGGATGCAGGCGGTACTTATTTCATTCTTCTTTCCTGTCCTTTACCTTGAGCCGTATAAGATCGCGTCTCCTGCTCGGGAGGGATGTTTGGGGCCAGGCGTAGCGGCAGGAGGGCAGTTTATAAGGAAAGCCTGCTTCCAAGTCTGTTTTTGTCTGTATCCCCCTGGCCCGCGGTATTGTGCCCTGCTCCTCACGGATCTCAGTAAAGGCAGCTGCCTTCGCCTCCTCCTTTCATCTTCTTCTTCTCCTTTAGGCTCCCCTCCTGTTTCTTACCTTCCACCAGGTCACACCGCTGTTGTTTCTGTCCATTTGGCCTGGCCTTCTCTTTCCACACCATCTAGTTGGTGGTGGATACCACAAGACAGGGGTTGAATTGAGTGTATGAATCGAAGGTCCCTGGACCCTTTCCACCCTCTCGGTCTGCGCTGTCCATGAACCAAACGTGAGCTATTTGAAGTGAAATTAAGCAAGATGAAGTAAAAGGAAAACCTCTGTTGCTAGTGGCACACCTTGGGCTCGGGTGCCTGCTAACCTCGTGACTGGCTGGTGGCGCCCGTCTTGCCCGACACAGGTGAAGGATATTTGCGTTCTTTAGGCTGCTGGTCATTCGGCTCTGGGAGACCTGCAAGAATGGCCTGGAGTCCCTTTTCCTCCAGCCTTCCGCCTGCTCTCCTGCCCCCGCAGCCCTAGCAGTCTGGCCATGGCCCTCCTCTATCGGCCCAGCATGATTCCTGTCACCTGCCTGGCGCTGAATTTCTCTTGAGGTGACTGTACACGGCTTGTTCTTGGGAGTCAAGAAGCAGTCGGTTAGTACTTAATTTTCAAGAATTCTGCCATTGTCAGGATAAAAGGGAAGAAGTCTTAAAAACGGAGAGATTTGGGCTCCTGTAGGTCAGCAGCTCAAAGACTCCTTGTGACGGACATTTGGAAGGTTGGTCTGTGAGCTGCTGCCGTGCCTATCCTGGTATCTGGATTCTTGTGTACTGAAACTCTTCCTCAGGAGTTTCTGGTCAAGTTTCTTAACTAATAGTTTCCAAAGGAAAGAAGTCTCTGCCTCTCTCCTCTGTCTCCATCTCTCTCACAGCCTTACCTGTTGAGGGGAATCCTTTTGTCACTTAAGTGATATTTAATGGCAGCCCCGAGGTTTCTGGAGACATGGACGCTTGGAATCCTGCACTGGTGGTGTGTTCTGGAATCCCCACATTCAGGAGAAGGCATGGCCCAGTGACTCCGGCTCCGTAGGGGCCGTTTCTGCAAATTTTCCTGTCAGGGCTTCCTGCTTGACTTGAGTATGCTCACATCGCCTCCGTTGAGGTCTCTTTGTTTATAGTACACGCTATTTATAGAACTTAAAAAGTATTTAAGACATGCATTAATCTGGGTGGAATTTCTCGACTTGCCCTCTTTTCCTTTCTTCTGCTTGCACAGCGTGTACTGAGTGAGCGTCTCGTGAGCACAGTCCAGCATGTCAAATAGCGAGTCCATTTCCAGGCCCCGCTGTCTGTGCAGGGTTCCTGTGTGACAGAGCTGGGTCGTCCCACACTCCTGGAAGTCTTGCTCAGTAAGTGACCCCTTTCTCCAATTTGGTCTCTCAAGATATTACACAAATAAGAACACAATGTAACTTCAGATAGGTATTTTTAAATATTGGCCTTCGAATCATCCAGATGAACGCCTCAGATCCAGGATTCTTTATTCCCGGACTGGAAGCGGTCCTTCTTTCCCGTGTCTTGCTCTTAGCTGTCTAAATGGTGTGAGTGTGAGTTGTCCGGGAGCATCAAGGCAACTGCGGTGGAGACTGCAGTGCTCACAAACCCAGAGGCCTAGAGGGCCGCGGACATCAAGACACGAAGTAGCCTCTGTCTTCCTCCATACGTAACTTCATTTTGTTGCTGCTAATGTTTATGTAGGAGCCCTGGTGGCGTCTTGGGAAACACGTTGGGCTGCTAACCACAAGGTCAGCAGAGCTAAACCACCAGCCACTCCTTGGGAATGAGACGAGGCTTTCTGCCCCCAGAGAGAGCATGAAGTCTCAGAAAGCCACCGGGGCAGTTCTGCCTTGTCGTACAGGGTTGCTGCGAGTTGGAATCCAGATGGCAGTGAGTTTGAGTCGCCTGTGGGGGTCTCTGCAGCGTGGATTCTGTTGTGGGACTGTGGGCTGCACTGTGTATCATGTGAAAGGGTGTGCTAGTTTGCATGTTCATCCATGGTTTTTTATTTTATTTTTAATCATTTTATTGGGGGCTTGTCCAACTCATCACCATCCATCCATTGTATATCCAGCACATTTGTACATTTGTTACCCTCATTCTCACCTTGTTTTTTATTTTAAATGAAAACTCTTTTATTGTCAATTGGGTGAGATTTCCCCATTTGTTTTTAAAGCTCCCCTAAATGTATCTAGGTTGGTTTCAAATAATTTTCTCTAGAATGCAACTAAGTCTACTCAGGCCTTTAGCAGGTGTTTCTGGGTGACGAGTACCCCAAAGTCCTTTGCTCTTTATTTTGTTGGTGAACATATTCACTTGTTATCATGACCTTAGTGAGCATATAGGGTCAGGACAGTGGGAGTTTAGACTCACTTGAACGACTTTGAAGATGATGACACAGGACTAGGCAACTGGATTTGTGATTTTCATAAATAGGGAAGGTCTACATGACCAGAGCCAATTCAGTGACATGGAAAGCCTGAAAACTCACCTGTGACAAACAGCCTGTGGTTTGTCAGGTGCCTGCTTTGTAAAGTTTTCCTGGCTTGATAGAAAGCACCATGGCAGTGGAGTTCTTTACCTTGACTTTGACCTTAGAAATGGCATCGGGGCTGACCTTCATACAACTCTTATCACAATCCATACATATATCAATTGTATAAAGCACATCTGTACATTCTTTGCCATCATCATTTTCAAAGCATTTGCTCTCCTGACCTTCTTTTTCTTAAAGGACCAAATAAATAGTAAATCTTTTCAGCTTTGTGGGACCAGGTAGTCACTGGCGTAACTGCTTAGCTCTATCACTGTAGCATAAAAGCAGCCATAGACAACAGATTAAAAAAATAATAAATGTAGCTTATTTGTAGATAACATAATTTGATGTCCCCCTTTTATCTCTTGA
Source organism: Tenrec ecaudatus (assembly GCF_050624435.1). NCBI lineage: Eukaryota > Metazoa > Chordata > Mammalia > Afrosoricida > Tenrecidae > Tenrec > Tenrec ecaudatus. The sequence continues at coordinate 144,107,290 of NC_134539.1, read as the reverse complement.
CAGCCATTAATCTGTGATTTGGATCATAGAGTTTGGAGGCCTTTGAATGTCAAAATAACACTTGCAAAAGTTTACTAAGAACTTTAAGCTTTATTTTTGTTTTTTCCTTTTTAGAAGGAAAGAAGTATGGAAAGTTTAGAGATTTCAGAAGGTAGCACACTGGCTAGCCTCCTTTGATTACCATCTGTGTGTGTTAGTGTGTATGTGTGCGTGTAAGTGAACACTCAGCACAGGGTGAATTCTAAGCCCGCTATCGGAGAGTCTTTTCTGACTCATAGCAACCATGTAGGACAGAGCAGAACTGCCCCTGTGGGTTTCCAAGACTGAAAGCCTCTGTGTAGCTTCAGGTGATTTCGAGCTGCTGACCCCGTGGTTAGCAACTCAACTCAGAACCCGCTGTGGCACCGGGGATCTTCAACCTGTGTAGAAATAGGCATGTTTTTACTACGTAATTGGTTGGGTAAACTTACTCATTTCTATTCTGAAATCTTATCTTGTCTCATTCCGCCCACAGTATCTGCCATCCTGGAATTTCCAGCAGAGAGCCCATGGATTTAAAAAATTAATTTGGGATCTGGCCACTTGTTCTTTTTTTCTAATGATGTCTAATAGCTTATGTATTGATTCGATTGTGTTTTCCGAAAATACAAGTTGTACTAGCTACAAAGACGAGTTAGAATCAGTTAGAGGACAGTGGATAGCTACGAACTCATGAAGCCACAAATCTGCGTTTCTTAAACTCGGTCCCTTTGCTCTTTTTAAGTTACATTGCCTACCGTCTCCAGAGCATGTTAACAGCTGCTGATCTCAAAGGTGGCTGAAAAATCCAGCTGTTTCACTTGAGAAAGATGAGGCTGTTTCTGTTAGGTTTACATTCTTGAAAACCTGTAGAGCAGCGGTTCTTGCCCGATTCATGTAGTAGCAAACTTACAGCTATGAAGTAGCAAGGAAAGTAAGACCCCACAGCCTAAGGAGCTGTATTGAAGGGATGCTACCTTAGGAAGGTTGGGAACCACTCCTGGAGAGGGTCACTATGAGTTGGAATTGACTTGGTGGCTGTCAATTGGTTTTTTTCCTTCTTGCTAATTCCCACCTGTTAGTCTATAGTTTGTTGTACTGTGGCAGCTTTCATGTCACCGTGGTGCTGAAAGCTATATCCCTGGTGTTTCAGATACTGGCAGGGTTACCCATGGCCGACAGGTTTCAGCAGAGCCTCAAGATTTACGCTTAGAAAATGGACTAGGTGGTCCACTTCTGAGGGGATTAACCACTGAAAAATCTAAGGTTAGCTGCAGAATATTGTCTGGCCTAATGCAATGTCTGAACAGTTCCCAGTCTTTGCTTTTATTTATTTATTTTTTTCTCCTCCCCCCCCCCTTTTTTTTTTTCCCAGTCTTTGCTTTTAATGAAGTGCACTTGATCCGTGGTTTCTTTTATGGGTCATGTGTTTTGGTGTGACAGCTAAGAGCTCCGTGTAACCCAGACAGATTGTTTCTGTAAAGAGCCGGAGAATAGATATTGTAGGATTTTGGACCATGTTGCCACTTTGCCACTTGTTGCAGAAAATTAGCCACAGATAAAAATCTGAGCCGAGTGGCTGTGTTCCCATAAAAGTTTATAGATGCTGCAATGTGAATTTAATATAATTTCCATATATCACCACATATTTTCCTTTCAACTTACTCCCTCCTCCAGTCATGTGCCCCATGGGCCAGAGTTTGCCAACTCTTGGCCTAACTCAAAGTCACATGTGGATTTGTAGGTTTTCTCCTTTGACTCCTTTTAGAAACACTATAGTTTTGTATTTAGGCCTATGATTTATGTACATTTCTATGATTAAAATTAAGGCTATAAGGTATGGTTACAGGGTTTTTGTTTTGTTTTTTCTTTATTTTGGGTATATGGCTGGGCAGTTGTTACAAAACCACTTACTGAAAAGATTATCCTTTCTCCACTGGTTTCTTACAGTGTTTGCGTGGGTGAGTTTGTGGGAGTCCTAGTGGCGGAGTGGGGTATGTGCTGTACTGCTTCCCACAAGGTCAGCAGTTCGAACCTACCAGCTGCTCCAGGGGGAAAAGATGAGATTTTCTGTTCCCACAAAGATTTGTAGTCCATGGGACACACAGGGGCAGTTCTGCTTTGTCCTAAGGCATAGCTGCGAGATCGACTCAATGGCCTTGAGTTTGTCAGCAGATATGAGCCAGGGATGCAGGGCAAACCTACCTGATGCTCCTGTAAAGATTTGCAGTCTTGGAAGTCCTGTGCAGCATTCCAGCCCCTCGTACCTGGCCTAGCAGTTCTAGTCCGCCATATCAGCTCGCAAGGATTCAGAATGGACTCCACAGTGGTGAATTGGGTGCAAGAACATCGTTTGTATGATGTAAAAAAAATATAGTTGGGGATGTTCCATGGCTTGAAATACTGCCAGTGTAGGTGAATGCTTCATCTTCAATTGAAAAGAGTGTGTTTGCTCTTGTGAGCTTGGCAGCTGTTAATTGATGTTAAGTTGGCTCCAACTCACAGTGTCCTATGTATGGAAGTCCCTCAAAAGGGCATGGAAAAATGGAATTCAACGATAATGAAACATTTCCATGACCTTCTTGAATGAACTGCTGCCTGCTCCTGCGCCACGTTCAGATTGCCGAAGGGCCATTCAGCTATTGTGTCAGTCCTTGCTTCTGCCCTCTGCTTTACCACACTGCGTGGCCTTCTCGGAATCCCTCCTGACGACAGGTTTAACCTCGCTCCTAATGCATTCTGGCTTTATATTTAATAGATCGACCCCCCCCCATAGTTTAGTACTAGAGTTTATTATGGATTGAATTGTGCTATCCCCTCCCCCCAAAAAAAACAAACATAGAAACAAAACGCCCTGTGTGGGAAACCCTAACCTCTGTGCCTGAGGTCATAATCCCACTGGAGAATGGGTAGTCTTTGTAAGGCCAGTGAGACCGAATTAGAGTGGGGGTGTATCTCCTTTGAGATGTAAAAGTTTAGATTAGCAGGTAGGTAAGCACATACCCTAAGCACTCTCAAGAATAGAAACTCAGAAAGCCCCAAGGTACATTTGTGAGCTCTTACACAGGAAATAAGACCCTGGTGATTTCCCTCTATCCCTAGTAGGGATGGGAAGAAGCCAGTTAGCAAACAGGAGTGCATTGGAGAGATGACCTTAGAGGTCACAATGGTAAGTCTGACTTGAGTGCTTAAAACCTTGTCCCGCTGATTCTGCCTATGATGCACATTGGGCCTGATTTGGTCTTCAGCATTTTCTGTGGGTCGTTTTGTCTTTTCCATATCAGGTCTCAGGTGTATTTTGTCATTGGGGTAACTTTGTGTTTTTCTGGTTTTGGTGTGTGAAACCCAGGGTTGATGAGCCTGTGGAGAGAGCAAGTAGAGTAAGGACTCCTGGGGTTACAATGGGGAGGTGGGAGGTAAAGGGAGCTGACATATCAAGGAGTTCTGAAAGGAATAGTTTGAAATGGATTGTGGTAGCAATTGTACAATACTGCTTGATGTGATTGAACTATGGAATGATATGGCCTCTGTGTATTACCTCCCAATAAAATGGGTTTTTTTATTCTTTTTTTAAAACAACAACAAAAATACAACACAAAACCAGACCAATAATGAGATTAATGATACCAGGAGGTTAAGGGGAAGGTGGGAGAGAAAGGGGGAACCAATCACAATGATCTACATATAACCCCCTCCCTTGGGGAACAGACAACAGAAAAGCGGGTGAAGGGAGACATCGGTCAGTGTAAGACATGAAAAAATAATAATTATAAATTATCAAGGGTTTGGGAGGGGAAAAATGAGCTGATACCAAGGGTTCAAGTAGAAAGAAATTGCTTTGAAAATGATGATGGCAACAAATGTACAAATGTGTTTGACATAATGGATGGATGTATGGATTGTGATAAGAGTTGTACGAGCCCCAAGTAAAATGATTGTTTTGTTTTTTAAGAAAAAAATTCAAAAAGACCAAGACCTTTTCCCAGAGTCACAGAAAGAGAAAGCCTTCCCCTATAGCAGGTGCCCCGAACTCAGACTCCTAGCTTCCTCAACTGGGAGAAAATGGATTTCTGTCGTGAACCCCCTTCCTTGCTGTCTTTCTGCTAAGCAGCACCCAGTGTTGTTCTCCACTCCCACACTGTGCAGCTTTCTCCGGTGTAGAAGTCATGGAAAAGACCGCGGCTTGGGCCAGGTGCACTACAGTCTTTAAAATAACATCGTCTTTGCCTTTTAAAACTCTAAAGAAGTCTCTTGCGATAGATTTGCCCAGAGCAATTACACTTTGATTTCTTGACTGCTGCTTCCATGGCTGTGGAATTTTGATCCAAGTAAGAGGAACTTATCGATGGCTTCAATTTCTTTCCTTACTCTGATATTTGTTGGCCAGCTTGTGAGGGCTTTTGTTTTCCTGACGTTGAGGTATAAAGTTCAGGCGTAGTCTCTGACTTTCATCAACAAGTGCTGCAAGTCCCCTTCCTTTGCTGCGAGACAGAGTTGTGTTCTGGCGTCTTCTCATCCTGAAGCCTGGATGTTGATGTTCTTTATCTAGAGCAGCTTCTCGGGTTATTGGCTCAGCATCCAGATTTATTCTGTAAGGTGAAAGGCTACAACCCGCTGCACATCTCTTTCTGCTTGGAATCATGTTTTCCTCGCTCGGCGTACAGGCTCTGCAGGAGTGGTTAGGCATCTTGCAGTTCCCGTTAGGGAGTCAGCAGTTCTCACGTACCCACCGCTCCTCCGCTGGACAAAGACGACGCCATCCTTTCCCTCACAGCCTTGGAAACCCGCGCGGTTCGCCCTGTGCCTTGTGAAGTGCTGAGTAGTCCGAATAGACTCTGATGGCAGTGAGATTTCTTTGGTTTTGTTTTTGCTTTAGAGTTCTCATTTTTCTCTTCTCTTAAAATGAAATCATTTTATTGGGGGCTCGTACAACTCTCCTCACAATCCATCCATTGTGTGTCAAGCACATTTGTACATTTCTTACCCTCATCATTCTCAAAACATTTGCTTTCTACTTGAGCTCTTGGTATCAGCTCCTCAATTTCCCCCCTCCTGTTTTCTCATTTTTCTTAGGTAATATTATCTATAATTTTGTTTGGACCCTCATTTGGTAGATGTTCCATAAATGTCAATTAGGTCAAGTTGGTTGTAGGGCCGTGAAGGTCTTTCCTCTCCATCATGACTCTCTGTTTGCCTGTTCTGTTGATTCCCAAGGGGGGAGTGTTGACGTCTACGATTGTCCTCTTTCTCCTGCAGTTGTTTACAGTCCATGTATTTTGTTTGAGGCTCTGTTGTGAGGTACATACAAATTTCGGATTGTTTGTCTTGGTTATTTGACCACTTTATTATTATTATTTTAATTAAATAATCTTTATTCCTAGTGTAAGTCTCTGCTTCGAAATCCACTTTGCTTCATATTAATAGCCAATATAATTAGTTTTGGGGGATGCGGCACATATTAGCATGGTATATTTTTTTCTGTCCTTTTACTTTTAATCTGTCTATATCATAATATATTTTTAAAGGTTTTTGCAATCTAATTTGACTTTTTAATTAGATGTTTAGATCATATGCATTTAATTGTTTGTGGTTGGGTTTAGACTTACAACTTTATTATTTGTTTTCTGTTTACCCCTCATTTTTTTGTTCCTGTTTCCCTTTCCCCCAGTTATTTAACTAATTATTTTTAGGGCTCTATTTTAAATTGCCTGTTGGCTTTTCTTATCATACATACTGTGTTTTTTGTTGTTTTTTTGTATGTAGTGTTTTAGTGGTGGCTCTAACATAGACACACTTGGCCTATCTACTAAGAGTTACACGTAGTATCATCCTTGTATCTTACCATCTTTGTGTTCTAATTGTCATAGTATATAAAATATATAGTTGTTACATATATATGAATATGTACCTGATTGACATACATGGGAAATGTTGCCTCTCAACATCACGAGTTTTTTGCTTTCATTCTACACATTTTAAAAAGTTAAGAGGAGAAAGAATCCTTTAAAAAACAAGTGGAGTTTTTAAGAGCAGTTTTAATTTTGTAGAGAAATTGTACCAGAAGCACAAAGTCCCCTTATACTTCTCTCCCTCCTGCAGAGTCTCTGCTACTAGTAACTTCTTGTTAATTGATACTTCATCACTAACTAGTGTCTGGTTTGTGCTTGCTTTGAGTCTGAATGTACTAGATGGCTTTGGGTTTGGTTGTTAGTGTGGGATGGTTCGTATTAGGATTTGCTCTTTGTGACCCCCAGTCGTGTGAGTTTTGAAAAATGCATAATGTCATGCACCCACCATTCAGTATCCTGCAGAATGGTCTCACTGCTCTTACAATGCCCTGGACTTCAGTCTTTCTTCTCTCCTCTACCCCTTGCTTATCAATGACTGATCTTTTTACGCTCTCTATGGTTTTGCCTTTTCCAGCTTATCACGTACATGGGATCATGCAGGATCTAGCCTTTCAGCCTGCCTTCCTTAGCAAAGCACATGTACAGCCCCTTGGTGACTTTTCATAGCATGACCGCTCATTTCTTTTGGTTGTTGCCTCATGCTCCATTGAAGAGCGGGCTGGACGATGGACCTCGGTTTATCATCTTGACCAGTTTCTGGCCATTAATCTGCAGTGTTTTTATTTTGCCTTCATGGTCGAGTGATTTTTTTATTTTAGAATTTGAGTTTTTCTTTAATGAATGTTTGTATAGAATTGATTTTAGAGAATTTGAAGTTGACCATTCTGTAAGAACTCTAAAGATACTGTCCACTGTTCTGTGGTCTTTGAATGATCCGTCTCTCATACATAATGGGGTTTTGCTTGGCTTCTTTTGCTGCTTTCTAGATGTCTTATTCCCCTCTTTTTTTCTTTAAGTCTGTTGATGGGCCTGGGCCTGGGTATCCCTATGCAGTGTTTGAGCTACTGGAACCCCTAAATTTATGAGTTTTACTAATTGGGAGAAAAGTTCAGCTATTATGTCTTAAAATTTTTTATATACCCTTTTCCTTCTAGGATTCAAGTGGCACTCTCCCCCACCCTTGTTTTTTTTTTTCCCTATCCTTCAGTTTAGGTAAATTCTCTTGGCCTGTGTACACTTTCACTGGTATTTTTCTCCGTCACTCCATTCTGCTTTTGAGCCCATTCAGTGAATATTTAGGAGCTCTGGTAGTGTCGTGGTTATGGGTTGGACTGCTAACTCCAGGGTCAGGAGTTTGAAAGCACTAGCCTCTCTGCAGGAGAAAAATGAGGCTTTCTATACCCGTAAAGAGTTACGGTCTCAGAAACCCATAAGGTCAGTTCTTCTCAGGTTGCTGTGCGTTGGAATTGACTCAATAGCAGTGTGAATATTTTGCTTCAGATATTGTACTTTTCAGTTCTAAACTTTCTTCGATTTTTATAACAGCTTCTGTCTCTCTACTGAGAACTTCAAGTGTTACTTTCAAGAGTGTTTACCTCAAGCCGCTTGGTCTTCTGTTTTGTTTTTTTGCTGCTTGGTCTTATATTTCCAATTTTTCATTCATCTCAGGACTGTGACTGTATATACTTGTGTATAAGCTGAGTTTTCTAGCACATTAAAAATTATTTTATTAGGGGCTCATAAAACTCTTATCACAATCCATACAATCATCAATTGTGTAAAGCACATTTGTATATCCATTGCCTTCATCATTCTCAAAACATTTGCTCTCCACCCAAGCCCCTGGCTTTTTTCCACTCCCTCCCCATTCCTCCCTTCCTTTCAGCACATTTTTAATGCTAGTTTTTGTGGTAAAATTAGGTGCCTCGGCTGATATTCAGGTCAGCTTATACGTGAGTATATAAGGTAATTATCTTATCTTTCCTCTTAAGTATTGGTTAAAATTTCCTGATACTTTGTGTTTTAAGTTTGGATCCTACCATGGACATTTTCAATCTATTATTAAAATCTGCTGGAGAATTTAATTTTTTTATAACAGTCAACTTGGTAAGGTTCAGACAGTAAGAATTCTCTCCCCTATTTGGAATGGTTTTCAGAGCCTTTTTTTTAATGAAATACTTTTATTGGGGCTCCCATGATTTTCTGAGTCTTGATTCTGTTGCTTTTTTCTGTCTTGCACATTACTTGGAGTTTCATTTCCTGCTAGGGCAAAACAGTTCACCTTTTAGTTGGGTTCTCAGAACTTACGCTGGGCGGCCTTGGGCTTCATCCTTTGCATACATAGCTCAGGGTAAATTTGGGAGTTGTGCTATTTCACGTATTATTGAAAGATCTCTGGCCAGAAAAGTGTGATTTTATTGGAGTTTTATATGGTTGTACTGCCACAGTGATGCAGTCCAGCAAATGGAACCAGATTTATGGCCGAAATCGAAAGAAGAGGGGAAAACGTGAAACTGCAACTCTTTCTCTCCTTTAATGTTTTTGGCTGAACCATTTGGGAGTAAGTTGAACCATTTGGGAGTAAGTTGCAGACGTGACACTTCACCGTTCAGTACCTCAGTGTACTCAAGCCATTTCATTTCATTCAACCGTGATTGTCCTTTCAAAATTTCCCCAGTTGCTCCTCTTGGCCTTTGCTTTTACTTCTCCCATCCAGGATTCAGTCAGAGGTCATCTGTTGCATGCTGTTGACATCTCTGTAGTTCCTTGAATCTGGAGTGGGTCTATCACCTTTACAGGAGGGAGGGAGGCTAAGAATGGACAGTGTCTTCATTTTCCCAGCTAGTTCATTTAAGACTCACCGCCTCATGATTTCAGCTGATCTGGTCATTTTCCTCACACAGAGATTGTGTTTAGAGACCGAATACTACGTAAGTGGGGTTGTGTATCCCTCTCAGTGTATCATGCCAGGATGTACATCAGCAGTTTGCCCCAATATTGGTGATAAGTTTTATCACTCAGTGAAAGAAAATTGTCGGATTTCTTCTTTCTTTCTGGCAAAGAGCATGTGGTCTGTGGGATGATCATCCAGTACCTGCAATCTTCCACCCAGTGTCTTTAGCCACATTGATGGCCCTTGGTGGGGCCGCCCATCATAGTGGTGGCTCGAAGTCTGTCATTGGCTAATCCTGTCCTTCCTTTGTGGAATCCTCCCTCCCCTCCCTCTTGAGGATTATTGTGGACTCATGGGTTTGTTGTTTATTCATTATGAAAAATAGGACATTTGTCTGTGATAATAGCTGGGTATTAAAAGATTAGATTCTTGCTTGATGGCATAGCAACTGTTTATTCAACTATTCTAGAGCCATACTTTATTTGGGGGAAAGATTCTAAAGAGATGACTGGGGTTTTTAGTTTTCAAATGGCTAGGAGAAATTACATGAGTGTTTCATCTTTTGTTGAAGCTAAAATTACCCTTTCGTTCTGCTTTTTTTTAAATTGAATTTTGTTCTTGATTACATGGAAATTAGCATCCACTACTGGTTCATGAAGCATTGTAATAGGTGGGTGAGTTTTTCAAGTTTATGTCGTCGTTCTCCATTGATGGACAATTGGGCTATCAGCAGCATTGGCTTTTTGGCCTTCTTTAGAGCACCGGCCATGTATGTTCTGTCACGCATCTGTGTGTGCACACAGGGGTTTCTTTATCTGATGCGTCCATCTTTATTTTAGTTTCGGTGGAACTCTTTTATTTTGTTGAAAACCCGTTGAGGATATATTGCCTATTTCACCCCCAGTTTTGAAGAGGAGAGTACTGCTTATGTTCCAGTCTTGTCTTGATAGCCCAGTGGGTTGTTCCTTGAACTTCGGTTCCTGGGCAGCAGTTCTCAGGGCTGTCCAGTAAACTTTCTGTAATGTCAGAAGTGTATCTGTACGCTTCAGAATTACTTTGGATAGCCCCTAGCCATATGTGATGAGGAAGTGCTTGGAATGACAGCTCTTCCTGAAGTTTCTGCTCAAGGCTCTCACTTTCTAATTCTGTCTCCGTTCCCTGCTCTCAGCTGCAGGTAGGGCACTTGTTTGTCACACGCCCAGGTGCTGACTCAAGAGACAGGTGCTTGTGTTTTAGATGTGACCCTGCCACTTGGGGGCACTGACTGTTACCTTAGGAAGTTGTTTGCCTCTCTTAGTTTTTTCGGGATATGTTTCCTTATAGGGAGGCGGTTAATAGTGAGGATTAATGAGATCATGCATTTACCATGCTTAAGCACAGCTCCCCACATAGGAGGAGTAGTCTGAAAATGCTGATGCTGCTTTCCGACCTTTTCTTAAACGATTTTAACGAGCATGAAAGGATAGGGAGCGGGAACGCATCGGAACCTCTTCACGGGAAGAGGTCAGCCTTGTGAGTAATAGCCATAAAACTAGACTGGGTAAAAGGACAAGTCCTGGTTACTTTTGACAAATCAGTTTCATAATATCTAAGAGGCGACTTTTGAAAGCAGCTGATTTATTTTTGTTCATGCTTTTCATGGTTTCTGTACATAACAGGTTCAAGAGTTAGGCTTTATCAGACTTTTAATGAGAGTATTAGCTTTTGCCAGAATCCAGCCTCCCTGCTGCATTGTACCAGCCCTGAGTTGTTCATCGTTCTCTCGGATCCCAGTTAAACACAAGAGGCTAAGGTTCCATTTTCTTTCTTCACGAAACTCGGTTGTCCCTCACAGAAGGGCCACATGGAAGGGATGATAGATATATGCAGTGTGCAGCATAGCACTGATAAAACACATAAATATCCTCTTGTTCTTTAATAGTTCCTCCCTTACTATTACAGTCTTAGTTTCCCCTCATTCATCTTGTGAGAGCTGGGTATGTTCATTTGTATAATTAAGGTCATTCGATGGGTGAAAGCCAAGGTAGATAAACCCTTCAGAAATAGTAATGGGAGTAATGATTCCCTGAGGGTTCAGGACGAGAAGGGGGTTTGGGGAGCTGATAGCAATGATGACTATATAGCCCCACTTGAGGGGAACGAATAACAGAATAGTAGGTGAACGGATGCATTGGATGATGTTAGATAATAGTGTAATAGTCTGGGTACTTTAGAGAAACAAATCCACAGAAACTCATGTATAAGAGAGAGTTTTATGTAAAGGTGAAGTACGCATCAAGAAAATATCCCAACCCAGTGCTGCCCAAGCCCACAAGTCCAACATTAACCCATTAACCCATATGTCCAACACCAGTCCACAAAGTCCTCCTCCATCTCACAAAACAGACACAATGACACCGACTGCAGGAGGAAAGCAGAGTCAGTGAATGTATACGCATCTCAGTGCTGGCAGGGGTCTCCACACGGGTGCTCCAGCACCCAGGACTGTATCGGGGTAGGTCCATGCGGCTTCTCCTTGGGGATGTCTTACAGGAAGTGAGAGCCTTGCCAGATGAAGGGGAACTGACTAAGGCAGCTGCACCCTGGTCCGACCATCAGAAAGCAAGAGACCCGAGAACTAGAAAGGCGAGGCTCACCAAGCGGAGCCATTTATCCCTCCACCCTTCAATTAACCCCATATGTGTTTATCAGCTAGGTTGGTACAAACTAACTAACTCAGGTAGATATGGCAAATATATATAATATATAAAAAAAATAAAAATAGTTCAAGAAGAAAGAAAACGTTTTGAAAATGATGGTGGTAGCAGTTGTACAATTATGCTTGATCTAATTGAATTATGGATTGTTATAATACCTGTAAGAGCTCCCAATAAAATGATTAAAAAGAAAGAAAGAAAGACTCAATTGTCTTGTGGGGTCTAGAAGTCCCTGTCAACCTTTTGCAAGTAGCCTTTTAAAAATTTTTATCTTATTTTTTAGGGTGCTTTTAAAGCTCTTATCACAATCCATCCGTACATATATCCATTGTGTCAAACACATCTGTACATCTACTACCCTTATTTATTTATTTATCTATCTTTTTTTCCCCCATGTCTTACACCAACCACTCTCTCATTTCACCCACTTTTCTGCAGTCCGTCCCCCTGGGAGGAGGCCATAGGTAGATCATTGTGATCGATCCCCCTTTACTTCCCCACCCCGCTTACCGTCCTTATGTCACTGCTCCCCTTATTGCTCCTCCCCTTATTGCTCCTGAGGGGTTTATCTGCTCTGGGTTCCCTGTGTTGCGAGCTCTGGCCTGTGCCAGTATACGTGTTCTGGTCTAGCCACATTTGTAAGGTAGATTTGGGATCATGGTAGTGGTCTGGGGGCAGGGAGAGGAAGCATTAAGAACTAGACTAGAGGAAGGTTGTGTTTCGGGAGCACTTGAGTGGAGGTCCAATGTCCATTTGCTGCCCGTAATACTTTATAAATAAATGTATGTACATAGATCTTTTCCCCTGTCATTGTATATAAATGTATTTACATATATGCATTCCTATATTTAGACCTCTGTAATTGTCCTTTGCCTCCCAGTTCTCTGCTTTATTTCCTTTTACTTTCCTCTCATCCCACTCATGTTCAGCCTTCATTCGGGGCAAACAGTCCTTTTATAAAGTTAATAAGATACAAATATAGGAGGCCTATTCTGGAAAATCTTCAGTAGATGCTGGGTTTCCATCTTTGCCCAACTGCATCCCTGGAACCTTTATCCTCTGCAAATTGTTTGGTTTATAGATATTATGAGTTGAACAGGTTAATTTTTAATTTAATGACATTTACCAAGACATGCTCTGTGCTCTAAAGACGTTAACAAAGGAGCTGGGGCACCTAACGCTGACCTGAAATAGGAACAGTATGAGGTGTGTATCGCTATGGTGCTGAACAGGGTTTAGCAGTCTCCATACTGAAACAGACTAGGAAGGCAGGCTTGGTCATTAGGCTTCTGCTTCCTGTCAAGTCAATTCTGCTTTATTGGTGGCACCCTTTGAGTTCCTTTGCTTGGGTGTCCACAGAAAGCCTGCTCTTGTGGTCGTCTGGGGAAAGTGTCCAGTTTCTGTACAGCAGGAGCCCTGGTGGTGTAGTGGTTGGTTATGTGTTGGGTTGCGATCTGCAAGGTTTGCGGTTTGAAACCACCAGTTGCTCTGAGGGAGAAAAGACTGGGCTTTCTACTCTTGTAAACAGAAAGCTACAGGGCAGTTCTACCCTATTTATAGGGCCGTTGTGTACTGAGCTTCACTTGAGCTTCTGTACATCCGAGCCGCCTAGTGAGACCTTTCCTAGCTCCCACGTGACTGTGGTAACTGTGACTCCATAGGGTCGCCCTGACTCGACAGGCTTGGTTTGGGTTTTGGTGTTCTGGACTTACTGAAAGAGAAACTTTTCATTACAGTCTTGGTTTTAACAAGCCCTTCTTGGGTGATTTTTAAACATGGTCTATTCAGCTATAATTAACACATCACACAGTTGAATAGTTCATTCGTATTAGGAACCCGTTCTTCCTTCTGTATCCTTTGCTGTTGGCTCTCCACCCCCACCCCCTTCATGTAATTTTGATGCATCTAAAACTGGTATGTATATACATATGTTTTTAAGTATAGGGCAATTAGTATAATTCCACTGGTAGATATTGGATCGGTGTTGGAAACAGTAATGAGTATAATATGCTCAGTGGCACATTATAGCTGAAATGGCTTGGCTTGCTAATACTAATGATTGACAGCGAGTGGCTTAAGTGGTTTAATTTTATGAGAGTTTTCTTATACCCTGTAATCTGTGCTCAATTCTGTAAACCCCAATCTTTGAATTTGCATAATGACCTTACATTCATATTCATATAAGAACATTTAGTAATGATTAGTAACACCAGCTTTTTATCCATTTTGAGATTTAAATGTTTTTATCTGTCTAGTTTTTTTCTTTAAAACATTTTTAAAAATAGCTATGTACAGAAGGATTAAAAAAATTAGTCTTCTGACCCTTTATTCTTTGTAGAATCAGCTACTTAAAAAAATTCTTTGTGTCCCTTTGGCAGTGTGTTTTTTTTTTAAACTTTCTTTACTCAGTTGAGATCCTGTTGTGTTTGTTTATAGTCTGTAGCTTAGCTGGCTTTTCTTTCTTAATAATGTGTCTTAGAAGTGGTTTCATCTTAGTGATAGGGATTTTTCTGGAATGCTCTGTTAGATGTGATTGTTATGTAAATGTGCCATCATTCACAATTAATAGTTGTACAATTAGGTTAAAAAGAAGTGAGGGAATGCCACGAAACTTCTACACTCATAAACTATTGCTTCATTAAGTAATTTCACCCTTATTTACGTGCGTGTGTGAGGATGTCTGCAGAACAAATGACAGGACATAGGATTGCTGGGACCAGGGGCATGCTTTCGGGTAGACTTGCCCAGGTGTCTTCCAAAAGTAGTCCCACCTCATACTCTCCCAGTAATGTCTCCCTGGCACTTCATGGTGACTTTCAGAAGTGCTCACACTGTTGCATAGAGTCTTGACTGTGGTTTGGATAAAAGCTATTTTTCTAGTTTTCAGCCAGGCGGTATAGAATGTAGACCATTTGGACCTTATCAACAGAAAATTTAAGAGCTTTTGTTCATATAAAGCGAAGCGAACTTTTAAAGGAACCCCAAACAGTGAAATTGCTACCTGAAATCTTTCCGAATGTGTGAAAGCTGATGTGATTAAGTTGGACATTAAACAAACACTGTTTTTTTATTACTGCTTTACAGATTCCGTTCTAGCAACAGATTTTATTTGTAAATATTAGCTGTTATCACTGATAGGCTCAGAATAATATTTACTGCATTTCTCATTCTACAGAGTCTGCCGTATGCAGTGTCAGACACTTTTGATGAATAGTGTTTTAGTTGCAAGTGACAGATACCCATGCTTTTTAATATGCAGATGTTGTTCTGATCAAATTCTTTTTAAGTCTTTCACAAGTGCACTTTGAAAAAACTTATGATTACCGTATATACTCGAATATAAGCCAACCCGAATATCAGCTGAGGCACCTAATTTTACCACAAAGACTGCATTAAAAATGTGCTGAAAAACTCGGCTTACACACCAGTGTGTACAGTATCTAGAAGTAAATTCCTCTAGAATCTAGCGTCTAGATAATTGTGAGGGCTGCCTGCAAGTTTTTAGTTCTTACTGCTGGTTTGGAATCAAATAGGAACACCTTGAGATTTTCTGTAAACCAAAGACTTACAGATAAACGGTAGCTTCTTGGTATTATTTTAACTGGACAGTTACGAGCAGAACAGAAGCTTTTGTTTCTGGAGGTAGACGTCCAAGTGAGGAATCCCGGAGGTCTCCTTTTTGCGCCGGCGCACCTTGCATTGATTTGTAATGATGTCATTCCTCTACTTACAGGTAGGCGAAAACCAAGAGTTCATCGACCTCGCTCTCCAATCTTGGAAGAAAAAGACATCCCACCCCTCGACTTCCCCAAGTCCTCTGAGGATTTAATGGTGCCTAATGAGCAGATAATGAATGTCATTGCCATTTACGAGGTCCTGCGGAACTTTGGCACTGTGCTGAGATTGTCCCCTTTTCGCTTTGAGGACTTCTGCGCGGCTCTGGTAAGCCAGGAGCAGTGCACCCTCATGGCCGAGATGCACGTCGTGCTTCTGAAGGCGGTGTTGCGCGAGGAAGACACGTCGAATACTACCTTTGGCCCCGCTGACCTGAAGGACAGCGTCAACTCCACACTGTATTTCATTGACGGGATGACGTGGCCCGAGGTGCTGCGGGTGTACTGCGAGAGTGACAAGGAGTACCACCACGTGCTTCCGTACCAGGAAGCCGAGGACTACCCCTACGGACCCGTCGAGAACAAAATCAAGGTTCTGCAGTTCTTGGTCGATCAGTTTCTCACCACCAATATCGCGCGGGAGGAGTTGATGTCCGAAGGGGTGATCCAGTACGACGACCATTGTCGGGTGTGTCACAAACTCGGGGATTTGCTTTGCTGCGAGACTTGCTCGGCCGTGTACCACTTGGAATGTGTGAAGCCGCCTCTTGAGGAGGTGCCCGAGGACGAGTGGCAGTGCGAGGTCTGTGTAGCGCATAAGGTGCCTGGAGTGACTGACTGTGTGGCTGAAATCCAAAAAAACAAACCCTATATTCGACACGAGCCCATTGGCTATGACCGAAGTCGGAGGAAATACTGGTTCTTAAACCGAAGACTCATAATGTAAGTAAAGCCGGTCTTTGTTCTGGGTTGTGGCGCGGTTGGTGGAGGGCCAGAGCTTTGTGGGTAACGTGGTGACGAGTTGAAGGAATGGGTGCATCCAGATCTACCCACCTCTGCCCTCCAGCCTGCCCCAGTGCAACCCCTGCCCTGCGCTTGGTGGTGGAATTCCTCTCTAATGTTACCCTATTTCCACGGAAACGGCTTGCACGAGCAAACCTAGCCTTCAGAGTAGTCCGACCTGCCCCTCTGGGTGCCGCTTCCCAGAAGGTAAGCACAACAGACTGGGGACCAGCGTCCAGCGTCAGCTTGCTGAGGGTTTTCCAGGCAAGTCGGGCCCCGGGCAGAGGTGTGGTGTGGATTCGGTGTTGGTCATCCCGTAGAAATACCAGCCGAGGGACCGGGCTTCTTGGTAGTTTCAGCTTCTGCAATCTTCATTGACTTCTCTTCATTCTCAGGATTCGGTCAGGTCAGAAAATCCTGACTGGAATGACATGCATGTCAAAGTCAGGTATGAAAAGGGGAGCAGAATTTCATCGGTACATTGTCCAGCCACCCCAGGCTCGTTCCTAGTGCATGAAGATGGTACAGGCTAAGCAGAGATCTTGGCAGTGGCCGCCAAGTGTCCCTTCATGGCTCTCCTGAGAATTTCCTGAGTGTCTGTCTCGGGTTGCGTCTCACGTAGCCTCCTCTTTTCCGGTTTCCGAAATCATCTTTTGTCTCTAGTTTCAGTGGCATACGTTGTCCAGAGCTTCTTGACATGGAATATATGGGCGATGATATTTCCGTGGACTTAGGAACCCTAGTGGCATAGTGTTTGCGTCTTGAGCTGCTAACCTCGAGGTCAGCAGTGTAACCAGCCGCTCCTCCAGAGATGGGAGGCTTTCTACTCCCGTGAAGAGTGACAGTCTCAGAAACTCAACAGGGGCAGCTCCACCTTGCCCTATAGGGCCGCCATGAATCAGAATTGACTCGATTGGCAGTGAGTTTTTTTTAAGGGTACAGAATGCCTTTTGAGGGAACCTTGGTGGCGTTGTTGGCAAGCATTGGACTGCTAATCCCAAGGTCAGCAGTTTGAACCTACTAGTTGCTCTGTAGGAGAAAGATGAGGTGCTGTGCTCCCATAAAGATTTAAGGTTGGCTGTTCAAACCCACCATCTACTCCCTGGGAGAAAGAATGAAGCTGGCTACTCTGGTAACATGTTATAGTCTTGGTAACCCTAAGGAGCGCTTTTATTTATCCTATAGGGTCACCATGAGCTGAAATCCACTCACTAGCAGTGCGAAGTGGGTTTGTCTTTTTGTTTTGGCATGTCTTGAAGATACCTGATAAGAAGAAAAAAAAATTTCTACTTGATAGTTTGGCTGAATGTAGGGTTCTAGATTGAAGATAATTTTCTTTCAGAGTTGTGTACATTTGTCCTGTTGTTTATGGGACTGCTTTTGAGAACTCCGAAGATGTTGTGTTTCTGATTCTTTGTATGGGCGTCTCGTTTGGACTCACTTGGAAGCTTATAGGATCTTTTTGCCTGTGGTGCTGTACGTTTTTGCAGTTGGACTTTTACATTTTATGTGCTTGTATTGGTCTGTTTTCAAACATCGGGTAATTGCAGGAGGAGCTTCCAAGGAGCCCTGATGGTAGAGTGGGTTGAACATTGCGGCTAACTGAAAGGTCTGAGGTTTGAATCCACCAGCCTGTCTGTGGGAGAAAGAAGAGGCAGTTAGTTCCATTCTGTAAAGACTTACAGCCTCAGAAACTGTGGGGCAGTTCTTTCCTTTCGGGTCACTCTGAAGGTCCCGGTGAGTCAGAATGGGAGCTTCCAGTCTGCTGGGTCTGTCCTTCACTACTGAGGAGTTCTCCCGAGGACTTCCTCTGCTTTCCTCTGCTGCATGTAGGGCCAGCTGTTGCTTTATTGTACGCTCTACTTCCTATTTTGGGCCTTTGATTTTCTTATCTATTCTCTCCAGTTTCCCTTTTTGTTTTTATTCTTTTGCGGGTATATGTGTGTTGCTTAATTTTCCTAGAAGATCCCCTTATCTTGATCTTTGTTGCTTCTAAAGAGTTTCTTCCTAGTGTTTGTGTAAGAGCCCTGACGGCGTAGGTAGCGGGTTACGAGATGGGCCACTTCGGGGAGAAAGGCTTTCTACTTCTGGAGGCAGTTAGTCTTGGGAACCCAAAGGGGCGGCTCTGTATGCCATGTCCTATAGGGTCGCTATGAGGCAGACTCAACTCAAGGGTAGCGAGTTTGATTTTGGTCTGGCTGCTATGCTTGCAGTCAGGTCTCTAGTTTAAGTGCACCTACCTGTTTGCAGTGTCTTTTGAGGATGGTGAGTATCCATTGGATTGGTTCTGGGCTTACCCTTTCTTGGCTGGGTTTGGGCTTTGAGTCTGCTAGGGGTCACTGTCTCTGCTTTCTAGGTTCTGATTTTTGCCGTCGCTTGTCATTTCTCTCTCCTGTGAGTTTATGTCTTGAAAACAAGTCTGTTAGCATGATTTCACAGTTTCATGGTCTAATAGAATTAGATGTGTGCTTCCAATCTGTCACCTTAATCTAGAAACGGATATGTAAAACGATATATAAAGTTTTAGGAGTGGCTGGATTCATGGTTGTTGGTTTTTTTTTTTATGAAATCAATAGTCTGCTGCTTTTCTAAGTTGAACAGTACAGTTCTTGAAATTTTATACTTGGCAATACAACATGATTTAAGCTTATTTGTCTTAAAAGCTTTAATTGTAGTTGGTCACAGTGTCTGGCTTAATGCCCGTCCCTTGATGGTAAGTTCAGACTTACCAGGGGCGATTGCTTTCTTGATGCTGTGACATTCTGAGTGTTGCCTGTAAAGTCAAACATAAAACTTAAAAATGTCATGTTCGTGATAATGAAGTGTCCTGTGCTAATTGTTTTATTAATCGGAAAGACTTTGACTCTCTTATTAAAATTCATTTGAAGAATTTCAGCAAAAGTGCCCCCTTGTGGTAGATTGTAGATGGGCTCTGGTGAAACTTTTCAAGCCCCTTGCTGTTGAGGCGATTGATTCCTAAAGGACGTGCCCGCAGGGTTCCAAGACTGTAATCTCTATGGAAGCTGACTCACAGGAAAGTTGTGAAGCCACGTAAACAGCTCAGTGACAGTGTAAGGAGGCTTAGTATATATGCTGCAAGGTCCACAGTTCAAACCTGCCAGCCACTCCTGGGAGAAAGGGGAAGCTGTCTGGTCCCTTAAAGATGTACAGTTTTGGAAACCCTAAGAAGCAGCTCAAGTCTGCCCCGTGGGGTCACTGTATATGGAATTGGCTCAGTGGCAGTGGTCATTGTTCTTGTTTAAAAAGCATTTGAAAGTGTGCTGTTTGCATACTTTTGCAAAGTCAATAATAAAAGAAATAGCGTTATACACGAGCTTAGTACACATCTAAGAAAGGTAAACATTCAACCTAGAACTTGGAGATTAGTTGTGATTCAGCATTTCAGTGAGCCAAGCGTCTTTAAATACCGGCGCACCTCGGAGAGCTTGTGGGCATGGTCCCAGACAACTGCCAGAAAGGAAGTCACGGGCCTTTTTCTGGTTTCTCGGTGCGTATCAGGGGAGCCCAGGTCGTTTAGTGGTTAGCCCTTGGGCTGCTCCACAACAGTTTGAAATCACCAGGTTTCTACTCCTGCCAAAAGAAAGATGAGGCTTTCTACTCCTGCCAAAAGTTCCAGTCTCCCAAGCCCACAGGGCCAGTCCTACCCAGCCCAAGAGGGTCGCTGTGAATTGGAATGGACTAGATGGCAGTGAGTTGCAGGGGGTTTTGTTTTGAGTTGTTTGTTGTTGTTTTTTACAGAGTATCTAAGCGTTACTGTACTGTAGCCTTAAGGACCTCTGGTGGTGCTGTGCTAACTGCAAGGCCAGCAGTTTGAAACCACCAGCCACTCCTCCAGAGAGAAATTAGGCTATCTACTCCTGGTAAGGGTTATAGTCTCAGAAACCTACAAGGGCAGTTCTACTCTGTCCTATAGGGCTGCCATGAATCAGAATTTCATTGAGCGAGTGAGCTACGGTAGTCTATCTGCTAAGTGGGCAATAGTATAGCATGGAAAAATTTGAAAATACTCTAAGAATGACTGAAAGGTAACAGTACCATGAAGTGAGCACATGCTGTTGTTAAAAGTAGTATAATGTGTTAAAAACAAACAAACAACACGATACAATTGGAGCGCAAGAACATAGGCTATGCCTGCATTGTTTCATCCTCTCAGTCTTTTGTTCTGAACTTGAAACTGGGAGTGGAACAGGAATTGCCCGAGTAGATTAGTACCCTTTTCCTGCAAGGCATTTTAAAACTGCATTCAATCCCCCCCCCCTGCCCCCACCCCAAGAACAAACAAAGTTCATGCTTTCTGGTTTATACAGCTTTCCAGCCCCTACCCCTCAGATGTGGTCCAGACTTTTCTTTCTCCCGAGCCCCAGGACCCAGTGTCCAGCAGCTTTCTAGTTAGGTCCACATGGCAGACACCTCAAAACATCCTGGCTGAAAGGAAACCATTTCCCCCCGGTTTTTGCTCATTTTCCACTCTCGCCATCTTAGTAAACAGGTCTATCGAGGAACACTCACTCACTCACTCACTCACTCACTCACTCACTCACTCACTCACTCACTCACTCACTCACTCACTGCTGGACCTTAGTGACCCTATAGGACAGGGGAGAACTGCCCTGGTGAGTTTACAAGACTGTCACTATTGGGACTAGATAGCCCTGTCGTTCTCCGAGGAGTGGCTGGTGGCTTCAAACTGCTTACCTTAGGGTTAGCAGCCCAACATGTAATCACTGTGCCACCAGGCCTCTCTTTGAGAAACCTGTGTGGTAATCATTAAGAATTGATACCAAACTTGTCCTGAGTAGTTGGAGATTGAGGAAGTCCTAAATATCCAACTCTTCCAACCTGCTAGCCTGCTCCATTTCCTCAGTGTTTCTGGATTCTGTGAATCACTGCTTCCCAAAGAAACTCATGAAAGTTCGAGGAAATGTCTCGAAATGTCTCGTGGTGATGGATGCTGTTCAGGCCACAATCCATAGGTTAGGCAGGGATGAGCTAGAAGCTGGGGCCAGAGAATGAGTTCCCCTCCTGGCTCTTGATGGTGATAAGATCACACCCTTGCTTCTCAGAGAGCTCACTTAGAATGTCGCAGAATAGTATTGCAGGAAATCATCTTCACAAGTGCTTCCAGGCAAATCCTGAAAGTATCTTCCCCTTCTTACCAGGCCCTGCAGGGAAAGGTGTTTCGGTAGGAGTTACATTGAATATCACCACTTACATATAACCTTTCACCCATATGTAATAATCTGTCTCTACCCCTGGACTGTATTTTATTTATGCACATATGTCCTGGGGCCTCCGGCAGGATATTTCCAGTAGCCATCAGCCTCCTATTAATCGTAAGCAGCCATGCTTTCTCCCCCCAGCTGTAGCATATCATTACAAGTAACAAACAGTAACCAAGATCACCAACCAAGATCACCATTAATCAAAGGTGTGGCCCAGTTCACATCCTCTACTTAGGTCAGCTCTTAATCTCATTTTATTCCTGTTCATTAGCTGATAACACCCTTCAAAATGAGACTTAAAGCCACATGGAATCCAGAATTATTAAATATCACATAAGGGATTATATCTAGAAGGGCTATATTGAGTATAACTTACCTAAGAGTAATCTTTTATATATTGCGTATATTATATTCTTTACCTCAAAAAGGCAGTGGCATCTTCGTTAAGCTTATTCCATTTACCCCCCAGCTGGTCTACATGTAGCCCCCCTCCCACTTTCTACTCGCCCTTCCCCACGGGATCATTTTTAAGGCAGCAACGCAGGTCAGATCTCGTCTTCTCCCAAGTTGAAAGACCTCACATTTACAGTGATACCTTGATTGTTGAGCTCAATTCCTTCCAAATTCATGTTCATACAATGAAAAGATTGAGAACTGAACCTGTTTTTACCTTAAGAAATAGTGGAAACCAAGTAAATGGTTCTGAAGCCCCAAAATCACCCTTATAAATTCACTATGGAGGGTCTTAGTCCTCTCACACAGTGCTGGCTCTGATACCCGATAGCCATTGGGTTGCTTCTGATATTGCAAGTTAACTAACTTTTCAATCTCTTTGATGGTTAATGATCTTTCTCTACACAAGCCGCTTTAATCACACATTTTTCCTCCTCCAAACTATTGATAATTGTCGACTTTGCCATGTTGTATTCAACTGCCAAATCAGACAAGCAGTGACCTGATTCAAATTTCAAAATGATTTCTTTCTTTAACTCTGTTGTGCTTCTCAGTTTTCTTCTTAGCTTCACTGCTGGTAAGAGCCCTGGTGGTGGAGTGGTTACTTTTGGACTGCAGTTCAAAACAACCCCAGCGCTGAGGGAGAAAGATAGGGCTTTCTTCTCCCACTGAACAGTTGCCCTCTCAAACCCATAGGGGTCTCTATGAGTCGGCATGTGTTTGGTTTTTTGATTTTCTGCTGGCGTGTTGCTTCGGCGGCACATATGCTGCAATTGATTTTCTGCTGGTATTGCTAACTTGCTTCGGAGTCATGGCTGTGATATTTTACACAAATCAGCCCAGAGCTGAATGTCTGATCGCACCAATACAAGCACTGTGTGCTGTCGGGCAAGAACGGCGCCTAGACTGAATCGCCACCCCTTTGTGTCCATTTTTCAAGTTACAAACACCAAGTGAATTGTTTTTAAGCTGGGGCTCTTCGGCAACTATGGTGTTTCCATTTGTTCTTAGCAGAAAGTCTAAACGCATGTTAACATAGGTCCCTGTTTTCACGTAGACTTTTCTTGCTTCCCAACACCCAAAACACGGTAAATCAAACACCCTAAAACGTCATCGTTAACTTGGCTTATTAACATAGCTTTCAAAGCTCAGCCTGTTAATGCCACTTCTAAGGGCGATTCCCCCGCCCCCCAACACACACAGTGAGCCCTCCCTCTTGGAGCCTGTAACACTTCTGGTGTTGTTTTTTTTTAACATTTTATTAGGGACCCATACAACTCTTATCACAATCCATACATACATCAATTGTGTAAAGCACATCTGTACATTCTTTGCCCTCATCATTCTCAAAACATTTGCTCTCAACTTAAACCCTTTGCATCAAGTCCTCTTTTTTCCCCCTCCCTCCCCGCTACCCCCTCCCTCTTGAGCCCTTGGTAATTTATATATTATTATTTTGTCATCTCTTGCCCTATCCGGCGTCTCCCTTCACCCCATTTTCTGTTGTCTACCCCCCAGGGAGGAGGTCACATGTAGATCCTTATAATCCGTTCCCTCTTTCCAGCCCACTCACCCTCTACCCTCCCAGTATCGCCCCTCACAGCCCTGGTTCTGAAGGTATCATCCGCCCTGGATTCCCTGTGCCTCCAGCTCCCATATGCACCAGTGTGCATCCTCTGCTCTATCCAGACTTTCAAGGTAGCATTCGGATGATGGTAGTTGGTGGGGGGGGGGGGGGGGGAATCATTTAGAAACTGAGGAAAGCTGTATTCTTCATTGGTGCTACATCGCACCCTGACTGACTTGTCTCCTCCCCTCCACCCCTCTGTGAGGGGCACTTCCACATGTTTTAAGGGAGATAGTGTACTTCTTACAAAGGTCAGGAAGAGATAGCGATGGCGCACATTCCGCCTGCTAGATGCTGGCGCTGTCCTGAGAACTGCATGTGTTTTAGTTCATTTCAGTCGCGCACAGCACTAGATAGGAGTACTGTCACCCCGTTGCTTAGATGGAGAATTTGAAATCCAGAAAGGCTAACTAATTTATCCACGATCACTCGACTTGTACGTGGTAGAATCGGAATTTGAATCTGTGTTCCGACTCCAGAATCTGCCTTATAACCACTACTTGGGCTGCCTGACCAGTAGTTGATTGCTGACTCTCCAGTGTTCCTTGTTATTCATCTTTATGGGCTCGCTTAGAAATGAACATGAACTTTGTGGTAGTCATTAACCTTCCTTCTACTTACTGTGCCTTGGTGAAAAACAGACAAACTTTAGAACCCTGATTTATATATATGCATGGTTGTTCTTAGTTGAGTAGTTGGCATACATTTTCATCCCAGTTTGCCTCCTCTCCCCCTCTGCCCCTCCCAGTGCCTTGAGACTGTGTCCTGGTCTAGTTTGGGTCTAGTTTGGGTCTGCATAAGGAGCAACAGCAGTGGTTCTCAACCTTCCTAAGCCTGCGACCCCTTAATACCGTGCCTCACGTGGTGGTGACCCCAACCACAGAACTGTTTTCATTGCTCCTTCATCACTGCCATTTTGCTACTGTTAGGAATCGGGCCACCCTGGTACAGGGGTTGCGAGGCCCCCAGGTTGAGACCCGCTGTGCTACAGAAACCACTTGGTTACCTCCAGACCGCTTAGCTGTCCACATGCATTAGTGTATATTTATAGAGAAAAGCTGTTGCTTAAAGTGACTTTTGCCATTAGCCCAGAGACCCCTGATAGGAAGTAAGCTGGCTTGGGCCTACGCATTCTGGCTCTAGCCTCGCCTCCCCGGGGCTGCTGTTCAGGCTGCTCTGCCACCCGATGCGGTGTTTTTAATGACTTTATCCATGAGCCACGTGTGAGCGTTAGCTTTGAATAGAATAAGAACTTGACTGGGAGCCCCACTTTTGAGCGGCATTAACAGTGCTCTCTGGACGTGAAGACTCTGGAAAACGTGCTGGATGAGGCGCGATGGGAGTTTCTGAACATGTTTTGCCTGGCAAAGACAAAGCAGAGTAAAATTACAGCTGCCGTGAACGAGTTGAAGGACGGTGTGGAGGAGGTGTGAGGTTTCTTTCATATCAGATAGCAGGCACCACCAGACGCGTGCCTGGAAACATTTGGAGACTGAGTCA
This sequence comes from Tenrec ecaudatus, assembly GCF_050624435.1. Lineage (NCBI taxonomy): Eukaryota > Metazoa > Chordata > Mammalia > Afrosoricida > Tenrecidae > Tenrec > Tenrec ecaudatus. The sequence continues at coordinate 144,082,395 of NC_134539.1, read as the reverse complement.
CACTCTGATAGTTTCTTCCTACAAGAGCAATGCTCAGGGTGGACCAGTCAACCCTCCCCCTAATCTGCCAGTTGCTTGGGGGGCTGGGGCGGGGTGGATGGGACAGGATTCCCATTTCGTTAAATTTATTCCCAGAGCCTCTCATTTTTATGTTGCAACTTGTGGCTGTGAATTACATTTTCTCTCCTCCCCAAATTTTGATGCAGAATGTTGTTGTTTTCCTTTGACATGCTTAGCTATTTCTGAATAAAAAGGGGATACGTAAATGATAAGAATTCTTGTGGTTGGTTCAGCATCTCCAGGAAGACGTAAACTACCTCCCTCCCCGCCAAGTCCGACTCATAGCGCCCCGCAGAGCAGAGTGGGCCAGCCCGTGCGTGTCCAGACGAGCTCTGTCCAGGCATAGGTAGCCCTGTCTCGCTCCCTTTCTACCAGAGGACATCATTAAATGGGTCCCTTGGAAGAGAAAAGCCGGGGTTGCCCTGTTTCTTCCCATTTTCCTGTTGGATCTGGGCTTAACATTGGAGACCTCTGCTTGTTCGTGCTCACGAAGTACTTTATGATTGGATTCGTGCTAAGTACTTTATGATCACCTAATTAGATTTTTTTATATGACATTGCCTTTCAAAAGTATTAGGTGAATCTTTTTAGAGGATTCTGACCTCTTTCACATTGAAAATTGGAGTAAGACCAGTGCCACCACTCTGCCTTAATACCCATTGAGAGTGAAATGTAGAGCAGATGAAATAAAAAGCAATTGTCAGAAATATGTGTTAAAGGGTTTTGACAGAGAAATATCATGACCTCAAGTGTCAGCAGATAATGATTTGAAAGAGCAAGGCTAGGGACTTGTATTAGGGACTTGTATTAATCAAGAAATGTTTTTATTTATTAAAAATGAACTATTCTTTATTTTTAAAGTTTGCATTATCTTCGTTCCCTTCTATTGTGCCCATGATTTAATGTATCAGTTACAAGTTGTGCTGCTAACCTGGAGGTCAGCAGTTCAAATCCACCAAGTGCCCCACTGGAGAAACAGGAGGCTATCAGCTCCTGTATCCATTTACAGCCCCAGAAGCCCTAGGGAGCAGCTCTACTGTACTCTGCTATAGCTCTGCTCTAGGGCTGCTGTGGATTTGAACTGACTCGATGGCAGCCGTTTGTTTTTTCTTCAGAAGTACTAAATAACTCGCTCCTGGAATGCTGCTGATTTTCTGTTTTTATTTATTCACTACCTTAATAGTAGATTGACACGGTGGCTGCAGCAACTATCCCAAACAAGAATAGCAATTGTGAGGATGGGACAGGACTGGGTTATCTTGTGTTTTTTTGTACATTGGGTTGCTATGTGTTGGGAGTCAAGAGTACCTTTAATTAAAAAAAAAATCATTTTATTAAAAAATCATTTTATTGGGGGCTCATACAGCTCTTAACACAATCCATCCATCCATTGTGTCAAGCACATTTGTACATATGTTGCTGTCATCATTTTCAAAACATTTTCTTTCTACTTGAGCCCTTGGTATCAGCTCATTTCCCCCCTCCCCCTCCCTTTCTCACGAACCCTTGATAATTTACATATGATTTTTCCATGCCTTGTACTGACCGCTGCCTCCCTTCACCCACTTTTCTGTTGTCCCTCCCCCTGGGAGGGGGTTATATGGAGATCATTGTGATCGGTTTCCCCTTTCTCCGCCCCACCTTCCCCTTCCCCTCTTTGTATTGCTACTCTCGTTATTGGTCTTGAGGGGGTTACCTACCTTTAATTTTTAAAATGGCCCTGAGGACAGACACTGTTTTTCCCCATTTGAGCAGTAAGGGACTGAGCTCACTGGAAGCCAGTTTTCCCTCAAAGCCCGCTGTACCCACCCTGTCCACTTGCCTTTGAGTGACAGGCACCTGCCTGCGCACCTGAAAGCTTTACTGCGAGGAGGAAAGAGTAATAGCATCAGACCGACTCTGAGGCTGGTCACAGGAGTTCGTCTTGAGTTTCAGGTTCTGGGCGGGCTAAACTAATACTTTTTTCCTGCTACTGTCCCCAGAGTATTTTAGCCGAAGTTGCCGTGGGCTAGAAAGTCAAAATAATTCGAGTTTGCTCAAATAAATCAGAGAGACTTGATTTGGGGTGAGGCTTGAGGGCATCTCTGCAAACAAACAGGTTGCATCTTCGGGTTATCTGTTTTCCCTCTTCATGGGAAGTGCCTGTGTGTCTAACCGAGAGACATGCCTGTGTGTCTAACCGAGAAGGTGTTTTGTACTTCTTTTTAACAGAGAAGAAGACACAGAAAATGAAGATGAAAAGAAAATCTGGTACTACAGCACAAAGGTCCAGCTTGCAGAGTTAATGGACTGTCTAGACAGAGATTACTGGGAAGCAGAACTTTGCAAAATTCTAGAAGAGATGCGGGAAGAAATCCACCGGCACATGGACATAACCGAAGACCTGACCAACAAAGCCCGGGGCAGCAACAAATCCTTCTTGGCCGCGGCGAATGGTAAGCGGGCCATCGGCGGGCGGGCTCCTGTTTGTTGTTGTTGTTGTATTTGAGAGGAACTCTTGCTCTGAAACCACAGGACTTGATAGTATGTTTTAACTGTCCAACAAATGGATTTTACTTTATCTCATCTCTATTTCTCCAGAGCACCTCTGCCTCCACCGAGAGGATTGTGGGCATCTCTCAGTGTGCTGGCTAGTCTCGGTCATGACCCATATTCCCCAAATGCTTTTTTCTTGAATCCATACTTTAAAAAAAAATCTTGTTGGGCACCCGCCCTGGTGGCACTGCTGGGTAAGTGTAGGACTGCTGACTACCAGGCTGGTGGTTCTAACCCACCAAGTCACTCCATGGGAGAAAGATGGGGCTATTGGGCTGCCTCTCCCCTGGGATTAACAGCTTCAGATACCCTGCAGAAGGTCACTTGCTGTCAGAAGTGACTCAGTGGCTTTGGGTGTATTATTTATTATTTTCAAAATACTAAGGTTGTATTTACAAAGCTTTTTGTTGTACAGAAACTAAAAATGTGGTTACAATCTCAGTGTAATTGGCACCCACCAGTGGTTCAGACTCACCGGTCACAGCTCTGCAGGCTACAGCGGAGTCATCCACGGAAACCCAGTAACGACAATTTTGGTGGGGCGAAGTTCCCAGGCTTGGTGGTGGATTTCCAAGAGGGACTAGAGAGAGGAAGGTGGAATGTCTCTTTGGTGGGAGATTATTTTTACTGATAAGAAGAATCGCTTACAACCTGAGTTCTACCAGCATGGTTTATATTCTTTTTTTTTTTTTTTTTATATTCTTATTGTGTGTCAGTGACACTTAAGTATTACACCGTGGTACTTGCACGCCTGTTTATTTATACAGGATTTGTAAGCAATAATCTCATGGTCTTTTCCATTCACCGTCTTTGGTGAATCACAAAAATACTCAAGAAAATAACAGCATGCATTTTCAGTACTTTAGAGGGTGTTTAAAACACCGGGGCATGCTACACTGGAGATGGCTTCCTGAAAATTCACGTTTGATAAGCTGATGACATCACCGGGTTCAGTCTTCTTTTTCTTTCTTTCTTTTTTAAGGAAAAAAGAAAAATCCACCAGTGTTAATTTGAATTAAGCTCTCCTTGGAATTCAACAAATTTCACATCACAACACAATTATATCCCAGCATTTCCCCCCAAATGGACTTCACTAAAAATTGAGAACATCAAAGTTGGAAAGGGATGATGGTCTCATGCTATGATAAATATATGGTTTTGTTACATAATTAAACATGTGAAGAATGAAAAAATATTTTTAAAATCTTTACTTACTACTTTATTTCATTAAGCTGACAATTTTAGAAGGTTTCCACAGACCTTGTCCCCATTTTCCTTCTAATGGATGTCCTATGTTAACTAGCTGCATCGGGTCACCCATTGTTGATATGCTGTGATTTTCTAAAGTCCATTCTATATTCAGGTTTGTCTCATTTTTACCCAGTGTCCTTTTCCTGGTCCCTGGTCTCACCCAGGGCACCAAAGTATATTCCTCCGAGGTGCCTCTAGACTCAGATTCCCCTTGTTGTTGATGAACTTGATGGCTTCGAAGAGTCCCTGTCAGGCATTTTGTAGGCTGTCCCTCCAGGGGGGTTGGTTTGATGTTCTTCTGACAGGCATTACGGTGTTTGTTTGGGGGAGGGTCCTTGGGTGGCATAGATGGTTAAACACTGGCTGTTCAATGGACAGTTGGTCATGCAAACCCACACAGCGGCCCCTGGGAAGACCGTGTGCAGCAAAGTTCTTCCCAGGCACAGTGGAGGCTGCTGGGAGTCAGATCAACCTGACAGCAACTAGTTTGGGGAGGTTGTGGGTTTTGGGAAAATGACCTCAGACGTGAAGGACCATTCTAATCACATTGTATCCAGGGGACATGCTGCCAGGATTTCTGGTGGCCTGTGGTTGTGTCTATCGGGAGTATCCTTCCCTGCTTTGCACTGTTCTTGTGAGAAGGTTCTCATTGTGTCTGGCTCACGTTGGAAGGCAAGCATGCCCTAGAGCAGTGGTTCTCAACCTGTGGGTCGAGACCCCTTTGTGGGGTTGAACTACCCTTTGCCGGGGTCGTCGGAATTATAACAGTAGCAAAGTTACAGTTTCTGAAGTAGCAATGAAAATAGTTTTATGCTTAGGGGTCACCACCACATCAGGAATTGTATCCAAGGGTCACCACAGTGGGAAGATTGAGAACCACTGAAGGTGGAGGGTAGAGGGTGGAGAGCTTACATACATCATTGGGCATTCTCCCCAGATTTGCTTATTTCTCCCTATTCATTCATTGATTCTGTATGGAAATTTCCTTATACGTTGAGTAATGATTAATTCTGTGTTATTTATTTTGCAACTCAACTCTTTTTAAAAAAAAGTAATATATACAATTTAAATAGGTGTAAAAAGGTACACAGTGAAAACGGAATTTAACACTCTACGTTTTCAGGTGCTAAGCATTGGCAAATGCTCTTGTTTTAATCTTGTCAAGAGAGTCTGTATTTCATAAGGATCACGTGTGTTTTACTTGAGAGAAATGTGACACTGTCTGGTGCTGTGATGCTTGCCTGGTAGATGGGTTGGAAACCAGTTCTGCTCTGTTGTAGAGGGCTGCTCCGAGTTGGAATCAACCTGATGGCAATGGGTGGATTTATTTATAGGTCGTTGAAGTGATTCTTCCCAGTGCAGTCATGACCGACAAAGCAAAACCAGAACAGATTTGAATTTGTGAGATGTGGGTGTACTGGAACAGGAAAAACCTCTGGGTCACCACCCTGCTAGAAACATAGCCTTCATGTTAGAAATCGGTAGCCTCTGTGCATAGCAACCACATCTCTTGACCAGTGGAGTTGGAAACAATGGTGCCCTGCTCAGAGATGGTGCCTGACCATGCTATAGGCTGCAGTAATGCAGCCTCCCACATCAGGCTCTGTAAGGGGCTCACTATACTCTACCAGGTCTCTTGTTCCAGGGCTTCCACCTGCCATTCTCCTGGTTCCTTGTTCCGGTCGACCTGTATTCAGATCTGCTTGATTTCACTGCATTAGCCACGACAGAACTGGTTCAAAGCCCTGTTTTTAAAAAATAGTACCTTTTAATTTACATTCTGAAAGTGTGCTTAACTGCCCAGTTAAGCTCTTCTGCATACACTATCTGCTGTCCATATAAGCCTATTAATTTTTCCCATTCTCTGTTGATTAGGGGTGGGGGCGGCGGGGATCGCATTTGCATAAAAATAGAATGCTTACCGTCTATACTCGAGTATAAGCTGACCCGAGTACAAGCCGAGGTACCTAATGATTACCTGGGAAACCAGAAAAACTGATTGACTCGAGTATAAGCTTAGGGTAGAAAATGCAGAAGCTATTGGTGAGTTTCAATAATCAAAACAAGTGAAAATAAAATTACTAAAAATTGAGACATCGCTGCAAGCCTCCAGCGTGCTTGGGTTTGGAGTAACCCTGTGCATTCCTACAGTGCTTGCAAGAGCAGCTTTGAAAGGGTTTGAGGTCTTGCTCTACAATATCTGCAGAGCAAGGTTATAGAAATTTCAGACATTTAGGGGAAAAAATTGAGACATCAATGGGGTAATATCTTTAAATATTTATTTTAAATAAAAACATAAATAAAAGGACAAGTAATTTAACATTAATAAACCAGCACAGTAAGTGGAAAGTAGGTTCAACAAAAACAACAATGATACCTTAAGAGTACGATTCCCTGAGCTCAATCAGCAACCAAGCTAAAATGTAAAGAGTTAAAATCCTTCAAAACTGGATTCCTCATCATCATCCGTATCCCAATGCAGAGCTTCATCTGGTGTGAGGTCATCATAGATGCTGTCCTCACTGAGATCGCCGTCATCACCATCACTGCTGTCATTTTCATACAAAGCGCAGTCTTCACTGCCATCCATAGCATTACTGATACTACATTTCTGGAAGGCACGTCGCACCATGTCTTCCGGAATGTCTGCCCATGCATCTCGAACCCACTTTGCTATTAACTCTATGTCAGGCTTCATGAGATTTCCTCCTTTTGTTAGTCGGGCTTGACCAGATGACATCCATTCATGCCACATTCTTCCCACACGGTCTTGAAAAGGCTTATTCAAAGATACATCCAGAGGCTGCAGTACAGATGTAAGCCCACATGGGATAATGGCTAAGTAACTTTACTAGATTTTGCCAAAATTTTTTTATGCCATTCTGATAGGTGGCCTCTGAACATATCCCAAACAAGTAATGATGGCTTTTTCTTGAAGGTTGCTCCTGGTCGTCAGTTCCAAATTTCTTCCAGTAATTTTTTTGTTCCACCTTCATCCATCCAGCCTTTAACATGTGCACGCACAGTAATTCTTGGTGGGAAATTGATCTTTTTAGGCAAGGTCTTTCTTTTAAAAATAATGACAAGACACAGCTTAGTTCCATTAGCCAAACATGATAGAACAAGTGTAAAGTGTTTTTTTTTTTTCATTTCCTGTGGTTTTGAGAAAAATGTTTTTTTCTCCTAAACTTGGCACAGTTCTGTTGCTTGGAAGATCAAAAGTCATGGCAGTTTCATCCATATTCCCAACATCTGCCAATCTTTGTTTTATAATAAATGACTGGAATGACATGATTTTTTTCCTTCAAGGTCTTGTGGCAATTTCTGGGAAATCTTTGTCTCAAACATAGTAGGCCAAACCTATTCACGAAGCGGGTACACCATCCTGCTGATGCAGCAAATTTTTCAATGCCTGGTGCTTTATATTTGTCATCCTTAGCCATTTGTAGAGCAGGTAGTATGCGGATTCCCATGTGTGTTACGCAGTAACCATTTTGATACACTCCATAACCCATTTATGCAGTTCACTCTCTAGAGCCCCATAAAAAGACGTTAAACCACGACAAGCTTTTTCAGCTTTTGGAATCTGTTCCAAGTCAGCCTTCATTTTCTGCCACCCCCTCACTTGCTTTTCGTCAACACAGAATTCCCTACTTGCAATACTGTTATTGCTCTTTTCTGCTCTTGACACAACCTTCATTTTGAAACCAGCCTCATATGACCGGCATTTTTGTTTTGGTTCAAGAGTATCCATTTCTAATAGGATAAAAAAGCAAGACTTTGAAAAAGAACTTTCATGGTAATGCCCCCCTGGGACGTGTTAGCCGGGAGGGGGGCATGCAGGATGTGAATTAACACAGAGACCCGAGGGGAGAGACAGAGCGCAGCCACAGACACATCCTTACCAGTTCAGCTGCCGGCGTAAGTGAATCACTACGGGTGCGTCTGTGAATTGGAGTCGTCCACATCATAGGACGGCTCTGATTGGCTATATGTGAGTAAACAAACATTCAAAGCCCTGCAGTGTCAGCGGGGTTTGAATGAACAACAGAGGGGGCTCAGCAAGATGTTACACCTCGCTGGGGTACCACTGAACCGTGTATAAGCCAAACCTCAGTTTTCCAGCACATTTTTGTGCTTATACATGAGTATATACGGTATATTTAATAAATATAGTCAGTTCAGCTATAGCCAGGCTTTTTCTCACATACTCTGCACCAGTTTCTCTTGAGTGTGGGCATGTTTTTAGAGAACAATAGGCATGCTGCTACACTATAGATTCTGTTATTTGCATACACACTTTGTTTTCAGAACAGCAGCTGTAGTTATCAGGGATTATACAAGGGAGCCTCAAGAAGTTTGTGGAAACATTTTTTTCTTAGATGTGCTTAGAATAGTAGGTAATATTTTCATCGGAAAAGTTGCAGTCTTAAATTTTGCTGGGAGGTCATTAATTGCAAGATCAAATTCTTTTCTCATTCCCTCCCCTCCATGCTATTAATCCAATAATAGGAAGTATTAATCATCTCAACTAGGTTACTTCACCACTTACCATATATACTCCTGTGTAAGCAGAATTTTTCAGCCCATTTTTAAATGCAGTTTTGTGGTACCACTAGGTGCCTCGGCTGATATTGAGTTGGCTTATACTTGAGTATATACGGTAATTTCTTTTTATTAATGTTAACAAATCCCCTTTGCTGTCCTGTGCCCTCTGCTTAGGAGCTCTGGTAGCGTAATGTGTTGAGTTAGGCTGATAACTACAAGGTCTGCTGTTTGAAACTACCAGCCACTCTGCCCGAGAAAGATGAGACTTTTTACTTTTCAACAGTTTGATTGGCATACAGTTCAGTAGTTCAGTCACATTACAAAGAGCTGTAAAATCATCACCACAATCAGGTTTAGAAGATTTTCTTCATTTTTTTTACACAAGTATTTTTGTGATTTTGATTTACATCTATAAGAACAAATGAAAATGAGCCTCTCTTCACATATTTGATCATTTGGGTGTGCCCCCGCCCCCATATATCTTACAACTCAATCATATCAAGAAGAATTTTACAATCATTACCACAAGATTTCCAATTCAACCACTTTTACGTGTATAATTCAGTTCCATTGATTCTATTCTTCATGCTGTACAAGCATTGTTGAAGTCCTTTCCCAAACTAGTCCCCCACCGTTAGCATAACCTCAGTGCCCGCTGGGCTCTTGCACCCATGGTAGCCACAGGCCAAGCTGGGCTTCGTGGCTTCGTCGTTTCCTTGAAAAGATGCTCACTTGTCAACACTTCCATCGTTAAATCACTTTGTAAAAGAGGTTTTTGTACGTCATCACTGTCTGTTCTAATGCTCCCTCCCGCAGATGAGGCTTTCTGCTCCTGTACAGATGCCCAGTCTCAGTCACTCTCTGTCTATAGGGTCACTATTGTTGGAATTGACTCAGTGGCAGGTTGTGCGTGTGAATGACCCTCCGCTTTTAATACGAGAGACCCGTCTCCAGGTCCCCCACAGGCATTGTGGCATGTGTTTTTATGAAGAATGTTGAGTTACCAGAATGAGCTTGTGTGTGCTCAAATTTGTATATACAGGATCATCTTAATTAAAGGATAAAAGCAAACACACAAAAATAGAAGTGGACTTGGGGAAATGTGTAGTAGTTTGTTTGGGGAAAATGTAGAAAAGTGAAAATGTCCAATTTAGGGAGTTGATTGAATTTTTTTGATGAACTCTTGCGATAAAACACTGTATAATGGGGAACGAAATAAGAAAGCATGGCAAACCAGTTCCCGGGTCATGAGGTACTTCAGTGACCTTCCTCTTAAGAACACCTGGAAGAATAGACCATCTTTTGCCATGAATAGAAGCCCTCAGCACGACAAAATTGAAGTTGGTTTCTTTTTGCTGCTTTTCAAAATTTCCACCAGGTATCATGCTACATTTCAGGATCATTTAATCGGTAATATGTTTTATGAAATTAGTCCAACCTTGTGTAGTCATCAAGAACAGCCGGCAGAGTCTTGAGCTCCAGGCTACCACAGCGCCTCAGATAGTGGGCGCACTAAAACTGCTGTGCCGTCAACCTTCTCAGCACCTCCTGGAGTTCATTTTGGATGCAACGGTGGGGCTTAAAGGAAAAGCCACACCACACCCTCTCCACCCCTTTTTGTTGCTGTTGGGTGGTGGTCCAGTCTGGTTACAGAGGCAGAGGGGTTCACAGGAGTTGAAAATTGGTGGGGAAGAGCAGGGAGCAACTTTGCTTTTGATACCTGGTATGAGCAGTGTTCAACTAGGTGTATTACAAGAGGTTTAAACCTCTCCACAACTTTTTAAGGAGTATATCTAAGATGCAGAAGGCAATGGATCCAACATTCAGATGGAAGAATTCTCTATTAAAACACTATTTAATAAAAAAAAAATCCTACTACTCTACAACTGTTAACTTTTATGTGCATTCTCTGAGAACAAGATCTTGGTTATGATATTTTGTTTAGGACTGCCTAATTTAGAGATACCCATAATAATATCTACTGATGTTCTGCAACTTGAGATTTTATGAGCAGTAAGCAAACGGGTTCTGAAAACAGCCAAGAATAGTTTGCGGTGGTCTGAACTTCAATAGCTCACTTACCACCAAGTGGATTCAGCTCAGAACAACTCTGGAGGACAGAGTAGCATGGGCCCTGTTGGTTTCCAAGGCGATACATCTTTACAGGAGCAGAAAGCTTCATCTTTGTTCCACAGAGCAGCCCGTGCTTAACCCACTATGCCACCGGGCCCCACACGGTCTAAACTTAGAAGGTATTTAAAATTATTGTTATTAGTATTAATATATGAGTATTAAATGGTACTAGGAACATAGGAGAATGTGCAGTGGTTTGGCTAAGAAAAGCCAGCTGTTGAAGATTGGGTTGCAGGTGTTTTTAAAAAAAATCATTTTATTGGGGGCTCATACAGCTCTTATCACAATCCATACACACATCAATTGTATACAGCACATTTGTACATTCATTGCTCTCATCATTCTCAAAACATTTGCTCTCCACGTAAGCCCCTGGCATCAGCTCTTCATTTCCCCCTCTCCTTCATGAACCCTTGATAATTTGTAAATTATTATTTTGTCATATCTTACACTGTCCGACATCTCCCTTCACCTACTTTTCTGTTGTCCGTCCCCCAGGGAGGGGGTTATATGTAGATCTTTATAATAGGTTCCCCCTTTCTACTCCACCCTTCTGGTATCACCACTCTCACCACTGGTCCTGAGGGAATTTTCCATCCTGGATTCCCTGTTTTTCCAGTTCCTATCTGTACCAGTGTATATCCTTTGGTCTAACCAGATTTGTTGTTGTTGTTTTTTATTAAAACATTTTATTAGGGGCTCATACAACTCTTATCACAATCCATACATATACATACATCAATTGTATAAAGCACATCTGTACATTCTTTGCCCTAATCATTTTCTTTTTTTACATTTCATTAGGGGCTCATACAACTTTTATCACAATCCATACATATAGGTCTAACCAGATTTGTACGGTAGAATTGGCATCATGATAGTTGGCAGGGAGGAAGCATTTAGGAACTAGAGGAAAGTTGTATGTTTCATCGTTGCTACACTGCACCCTGACTGGCTCATCTCCTCCCTGCAACCCTTCTGTCAAGGGATGTCCAGTTGCCTACAGATGGACTTTGGGTCCCTACTCCGCACTCCCCCTCATTCATAATGATATGATTTTTTTGTTCTTTGATGCCTGATACCTCATCCCTTCAACACCTCATGATCACACAGACTGGTGTGCTTCTTACATGTGGGCTTTGTTGCTTCTGAGCTAGATGACAGTTGTAGGTGTTTTTTGAAAATGAGAAATAATATTGTGGCTTTAAGAAAACGGCATAATTCTTAAGTACATTTCTTTCCTGAAAATGAAAAGATCTTTAGAACTAGTGATTACGGTTTTTCTATTGGTAAGTTTTTAAGTAAGAAAAATGAAGTCATCGTTGGTGTTAGGTACCTTCAGTCAATTCTGACTGATAGCGACTCACGTGCTCCTGGGACAGCAGTGAAACGCTGCCCGGTTCTGCCCCGTCTTCCCAGTGGTGCCTACGTTTGAACCCATGGTTGCAACCACTGTGCCAATCCCTCCTCTTGTCGCTTCTCCTCTGCTTCACCAAGCATGATGTTCTTCAGGACCGATCAGGCAAAGAAGGCCAGGACATGGTGTCAAAAGGGGGGATCCTCGGTGACTCGGTTGGTGAAGAGGACAGCAAACTGGCCAGTGGCTGTCTGAAAGCTGCCTCTGCTCCTCAGATATTCACCGGCCCCGAATGCGGAGGGGAATTCGGAGTAGGGAGCCTGAGAGCGGCCGGGGGTGCCTTAACCAACTCAAACATAACCGAGCCTTTCCCTGAGAGGCTCGTCTTTTTCAAGTGATGGCTTTAAGAGGCTTTTCGAAACCTCGGAAACGGAAATAAATGTAGATACCTACCATTTAATTTAGAGGGCACACACCTGCGATTTAAGAAACATTAACCAAAATGCACGTGGAGAACAGTTAAACAAAGGAAATGAAAACAAGAAAATTAAAAAAAAGAGTGCCGTGGCTACAGGGCACTGAAAAGGTTTCTTTATTCACACACACCGTACTCTGGTTGGTAAAGTGCTTTCTCAAGAGTGCGCAATTTAGTAATTCTGAAACTGTATGTATGTTAGCATTGAACAAATAGCTAGACATATTGTAGAAAAGGAGAGCCAGATTTCTTTTAGAAAAAGGAGTTACAATAATGTTAGATAATGTTAGAATGAAGTGTATGTGTCTGATTAGATATACTGTGCACACACAGACAGATAGTGAAATCATTGCAGATGTACATGTATATATAGGAGCATGTCCTAGCCCGGCCCTCTAAAGGCCCGGAAGCAGTGACAACCCAGTCGTAACAACCAGACCTAGTGGCAGACCCACCCCGGGTTGTAAATGTCACGTGCCAGTAAAGAGAAGCGAGGGCCCCTAGGAGAGACCGTGGGTTGTTAGGGCTGTGGCCCAGAAAAGATCAGAGGAGCCCGAAGCCAGAAAGCAACAGGTGTTAAATAGATAAAGAAACACTGTGCTCGGTGTGTCCCAAGGGCCCAGGAGCTGACCGGGGAGGGGATGGGGGTACGCAAAGCTGGAACCGGCTCCGCAGCACTAAAACCTGAGAGCATTGGAGAAGAACCGAAGAATGAGGCTCCTTCCACCCTGCGACCCTCAGTGCTCTGTACAGGGGCTGCGGCACACAGTCATACTGCTGTGCCCGAGTTGAAGGAGATCCCACCACACCGCACCTTAGAGGACTGTTATTTTCTCACTTGCCAGCGGCCGACTCATGCGAGACGTGCACTAGGCCGGGGTCTCACATGGCGCCGCTGATCCCAGGGCTCTGTCAGCTGCTGCTTTGGTCAGATGGCTGAGAAAGTGACAGCGAACCTGCACGGTCTCCATTTCAGATGGGAGTCTAACTTTTCTTTTTAAAACCATGTAGAGCCTGTTGTCTGCATGTGTGGGATTTTTACAAGTTGAGTTTTCTGAACAACCAAATTCTGTGAGGAGTCTTGGTCCTTTCTTCAGTTACGCCTTGACGTTTTTAGCCACTCACATTTGAAATTCTTAGTAGCATTCGTAGAGCGATATCAGGACTGATTTTTTTAAATGTTTTCATTGCAGAAGAAATTTTGGAATCTGTAAGAGTAAAAAAAGGAGAAATTGATACCGCTAGAAGCCCCGAAGAAATAGAAAAGGACAAAACTGAGGCTGAGAATACCGACTCCAGAGATTCCGAGAAAAGCCGAGAGGAATTTGAAGACCAGGCCCTGGAAAAAGATGATGACCGAGCACCAGATGATGACACTGAACAAGAGAAATCTGAGGGTAAGAAAAATTCTTTGGTTTTATATTATATATATATATGTGTATGTATATATATGTATGTTTATATTTCTTAAGAGTTGTCCACGAACTCTCCAGTTCTACTTGCAAAATGACGACAATTTGTATTTATAAAGGGATCAGGACACATGTCTGTTTCTTTCTCTCACACACATCCTCTCACTCTCCCACACAGCCTCTCAGCAGCCTGTGTAATCGTGCTACTAAGGTTTATGTATTAGGAGGTTGACTGTAACCGCCTACCACCTTTCTCTAGTCCTGCTAGTAAGTTTCAACTCACCTCTGAGATGTGCTCCTGCAAAAAGACTCTTTTTATGCTTTTGTATGTGGTAAAATGTAGTCAATTAAAAAGTATTAATTCTTAATATATCAAGCGATTATAATTCCTGGATTACCTCCTGCAGTAATATCCCGGAGGGAATTGTTTGGAAAGAACTATCACCCCAAAGCAGGTGTTTGGGGGAACCTTCGTAATGAGTTAATGTGATCAACTGTGCTTGCTCAGCCTGAAGCCGTTTTCAAGAACATCTTTAAAGTTGTGTTGTGCATTTCACTGTAGAGCCAACAGAAGTTGGGGATAAAGGTAACTCTGTGGCAGCAAATCTTGGCGACGACACCACACATGCTGCTTCAGAAGAGACTAGTCCCTGTGAAGGCAGGCGCCCCGTGGGGTGTGTCTCAGAGACCCACGATAGCAGCAGCATGGCAGAGAAGACAGTGGCATCTGAGCTCCCCCAGGATGTGCCAGGTACAGAGGGCAGCGTACCAAGGCCTCTGTAATGGGGGGAATCCTTCCCTTTGGTAGTAAGAACGGAATGTCACCCAAGCCTGTCAAGTATGTGTCCATTCATGCTGCTTGCTTGCCCTGCCAGCCCTGGTTGCTCAGTTGTCACCTAACATTTGGACTTGGTACATGTTCTCGCAACTAGTGCTCGAAACTCATCGTGCTGGCCATGCACCCCGAATCCATGTTCGCTGTTGGTGTGTCGTTCCTCAGTGAGCCTTTGGATTTTAAGTACTGGCGTTACTAATTGGCAATGGCTCCGTTTCTGAATGTGTTAACCCCTTCCATGTAGTATATACTAACAAATTAATTTTATGTCTGCATGGGTTTGTGTGATCCTTGACCACGTTTCAGACCAGATGTTATGCAGAAACCATTGTCACAGAACATGTCTGCAAGGTGCTTGTCTATGTTGACATAGATAGGCAGTCTAACCAGCCGTTTTATTTAATGTATTTTGAAATTGAAATTATGCTCCAAGTAAGTATACTTAGATGTGAAGAGTGTCATTATACTTGTGTTTCTCTCTCTTTTGGATGAGAAAGAATTCTTCCATATGAGCATCATGTTTTGGTTTGCTTATAAAAGACAAATTAGAAAATTAAGGGGGACAAAATAAGAAATTAAACCCTAGCAATCCCTCCCCAAATCCAGAATTGTACCTTATTATCTTGATGTCAGTTTTCAAAGAACCTTTTCTGTGTCCATAAGAATACCACTTATTTTCAAACTTTCATTTGCTAAGTTTTATACCAGAGAATGTAGTTGTGACGGGACAAAGACAGCATTCATAGTTGGAAGACTTTCGTTCTTGGCCCACTTCTGCCATTATGTTCAGATCATTTACTCTTTCAAGATCCTTTAAAATGTATTTGTTTACTTTCCCTAAGCTCTTCATGTACTTGTACTTGACACCATACAGCTGTGGCAGTGGCTGCTGTAAAGTCTTACTAGCAAGTTCTGTGTCTGAAAGCACTGCAGTCTTTTAAGGTCTAGAAGAAGCTCACCAGGTTAGACCAGCCATTAAACCAAAAGAGAAGTCTGGAAATCAGGGTATGCAGTGAAATGAGGAAAGGACCAAGATGCTCTTGGCCTGGAAAAGAACAGATTGTTGTTGAAGGGTCCCCGACACACACTCACTGCCATGGGGACCCTGTAGGGCAGGGTTGAACTGTCCTCGGGGCTTTTGAGACTGTAACTCTTTACAGAAGTGCAAAGACTGTCTTTATCTCACAGAGCAGCTTGCAGTTTTGAACTGCTGACCTTGTGGTGGGCAACCCAACCACAAACCACTGTGCCACCAGGGTTGAAAGGCCAGGGATGGAAATTATGCCGCTGCACACAAATACGGTCAGAGCAGACGCAAAGGTGGCGATTAGAACTGTTTTTTTTTTAAAATAAGAGGCATTATTTTTAAGTTAAAAAAAATGGTAAGGATGCTTTGACTAGATTTAAGCAGATTTTTCTAATGAGAGCTGTGTAGAAAATAGAATTTGTGACTCCCCTGCATAAATACATTATGAAACACCTATGAGGGGTGCCCTCAGGGAGAGGAGCGCCTTCTGCTGAATGGATGGGAGGAAGGGAGCCAGAGAGCGGTCATTTGATCCTGTAATTAGATCCCCATTTAAAAATTATTCTGTCTTCCATGTATTCACAGGCAAGTGCTTGACAGTAGAGTATTGCCTCAAAATAATATATCAGTTTTTATTGGGATCATGACTAAATTCTTAGTAAACAGTTGACTAGAAAATTCTTGGTCCTTTTAGATTGATCAGTGTCCAGAGCAAAGCACTCTTGAGTCGGCTTGTGTGCTCTTTCTATCTACATTTTTACTCCATTGCAGAATGGCATATGCCAGGTCAAACTGGCTCTTGGCACCACTGTTAAGTATACACTTTAGCATCATGACTTTCATGCCCAGTGATGCGTGGTCATCACTATCACATCCCCCTCAGACTTTTCATCACCCTCCAACAGAAATTCTGTGCTCATTAGGCAATAAGCCCCCCCTCCCACCTCTGCCCCAGGCACCCTACTCTACTCTCTTACTCTGTGAATTCACCTGTCTCGGATACTTCATGGAAGCAAAGTCAGGGTATGATAGGACTTCAAAAAGTTAGTGGGAAATTGCTGTTACCTTTTAATTTCATTTTTCCACAAAACATTTTGAAGTCCCCTCACATTTACCTTTTGTTTATTTCACGTAGCATAATTCTTTTAATTTCTTCACGTTGTGGCGTGTATCAGGACTTCATTTTCTTTATGGTTGAGGAATCGTCCAGTTTATGGGAAGACTGCGTTTTGTCCATCTGCTGCTGATCTGTTGCGCTGGTTAAATCTGTTGGCTACTGTCCCTGCCGCCGTCTGAATGTTCTATGAGTACAAGTGCCCGCTTGCCGTTTGCTGGGTCATGTGATAGATCTGTGTTTAACTTTTTGTAGGAAGCTTTAACCCCGAGTAACCATGGGTAGATTGTTCGCAGCCATTGCCTTTAGCATATTCGTTCCTCAGTGGTGTTATTTGTTGTTTTATTTTTGTTGTAATTTAAGCAAGCAACTTATAATAACTGAATTACATGTTTAAAGACTGCCAAATGAAATTATATATATATGTGTGTATGTGTGTGTGTGTGTGTGTGTATGTATATATATCTCCATCCATCCATCCCCAGAATAGTGCCTAACATATCGGTAACTGTTGGGTATTATTTAACTGCTTTGTATTGTCAGCCCTGTGGTAGAAAAATCCTAGCAAGAAAAGAATAGACTGAGTGGGTTGGACTACTCATTGACATATCCAGTAGTCGTCACTCAACAAGATCCTTGCCGATGAGATCCTTTGGAGTTAAACCTTGCAATTCATATATATATGTTGGCAGAAACTATGTCATGTCAAAATTTAGATGAGAACTGGCCTAAAAAGCAATTGTCAGTAGCTGGCTTAGTGGGTTTGGAACCACTGGCAGGGTTAGAGCGCCAGACTGTGACGTGCGGTCCCTGCAAGAGCTTCAAACCTTGACCATTTAATAACCCAGACGTCTTAGTCTGGGGAGAGGGAAAGAGGAGGGGGCGGAGAGAGCGCATAGAAAGCTGTACCAGAGCTCCTTAGAGTCAAGGATGGCAAGACTTCATTTTACATACTTTGGACATGTCAGGAGAGTCTAGTTACTGGAGAAGGACGTCATGCTTGGTAGAGGGGCTTTGAAAAAGAAGGCGGCCCTCGAGATGGATTGACACTGGCTGCAAGCAATGGGCTCAGGGAGAGGAACGTGTGCGAGGATGGAGCAGGACAGGGCAGTGTTTCCATTTGAGTGTTTTTCATAAATTTCTGGTCTTTACCATTTCCTTCCTAGTAATGTGTTTTTATTACTCCCCCAGTTTCTCTGATGACTGTTGTTTCCTTCTGTGCATCAGGTGTCAGCTGTCGATTTCTCTGTGGACCTCTGTATAATTCTCTATATTTCTCTGTGTACCTCCGTCCTACTGTTGGTCAAGTTGTCCTCAGCATGCAGGCTAACATATTTTCTCACTTCCATTATTGTGTGTGCATTTTTTACCTGTCACTTGCTTATAAATAGTTGCTATCCAAACATTTAGAGACTTTCTAATTGTCTTTCTGTTACTGGTTTCTAGAGTTTACTTCCCTGTGGTTAGAGCATTCTGTTGATGATTTTTATCCTTCAAAACTTAGTGAATTTGTTTTGTGGTCCAGTGCTTGGTCAGTGTTGATAAATGTCTCATGTGTGCTCTGCAAAGGAGGTCAGGGGTTCTCATGGTGGTCCTCAACTCTACATGCCTAGATGGTCACTTTTTCCTTCTTTGAGATATTTTAAAATGATTTCTGATGACTTGCTGTAGATGTACCCTTTCTCTTGTTTTGTCAGTGTTTTTTTTGGCATTGTATATTTTGAGGATATGTTCCTAGGTGTACCTTGTTCAGTTAACATTTTTATCGTTGTGAAAAGTCCTTTGTATGTTGAACTAAACTAGCTTTTTGTTGTTGATGATGCTTGTGTATTAAATACCTTTGAGGAAATATAAGTCTTTTGCTTAGTAATCTGAGGGTTACAGTCACTTGCGTTCATCTAAGGGTCCCTGGTGGTGTAGTTTTGCGTGGGGCTGCTCACTGTAAGATCAGCAGTTCGAAACCACCAGTTGCTCCTCAGGAGAAAGATGGGACACTTCTACTCTGCCCTGTAGAGATGCTGTGACCTGGTATCGACTGAAGGGCAGTGCATCTGGTTTTTTGTTTTGCTTTTAATTCACTTACTTGGCTTTTAAATTATTTTAAAGAATGAAATAAACACCCAGGTAACTATTTCCCCAAATGAACAGCTACTCTGTAATTTGAAACAGAACTACATCTCAGCATCTCGGTGGTCTTGTCCCTGGCCTTTTCCACCCAAAGTGACTTTCACCTTGAGTTCTGTGTCTGATAGTATCTTTTTGTTGTTGTTGATATTATTCTTTGTTTTCACAAGGAAAACCCAGAAGTGAGGGTCTTGCTCTTGGGGGCCAAAGGAGTGTATCATGACATACTCATGTTGCTGGAGGTCTTTTGTATTGGCGGCAGTGCATCATTCTTCTGTGTCAGTGACACCTCAGTTTGTTTATTTCCTGTTGCATTTTTAAAACAAATCCCAGACGTCATGTCTTATGAATCTCACCAACATCTCTGAAGAATATGAACATGTTCTTGTACATTTACGGTGCTTCAGTCCTTTTAATAAAATCTGTAATTAATTGCCATCTAATAACCATTCCTTATTCAAAAATTTCCAGTTGGCTTAAAGTCTTTTTAAAAAATTTTAAAAATCAGTATTTGCTGTATTTGAAAGACAAGTAAATAGTGTCCACACGTGATGTGTGCCACACGTAACTCTAAAATCTGCATCCCTCAATCTAAGATACTCTCCCTCCCCCACTTTTGCACACATACCATATGGAGGTGTGCACATGTGTGTGTGTGGCTGTAGAGTAAGCCCAGTCAGCACTCAGGATTTGTCTGCTTCCTTCCTTAACGGTATTGTTTTAGGTTTGTTTGTTTGCTTTGGAAGGCATTAATGAGTTCAGATTCAACTGTTGGGGCAAGAACTCTCCCTAAGCAACGTGCAGGGCGCCATTCCGTTTCTCATCACGCCTGCTGTGCCCCACGGAGGAATGCTGAGATTCCTGGCCCCTCTCTTGTCAGGACTTTTTGAAAGTAGCTTTTATTCTGTTGAGTGTCTCCCCCACCCCAACCCATTTTCTACCACCAACTTAAGGCATTTGAATACTGGCAACATAGTTGGAGCAGGAAATGGCCCAGTAAACGTTTAATTTTGTCCCTTTAATGGTTACTTTTCAGAGTCCGTAGTTGGTATTCCCATCATCTTTAGTAGTAGCCCAGGAGCTGTGAACGTCTCAGGAGGCTGAGGAAGCACGGGCTTCTCTCTTTTTAAAATTATTTGTGTGAACTCGTGAGTCATAGGCTTACATGTTCACCTTGGTTCGCTCAGCTGCAGCTGTCATGTTTACCAACAACCAAACCAAACTTGCTGCCACCCAGTCAGTGTTGCCGCACAGTGAACCAACCCAGGGTTTTCAAGACTGGCGCCGTCTCCCGCGGAGCTGCTGGTAGTTTAAAAGTGCCCACCAAGCGGATCCCACCAGCGCTCTAGTGTTTACCAGTAGGTAGCTGTTTTGGTGGCTTTTGTGTCCTTTTGCCTTGACTTCCATTGTCTTCGTTCCTTTGCCTTCCAGCAAAGTAAACTGCCTGAAAATTGTCTATCAGTTTCCTACCCTAGGGCTGTGCGACCTCATTTCCTTCCAGAACTTTTGATGCGTTTTTTCCTGGGAATGCTATTTAGAGACCTCAGGCTGGACCCAGGGCTACTCTGCTTGCCCCTGGGCTTTTTTAGTGAGTAGAGCTAGGATTTACATACTTTCTAAAGGAGCAAGATCCTGAGTCTCTGTTGACATCGCAAATTCAGATCGAGGATTACACATTTCTTTGTTTTCACACTTTCATGTATCTTCTCTTACTCAGAGAGCTGTAGTTCCTAACAACCAAAGTTCCGGCCCATATCGACCCAGTAAGACACCGTGGGTCTGCCCTCTCTCTAGGGTTCCCAAGACTGGATTTTTGCGGTAGCTGATGGCCCAGCCCCAGCTCTTGGGGTTAGCATTGGAGAGCTTTAACTGCTGCATCATCAGAATTCCTTCCTCACAACGGTAACTTAACTTTGTATGTGGTTTATCCAGTTGCCGGATCAGCATATCCTGGTGTACACGAATCATTGTTAGTATCTGCCTGTGGTGATGCTGGTGAAATGGCCTTGGCGGCATGGTGGTCACAAGGTTACACGTTGGGCTGCTAACTGCACAGGCCAAAGTGAGTCTTTCTAGTCCCATAAGGACTTGCCTACTCTGTCCTACAGGGTCACTGTGAGCTTGGTGGCAGTGAATGAGTAATTTCATAATACCAATATTGCTGTTGACAGCAAGACTACTTACTATATGGCATTTCAGATTTTTTGGGGCCAGCTCTTTATGCTGTATTTTCAGTAAGACTGTACAGTCAAAGAAACAATTCCATACTTACTTGAAATCATTCTTTTTCTCTACATGGTTATGCCAGCAACTCATAATAATACAGTAATATTCTTTGGTCTTCATTTGCTTTCAATTTTAGGAGTTGAATTTCTGACTTGAATTTTTTGAGAATGTGAAGTATTTACATGATTCCAAAGCCAAAATGATGTCACCACATCTATTCAGAAAACATTTACTGCTGTCCCTGAGTTCCTCTGTAGCCATTTCCTTCCCTCCCCTCCGCTCCCCTGGCTGTCTAGCTGTCCTTATTCATTTTAGACCACTAGTACCCAGTAGATTGTTGTTCTAAACAACGACAAAGCGTGTCCCTAAATTTGTACTAGCCTCCCCTTCTCACACCACGCTAGCGCACTGACTGTAACTGTCACCCTGTGCCTTTCTGAAGGCAACAGCTCGGGTACGTTTCTTGGTGCCCTTGGTCGTGAAGACCCTTTCACATCTCAGAGGGATTACCGTATATACTCAGGTATAAACCGGGGTTTTTAAGCACACTTTAAATGCCATTTTTGTGGTAAATTTTGGTACCTCGGCTGACAATTGATTAGTCTTACACTCGAGTATATACGGTATCCTGGATCATGTGGTGATGCATGACATCCATTGTGTGTCTCCTTGAGCCAAGCATCCCCTTACTGATGGACAGTCTGCTTGTTTCTGGCCTTTGGTGCCTATCCGTTATGCTGCAGTGAATGATAGCTCTGTGGAGCGCTTCTTTTGCCAGTTTACGTCGGGATAGATTTCCAGGTGTAGGAGTGGTAGCTTCAGGGTAAGTGCATTTGTAATTTTTCTAGATACTGTCAATTCCCTTTTATTCACGTTGAACAGTTTTGAGTTCCCACCATCGCTGTGCCTCTCGGCCGGAGTGCCGGGCCACTCTTGGGTCTGGCCAGCCTGATGGCTGAGTAGTCTCTGGATTTTGTCTCCTTTTGCATTTCTCTTGGTTTGGATGAAGTAAGCACCTCTCCATATCCTTAGAGGCTCTTCTGCATTCTCTATGTATGTTTGGTACTGTTCATGTCGTTTTCCCATTTTTATATCGGGTTTTGGGTTTTCCCCCCTCAAACCCTTTTTTTAAAGGCGCTCGTGGTGCATTGTAACAGCCTTTATAATACCGTGTCGACCATGTCTTCATGTTGGTGATAGCGAGTCATTCAAAGCGTATCTTGTTAGTGGTGAGGACGATCCAGTGGTGGCTGGGCTTCGGACCCTGGTGGAGAGGCCCGAGGTGCTCGCTTTGTGCAGTGCTCATTGAGCTAGACGTCCCTTGCTCCTCGCAAGCAGCAGTGTTGTAAGCACTCTGTTTCCTTCTGTTTCGAATCCTGTTTGTTGGAAGGCTTTAGAACAACTTCATCCCTGAGAGATGGTCTCAGTAGGAGCACTTCTGTGCAGGCTGCAGCTGTGGGCCGTCTATGAAGCGGCAAGGGCCTGTGTTAAGACTAGAGCTTTCGGAAAAATAAATAAATAACTCAGGGTATTGCCAGCAGATTTCTTATGTTCCATTGTTCATACATAAGCAGGTTTTTTTTTTAATCTTTCATTGTATTGAAATCCTAAAACAGTGAGACTTTTTTTCCTGACAGTGAATTCCTCTTGATGTCATTTCCAATGTAAACATCGGTATTCTATTTTTCTAGAAGAACCTAACAAGACCAGTGACAGCAGTAACACTGTTGCTACCACTGCCTCCACCCAGCCTAACCTGGAGCACAGTAACTGCAGCAGTGAGCTCAGTGCTGCCCCGAGCGACTCTGCTAAGGCAGCCGATGAGCCTGAAATCGGAGAAAGGGACTCTCACACACCTGTCTCTCTCCCAGAAGAGATAGGTAAGAGCACACTTCATATATTCAAGGGAGCTTTGAACTATTTTTGATTTTTTAAAAATAATTTAAGTTTGGTAGGGTGGGGACAATTGTTATTTTTCCCCCTTCTTGTTTTTTGAAATACGATGAGCACTTCACACTCGTTATTTTTGTAAATACCTTCCCAGAGGTCACTACCATGTCATCAAATTAGCTCTTTTCTCCGGGCAGTTCCATTCATGCATGTACATTCCACCCCCTACCTCCCACCCCCCATTTTCTACAAACCCTTTTTTGTGGCTGTCAGTGGGATCATTGTGCATGCATTAATTAGTCTGCATCTTGCTGTGCTCCCCCAGTGATCCTAGGTGAAGTTGTTCTCGTTAACCACTGCATGGTACTCCACCACAAGGCGGAAGCATAACTCACCCGGCTCCTTCTCTGTTAATGAACCTTCGGGCTGCTAACAAGTGTTGCCATTATTACAAACAATGGTGCTTTTTAACATCCCAACACATCTCTCTGTTTACTGGTGCAAGTATGTCTGGCAGGATAGGACTGGGAGGTGGAATTGCTGGGTCAAATGGTAGGTACCTCTGAAAATATGATGGCTTCCTCTGAATGGTACGTCCAACAGGATTGTTTTATACCAGTTGCCTACCTACTGACCTACTTTCCCACTGACTGACTTATGTTTCACAGCATCCATCTCTTACATGCTTGTGAATAAAAATCTATTTTAAAACACGCACTTCTTGTTTACGAATGGAGTCGGGCAGCTACTCACGTATATGCCGAACTGTCTGCGAACAGCCTGTCATATCGTTTGCCTATTTTCCCACCGAGTTCTGGTATTTTCCATAATGCGGTGTGCATTATGGCTATTAATCTTCACTTACATATACACAGGGGACTTCAGAAGGTCTGTGGCAACATGGAATATCTCTGAGTTCCCCTTTTCTATAAACTTTCTGGAACCTCCCTTTATCTATTTTAAATTTATAGTAAATTTTCGAGTTTGATGTCGGGCATATTTTTCATGCTGTCATTGCTTGTCGAATCCTTATGTCTTGTCTTATATAATTATATAAGCCTTTTTATAATTTAATCATTCTTTTTCTTTAGAGTTTCGAGATTTTGTGTCTGTGGAAAACAACCCCTCTCCTGAAATACAATATATTTTACTGCCATTCTTATAAAACTTATTTTAATTGTTTTTAATTCATCTGGAGTATAATTGTGTACATGGTATGAGGTAAAAATCTGTTTTAGTTACAAGTGACCAAGACAGCGTAAAGCAACTATGTGAAGAGGGGATGTGCAAACCTCCTCACACTGTGCCGTCTAAGCCACCAGCAGTCATCATTAGATGCTGGTATCAAAGCTCTCTTTGCCTCACTTTCTCGCTCAGCTTTGGGGGGGGTGGGGGGTGCACCCATGGGCACCCATGCGCCATGTGCACATGCGCTCTCGCCTAAGACAGGCTTTTCCCAAGTGGCAGGGAAGCTGGCACCAGTAGTCTGTATTCCTATTTTCCCAAGGTGTGGGACCCAAAAGCTAGGCTCCTAGTCCTGCTTCCAATCAGCAGTCCTTGAAGAAAGTGTCGGAGCGGCCAACTTGGATCATATTGTCCCCACTCCTGTGGCCAGGGTAGGCACGGTATTATGATTGACGGCTCCAGCAAAATCGTCTGAGTGGAGCCAGGTAGGAAGGGCTTTCCCTAAGCAAGAAGGCTGCTGCAAAGAGGGAAAGCAGTGTAGCCACAGCCCCGGCCTTCGGCAGCTCCACACATGCCCCAGCCTTCGGCAGCTCCACTCAGCATCTGTTCCCGTCCATCGAATACATGAGTGTTTTTGTGATCTCACCCACAGCTGAAGACTTACCTAAAACCCCTTTCTCCAAATTCTATATGGGAACTGTACATCCATGGGAAAGTGAGTTAAAAGATAGTGGAACCCCCCCCCCCACACACACACACATACCTTTTCAAAGCGCCCATGTATTTGCTGCAGACATTGCTAGGATTCCCGTGTGCTGTACATCAGTCACTTGTGGTACGTTCTGGAGGGGCTTTGTCTTTAGTTCATCTCCAGGAACCAAGGTGAAAATTTAACCGGCGGTGACAGTTACCACCCTGCTAGTGGGGAGTGCCCGCTGCTCCATCTGGTGTCTCCTGGTTGGAGAAGGGCCATGGGTGAGAGTGGAGAAGGGGACAGAAGAGCCAGGCTCAGATGACGGCCAACCACCTGCTTCAAATGTGTGTTGCTCCACAGAGTGCTGGCAAGGATCCTTGTTCCTACACGAAACCCTTTGGGAGGGCTCACTGTGCCTCCTCCAGGATTCCCATTCCTGGGCTCGGATCCATACGTTGACCCTGACCGAAGCAGGTCAGAGCCCCTGGGCTGAGGTTAGCAGGCCAACCGCATCGTGTTGCTTGTACTTGGGGAATGCAGCCTTGATCCGCCGGTGGCCTTGTGGACCTGCATCTCAGCCCTGTTCTCTTCCTCTGCCCGTTTTATGTCTTTTTTTCCTGAGGAAGAATTTTTTGCCTCTGTGCTCTTATTTGAACTTAAAAACGCCAAACTCGTGTCCATGGAACCCGTCTCAACTTCTGGTGACCCCATTTGTTAAGGCAGAACTGTGGTCCATTGGATTTTCGAGGACAGACTTTTTGGAAGCAAAACTCCAGGCCTTTCTTCTGAAACACCTTTGGGTAGACTTGAACCACCAACCTTTCAGTTAACCAGCCTACAGTTCTTACCATTCCACGCCTTTACATTTCTCAAGTGGCAGAGGATTAACTGCCAGCCTTATTGGATTGTTGTCTGAAAATAGCAAGTATGTTAAAGCTCTGCGTCTCACCCTTTCTGCCCCCCAGGAAGTCCAGCCTAGTCCAAAAGTTGCCTTTCATGTCCTTATTGTGGAACTTTATCAGTGGTTCCACACAGGAGCCACCAGAGTTCGCCTCCTGGCGTTGGACTAGACTCCTGGCCTAACTCCCAAGAAGACTGCCAGTATTCTGGCCAGCCAGCTGCTTTCCAGTGCATGGAACTTCAAAGGCTGCTAGTTTCCCAGTCCATCCACCTGCCCCATCTTGAACTCATCAGTGCCATATTTGAGGGTCACAATCTTAAAAGACTTTACTGACTTTATTGGATTATATATATGATTTATTGATTTCAAGTGCCAAAAAAGCCGTCTCAAACTTGCTCAAAACAGAAAGCTACTGTCTCATGTACCTAGGACTTTCCCAGGTGGCTCCAGCCTCAGGTGCATTGGTGGATTCAGGGAAGCAGACAGCGCATCCATATCTCCTCCCCCGTGTTCCTTTCTGTGGTAGGCTTTTGGTCTGTAGTTAGTCAAGGTCTCTTCTCCATTGAGGGAGCGAAGTAGCCAACACTTCGTTGATCCCTGCTGCTCACTCACACAAGAAGCAGAGCTGCTTTCCTCGTTTCCAGCTGTTTGAAGTCAGAGTACCGCAAGGGGCTCCATAGCCAGCCCTGGACTGTCACTGGCACCTAGGGGAGGGCTCAGTCTGGCCGAGCTGAGCCGCATCGTCCCACCCCAAAGCATCATATGATTGGCAGCCCTGCACAATCATGACGGACGTGAGGGAAAGCATCTCCCATAAGGAAAGGAAAAGAGTGTTGGACAGAAAAGGGAAAACATACATTAGCAAATAGTTTGTGTGCTCAGTGAGCTTAACTTTTGGTTTGATTCCAAATTGATAAGGCAGTTTTCCCAGTCCTATTTTCCCTCTCTACTTATTTAAAATGCCATCTTTATGGATACAAGGGGGCTTTAAAAAGTTTATGGGGAAATGTGGGGTTAAATGATGGTGGAATTTCCCCACAAGCTTTGTGAAGCAGCACCCCTCTACCCCCGTGCCTGTGTAGTACATTCTGTTTGTCCTTTCCTTTGCTAATACCATGTTGTCTTAATTTTTTAAGTCAGGTCTTGTTGGCCAGCGCTCCGCTAACTTTGAGAGTGTGTAGAAATACTTATCTCAAATGAGATTCATGGGTATACAGAGCAGAACTTGCTCTTAGACAGTTACGTCTGTCACTTTTCAAAATTAAATCATTTTAAAAACATGATAGGTCTTGATTAGACTTAAGCTAATTCAGTTGGTTTTTAAATTAATAAGTAAACATAATGATCTAGAGTCCTTAGGGAGAAATTATATGGCATTTATGTTGATAAGCCTAAATCTGTTAGAATTTCAGTGGAAATCTTGCTAAAGTTAATTATAACCTTCTGTTGAACGCATAAGCAGCATTTTATTAATATGCACATTGGGTCACTATCTTTCTTATTTGAGCATCTGCACCAGCCCCCTCCCATTTTTAAATCGGTGAGCCCTGAAGCCTGTGTGAATTACTGCACAATGACAGATGACCCCCGGGGTCCCGCTGACATGCTCTCTTGTCAGTGCTGTCCTTTCAAAGCGCTTAGGGATGAATGACTTTTCGTTTGACGCTTCAAGGACCTTCTCCCCTGTAACTTTCGGGACGTTAACTGTGCACTGGCTCTGAGCCTTGGATCAGTAAGGTGGTGTTGTCTATGATTCACTCACCCTCAGCAATGACTGTGTGGCTTTTCCATGTGGGGATAGGTGATTGCAAATCTGAGAAGTCAAATGGCGAGAGAAGTGAGTCCCCTGGAGCTGGTAGAGGTGGATCCGGCTCAACTCGAATTATCACCAGATTACGGAATCCAGACAGCAAACTGAGCCAACTGAAAAGCCAGCAAGTGGCAGCTGCAGCTCACGAAGCAAATAAGTTATTTAAGGAAGGCAAAGAGGTGTGTGCTTTCTGTTCAAAAATCTCATCTGAAATGTGAAATCATTTAATACCCGTACCCTAAAAACAGGTAGGTAGCTTGGAGTCCTATTTTGAATTTTGGCAGCCTGTATTCAAAGTACAGTGATACATCCACATTTGAATCCAGGCTTAGAAATGCAGTGGGAGGTCGGTCAGTTTTAAAGACTTTCGGATGATTTAAGGTGCAGTTCCAGCTGTCCTCGCTTCAGTTACCCTCCGACTAAAGGACAGAGCCTCCAGAGCGTAGAATAGTTTCATCTCTGCCCCACCCCAGCTGGCCAGGGTGGCAGAACTGTGGCCACAACTGTGACCCCAGACTGGAGGATTATCAGCAAGGTAGATGCACAAGAATATACAATGTTTTGTTTTTGTTGTTTAAATCACAGTGACTTTCTTTTGAATGCGACCCTTGGTAAGAAGACATTTTTCATAGCAACACAGTCAGTGGTTGTTCGGGAGGTGCTGATGAGTCCGTTCCGGCTCACAGCGACCTGGGGACAACAGAGTAAAACACTGGCCAGCTCCTGAAATACTGCCCCTGGGACGAGGGGGCAGGACTCTGTGTTCTTGGCTGATCGAGCTTACGGAATTGGACTTCAGTTTTTTGACAGCTGCTTGAGGTCCACTGTTGCTGCCCCGGAGCACTAATGGGCTGGGATCTCGGAATTGGGAGGATTCTTTTTAAGTACTCAAAGCTGAATGATAAAGGAACAGAAGAATGGGCATCTTTAGGAATCTATCTTTTGAAGGACTAGTCTTTAAACTCAAACGCATGTTTGTAAGTTAATGAGTGAGTTAGACTTGCTTGGCCACTAGCTCTGTGTCTCATCTCTAAGAATGATGGGTAAAGGAAACACGCAGCTCCCTTGCGGTATTTGAGATGCAGGAAAGAACTTATTAGTGCCTTGCGTTAACAGGCACTTAATAAACATTCGTTTCCTATCCTCTTGCTGGCATATCTTAAACAATTAGCTCAAACTTCAAAAGTCCAGCTATAAAGATGTATCTTGTGGTCTTTGGGATGATTTCATTACAAAGTGCTAGGGGACATCACAACTGGGAGGGGAATAACGGATCTTCTTGTTTTCTCGGTCAGGTGCTGGTAGTTAACTCTCAAGGCGAAGTCTCCCGGTTGAGCACCAAGAAGGATGTGGTCATGAAAGGAAGTATCCACAACTATTTTAAATTGGGTCAAGAAGGGAAATACCGCGTCTATCACAATCAGTATTCCACCAACTCGTTTGCTCTGAACAAGCACCAGCACAGAGAGGATCACGATAAGAGGAGGCACCTGGCGCATAAGTTCTGCCTGACTCCCGCAGGGGAGTTCAAATGGAACGGCTCTGTCCATGGGTCCAAGGTTCTTACCATATCCACCCTGAGACTGACCATCACCCAGCTGGAAAACAACATCCCCTCGTCCTTTCTGCATCCTAATTGGGCTTCACACAGGTAAAGGGCGCGGAGGGCGATTGACTGCTGCTAAGCCTGCTAGATGTTTGTGAAATGCTTATCGGCGGAAGCGCGCTTTCAAGTGCCGTTACCAATGAATTGGGCGGCTCACTCACTGCCGTGGGGTCAAGTCCAACTCGGCTCTAGCCTGTGGGACAGAGTGGAACTGCCGGTGGGTTTCGGAGACTGTACACTTTGACAGGCCTGTCTGTCTCCCACGGAGCAGCTGGTAGCTTCAAACCGCTGACCGTGGGATTAGCGACACAGTGCGTCCCAAAACGTGCAGACACCAGCAGCTCGCACAAACCGAGCCTGCACAAGCATTCACGAGATCTGCGGAGGCAGCCTTTCTCTGTGCGAGCTAGCGGAGACCAGAGAGTTCCAGCACGTGATTGACGGTCTAAGGGGTCGGGCATTAAAATGACTTCTAGAACTTCTCCATCAGCTGCTCCTCAAGAGGAAGACGGGCTTTCAGCTCCCAGAAAGCGTTGCCATCTCGGAAACCCAACTGGGCCAGTCCCGCCCTGTTCTGTAGGGTTGCTATGAGTCGGCCTCAGCTCGATGGCAGGGGCTTTGGTTTGGGTTTGGGACTTCTTCCCACCTTCAGTCTGTCATTCTGTGAGCAACTGAACAGCAGCAGTCCTTCCAGACTCGGGCTCCCTGCCATCAAGGTGACTCGGACTCAGCCGTGACACCCACCAGGGCCCTTAGTATCTGAACACCCCACTGGATCTGCTGTAGGAGAGCTAAGCAGATCTGTGTCTGCCTGCTGAGGCCAGCAATATGAGAGGGCTTAAACGTCCGTGCGAAGGTGCCGTTATAATGGAATTTTCCCAGGAACCCTTTGAAACCCCATATATATATATATATATATATGTTATGAGGTGGCGCTGTCTTAAATGGCAACCACTGTGCTCTTGACTTCAGATCAAC
This sequence comes from Tenrec ecaudatus, assembly GCF_050624435.1. Lineage (NCBI taxonomy): Eukaryota > Metazoa > Chordata > Mammalia > Afrosoricida > Tenrecidae > Tenrec > Tenrec ecaudatus. The sequence goes on along the minus strand of NC_134539.1, from coordinate 144,052,234 downwards.
TCAGTGAAATCATTTCCTCTCTTGTTCTGAAATAAGGGCAAATTGGATAAAGGCGGTTCAGATGTGCAGCAAACCGAGAGAATTTGCACTAGCGCTCGCAATTTTGGAGTGTGCCGTGAAACCAGTTGTGATGCTGCCGATATGGCGGGAATCATTAGGCCACACCAGGTAAGTGGATTCTGAGCCTTGTGAGTGATGGATAGTGAGATGTCTTTAGGGAAAGACTGATGAACGTTGATGTAAGTGAGAGGCCATGTAAATGCCGGCCTCCTCCTCCTCCTCCTCCTCCTGCTCCTCCTCCTCCTCCTCCTCCTCCTCCTCCTCCTCCTCCTCCTGCTCCTCCTCTGCGGTGTAAATGTTGAGAAGCAGTAGGATTTGTTTACAACATAACCACGTAATAAAGGCCAAGTGAGAGCAGTTTGTCGAAAATGTAAACGTCTTCCAACACCGAGAACATAATGATAAGAATTTCAGGACTTCGTTAAGCGAATAAAGCATGGGTATAACCCTGTACTTTTGTACAATATTCAAAAGCTTTTGACATTTATATCATAATAAAGAGGTTTTTAAGGAAAGTAATTTGCCCCACCAAATAGCAAGATTTGTTTTAAGGTTCTAATAATACTGTGACATACAGGCAGTTCCAAGATTACAAACAATTTGTTCCTAAGTCTGCCTTTATGTTGAATTTAAGTCTCAGATATGCTTTATACCTAATGTTTGTCTTAGTATATTGTGAACTTTTCTACATGTAAAAATCATTCAAGACACACTTGCAGACAGACTAAAACACCTTTAACATAATCATACAGTAATAGTGTTTCTTCTGTGCACATTGCAAAGTTATTACGAATCACTATACTCACCTCAAATTTGTAGTATAATTGGCTTTAGGGATATTGGTTTGATAATGTAAAAAAGGACTGCCTGTAAATTCTAAAGATTAACAGAGTCTAATGATACAGAATAGAGAATCCAGAAAAGACCAGCCCATAGATGAATGTATGATAGAATTACCAACAATGAGTTCTTTATTGTATATATTCAAGTATAAGCCAACCCGAATATCAGCTGAGGCACCTAATTTTACCACAAAACTGCATTAAAAATGTGCTGAAAAAATTTGGCTTATACGCAAGTAAATGTGGCACTCCGTAAAAGTTCATGAGGCCATTGATATTTCTTGTTCACTGAAGACTGGGTTTCCTTCTTTGTACTGTACACACACTCATTTAGACTTTTCCTGGAAGTGATGTTGTTGCATGCTGCAGAGATGGTTCTGAGTCACAGCCGTCCTGCGTACAACAAGCGAAACACTGCCCACGCCTGCTCCGTCCTCTCACCCGTTCCTGCATTTGAGTCCAATGCCACTTCCCCTGTCAGTGCATCGCATGGAGGGTCGTCCTCGCCAGTGCCCTTTACCGAGAGAAATGAAACCTGTAACGATTAGCCAGACAGAAGCGTGATCCCATTCAGATGAACCAAAAACCTAGTAAAAGCAATAAAAGTTCATAAAGCTGACACGATGCTAGGTTTTTCAGATATACAAGCATCTGTGTGGAAAATGTGATGGAACTTTTGAGTTAAAATAACCAATTGACGCGACACATTTCATTTTGCTCCCTCCTGAACCTCACACGGCACGTGTGGTCTGTGCTGGAGGCATGGAGGTGATGACCCCCAGAAATGCGCTGGGGTGGAGCACTTGACAGGGCCTCGAAGACCAGCGAGTTAGACTTGCTTGGCCACTAGCGCTGTGTCTCATCTGTAATGTCTGTTCTCACGGTAAGATTGTACGTACACCTTCTAGAATTCGGTATAGAGGCCCTTCTAGAATTCGGTCCAGAGGCCCTTCTAGAATTCGGTACAGAGGCGATGTTGGATATTTTTTATGTCAGAAAGTCCTTTGGTAGAGGGGCAGGATGAACCCATGCAGCTACAGGGTCAGGGGAGAGAGGCTAGCGCAGAGCGTCAGTGAAATCGTAAGGAACCCTTCCTTTGTCCTCGTTTTTAGCACCATCTTTTATCTTGTTTCCTTTACTTGTCCAAGTGGAAGGTAAGTTCTTCCTCTCCATGTGTTCTTAGGTTACACAGGATGACATCCATCGAAAGAGAAGAAAAAGAGAAAGTGAAAAAAAAGGAGAAAAAACAAGAAGAGGAAGAAACCATGCAGCAAGCTACGTGGGTAAAATACACATTTCCCGTCAAGCACCAGGTGATTTCTGTTGTCATCTTGTAAATAGCCACGTCTGCTGCCCTTCCTAAGCAAACTTTAATGTTTGATAGCTTTGCCTTTTGCGATACCGTCTCTTAACATAGCCGGGATGAAGTAATTCTTTCTGATCGTTTTACAAGTGTAGGCTTACTCTAGTAGAATGCATAAGAATTTTGTATAGACATTGTTGTAAAACTCTAAGATTGTGTTTCATTTTGTGTATTAGGAGTATTAAGTTCTTTCAAAACTTTTTCTAGCTACATTAAAAACATTTTAAAATTATCTTACATAGAGATAATATAGATATATATCATTTACCCTTTCAGCGTTTCTTACGTGTACATTCAGTGACATTAATCACCATCGCTGTTTCTAACTATTCCCATCCCCCATAACAGAAATAACTCCCTCCCTCCTCCGCAAATCTTAACCTCCCCATAAATAGCAGATTGGATCACTACATTTAATTCATTGGTTGGCTTACAAGTCTTGTTGGAACGAGCCTCCGTGGCACAGGGGTTAAAGTACCAAACTGCAAAACCAAGGGGTCAGCAGCTCAAACCCCACAGCCGTACCCCGCAAGAAAGGTGTGACCACCTGCTTTTAGAGATGTCCAGTCTTGGAAACCCTAACGGGCTTGTTGGGTAAAATTGTAGAGATCCGCGTTTGCTTTGTTGACATCATCCCTGTATGATAATCAGGATATTTTTAATTTTTCCCAGGTTTGGAAACAAAAAGGGGAGGAATACAGAGTAACAGGATATGGTGGCTGGAGCTGGATTAGTAAAACACACGTGTATAGATTTCTTCCTAAATTGCCAGGCAATACTAATGTGAATTACAGAAAGTCGTTAGAAGAAAGTAAGTAATGCAAGTCCTTTTTCCTGCATAACCTTTTTGATCTGTATGGTTGCTTACAAATTTGTAGTTTGTTGATCATTTTGGGTTTAAAACATTTTTCTGACTCTTTCAACAGAAAGCACAGAATTTAAAATGTGGGCTAGTAAGAGAATTTGGATGCTTTAAAATTTGAAGTAAAGAAAGCGTCTAAAAGAGAACCAAAGGAGCGCGGAGGCTCTGGCTGCCTACATTTTGTTGTAAATCTAAGTTGAGTACTACTCTTCTTCTTGAAGAGTCACAAATCTGGCTTCACTGTGCCAGAGAGGAAGCGGTAACGGACGCTGGTGTTCAGAAAAACAGCACCCCGGCGTCTGACTGCCCATTGAGGAGGCCTTGCAGTTGAGCGATCCGTAACCTGAGCGGATTCTGTTCTGAGCACCTTCAGTGACGATGAGGAAGGGCTAGACCCCGCGTCTCCCCCTGCAGTCCCTCCTCTGTTACCTCAGCCGTTTTCAGAAAGAGCTGACGTGTGGTGTCATGTGTCGTTCCTGTGAAGCCTTAGCTGGGAGGTTGCATGGTGCCCACGGCAGAGTATGTCCACACTAAGGATCCGGGAAGGTTCTGGTGAAACCTGAACTGGAAGGCGTGTGCCACCTACTAGGGTTGGTGTCTCTCTTAACTGGAAGAATGTGTACTTCATAACACCCACTAGGATCGGTTCCATTTTCTACCCCCGAGAGTATCATTCAAAGCTGGATGCTCAATAAGTGTTGTCATGTATTGAATAGGAAGATTCAGTGTCAAGTTCTAATAGCACTCTGTTATGTTCTAGAGCAATTTCCATTATAACCAATTCAAACAAGTGTTGCCACTTCTTCCATTGCCATGTTGTCGTCTCAGATATTGTTCTGGTTACCAAGGGAACACTCAGAATTAAAAGGGACTCTTAATTTAAGGATCTGATCTAGCTTGGGCTGTGTATTAAAATCCAGGTCCTCGGTAATGGAAAGGATTGTGGTTGTGGCTGATTGACATCCACTTTTCTCAGTAGGGTTTCTCCTTGTCCAGATGCCATTGGGCCTTCATCTATAAGGTACAGAGTTGTCTTCTCACATCTTTTGGGCCTCTTCTTCCTTGTAGCAGCAGGGAAGAAAGCGGCAGGCTAGTTGTCCATGGTTCTTTGTTGACTTCAGAATGGGGGAGTGCAGGGAAGGCCAGTGTCAGACTAAGGTCTTTAGGATAAAATCCCATCTAATCCGATCACGTGCTAGAAGCACTGATGCAGGTGTCCGCCAAGGGCATTTATCCGGCCCACCGGGTATTTTTGCCCTGTTTGTTTTTTCACGTCAAAATAAGGTATGTGCAGTGTGCATAGGAATTTGTTCATAGTTTTTGTTAAACTATAGCCCAGCCCTCCAATGGACCCCCCTGTTTAAAACGTTTGAGGGCCCCTGCAGTGATGTGTTGAAACAGAGAAACGCAGTGGGTAGGCTGCTAGACAGCGCCTCAGTAAACCAGTTAGTACAGTAGATTTGTTTGGCCACGAGCTCTGTCCTTCTTACCTTTAATGCCTACAGTCATTACGCATTTACATTCTCTCGTTTTTACACTTCCACAAAGAATTTATGTTAAATATTTCTTTATGACGAGAAAATCTGGAATAGAGCGGAAAGACCGAACACTTCATAGTTACCAATTTTTGAATATCAGAGTTCTTAGAGATTTTAGAAGGAAGGGGCTTTCACTGGCAAATAGAGTTCTATTAACAGAATCTTGTCCGACTGTTGTGAAATCACTAAAGAAGATCACTTGGTGTAATTGACGGGTTGGTGTGGCTTCTGAGCCCAGCCCCTGCCAGCCGTGCCGGAGGTCCTTTGCTTCGTTCCCCCTGCTCTCCCGACAGGTGCTGGGGTGCACTTTCCTACGCTCACCCTTTCCCCTTAGCCACGCCTGCCTGGAAGGGATCGTTCACTCAACTAGAATATTGATGCGCCTTGGTTAGCCTCCAGATTTGTGGGTTAAAATACACCAAAAACTGAAAGGGCACAAGATGCTTCTAAAACCCAAGAAGATTCATCTTGATTTAGTAATGTTTTTGGTTTGTTTTCTCATTATGGAAAATGTGGAACGACATAAAAGGAAGCAGCTTGGAATAACGTGCACACAGAGAACCATCCCTCACCATCAGTAGTAATCAAAATCTTGTTTCCGTTGCACCTGCCCCACTGCCACCCAAGTATCAAACACTGGAAAATCATCATTTCCATTAAACTCGGTGTATTAAAGTAAACCACCAACATTGGAAGTATCTGTAATTACTAAATACTCGATTCTTTTTTAGCCAAAAACAACATGGATGAAAATATGGATGAATTGGATAAGAGAAAAAATCGAAGAAGCCCCCCCAAAATAAAAGCAGAACTTGACTCCGAGAAAGAAGAGGAAAAAGAGTCCGACGCTGCACACGGAGAGCAAAGTGCAATGGATGTCTCCAAGGCGGCCGGGAAGGACCCTGGTGAGGAGGGCGAGCAGGTGTCCGGGCAGTCGGGAGGTACGAGCACATGGATGGTCGGGGTTTCACAACCGGGAAGGAAGGCACTGGCAGAGAAAGGAATGCCCATCAAAACTGACCAAGCTCCTCTGTGGAGGCGTCTCACCCCTTGTTTGCACACTCCCACCCAGTCGTTTGGTGCAGTTACAGTTATGGACAGACCGCCACATTAAGAAATTTTGCCTCCAGGAGGTGGAGGGAAGGTGAGGGAGAAAGGGGGAACCGATTACAAGGATCTACATATAACCTCCTCCCTTGGGGACGGACAGCAGAGAAGTGAGTGAAGGGAGACATCGGATGGTGTACAATATGACAAAATAATAATAATTTATAAATCATCACGGTTCATGGGGGGAGCTGGGATGGTGGGGGCTAATGAGGGGCCTGATACCAAGGGCTCAAGTAGAAAGCAAATGTTTTGAGAATGATGAGGGAAACAAATGTACGAAAGTGCTTGACACAATGAATGTGTGGATGAATTGTGATAAGAGGCCCCAATAAAATGATTTAAAGAAAAGAAAGCAATTTCGCCTCATGGGAAGCAGTCGCTCCCAGTCCTCCCCAGAAGCCCCAGACCCTGAAAACCAGCAGTGCGCTTTCTGCCCCTGGGACTGTGACCGTGCTGGACATTCCGTAAGGTTATGTGCTTCTTTGTGTCAGGCTTCCTTTCCCTAACATTGCTCTGAGGTTCATTCACATGTAGTATGAATTAATGCTTTATACCCCACCGGTGGGGGGATGGGCGGAGAATGATTTTGGTTATCCACTCATCGTTTGAATGTGCATTTGAGTTGTTTCTATTGTAGACTGCCATGAGCAATGGTGCTCTGGAAAGACACATACACATTTTGTGTGGGCGTGAATTTTCATTTCTGTTGGATGTATACCTTCTGTCATCAAGTTACTTTTGACTGCAAGCCACACCCTGGGTTGAGTTTCCAGGACTAACTCTCCATTGGCACAGACAGCCTCCTTCTCTCTCAAAGTAGCTGATGGGTTTGAACCATCGCCCTCAGTTAACAGCCCAATGCTCAACCAGTAGGAGCCCTTAGGGCTCTATCCATGGGAGTGGACTTGCTGAGTTACATGGTAACTGTTCAACCGTTTGAGCAACTTAATAATGTTTGTTTGTTTTTTAATAATAAATGTTTTCCTCTGTAGTTTCTCAGAATAAAAAGATTCCTATATTTGGAATAGATGTTTTGTTTAATCTTTTAGCCCTCTCCATCGATTTATTTTAATTATATATCAAGAACTTTAAAATCTATGGGTGTTGATTGATGTTTATTTTAAACTCGAGCAAAAATAGATTGCTTTAAAATAAAAATTCTCTTTTAAAAATTATAATTCTATAATTCTGTTTGCCTCACAGACATAAAAGAAACGCTCAATTCTGACAAGTCCTTCAAGGAGGAACCAATGGAAATAGATGATGACGTGAAAGCAGAATCGCCCACGCCTTGCCAGGACATTTCTCAAGTCGACGTGGTCAATGTCAGTGAGGGTTTTCATCTAAGGACTAGTTATAAAAAGAAAACCAAATCATCCAAACTAGATGGACTTCTTGAAAGAAGGATTAAGCAATTTACACTGGAAGAGAAACAGCGCCTAGAGAAAATGAAGTTGGAGGGGGGCATGAAGGGTGTCGGGAAGGCTGGTGCGGGTTCTCTGAGAAACCTGTCGGAGTCACCAGTGATACCAAAAGCGAAAGAAGGGTGCGACTTGCTGAGGCCAGAGCAAAGCTCCAGCACCAGTCCGGATAAAGCTGAAGATCTGATTCGGGGGTGCTCACAGAGGGATTCCTCCATGCTTGGAATCAGTGATTTGAATCATGCAGCAGATAAGATTTACCCAAAAGACCAAGAGCTAGATGATGTCTCCATTCAGAGCCCTGAAGCCAACTGTCAGAAACAGAATTCTCTTGGGAATGATACAGATGAGAGTCTCTCTGGCCCCTCCCGTGATGGCCAGGAGCGCAGTGGTATGAAAACCAAGGGAAGAGACTTCCTCACGGCTGATTCCAAATTTGCCAGTGCAAATGAAATTGGTACCTTGATCTCTAAGAGCAAAAAATCACTCCTGAAGGAGGAGGAGGACACCATCCTCAGTCCTCCTGAGAGCTCTTCACTTCCATCAGGAACCAGCAATGCCCCATTGCTGTCGAAAGCCGTCGGCCTTGGAGGGAAACTGGGCTGTGACTCGGAGTATAATAGCACTTTGGAGAACAGTTCTGACACTATGTCCATTCACGACAGCAGTGAAGAAGACATGGTGGTTCAGAACAGCAGCGAAAGCATTTCTCAGCAGTCCGTATCTCAAGAGCAAGAGGTTGACTCGCAGCCATTAAAACGTGCTCGTGATTCAGATAAATCTTCCAGAAATTGCGATGACAGGCTGCAGGCCACGGTGGCTGAAGCCAATGGTAAAAAGACAAGCCACGCACCCAAGTTAGACGAGAGACCCGTTACCAAATGCACCGACCAAGTAAACCTCAAAAGCACCGCCGAGAAAAGGAAGAACGACAGCCGAGAGTCTGAGAAAAAAGGACAGAGAGCAAGTGCATTTCAAATAAATGGCAAAGATAATAAGCCTAAGGTTTATCCCAAAGGAGAATGTCTGAGAGAAATCACCGAGGGTAAGGTGGCAAGTTGTGATGCTGGACCAAAGGTTAATAATAGAAGTAAAGCCATTCCAGAAAACGACAGCAAGTCACTGACAGTGAAGGATTCTGCTGTGAAGCCATTCATGAATGGGGATGTCATCATGGAAGATTTTAATGAGAAAAACAACCTGGGAACAAGGTCGCGTTTACTGAGTTCTTCGGATGCTGAAGGCAACTTCCGAGAAGGCCTTGAGGCCCTGCCATCCCCTAGAGAAGAGCCACAAACTGCCCCCGCGCGCCCCCTCCACTCAGAAAGAAGCTCCCTCAATCAGGTAGAAGATATGGAAATGGAAACCTCCGAAGTTAAGAAAGTCACTCCATCATCAGTGACTTCTGGAGAGGACTCGAACCTTAGCAGTGACTTCACGGATGACAACGGCCTGGCTGGCGACAAAGATGGAAACGTCAACGGAGACACCAAAAGAAAAACCGTCATCACCGAGGTCACCACTCTGACGTCAACGGTGGCCACCGAGTCCAAGACGGTGATTAAGGTCGCCACGGGCGATAAGCAGACGGTGGTCTCTTCCACTGAGAACTGTGCCAAGTCCACTGTCACCACCACCACCACCACGGTGACCAAGCTCGCCACCCCCTCCACCGGCAGCTGCGTGGACATCATCTCCGTAAAGGAGCAGAGCAAGACCGTGGTCACCGCAACCATGACGGACTCCCTGACCACGGCGGGAGGCACTCTGGTAACATCCATGACTGTGAGCAAAGAGTATTCCACCAGAGACAGAGTGAAACTGATGAAATTTTCCAGACCCAAGAAGACACGCTCAGGTACAGCTCTGCCGTCCTATAGGAAGTTTGTTACTAAGAGCAGCAAGAAGAGCATATTCGTTTTGCCTAATGATGACTTAAAAAAGTTGGCCAGAAAAGGAGGCATCCGAGAAGTCCCTTATTTTAATTACAATGCAAAACCTGCCTTGGATATATGGCCGTATCCTTCTCCCAGACCAACCTTTGGTATCACGTGGAGGTATGTACTTTAAGATGTATTGGGGGAAGGGAGAATGTTGTCAAAGAATTGTCTAACGAGGGAGCCTCTTCGGTTTTTATAAGAAAGCTCCGAGATGAGATAAGCGAGCATGTGTTCACTGGTCCAAGTGAGCCATAGACATGAGATACAAAAAAGCTTGGTGCCTGGCCAGCTGAGAGATACTAGCCTTAACAGACGGGGGGGGGGGCGAGAAATCGGACAGAATCTTTTCAAATGAAACTCCTTTTTCGTCTTCACAAGGCAAAGGCAACAGGCCAGTGGTGGTTGAATCTGTGATCTTACTGTCCAAGTTATGGCCACGTGCTTGCTCTGGGCAGAAGTGGGCACTTAGTTCTGCGAGGTAATTCATAAAATATAAGGCATACCTGCAGTGTCCAAGTTTTTTCGTTTTCGTTTATGCATGGTCACCATTCAAGCTGGAATTCTCCTTCAGTCCCTAAGATTCCTTCTGACCTTTTCAGGTTCAGCCAAGTAGTAATTTAAAATGCACCCAAGATTGTGGGACTGAATCATAAGCCTGTCTTGTAAGTGGTTAGAAACGCATTTGGGGAAGGGTTTTTCGCGATGATCTCTGATAGATGGAACTGGTGCCCCTGGCCACATGAACGACAAAGCTAAGCATATAACGTGCCTGGTTTCCCTGTATCCCAGGCTGCTGTGTTTTCTGCTGTGCCACATTCTACAGATTTGTCCCTTCTTTATCTTTCTCATGGCCTTGTCTTTTTAGCTTTCTATCCTTGTCATTGGAAGGGCTAGAGACACACAACCTGAGACTGTACCCCGTCTTTTGATTGGACTTCAAAGGTCATCGCACCATGACACATGCCCTAATAGAGACAGCTGAAAAATGCACTTTCTCCGCAGGGCCTGCAATGAGGGGTTTGCAGAACCCTGCAGGAATCAGGAATTCTTCATTACAATCCATGGGTCTGTAGGATTGCTCTGCACTTGTCTGCTTTCTTCATTGAGAGTGGTCCCCCAATGTGTCCTTGACTGTCCTGCAGGTCACTTCTTTCCCACTGGAAAAGTGACTATGCACAGACCCTCTGATGAAAGCACCCTGGCAGCTCTCTGTTCTGAAGCGGGAGGTGGCAGTCACCAGGAAGCCCTTTTCTCTCTAGTACAGCTAGTCACCAGGCTGACCAGAGGTTGCTTGGGGTTTGGTTGGCACCGCCTGTCCTGCTGTGGTTCAGCACGTACGGTGGGTACCCGGGCTTCTTGTCAGGTCACGCCCACTTTAGAGGAAATGCCTCTGGTTTTAAGCTGCCGTCACCTTCATGGAGATGAAAGTATCTGTGGACCTGGAGAAAAAGACAAGGATAGTTTGAGTGGAGGTGGGGGTAAACATGGAAATGATTCTTGACTTTAGACTGTCCTTTTGAAAAAGCAGATCGCCATGGAAAGCATGCCCCTGAAGCGCATTTGAATTCTCCCGCTTGAAGGAAACATGTCTGAGGCCTTAGAGTAGGCACTAAAATGCCCCAGAGAGGGTCTGGGTTCAGTGACTGTTCAGCGTGCCCCAGACTCCCTCTGGCCACCGCTTCCTCCACGCTGCCTGTGTCCCTGCGGCCTTCTCCCCAGGCCCTGAGGCCCCTGTCTCCTATCTCTTTGCACTCTTGGTTGCCCATCACAGCGCAGGAGGAGGAGCTGGCTAAGCACCCACGTGAAGGGAGGCTGGGCACTACTGCCAGGAGGGAGGCAGGGGGACAGCAGATCACATCTATGAGGAGGCCTGCCTTCCCCGGCCCCTCGACTGACGATGCGATGCAGTTCCAAAGCCTCGGTGCTGCTCCCTGTGGCCTCTGCCTTCTTTGCCACCCCCATCCCACCCCCAGTCCTCTGGTTCGGCCATCCCACTGAGTGTGGCTTTAGAAAATGGGCATGCTCCTGCTTACCTTCTCCCTTGGCCTGTGTGTGCCCCTGGCCATGAGGCAGCCACCCGGACTTCCTGAACTTGTCCGTTGAAGCCCCAACAAAAAGCCCACCCAATCCCCGAGCCAGCCTCTGGTCTACCTTCTCTTAGCGCCCCGGGCGATCATGGCGGGACATGCTAGGTCACTTCTGTACCTCGTCCATCACACATCTCATTCATGTATGAGGGGGCAGGGGCTTCCAAAAGTTAGTGGCAAATAGAATTAAATAAGGGAATTTCCCCCACAGACTTTTAAAGGCCCTCGTGTGCGTGCACGATTGCCCAAAAGGCTCACAGCTTCTAGAATGGATGTGTCGATGCGCAGTGCACGAGGGCCTCCTCCCTGAAGCTGCGAATCCAGCGTGCTTGTACGTCGCCATTTGACGAGACGTGGGCAGGGCGAGCTTCCCTTGACAAATGCCCTTCTCTCTCCCGATAAAAAAGAATTGGTTTTCTCCTTTTTTTAAAAAGTTTCATTGGCACATAATGTACATACCGTAAAACTTAACCCTTCAATCATATCAAGGAGAATTATGTGATCATTACCACATCAATTCTGGAACACCCGCCCCGCCTCCCGCGGCGATCGTTTGCTTCTCCGCCAGCAGCAGCCCAGAATGCCTGGGCCTGCAAGTGACCCCACACGTTCTCCCCAAGGACGCTCTGCTCCCCGCCCCCACGAAGTGTTCCGCCCTGGTCCAGGGTGGCCACAGTGAGGTTCAGCATGGAGAGCTGGGGAGTGAGGAAACCCGTTCTCCCCTGTATTTCCACCCCAGTGTGAAGCATAGCAAGCATTGCCTTCTAAATGCAAACTTAGCTAGGATTGCCGCCTTCTGCTGAAGACGAGGAGCTACTTTTAGTAGTGGACATGACTTTTTCTCTACTCCACGGTCAGTAGTCCTGTTTGCTCACATAAGGACAACGCACTTCTTAGCACGGAGACCACCGAGAGCTGGAGGGCAGGGCGGCTCTGAGATGGGCTGGTTGAGTGTGAGATGTGTTTCCCTGTTACTTTTCAAAGCCTGGGCGAAGTAACTCAGCAAGCCCTCCGCGTAGACGAGCGCCTGAACTAGAGGTCGGCCGCCTCCTGGTTAGGGCAGCGGTAGCCTTTTGGCAGCGCCGTGCTGCTGTGACATTAGCCAACAGTACTAGCGGGTCCCCCTCCTGCAGTTCGCATTGCAGGGAACTTGGAAAGGTTCTAGTGGATTTTCAAGGTCTTGCTGTTGGTTGTGGCTCTGTGATCATGTAAACATTTTCTAGGTTTTCCGTTTGTATGTTCCAGTAAGTGAGGAGCTTATCTTTCCCCAAAACACCCTATCATAGTTACCCCGTTTCTCTATAATTGCACTATTTGTCATTTTTTCGGCCGATAATTGGGAATTAGGTTAAGCTTATTAAAGTCTCAAATTACTGTGCTATTAGTCTTTCCACACAGCATGAGCATTTTACAAATTCATGTGGCATCTGAAGGGGCTCCAGGCCCTTCTGAGGTGGTCAGGTACCAGTCACACCTATGAACAGAACAATTCGGGGATGGGGGATGTGATCAGGGCCCAGGGCCATCAGAGCCATGCCACCATGACTCGGTGCTCTGAGGACAGGCGTGCAGTCCCCGAGGGTATTATAATGTACAGCTGTGATCTCTCCGGGGTTTTCCTTCAGGTACAGGCTCCAGACCGTGAGGTCCTTGGCGGGAGTGAGCCTCATGCTCCGGTTACTGTGGGCAAGTCTGAGATGGGATGACATGGCGGCCAAGGCTCCTCCTGGGGGCGGAACCACACGGACAGGTACGGCCTCCTCTTGTTCGCATCAAGATCCATTCAAAAGATAAAACCTCCCGACTCTTCGCATATCCATTGCTTATTAAAATAAAGGCTGTCTTAGAAATGCAGCCTGGCTGGAGTGAGTTAGGTGTGTCATGCCATCAGATTGGGGAGCAGGGGACGGGGGCAGGACTGACGGGACCGCAGAGTCTACAGGGAATCGCATCCAGCCTCCATAGGTGTTTATAGGACCTTTTTGAGTGAAATCCTGAAACCGGGCACCTGGGGTTCTGGAGTTGCTGCTGCCCCCCCCCCCCCCCCCCAGGGTGTTTGTGTTTTGGCTGACTCACAACTCAGCTGTCCCTTCTACGCGTGTTGCACACATGAGGCATGCCGAAGGGGCAGGCAGCAGTGTTGCCCTGGTCACCTCTTTCCAGAGGTGTAGTCATGTGCATCTCTTCAAGCAAGAGCTGCCGTGCCCGTTTCAGTCCCTTAGTATTTGGGGTTGTTATTAACATGTGAATTAACTCACCACAGAAACATGCGAAACGGAAATCACAACAACAGAAATAATTAAGAGACGAGATGTTGGCCCTTATGGCATTCGATCTGAATACTGTATCAGGAAGATCATCTGTCCCATTGGCGTTCCAGAAGCACCCAAAGGTAAGGGATCGAGCGGATTCTAGTACTTTGCTACTGACCCGATCACCCCAGCTGTTATGAATGGAAATTTTATTCCTTTAACCCTATTTCCATTTCTGAAGAAGATGCTTTTGATTATAAACTACCATCAAATAAAAATTACCTTCAAATAAAAATAAGGCAAGACTCACTGCCATTGATTGAGTCCATTACAACTCCCAGCAGGCTCCTAGGACAGAGTAGAACTGCCCCTTTGGGTTCCCAAGCCTGTAGATCTTTAAAGGGACAGAAAGCCACCTCTTGCTCCTGCTGAGGGTCTGGTGGTTTCAAACTGCTGACCTTGCTGTTAACAGCCTAACATGTAACCCACTATGTCACCAGGCTCCTTTGAAGACTTCATAGGCATTTATGTATGATGCCTTTGGGTGTTGTACCAACTACAGGTTGGGCACAAAGAGCTATAATAATGCATTTATCTTTGGTAATTTATCTGGCTCGGTCATCGAAGGAGACCATCGGCTCCTAAGAGCAGTCACCATGTCTGTGGTTCCTTTTATGTGGCTGAGAGGGACACAGAAGCGTTCAGCGAGGACGTGATGACTCGCTGGCAAATCAGTAGTGTAGCTCCTCAGAACTCGGGGGGGAAGTCACCTCAGAGACCGACAGGCTCGCAGACAACACCTCGGTCAGAGGCTCCGAGGGGCAGGTATCAGAAGACGGTCCATCTTGAGTCTTTAAGGAAGTAAAGACCCCCCCCCTCGGGGGGGTGCAGAAGATGGTAAGGCTGATGAGTCAGTGCTAAGTACTGGCAAGGGAGCAAGGGTAAAACTATTTTGCGCCCATCATTCCTTGCGCTTCCGCTCTCCCTTCTCTTCTTCGGCGCTGCCTACGGAGGAGGCAGCCATCTACCACCGGCATCATGGCTGCCGTCAGACCCTTGGTGAAGCCTAAAATTGTAAAAAAGAGGACCAAGAAGTTCATCCGGCACCAGTCCGACCGCTATGTCAAGATTAAGCGCAACTGGCGCAAGCCCAGAGGCATTGACAACAGGGTTCGGAGAAGATTCAAGGGCCAGATCTTGATGCCCAACCTTGGTTATGGAGCAACAAGAAAACCAAGCACATGCTGCCCAGTGGCTTCCGCAAGTTCCTGGTCCACAACGTCAAGGAGCTGGAAGTGCTGCTGATGTGCAACAAGTCGTATTGTGCAGAGATTGCTCACAACGCTTCCTCCAAGAATCGCAAAGCCATTGTAGAAAGAGCAGCCCAGCTGGCCATCAGAGTCACCGATCCCAGCGCCAGGCTGCGCAGCGAAGAAAATGAGTAGATGGCCCATTTTCGAGTTTTATTTGTGCTAAATAAAACCATAAATGAAAAAAAAACTATTTTGCAAATAATTATGAGTTTCTAGGAAATTTTTTAAAATCAGAACTGTTTATACTAGAAAGAGATCAGTAAGGTATGCAGATTCAAGATACATTATTATAGAAGTCGGTCGTTGTGCTTTGAGCAATTTTTAACTTTAGCTCCCCACAAAGGATGAAGAAATGCCCTAAGAAAATGATAGTCTTAGAAACCTACTGCGTTTTTTCCCTACTGCTTTAAAGAAGTTAATTCACCCCAAAGCTAATCAGTTTCTTTTTTTAATCAAGTTAGCTTGAAAATTCATTTCGAAGAATAAATAAGTAGATAGCCTCTTTGGAAAGAATTCCGCCAGTGG
This sequence comes from Tenrec ecaudatus, assembly GCF_050624435.1. Lineage (NCBI taxonomy): Eukaryota > Metazoa > Chordata > Mammalia > Afrosoricida > Tenrecidae > Tenrec > Tenrec ecaudatus. The sequence continues at coordinate 144,036,921 of NC_134539.1, read as the reverse complement.
GTACTTGCCCAATAGATGATGTCATTCAGGCGAGCCGCAGTAGGGGCCTGGCACAGTTGCTAGGCCAAGCCCCAGTTGTGAGAAGGACTTCTGAGCACACAGCCTTCATGGCAAATGACTGCAGGCTCTTTGAATTCCTTTTCTTAGGCCTCTGTCACTGTCCACCCGGGTCCCCGAGCCGCTGCTGCTTCTCCAGGCCCTGCACAGAGAGGAATGTTGCGCGCTTTAACTTCCTGACGAGATTTTATCTAGTCTTACCTGCCTCTGGTCTCACTCACGGACAAAGTCAATTCCCTTCTGATCCCCCTCACATGCCGAGGACTCGGATCGCCTTCGCCATGTGGGGCAGGGAAGCACACGCCAGTGCTGTGTTCATTTTTGGCCAGGCATCATGAAGGAGCTGTTTCTCAGCTGTCTCTGAAGGATGGATAGGCGTGAATTGATCGGGATGGAGGCAAGGGAGCTTAGGAAGAGTGTTCCAGCCAGAGAAACAGGCTCAGAAGCTCTTTCTGTCTGGGTTGGTAGAGCATGGTGCCCTTGATCGGAATGCAGGGCAGAGTTGGATCATCACAACAAAGATATCCTAACCCACAACTTCTAAAACATGGGACCCTACAAGAAGGAGCCTGGTGGCACAGTGGTTAAGCACTTGACTTTTAACTGGAGGAAAGCGTCCCAGCCATCCTGAGGGAGAAGAGTGTGGCAGAGTGCTTCTGCCAAGATGGACAGCCTGGGAAACTCGTGGGTGCAGCGCTACTCTGTCCTATGGCATCATTATGTTGACTCAATGGCCGTGGCCTGGGTTTAGTTTGGGTCCTTGAAGAAAATTTGCCAGCCCCTGGTATGAGTAGTCCTGACACGGGAAACACTCTCCGTCTTAGAAGCTGTGCATGGTTTCTATTCCACAGAAACACCGACACCTCAGAGGAAAGGCCTGCGATCAAGTGCACTGCGACCAAAGAGACCAGAAACGCCCAAGCAGACCGGCCCTGTTATCACCGAAACGTGGGTAGCAGAAGAGGAGCTGGAATTATGGGAGATCAGGGCATTTGCTGAGAGGTAAGGAAGGTGATTACCACATGCTCTGAGTTTGGGGGGCGTTTCATCCCTTCAGAATCAGAGAGTTACCACTCTGATAACACGATTGAATCAGTGTGTGCTAGTTGCACATCCATAAGAGTATAAATGAATTTACTATGTCCTCCTTTATTTTACTTTACCTTTTGATTTTAAGTGCTTGATATGTATATGTATGTGTGTATCTAGATAGAGATACATAATTTATTAAGATCCATGTTCTAATTTGTGATGTGTTGCTATTTGTCCATACCTAATGATCTTATTGAAGCAAAATAACTGGCTACCTGTGTTTGCTGTGACCACTGCCAGCCAGGTTTCATTTCCGTCCATCTGAAGCCCTGTCTGATCTGTTTCTCCTTTGTGCCCTGCAGAGTGGAGAAAGAAAAGGCCCAGGCAGTTGAGCAACAGGCTAAGGTTAGTGAACAGAAGAAAGCAGAGGACTCCCAGGCCCCAATGGAGGTGCAGCTTAAACAGCAGCTAGTGGCTGCCCAGCAGGTGGGGGATTTGGTACGAGTCCCACCTGGCAACAAACTTACATTGTTGGCCAAATTCATGCACACCAAAGCATGTGAATTGTGTGTGTATGTGCATGCCTGTCTGTGTATTTGTGTGTGTGGTAAGTATCGCAGTACGCCGTCATTTGCCACGTGTCCAGTTAGTGATGTGGGTCACCACCATCCTGTTGTTCGCCCATCCACATGGCTCCATCTCATTGAAAATAGCTCTCTGGATACACAAAGCAGAGGCTTTGCAGAAAGTGTACAGTTTTGGAAAGCCTGGTTTGAAAAAGATTCCTCTTACTCTCTTCCTAATTCACAGGCTAGTTCCTGAAAATACGTTTCCCTGCCAAATTTCCAACTAGAAAAACTACAATCTGTAAATTGAACATAAGATGCGATGAGAGTTTATTGTCATTGATCATAAAGCTACTGATGATTTCTTACCTTGTCCAAATTCCCGTACTAGACGAGACCACGATCAGTCAGGCACAATGAGATGGCATTTCCAGCCGAAAGTTGGTGTCCTGAGCGCCTCTCATATTTCATAATTCAGATATCGAACTTTCTTTTGGCGGCTTTTTATTGTATTGTCTTGCTTTTGCATACTTACCATCTCCTTAAAACTGTTCCTAATGTAAATAATATATATGCTTCGATAGCAGGGCCCAACTCACAGGTGCTCAGGCCTTTTGTCATTGGGATAGCAGGTGCTGCGGGAGTTTCTAATCAACTTGGCTATGTGAGCTCTGGAGCACAGATGAAAGTAGATAGATAAGGGCTTCCGATGTTGTTGGCGTAGATGCACATAACACTTAAACATCCCAAAAGAATGGCAGTACGTTTCAATCTACTTTTTCTGCACGTTTCTAGAACACTAGTTTCCCTCCCAGTGCTTACCGCTCTCTGACTCAGTGTCAAGGTTATTGCCTTCACTTACTTCAAAGGTGTTTGAGGAAACGGCACTTTGCGATGCTAAGAATGGGCTGCTTTGGAAATTTATCCCAAAGCACAAGTATCGATCGATCAGGCATCAGTTATCTATTTGTTTTGTTTTTCATCTTATGAGGGTAATTTTCTTCCCTACAATGTACCCAAATAATCTGTTGCTTTTTAAAATTTTTTGGAAAGGCTTATTTCTAAAGATATCCCGCTACTAAATGCGGTTCACTTGCCTCCTTTTTCTCCGGACTCAGTCAGATGACATGTCTAAATATCCGAAAGAAACTCCCTCTCTTCTCAGGCATCGTTAGTGAAATGCCTCATTGGGCTCGGCATCTTTCCTGGTCCGTTTCTTTCTCTCCTCTCAAGTTTTATTATCCTGGTCCATTTTCAGTGACAGGAGACAACTGAGCACTGGCATCTGATCCTGCCAGCACGTTCTAACGAGCTCTGGGCCCTGGGGCAAATGAAAGCTCTCTCCGCCGGTTTCCGGATTTTAAAGTGGCACTAAAGTGCCAGCCACCTCATTGGGTTGGTGTGAGCATTAAATAAGGGAGGCAGGTACAACATCTGTCCCACATCTGCAGTAAATTCCACCTCTTGCTTTCATCAGAACCATCATTGAGAAGGTGTCAGAAAACCCCAACTATCCATAAGAAAAAGACATGCAGATGATCTTGAATAAGCACGCAGTTGGAAAGGTGTTGGAACTAAGCTGCCTAACAGGCCCAGAAGCGCTGTGCGAGCTGCCCAGCTGACTGCCTCTCAGGTCCGCTGCCCTGACTGGCGATCCTCACTGCTGGCTCGCTCTTCATGGCTGCCAACATCATTTGCCGTCTGCTATGAACCCGCCCCACCCTGCTAAGCAGCAAGCCATGCGATCCAGTAGGATTGCCCATACCTCTTTTTCAGGCTGAAAGCCTGGGTGTTTGCACCGGACGGGAAAACAGGTCAGGTCACTCTGGCTGTTTCTCACAACTCCGGACCTTAATTAAAATAGACATGGGTGTGAAGCCATAATACTTAGCTTTCATCAAGATATTACACCCCAATGGTCAGCTTCAGGGGTATTTTAGAAATTTAGTGTAAGCAGCTTCTTTGCGCAAAAGATACCATGACTGGCCTTCTTGTTGGAACTGTGGGAGCCTTATTGAGAACTGCTTTGGGTCACGGCTTCTCCTCCCTGACTTTTCTAGAGACGCCTGGAGCAGCAGAAACCTACGGTCATTGTCACTTCCACCACTGCCCCGTCTAGCAGTACCACCAGCACCATCTCGCCAGCCCCGAAGGTCATGGTGGCCCCCCTAAGTGGCGCCGTGACCCCTGGAGCTAAAATGGTTCTAACGACTAAAGTCGGCTCTCCCGCGACCGTAACATTCCAGCAAAACAAGAACTTCCACCAGACCTTTGCTACGTGGGTTAAGCAAGGCCAGTCAAATTCAGGTACACAACGGTGGTGTGTAACACGGTTGCTTTTCATCCAGGAAAAGAGACCGTTCGATCCTTTGCCGCCTGAAACAAGAACCATGTCTTTAGAATGTTGTGTTTCCTCCGCAGCGGCCTGGGCAGACAAGCCGTAGCAGCTGGTTTGTGCTCAGTGGTATTCATGATAGCCCATCTGCGAACCTCCCCTTCACGTCATTTCACTTACAACATTCACATCGGTCCCGGGGCTTGAGTGGAAGGGGGGTTTGTCTTGCAAGTGCAAAGATGAGCCACATTTCATGCATTGGTGCCCTCCTGGAAGCCACGACGTTGCTGGTCCCTTTAAATCTAAAGCTTGTTACATGTCTTATACCCCGTTAGCCACCGGCACAGCTGCCACGTCTGCTGCAACCATTGCCAGCACAGGTCAGACGTTCCAAATTGCAGGCAACCCAGTCACTATGGCAGGAAAAGTAGTTACCAAACTGCCACTTCCCGCTGACAGCAAGATTGTCGCTGTAAATGTGCCAGCAACGCAAGGAGGTAAGGGAACGGGAGGAGGTGTGATTCACACGTGCCAGCTCGTACTGTTGCCATTGCTGTTCATTGCCTTTCCACCGATGTCAGTCCGTAGACGCCTCTCACCTCCTCTGTAGTCCACTCCGAACCCTGCCACACGTAGTCTCACCTCCCGAACCAAGCCACACGGGATGCTCTCGATTGAGGGGCGGGTTAGTAACCAGCCCTTCTGCTTTGTTCAAGGTGTCGTTCAAGTCCAGCAGAAAGTCCTGGGGATCATTCCATCCAGTACAGGTACAAACCAGCAGACCTTTACTTCATTCCAACCCAGAGCAGCCACCGTCACCATTCGGCCCAACACCTCGGCCTCCGGGGGAACCACCAGCACGTCCCAAGTAAGGACTCTACCTTGGTTGCCTTTCGAGCTCTTGAGCCCGTGGATCCCAGCCACGCGCTAAATGTTCCTCACTGTTTATATAATCCGTGACTAAGTGCTGATTTGAAAACCATCTTCGTTGTAATACTTCTGATGAGTAAAAATGACATGTGACCTTTCTGTCACTGACTTTTGGCCAGTAGCAGTTTAGTATGATTAACGAATAGTAAGAACTGCTAACAGAGTGTTTAGAAAAGCTACTATATTTCAGTGCCACAGCGGATGGCGCTGACACACCCCCCCCCCCGAAGGAGACAGAATGGCTACTGCCACCCGTGTGTCCCACCAGCGTATCAACCAGTGTATTAGCTAGCTGGTCTGTGCGTGTTAGACCAGTGGTTCTCAACCTTCCTAATGTCACCACCTTTTCATACAGGTCCTCGTGGTGGTGACCCCCGCAACCATAAAATTATTGTCATTGCTACTTCATCACTGTAATGTTGCTACTGTTAGGAATTGGGCGACCCCTCTGAAAGGGTCATTTGACACCCCCCCCTCCCCCGGGGGTCGCGACCCACAGGTTGAGAACCACTGTGTTAGATCCATCATCTGGCTCTGGTCTTAAGGGAACGGTCTAATGTGCTGACTTGCAAATTGTTTGAACCTAAACATACAACGGAAAGCAATGTGCTCTGCATTCTCCCTTTTAAAGCTGAAAAGGCTCCTTTGGTCTCTGATCTCCCTCCTCTCTCCTCTGGGCAAGAGCGCAGGCATGGAGCTACAAGCAAACAAGACTCGGTGACCGTCTGCGACAGTGATGGTGGTTTCAGGCAGGCCCTCGCCGAGTTTTCCTCTTTTCCTTTGGGGTGAAGGCTGTTTTTGGTATCAGGAGTAAATAGCTGTATGGGATCCCATCTAAATTACATATTCGCCTCCCAAACTCCTCTTTTATTCTGATGCTTAATAGAATCTAAAGTGCAGTGGCCAAGAGGATTTGTCCTGTCTGTATTTGTTCTGATCGTCTTATATTTGAAGTCATCCTGAGTTAGTCTTTTAAAAATATTTTAACTCACTGTCCTTTGTATTGATTTCTAGGTCATCACAGGGCCCCAGATCCGCCCTGGCATGACGGTGATTAGAACCCCACTCCAACAGTCACCCCTGGGAAAGGCGATTCTTCGGACGCCTGTGATGGTGCAGCCAGGTATTGTCAGCTTCCATCGACAGCACCCATTCAGGACACCTCTCAGACTGAAAAATGCTACTCTGAACTCATACTTCAGAGCACACGGAAGTTTCTAATGCATTGGCGGGATGCATATAGACATAAGCATGTGTACGTATTGGGCAACATCCAAATGACCATCGGTGAAAACCATTGTCTTTGATTCACAGCGGCCCTGTGTGTGTCAGAGTAGACCTGTGTCCGACAGGATTTCCAGCGGCAGGTTTTCTGGAGTGGGGTGTCCCTGGGTGAACTCGAACCTCTGCTTTTTGTTGGCACCTTCTAGCCATCTCTTGTTTATGGTGGATCTTATGATGGCATTGTGTAACATAAAAGCCCCACGGCGGGACAGTGGTGACGCACTCCATGACCGGCCGCTCCAGGAGCAGGCTGTGGCAGTTGACTTCCGTAGGACATGCCGCCTTGGGAAGCCTGGGAGAAGCTTGTGCCCTGCAGTGGAATTCACAGTGACCACTGGATACTGACTAATAAGGGGGAGGTAATCTGAATGGCAGGTACAAATATTTCCCTTAGAAAAGAAAAGGAAGGAAATTCTCATCTTACTAATAATAATGTGAATATTAGTAATTTTAACAGGAAATTATAAATGTATGATAGTTCCAAGCTATCAAATATTTATTTTCCATCCTTCTGCCACCAGTGTATTCTCGAAGCCCCAGTGGATTAAAGAAGAACCTCAGGTTTTTAGAAGAGAGCGGTGCCGGTCCAGTTCAACTTCACTCTGTAGACACTTTCCGGGCAACTGCTTTTCCATATTCTTTGCCCTTAATTTTAAAGATATAGTGGTTCTTGCCCTTAAAATTCACCTAAGCGTTTTGTCACCGTAGCTTTAAGAGAAACTCATTTGGCCTAGGATAGTCTCAAATTACATTCCTCAGGAAAAGCAGCCTTAGCAATGGCATATTTTACCTATTGTCATTTTAGGCTTTAGACTCAAGGAGAAGGTTATTTTGATTTACTTAATTTTTTGGTGACTCTACTTCAGAGAAAGGGAACTGAGCCATGGTTGGCAGTGAGTTGAAGGCAGCAAACACATTGGCAATGTGGTGGTCCCTTGGGTGGGGCTGTATGTCTACGTGCATATGCGGACCCTCAGCGCCCTGTCCGTCTACTGGAAAGAGTCTGTTTCCCCAGCGGGAAGCCCCTGCAGCCACTGCAGTGCTCCACACACCGGCCTTCTCTTCGCACAGGCGCTCCGCAGCAAGTGGTGACTCAGATTGTCAGAGGGCAGCCCGTGTCTACCGCCGTCTCCTCCCAGAATGCTGTTCCCACAACCCCTGGGCAGAAAGGATTAACTCCTGGCACACCCACTGCACACCTGCCGCCCCCCGCCACACAGCCCCCTCGCCCCCAGCAAGGACAGGTGAAGCTCACCATGGCTCAGCTCACTCAGTTGACACAGGGCCACGTAAGTACTGGTGACCCCCCCTCCCCAACACCCCATCCCCATTTTAGAAGCGCCTGTGTATTCTTGCTGTGAGTGTGAAGAACATACTTCCTTTGCCGGACTGAAAGGTGTTCTTGTTTTACGAAGCGGTGGCTTTATGGAGTCCCCACAGGGAGGACACGACAAACCTGTTGTCAAGTATCCTTTAGGCAACGTACAGCCAGGGAGATGCAAAATCCTTTCGCTACGAAAGTGTCCTAGTGTTCCACGAGAAAAAGGAAATTGGAATATATTAAGCCATTCCCTTGCAAGACTCAGTATTATAAAATTCTCCCATTATCGATCAATGGGTGCAGTTCCAATAGAGATAAAATCAGTGAAAAGTGTTAGTGTGTGTGTAACCTGACAAACTTATTAACAGTGAGGTGGAAGGGTGGAGAGGCGTGTTGAAACTGTCTCCCTAAGAGATTGGGACAAACTAAAGCTGGTTAGACACGAGTTCACAAGGGCATGGAGCAGAATGCACTCACCCACTCTGGGGGTAGGGTCAGACCAGGGGGAGTCAGAAAGCATTGCCATGGACATTCTAGTTCATACACGCATGGATGCTTTCCCCACAAAGTGAGTCTCTGCCAGCAGGGGCTGGCTGCAGACAAGCCCTCTCATTAATTCTCTTGTCTTCGTCTCAGTAGTGTGACCCTTCTGACACACACACACGTGCCCGCGCGCCATCCCACCACCCCTAAAGACAAAACGCTCCAGTCAAAACAGGCTTCCAAGGGGTCGGCAGAGAGGTCAGTTGCAAACAGCACAGGTGGGAAAACGGCCAGGAAAGTTGGGCCCTGGCCTCTTTCCCGATCACTGCAGTGCACTTGCTGCTGCTTCAGAGCAACAAGGGCCTGTCCTGTGAGGATTGTGTTGGAAAACCTCAGCCCACCCGCCCAGCAGCCTTAATCTTGCCCTTGAAAACGGCTTTTTTGTTCCCCAAATTCATAGAACATTTCAAAGGCACAGTATCGCAGGGGCCCCAGTGGCGCAGCAGCTATGAGTTGGGCTGCTAAGCACAGGGTCAGCAGTTTGAAACCAGCAGCCGCTCCTCAGGAGGGTCACCGCCCGAGTCCTTCGAGGGAAGGCCAGCTGCTGTGTGATGTGGTGTGGACTGAAGCGGCAGAGTTCTTGCGGCGGGTTAGCAAGCCAGAAACACTGGCTGCTTCACATTTTCTCATGTTTTGATTCATATGGTTTTGGTGCAGCCGCTTTGGCAAACGCCTGGTCCTTCCTGAGGAAAGCTGAAGGTGTGTGTAGCTGGGGCCTGAGGGGTCCTCGCTCAAGAGCTGTCCCTCTAGAACGTGGAGTTCACATGGGCAGCAGAGTACGAAGGGGCTCCACGGAGTTTGTGAGAAAATGGAGCTAAAAGATCATGGAGATTTTTTCCACGAATGTTCCGAAGCCCCCTCCACGGGTACATGAGTGTTTGTAGCAACATTGTGCACAAGAGCCCCTGACTGGGAGCAACTGAGACCACTCTCAATTAGGTAAACAAAGGGTTAGATTCCCGTAGTAACGAAAACAGGGACCAGTGCTACCCGAACTGCATAGATGGACCTCACAGTGGGATGTCGAGTGAAGACTGACGGTGCCGCTGAGGTCGGGCGGTGCAGTGCTTGTGCACGAGCTGGGCTGTGAAAAGCGCGCTTTAAGCCCACGCGAGACAGGAGGCTTTCCAGTCCCGGAAACTCGCAGGGGCAGCGGCGACTCGGTAGCAGGGAGCTTTGAGTTTGATGTTGCCATAGACTCTTCGTGCATATTTGTATTATATCAAAGGATCGTTGCACTGTAAGCAGTGTTTAATCTGGTTGATGTCTCGAGCACTTTTTCCTTGGTGGTGTGTTTTTCCCACAGGGTGGCAATCAAGGCTTGACAGTAGTCATTCAAGGGCAAGGGCAGACCACTGGTCAGTTGCAGCTGATCCCTTCTGGGGTGGCAGTGCTTCCAGGCCCAGGCCAGCAGCTCATGCAGGCCGCGATGCCAAATGGTACTGTCCAGCGGTTCCTCTTCACCCCTTTGACCACCGCAGCGGCCACCGCCAGCACCACAACCACCACTGTCTCCACTGCCACGGCAGGTAGGACTCGGGGTCTGTCGGCCTCGCAGGGTGGCGGTCTCTTCACTGTTGCACTAACTGGAGACGGGGGGGGGCAAGGGCTTCTCTTTGGGAGCCTCAGAAGAGCTCAAGTGGTCTGGTGGCTCCTCCTTAAGAGAACCTCCATCTCTACCATCATGGAGGCAGGAAGGGGGCAGGTCATGGGCATCCTTGGCACCACCCCCCTGGTACTCCATGCCAAAACGGGGTGCCACTGATCAAGAGGGTCATGCCCGCTCACAACCTGGGATTGAGAGCTACCAAGCCAGAACCTCTGGGTTCACCTCCTAACGCACACGGCTGTGCACTGCCCACCATCGCCAAACCTGAGGAAGAAGGTGAGGGTCGCCGTTAGCCGGGGCCGGACAGACGGCTCCTCCGGGTCTTTGACCGTGGTCTCACGTGGTCGAGTAACGGGAATATTTGGTCTTTCCTCCTCACAGGCACGAGCGAACAGAGACAGAGTAAAGTATCACCCCAGACACAGGTCCCACCGGCTAAAGCCTTACCGCCTGCTCAGCCCTCCAGTGGGAGTCCTCCGGAGGCCCTGCCACAGGCTGCGCAAGCTTCAACTCAGCCCCTGCCCCCAGCCCAGCCCTTGTCCCCAGCTCAGCCTGAAGTTCAGACTCAGCCTGAAGTTCAGGCCCAAGCGACGGTTGCGTCCCACGTTCCTTCGGAAGTACAACCCATCCAGACACAGTCGTCCAAACCCCAAGTGGCAGTACAGTGTCAGCCTCAGAGTCACGTCCAGGGGCAGTCTCCTATTGGCGTCCAAAGTCCACCACAGACTCGAGTACGTCCGTCAACTCCATCCCAAGTGTCTCCAGGACCGCAATCCCAGGCTCAGACGGCCGCGTCACAGTCGATTCCACCTCACCCACACCTTTCTCTTCAGCCACCTTCCCAAGGCCCACCCCAGGCTCAGCCCCAGGTACAGTCTCCAACTCAAACTCTTTCATCAGGACCCACGTTCACTCAAGTTACCGTTCCGTCCCCGTCCCGTCCACAGCTTCCGCTCCAGCAGCCACCGCCCCAAGTCATTGCTGTGCCTCCGCTCCAGCAACAAGTCCCGGTCCTCTCCCAGATCCCGCCCCAGGCGGTGGCTCAGATACAGGCCCAGCAAGGTGGTGTGCCCCAGCAGATCAGACTCCAGTTACCTGTCCAGATTCCGCAAAGCAGGCCTGTGCAGACTCACCCGATTGAGAGTGTGGTTACAGTGCAGGCAGCCAGTGTGCAAGAGCAGTTGCAGAGGGTGCAACAACTCAGGGAGCAACAGCGGCAGAGGAAGCAGCAGCAGATAGAGATTAAGCGGGAACACACCCTCCACGCTGCTAATCAAAGGGAAATCATTCAGAAACAGGTAACGTGATTGCGTAACAGCAGCATGTTCAGTAGCTTGAATTCTTGTGCTGTGCCTTAGATGTAGCGTTGGGTTTGTGTGAGGTTTCTAAATGAGACAAAATGCACTAACGCTTACACCGCAGGACAAGCACCAGCGTGGCCAAGACAGTATGGAATGCCGCCCGTGGTTTGGAACTCTGCTAGTTATGTGCCATCCTTGCTTCTTAAAAATAACCGTAGTTTTGGAAGAACCGAGACGGGAAGAATGAAGTCGAAGGATCATTCATTCATATGAAACTTGAAGGGTTAACTGTGTGTTCAAGCCACTTCAGACATGACTGCAGTTTCTTTGACGCGATTTGAGTGTTCATTCCTTAGTTTGCATGGGGCTAGAGTGAATTACAGACAGGCTAGAGTCCTTTGTGTGTTTCCAGCCATGCCTTTGGAAACAAATTTTGAATACTCTCGCACCCACTGCTCGCTTACCGGCTTGGTTAGCATCCACAAACCGGGTTGTTAAATGAATATGGATAGTCACCACATGAGATGATGACACAGACGATGACCATTATCTTTACATGACTGCCAGAGCCCCGGGAGCCACGGTCCCGCCCAGCTGACACATTGCTGTGACCCTCGCCCTCGGCATTGGTTAGTGCGCAGAGTAGTCCAGTAGCAATGTTTTATAATGAGCTAGTTGATAAATGTATTCCATAACGTAGATAAAATGCTGCATCTTGCAGTGGCCCCTCGGTGTGAAGGACGGCAACGTACATGAGTTTAAAACATTCATCTAAAACCACCTGCCTTACTGGAGAAGGCATTCTTGGCGTCCACAATTTGCACCACCCACGACTAGTTCCGAGTGGGATTGTGGACCTCATCGCTCAGGGAGAAAGTAGTAGTTTGTCAGAGGAGTGGAGAAATTTTCTGTGAGAGCAGAAATGGGTTCAACTTAGAACCAAAACGTGGGGGAAAGAAGGTAGGAGTATTATGTAATCTTTAATGCTGATGGGATGAAAGCCAAGGATTTCTTGTTGGGTCCGATTGACTTGCCGTCAGTGTTTTGGTTGCTTGGATCTTCCTACACTTAGAGCCAGGAACTAAAGAGCTATCAGATACTGCTGGGTTTGCACCTTAAGATCCAGTGGCCACTTAGCACATGAGACTATGTGGATTGAAATTAATGAGAATGCAAGGAAGTGTTGCATGTCCCTCTGCCATCTGACTAGCCACGTTCCATGTGGCTTGCAGCCACTGCATTGAGTATCCACGACATCACAGACGCTCCAGAATTATTGTCTAAAGCATTTCCCCATAAAGATCCAAAGTAAGAGATGGTTCTCTCACGTTCAAGAGGTATTGCTCCTATGTGTGCCTGGGGCCAGCTAGCGGCAGCTAACAGTACCAACGATGTGTCTCAATTCAAACTGCATTTCTTCTTGTCTGTATGTTGGGTCCTGGTAGCCTGTCTTCTCTGCCTTCTTCCTGTACTGTACCTGCCTCTCCTGCCCTTTGCATTCAGGTTGGCATTTCCCATTGCCTGCGCTTTGTGAGTTCTGTATGTCAGTGGGATTTCTCTCTAGTGAATAGCCCACTGGAGGCTTGCTGGAATAAGAATAGGAGGTTTTGCAGAATAAAGGCTTACAAACACCAACAGACAAACAAGGCCTTGAAGAGCTACTTAGCCCTAAGGAGTGGGGACATGGCTGCCGGCACAGTACATTTGAAATATTCCTATTGTAATGGTTTTAATGACAAGAATTCCCAGCTGCCTCTTGAATCGTGACTGGAAATGCATGTCTTAAAAGACAGTACCAGTGTCACCAAGCCCTTCCCAGTCCTGTGAACGAAGTTCCTCTCTGACCCAGGATTACTGCGATGGTTAAGGAAGGTCGTACATGTAGCCCAAATCCCAGTCTTGAGTCAGCTCCAGTGCAGGCCGCCCTGTAAACCAGAGTGGGGCTGCTCTGTAGAGCAGAGTAGCTGGTGGGCTCAAACCGCCAACCTAGCCGTTAACAGCCCAAGAGGTAACCGTGCGTGCAGAGGCCCTTTGTAAATAGGCAAAGGAATCCCAAAGTTGTAGTAAGTAGTCTTATACAATGGAAGTTCTAGAACGTCTAAGCGCCTTGTCAGCCCTCAGGACTGGAGACTCCAGCGTTATGTTTGAAACGTGGCTCAGGTCCAAGTGGAGCCTGTCTGCAGTTGCCATCTGAACCTCACTGATCCTTATCTAAACGTGGTGGCGGGCCAGACAGAGACATGACACAGAGGGAAAACCAGCACCACGTTAAAAACATGGCCTTTGGGAGGTCGATAGAGCAGATTCAAAGCTCAGCTGTCTTGCTTGCTATTTAATCGAGTCACGTGTTTCTTTTTGCGTCAGTGTCTCATAAAAGCGTCCCCTCCTTGCAGCATTGTTATGTGGACTAGGTGAGGGAATGGCAGGTGCTTTGCCCGACACTCGGGTCCCAGGCCGCGTGGGGGCTGTTCGTCTTTCATGGATTGCGATCACGAGATTCTTAGCCGTGTCTGTGGGCAACGCCGCAGTAGGTGGTGAGACTTCTACTGTCTGTACCCCAGTTTGTACTCACATAAAATGTGCACTGTCGGGTTCTGTTCTGTCCTGAAGGTGGTGATGAAACATAATGCTGTGATAGAACATTTAAAACAGAAAAAGACCATGACTCCGGCGGAGCGGGAAGAGAATCAAAGGTAGGGAGAGACGCTCACGGCCGGGAACCCCGTCGCCCTGTCGCCCCGGCCGCTTCGCCACCGCGCGCACCCAGCAGTCCCGACTAGGCATTTGTAACGTGGCAGAGGTTCCCCATCAGTGGGCACCCGCAGGGGCTCCGTCATGGGTGCACCTAACAGGTTTCACTTGCTCTCCGAAGCTCTCATCGGCGAGAGCTCATACCGGCTGTAGAGACAGAAAAATCAGTCGTAAGGCTTCCGGAATGAACGGCCCGGCGTTACATGAATTGTGTGTTTTTCTCTAGAATGATTGTGTGTAACCAGGTGATGAAGTATATTTTGGATAAGATAGATAAAGAAGAAAAGCAGGCGGCCAAAAAACGGAAGCGGGAAGAGAGCGTGGAGCAGAAACGGAGCAAGCAGAATGCTACCAAGCTCTCGGCTCTGCTCTTCAAACACAAAGAGCAGCTCAAAGCGGAGATTCTGAAAAAGAGGGCGCTCCTGGACAAAGACCTCCAAATCGAAGTGCAGGTGAGAGAGAAGCCCTCCCCTCGCCTGGGGCGCGGCGAGATGTTACGGGTCTCTGTGTCCCCTGCAGCGTGCCCTCTCTTTCCTTGACCTTCTCTGTCCAGCACGCCCTGTATTTCCTCAGGACGGGACTCCAGTCAGTGAGACTGGACGTCGAGTCAGTACACAGTGTAACAGCCGTGGGGCTGAATGGAAACACGGAGAGGTTTTCTGGTCTTACTGTCTGGTCTTCTCCAAACTAGCCACTGGGAGAGAGCGAGTCGGTGGATTCCGACGGGTCTGAAACTTTTAGGGACACACTACATTGCCTTCAGCACACTCCCAGCTGAGAACCACTGGGTCAGCTCCGTTCTGGCGTGACTGCAGAACCAACCACCATTTTAACAGAACCATGAGTATGAGGTGGAAGTTTGTTTTAAATTTTTGAGGAAAATTCTCAGTGCTAAATTACTGAATGAAAAATTCCGATTCTAGGACCGTATAGACAGTACAGTACAAATTCAGTGCATTCAACAGATGGAGGGCCCCTTGAGTCGCCTTTGACTCATGGCGACCCCATGTGATGACAGAGTCAGACTGCAGCGTCTCCGGCTTCTGGGAGCTGGCTGACCGTCGGCTCTCCCTCCTCCTGACTATGTGTGGGGTGAGTTCAGACGGCACTTCATCTGGGCCACCAGACTGCTTTTCAACTGGTTAAAGCTGTGCCCAACGCCATTCCCACTTCATATTCCGTCCAGTACAGGGGACATACTTACGTATGGCGGAAAGATTAATATTGAATATACATTTAAATGCTGTCCTTCTCAGAAATTATCTTGGTAAAAACAAGATGTCTGAAATTTCACATACGACAGGTAATCATTCTGAAATATTTTATAATGTATCCTTTACACATTATCTTTAACGTAAGTATTCAAATATATGTAAAACCCACTACGAGCATATCATGAACATTCTTCCAAGCTGACCGTAGTACACAGCCGGCTGTCTACTTACTGTGCAATATTCCATTGCACAGGCCTTTGTTGTTGTTGTTGACTGTGCTGCTTTTAAAAGGGAATGCCCAGCATTACAGGCAGTTTCCAACTTACCAATTATATTAAAAGTTGGAGGTGCATACTTTGGTTCCTACTAGCAGATAGGCCACACACATCAAGGTATTCTTAGTGTTAGAGATGGTTCATTGCATCTGGAGGAATGTCTTGAACGTTGTTATGCCTATAAAGGTGCACTATACAAGAAGACAGCACTTGACAGTGGCATTCAAAACAAACCCCCCCCACACACACAGAAAAACCCTAACCATGCCTAACTGTTCCTGCTTAGGTACAAATTCAACTTAAAAACAGATGCAGGAACTTGTTCATAACCTGGGACTGCGCGTATTTTAACTGGCAGAATTCATACTTCGCTGCCAATGCAGCCTGCTATGCTATCAAGGACAGGGTTCAATTGTGCTATTTACTAGCATATTTGTGTATTTTTTAATTCATAATAATTTCATCACTTATTTTTAAGGTAGATGGCTGGGCCTGTTCTTATAACATTTCTGTCTTTTAGATTAAAAACAGTACCCTAGTCCCTTTTTAAAATCTAATTGATGCCTACATTTAGCTCTTTGAGTACCTCAACCCATCAGTATTGTAAACGTTTTACCAAATTGTTTTAGAAATTTAGTTTTAGAAGCAGTAAATTCAGGGGCATTTACCAGCTTTGCTGGGTAGCTGTTTGCATCGCCCTGGAAGCAGGGTCGGAGAGCTTTATTCTGAGTGAGGGGTTTTTTTTGTTTGTAGTCTTTCAACCCAGCTTTGTTTAGCCCGCCTCTGAGCCCACTCCTCCCTCCTCTTCTCTGTCTGGAGCCCCGCAGGGCCACGGTAGCCCTGGTCCTGGTGCTGGTAGCTCTCTGCTTTGTGGAGAGACTTTTGTCCTTCTGTCACTGATACATGCTTGGACAAGGAAAAGGAAGAAGCTCAGGCGTATCTACTCAGCACTCCATCTTGACCATCTGTCTTCCTAAGAGCCGCCCTGTTAAGGGCTCCGCTGCTAACTGAGTGATGCCTCATGTGGGCCCCGCAGAAACAAGGCCTGGCCATCTCCTCCCCAAACCGTTCCCTGAGACCCGCGAGAGCACCGCTCCCTCTGACAGACACGGCTCACCAGCCCCTGGGGCTGATTTTCTTCTCTAAAGGCCAGCCCCATGGTGGCATAGCGACTGAAGTGTGGCTGCTAAGAGAAAGGTCAGGCGTTCAAGCCCACCACGGGAGGCCGATGCACCCCTATGACCAGTTATTGGGAGTCGAAGTCAACTGGGCAGCAATTGATTGTAAATGACATAAAGTAGGGAAAATGACTCTGGATTTTTCTTCTCCTCTCCTTAAAAACAAACCCATGTGGACTGTGTCTTAAGGCTGTTGAATAGTTAGTTCTCCGCTTCTCACTAGACTGGCTGCACAGCGAGTAGATCCCGAAACCGTTCACCAGGGCTCTTCACGTTTATTTGTTGCCATTTTTGTGCTGTTTTTAAAAAGAAACACAGTGATCATTACCGATAGCGGGACGGGAGTTGGGGGCAGCCTGTGCAGGGACGTAAAGGACCGGAGCAGAATGGCGTCTAGTGGTTCCGGTGTCCGCAGACCTTGCTTGTTAGGCCAGTCCTTGGAATGTGTTTGGTATTTTCTTTCCGCAGGCCTCTCTCTAAAGCCTGTTCTTCTGAATATACAAAGGCCCTGTGGGTCCAGAGTCCATTTAAATGATCTGTTAACTCATAGCACATGTATCAGAATGACAGAGGACAGTGTCCATGGTACGATCTATCTTGTCTCACTTTTGTCTCTTCTGCCATCATAAGACTGAGAGACTTGAGGCCCCGCCCCCACAACCTGCTGGAATGCCGTATGCAAATGTAGATGATGGTGCCAACCCTGCACTCTGGGGGTGGGCACGGATTGTCTCCGTTTCTAGGCTCTCTGTCCTCCCAGTGATTCTCAGCACGAGTGACACCGAGGGCTGATGGGTAGATGTCAAGCCCAGGCCGTGTTTGCTTTGGTTTGTTTTCCCCGAGGAAATGGAATTTGCTTCCGACATCGTTTCCAAGAGCAAGTCGTAGGCCTGAACAGTGGCAGTGTGTCCACAGAGTAGTTCACGGGGAAACAAGACGACAGGTTTCCACTTGCAGTGAAATTGGCACTGGGCATTGGTGTGTCGCTGTGCCCGGCTCTGCCGCTGGCGATTCCAGACCCGGAGCAGGCTGAGCAAGGCCGGTCTGTGTCTCCGTTTCGCGGTCGGCCTTACTCTAAGGGCACGGCGGGGGCAGCCGAGGAAAGCCGTCCTTGGGTGAGCACACTTGCAGTGACGTCCTGACCCGCCACTGGGAACACCAGGACCGGTGTGGGCAGGCCAGGAGAGACACTCTCATAGACACTGGTCACCTTCCTGCCAGGCCACCTTTCACAGTGGCTCCTGGCTTTCTAGTGGTTAAGTCAACCTCGTCTTCTGTCTCTGACCAGGCTGATTGGCTTTTAGATGTCCTACGAAAGGCTTGTCTGGCGCCCCTGAAGCAGAACCCTGAGATGGCAGTTACAGGAGGTGGCAGAGAGGCCTCTGGCCAGCTCCCACGTGTCCCGAATTCTAATGACAGTCTTGTGTTTCATTGGCCACAGGAAGAGCTAAGGAAAGACCTCAAACTTAAGAAGGAAAAGGACCTGGCCCAGGCCACCGCCATGGCCACCGCGCCCCCCGTGGCCACAGCCCCGCCCGCCCCGCCACCACCGGCCTCGCCTCCGCCCGCCCCGCAGCCCCCTGGCCTGCTGTCCTCGCCCGCGCTGCCCGCCGCTTCCCAGAAGCGGAAGCGGGAAGAGGACAAGGACTCCAACGCCAAGTCCAAGAAAAAGAAAATGATCTCTACTACCTCAAAGGAAACCAAGAAGGACACCAAGCTGTACTGTATCTGTAAAACGCCTTACGATGAGTCGAAGTGAGTAGCCCTTGTTGAGCTCTGGGTGCCTTCCCCGTGTAGCTGCTGGTTGGAGGCCGAGGAGTAGTCTGGGAGCAGTTTCAGTGAACGTAGGCAGAAGCCAGGCTAACGCTGCTCCCCCAGGACCCTCACCCGACACGCGTGGCGGGAGAGGAGCGTAAGGTGTTCGTTCTCTCACCTGTCTGTGTCGCGTTGGTCTGTCGCCATCCTCTTACTGTCAAAAACAAGCTTCCTCGGTCGGGTGAACTCTGGGAGGGGGAGTAGTTGACGCTGTTGAAGAAATGTAAACCCCCTACCAATTGCACAATAAATTTTTTTTAAAAAAAACAAAACAAACCCCCCCCAAATCAGCTTCCTGTTACTCCTTGCTCTCCTCTCTTCTCTGGGTCAACTCCACGCCTGTCACTGACCGACCTGGAGAAGGGGCGGTGTTACGGCTGTTGCCGCCTCTCTGGGGTCGGGCCCCAGCCTGGGACCGACCGCCGGGAGTGCGGGGACCGCGGTGTCAGGCCGGCCTGCTGAGAGGCTTTCTCTTAAGCAATTCGGTGGGCTTTGGATTGGAATACGGCACCTTGCTTTAATACTCTTTTTGGCAGCGTTCTTCCTTATTAGGGGCAAAAGTTTCGGGGGGTGGGACGGGGAAGATCCTTTCACAATTCCTCCAGCCTGACCCTCCAAAAGTTGATCCGCATTACAGCCGGGAGCTGTTTTTGACAGTTGTGACTCGTATTGGTGACATAAACAATTTCGAGGCCCGCATCCATAAATGTAGCTTCATCTGTTTGTTGTGAGTGCTGCCATTCTAAGTATTGAGCATCTGTTTGGGCCATTCAAATGTTGGCCAAGCGTCTGTAGGCCAAAATCAATCCTGATGTGTTGTTTTGTTGTTTTTTACCCACAGAGCCAAAAAGCGTATCTGATTATCCCAAAATGTGTGAGCATTTTTAGAATCAGGAAGGCAAAACCCTCCGCAGTGGGTGGGTGGGTAGGGGTGGTCTCGCAAACGATGTCTAAGTTACAACCTGGAAGCTGCTTTGCGGAGCTGCCTGCAAACGCCAAACCACAGCTTTGTGCTGGCAGAGCGAGCTGGGTGTGCCATGCCACATTGTGCCCTTCCCCTTGGCTGGGGCAGCTTCACTTTCCATCGCCCTACCTGGGTGGGGATTCCTCAGAATGGGAAACCTGGCGCCCTCTTCACCGATGTTGCCCTTGGTTCACAGCCGGGGTCCCTCCTCCCTTTAAGCAAAACCCACTAAGCGGGTGCATAGAATTTGATTGATTGGCTCTCGTTACACAAAGAGGTGCTTTGGGCGTGTTTTGATGACCAGATGTGTTTGGCCCGTGTGAAACACTTGCCTCCGGAAATCCATCTCACCCCAGCGCTGCATTAGAATGAGATCTCCGTGTCTGCGCGCCCCCTCTTGAGATCGCCTTGTGATTTTGTAGAAGCTTTCACGTTTTGTTTTGTTTTTCCTCCCTTTTTCCCACGTAGCACTTCCCCGTGCCCAGGTCCCTTCGTCCCTGTTCCAGTTGGGACGAGTTAGTGCTCTTCAGGAGCATACTGTCATCTTGCAGACTCTCTAGTTTAACTTGAGGCCCGTGGGGAACCCAGTGAGAAACCATTGAAATGCAAGTCCTGAGCTTACACCCTGAGCCTAGCCCACGGCCATGAACGTCATAATTCAGAAGAAGAGATCATGGCGATAGGTGCCCGCCTCAGCCATGTGCCTGTGGATCACGGCTCCACAGTCATGAAGCTGCTGGTCAGCCGGACGCTTGAGGATGACATCCGGCCCTCCCCTCGCACTTCCCCAGAAATGCCGCAGAAGAAAAGGAGGGGCGTGGGGCCAGAGCCGCCAGGCGGGCTCCCTGTGCCCCATGCGAATGCTTCCCTTCCTCCACAGCCCCAGCACATTGGGGAACACCCTCCAGGACTTGTCTTTCGAGTCTTGTTCCAGAACAATCCTTGAGTTCTCACAGGATCAATTCCCCATACATCTGGGCCTACCCTGCCTACGTAACACTGTTGGAAACCTCTCACGATTTGGGGTACCTGTCCCCATAGCGTTCTCTGCACTGGGTTCCCCTGGTTCTGGACACCCCCACTGCCCCTAGACCCCTCTGTCCACATAGCCACCCACCGACCCTTGCCGCCATTCATCCAGAGGAAACAGGTTTTTATTTGAAGACTTGGTAGACACTGACTTGCTACGCGTCCTGCCCCCAGCGTTGTCGCCCATCTGCCATCGTGACCATTCACCTTGCACGCGTGGCCGACCTACCTGCATGCTCCTCCTATGCTAACGCCCACTTGGTGCTCGCGCTTCGCTGTGTTTTCCAATTTACCTTGCGAGACACACTTTCAAACCTATCTGAAAACAGCCCGGACTTTGAGATGGCTTCTGTGACATAGGTTTGACAGATGTAAGTCTTTGATGCCTTGGCTTTGGTTTTTTCCTTTGTGTGTGCGCGCCTGTACCAGTTTGGCACCCGATTCATTGAGAGTGAGACATCACCAGCGTCTCGTTTATTTTCCTTTTATTTTCTTTCTCAAATTTCAGTCTGTTTCTCAAGACCCACCTGTCACTGAACAGTGTACTTGTTGAAATCAATGTGAGTGCCTCTGTGTGTCCCACGCGATACAGTGTCAGAGGCTGTTGCTTGCCAAGGGTAGAGTGGTTAGACTCAGGAGAAGACAGTCAGCCTGTAAGAAAGTGAATCAGGGCAGGGAAGACAGATTGACGTACCATGCAGCTCAAAATGACAACTACATTGTCATTTTCATTGTGAATACTTTTAGGTTCTATATTGGCTGTGATCTTTGTGCTAACTGGTATCATGGAGAATGTGTTGGCATCACAGAAAAGGAGGCTAAGAAAATGGATGTGTACATCTGTAATGATTGTAAACGGGCACAAGAGGGCAGCAGTGAGGAATTGTACTGTATCTGCAGAACACCTTATGATGAGTCACAGTGAGTTCTGATAAGAGCATCATATTTAATCATTTAGGAAGCCAAATTGCTCTGACTGGTTATTTATTTTAAGTTAAGCAAGCTTATTTTTCTGCATATATTATACACTTACATTACAAATTCCTTCCCAGTTTTTTTGTTTTTGTTTTTTTTCCTCCCTTTTTCCCCTCTTTACCTCCTCTTCAAAGTTATGTTGCTTCATAGTGAATGTTTGAGATGCATTGGGGGAAATATGGTTTAATATGGTATCCTTGATTTCTTTGATATATAACACAGAAATTAATGAGATTTCAAACTAGCCTGAATTTTGTGTGGACTTTTATCAGTGTTTGAAATGGTGCTTTATTGTAGGCTAGACAAATACTAATTTGGGTTACAAGCACTGAGATTGTTATTAGCTTGTAGGATTTTGAGCTCCCGGTGGGTAGCCAATATCCACTTCCCATTTGATATGGTACCAGTTGAAAGATACTTGGCTTTATTTTGTTTGGAGCTTTGAAATCAATAAATATGTTATATCCCCCTCCCCCCCCAATTGGTTCCTTATACGATAGGGTCCTTAATAGAACTTTTACTGTTTGTTCTTAACACCAGAAATGCTAAATTAAACACGCTAGTGGCAGGCGTCAAGAATATGAAGTCTCTTATGCTCCGGGGGATTTAGCGCATTGTCAGATGCATGCTTTATTACTTTCAAGCGTAAGTTATAAGTTAACGTCGCCCCACCTGTTTTAAACTCACATTTCCATTTCGGACCTTGCAGATTTTATATTGGCTGTGACCGGTGTCAGAATTGGTACCATGGGCGCTGTGTTGGCATCTTGCAGAGTGAGGCGGAGCTCATTGATGAGTATGTCTGTCCGCAGTGCCAGTCGACAGAGGACGCCATGACAGTGCTCACCCCACTGACAGAGAAAGACTACGAGGGGCTGAAGAGGGTGCTGCGCTCCCTGCAGGTTAGACGCCGCTCGACGCCGTAGTTCGAATGAAAATCAGCTGGCACAGCCTTGGAAGCATCAAGGGTTTGCACTTTTCAGTCCCGGACTGTGTGGTTCTTTACAGCCTCCCAGACGGTCCCTTGAGGGGCGTCACACACTTCATTTATTCAGGGGCCAGTGCTCGGGGGCATGCCACGGTCATAGCCCGTCTTAACTGCCGCACAACAAGCCCACAGAGTACCTCAGCTAAGAGGGCCACAGACCACATCCACTCTGATTTATTGAATACTATTATTTAAGATAGTTGCGTTTTCAACCTACATTTTATGTCTAAAGACAAGTTGACCTCACTAGATGCCCTGGATTGATGCTTACTTAAATTCTAGTGAGATGTAAATCTCTCTCTTGAGCTTTGAACCACAGGTAACGGGGCAGCCTGCAGGAGTAGCCAGCGTTGGGACGTTTGCAAGACACAGCGCACTGGATTGGGACTCTGCCCAACCGTAGTCATAATCAGAAGAGCCGAAATGAAAAAACTAGTCCCCTTCTGCGACTGGATATTACTAAATGTCACGTGTCTGCCACTTCATTCCCCAGCCATAAGCATTCCACACTTGGAACGCATCTCACCCCAGTTTTGTAGAAACGATTGCAATGTGACATGGCTCATTGGCAGTTCATCAGTTCGGGGCCCGATAACAGGCTCCTAGACTAGTTGACTCAGCAGGCCCATGCCAGCGGACTAACACTGTGTTTTTACCATAGGCCCACAAGATGGCCTGGCCTTTCCTCGAACCAGTAGACCCTAATGATGCTCCCGATTATTATGGTGTTATTAAGGAGCCAATGGGTAAGTACTTGGAGGGAAGGTGCAATTTGAGCAGAAGTCTTGACAAACTTGAGGCACCTTGAGTGTAGCTCAAGCAGCGCTGGTGGGACTGTAATTGGCCATGGCTGCTGTGGAGAGTGAGTTGGGAGGAGCTATTAATGTTTAAATATGCATCTTCTTGGACCACAATGTCTTTCCCTGCGATTTGCTTTGCCTGCGCACGTTGTTCAGCATAGCAGTGCTGATCACTGTCAATTCCCTGGGAAGGGCCTAAGTAGCCGCCAGTAGAAGAGTAGCTAAATCAAATGATGTCGCCACACAGTAGCGGATTATGCAGCTGTGTAAAAAAAGAAATGAAATCCGTGACTGGGCGGTGTCTCTTGTCCTCCCCCGACCCCTCCATTTCATCTTTTCAGAAGGAGACCATGTTTGACGGCCCCACCATATGCATGGGGGGAGGAGGGTTTGTAGTAAAGAATAAATAGCACCCATAAAGAAGATGAATAGCTGTCAGGGATTACATTTAAAAAGAATCCTTTTGCAAAAAAAATTATAAAAATTAAAGCAGGGAGGTAGGTTTCCAGAGCTCCCAAAAGATGAGTAGTTCCACAGCTGGCGGGGCTCTTGAAACGAGCAGGGTGTGTGTGTGTGACAGCAACGTCGAAGGGGAAGTAGGCAGATGAAATACCTGAGGATTTGGAATCATTGTACCTGGTTCACATTTGTGGGGGGCTGTTAGGATAGAAAGACTGTGTAAGACAAAGGGGTGTTCTGCTGAGAAGAGCACAGGTAGTCACAGGAAGTTTAGAGAGTGCCTGTCCTGTTTTCCTCACTCCGTCAAAAGGCCATCTTTAGCTGCTGTTAGAGTGAGTGAGAGAGAGGGGGAAGGGGCGGGGGGGGGGGGAGAGAGAGAGAGAGAGAGAGTGTGTGTGTGTGTGTGTGTGTGTGTGTGTGTGTGTGTGTGTGTTGGTTTTAAAATTGAGATCCTATTGTAAATATTTTCTGCCAGGCAGATATTTTAATAGCTTTTATAGTCTTCATTGAATATACCCAGAATTCTTGTCTCTTTTCTGTTTCTTACTGTTTATTTGCCTGAGCCACACCCGGTCATTTGGCGTTAGACTATAGAAGAGAGAAAATCTTACAAGAGAGAGATGGTGGGAAAGGGTGAGGAAACAGGGCAACAAATGTGCTTGACTCAATGGATGGATATATGGATTGTGATGAGAGTTGTACGAGTCCCCAATAAAATTTTTTTTTTAAGTTTACCAAAATAAATAAGGGAGGCAACAGTTTCTAACCTGGATCGCACAGAATGAGCCAGGGACCTTCCTCCCAGTGATGAGTGTGCTAACCTCCCCCCCAGGTCTCATTCAGTAGGTGTGGAGCTAGGGAGTGGGTAGAGCAAGCCACCTGCGCCCACTACAACCGTGTCAAGCCAGAGACAACTCTCTCCCTGTGTTCATAAATATGTGTAGCGATGCATTGAAAAGTATAGAGTAAACTGAAGGTAGCAGTGCCTTTGGGCATAGGAAGAACCCAATAGGATCAGGATCTTTAGTCTCCGTAAAGAGAGGTCATTTCCTCATCCTGTTTGACAGCCTAGGTTGTACCCTTCACCAGTGTCTGTCTTCTGTGAGCTGCGATTCAAACTCTTCATAATGTGACTGTAACCCCTGGGCCTGGATTGTTCCGTTCTGTGCAGCTCCTACCGCTCCGAGCATTGTAGGCACACCTCTGTTCATGCACCTTCCTGTTATCTTAGGGAAAACTCCTAGCGTCCACATTTCAAAGGTGTATACAGACATTTTTTAGGCCTCTGGTAATAGTTTTCCACATTGTAGGCCTGCAGATTGAACCTGCCCTCCCTCCCCTGCCGTGTGTCTGCGCCCTCTCCCTCCACACTCTTGAGACCCTGGGTATCAGTCAACCACTGTTTTGAGGGAAACTTTTGTCTATTGACGTGTGGTAGTTTTGAACACCGTCGGTTCAGAGATGAGTGATCATGATGAGTCCTGCCTTGGGCACTCAGCTTTACCTGCCTTTTCCCCATCTCCAAGGCACATAAATCCTTGCCTACACATGATCATTGTGTGCCCAATGGTTTTAATACTTACCCCTACACTTTAATCCACTTAAATTTATCCCGGTGTACAATGTAAGGTAGAAAGTTTTTCTGACAGGTAGTCAATTGGCCAACTCTTATTTATTGGTGAATGTTTTGTTCCCCTGCTAATGTGAAATGACTTTACCAACATATATGAAATTCATATGCCAAATAACATTAGCTGTGTTCCTGTTGGGGATTCTGCTCCATCGATGCCCCTGTTCTTCTGCACAGCACCACATTTTCCATTGCCACTGCTGATAACTATATTTGTCAGTACCGAATCAATGATTCCCTCCCGTTAACTTTTATTTTTATTAATCATTTCATTGGGGGCTCATACAACTCTTATCACAATCCATACATACATCAACTGTGTAAAGCACATTTGTACATTCATTACCCTCATTCTTAAAACATTTGCTCTCCACGTAAGCCCCTGACATCAGCTCTTCATTTTCCCCCTCCCTTCCCCTTCCCCCCTCCCTCATGAACCCTTGATGATTTATAAATTATTATCTTGTCGTATCTTACACTGTCCAACGTCTCCCTTCACCCACTTTTCTGTTGTCCGTCCCCCAGGGAGGAGGTTATATGTAGATCCCTGTAATTGGTTCCCCCTTTCTACCCCACCCTCCTGGTATTGCCACTCTCACCACTGGTCCTGAAGGGAGCATCCGCCCTGGATTCCCTGTGTTTCCAGTGCCTATCTGTACCAGTGTACATCCTCTGGTCTAGGCAGATTTGTAAGGTCGAATTGGGATCATGATGGGGGTGGGGGGAGAATTTAGGAACTAGAGGAAAGTTGTATGTTTCATCATTGCTACACTGCACAACCCTTCTGTAAGGGGATGTCCAGTTGCCTACACATGGGATTTGGGTCCCCACTCTACTCTCCCCCTCACTCACAACCCGTTAACTTCTTTGTCAAATGTTCCTTCAATATTATTGATCTTTGCTTCATTTTGTTTTACAACCTTCACAGTTTTCAGAATTTCTAAGTCTAAAATAGGCACCATTCAAGTTCCATTTCGCTTCATATGTTCCAGAACAGGTAGACATGTGTCACCCGAGGATTTGTCCCGTTCCCACACATGATCACTTAATGATCTTTTCTCTGGAACCCATTTACTGGGCCTTGCTACCTGTCTCTTACTGTTCATGGTTCAGTCACATCGAGCAGTCTTGCACAGTTGCTGCCACGGTCAGTTTCAAAGCATTCTCTTCCTTCTTGAACTCCTAACATCAGCTCCTGGCCTCTCCTAATACTTCCTCTAGTGTCGAGGAAGACTTTGCTCGGCTGCTTTGTACCATCATGAGCGGCGAGGCAGTCGTACTCGTCTTTTCCTGCCTACAAACATAAAAATAAAAGTAAGAACACAAAAGCGTATGAAACACACATCACAAAACCGTAGTAGCGAGTTTTTCTTCCCAATTCTAGATCCCCACCTCTTTGAACTTATGACACACTTAATTTTTTTTTTTCACTTCACAAAAGAAAGGCTTGTAGTTCGTTCAAGGATCGTTTGCTGGCCCTTAGGAGCGTTTTCCAGTTCAGTCCGTTGGGGCACCACGCCCTGGCCCCAAAGTCCACTTTCAGCATTCTCTGGGGACCTTGCCACTCCATTCCCTTGCTGTTCCGCTGCACTCCCCCAGTGCTCTGCCTAGGTGTGGCGGGACCAGGTCAGGTGCAATTCCCACACTGTGTCTCCGGTGCTGTCCCCTGTATCGCCCTTAGTCACTGAGGGGCATCATTTCTCATAGTGGGACCAGCCATGTTGTTCTCTCTGTGGACTGGCTGCTCTATTCAGGAACGTCATCCTCACGGCCTGGTGGGCCAGGCTGTGCTCCACTCTCTCCTCCTGCCCCTTCATCTGCTCCCGTGTGCTCTGATCAGATATGTCCATCTCCCAAAGCTGCAGAGTCAATGTCATCCTTTGAAACAAATTCTTTTCAGGGGAGGGGCAGGAATCCACTTAATTTTTGGTGCTGGGGCCAGCCTCCCAGACAACACACTTAATTTTGTACATGGAAAATTTATTGTAGATAATGGTGTGTGTGTGTGTTTTCAACCAGTTGAATAAAGAGCTAGCCAATGTAGTTAACCAAAAATAAAATTTCTAATTAAAAATAAATGTTAACCACCTTAGCAGTTACCAAGATTTATATTTCAAACCATCCACTTAACCAGAAACAAATGGGGAAAAGTGCCTCCTCTTTTACTTATTTTACTTTAAAAACCCCAGCAGTGGAGCTGGCTTGGGGAGGACATGCACCAGTAGGCCAATTGAAGTGTCGAGAAAATGCGCACCTGTGTTGGGAAGAGCCCAAAGCATTGATGACGTCATTCTTTCTGTTTTCCAGATCTTGCCACCATGGAAGAAAGAGTGCAAAGACGGTATTACGAAAGGCTGACGGAATTTGTGGCGGACATGACCAAAATTTTCGATAACTGCCGCTACTACAATCCGAACGACTCCCCTTTCTACCAGTGCGCAGAAGTTCTTGAATCTTTCTTTGTACAGAAATTGAAAGGGTTCAAGGCTAGCAGGTGAGACAATGCCCCGGGGTCTGAGTTCTTTCTACCGCCGCCGTCTGTGCAGATCGAGGTGCTGTCTGGGTCTCTATGAGTCTGTCGTTAACATACATTGCCATCAAGGACAAGCGGGCAAATAGAATAATGAGAAATTGTTCCGTTGATCAATTCCACATGCGTCGTCGAATGTTCACAGCACACCAGCTGTTGTCTGAACTGCCACAGGGCATGGATGGGACGAGGAAGCCAGGCCTCCTCTTGTTGCTTTACATCCAAATCCCCGACCAATCAGTGTACACTCACAGCAGCTGGACAGGACTGGGTAGATGCCGCTGTGAGTTTCCGACACTGCAGCCCTTCACTGGAATAGAAAGCCCCCTTTTTCTCCCTCTGAGTGGCTGTGGTTTCGAACTGCAGACCTTGTGGATCGTCACCACGACACCACTTAGGCGTCCTACGTCCGAATTCTAGCACTCTTAGAAGGCCATATCCCAAAAATACCATCAGGGAAGACCATGAAAGAGACCTTAGAGCACGTACGTTTTTCTTGTTTTCCTGTTTGCTGTAAAATGGAACCCCCCCCAAAAAAAATTCTCCTGACTGCTTTCTCTGAACCCCGAGTAACATCATGCAGCATCGAGCCTTACCGTTCCATTCCTGTGGCCTTGTTCTTCCACGGAGGCCCGTTCTTTGCCTTTGATAGCGACCACCCCTCTGGCCCTTGGGATTCTCCTCCACTGCCACCACCACCACCACCACCACCAACACACACGCGCGGTCCATTCTGGCTCAGCTGCCTGAGATTCAGCCTGAGGAGGTCGGCGCTGGGTTGGGGTTTGTGCATCTGTCTCTGTAGTCTCATGCATACCTCCCAAAGCAGGCAGGGGCTGACCAAGAATGAGTCTAGAGCCGTCTGGACCCCGCACAGCTATCCAGTTACCCAAAACAATGAAAGACTAGAGACCAGTCTGGGCCAGAAAGGCGTGTGAAACCGCATTTCCAGTCACGAGAGGTTGGGAAAGCCCTCCTCCCGCTGTGTCCTTCCCTTCCGTCAGGATCCTTTTACAAAATCGGGAAAGTGGAAGAGCAGGAGTCCGAGTGCAAAGCTGGCAGAAAGCAACAAGAATTCCTCTGGCAGCCGTTCCTGTCGGGCGGGGCCTGGAGGACTGCCCAGAGGAGGTGTCTGGGGTGGAAAGGGTTCATAAAAGAGATTTGTGTGAGACAGAGAGATGAGCAATGTGAGGGAAACCAAAGGCCGTTATCAAGGCCACCCCAAAAAGAACCACGAAGTTGAATAAGAAAGGAATGACATCGTAGCAAATGCTTTTCCCAAAAAGGAGAGAAGTGTTTACATATAGAAATGCATAATTATATTGGTTTTTAACTTTTAAAGTCAGTCTGCAGACAAATCAAGGAAAGCTTTCACTTGAACCTAGAACTTCAGCGTAAGGAACTTGACGGGTCAAGAGTTGGCAGTAGCGACAGGCCACAGTGAGGACTCAGGTGCTTTCTGCAGCGAGAAACTGTAAAATCACTTAAGAACAAAGCGGTGCTGATGAAACAAGAAATGTCTACACGAATCCAGTGACCGAAGGGAGCTTCAGCTGAGTCGTGGTCGGACGGAGAGGCCAGGGCTGTTCTTTAGAAGGCAGGCCTCTGTCTTTGGTTTTTGTCATACATTTTCAGTCCTTTGGTTACATTTCCAAAGTAGTTTTTCATGGAAACGCCCTGGGAAGCTGGGGGTTCAGAACCCCCACCCTGTCATACTTGCCGGCAGAGCACCCAGTCTGAAGGCGGGCGGAGAAGCACCTGCCGCCAGGAGCCTGTGGCCAAACAAGGAGTCTGGGGAAGGGGAGAAGAGCAGCTGGAGGCTGGGTCTGCCCCGGGACCCCTTGCCGTCTGGTGGGGTGTGTGGCTCTGTTCTACTTAGATGCTCTTTATTAACATGGGGGCAGAATGAAGACGTTTGCTCCTCTGCTTCTATACAATTGATAGCGAAAGCATTGCAAAGGTAACTACTTTTTTAGAGTATTTCTGCTGATTTCCAGATAGAAGGCAGAACGAAACATGTAAGTAGCCAGTTACTGGAATTTGGGTTTTATTATTTATGGATTTCCAGGATTTTCTTTGCCAGTTTTCTCCATGTTTTATCGGAGGCCACCAGCCTTGTCAGCACGTTGTTTTCTTGATGGCCCTTTGCTGGCGTGCACCAGTTACACAACCTTGTCTCACAGATCGTGATCTCTCTAGTCTGAGTTTTTACCCGGAATCAGAACTGGGTGTCAGTCTTTATTGTACTACTACCTGAGACCTATCTCAAATATTGCCCCCAGACATGCAGGCTACTAAACAGCTTTTCCCCAAGGTTAAAGAAGATGTATAGTGGTCAACAGTTGATTTTAGCAGCCACGGCGAACAACGTATTTAAAAATCGCAAGCTCCAGGAGTACCGTTGTCTACTATTGGAATATAAAGTACCTGGACTTAGCCCAGTGATTACTTACTGTACAGTAACTTGGCTTACTAAAAAGAGCTGTGAATAAAACTGTGGAACTAGTTGCTGGCTTTAGTAGAAAAATGTGGTATTACTATTACTCCTCCTCTGCTTTTAACAGAATTATTTCTTTATCTTGTCCAAGTGAATGTGTAAGCACACATGAATGCCCATGCACACGTGCCTCTTAGCACAGCGGCGATGCCTCTGTAAAGATCTCCACATGTCCCTTTGGCTTTTAGTAGAAAATATAAGTGTGTTTTATAAATATTGGCTTTTTCCAGTGAGTTGTGTTGGATGTACAGTTTAAAAATTTTTTAATGTGACAGGTGAAATTTTTCTTAGTTGCTCAGATACATTCGCTGGCCAAGGGTGCGTCAAAGAACATATCCACAGCCCCCACATAGCGCATCATGGTTTCCCCCAGTAAAGGGTGCTTAATTGTTCCCTTTTTTCTGTATTCTGCAGGTCGCATAACAACAAACTGCAGTCTACAGCTTCTTAAAGCACAGCGTGTTGATCTAACGTAAAACACGGCAAGGATCTGGTTGTCTGAACTATTTTAAATTAAGGAGCCAGATGTTTTTAGTCAGGTTATCCTGACAAGACTTGACCTACACTTCGTTTTTATTGGTCATAACAGTCCAATTATATTCTTGGCCAATTTTGTCCAACGGACAAAGGAAAAGCAAAGTCAAGGACACCATTATCTTGTCAAGATCAAATGGTTGTACTCTTGTGGCAGAAGCGGGAAACCTTTGTTGAAAAGAGAGAGAGGAGAGAGAGAAAGCAAGAAAAAAGAATATGGGGTCAAGTGCAACTCCATGGAAATGCCACGTCTGCTCTTCAGTGAAGAAGCTGGTTTAGAGTCTCACAGAAAACTCTTGACTGTATTTATTTATTGTTGCAAAAAAGACGCTTTTTTATTGCTGCCCTCATTTGTCAGCTAATTATTTTTTCTTATACAATCCAGCCCCCGTCACATGTAATCCATCCTGTATCTTATCATGATTCCTGTAGATCAGAGTACGAGACAACCTCTAGACGTCTTCTCTTTCTGTGAAAGGAGCTGCTATGTACACATGTGCACACAACGACTGGGAATCAGCAACGCGTCTCTTGTTCGTGGTAGGTCAGGACGAAGCTTGTGGAAAGGCGGGCCGAAGGGTCCCCGACTACAGACTTGGTTGCCTTGGATAGAAAAAGACGATTTGTCATTTACTCTGCACCAGGCGAAAATGAGTAAAATCTATTTGAAGGTATCTTGTTTGTAAACATTTGTCAGATTCTAATTTTTTTCCTTTTGTATTAAAATTCAACTATGGATGTATATGAAACGAAATAAAAGGAGATCATTTTTCTCCCACAGATGGAGGTGTCTTTGAATGTGCGCTAATTTCCTGTAAGCCCTTGTGGGGAGCGGGCGGGCGGGCTGACAGGGAAAGTAAGGCCCAGGCCCCTAAGCTTGTACCTGGTGTTCGCCGGGACCCCTGTGCCCTTTGTAGTTTCTCCCCAGCCCGCGGCCATCACTGCAGAGACAACCAAACGGGCCATGAGACGGTGCCAGGCAGATGATCCCTCCTGGGGCAGGAGTGACGGTTACTTGCACTTTCTGAAGGGCGGTTTCTTTGGTGGCCCTGGTTGGTTTGTTGTTCTTGATTGGTTGGTTGCTTTGGGGATTATTTCCCTACAGAAGGAAAAGTTGTGGAAGCAGGAGGAGGAAAGGGAACCACAAGGAGAGGCATATTGTGCGTGCTTTAACTTTCAGCGTTCGAACCTTAGCGCTGCCTTGTAATAATGACTTCTATCAAATCTGACACTGTCGAATTATAGAGCTTCGCAAAAAGTTTACTAGATTTTGCACTAATTCTTGCTAGCTTTGTCTGACCCAGCTCTGGAATTTACCCAGTGGTGTTTTTTGGTGTGTGTGGGTGTGTGTGTGTGTTTTTGAAGTTTCCTTCTGTGGACTATTGCCCTGCTATGCAAGACCCTTCCCGGACCTGCGTTTCTCTGTTTTATCGCTACAGCTCCAAGCTCAGGTGTCCAGGTTCTTCTGAGGAAGCCCATTCCTTTTTTTGTACACAGAGACATCACTCAGTCCTAGGCTTACAAACTAAAGAGACTAATTGCTCACTCTAGAAACAGCTTTTTTAAGAGGGTTTTTACAATGAAAGTAGCCAAATGTAGGTTATTTGTCCCTCTTTAATGCTACGTATTGTGTTGATGCAAGAATTCTACGTTTTAATGAATTACAAAATTATTCAGCATCTCATCACAGTATTTCTGTACTATTTATTCATATGTAAACATATATTGGCTTAATCGTTTAAAACTGGTTGTGGGAAGAACTTTCCTACCTGAAGGCAATAGAGTGCTGTGTTTTTAACAAATTGTTGCTTTTTTTTTTTTAACTTAATCAGACACTTCATCCTAGAAAAATAATGTTAACATTGGATTTGGTGCCGTTTCTAATGAAACAATGACTGGTTGGTTAGTCGGTTGTTGATATATATTTTCTGTAGCTGTTGGTATTGCCAAATTGTACATAAAAGGTGAATTTTATGGGAATCCTCAGACTAGGAAGATGCTAATTTCATATGTGTATTTAATGGTACAAAGCCTTTTTGCAGTTTTCTATCACCATATAAATACATAGACATTTTATAGTTTTATCAATTACAGAGCTTTAGTCTTTCAAAAGTAGTTTTTGAGAAAAAAATACATTCTTACAAAACGTGTTTCGAAAGCTGCGTTTTTATGACTGTTCTTGGACAAGCTTCTGCTATTCAGCAAGGTCTACTTATTACCGTTTCCCCCCCTTTCAATGACCCAAGTGGCATTTGTGATGTTGTTAAACCGTTTCTGTCCCGGTCTGTGGGCTTGTAACTTGCACCAGCAGATTTCCTGGGCTAAAAGTGTTTTCAATGCTTGTTGTTCATCATCTGCCAAGGTCATAATTCTGGAAACCATTTCATGAAAATTGTTTTGGTAATATTGATAAGGCTTTTTTTATTTCTATCCAAATTCTGCAGGATTTGTATTTTAATATCCTGCAGGATGCAGACAGACGGAGGGGTCGGGAGGGAGTACGGACGTTCTGAGAAATTTTCTAAAGTACAACACTTACCTTTTTTATATTTCAAATGGCCTGGAGTGTTACCCTGAGACGCCGAGATTTGCTGCTGTTTGTAATCTATCTTCCTGCAAATAAAAGTTCTTTCCCTACTGCTGCACATCTCTCTAGGCAAGCTCCCTGCTTCTGTGTGTGTTTCTGTGGCCATCGCTGTTCATGATTTGAGACAATTACCATAAACCCCAAGTTCCTGATCCTTGGGAATGGGAGTGGTGGCACCCCACGGGCAGAGTAATGTCCTAAGTGCTTGGGGATGGAGGGGCTCTGAAACACCGCAGGGCTTAAGGGACTTAGAAGAATGCCTGTGCTGATGAATGGAGTCCGCTCCGTGACACAAGGGGACAACTGTCCGGGGAAGCCGTGGCCTTCACTGAGCAAATGGCTGCCACCTCATTCGCCCACAGGACAACTGGTGGGTTCCACCCTTGGTTAGTGGCTGAGGACTTTCACCTGTAAAAGAGTCTTAGAAAAAGATCCTGAAATTTTGACATTTAAAAGAAAATTTTAAAAAAAAGAAAATCATTTGATCCAATTGGGTTCAAATCCAATAAAAGATATGACAAAGTCTCACTTTCTTCCTTTGTAACTGCCCTGATGTGACCTGAAACTGAATTTATTTACTACATGATTGGCAGTCCAACCGTTTTCGGCTGTTTGTCTAGTCATGTGTTTGATAAAGACAAATTATGCCAAACAGTAGGATCTGTAAAGGGCTATTGGAAAATGTTAGTACCACCACTAGCCCCCAAATTATGTCTTTCTCTCCAACACTGTGTGAGGAAGTGGTGGTGCGATCGAGTGACTTCCTGAAGGCCATTGAAGATCTGATTTTTGAGGGACGGCTGTGAGCACAGGCACAAAGGACCCTTCAGTCTTTGGGGCACAAACCTGTGTATGCTAAGAAAATTCTATCAGTGGAACAAAAGTATTAAAAAGTCTTAAAACAATGAAGTTGCTCCCTTAAATTTTCCATAAAATTAAAGATAGTAGCCAGAGTACTGAGTAAGAAGGGACAAGGGGATGCTTAGCCTTTTGGGCCTGCCTTGATTGTATCCAGATAGTTCCTAAGAAGCTGGCCTGCTGTTTGCCGGAGCACACGTTAACTCCACCAACTTCGAAGCCTCTGCAGCCCTGGCATCTTGTGTGTCCAACATCTCTCAAACCTCATCGAAGCAGCCTAACTCTTCCTCCGGCCTGTGCGAAAGTGAGTGATGTTCCTCCTCTCGAACCGGCGCTGTGTCCCTCTCCTCCAGGGTAACCTGAGCCCATCCACTCAGTGACTGACCGACCTGGCCATTCTGGAATTCTCCCCACCAGGTTACTCAAAAGGGTCCCTCAGCCTGTTGACCTTCCAAAATTCCGCTTTGGAATTTGTGACTGGCACTACATTCTGAGTTCATTTTATCTTAAAACTAAACCTGGAAGCACTTCTAGCTGCAGACGCCATCTCAGAAACATCAAATCAGTCCAACTCCAGCCGACTGCCAAGAACTTAAGTAAGTTTGGGTAAAAATCATGACTGGGAAATGCTAGAAAAATTCTTCAATGATACTGTCCCACAGAATTATCAGAACCTCTCCATTTCCTGTTATCTCTGTGCCCTGTATTTGGAGGCAAATCAGGTCGATCTCCCATCACAATTCGACATTGTCTAAAAGCTCTTGCTGTGTCTCCGTGCCTTCCTAGTGCCCCCTCGCGGACAACCTGTGGATACCCACGGCTCCTCTGGGGCCCTCAAAAGACTCTTCCATTTCAGACAGACACATTTTGAGCATGTTGGAGACCAAATGGGCTATTTTGCTCTCCAGGGCCATCCCTTTTTTACCCTCCTTTGTAGACATGAATCCTCACCTGTGGCTCATTGGTGTCTCCATTGACAACACTTCAAAGTAAGATTGGTCTTAAGAAAAAGAACCCTCATATCTTCGTAACCGATGTTAGAGAGTGCCCGGGGAGTAATGGAATCTTTTTCAAACCGAATGAGAAATGTCTGAAGTCCATGTTTGCAAGTTGTCGCTGGTGAATACTCGTTCCAGGGTTTGGGGGTTAAAGGCTTTTAACCAAACCTTTGGGAGTCGGATGGACTGAAAAACCAGGTGCATTCAAGATGTGATTGTAGGGCACGATTTACTGCTTTACAAACACACACGGGATACTTAATTTTAATAAGAAAAATTACATCAGGTTCACCCAGAATATCTTGAGCATTGGGATCACCAGCCAATTTTGGCACAAAATTAACAGCTGGGAAGTACAAAAATAAACTATTTGGGTTCATCTGGAACATGTGTGTGACTATTTTGCTGTAATTTAGCCCTTCGGTGCTCTCTAAAGTGTTAGTGCTTCTCCTCGGCTGACCCTGCCTTCGCTCTAAAGAACATTCGTTTCTGTAAAACACCTCACGAGTGTACTCCCTCTTACGTGACAGAAGTCAAAACACGATGGATGGCTGGCGTGTAAAATGTCGTTCAGTACATGATAGTATCCAAAGTTATATATAAATTCCAGGAAATTTTCATTTTTGGTAAACTATCATCTCTACTGGAGAATGTATTTAAATAAAAATAAATTTAACATGAAGCCATGGTCCCCTAACAGGCCTGGTCAGTGATTTGAGCTGTGTGAACACTACCCGGCACTGCAGCAAGAACCCGCTGGCTCTGCACAAATAGTTCAGAAAGGAGCAGGCGGGCTCTGTTCTGAAGGAAGATTCCATGACATGAAGTGGGCCTTTCCAGTCCGAATCTCAGATCCAGCAATGTCAGTTTGCCCGTTTCAGTGGCACTGGGTGTTACTGGCTCCTTGAACTTGACCATCCCTTTTTCTGTTAAATCTTTTCACATAGCTGCTGCTGCTTCTAAGCAGCCCATCTCCAGGGTGGACACGGCCTCTCAGGACTCGGAGCAGAGCTGCAGGAAGCTGGCGTCTCTTGTGGTAGACGTGGCCCATCACAATATACCTGCTGCCTGAACAAGAGAATCAAAAACATACATTAATCCCCTTTTGTTTTTCTTTTTTTTCCTTTTGTTTTTCAATGCTGCTAAATTTACAGTAATTCTCATCTCTCACTGCCTGAGTCAACGTTGACTCAAAGCGACCCTATCGGGCTAGGGTGGAACTGCCCTTAGTTTCAGGGACTGTAACCAAAGCAATCTCTGCCATTGAGTCAATGCCACTCATCGCAGCCCTGTAAGACAGGGTACAACTGCCCCTGTGAGCTTCCAAGACTGTTTACTTGGTGGAAAGTCTTGTCTTTCTCCCACAATTTCCAATAAAGCCACATAAATTCCTAAGCATGAATCTGGACCTGCTGAAGCTTTTGACACTTGGCCTACAAAGATGGAAACCCCCCACCCACCCCCCAGTCCGAAGAGAACCAGATGGTTTGTCCACAGCCGGCACTACTAAGCAAACCTGATGTGTGTCAGAACATTCCAGAACTTATCTCCTGAAAGACTGAAACACAGTAACGAGTATCCCCACTCCAGCACCCTGTTCTCAACAAGGTCCGTTAGGCTTCCCTGCTTTCAGTCCTTCCATTTGTCAACTATTTACTGACGGCTTGTTCAAAGTCAACCCACATCGTTCCTGATCCCACTCTCAACCTGAGGGAGAAATAGCTAAATGGGGCAGGAATCCAGGGTGACCCAAACAATGCTCTCCAAATCCTACACATTTTACACCATCACGCCAATAAAGGGTGGCTGCCCTGTAATCCCAGTAGCAAATGGTGAGAAAAATGTGTGTCCCTGTAGCTCAGTTTCAATACCAGGTTTAAGTTCAGGGCAGGGCTTAGGGCAACTGGACAAGTCCAGGGCTAGGATGTGAACGCGGAGGAAGAAGCCGTCGGGGGTGCTGTACAGGCGGCTCATCTTGTACAGCCCATCTCGGTCCACCAGCAGCGTCACCAGCCGGATCCCCGGTCCCAGCACGTCCACGTCGTGCACGATTCCGTTCACTGCTACTTGCAAAACACAAGGGTTAGAGGAGAGCACCACACTGATTCCAGCGTTCGTTCCCCGCAATAACAGCCCATCAGGTCTGTGGCCCGCAGGTGGCTTTCTCTAGGGGGCTCGCCCGGCGGCCTGCGCGCGCAGCCGGGCCCGGGCAGTGGCGGGACCAGGTTACCGAATTCGCTCCCGCAGTAGGACTCGCGTTCGTCCAGGTCTGTCCTGCAGGCGCGCGCGCACGACTCCGCGTCCCTCCCCGGCGAGCTGAGGCGCGGCGGCGCGGGCACGAGGCCCGGGGGCCACGCGGCGGCGCGCGGCCGGTTGGGATGGGCGGCGGCGCGCGCGGCCAACCGCGAGCCCGAGAGGCGCAGGCCCCGGGCGCGCGCACGCCGAGGAGAGCCCCCGGGCGCGCGGCGCGGCGACGCGCGGTTCTCGGCCTGCGCGAGGCGTGAGCTGCGCGGGCCGGCGGGGGCGCGCGCGGCCTCCCGGAAGCCGGCGCGGTTCTCGGTGGGCGGCGGGGGCTTCCGGCGCCGCGGGTCGGGCCAGGCCCGCGGGGCGGTGTCGGCCGCGCGCGGGCGCCGCGGAGCCTCGGGGACCGGCTGCCCCTGGAGCCCCGGCGTCGCGTCGGCGCTCTGCCCGCCGCCGGGGTCGGGCTTCCGGTCGTGGGCTGGCGAGGCTGCGGGGAGAGGGGAGAGGCCCGAGGCCGTCAGGCAGGAAGGCGGGCGGGAAGACGAGGCTGTCGGAGCCGGCGAGCCGCGGGACGGGGCTCGGGGAGGGGCGCCGGGCAGATGCGCCCGCACGAGCGAGGGAGGGGCTGAGGACGGGCTGCCCTTCTCTCGCCCAGGTCTCCTGGGGTCCGGGAACGTGAGGGTCTTGTCTTCCTAAGCATGGGGCCACCTCTAAAAGGGCTTCTCACCCAGTGGGCGTTCCGTAGCTATAGGCTTTTAAGCTACCATGACCTAGTTTTCCCTCGGACTAAAGTTTGGGGGGCTTGTTTAATGGGGGGTTTGTTTTTTGCGGGGGGAAGGGGAGCGGGCTACTTTGGTTTAATAACGCTTTCTGCCCTTTTATATATATATACACACACATATACATATGCATAGTATCGGGCTTTTTGCTCTTTGCAGTTTATTGAGAAAGTCCTGGGAGCAAGCCTCCTGGGGAAAGGTCTCGGATTACAGGTTCTCCGGATTGAGCGCCCCTAACAACAGCTATTTGCTTTTCCCATCCGTGTTTACACTGTCATTCTGCTCTCACGTCTGGGAGGCAATTTTTTATCTGGCTTCTTGGACACCGCTTACTGGCAAACCGCAACTGAGAAAGGGAGGGTGGGGGGATGTGTTAAAAACTTAGCTGTGAAGCAAGCAGAGGCCTCTGGTGAAATACGAAAACACACACCTCTGAGATACTTTCTCACCCCCTTTGATGGGGAAGAGAAATCTAAATAACATCGCGTAAAATATACATAAATCAAATATGTACTTACATATTTATATTCCATAAAATTTTCTCCAACTCTCAAGCGGATGAGCAAACGAGCCAGTTTAGAAGATGGGCAGCTTTCCACCGCCTGGCTAAGGAATACCACCTCCCGGATGGCCTGGGTCTCGGCAACCTGCCTCATCTCCATGACTCACTCTGACCCATCAGTCTGTTTATTGTCATTTCCCTCCCCTTGTATTGAAGAGCTCGGACTAACCCTTGCACTTCTCCCAACCCTTCACGTAAAGGGATTCGTTTGGCCAAAGTGACCATCTCCTTTCACATCGGCTCTAGCCAGGGCTGATGGAGGTGCATGTTTTGCAAAGGGGCAGGTCCTGCCTCCCTGCGTTCAGCACCCACCGTGCCACCACCCACAGCTGAGTAAAGTTCTGGGTGCTGTCCAATTCCAGGCGGTCAACTGTGGACCTCAGGGCCGCTCCCCCATCGGTCTCACCATCTGTTGTCATGGGAAAGATCGCCTGATATTTGTGTTAAATGCCACTGATGTCACTCAAACGTCCCTGTGGGAAATAACCCAAAGTAAATTGCCCTGGGAGGAACGGAAGCTGTTTTTCCTAGCGATAGGGAATTGAACAGAACATCCAGATGAAAGCAAAACAAAAACACCTCTCCACAGGGGAAGCCCATATTTTTGCGCGCGCGCGCGTGCGTGTGTGTGTGTGTGTGTGTGTGTGTGTGTGTGTTGGCCTCTCCTTTGGGGCTTGGGGGAGAGGGAAGAAATGTCCTAAGTCGCCTGACTTCCCTCCGCTTGCACCCTCACCCTGGTCCTCGCAGCACCTACTTAACAGGCAGTTTCCTCCAGCCCAGCCGCCCCGCTCGCTGCTCGCTCGCGGCAGATCTTTGCGCTAGCTGAGCTGGCTGGCTGCCTTCCGAAACGACTTGCCAAGAGACACCACATCCCCGGGACACGCATTTTGCTCCTGCCCCACACGAACACGGACCTGAAGTGTC
The DNA here is from genome assembly GCF_050624435.1 of Tenrec ecaudatus. Lineage (NCBI taxonomy): Eukaryota > Metazoa > Chordata > Mammalia > Afrosoricida > Tenrecidae > Tenrec > Tenrec ecaudatus. Next base: position 143,997,355 of record NC_134539.1, on the reverse strand, counting down.
CTCGCTTGCCCCCTCTGTCTCCCCAAGCCCCAGGCTCTGCCCTCCGTGAACTTACCTTTTCTCCGGGCCGCGGGGGCTTCGGGGGCGGATCCGAGGATCAAACAGAGAAGCCAGAACGCGCTAGCTGTCATTTTTGCAGACGCGGTTCCCAGGCTCTGAAAGTGCGCCTGGGCTTTGGCTTTCTCTCCCCCCACCCCACCCCCGCCCCCTCCTCCGCACCCCCACCCCCACCCTCGTCCATGCTAATGAGGGGCAGCCTTTGGGGAAACGGACACACTCACTGACCAGACCTTGGAACAAAACGGAGCTGCTGGGGCGTTCTCACACTTCCTAAAGGGGGTGAGCACATGGCCTTTCAAAGTTCTCCTTGGAAACACGTCTGTCCTGTGATCCGTGCGCAGTGACAGTCCAACCCTAGACTTGAAGCGTGTGTGTGTGTGTGTGTGTGTGTATGTGTGTGTGTGTTCGCGCAGGGCTGAGGGGCGCGAGGGTGGGCGGGGTAACATGACAAGAGGAGAGAATGAGGGAGTTGAGGGGCCGAGGGACTGGGTGGGAAGGTTTTTCTGGATGACATCAACAACAAATAGCCAAGTGAGCTTTTAAGACGACTGGAGTTTGTGGAAGGGAGGGGATCTGAGATAACAGAAAATTCACTCCAATTTCCAGTCACTATATCCTAGACTCGGTAAAACAATATTCCACTCTCGCCACCGTTTGTAATGTAAAACGAAAAGGGAAGAGTCTTAAGCACAATGCCCTTTTTCCTCTCTCCGGACCAAGGGATATTCGGTTGCCCGGATTCCCCAAGCCCACACTGCCTTTACCTGCCAGGTGCTGAAGCAGCGCTCAAGAAACGTCTTCGCGACTGACTCTCGAGCTGTGGCTCATCCACCAGGGAAAGGCTCGCCTTTCCCCCTCCCTTTCTAAGAAAAATAAACTCCTTCTCTGCTGAGATCTGAATTCCTGAGACAGCTCTGTGTATTAGTCCTGAGCTAAGGGCCCTCTCCTCCCTGAGCACAAACAGCCATCGCTAAAGGAGGAAATAAGCTTGCCACAGAAATCCCCCAGCTTGGCCCCTCTGAATCTCACATCAGCAGCTCCAGGGTCCAAATTAAACAAAAGCAAAAAAAAATACCAACAACCCACTACCATAGTTAGTTCTGGCTCACAGTGACCCTGTGTGACAAAGGACCACTGGCCCAGGGGGTTGGCAGGGGGCGTAGCTTTACAAAAGCAGATTACTCCCTGAGAGCAGCTACTGGATTTGAACTGCCAACCTGACCTTTCAGTTAGATGCCAGGCACTTGACCTCTGCACCACCAGAGCTCCTTTCAAACCCCAAAGGGAGAAAGCATCCATTGCGATGACAGTTTTCTCTGAAGCGTCTGAGTCAATAGGGAGACGCAGCTGTGAAGAAATAACAGACTTCAGTTTCCCTAATATCTTATGTCTCAAAAATAATAGTCCTAGTGGACTGACCAGATTCTGGGGGGATCATGTTTTCCAGAAAGACACTGAAAAGCTAGAAGGAGAACAATGGGGTGGAGAGAGAGGGCTGGACACCATCAAATTCCTCTCGGAGGAACTGTGGATAGGCAGCCTGGACGACACGTAAACTTTCCTTACCCAGTGCGAACGCCCGCCCTGGGAGACATGGAGAACGGAGTGGCTTTGGCTTGCTTTGGTTCGTATTTACTTCAGTTCAAAAACACCAGGCGCTCCTTGGGCGAAAGAGGAGGCTTTCTATATCCCTGAACAGTCACAGTCTCAGAAGCCCACAGGGACAGTTCTCCCCTGCCCTCCAGGGTCACTCTGAGGCATCAATGACTCGATGGCAGTGAGTTTGATTTTATGACAGTAAAATATATGCAACCCCCCCCCCAAAGTGGCCATTTAGCCATCTCAGTGACATTCATTACATCTGCCAGTTTGCACAATCATAACTCACTCCCATTGTCCCCTCTTCTCAAATCCTGGGAACAATGGATAAACTTGTCTATGTATTTCTAGGGGTTTACCCTTCCCAGCTAGTTCTTATACGTGGGCTCATCCAGAATGCTCTCAAGGCTCATCATGTTGTAGCCTGTGTCGAAGCTCATTTCTCATTATGCATAAATAATATCCCACTGCTTGTTTGTACCACATGCAGTTGACCCATTCATCAATGAATGTGTAAGAGCACCCACCCATCTGAGTCCCTGCTTTGGGGTCTTTACCTAGGAATTGCTGGGTCATCCTACGGGAAGTCCGTGTGCAATTTTTTGATAGTGATGTGTTTAATTTCAACGTAAGCAAGAGTATGCTAACAGCCAACGTCTCTAAGAAAACAGGTTAGTTTGAGGAGTGAGGCAGGGAGTTCCTGAGTACCACTCAGGGATAGAGTAGAACAGGTTCCTACATCAGGTGTGTGGAGTTAAAGAATACAGTAAGGTAAATACATTCATCCAGACACGGTCGGAAGTCTTTTTTTTTTCATCCAGACACGGTCGGAAATCCTTTTTTTTTGTTTTTTATTTCTGCCAAGGACCATTTGGATGAGGCCACACTGGTCAAATATTTAATTAATTCACCCCTACTGTGCTGTCAAAGGATACTGAAAGTACCATGAACTTCCAAGAGAAGAAATAGGTCTGTCTTGTTAGCAGTATGGCCAGAATGCTCCTTGGAAGCAAGGATGGGAGACTGTCTCATGTACTTCAGACATGTTATCAGGAGAGACCAGTCCCTGAAAAAGACACCATGCTTGGTCAAGTCGAGGGTCAAGATGGACACAGTGGCTGCAACAAGGGCCCCAACACCAATGTGAGGATGGCCTAGGGCCAGCCGTGTGTCCTTCTACTGTATTGTCCTTCTGAGCTGGAACTGATTCAGTGACACCTCCCAACCCTGATCTAGTGAGAGGCTGACTCCGGTCATAGGCTGACGTCATGTTGAAGGGGTCACCACGTTCCCCAGTGCAATCGTCAACGTCCCTTAAATGTTGTCCATCGGGGCCAATTCGTATTAACCAAACTCATACAAAAGAGATGCCGGAACCAGAAGATTATTGATCTATTTTCAGTGGTGAGGATCCGACAAAGGGGATTCAAAGGTCACTCTAACCAGTCACTAACCAGCAGGTTGCCTGTTGAGGTCTCATGACATCAGATTGCCGGTGGGCTCGCTGTCTGTCCTTCATTCTGGCTGAAAGAATCGAATTCTATTTCCTCCCAGAGAGACAGTCCCCCCCCGTCTCTGCGAGGCTTGTGCGCACCTGAGGCCATGTCCCCAGACTCGGGACAGGGCCAGAGGAGCACTGTTGAATTTGTGCATCGGGGAGCTTGCTTGTGGGTGTCCTCAGATCCCCTTCTTTCACATGTGCCTTCTTTAAGTGGAATAAAATTCAGTAGGCTTAAGCTTTCTCGGTTACAGCCACATCACAGACATACCTCCTTGGGATTACATTCAAGTCACCCAGATCCAGTTTGGGGTGTTCCCGAAACTCTTCTGCTGCAGGAATGTCTTTTGAATGCCCTGCAGACCACACCCTGAAATGTAGAGGCAGAGAGCCTGCCAGATGGCTCCCAGGGGCTCAATGGGGTAGGTAACCTTCACCTTGAAGATCCTGCCAGAGGAGAGCTGGCCTGTGAGGCTCAGAATTTACACCAGTGGTGGCAGGCACAAGCTGAAAGAGCCTGCTCTGTGTGAGCCAGAAGGCCAGTTCATTGACGGACACAGAGAAACCAACTCGGATGAATGTGTGAACGCACATCAAGCCAAGCAACCTGAGAGTGTAGGGCACCTGGCAATGCAAATCTGAGCTTGGGGAATTTGTCCTGTGGTTGGAATGTTTAATGGTATCATGTGTCATATTCTAAAATGTCCACCTCTAGGTTTAGAATTATATAATAGGTGTATTCACCTGTCAGGTAGTAAAATTCAGGACCTACCTAGCCAGCATCCTCTCCCCTGCCAATTTCTCTCTGTGCTTTCTGTTGTTCTTTTCTGACTTTTGTTTATCTTTCTGCTTTGTTGTTGTCAGGTGCCATCGAGTCGGTTCTGACTCATAGCAACCCATGTACAACCGAATGAAACACCGTCCTCACAGTTGACCTTGTGGTTGAGCTCCAGTGTCAATTCGTCCTGTTGAGGGCCTTTCTCTCTCACTGCCCCGCTACTTCACCAAGCCTGTGTCCTGCCCTAGGGAACGGTCTCTTCTGACCCGTCCAAGAGACCGTTACATGAGATCAAGGGAGTCTTGCCATTTTTGCCTCTAAGGAACATTCTGGCTGAACTTCTTCCCAAACAGATTTGTGTTCTATCGGCAACCCAGGGTACTTTCAACATTCGTCATCAGCACTAAACTTCCTCTTCGGTCTTCCTTATTCAGTGTCCAATTTCCACGTGCAGATGAGGCAATGAAAACACCATGGCTTGGGTCAGGCTCACCTTAGTCCCGAGTCACACCTTTGCTCTTTGACAGTTGACAGAGGTCTTGTGCAGCCGATTTATCCAGTGCAATGTATCCTTTGATCTTTTTGTGACTGTTGCTTCCACGATCCTTAACTTCAGCTTTTGCTCCTTTTTTCATGATGTTAGCCATTGGTTCGGTTGTGAGGATGTTGGTCGTCTTGACATTGCACTGTAGTCCATGCTGAAGGCTGTGATTCCTTGATCTTCATTAGCAAGCAAGGTGGGATCATCTGCCTGTCACCGCTTATTAATAAGTCTTCCTCCCATCCTGATGCCACATTCGTCTTCATATAAACCAACTTCTCTGAATGATTTGCTCAGCATATGGTGAAAGGATACAAACCTGACGCACATCTTCCCTGATTTTAAACCATGCAATAATAGATAGAAAGATAGATAGATAACGCAATATTCCCTTGTTCCTTTGCACGATTGCCTTTTGATCCCGGTACGGGATCTGCATAAGCACAATTAGGTTTCGGGAATTCCTCTTCTTTTCAAGGTTATCTATCGTTTGCTGTGATCCACACATAGTCATACAAAATACAAGTAATAGCCGAAACACATGTAGTGAAGAAAGAAATATTTTTCTGCACAGTCAATAAAATACAAGTAAATAGCTTCCAGGTATTCTCTGGTTTCAGCCAAGATCCGCCCGATATCAGCAATGATATCCCTTGTTCCACACCCTCTTCTGAATCTGGCCGGAACTTCTGGTAGCTTCCTGTCAATGTGCTGCTTCAACCTTTTTTGGGAGATCTTCAGCAACATTTCACTTGCACATTACAGAACTATTAATAATGCTGATGTTGCTTTTGTGGAGCTTTCTCATGGGTCACCTTTCTCCGGAATGGGTACAGTTGGCCAAGAAGTTGTTTTGCAGTTACCTGGCATAGATGAGTAAGTGCTTCCAGCGCTTTATCAGACTGTTAGATGTTTCCACTGGTAGTCCATCAGTTCCTGGAGCCTTGTTTCCAGGTCATGCTTTCAGTGCAGGTGGAACTTGTTCCTTCCGCACCATTGCTCCTTGTTCATAGGCTACCAATCTCTGTGTCTCCACCTGGCATTCTCTCCTATGTGTGTGTGTCTGTTTTCTCTTTCTAGGAAGGCACCAGTCATTGGATTAGGGTCGACCCTAATCTAGTATGACCTCATTTTCACTAATTACACGAGCAAAGACTATATAAATAAGGTCGCATTCCAAGGCGACAGGTTGACTTTGGCTCTGGGGGCATACTATTCAACCCAGTACAGCTATGGTGAGCTTTGGAATTCTTCTTCTAACTTAAAATTTCCCTGTTGGGAGTTTTTGAGATTTGCATTAAATATATAGATTAATCTGTAAGAAAACGGATCACTTTCCAGCCTTGCCTTTCTATGGGCTATCTAAGAAGATGGGCTATCTCCTTCAACTCTCAAAGAGCAAAACTGTCACTTTGATGACTGAGGTGTACCTGCCCCAGCCCATGGGTCCTTATGCCTGAGGAAGTGAACTATGAAAATGGAAGACCTAGGAAGAATCGGTGCATTTTTTTGTGTGTAAGAGAGAACTTTATATCAAAGAGTATTTTGTACATTAAGAAAACATCCCAGTCCAGCCCAGATCAAGTCCATAAGTCCAATATTATCTAATATGTCCATGCTAGTCCATAAATTCCTCTTTAGATGCATGCAACAATGCAATGACGCTGAATGCAGGAAGATCTCAAGCCAGTGGGTAAAAAGTTGTGGATCTAGTCATGGTGATAACATCTCAGCACTGGTGTGGGTTTCCATGTGGCTCCTCCAGCTCCAGAGCTCTGGCTGCATCGATGTAGCTACATCAGGCTTGTCATCAGGAATGTCCTCAGGGAATGAGAGCATCTGGCTTCCAGTGAGCTATTTGTCTCTGTTAGAATCGGTGCATTTTGAATCGTGATGATCGCAAAACAATATTGAACAGAGCATGAGCGCCCAGAGAACAAACAGAAATACAGCCAGAATGCTCCTTAGAAGGAAGGTGAGAGTCAGGGGGAAAGAGAAAGAGCCTAAAAATGGTTGACACGCCGTGTGGGACAATGGGCTCGGGCACAGTAACCGCTGTGAGGGAAGTTCAAGACCGAGCTCTGTCGTGCTCTGTTGTACAAGCCCCCAGGAGGTGGGATCAACTCGGGGTTATCACCCACCAACACCCTTTCAAGTCGGCTTCCTCTCTGAGTATTATCAATTTCTTGATCTAAACATCTCTTGTTCAAGGTAGTCACAGTATTTTCTTTTTAAGTGTAACATAAATGACATCAAAAAACAATGTCAACAATTGCTGCCTTTAGCTAATTCAGTGGTTCTCAACCTTCCTAACCCCGTGACCCTTTCATACAGTTCCTCAAGTGGTGGTGACCCCCAGCCATCAAATTGTTTCCATTGCTACTTCATCCCTGTCATTTTGCCACTGCTATGAATCATCATGTAAATATCTGATAGGCAGGATGTATTTTCATCATTACAAACCGAACATCATGAAAGCATAGTGATTCATCACAAAAACAATATGTTATTACAGATGGTGAAATATTTATTTCCAATGACAAACAAATGACATTTTGTCTGGAAGCATGGTGTAGCATGGGTAACAGTCTTCATGCAGGGTGCCTGTATGTGGGCGTATCTGCATGTGGACGGACCTGCCTGGAGATACATAGAGGAGCAGTGTCTCAGTTGCTATGACCATCGGAAATATGTGTTTTCCGATGGTCTTAGGTGATCCCTGAAAGGGTTGTTCAACCCCCAAAGGGGTCTCAACCCACAGGTTGAGAACCGCTGAGCTAAATGAACAACAGTGAGTGCGCCTGCCTGGGAAAGAAACCCTGGGGCTAAGGAGGAGGTTGACAGGATGCATGAGGGAGGTGGATGTCTGGTGAGGAATCCAGCCAGAAGCCAAAGGGCAAAGAAACTGGGACCCATTTGTCTTCCAACTCTCTGGGGGAACCCAAGATCTGAGTGCAGAGTGTATATGTGTGCGTGCGTGTACATGTGCCTATATATATGTTGTTGAGAATGTATGCAGCAGAACACACACCTAGCCGACGGTTTCGGGGTGCATAATTCAGTGGCTTTGATTACATTCTTTAAGTAGGGCAGCTCTTGTCACTCTGCTTTTATTTTTTTTAAAGAGACCAGATACTTAAATTAATTTTACAGTGAATTTTTAACATTATTTTATTAAGTAATTTTGTTTGAAACGAACTTGTTTATCACCAAAGACTCCAAGTCCATTTCAGTTTTACTTTCCCTCCTTTTTTGTTTTCCCACTCAGCCCTCCACTTAGGTTTGAGGGATAAGGAATATGGAGGGATTTTGTTTATTTGTTTGCTATATTTTTAAAGAAACACACTGTATACATTTACACAGCCCATCCCAAGAAATGAAATCCACAACAGCATCCTGTTAAACTCTCACTATCCTGTGGTTCTCTGTCTTCTCTCCCCCCTGCTTCCCCCCTCCTTCCTTAATATCCTATCTCTCCCAGCTGTCTCCCTGTTCCTGTCCTCCTAGCAAGTCATCAAAGTCTTGTCTTTTGGGTTTTACCCTCCTTTTCTGTGTTCCTCCCACATTAACACAAACTCGCTGCCTTCCTATTTAATCTTCAGAGTTGCTGTTATCATTTTGATCCCATTGAGAAAGTTCTGAAAAGAGCAGACTACTCCAGGCTGACCAGTTATACGAATTAAACTAAGGTATAACTTGGTTTTAAGATAACCTCAGGATATATTTTTGGCTTAAGGTCTAAATACCATCTCAGGACAATGGTTTTAAGGGTTCAGCGAGGCTCCATGGTTCCAGAATGTCCAGATTCCATGAAAATGTCAAATTCTGTTCTGTGCATTTCCCCCCTCTTTGAGTAGGATTCTTCTATAGAATCTTTGATCAAAATGTTCCCTAATGGTAGGCACCATCCAGTTCTTCTGGTCTCATGGAAAAGGAGGGATAGCTCCCAAAACATTTCAATTCCTCTTCCTGACTCCTCCTTTCTATGTTGCTTTAGGCAAGTGGAGACCAATCGTTGTTTCTTCTGAGTGTAATCTTGCATTTGGGGATATATTGTCACCATGCGTTAGTGCCCAAGGCATGTCGGAACCTAAGCAATGTGACCACTGCCTCTGAGAGACCAGGAGCAGAATGGAAACACCCTCATTGTCCTCTTTGCTGATGTTTTCTAATTGAAAACTTCAGCACTCCCTATTGCTTCGTCTTAAAAACTGGACAGTGGCTGGCTTCTTTAAAATCAACTTTTAAAATTGGAGTAACTTCAGATTTACGGAAAAGTTGCAAAAAGCGCACAATAAATCCCCAGCCACCCCCCACCCAGTGTCCCTGGTGTTAACATTCTCCATTACCAGGTACATTCGCTCAGACAAGAAACCAAAAGGGAAGCGGACTCCAGACTCATCGCATGCCACTAGTCTGTCCACCAACGTCCCCGTGTAATTCAGGATCCATTCCAGGTCAGCATATTGTATTTAGCGTAGAGTTGTGTTTAAAGACAAAAAATTAACTCGGTGATACTCCCCCGGTTGAAATTTTGTGAGAAAAGTTTACACTTGGAACGCTGGACTTCTGAACTGGTCCGGGAAAGCTTAAACTGTACATTTCTTTTATTACATTAATTTGCAAACCACCCCCGCCCCCCACTCAGTTCCACATACATTCTAACCACAATTTGGTGTTGCTAATGTTTTTGAGGACAGAAGCCGTAAATTATGTTTATTGCATTCGTATGCTGTAGCTGTATATTTGTTTTCCTAGAAACTCCGCTCAATGCTGGAAGGAGATCTGGCTGGACCCCGAGCAGTTGGATCCGCTCGCTCAGCCCCTGGGGGACAAGGATGGAGAGGAAGGTCTTGGTGAGGCTGACCTTCTCGAAGCTTTAGCTGGAAGAGGTAGCTCAGAGGAAGGGATCAGTGGGAGAGGAAAAGAGGAGCTGATACCAAGGCCTCAAGCAGAAAAAGCAAATGCTTTGAAAATGATGATGGCAACATTTGCACAAGTGTGATAGGTACAGTGGATGTATGGATGGTTATAAGAGCTGTAAGAGCCCCCAATAAAATCATTTTTAAAAGCGGGGGTGGTGTCACTTGCCCACTCTCCAGTTAATGCTTCTTGCTGGCTACTTCTCAGGTTTTAATTCAGGTTAACAATACAATGAACATAATGGCTGATTGCCAACTGTTTTGTTACCTATAATATTTACCACCATAACACAAATACTTTTAAATCAAGGATAAAGTCTCCTTCCTCTTTTGTGTTAATTCTTAGCATTTACTCGCAAGTTCTCCATTAGTGTTTTGAAAACGTGTAGAAGCACTTGCCAGTTTGGAAGGCAATCAGCCTCAGAAGCATTGCGGAGAGAGCAAATGACGGCTTTGAAATCCCCTTTTCGGCCGCAGAGGGTAATGCCCTTCTCGCCCCTGCCGGCTCTTCTCGCCACCAAAACGAATTCCGGCACGACCCAGATGGGACTCGAACCCACAATCCCCAGCTCCGGAGGCTGATGCCTTATCCATTAGGCCACTGGGTCACCACAGGGTCCGGGTCCTCACACCGTCTCCTTACGCGATGCCATCATCTCGCCCCCGCCCCCACGCTCCGCGGCCCTGGCGCCAGTCGGCTGGTGATTTGGGAGCCGCCCCCCGGCGGCGGCGCGCGCCTGCGCGCTCGCGCCCCAGCGGCCCGACGCGGCCGCCCCGTTCCCCGCGCGCCTGCGCGCTCGCGCCCCAGCGGCCCAATGCGGCCGCCCCGTTCCCCGCGCGCCTGCGCGCTCGCGCCCCAGCGGCCCGACGCGGCCGCCCCGTTCCCCGCGCGCCTGCGCACTCGCGCCCCGGCGGCCCGACGCGGCCGCCCCGTTCCCCGCGCGCCTGCGCGTGACCTATCCTGTCCCTGGGCGGGCTTTGCACGCTCGCGCGGCGCTCGCAGAACACCCCGCTCGGGCTTTCTCCTCAGGTGGTTCTCTTTGGCTGCGTCGTAGGTTCACCCGGGGAGCCGTGACTGGATCCCTTCCCACTTCCGTCGTCATTTTACAAACACACACGCCTTCGTTGCCGTGACTTCAACCTCCACTCACGACGACTCCACGTGTGTCAGACTCGAGCTGCGCCCCAATGGGTGTTCAGTGACTGGTTTTCCCTCATGAAATCGCCAGGCCTTTCTTTCCAAGCACCCTGGAGATGCGCCCTCACCTGTGGAAGCCGTGAGTGCGCGAGCATGTGGGTCATGTGCTATATGCCCTCACGGCTTTGGTGGTTTTGTATAGTTTTTTTTTAATGTTGGATAGGGTGAAGCGAAATGAATATATTACAGTTATTTTAAAATATATAATCATTTCTTATCTCTCATTTTAAAATATAGTCAATATCAATAAATACAATCCACATAAAGATCTTGGGGAGCCTATGTTTTTAAGAGACTAAAGGGAACATGAGGCTAAAACTTTTTGTAGAACTGCTGTTTTTTTTTTTGTAGAACTGCTGTTTTATAGTATCTTTTTAAAGATTAATTTTAGATTTACAGAAAGCATTTTACAGGAAAATTGTGCACCAAGTACAAAGCGTTCCCACATACCCGCTCATATCGCTCCTATTAACGCCTGTATTCCTGTGGCATCTTGGATGTAATCGATAAATCAGTGTGGGTACATTATTATTAACTAAAGTCCACTGTTTACACTAGGACTCACTCTGCGTGTTGTTCAGGTCTAAGGGTTTTGACAAACCTAATGTCATGTGTTCACCACTGCAGTGATCTTTTCTCTTTGTTTCTACATTTTTGGGGAATGGATGAAGGTTTACACAGCAGGTCACCAGTTTTACATTCAGACAGTTCATACCCATTTTATTTCATGTCATTGATTCCAATCCCCACTATGTCATGTCACTTAACCCACTTTCTTCCTGTGTTTTCTATGCTGTTCCCCCTTTGTTCCTACCCCTCTGAACGTGGCCTCTGGGTCAATGCTGTCCTTCGGATCTCAAGTGGTCGAATGTTCTCAGATGTGCTTCCCGCCCCACTGTCTCCACCTTCTAAACCTGTCTGTGGTTTTACTGAAAATAGAGCCGTGTGGAAGAGTTCCTTTTCAGACCTGAAGAAGGACTCGTTGCCGTAGGCTCAGGGTTCTATCTGACCAGTCAGCCTGGTCTCTTTTATGATTTTGAATTGTGCTTCATATTTTTCTCCCGCTGTGCGCAGAACTGTGCCCCTTTCTAGAGGAGTTGGGAGTAGTTGCCAGATAGCATCTAGTTCTTCTGGCCTCAGGGTCTTGAAGAGTGATGTTCAGGTGGTCCGTGACTCTCCTGGACTAATATTTTCCATGGTAATTTTGATATCCATCACTCTTCTTTCCTCTGGACAGGGAAAGGCCAATACTTGTACCAATGAATGTTCACTCGAGAATTTTTAAGACCCCAGTTACTACTCACCAAAGGAGGATATAGAACGTGGTCTTTCTGAACTATGTTATGGCAATTGATCTTGGGGTTCCCAAGACAAAACCATTATGATATGCTGAAGAATTGTTTCATGGCCCTGGAAATGGCCCTCCTGTGCATCCCTGTCCCTCCTGGCAGCCACTGGCCTTTTCATTGTCCCTAGTTTTGCTAATGGAAACCCAGTGTGTTATCCAGTGACCCTTGGTTGCTATCCTAATGGCAGCAGTTGGCCAAAGCTGTTTTCCATAGCACCACTGTTGAGTCTGAACTGCCAGCGTTTAGGTTAGTAGTAGAGTATATAAACTGTTAAGTTGCCCGGAGTCAGAATCAACTAGATCAGCGGTTCTCCACCTGTGGGTCGCAACTCCTTTGGGGGTGGAATGACCCTTTTACAGGGGGCTCCTGATTCACAACAGTAGCAAAATGATAGTGATGAAGTGACAATGAAAATAATTTTATGGTTGGGGTCACCACAACATGGGGGGACTGTGTGAAAGGGGCACGGCATGAGGAAGGTTGAGAACCTCTGACCTAGATGTTGATGGGTTTATCATTTGCTTTTTTTCCTGATTGTCAAACTATTGGGATTGCACAGTGTTTGTATGTAGTTTTCCCAGACTGGCTTCTTCAAATTGTTTTTGTTAGATGCTGTGGAGCCAGCTCCGGCTCACAGGGACTCTGTGCAACAGACTGAAACATGGCCTGCTCCTGCACCACTCTCACACACTTGTTAACATTCAAGACTGTCCTTGTGTCCACTGCATCAGTTCAGCTCCCCGAGAGTCTTCCTCTTTGTCGCAGATCCATTGTTTTGCCAAGCATGATGCCTTTCAGGGACTGGGCTCTTCTAACCCATCCCCAGTAGGGAGTCTCACTAGCTTCCCTTCTAAGGAACATTCTGAACACGCTTCCTCCAAGACATATTGTGTGTTCTTCTAGCAGGCACATTCTTCACCAGCACCACAATTCAAAAGCACCATCAGTTCACCAGTCTTCCTTATTCGTTGTTCCGTTTTTACAAGCCCATGTGGTGATTGGAAATACCTTGAATCGGGTCAGGCACACCTTCAAAGGGCAATCTCTGCTCTCTAACACTTTAGAGAGGTCTTACTCAGCAGACTCAAGCGCTCACTGCCATCAATTCCAACTCACAGTGACCCTATCGGACAGGGCAGACCTGCCCCTGTGGGTTTCCGGGACCATCACTCTCCAGGAGAGGAGCAAACCCTCTCTTCCCAGTGTAGCCTCCTAGCGCACTGCAACACATCGTTGATTTCTTGACTGCCGCTTCCACGAGCATTCGTTGTGGATCCAAGTAAACATGAAACCCTTGACGACTTTCATCTTCTCTTCCTTTATCAGAATGTTGTCTGTTGGTCTGACTGTGCGTATTTTTGCTTCTTTACATTGAATTGTAAGCCAGAGCGAAGGCTGCACTCTTTGACCTTCATCACTAAGTGCTTCCAGGCCTCTTGGCTTTCAGCTCACATCAATCCTGATGCCACGGTTCTTCTTCAGCTTCATGTAGTCAACTTCTCAGACTGTTTGCTTAGCATTTAGATGGAGTGAATGTGCTCAGAGGCTGCAACCCTGATGCTCATCTTTCCGTCAGCAGCAAGTACTTGAGGTCCCTCCAAGCCTTGGTAGGAGCTACTGTGTCATTTTACTGTGTCAGCATTGAGCAAGGACACTCGCCTGATCTACACTATTCCAGTTTTAGAGTCTGTGCATCTATGAACATTTTTTTAATGAACGTTTTTTGCTTACCACATTTTTTTCTTGTGCACACGCTTATTGTCCCCTGGTGGCCATTGGCCTCTCACTGTCCCCGAGTCTTACACATGGCAGCCCGCTGGGTGGCAGACTGTAACTGCTGTACCGGGTTTTCTCCATCGTGGTTTTCGTCATGGCAGCAGACGGCCAAGCCCCTGTTTCCTGCAGCACCACCACATTTAAAATGCCAGCCTTTAGCGCCAACCAGCTGTATGTTGCCATGAGTCCAAGCCAACCAGATGATGACCGGCTTTCAGTTTTGCCCCCACAACCCTGTGGCTACCCATAAAATGGGACTGGTTTGGTAGTCAACAGAAGCCATGAAAATGCTGGTAGATGCTAGGACATGGGGGGAACCTCAAGAACATTCCAGACCGAAGCCAGACACAGACGAGAAATCGAGCCAGGGTGACTGCTTGACAGGTGATGGAACAAGAATGGGAAATTCCGTCAGGGGCTGACCTCTAAGGCCACTGATGAAAAAGCACTTCCAGCATTTCAAAAATACTTGGCGGAAGCTTCCCTCCCAGCAGGAACAGGGTTTTTCTCAAGAGAATTTCTCCGTGAAGACACTGTTGCATCTAAGACGTGCACATTTTATGAAGCTTTGTTGCCAAACGTGGGCGTTCCTTTCAGGAAGGCGGCCCTGGATGGGTATACGGTGGCTGGTTCCCCACTGCTGGTCAAGAACTGGATGTTATCGCTTCCGCGAACCTTTTTAAACGTAGAAAATGAAAATGCTCCCCAACGTTTCTGTGATTTTCAATCTGGTTGACCCTTCACCTTACTAATCTCACAGGACTGGGCCTGAGCTGAACTCACTCAGAAGTAGCTACGTGTTCCAGATATCCCATAAATATCTAGGAATTTGGGATCCTGGCTGGGCCTGTAGGGAGAGGCATGCCGTGGATGCCATTCCCAACAGTGGCAGAATGGCTTTCCAAGTCTGATTTCCAAAGTGCTTCGGTGATAAGACATTTCAGCGTAAGACCAGCGGGGGATGGAAAATGACCACTTATACATGAAATGATGGCCGAAAGATCATAAAATGAGCTGTTTCCTCCTCTTGAGCCACAGTAAGAGGATCGCCTTGTTCCCTTGTGCGTAGTTCACGTTGACACTGAACAGCTCAGCAACGGGGGTACAGCTCTCCCCTCAATCCCGCCCTATCTGCCACACCTTGACCCGGTCAGCCTTTGTGGGCTGGAGCTTATTGCTGAGTGGCTGTCCTGGGTAGATTGCTAAGTGGGGTGAAAAAAAGGCCATTTGAAAAAGAAATCGGTAAATAAGCTTCCTTCTGGTGACATATGCATGAATGAGGTACACGCACTTAACAATGCTTCTTCAGATACCTTCCGGCCAAACGCGTGGCCCTTGAGTTGATGTTGACACAGCCTCACAACAGGAGAGAGTAGAGCCCTGTACTGGTGCCACGGTTGGAAACTGCAGCCACAGATCAGCTCTTTCTTCCTCACTGGCTGGTGGATCCAGATCCGCAGTGAGCTGTGGTCGTTTGTTTTCACGTTATTTACCTAATGGTGCGTGGGTTCTTGAAGTTCAGGTTGGCTATGCTCAGGGTTTTGTTTTGGCTCTGGTGGACTTGCTTTGGTTTTCTTTAGCGTCCACCCGAGCGTCCACAGGAGCCCGTGGTGGTCTGTTCCGCAGCCAGCTTCTGGCCTGTGTTAGCTGCCGAGATTGTGTCTTCCCATTGCCTCGCACCACAAATGTAGTCAGTGTATCCCATCCGGAGAAGTTGGGGTATATAGTCACCAGTTTTAAAAAACATTGTTATTAAT
Organism: Tenrec ecaudatus; assembly: GCF_050624435.1. Lineage (NCBI taxonomy): Eukaryota > Metazoa > Chordata > Mammalia > Afrosoricida > Tenrecidae > Tenrec > Tenrec ecaudatus. The sequence continues at coordinate 143,981,877 of NC_134539.1, read as the reverse complement.
TGAGGGGTTATACATGTGTTAGGCAGGATCCTCTAGAGCAGTGGTTCTCAACCTTCCTAATGCCTCGACTCTTGAATACGGCTCCTCATGTTGTGGTGACCCCCGGCCAACCATAAAATTATTTTCATTGCTACTTCATAACCGTAATTTTGCTACTGTTAGGAACCAGGCGACCCTTGTGAAAGGGTCGTTTGACCCCCAAAGGGAGGGTGTCGTGACCCACAGGTTGAGAATCACAGCTCTAGAGAAACAAAACCAGGACACACACACACACACACACATATATATATATGAAGATAAGTTTATACAGTGAGAAAGAATACAGCAACTAATTAGTCCACACAGCAGTACAGAATTTTCCGTTTAATTCACTTCTGTGGAACAGTTAATATACTGAAGTCCTTCAACTCAAATGGGCTGCGGGTCCAAGGTCAAGGAAGCAGACAAAGGAGTCTTCCCTCCTCCCTCGGGCAAGGCAAGCAGAGCCTGCCCACAGGCAGCAAACAGCAGGGTGGGTCACCAACAGTCAGCTTGAGAGCTTAGGGAAGCAGTCCTGAATGGGATATCTAATACAAGCAATGCAAGGTGACAGGATTCACCAGTCTCAAGCTCAAGAGATGCAGCTTGGCGGAGCAGGTCTCAAGGGAGCCTCAAGCTTTAGCCATAAGATCCACAGGTTGGCTTGGCCCACAGGTGGTGTAGCTCACAGGTTGAAGCGGAGAACTAGCTAAAGCAGCAGCACGCTCCAGCATACTCCGGTCACCAGAGAGCAAGAGAGGGGGCTATTTATCTCTTTGCCCTCCAATCAAACTGTGACCTGATTGACCCCACATGTTCCTATTGGCCAGGTTGTCACAATAAACCTAACTCACAATACATGTATCATACCATTCCATAGTTGAATCATGTCAAACAGAATTTTACAGTTGCTACCAGAGTTTCCAAACATTCTTTTTCTTCATGGTCTCTTGGACATCGTCTACCTTTCACCAGCCACCACTTTTCCTATTGCCCCCCGAAACCCTAATTCTACTTGCTTTCCCTATAGGTTCATCAATCCTGGGTTTCTTCGACCAGAAAACAAAAAAACAGAACACAACTTCAAGAGGGTATAGAGTCACCATTTTCAGTTGTTGAGAAAAAGCATTTGATGAAGAAGTCTTCGTTCTTGCAAAATTCTATCTGCTATCTTCAATATACAGTCCAACTTCATGTCAAGAAAACCAAACTCCCCACAACTGGACCCATAAAAGTTGCAATCATAAAAAATGAAATGGAACTCATAAAGATCGATATCCTAGGTATGAGTGAGCTGAAATGGACTGTATTGGCCATTTTGAATCAGAAAATAATTTGTTTTACTCTCCTGGAAATGACATAATCAAGAGAAATGACATTGCATTAATTGTCAGAAAGGACATTTTAAGATCTGTCTTGAAGTACAATGTTGTCTGTGAGAAGATTGTATCTATCCGCCTTTGAGGAAATCCCAATAAAACTTGTATTCAAATTTATGCACCAACCACAAAAGCAAGTGATGAAGAAATTAAAGAATTCTTCCAACGACTTCAATCGGAAGTTGATCAAACATGCAATCAAGATGCATCGATAATTATTGGTGATTGGAATGCAAAAGTTGGGAACAAAGGAAAAGGAACAACAGGTAGAAAATATGATCTTGGTGATAGAAACGAAGCTGGAGATCACATGATAGAGGTTTGCAAGACCACGGACATTTTTTAGTTGTTGCTGTTCCTTGTTTCGTTTTGTTTTTAATTGAAATCCAGAGAAGGCTGGTCACATTTGGAGATGAGCATGCCTGACCCTGACAGCAAGGACAGGCCACTCTTCTTCCTCCTGGTCAAGTATGACCCATGTCCTTGGCTGCCTGCAGGGGTTCTCTGCATCCCCTATTCTGCTGTGCGACCCCGGCGCTGCTGGGCAGCTCACTGAACAAGGGATCCTCAAATTTATTGAAGAAGTCGGTGTGCATGGCCTTCTTATTGGCAGCCAAGTCCCTCAACAACCAGGCGCTGTCCCCTGCTTCGTGCAGGGCCACGTAGGGCCCGGCACCCTTAGGGAACATCTCATTCACCACTTGCCTGACTGAGACCTTCGACGGACCAACGACATTCTGACATCAGATAGCTCTTAGCTGAAAGCAGAGAATACCAGAAAAATGTTTACTTGTGTTTTTATTGACCTTGCAAAGTCATTCAACTATGTGGATCATAAACGGTGCACAACCTTGAGAAGAATGGGAATCCCAAGACACTTCATTGTACTCATGTGGAACTTGTACCCGGCTTAAGAGGCAGTTGTGTGAATGCTTCATGGTTTAAAATCAGGAAAGGTGTGTGTGTCAGAGATGTATCCTCTCACCATACTTATCCGATCTTCTTGCTGAGAAAATCATCCGAGAAGCTGACTTCCATGAAGAAGAAAGGGGCATGCTAACCTGCAATATGCGGGTGACACAACCTTGCTTGCTGAAAGTGAGGAGGACTTGAAGCACTTGCTGATGACGATTAAAGATGGCAGCCTTCAGTGTGGATGACAACTCAGTGTAAATAAGAATAAAGTCCTCAGAACTGGGCCAATAGGTAATACCATGATAAGTGAAGAAATGATTGAAGTTGCCAAGACTTTTGCCGTGTTTCGATCCAGTCGATGCTCAAGGATGCAGCAGTCAGGAGATCAAAGGACGCAGTGCACTGAGTATATCTTTTGCAAAAGACCTCTTTACAATATTGCAAAGCAGGGATGTTACTTTGAGGGCTAAAGATGCACCTAACCCGAGTCATGATATTTTCAATTGCCTCATATGCAAGTGACAGTTGGACACTGAATAAGGAAGACCAAAGAATATCGGAAGCTTTTGAATTGTGGTGCTGGTGAAGAATTTTGAAAGTACCATGAACTTCCAAAAGGATCAATGAATCTGTCTGGGAAGAAGTGTGGCCAGAATACTTGGTAAAGTAGAGGCAGCAGCAAAAAAGAGGAAGTTCCTCAAGGAGATGGCTTGACACATTGGCTGTCACAATAGGCTCAAGCATTAGGAACAGTTGTGAGACTGGCACAGGACCGGGCAGTGTTTAGTTCTGTGGCAGGCCGGGTCCCTGTAGGTCTGGACCTACTGGATCGTGGAGGGAAGCCAGATGGTCAGACATCCTCCCAGAGCACGATCAGTTAGTTGCCAGACTATATGGCAGGCCCCACTCCCTGCTGTTACAGACAATGGATGCCTGCAGACATCTATTTGGTTCCAGAAGGTGGGGTTTACACCCTACTGATAATGATTCCTATGGAGATCTAGGGAATAGGTCAAAGTTAAGCCACCATCCTAAACCTAGGATCTGCCCATCTTGTCACATGTATAACCCCAATCCCTCCCCTTCCTATTGCGTGTATGTCCCCAGACCACCCCCCTCTCATTACTGTATTACCCATAGGACACCCCCTTCCAGTGACATGTGTCCTCACCTGTAATTAGGGGGCTTGCACGTCCCCAGAGAATATAAAAGGCCTGGACTAGCATTAAATCGCTCTCTCCCTCCACGTGGACCATCATGCGGGGATGAGGTGAGCACGCTACCATGAATTGTGACTGACTCCATTTATTTCAATACTTCACTTCTATCTCTCATGCTCTCAATAACTTTACTATGATCTTTACTTATTATCGCTGTACAATTGCGCCTACCGGACCCGTAATGATGTGTTAGGGGCTGGCTTCCCCTGACACTGGATGACACCTTAACAACAACAGTAGCAGTGCCCTGGTCCTGTGTGAAAAGGGTGCACTTCTGTGCTGAATGACCAAGGAGCGGGCAGCTGTCGGTTTTCTCCCATCGTCACTTCTTTGCAGAATTCTTTGCAAATGTCTTCTTCTGCTCAGCATAGATCTACTAGGTTGCCAACTTGAGTTTAAACTACCAGCGTGTAGGTTAGTAGTAGAGTGTATAAACTGTAAGTTGCCCGGGAGTCAGAATCAACTAGATGCTTGATTGACAATCAGGAAGCAAAGCAAACTATAAGTAAGTGATATGCCCTGACCTTCCCTTTTCTCCCCGCCACAGACAGGCCTAGATCCAAGTTCAGCTCCTCAGTTGCCCACATCCTGAGCTTCTACTGCGTTTGGTCCAAGGGGTGGCCCTGATTCACACCAGACATTTGGTTGTTCTCTCTTGTGATTTCCGATCTTGAAAGGAAACACCTAGCGAAGAAAGCTGAGTTGTCTAATGGCCGCAACCCAGAGAGAAATTGTATGCACTCCAGCTTCTGAGATTCCTGGGAGTGACCTGGCATCTGAGCTTTCCCAGGAAAGTGTAAAGTGAGCTGGGGGTGGAGACTTTCCTTTCATTCTTCCCAGCACTCACTTTTAAAATTAAACCAAACTCACCGCCATCGAGTTGATGCAGACTCATTGTGAGCCTAGAAGACAGGGTAGAACTGCCCCTGGGACTTTCCGAGACTGGAAATGTTCGTGGGAGTAGAAAACCTCATCTTTCTCCCACAGAACAGCTGGTGGTTTTGAACTGCTGGCTTTGAGATTTGGAGCCTAATGCATAATCACTGCACCACTGGAGTAGGGTGAGTCTCAGATCTAGTCTCTTGTGGGTCATCTTTCGGTTCTGTCTCATAGCAACGTTTGTGGACAACAGAACGAAACCCTACCTGGTCCAGCAGCATCTTCTTAACGTTGCTCTGTTTGAAGCTATTGTGGCCACTGCTGTATCCATCCATCTCGTCCAGAGTCTTCCTCTTTTCTACCGTCTCTCCTGATAGCATGTCAAAGGATGTGAAACAAAACGACTCTTGTGAGTGGTGTCTTCTAAAAAGCCAACATACACACCAGGAAAGAAATGCACATGGGCATTGGGAAGATCTGCCTAAAGGCAAGGACCACCAAGAAATGCCTGCGGCTGCCAGGAGCTAAAAGAGATGAAGGAGGCGTTGTCTCCAGAACTGACAGGAGAGCATGCCCAGCCCAGCTGGCACCTTTGCAACCTTAGTTTCCAACCTCCAGCCTTTAAAGCAAATTGCTGAAGGAAAACAGACACCCAGAAACAAACCATGACACACACCTTTCCTAATATGAAACCACAGGGCATCCCCATCCCGTTCTCCAACAACTACAACTAAGCTCGGGAGCTGGGCTACATGAGGGAGACGTGGCATCTGGAATGGAGGAAAGCTCATTAACAATATGTGCTGTGCAGCCAGCACTCCTTCCTTGTTGAAAGCCAGCAGGATTTGAGGCATTTAACTGATGAAGAACAAAGATTACAGCCTTCAAGTACAGTTTGTGTTAGTCCGGGGAGACCAGAGAAACAAATTCATAAACACGCATATGTATATAAGAAAGAGGTTTATGTACAAGAGCAGTTGAATATTGAGAAAACTTCCCAGTCCAGATCAAGTCCCTAAGTCCGATATGAGCCCATATGGCTGATACCTATCTATAAGGTCCTCCTCAGACTCACGAAATACATGAAATGATGCCGAATGCAGGAAGATCACAGGCCAGTGGGTTGGAAGTTTTCTGGATCGAGCGGCAGTGTCAGCAACTCAAAGCTGCCAGGGCCTCTATGTGGCTTCTCTAGCTTCAGAGGTCTGGTTGCATCCATGTGGGCCATGGATAGTAGGTCCATGTGGCTTCTCCAGCTCCCAGGGCTGCATCAGTGTAGGTCCATGTGGTTCCTCCTCAGGGATGTCTTGCAGGGAGTCAGCCTTGTCAGTAGAGAGTCTCCAAGGGAGTGATCCAAGAGTCTCTCCTACCTCCAAAGAGGAAAAACCAGATTTCCCAGAATTCTCAGGAGAAAGCCATGCTCAGTCAGAGGCCTCATTGGCTATGATCCGATTGACAGACTACACTCCACCCCTTCACTCTTAATCCTCTCAAGTCCCAAATTGACACCAGATTATGTAACTACCACACAGTGCAACATCAAACAAATATCTTCCCAACAGTAAGCAACATCATGATACATCAATAAAAGATTTTAATTGCCAAGGATTTCATTTTACTTGGATCTACAACCAGTGCCCAGGGAAGCAGCTGTCAAGACATCAACAGACATAGTGCACTGGGTAAGTCTGCTTCCCAAATCTTATAGTGTTAAAGAGAAAAGGCATCACTTCTGAAGAAGAAGAAATGTGCCTGAAAGCAGGGTGTTTTCGGCGGCTCCATCTGCAGACAAAAGCTGGACAGCCAATAAGGAAGACAGAAGAACTCGTGCGGGTGAACGACGGTGTCGGTGACGATCGTGCACTGATCATGGTCTGCCAGAAGAACACATCCATCGTGGGAGAAGTACAGTGAGTATGTTCCTTAGAAGCAAGGATGGTGAGACTTCATCTCACACTCTTGGGACCTGTCATCAAGAGGCACCAGTCCCTGGCAAAGGACATCACACCTGGTAAAACAGTGGGTCGGAGACAAAGAATGCCCTCCATGAGGTCGATTGACACAGTGGCTGCAACCAGAGGCCAAAACATCACAAGGACTGTGAGGTGGACACAGGGTGGGGTAGTGCTGTGTTGTGCTGTATAGAGAGAATCACTGTACACTGATGTATTGGACTGACTTGATGGCACCACCACCACCAACAACAACAGACAAGCACAGTGTTAAAGCCACGCCAGGGTCAGGGAAGGAGTATTTGTGAGTAACAGACCCTGACACTTGTGCTTCACTAGCTTCCTGGAAAATCTGACTAACCAGAGCTGAGAGAAAGAACAGAACTTATCAGATGCCATCTGTATCTACGAAGACATTGAGCTGTTTCCAGCTTTTTTTGCTGCTGTCTACCATACGACAATGTGTTGTAAGCTCTACACACATACTTTTACCTGATGGGTAACAGAAGCGAGGGGAGATAGGTTGGTAGGCTTGCCGGTAGGATAATATGTGTTAGTTGTGATTATGAACTGAGTTCCTTGTGAGTGTAAAAACTTGGAACTCTACCCAGGAGGCTGATTAGTTTGCCTTCCTCCTGGGTTTCACGTGAGCCATTTTAGACGCATCAGGGGGAGCATTGGCATCAAGAATGAAGAGCCAGGAGTGGGGTGTGTTGTTTGGATCCCAAATTCTTGCACATTGAACCTCCTGAATCCAGGGATAGGCAGCCGAGACCCCAGGGAAGTAGTATAAGATGAGCAGCAGCAGAACCATGAACCAGAGCATAAGGCAAGAGTGGTGGGCTTCTTAACCCACAGAGGGAGAGGAACTGAGTGCCTTCGGGGCTGGCTTGGAGAGTTGGGGGCCTCCAAGCACTTAATCGAGGAGGTAAGTTTGCTGACCTTTGAGCTAGAGCTCAGCACTTTGGGGCTGAGGCCTGTGGTGGAGAGGCATGTCCTTTGGGTATTTATCAGCTGCAATAAAAACGCTATAATATTGTCTGAGAGGGCAGAGGCCAAGGGGCCATGTGGAAATAGCCTTGGGCTGCTGCTGATAGTGATTCTCCTCCTCTCCCCCAGTGAAGTTAGAGGTGGTCCAGCACTTGCCCCATTTTTGTAGACACACCAGAAATAACACAGTTTGCATTCCCTCTAACAGTAGATGAGAGCATATCTACTTCTCCAAACCCCTACTGCACTAAATATTATCTGTCACCAAAATCATGACTCCCCCTCGAAAATATCATCTCATTTTTAATATTTCACTTCTCAGTAAAACTCAATATTTTATGTATAAGTCGGCTATAGTTCTCCTGTAACCATTTCCATTTTGCTGTGAAGTTCTCGGTCATTTTCTTATAGGATGCTGATAATATAATTATCTGGTTATAAAATACAGATCTTCCAAACCCACTGCCAATGCGTTGAGCCTGACTCACGGCAACCCTACACAAGGTTTCAAAGAGCCTCAATCTTTCTCAGAGCAGATAGCAGCATCTGCGTCCCCTAGAGCCACTGGTGGGTTTGCACAGTTGAGATTCCTGCCAGAGCTCAGCCGCCCAGCCCACAGCGCCTACAAGGCTCCTCACGAAATACGGCTACAAGTCCTTGGATGTGTAAGGAACCGTGAGTCTGATCAAATATGCCATCAGTCCATCCATTGGTTATGGCTCTGTTCATTTTCTCTTTCTAAACCTAACATCCCTCCCTTCGGCCACATAGCTAACCAAGCCTCAGCTTCAGAGAGCAATTATGCCATCCATCTCATCTCAAATTTAAATTCTCTACATAATCAAGTTTCTACTCGATCGTTCACTCATCGAATAAATATTTATTTTGTACTCACATGTGCTAGACACTGTTCCTTGCCCTCATGAAGCTTACATTCTACTGTAGGTTAAGAATCTTCGTGTCCCAGAACAATGTTTTACAGGCAAATGACACAAAGCGCCACTCAAATTGGCTTAATGCAAAGGGGTTTACATCAAGTGATGTCATCCAGAAACCCACAGGCAGAGCCAGCATCGTGCTGGGTCAGGGGGTGGAATGTACTGATGGATGGAAGCCGGACGGGTTCCTCTCCTGAACTTGGAGGGCATGGTGACTCATCAGGGGCAAGTGTAGACTACTGGTTGAGGGCAGGGATCCTGGAAATAGACTTGGGGTGCAGGGGACCTAAATTTTGACTCATTTACTGTCTGTCTCATCCTGGACAAGTTACCTAATCACTCATGATCACCCTCCGCTCCTCTGTGAAACAAGGCAGTAAAAACCCTGCAGCGTTGTGACTATTCAGCCTGTCTTCATGCCTGTGAACACGTAGAGGGCACGTGAAACCCGGTATTTTGCAGCAGTAGAAAAACTCGATTTAACTAGCTCAAATAACAAGGAGATGTATTGGATCTTGTTAGTGCTAAGTCATGTAATTGCAATCTTTAGAGGCAGGCAGGGTTCTGGTTTGGCATTTCGACAGTTTTCTTATTCAGAATTCTAGGGCTCCTACCTCTTCTGTACAGAAGAACAATGGGAGCTTTCCAACCTTCCGCAGAGGAACAAAAGGCATAGGCTTCGTAGCAGGATGAATTTAGGTCACGTGCCTACTTTCGACCCATTCCCAGCAGCCAGGAGAAAGTCCTGGGCTCATTGCTGTAGGCATGAATTCCTTTCACATTTCCAAGCCCAGAGGAGTGGTGTTATGGTGATAGGGAAGCTTGAGAGCAGGCTCAGCCCCTTCTAGATAAATCTCCTGGGCTGCTACCAAATGAATGGGTCTGGCATGGATGAGCCTGTTTGAATTTATTGATACAAAAGAAACATACATTTTCTAGAATAATTTTATTTTAGAATATAGAAAAATTGAAGCAAAAAATAAAAACAGCCTAAATCTTTTTAAAACATATTATTATAAGACCAGGAAATGCAAACATTTATACAGTAATGTATAAAACATGACACAGAAGGTTATTGAGAGCAGTGGTAACACTAACACTTGAAAATGGACTGTAAACATTGACATCAAAATCGATTTTATGAATTTGATTATCACACTGTGGTTATACAAGAGGACATTTTTATTCTTAGACAATACATACTGAAGGATTTGGGGATAAAGGCACATGATTTATACAGTCTATTCTCAAATGGTTAAAAAAAAGCAATGTGTAAAAATCATACATATAAAGAAGGCAAGGGGGCCAATGGTCCTGGAAGGTAGAGGGGGAAGAAGGAGGTGGAGAGAAGTGGGGGGTGAGTGGATGACACAGGGGCACAACTAGGGAAGCGGAACCAGCATCTAGGAGAGGGTAGAGATCCTGTGAGTATTAGAGCAACACCAAGCTAGTGGAGAGGAAGCGCTAAGAGGTGGAAGAAGGGGGAAAGTAATGGCGGGCAGGAGGAGGCAAAAGGAAACAGAGGCAAGCTCTAGGAAGCAGAGGCATAGATAGGGAGATTAACAGAGGTGTACACTTATGCAAATACATTAATGCATAACAGTAGTGGTATTGGCCTGTGTACATATATTTATCAGGCAATACACTAAAACTGCAGATGGGCCTTGAGTCTCGGCTCATAACTTCCTTCAATACAAGAACATTTTGTTCTAACAAACTGGCATTTGGTGATGCTCAACTCCTCCTACGATGGATCGCTGAAGAGAAAATGGGTGCATAAGCAGATGTGGTGAAGACAGAGGATGGTGCCTGGCTATTAAAAGATATAGTGCCTGGGGTCTTAAAGGCTTGAAGTTAAACAAGCGGCCATCCAACAGTGAAGCAACAAGCCCACATGGAAGAAGCACACCAGTCAGTGAGATCATGAGGTGTCATCGAGACTGGGCAACAGGCATCATAAGATTCACAGTAAACAGTAAACAAACAGAAAAATGCACTGGTGAGAATGGAGGGGGGTTGGAGTGGAGACCCAAAGCCCATCTATGGACAATGGAACATCCCCCCACAGAGGGGTCGCAGGGAGGGGGTGAGGCAATCAGGGTGCAATAGAGCACTAATGGGTCACACAATATACCTCTGTTCCCTGGAGGTCTACACACACACACACACACACACACACACACACTATCACGACCTCAGTGCCGTCTCCTAAGCTAGACTAGACGGGAGCATGTGCGTAGGTATAGGCAAGAGATAAAACTCACAACACATGGAACCAGGAATGGGAATAGAGATCCCAGACGAGTAGGGCGAAGGGGGGAAGAGATGGGGAGGGAGGGGGTCACCGATCGCAATGAATGGCACATGACCACACACCCCCAGCCAGAAGGGAAGGGAGACAGAGGGTGAGAAATTTGAAAATAATTAACAATCTACAATCTATCAGGGGGCCATGAGAGTTGGGGGGTGTGGGAGGAGGGAAGGGAAAAAAGAGCTGATCCCAAGGGCTCAATGGAAAGTAAATGTCTAGAAAATAATGATGGAATCTATGTATGAATATCTTGGTTACCATTGATATATTGTTTGTAGCAAGAGTTGTAAAAGCCCCCAATAAAATGATTTTTAAAAATCATACATATACATGTGTATATGTAAAAAAAAAAAGACAGAAATGCACATGGGTTAAGCCTCTGCTGAATTCCCTGTGCACACAGACCGGGAATGTGAAGAGCCTTGTTATCATGCAGAGTGCGTTGGAAAGTAGATTATTGCAAGTGCGGGTAGGTTAAAATGTAACACCTTATCATTTGGTTTCCCTCTGATCCAATTTCAAATATGTTCTAGTTTTTACTAATTTTCTATTTTCTTTTCGAATGAAGTTTTTCTGTTTTCCTGTGATTGTTGCTAGGTTTGTTAAAAATGTTTTTCTGCACATGAAATCCAGGATAGGTGAATCTGTTAGAGACAGTGACTGGATGAATGGCTCTTCAGGGGAATGGGAGGGGAGGTTGGGGAAAAATGGGTAGCTAATAAAGATGAATCTAAGAAGGAAGATAATATTCTGAAATTGGTTGTGGTGATGATTGTACAACCGTTCTCAGTGTGATTGAGCCCAATGATCTGTGAACTATATGCCAATAAAACTGTTTTTAAAAAGATGCTTTCAAAAAAATTTTTTTAAAGCTTTCAAAGAATGACTTTGAGAATCATTGTGAGGTACTTGGCCAAAGCCAAGAGCAACCTACAGAGAAGCCATTACAAACCCTGAGAGCGAGGCTCCAGCACACTGCCTGCCTGGATCTGCAGTCCTCCCACTGGACACCGCAATGCAAGGTGCTTTGGGAACGTCAGATGCGGGCGGGGTGTGTGTCGGGGGCGAGGGAGGAGGGGGGGGTGCTTCACATCTCGCGATGTTACCTTACGGTTTCCCCCCCCTTAGGCCCTTTGACCCCCCTCTTCCTAACGTGTTTTTCAAATCCACCAATGAAGACATAGCTTCGGCTCGAACCAGCCAATCGGAGTGCTGGGTCACCGGGAAATTTAAATCGCGCCGGCCGGCTGCACGAGCCATACTGTCTCCGGTCAGCGCCGCAGTGGGCGACGAGTGAGGCGTCCGACCTGCAGCCGCTGAGCCGTCGCTCTGCCTTGGGGGAAGTCCGGCGATCCGCAGGTACGAGGCAGGCCGCAGCGGCAACGGGCCCCCCGGCGCACCCCCCGCGCGGGGGCGGCAGGCGCGGCGCCGGCTCCGGCCTCCTCGAGTGAAGGAGGCCTCGGAGCGCTGGTCGCGGCGTGGGGCCTGCGCTTCCGGGCGCCGAGGCCCGACTAACGGTCACGGGAGACCCTCAGCGCCGCAGGGCCAGGGCGGGGGCCCGGGGCCCGGCTCTCGGCCCCACCCGCCCCTCGGACCGGCGCCGGGGCCTGGGCCGGGCGGGGATGCGGAGGGCCTTTCGCGGCACGTCCTTGCCCGGCGGCCGGCGGGGTTCCGCCGGCGGGGGTGCTGGGCAGGTCGCGAGGGGGCTCCGCCTGGCTGGGCGCCGAGATGGAGCTGAAGGCCGCGGGGAGGCGCAGCCGCTGTCGGCCTCCTTAGGAGCCTCCGCTCGGGAACCCCCTGGGATGAAAAACGGGGTGCGGGGCGCCGGCCGGCGTCACCGTCACCCGCTCCCATTGTTGACTGGGCAGGCTCCAAAACGGTCGCGGGGGAGCCCCGGCGGCGGAAAATGACCCGATTTCGGCCATTTGGGGACCCAAACAGTGGAAAGACTCGGGGAGCGAGGCGCCCGGTGACCCGAATCGATGAACTCGAGGACGGAGGCCTCCACTGGGAGATGGGGCGGCCTCACCACCTGGTTTTCAGTGACCCGTCTGGACTCGAGTCCAGCCGCGGTGGCCAGGCTGCGGCTGTCCGGGCTGTGATGCGCGCTTGTAACGGCGTCGCCCGTCAGAATGGCCGAGCGCACTCATTTTTCTGCGTTGATAACACGTTGAGGTGATGTCTGGGTCTTGGCCTGCTTAGAACGTTGCGGTTCCACTTCTTTCTGGGTTTTTTTTAAAAATGACTTATAATTAAAATACTAGGAAATTGAAAATGACGTAAGAGGTTCGCATTATATTTTGCTTAAGGTCTTGGCTCTTTGGAGGGGAAGGGACTGGTCAAAAAGCTTTCCTCAGGCTGGAGACATGAGGTTCCGCCGCTGGTGGTGGGGTGCTTAACCACTTGGCTGCTACGTGCAAGACTGACCCACCAGTCTGGGCTGCCAGCATGTCTGGGGAGACGGAGGTGGCAGTCTGCTCTGTAAGGATTTCCAGGCCTGCTGGAAGCACTTCTACTCTGGTAGCCAGGAGGCGGGATTAACTTGGGCGGTGGGGTTGGTTTTTATTTGTCGGTTTGGTTTACTACATAAAGTGTGGTTTGTACATACGTTTGGAAAATGTATTCATGAGACACTATAAGGCTAAAAATCGTTTTCCTTCCCCTCTCTCCCCGTCTTCTAGTTTTCTCCCTTTGTCTCACAACCATGTCCAGCAATGAGAATGCAAATTCACCAGCTGCCCGGCTTAACAGATTCAAGAACAAGGGCAAAGACAGCTCGGTGAGGACTTTGTGTGGCTTTCTGAGGAGAGGGAGTTGTTGGGGGATCAAGACCTGAAGGGGATTAAAAATGCTCTCACTTGATAAGAAAGAATGATGGTGGTAAAGTAAAGCAGCATGCTAATCTTTGTTGCAGGAAATGAGGCGCCGGCGCATCGAGGTCAATGTGGAGCTGAGGAAAGCTAAGAAGGATGACCAGATGTTGAAAAGGAGAAATGTCAGCTCCTTTCCTGATGACGCTACATCTCCACTGCAGGAAAACCGAAACAACCAGGTAAATAAAACTAACTTTTAGGGGGCTTTTCTCAGAAGCTTGAGTAACACTTCTGGACGATCAGATCTGTGAAGATTTTTTCCTCTCTTGTCCACTCCCATAATTGAATGAAGACTTCCAGATCTTCCAAGTTCAGCATTTTGTCTGCTTGCTGGTAGCCTCACCCTGATTATTTTAGCAGGAGCCTTCAGGTATAGTGGGATATGTGTTGAGCTGGTCACCACACGATTAGATGTTCAAACCCATGAACCCAAAGGGGCAGTTTTAGTCAGTCCTCAATGGCAGTGAGTTTGGGTTTGGGGCAGAAAATGTCCACTGTGTGAAGGCCAGTCTGACCCCTAATGAGTCCATGTGATAGGAAAAACTGTCCTACAGCATTGTCGTGGCTGTCATCTCTATGGGAACAGATGGCCAGACTGTTCTCCTGTGATTTGAATCACCAACCACTTGGTTAGCAGCTAAGCGCTTAATTATGTGTGCCACCAGGCTCCTGGTTCATTTCTATTACCAGTTTTGTTCAGGCTCATTTTCCTCCTGAAGGATTTGCAGTAGCCTCTTCCTTCTATGCTACATAGTAGTGCTGTGCTCCGCCCTCCCCCAAATACTGGTTTAAAGTTCTCTCCGCTCAACACTTGCACAGTTTAAAACCCTCGTAACATTGAAGACTTCAGGTAATTCTTCAAATGGATAGTGTTCATCTTTTGTTACAAGACACTGGGCACTTGGGTGCCGCTTTCTTCACATCGTGCTTCCACAGTACTCCGCCTCATCAGTGGGTTCTATGGCTTTCTGTCTGGCTTTGCCTGAGTGCTACACTGGTGGTCCTGGTCAGCTTAGCAGGGAAGACTTCCTTGTCTCAGAGTTCCTGTGATATTCAGCTCCTGCATCAGGAGGAAATGCTGTGAAACATGACGTCCATTTTTCTTCTTGAATCGTTACTTCTCTACTTGCCACACTGGGCCTTGTCAGGCTGCCAATGCCTCGGCTTCAGAAAGGGCTGTTGAGTTCCACCGTCAGTTTGGCTCTTGCCCTTCTTCGGACCTGTTCATTGCAGCACACAGTACCCTCATTTGTGCCACGATTCCATGGGGTAGTGGTTACCAATTGGGCTACCAACCACAAGGTCTGCAGTTCCAATCCACCAGCCATTCTGTGGGAGTTACTGTAAAGAGTTACAGTCTCAGGAACTCACAAGGACAGTTCTTTCCTGTCCTATCAGGTCCCTATAAGTCGGTCTGTTAGTCTGGGTACTTTAGAGAAACAAATCCACAGAAACTCATGTATAAGAGAGTTTTATATAAAGGTTAAGTGAACATCAAGAAAACATCCCAACCCAGTGCTGCCGAAGCCCACAAGTCCAACATTAACCCATATGTCCAACACCAATCCACAAGGTCCTCCTCCATCTCACAAAACACACCCTGTGACGCCGACTGCAGGAGGAAATCTGAGTCAGTAAATGTGTAAACATCTCAGCACTGGCAGGGGTCTCCACACAGTTGCTCCAGCACCCAGGGCTGCATCGGGGTAGGTCCTTGTGGCTTCTCCTTGGGGATGCCTTGCAGGAAGTCAGTCTTGCCAGCTGAAGCAGGGAACTAGCTAAGGCAGCTGCACCCTGGTGTGACCATCACAAAGCAAGAGACCCGAGAACTAGAAAAGCGAGGTTCACAGCCATTTATCCCTCCACCCTTCAATTAACCCCACACGTGTTTATCGGCCAGGTTGGCACAGTAAACTAACTGCCTCAATCGGCATCATTTTGATGGCAGTGAGTTGTGAGCTTGTACACACTTAGGTGTGAACATTGCCAACATGCTGCCTGTAACTCTATCCCTTGCTCTCAAGGAAGTGTATTGGATGCAAGTGATTGAGATATGGTGGAAACCTTTAATCTGCCATAGTAATTTTTTTAAATCGCAATTTTCCTTAATGGCCCATTGCTTGGACATGCCAAATGTAACTCCCATGAGTCATGATTTTTGAAAACTTTTTAATATAAAATTGTCTTATGTGATTAACAGATTATTAGATAAAAGACTAAAGTTTTCCTTACTGACGATGTAAACTTGAAAATGTCTTCTCAGTGCCAGGTGTTGATTTGTTGACAAGGATAATTTGGTGAACATATTCCACTTTTCTTATAGGGTACTGTAAACTGGTCTGTGGATGATATTGTCAAAGGCATAAATAGCAACAATTTGGAAAGCCAGCTCCAGGCTACTCAAGCTGCTAGGTAAGTCTTGCCTGCTTTAACCTGGGTAACTCACAGAATTGGACACTTTAAGTCTGAGGGGGCAGTGTGCGGAGGAGGTAGACATAGGATGCCATCGGTAGTGAAAAAGCAGTTGGTTTCCCTTTCAAGCTAGCAGCTAGGGAAGGGAACGTCATCAGAATTAGTACACCCACCCATCCATTTTCAAACTTAAGTGTATTTAGAGTCTGATCTCCCACCATACACTAATACTTACAGTGTCCTTGACAGAAAGGCATATTCTCTGACCATTATCAGAAAAAACACTTGATCATGGAAAAGATAGTCAACCTTACCTTGCAGTCAGGGAAATGGGACTTATTGGCTCTGAGTGTGCAGCCCTGTCAGATTGTCAAAAGGGCCAAGGTCTAGAGTAGAGTTCTGTGAGGAGGCCAAGGCGGGAAGGGCGATCTGCCTTATTGGTAATGTTTTGTACAAACATAATTTGTTAATCAGCTTTTTGTTTCTCCTCTAGGAAACTGCTTTCCAGGGAAAAACAGCCCCCTATAGACAACATAATACGAGCAGGCTTGATTCCAAAATTTGTGTCCTTCTTGAGCAGAACTGACTGTAGCCCCATTCAGTTTGAGTCTGCCTGGGCACTCACTAACATTGCGTCTGGGACATCAGAACAGACCAAGGCTGTGGTCGAGGGAGGTGCAATCCCAGCATTCATTTCTCTGTTGGCATCGCCGCACGCTCACATCAGTGAACAAGCTGTTTGGGCTTTGGGCAACATTGCAGGTACTTGAAAGCAACATTCATTTGACTGAATATAGCTGATCAGTAGTCGGTAATGGTGATTCTTGGCACACATTGTGAGTGGGTCCTGGTTAGAGGTGAAAGTGGTATCTCAGGAAATGAGGGTACTTCCTAGGGTCACTGAGCACAGTTGGTGCTGACAGGTACATATGATTGATTGGCTTCCCCTGTTCTGCCTGCCCCCAGGTGATGGCTCACCTTTCCGAGACTTGGTTATCAAGTATGGTGCAATTGACCCTCTGTTGGCTCTCCTTGCAGTTCCTGATATGTCTTCTTTAGCAGTAAGTTCCCAGACAGGAAAGTTTCCTCTTAGCTTGCTTCTCCTCCTCCGCTGCTGCACCACCCGTGGGCGTCCAGGAGCTGCTCATGATTTGTTTTCTTGTTCTCCCTCAGTGCGGTTACTTGCGGAATCTTACCTGGACACTTTCAAACCTCTGTCGGAACAAGAATCCCGCACCCCCATTAGATGCTGTTGAGCAGATTCTCCCTACTTTAGTTCGTCTTCTGCATCACGATGACCCAGAAGTGTTGGCCGACACCTGCTGGGCCATTTCCTATCTCACTGATGGTCCAAATGAACGCATTGAAATGGTTGTGAAAACTGGAGTTGTGCCACAACTTGTGAAGCTTCTTGGAGCGAGTGATTTACCCATTGTGGTAAGATGTTAACTTTCAGATTCGTATATATATAAAGTATAAGGTAACTAGTTGCTGCTAATAATGAAACAGCTTATTTCATGTCATGGTGCCCTTTTTAAAGCTTTCTGGATACAGCTTAAAAATATTACAGCACTGGAAAAATAAAATTACTGTCAACATTAACTTTCCACCCCCTGCTTTTTTTTTTTTTTCCTCTAGACTCCTGCACTAAGAGCCATAGGGAATATTGTCACGGGGACCGATGAGCAGACTCAGGTTGTAATAGACGCAGGAGCGCTTGCTGTGTTTCCCAGCCTGCTAACTAACCCCAAAACAAACATTCAGAAGGAAGCAACCTGGACAATGTCAAACATCACAGCAGGCCGTCAGGACCAGATACAGCAAGTGGTGAATCATGGACTAGTCCCATTCGTCATCGACATTCTCACAAAGGTACTAAAACCTTAGCGCTCACAAAAGATGGTTGGCATTTATGTTTTTGAGGCTGGGCATTGATAGAGCTATGCTTGGTGTGATTCTGAGGCCCTTTTCATTTACGGTTGGATGAAACCCGTGGCCCACTTTCATTGTGGGTAAAAATGCTTTAGGAATCGTGTTTTGTACCACCGTGCAATTAAACCCTCTTCCTTACTGTTCATTAGTCGGACTTTAAGACTCAGAAAGAAGCCGTCTGGGCTGTGACCAACTATACAAGTGGCGGAACAGTCGAACAGATTGTCTACCTTGTCCACTGTGGCATCATCGAACCGTTGATGAGCCTTTTAACTGTGAAGGACACCAAGATTATTTTGGTTATTCTGGATGCCATTTCCAATATCTTTCAAGTAAGTGCAATAAGGTGGTGTCAGTGTGAGTCTGTGTCAGTGATGGGTACACTGTTTAAATGGAAGAGAGGGCAGCTACTCAGTAGAAGTACACAGAATCAAAATGTGTGCTAATGTTTTATGTGACACATGATTGTAAAATACATGAAAGTTTTTAAATATGTGGTGGTTATGGGCACAATTCATACTGGTTTATTTCATCAATATCTTTAATGCATTTTGGTGAAATTACATTTGAATCACTTAGTTATCTAGACCCGTCACTAAATTGTTCCAAGCATGCCTGCACATGGTACGTTCTTAGTGCTTAATGGTTGGTAGGACCTGCTCACCAACTGAACTTTGGTTAAGAAACATTCAGATCTAAAACTTGAGTCTAGGATTATATTCTTAGTGAAAGTGGTGTCATAATGTGGCAGTTTCCCCACTCCCAGTCACCTAATCCCTAGATTACAGTGAAACAAATCACATACTTCCTATCTCCTGGGAAACTAGTCTTAAAATCCCACCACAATAACATTCTCAGAAGTAATTTCTTGGTGTCTACAATGATGGCAGGCAGGAAAGCGCATTTCTGACACATCATAGAGCAAGACTTGCTCTAGGACCCTCTTCTCCACCAGTGTTCGCTGGGTTCTTTACCAAGATAGTGTTTTCTGGTGCCCGGATGGGTGAAAATGTTGCCAGGGTGATTTTGATGCACAGAGGGTCTCAGTTGAAATCTAGGCATGACCTTGAGTAAGATAGGTGCTGAAGAATCACTGGAGAGACTGGCAGGTGCTGGGCGGAGTCTGGGGTCTGTTCCTATCACATGAATGTTTTCATCACTGCAACAGGCTGCTGAGAAAATTAATGAAACCGAGAAGCTTAGTATAATGATCGAAGAATGTGGGGGTTTGGACAAGATTGAAGCCCTGCAAAACCATGAAAATGAGTCGGTGTACAAGGCTTCCTTGAACTTGATTGAGAAGTATTTCTCTGTAGAGGTGAGTAAAGGGTGGCAGTGCCAACAAACACCGTGGAAAACACCCACAGAAGGGCAAGCTCAGTAGATGCTTTTCTCCCTTCATACTTATTTTGATGAACTCCAGACCCATGTTAAAGACAACAAATTAGCAATTTAAGTAGGACACAACCTGCCATTTGCTTCTCTAATGTTGATTGATGATGATGCAATTCATTTTCTTGTAAATGAACAGCCTTGAGAATCTCACAGGGTCTGGCAGAGTAAGTTTAGGACTGTCAGTCAGAATAGAAGTGGATGGGAAATGGGCCAGTCCCATGACCGTGGTCTGAAAAGTGGTACTTAGGGAGGAAAATTTCCATTTCTTATTTCTGTCATGGGGCTTCAAAAACCTTGTAGGAAAATTCCATTTTAATAACATTTCTTAACCCTTCCAGAACCTCCTCCCCATTCTAGGAAGGCTCAGAAGTGTCTTCAAAATCAGGGTGTGGTGTGTGCGTGCATGTGTGCACACATGTGCACGAAAATTAGACATTTTTTATATGCTTCCAGGAGGAAGAAGACCAGAATGTTGTTCCAGAAACTACCTCTGAAGGATATGCCTTCCAAGTTCCTGATGGCACCTCCGGGACCTTTAACTTTTGAGATTGTACAGCTGAATCCTAAGGTTGTTTGTTGTGTACCTTGTTCTTCGGTATAAGTTTGTCTTAATTCTTTCTCTACTAAGAAACTCTTTATAAATGTGATTTGTTTATGTAGCACTTTTTACAAAGAACTATACTTGAACAGTTCCAGACTGTATATACTGTAGGAAGCCTGTCTCCTCTATCAGTGGGTTTCTTGTTTCTGTGTGGAATTTCATATCTTGCAGTGTCCTGTAAATAAAGATTAAATTCCACCCTTTCATTATGGCTTTGTGGTCTCCAATTTGTGGTTGTCGAGTTGCAAATGAAGAAGAACGCAACATAATTGATGAGCATGAACCTCGGGTAACCTGAAACGGCTCTGGTTGTCGATGACATTTGATGTCATCAAGGGCGTAACATGGGTGATGCTTTCTGCTGGCTTCCCGGTACCAAGCCGTGCTCTGTTTCCTCTCGGTAAATGAGATCCTTCAGCTGATTTTTTTCTAATAATCTCACCGGCCAAGCGGTGGGCTAACGATCAAGGGGGGTTGTCCCTCATAGACATCAAACTGGCATCGTTGCGGTTATGTGTGGGGCTGGTAAACACAAGGAGAGCAGGTCAAGACCACCAGCTGCTGCTTTGGACAGGAGCCTTTCTGTTAGCCTAACGAGTTAGTCTCCCAGATCCACTGAGGGTTCTACCCTGACTGGCTGGGAGCTTGGTGGGTTTGGAGACATCAAGGCTGAGAGGACGAAGTGGTGCCACCTTGACACTGGAATTACCTGGGAACGTTTACCTAGGAATTCGGTTTACCTGCCAGGGGATTGAGTCAATCAAGAGTATGTTTACTTAAATCCCATGAGTTTTTTTTCTTTGCAGTCTGGGTTGAAAGCCATGACTAGGGATTAGTTACACTGTTGGCTTACCAAGAAGTGGATTCTGGGAAGAAAAGCTCTACCTCAACCCATACCGCCCTGTTGGGACAGAGTCAAACTATCTCTAGATTTCCAAGCCTGGCAATCTTTACTGCCCTATCTTTCACCCAGAGGCGAGCTGGTGGGTTCCAATCACCATCCGGTGGGTTCACAGCTGGGCTGCGTTTTAGTTGGTTTTGTTTTGATGGCCCTGAAGAACAGGCTCAGCTGCTCCCATCTGAGGAGTGGCTGCCTCGTCTCCAACCTGCCGCCCAGCCCGCGACCCGTAGCACCAGGGCCCCGGAAGGCCTGAGGAAAAGACTGCGGGCTCACGACTGGTCTCTGGGAAAGTGACTGAGCCACGGCTCCACTGCGGAAACAGTATTTGCTGACACCTGTTCCCCGTAGAAGTTACAGGTACGGAGGTGAGCGTGCTTAGTAAATGTTTTCCCTAAGCCATTACTGTCAATGCCGCAAGCTTCCACTTATCATCCTTTCACGGCAAAGCGTGCATGGAAACAGGTTTTCCTTTCACAGGCCCCTGGTGAAAGCGCCCTGGTGGAACACCGAGCATGCCGTTGACCTCTTTGTTTACAAACCTCCCACCACCAAGTCCCACACGTGCAAATCCTGCCCCTCAGTGGTTTGCAAATGATTCTAGAGCCATAAATGTATTTATGCAAACAAATCTATCGAAATATGCCTTGACTTTTTCTTCAGTTTTATTTCAGTGCCACATGTATGTGCCACACGAGCCACACATGGCTCTTAAGCTGCAGTGTGCTGCCCTGGGCTAGATGCTAGGTTCCTAAGTTTAACTTGGCTTACTCCCTCCCCTTTCAGGATAGAATAACTATGTCTCCTGCTATAATAGCCCCTAATCTCAGCTATATTAGGGTATCTGCTTTTGCCAATCCTCTTGGGAAGCACTGGGCTAGATGATTCTGAGGGTGGATTGTGTTCGGAGCCCTGGGTCCTAGGCTCAGTTCTGTACAAAGGGCAGAGGCTGAGAGAAGCTAATCTCTAGGTTGTGCTCCCTCTGGCATCTCGGTTCACTTTGTGTCCTACCCACTCCCCAGTGCAAAGCACTTCTTGAAGAGTCCATGGGTCCAGGAGTCTCCATTTGAGAAAAGAGTTAATGTCTATTCTCAAACCCTGCGAACTCTGGTTTTGCTCTAAGCTAAGTGGAGCTTCCACAGGGTCTCGGGGTGCTAGTAACACCGGCACTGAGTTGATTCGGACTTGGCGACCCTGTAGAACAGAGTAGAACGGACTCCTTGGTGTGCCTAAGACTAAATCTTTACAGGAGCAGACACCCTTATTCTCTGCGGAGGGCAAGAGGGTTTGAACCACCAACGGTGCAGTGTGCAGCCCAATGCCTGATCCATAGCATCCTGAGTGCCACCAAGTCATGCCCCTAAGGGGTGACTAAATTTAAGGTCATAGTTGGGAAGCAGCTGATTAAGACAAATTTCTATTTTAGATAAAATTCTTAACATGCTGTTTTCCTTGGAATCGCCAAAAAGGCTTTTGGATGTTGTTTTGAAACCTGTGTGAAGTCAGGATTGCCTTTGAGAACATGCGGTCAGAACCAGCTTAAGTCACAATAGAGCCCAGGTCATGAGCACCTCCTTTGCACAAAGTGCTAATGTCTGAATTGCTAGCAATCCGTTAAAGTACCCAAATAGTTACTGTCAGCTTTCAAGGTGACTTCAGCGCTGTCTACCTTTGCCTTTCACTGGTTGCTTCATTTTAGTACTTTCGTAAATGTGTAAGGATGAAGAAGTAGTACCTCTAATTACACGAAGCAAATATCAAAGTGAAAACATTTTGCTAGGACAGTCCTTAAAGGGTGAAATTAATGAAACAATTGAACTGTGTTCAGCGTTTTACCCTGGGGCTCGACCGCATCAGTATGGACACTTGGATTTCCATGCGAAATGTTGAGAAAAGTTTGCACTGGAGTTCCAACAAAACATTGGAATTCAACTTGACGCACGTGATTTGTGTGAGCAAAAGCAGCTCATGTTTCAGTCGCTCAGTGTTAGTTGGTGTTGTTAGTACAGTTTAAACCTTTTGTGGCTGTGTTCCAATTATTTTGCTATAATTTTCTTAGTTTTTGTGACTTTTTATACTGTTTTTAGGTTAAAAAAAACAGGTCCTAAGTAAGTTATTTTTTTAAAAGATCATATGATAAGGAACTGGTTAACCGTGTTCTTGATGTTGTTGAAAATTTAGTAAGCTCTTTTAGAAAGTACTTAAGGAAAGGCCAACAGCAGACCACGTTACCAAGTCCTAGTGAAAAAGGCAAAGAAGGGTAAAAATCTGAAAAGCAGCTACTAGTTGATTTTATGGAATGGGATTTCTCTTCCAAACAATGAGTCTCTCTGCATGCCTCCTCTCCATGTCCGTGTCCACAGATGCAGATCTTCATCCATCTCAACGTATGGGTCATACTATAGTTGTTAAAAACTTTTTATTTTTACCTTCTATATTGTCTGCATAGGTAATAAGAATATTTATGTGGCATATCAGAAATATAAACTTTAAACATACAAAATAATATACTCAAACAGCACTGTATATCATCTTATTTAGAAAAGTGTTCTTTCCTCTGTTTAACTTGGTCTAAGATTCAATCAGATAGCTGTGGTATTGTGGCGTGATTTAAAAAAAAAATCATTTTATTAGGGGCTCATACAACTCATCACAGTCCATTCACACATCAATTGTGTAAAGCACATCTGTACATTCATTCCCCTCATCATTCTCAAAACATTTGCTCTCCACTTAAGCCACTGGCATCAGCTCCTCATTTTTCCCTTCCCTTCTGATTCCCCCTCCCTCATGAACCCTTGATAATTTATAAATTACTATTTTGTCATATCTTATACTGTCCGACGTCTCCCTTCACCCACTTTTCTGTTGTCCCTCCCCCAGGGAGGGGGTTATATGTAGAACCTTGTAATTGGTTTCCCCTTTTCACCCTACCTTCCCTCCACTGTTAAAAACTTTTTAAGTGTTGTTTCATATTTAAATTATATTATTTAACTCTGAACTTAATTACTTTGAAATTTCTGAGTAATGTTTTGTATAAAAAGGCAAGGCTAGGGTAAAAACTTTGGCGGTCAAGAATGGATTAATCCATTTTCAATTGCTTCATGTGGGAAAAATTGATTAAGAACTGGACTAGATCCCATCTGGACCCTCCTAGAACAGATAAGTATCGAGGTCCGGAGTTCTGCATTTGATTCTTTAAACCACATTATACTTGGGTTTTAAATCTTATCATGTATCTGACTATTTTTGGAACAATGTAGGAAATAAACATTCTATTTCTTATCAGAGTAGACAAAAATTACCTTAGGCTCTTAGATTCTTCCCATATTCAACCATTCTGTTGTTCCACAATTTGTTCTTTTTTTTCCCCCACAATTTGTTCTTACAGTAAGTTCTCAATGTTCAATACTTGGACTATTAAGGTGTTGTTGTTTGTATTTTTTAGGGGGGGAGAGGGGTTGGTTGGTGGTTTTTTTTGGGTGTGTTTTAGCTTCACACAACCAAGTCAATAAAAAGTGGGTTCACTAATGTATGTTCCTTCCATCCATCCCACCTTCAGTAAACCAAAGAGCCCTTGTGTTTCAGTGGTTAAGCACTCCACTGCTAACTGAAAGTTGGTCTGACACCCATTCCTCAGCTCCTTGGAAGAAACACCCTGGTGATCCGCTCCCTGGAAGGTGACAGCCCTAAGAAGCCCTGGGGGCACTTCTAATCTGTCACCTGCCTTTGTTGTGTGTGCATCAAAAGGCACCCATCACCACAGTCGATAAGAGCAAAGCTTTCATTTTGTTTGCATGTGAGATCAGGCTCCAGGTTCAGAGTTCAGAAGGCCTTTACAGGGAGTGTAGCTGGCTTCTCCTTACCTCCCTCCACTCTCCACCCTGGCTGGAGCTCGCCCAAACCCAGCTGAAGCCCTTGAAACATGTCATTAATGGTGCTTGCTTTTGAGATTGGGCTGTTGACCTAATTTGTGACGAACAAAACCTGGCAGGCGCCCACCCGTCACCCCTCCCAGGGCAAGTGTTAGGCAAAAGTGTTTTGGCAGGCACTGATCGAAGTTTCATAACCACAGCTAATAAAAAACACCCAAGCAATCACGTAGGGCTTTTTGAGAGCAGAAGAGCAATTTAGTTTTGAACATTTGTATGTCGAGTGGCATGTTATTGGCATGGTTTGAAAGCATAATTCTGGTGCTTTTAAACACTCAGTTCCTCCTAAATATTGAGGACAGTTTCATAACGCTGTGTAGGAGTTATATGCACCAAACCCTCTTAAACTGATCAGTTCATGCATTCCTTCCAGGCTTTTCATAATGACAAATCTCTGCCCATTCCCGGCTCTGGGATGTGTGTGGTACAGGGCGATGGACTCATGTTTAGGAGTCAGGTCTGCTGAGTTCAAATCCTGCCTCTCCCATGTTATGGAACCTCAGTTTTCTGTTATAAAGAGCATCAAGTGAGTAGAGAAATTTAAAGAGCACGATGCCTGGCATAAAATTAAAAGTAGAAAATTTTACACATTACACCTTGAATTGAAATGGACAGACACTAAAAACAACATAAATGGCATAGTACAGAGACAGTACAGTCTTATTTTACTTTATTGAATTATTTATTTTTCCAAACCGTATTTTAATGGCAGAGATCTCTTCTAGTTCTTCGACAAAAGCTCAATTTGTGTGTGTATGTGTGTGGTGTGTTGTTCTTGTTAGGTGCCATCGAATCGGCTCTGACCCATTATCGACCCTATGCACAACAGAATGAAACACTCCCCGGTCCTGCACCAGCCTCACAGTTGCCCCTATGCCTGAGCCCATGGATGTAGCCACTGTGAGGGCTGTCCTCTTTTTTGCTGCCCCTCCACTTTGCCAAACGTGCTGTCCTTCTCCAGGGACTGGCCTTTCCTGACAACATGTCCAAAGTATGTAAGATGAAGTCTTGTCATCCTTGCCTCTACTGAGTACTCTGGCCTTACTTTCAAGACGGATTGGTTTGTCCATGGTACTTTTTCAACTTTCTTCTCCAGTGTCACAATTCAAATGTATCTGATGTTCCTTATTCAGGGTCCACTTTCACATGCATATGAGGCAGTGGAGAATCCCATGGCCTGGGTCAGGCTCACCTTAGTCCTCAAAGGAACATCCTTGCTCTTCAGTACTCTGAAGAGGTTTTTCCGGCAGATTTACCCAATGAAATACACCTTTTGTTCTCTTGACTGCTGCTTCCATGAGCATTGATTGTGGAGCCACGTAAGAAAATCCTCGACAACTTGAACCTTTTCTCCATTTATGATGATGTTACCTGTTGGTCTAGTTGTGAGGATTTTGATCTTCCTTACATTGCGTTGTAATTCCCCCTGAAGGCTACAATCCTTGATCTTCATCAGCAAGTGCTTCAAGTCCCCTTAACAGCAAGCAAGGTTGTGTCATCTGCATATTGCAGCGTGTTAATAAGCCTCCTGCCAGTCCTGATGCCACATTGTTCTTCATCTAATCCGGCTTCTCTGATGATTTTCTCAGCACATACACAGTATGGTGAGAAAACAACGCTGACACGCCCTTTCCTGATTTGAAACCATGTGGTGGTCCCTTGTTCTGTTTGCACAGTGTTTTGGTCCTTGTACAAGTTCTTCGTGAGCACAACGAAGTAGTCTGGAATTCCCATTCTTCTCAAGGTTATCCACTTCACGATCGCCCACACTGTCGAATGCCTTGGCACGCACCGTCAATGAAACACAAGTAAACATCTGTCTGGTATTTTCGGCTTTGAGCCAAGATCCATCCGACATCAGCAGTGATATCCCTCGTTCCACGTCCTCTTCTGAATCCAGCCTGCACTTCTGGCAATTCCTGTAAATGTACTGAGGCAACCATTGTTGGGTGATCTTCAGAAAAAAATTTTTTAAAATTATATTGGGGCTTGTACAACTCTTATCACAATCCATATATGCAGCCATTATGTCAAGCACATTTGTACATTTGTTGCCCTCATCATTCTCAAAACATTTGCTTTCTGCTTGTGCCCTTGGTATCAGCTCCTCATTTTTTCCCTTCTTTCCCTGCTCCCCACTCCCTCATAAACTCTTGATAATTTATAAATTATTGTTATTTTGTCATATCTTACACTGTCCAACGTCACACTTCACCCATTTTTCTGTTGTCTATCCCCCAGGGAGGAGGTATGTGTAGCTCCTTGTAATTGGCTCCCCCTTTCCACTCTACCCTCCCAGTATCACCATCCTAAGCATTGGTCCTGAAGGGGTCATCTGTCCTGGATTCCCTATGTTTCCAGTTGCTATCTGTACCTGTGTCCATCCTCTGGTCTAGCCAGATTTGTAAGGTAGAATTGGGATCATGATAGTGGGGGAGGAAGCATTTAGGAACTAGAGGAAAGGTGTAAGTTTCACTGTTGGGGCACTGCACGCTGGCTGGCTCGTCTCCTCCCTGAAACCCTTCTGTAAGAGGATGTCCAGTTGCCTACAGATGGGTCTTGGGTCTCCAATCTGTACTCCTCATTCACAATGATTTGATTTTTTTGTTCTTTGATGCCTAATATCTGATCCTTTCAACACCTCATGATCCCACAGGCTGGTGTGCTTATTCCATGTGGGCTTTGTTTCTTCTGCGCTAGATGGCCGCTTGTTTACGTTCAAGCCTATAAGACCCTAGACCCTATATCTTTTGATAGCTGGGTACCATCAGCTTCACCACATTTGCTTATGCACCCAATTGTCTTCAGTGATCGTATCGGGAAGGTGAACACACAATGATAAGATATTTTGTTTTTTGATGCCTGATAACTGATCCCTTTGGCACCTTGTGATCACACAGGCTAGTGTGCTTCTTCCATGTGGGCTTTATTGCTTCTGAGCTAGATGGCCGCTTGTTTACCTTCAAGTTTTTAAGGCCACGGACGCTATATCTTTTGATAAGCGGGCTCCATCAGCTTTCTACATTTGCTTATTCACCTGCTTTGTCTTCAGTGATTGTGCCGGGAAGGTGAGCATCATGGAATACCAGTTTAATAGAACAAAGTACTCTTGCATTGAGGAAGTACTTGAGTGGAGGCCCAATGTCCTTCTGCTACCTTAATACTAAACCCTACGCATACATGGACATAGCTCTATTTCCCCATCCTCATATATATATTTACATATGTACATGCCTGTATTTAGACCTCTATAAATCCCCTTTGCCTCCTAGTCCTTTCCTCTATTTCCTTTCACTTTCCTCTTGTCCCACTATCATGCTCAGCCTTCATTTGCGTTTCAATAATTCCTCTCGGTTACATTACCCTTAATCAAACCCTACCAGGCCTCCTACACCCTCCTCAACACCGATTTGGATCACTTGTTGTTCCCTTGTCCCTGGGTTTGTTAACACAACTTCTTTTCTCCGCACCTCTCCCTCTCCCATGTTCCCCCTGAACTGTCGGTTCCGTTGTTTTCTCCTCCAGATTGTCCATCCAGCCTTTCTTATTTAGACAGACCTGCAGAGTTAATAATATGCACAAAAACAAGACAGAGCAAAACAAAGCAACAAAAGAAAACAAAATAACAACCAAAAGCCAATGACAAAAAAACCCAACCCAAAACAACAAAAAAGAAAAGCCTGTAGTTAGTTCAAGGCCTGTTTGTTGGTCTTTAGGAGTGTTTTTCGGTCAAGTCTGATGAGGTACCAAACCCTGGCCCCAGAGTCTATTTTTGGTATTCCCTGGGGACTTTGTTGCTGTTCCCCTTGCTGTTCTGTTGCACGCCCTTAGTGTTTTGCCTCGGTGTGGTGGGATCAGATTGGGTGCAATTCCCACACTGTGTCTCCAGTGTTGTCCCCTGTAGGACTATGGGTCAGTGAGGGATGTCATGTCTCATAGTGGGGCCAGCTATATGGTCCTCTCTGTGGATTGGCTGCTCTATGCGGGAATATCGTCCTCAAGGCTTGGTGGGCCAGGATGCGCTCCACTCTCTCTTCCTCCCCCTTCATTTGCTCCCGTGTACTCTGATCAGACATGTCCCTCTCCCTGAGCTGCAGCTTCAGGGCTGTCCTCTGAAATAAATTCTTCTGGGGAGGGGCAGGTGTCCACATAGTTGGGATTGGGGGATCTTAAGCGAAATTTTACCAGTTTGTAGTATCTATGATATTGTTCTATATCATTCTGTTCTATGGGTCACCTTTCTTTGGAATAGGCACAAATATGGATCTCTTCCAGTCAGTTGGCCAGGTAGCCGTCTTCCACATTTCCTGGCCTGGAAGAGGGAGTGCTTGCATGCTTCTTGAACCTCCTGAAACATTTCAATGGCTGTCCTGTCAGTTCCGGAGCCTAGTTTTCAGCTAATGCCTTCAGTGCAGTTTGAGCTTCTTCCTTCAGCACCATCGCTTCTTGCTCATATGCTGCCTCCTGCACCGGTGGTCTGTCGACCAGTTAGTTCTGGTATCTGCATCTTCTCTTGATGCTTCTTGCACCATTCAATATCGTGCCCGTGGAATCTTTCAAAACTGCACATTGAGGCTTCAGCTCCTTCAGTTTCAGAGACGCTGAGTGTGTTCCCTCTGGTTTTCTCATTCCAGGTCTTTGCACATTCGTTAGAACATTTGGCTTTGTTTTCTGGAGCTGCCTTTTGACATTTTCTCTTCAGCTCCTTGACTTCATCCTTTCTTCCACTCGCTGTTACGACTCTATGATTAATAGCAAGTTTCAGAGACGGTTCTGACATCCAGTGTCATCTTTTCTTTCTTCACTATACTTTTAATGACCTTTTGCTTTCTTCATGAATGATGGTCTTGATTCCGCCCACGGCTCATCAGGTCTTCTGAAGTTAGTGTTCACGTGTCAAATCTGTTCTTCGAGTGTTGTGCAAATTCCAGTGGGACAAACTCCAGACCCCAGGTTGGATTTTGCCTGCTGTAGGGAAACTCGTTTCTCTTTTCTTCAGCCTTATCCTGAACTTACATACGAGCACCTGATGGTGTCATACACGCAGTCTGTTCCACAGTGTGTGTGGTCATCAGGTCTGCATTCAACAACTTATCAAACCTCCCAATGGCTTGACTTCACCTCCCTCTCCTCGGATTGCCCTTCTCCTTCGCCCAAGTTCACACGTGTCTCCCCTCCAGCCTATTTCTTCCCTTCCCTTCCTCCCCCAGGTAACCCTCCAAGTCTGTTTCTTTTCATAGGAAGACATTTTCTTGACTTAAGAAATATACAACAGGGGTCTCATATGACATTTGTCCTTATATGATGGACTCACTTCCCTCAGCATAATGGCCTCCAAGTCCATCCATGGAATGAGGTGTTTGACATGTCGGAATTATTCGTACGTGTGGTGTAGTATTCCATCATGCATTTGTACCAAGGTTTACTTAGCCATTCTTCCACCAGTGGGCATTTAAATGACCTCCATCTTCTTGCCGTTGGGCATAGTGCTGCGAGAAACGGGTGTATATCCATCTGTGTGCTGGGTTCCTTACCTGCCTCAGGCTGAGACCCTTTCACATAGTTCCTCATGTGGTGGTGACCCCTAAACATAACATTATTTTCATTGCTACTTCATAATTGTAATGTTGCTACTGTTAAGAATGTCATATAAATATCTGATATGCAGTGTGTATTTCATTAAAAAATTTTATTGGGGGCTCGTACAATTCTTATCACAATCCATACATACATCCATTGTGTCAAGCACATTTGTACATTTGTTGCCATTGTCATTCTCAAAACATTTGCTTTCTACTTGAGCCCTTAATATCAGCTCCTCATTTCCCCCTCCCTCATGAACCCTTGATAATTTATAAATTATTATTATTTTGTCATATCTTACACTGTCCAGCGTCTCCCTTCACCCATTTTTCTATTGTCCACCCCCCAGGGAGGGGGTTATATGTAGATCCTTGTAATCAGCTCCCCCTTTCTACCCCACCTTCCCTCCACCCTTCCAGTATCGCCACTCTCACCACTGGTCCTGAAGGGATCATCTGTTCTGGATTCCCTGTGTTTCCAGTTCCTATCTGTACATATGTACATCCTCTGGTCTAGCCAAATTGGATGGTAGAATTGGGATCTTGATAGTGAGGGAGGAATCATTTAAGAACTAGAGGAAAGTTGTATGTTTCATCGTTGCTACCCTGCACCCTGCCTGGCTCATCATCTCCTCCCCCCTACCCTTCAGTAAGGGGTGTCCAGTTGCCTACAGATGGACTTTGGGTCTCCACTCTGTACTCACCCTCATTTACAGTGATATGATTTGTTGTTCTTTGATGCCTGATACCTGATCCCTTAAACACCTCGTGGTCACACAGGCTGATGTGCTTCTTCCATGTGGGCTTTGTTTCTTATGAGCTACATGGCTGCTTGTTGATCTTCAGACCTTTAAGACCCCAGATGCTATATCTTTTCAGAGCCTGGCACCATCAGCTTTCTTCACCACATTTGCTTATGCACACATTTGTCTTCAGCGATCGTGTCAGGAAGGTGTGCATCATAGAATGCCAATTTAACAAAACAACGTGTTTTGCATTGAGTAAGTACTTGAGTGAAGGTCCGGTGTCCAGCAGGATATATTTTAATTGTTACAAATTGAACATTATTAAAGTATAGTGATTAATCACAAAAACAACATGTCATTATATATTGTGAAATATTAATTTCTATTGACAAATAAATGAAATTTTGTCTTGAAGCATGGCATAGCACAGGTAACAGTCTTAATATAACAACAGTAGACTAATATGTGTTTTCCGATGGCCTTAGGAGACCCCTGTGAAAGGGTTGAGAACCGCTGCTGTAGGTGTCTGCCAAGGTCAGCACTCCGCGGGTTACCTGGTAGCTCTCGTCCAGGTTGTTGGCGGAAGGGCCGTCAGTCTTTCCACAGTGGCTGTCACTGCTTACAGCCCCGTCAGCAGTGGACGGGGATTCTGATCTCTTTTGCCCTCTCTAGCATTTGCTGTCTTGCGCTTTTTTGAACTTGACTACCAATACTGGGGTGCGGTGGCATCTCACCATTGTTTTGATTTGCACGAATCTTTGTGTTTTTTTTTTCTTCTTTTACATTTTATTAGGGACTCAAACGACTCTTACCACAATCCATAGAATCTTTGTTTTGATACCTACTAGCCTAAGTTTGGCGAAGTCTCAATGACTATGGAATGTTTTTGGTGTAGGTTATCTTTTTACTCTTCCATGTCTTCAGCGATCACCGATACAAATCCGCCAGAGATCAAACACTGGGTTGTTTCAACGTCAGACTGAAGGATTCTTCTCCCCAGATGGGTGTTTGACCAGGCTGTTGGTCTTTGAGCACAGCTTTCTGAACCCCTGGCCTGAAGCCCTGAGGTCTATGGTGGTAGACTAACTTTTAGCCGCAGAGGGCGGGGCTGCACAAGGAGAACGCAGCATTCTCTTTCTGTGGGCTCCCATGATTGCCCTTTCCTGCTTCTGACACCCGGTTTCTCACAGGTCACCAGAGCCCAACTCCAACCCCGCCAGGCTGGCTTAGTTAGGCGTGTAGGACAGCCACCGCGAGCCCTTCCTTCCCTCGTGAATCAGGTGCCCGGAAGGTTCGGTCGGGCAACAACGAAGTAGCCTCTTGTACTCTGAAGAAATTGTGATGCTGAAACCTGGGGCAGGTTTAGGCAGCAGTATTGGAAGTCACCCTTAAATATAAGGGAATGTGAGCAAGGATTAAGAGAATAAAAAAGTATTGAATTAATCCAAAATTAATAAAGTCAATAACAAAGTAAAGAGTCAAGCTTTGAAGTGGAGAAAGACTCGTGATTGTGGCCATCAAACAATTGAACATGTAGCTGGGAAAGAAGACGACCTTTTTGGATCATTTTGTTGGGGGCTCATACTACTCTTGTCATAATCCCTACATCCATCCATTGTGTCAAGGACATTTGTACATTTGTTGCTCTCACCCCTCTCGAAACATTTGTCTTCTACTTGAGCCCTTGGTATCAGCTCATTTTCCCCCTCCCTTCATGCTCCCCCCTCCCTCATGAACCCTTGATAATTTATAAATTATCATTATTTTGTCATATCTTACACTGTCCAACGTCACCTTCACCCACTTTTCTGTTGCCCGTCCCCCAGGGAGGAGGTTATATGCAGATCCTTGCAATCGGTTCCCCCTTTCCACCCCACCCTCCCAGTATCGCCACTCTCAGCACTGGTCCTGAAGGAGTCATCTGTCCTGAACTCCCTGTGTTTCCAGTTGCTATCTGTACCAGTATACATCCTCTGGTCTAGCCAGATTTGTAAGGTAGAATTGGGATCATGATAGTGCGGGGTTGGGGTGGGAGGAACTAGAGGAAATCCTTTGGTTTGGATCACAAGTTCCCAAATTTATTTGGCCTACTGCCTCTTACATACTTTGGACATATGGTCAGAAGAGACCAGTCTGTGGAGAAGGACAGCATGCTTGGTAAAGTGGAGGCGCAGTGAAAAAGGGGAAGGCCCTCAGGGAGAGGAGTGGCTGCAACCGTGGGCTCAGACACAGGCATGATGGTGACTCAGGACCGGGAGGTGCTTTGCTCCGTTGTACATGGGGTCACTATGGGTTAAAACCAACTCAATAGCACCAATACCAACTATAACAACTGCCTCCTTTACAGAAAAAATTACTCAGTTGTTTCTCTCTCCCCCCGCCCTTGACAAAAACACACAATCCAGGGTAAAGTGTAGGCACCTGCGCTTGCAGCCCCTTTGAGCTTTTGGCAGTAGATTCCCAGGCTCTCTTTTGAGACTGGAGGAAGCTTGGTTGTATAGTGTGTTACGGGTCGGGCTGCCAGTCGTAAGGCCAACAGTTCAAAACCATCTGCAGCTCTGTGGAAGAAAGAGGGGTCCTTCTAATCCCATAAAGAGTTACAGTCTCAGAAACCCACAGGGATGGCTCTGCCTCATCCTACAGGGTTGCTGTCAGTCTGCTCATGGGTAGTGAGTTTGGAGTTGGATCATCCAGGGCCCTCCAGGGGGCGGTATCTCCCCCTCTGGGAAACACTGGTCCAAGTCAGCCCCAACACTCACTGCCACTCTTCTTGTCTATCCTGCCACTGAACCCCGGTCCCTCTCAGGAGACAAACTTAGCACTTGGATTTCTTTTCCTCTTTTAGGTAACTTTCACAATGGGAAGTTTTATGAAATGTGAAAAACACATAAAGTACTGAAAAACAGAAACACCCCATTGCTCCCAAGTCCATTCCAAGTCACAGCACACGCCAGGACACAGTGGAGCTGCGCCCGAGGGTTTCCAAGGCTGGGATCTTGACGGAAGCAGGCTGCCTGCCAGAACATTCTCTCAAGGAGAGGCTGGGGTCAGAGTCCCCGGTCTTTGAGGTTAGCCCGGTACCACCCGGACAAAGATGAAAAGACTCATCTCAGATCCCACCAGTGAGCTGCCCAGGTTCACATAGATAGGAATTCTTCCCACAAGTAACCTAAGATACAGGACAGACCTTCATGGACTCCATGAATCCCTAACACTGCGTGTCGACGTGTCTGTCAACTCTGTGTGTGCCATGAGAAAGAGGCTCAGAGCTTTCACCGGATCCTCAGAGACAGAGGCACCTCCTAGAAGCGTCAGGTCGAGGTCCAGTTCTTTGGACTGTGCTTGTTCTGTTGCTCAGGGTCCCACCCACGCTTCCTTCACGGGGTAGTTGAAAAATCTCAGACCAATGACTAGCTGTTGCCAGCCTAAAGAGCCAGATTGTACTGGAATTTTAACTACTGTCTCCCCTAAAATGGCATTTGGTTGACATTCCAAAAGCATGATGAAACCCTCAAAATCTGTGGTGCCTTTGTCCCAGGGAAGAGAGGATGGCAGGGGTTCATATTTCTGTCTTTGGCCTTGAGTTTGGCTACCCTGCAGGCCCCAGAGGGTGGGCGGGAACCACAGTACGTGTTTGGCTCGCGTCCTTCCCCCCCACGACAGCCAGGTCTGAGAGGAGCGCACACACTGCCCTACGCTGGATCCCAGCGCGGCCACTAGGGGCTGGTCCGGGACGTCTACCAGGAAGCCCAGAACCTGCCTGGCCTCGAACAGCACATGCGGCTGTCATTCTCTCCAGGAATTGGCTAGCTTTCTTCAGCTCGGCTCCTCACTTCTGGTGTCACGGTGGCCCCTGATTTTCTGGGGGTAGCCCTCTTCCTTGTCTTGTTCCCAGGAGCCCAAGGGAATTTGCTAGCCAACGCCCCAGATGGCTCCCAGATGGTGTTCCATCCTGTGACAACCTTCCCCCCTAGCCTGACCACTGTTTTGCTTGGGAGGGTCAGACTTGGCGAGATGGGGCAGACTGCCTCCTGACCCCTTTTCTGGAAATGGATGGACGCAGGTCTTGGAAAGAGCAGGTCTTGAGAGGTGGGAGGGGCTGAGTTGCTTCCTTTTGTTGTGCGGTCTGTCGTTCAGCCTGAAACAGGAGAGACTGACCTCATTCCTACCCCACCCCTGGTTTTTGAAGATTAAATGAGAGATGATATCAAACCAAAACAGTTCCTGTTGCCTTTCTCTGAACTCATAGCCACCTCCTGTGGGACACGACCAGAGCGACACTCTGCCCACAGTCTCTGTGGCTGTGACCGCTCAGAAGTGGATCACCAGGCATTTCTTCTGAGGAACCTCTGGGTGGATTCAACCCTCTACCCTTTCAGTTAACAGCCGACTCTGGCTGCTGACTCTTCCAGGATTGTCTGTTCTTGATGTCAGTCCCTCAGTTTGATCTTCGATCATCGAAGTGATCTAAGAAGGTGGCAGCCTCCTGTCTCCAGAGTCCCCAATTTGTTCAGGTGGGAATGGGCAGCTGAGCCCAATCGTTACTTGTTGCAGAGAAATCCCCCGACGTCCATTTCCTGGAGATAATGCAGAGAATGCCAGCAGGTTTCTACCATATTTCAGCTGCTCAGGAAATACTTTGAATAATTTCCTGCTCTAGAGAATAGGAGGAGGGCCAGAAAGTTGGAAAGTATTACTCTCTTTCTTTGGCGTCTCAAATGCACTCCACAAGGACGCCTTCACCAGTGGCGCAAACACACGCTGTTAGGAGCCCTTTTCTGGCGCCGAGCTTTTTCAAGCGGGAATGTTCTTTTTAGCAGTGTGGCGAGAATCCTCATCACTTGCACTTCCCATCGCATCCTGGCCTGAGCTTCCCAAGGAACTTTACAAATAGGAACTAATTAAGCTTGGAAAGCCCCCTGAGCAAGGAGTCCTGGGCGGTTATTGAAATGCAGCCAACTTGGAGGTGGACCAGCCCCTGTTTTGCCCTGCACGGCAGCAATTCAATCAGTGGGGAGAGGAAGAGAAGCCGCCTGCCTCCTGCCATTGGAACTGAGCGGAGAAATCAAGTGAGGCAGTGTGGAATTAATTGCCTCCTCGGTTTGCTTTTTGCTCCAATCAGTCTAACAGTGTGGCTCAGATACTGGCATGCTAATTGGGGTGTTCAGGCTTGCAAGCAAGGTTTTCAGACTCCAAATCCAAACCCACTGCCAGCAAGTCGATTGTGACTCATAGTGACTCCATAGGACAGGGCAGAACTGCCCCCTTAGGTTTCCGACTACTAACGCTTTAGGAAAGTAGAAAACGTCTTCAGGCGAGCAGGAAACCTCATGATTCTTCCTCAGAGCACTGGTGGTTTCGAACTGCTGACGTCTGGGTTTGCAGCCACTCTGCCACCAGGGTTTCAGATAATAGCAACTTTAGATATCAGGTTTCAGGTAATAGCTGAGTTGGGGTGGGACAGAGGGATTGGGAAAGCCTACGATATTATTTCAAGGAATAGTTCTCAACCAAGAATGATCTTGCCGTCTAAGCCCTGCCTCTACCCAACTGGGGACAGCTTACAAAGTCTGAAGACATTTTTGATGGTCACAACCTGGGGAAGCGGGGCTGCTGGCAGCGAGAGAGGCACTGCTGAACCTCAGGATGGCCCCCTGCAGCGAAGATTGATCCAGCCCAAAGTGGCAATAGCAACGAGTGGAAAAACCTTGAACTATATCTGTCTAACGGGAGAAAGATGGGGTTTTGTACTCCTGGAACGATTTAGTCTCGGCAGGTCTCCCCTGTCCTATAGGATTGCTATGGTGGCGGTTAAAAAAAAAGGATTAAAGTGAGTTTTTCTAATGTGAGGGACCTTGTGAACACCTTCAGATCAAGGATCCGCGCACTCTGGGGGCTCCTGGGCTCAGCATCTCGGTCATGAAGACACACCACGCCTCACCTCTCACTACTGGACCCCTGGGGATCAGACGTGTTGTGCATCTTGAGTGGCCTTGCCCAGACCAGATTTCCCGGTCCCGCTTTGCCCGCGGCGAATAGGAGGAGGCCCGCACGGTTATCCAAAAGGGCCTATTGGTAGCCGTGGATTTCCCCCTGCACCAGGGAGCCCGGACTGGGGTGCACTTCCCCCACCTTCCGCAAGAGGCCGCCAGCCCCGCTCCGGGCCACCCACTTGCGGAGAACTGCTCGGCTCCACTTCCAGGGGCTGATCTTTCCCCAAGGAAGTTGCCACACCTTTCTTCCGAGGCGCCTCTGGGTCCACTTGCGCCCCAGCTGAGCGAGGTCACAGGGACTCCTCCACAAGAGGATTTCTTTCCATCCTCTCCTTTTGTAAACTTAAAAGCAGCCAGCGGGTAGGGTCGCTGGCTTGGAGTCCTCCTCGGGGTGCACCCGGCTGCTGGCCCATCCCGGAGCCTACCCCGCCCCCTCTGCTCCCCCTTGGCAGGTTTATAGAAGGTCCACCTACAGCTTGCCTAAGCGGTGCCACTGTGGTTAGGTGCCAAATGAGCTGATCTCCGACTCCTAGCGTTTCCTTGGCTGTAATCAGTGCAGATCGCCAGGTTTTTCTCCCGTGGAAAGCGTGGTGGGTTCCCACTGCCAACCAAGCCTTAACCATCACACTCACGGGACTCTGTAACCAAAGCTCTGGACACCTGGAGACTTGCTCCTCTTGTCAGGGGATTGCCCTGCTGCCCCAGGGCCACTGCTGAGCCTTCCACTCTTTGTTAATCAAATCGGGATGACGGGTGGACTAAAGCCAGACCATGACTAAGGACAGTCCACGGGTCTGAATTGGGGGAAAACGACAATAAAAAGATGATCCCCTCATAGAGGGGTTTAGGAGAGGAGATGGGTTAAGTAGGGTGCGAGGTAGTACCGATGAAGAACACAGCTTTCCCCCAGATCCTGGATGCTTCCTCCCCCCAACTACCATGATCCGAATTCTACCTTGCAGGACTGGATAGGGCAGAGGCTGTACACTGGTACATATGAGGGCTGGAGGTACAGGGAATCCAGGGTGGATGATACCTTCAGGACCAAGGGTGTGAGGGGCGATGCTGGGAGAGTGGAGGGTGAGTGGGTTGGAAGGGGGGAACTGATTACAAGGATCCACATGTGACCTCTTCCCTGGGAGAGGGACAGCAGAGAAGGGGTGAAGGGAGACTCCGGATAGGGCAAGATATGACAAAATAACGATGTATAAATTACCAAGGGCACATGAGGGAGGGGGAAAAGGGGAGGGAGGGGAAAAAAAAAGAGGACCTGATGCAAGGGGCTTAAGTGGAGAGCAAATGCTTTGAGAATGATTGGGGCAGGGAAGGTGCGGATGTGCTTTATACAATTGATGTATGTATATGTATGGATGGTGATAAGAGTTGTATGGGTCCCTAATAAAATGTAAAAAAAGAAAAGAGGAGAAAAAATGATTAGGGCAAAGACTGTACAGATGTGCTTTATACAATTGATGTATGTATATGTATGAACTGTGATAAGAATTGTATGAGCCCCTAATAAATTGTTAAAATTAAAAAAAAAAAGATGATCGGGGCCATTGGTGAAATCTGCATGTTGTTGTCAAGTAGGTTCTGACTCATAGCAAGTCTGTGTCCAACAGAAAGCAACACTGCCAGATTCAGCCCCACTGACAGTCATCTCCTTCAGCCGCTTCCTCTTGTTCGAGGACCCTGTACCTTACCCAGCAGGTTTCCTTTTCCAGGGCAGATCTCTCCTGAAAGGAGCCCTGCTGGTGTTGTGGTTTATGAATTGGGCTGCTAATTGCAAGGTCAGGGGTTCGAAACCACCAGCTGCTCCCCAGGACAAAGATGAGGCTTTCTCTTCCTGTAAAGAGCTATGGTCTCAGACACCCACGGAGGCAGTTCTACTCTGCCCTAGAGGGTTGCTATGAGTTGAAAATAGACTCAGTGACAGTGAGATTTTTGGATAAGAAAATAGTAGTTACTAGGTACCATGTCAATCCCCTGATAACACATGAGCTCTCTCAATTTCCAAATAGCCAAACACCTGAGGAGTCATGGCATTTCTCCAGGAAAAGACATGGGTACTCAGAAAGGTTAAGGAGCCTTCCCAGAGTCATC
Organism: Tenrec ecaudatus; assembly: GCF_050624435.1. Classification (NCBI taxonomy): domain Eukaryota; kingdom Metazoa; phylum Chordata; class Mammalia; order Afrosoricida; family Tenrecidae; genus Tenrec; species Tenrec ecaudatus. The sequence continues at coordinate 143,942,808 of NC_134539.1, read as the reverse complement.
CAGCCACCAAATTGTGGATCTGGAAAGGGAGCCGTAGGCTGTCAGGCCCGGCCTCAGACTGCCATGTGTGGTGCTAAATTAGTAGAGTATAAAGACAGAAGGGAAAAGATCACCTTTTCAAAGATGTTTGCTACCTGATTTACGAGAGAGGAAGCGTGTCAAAATGATCAAGAGTGTAGCAGACACCATGGAGCACCTTCAGGAACAGTGCTATGCCTCCCGGGTCTCAGGCTCACAATCCAGTGCCACGAAGAAGGAGCTGTGGTTCCCAGTTTTCCAACAGGGAATTGAGGTTCAGAGAAGCTACGAAAGTGGCTCAAGATTCCACAGCAAGTACTTGTCTCTTATCAGCCAAGTGAGGCGAGAGGCGTTTCGAGACCCCTACTCCTAAGCCCTCTGAGGGTGGGCAGCCCCGGGCTGCTACCAGTCTCAACTGAGTCACCAATCCAAGAACCAGCCTCTTTGGACACACGATGAGGCCGCTTTGTCCGTTAGGTGGAGCTGGGCCCAGATACGCGGTTCTAAGCGAAGGTGGCCTCTTTCCAGCATGTCCATGTCACGGGGCGTCAGAGCCCGCCAGACTTGCTGACCTGCAGATGAGGTGCTCTCTGCTGCGGTGTAGCTGGGCAGCACGGTAGAGCCGAGGTGGCTGGGTTTCCTCTGTCTCCAAAACCCTTTCGATGTGAAACAGATGTGAGCACCCCACTCCAAAGGGAGCAGCTGCTCCAGGAGGCCCCCCTCTAGACCCTCATTTTTTGGGTGGGGGTATCATGGACGCAGCGGCTGGTGGGCCAGCCTCTCCCCACACACCCCAGCCCCCATTCCTCGTCACCAGCACTCCCTGCCCCTTCCCTTCCCCTCAGTAGGACTGGAAGCAGAAAAGGATCCTGGGGAGCTCTCAAAAGCCTACATGTCCCGGACAGGCTCTCTAGAGATATTCTGCACCTCCATTTTGCTCTGTGGGCCCTGTGCTTTCTACTCTCCATGTTTAAGGACAAAATCAGAGCAGTGCTTCTTCCACCCTCCCCCCCCCCCCCCCCCCGATGCCCCAGGGCCAGCATCTTCCGACCTCTGTGTCTCCACTTCTCATCTGAGGATGGAGCCCACGAGGAGGAGAAGGAGCGTAGGTCAGGGGCCTTCTGAAGATGGATGTGGTGATCACACCATGTTTGGAACTCTTTCTGGCATTTGGTACTATGTAAGTTGGATATTATCTTTAGTCCATTATTGAATTTATTTATTCTTTACTCAGAGGCATTCCAGACTGAGAGAAAATTGGAAAACAGTAAAAAAAATATCTCCCCTACCACAGCGATTTCAGAGAGTGAGGCCAACTGTCTGATGCTCCATCATCCCTCATCATTCATGTGTTTCCTCCAAAGACCTTCACCTCCTTAACCACAGACAACAACCCAAATCAGGAAATTAACACTGAAACCTGACGACCAGCCAATCCTTGGACTCCATTCAAGTGTTCCTCGTTGCCCCAAGAACATCTTGTGCAGGGAGAGAATCCAGCCCAGAAGCGCGCACAGCGGGTAGCTTTTATGCTCTCAGATCTTTTCCATCTGGAGCTGCTCATTCAGACCCTGACTTCCAACGACCTGATGCTATCCAATACAGACCAGTTCTTTGGTCGAATGTCAGTTTGGGTGATTCCTGGTGATTCGGTTCCGATTTCTCATCTCTGGCAAGAAGCTCGCTGTGGATAGTCCTTTGATGGGTGACGTTCATCTTGGTCAATTCCGGCTGTGTCTGGAAGATGCGGTCATGCCAGGGATGGAATGTGAGGAGGAAGGACTATGAGTCGCATGACTTAAAATCCGAAGCAGACACGATTTGCACTTCATCAGTTGTCCCACTAGCGTCCTTTTCCTGGCTCTAGTGCGAGGTCCCATGTTGCGTGGAATCTCCTTGGTGTCTTCTAGTCGTTAGCCATTCCACAGAACTACCATCTTGACGCTTTGGGGGAATGCCGGTCAGATATTTGGTATCAGATTACTCGGGTTGTGTTCCTCCCCCTCTTATGTATATGTATTTAACTATTACACAGACAAGTTTACACTGTGGCAATGATGTCGATATCATAAAAAAATCCTTCTGTTGAAGAACACCAACCTATGTGATCACGAGGTGTCAAAGGGATCAGGTAGCAGGCATCAAAGAACAAAAAGTCAAATCATTGTGAATGAGGGGGAGTGCAGAGTGGGGACCCAAAGCCCATCTGTAGGCAACTGGACATCCCCTTACAGAAGGGTCACTGTGTGGAGGGTTACGAGCCAGTCAGGGTGCAATGTAGCAGTGATGAAACATACAACTTTCCTCTAGTTCTGAAATGCTTCCTCCCTTCCACTATCATGATCCCAATTCTACCTTACAAATCCGGCTAGACCAGGGGATATACACTAGTACAGATAGGAAATGGAAACATAGGGAACCCAGGACAGATGATCCCTTCAGGACCAGAGGTGAGAGTGGTGATACCTGGAGGGTGCAGGGAAGGTAGGTTGGAAAGGGGGAGCTGATTACAAGGATCTACATATAACCCCCTCCGTGGGGGACAGACAACAGAAAAGTGGGTGAAGGGAGAAGTCGGAAAGTATAAAATATGACAAAATAATAATAATTTATAAATTATCAAGGGTTCATGGGAGGGGGGATGAGGAGCTGATACCAAGGGCTCAAGTAGAAAGCAAATGTTTTGAGAATGATGATGGCAACAAATGTACAAATGTGCTTGACACAATGGATGGATGTATGGATTGTGATGAGAGTTGTATGACCTCTCAATAAAATAATTTTTAAAAAATCCTTCTGTTAAGGGGGAACCGACTGCAATGATCAATGTATAACACCCGCTCCCCAACCCCACTCTGGGGGATGAAAAACCAGAAACATGGGTGAAGGGAGACAGTGGATTGTATAGGATATGAAAATAATTATAATTTATAATGTATCAAGGGTTCATGAGGGTGGGGGAAGGAGGGGTAAAAGGAATAGCTGATACCAAGGTCTCAAGTAGAAAGAAAATGTTTTGAAAGGGATGATGGCAACAAATGTGCTTGATGCAATTGATTGTTATAAGAGTTGTAAGAAGCCCCAATAAAATGATTTATAAAAAAATCCCTCCCCTCAATGCATGAATACTTTCTTTTATTAAATTGGCACTCTATGATGCTCACTCTCCCAACACAACTGCTGAAGCCAAAGTAGGTGAACAAGTAAATGTGGTGAAGAAAGCAGATGGTGCCCGGCTATCAAAAGAGAGAGTGTCTGGGGTCTTAAAGGCTTGAAGATAAACAAGCGGCCATCTAGCTCAGAAGCAACAAAGCCCACATGGAAGAACACACCAGCCTGTGTGATCGCGTGGTCCCGAAGGGATCAGTTATCAGGCATCAAAGAACAAAAAATCATATCATTGACTGCACATCTCCATGATACGATCGCCGAAGACAAATGGGTGCATAAGCAAATGTGGCGAAGAAAGCTGATGGTGCCCAGCTATCTAAAGAGATAGTGCCTGGGGTCTTAAAGGCTTGAAGGTGTACAAGCAGCCATCTAGCTCAGAAGCAATAAAGCCCACATGGAAGAAGCACACCAACCGGTGCAATCACGAGGTGCCAAAGGGACCAGGTATAAGGCATCATGTATATATATATATATATATATATATATATATATATATATATTCCATAGTGAATGAAGGGGGAAGTGCAGAGTGGAGACCCAAGGCCCAAGTATTGGCCACTGGAGATCCCCTCATAGAGGGGTTTAGGAGAGGAGATGGGTCAGTCAGGGTGCGATGTAGTACCGATGAAGAACACAGCTTTCCCCCAGATCCTGGATGCTTCCTACCCCCAACTACCATGATCCGAATTCTACCTTGCAGGACTGGATAGGACAGAGGCTGTACACTGGTGCATATGAGGGCTGGAGGCACAGGGAACCCAGGGTGGACGATACCTTCAGGACCAAGGGTGTGAGGGGCGATGCTGGGAGAGTGGAGGGCGAGTGGGTTGGAAAGGGGGAACTGATTACAAGGATCCACTTGTGACCTCCTCCCTGTGAGAGGGACGGCAGAGAAGGGGGGGAAGGGAGACTCCGGATAGGGCAAGATGTGACAAAATAACAATCTGTGGATTATCAAGGGCTCATGAGGGAGGGGGGAGTGGGGAGGGAGGGGGGAAAAAAAGAGGACCTCATGCAAAGGGCTTAAGTGGAGAGCAAATGCTTTGAAAATGATTAGGGAAAAGAATGTATGGATGTGCTTTATACAATTGATGTATGTATATGTATGGATTGTGATAAGAGTTGTATGAGGCCCTAATAAAATGTAAAAAAATGTTTTGAAAGTGATGAGGCAACAAATGTACAAATGTGCTTGATACACTGGATGGATGTATGGATTGTGGTAAGAGATGTAAGAGCCCCCAATAAAAGTATTTAATTAAAAATAATCCCTCTGTTGTGAATGAGGTGAAGGCTCACCGAGCAGCTTGTCAGTTTTATGTCAACAATTCATCCACATTTTGTTTCGAGTCATCTGCTGCAATATCTCAACACACCCTCCTCGCGTCCCGACTTCCGCCTGCATGGTCTGTTTCCAGTCCTCCGCCTTGCTCACCCTCTGATCCGGGCCCTTGGCTAACTGCTCCCCTTGGGGTCGTCAATGGTTCCTTTTTCTAACTCGGGAATGAGTTCTATTCCAGACATGAAGAGTGACAGGGTCAGGGTGGAAGCGGGGATGGGGGGTGGGGTGGCATCCACCAACTCAACTCGCATTTGTCTGTTGTTTTCTCGTGATTGGACAGTGGGCATGGATTTGGGGGGAGAGTGCCAAAGACCCAAAGCATCCTTCTCATAGCTAATCAAGGGCTGAAAGGTAGTGACTTTGATGTGCCCACTTGGCTAGGCTACCGCGCCCACTTATTCATCCAAGCATTCATCTAGGGGGTGCCGTGGAGGCCTTTTGTCAATGTGGTTAACACGTGCAGTCAGCCGACGGAACTACATCACTTTGGACAGGATAGGTGGGCCTCGTCCAGTCAGCTGAGAGAGCAAACCTGGAGTTTTCCCAAGTCTGACGCCATTGCTTCAGTCTGCATGCTCACCTCCTGCTTCTGAGCGCTCATCATGGCCAGCCCCCTCAAGGGTATCAAGTGATTCCTCGAAGTAAATGTGCACATGCACACATTCAGCCAATTCTCGCATTCCCAGTGTTTATCCTAAGGAGCCCTTGTGATGTGTTGGTTACACTCTGGGGTACTAACCACAAGGTCAGCAGTTTGAAACCGCCAGTTGCTTCTTGGGAAAAAGAAGAGGCTTTTTACTCCTGTAAAGAGTGACAGTCTGGGAAACCCACAGGGGCAGGTCTCCCCTGTCCTCTAGGGTCGCTAGGAGTTGGCCTCGACTTGAGACTCGATGGCAGTGAGTTTGGTGGAGTCCCAGTGGACACGGCTCTAGCCGTCAATGAGCCATTGCCATTCTGTGGGCCCTCACTTGGGGACACACATGTCAGGGGAACCCCATTTTGTGCACATACACACGTAGGCAAATGGCTGCGAGCACATCCCGAGTGTGAGCTTGCTGTCACAAATACATTTTAGCAAGCAGGCGCCTGTGCAGATATGAAATCCGTGGACAAGGCCAATCACCTGTAGACTGCTTATATGTGACTGCTGGTTTCTCTGGAGGATCCTGACTGATACACAAGGCAGGTGAGGCATGATGTGGACACACATTTGTCACCTTTCTGAAGAGGAGGACACTGGGTCTGTCACCAGCCATCACCTTGGTGCCCATCTCTCTAGCTTGGTGGGCAGGACCAGTGGGTGCAGGGGATGACAGAAGGCCCCTGGTGCTGAAGTGGAGGGGCTGAGGAGGGGGTGGGACTGCACATCCATCTCAGGGCCTTCAGCCAGGGCTGACTCCCCACGCGGGGCCTCTGAAATTCCCGCTGTCTGGTGCAGGCAGCAGTGGCGGCTCCTCTTTAAATAGATCTGGAAAGGCCATCTTTTGTCCATTAGATGAGACTGTCTAGTCTTTGTGCCTCTAGCGCCAGGGATGAAAATAATCTGATAATTCAAAAAAGATGCATTTTTCATGAGGGTTCAAGTTGCATAAGAATTCTGTAAGGGAACCAGGCAGCAGTCCTAAGGCTAGCCCCAGGCCCCTTCCCCAACCTACTCGCCTGTACTTTGGACCCTTCTCAGAGAAAAGTCTTGTGAGAAGCTGGTCCACATGGAATTGGCTTCTGGAGGCTGGCTTTCTTTTGTCTGCTCTTGACCTCTCTGACTGCCCAGCAGCTCCCAGCACCATCCCTGTCACGGCTGCAGAACCTCGCTCCCCGCTTTCCCTGCCGCAGGCACATTCTGAAGTCTCAGGGTTTTGATAACCCCCCACCCCCACCCCCATGCTCTGGGCAGTAGCCAGGAGGCATATGTATCGTGTTTGGCCCCCACTTAATTTTTGAAAGTTTAAAACTAGTTTACAACACGGGAAAAGCCGGAGCTCATCACAAAAGCCTAGACCTTGATTTTGGAACAAACAGATGTGGCAATCGGCCACCCACATCTCCCATCGCTGCCACTGCCCAGTGACTAACGGCTGCCCTCTTAGCTGTGGCCATGTCGTTCATCTCCCTCTGGTTCTCACTGCCCCCTGCTAATGACCATCTCCAATGTCGCTCATGTTTATTGCCGGCCAGGCCTCTGAGGAGGAGCGCTGGTGGCCTGGTGGGTTACTTGCTGGACTTTGACTCACAAGGTCGCCGGTTCACACCCACCAGCTGTTCCGAGTGAGAAAGATGAGGTTTTCTGCTCCTGTAAAGATTTAGCCTCAGAGACCGACAGGGGCAGTTCTGCATCACTAGGAGCATCACTAGGAATAGAAATGGATGTGAGAGCAGTGGATTGGGGGGGGAGGGGCTCTGAGGCATTTGAATCCATAACCTCTGTGTTAGATTCCTGCTGTTCATACATTCATTCAGCAAACCTTTATCAAAGTCCTCCCTAGGCCATATTCTGTGCTAGACGCCAAGGACCAACCCACCCACTCCCTGCCATCGAGTCAATGCTAACTCAGTGAGTACAACATCCCCTGCAATTTTCTGAGACTGCAACGCTTCTTAAAAAATCATTATTTTTATTTTTTGAGGCTATCACTTTTATTGGGAGTAGAAACCCCGTCTTTCTCCCATGGAGCAGCTGGCGGTTTCAAACCACCAACCTTGAGGTTAGCAGCCCAAGGCATAACCTCTCTCCCACCAGGGCTCCTCCCAAGGATTGATAGTTTCTACAGTGTGACTCTGGAGCTGTCGAAGAACCCACTGTGGTCCAGTCAACTCTGCCTCGAGCCGCTCTGCAGGAAGAGGGGAACTGCTTGTTCCCTAGGGTCTCAGAGGCTGTGCATCTGGACGGGGGCAGGTTGCCTCACCTTTCTGCCTCAGACCGTATGATACACCAAAGCCAAGCTCACTGCTACGGACGCAGTGCCGACTCACCGTCCGCACCCTACAGGGCAGAGTGGAGCTCCCTGGGGGAAGCTGAGCCTGGAACTCTTTACAGGAGTAGAGAGCCTCGCTTTTGCCCCTCAAAGGGGCTGGTGGTTTTGAATTCCTGACCTTGTGGCATGCAGGCCAACAAGTAACCACTATGCCAGCAGGGCTCCTGAATATTATGCTTAGTAGATGCAAAACTTCAGGCATGGGGGGCGGGGATGTAATAGATTCTCACTGGATAGATACCTGCCACTATTGCTTTACATCTGTTCTGTGTGTGTGTGTGAGTGTGTGTGTGTGTGTGTGTGTGTGTGTGTGGTGCTTGCGAGTTGCTGCTGAGCCAGTTCCTGGTGACTGACCCCAGGTGGGCAGTCAACCGTGCTCCCTAGGAGTTTTGAGGCTGTGACCTTTCAGAAGATTGCCAGGCCTTTATTCAGCGGTGCTTATGGGGGAGACAGCACAGCCGACAAATCAGCAAGTTGGTGAGCCATTTGCCCCACCCCCGGGCCTCCTTTCGGGGTATGTTGTTGTTGTTGTTGTTTGGTTTCGACTCAAAGTGATCTTTGATCTTTCAACAGGAGGAAACACCGCCAGCCCCTCGCCGGCCTCTGGTCGCTGCTGGGCTCCAGCCCGCTGTGACAGCCATGTGTCCATCCACCTGGCTGAGGGCCTTCCTCTTCTCCACTGTCCCTTCACCCTTTCTGCTTCTAGTATTAGGAAATTATTCTTCCTTCGAAGCAACTATGTTGTATTGTTTTATTTTAATTTTTATGCTTTATTTTTAGAAACACTTTTATTGGCACATCATTGACATGTCATACAATTCAATGGTTCCGTCGCTCACTCCTATCGATGAGAATTATTCAATCAGTACCATATCAGTTTTAGAACATCTCCCTCCGCACAGTTAAATTGCTTTTATTATTATTTTTTAATTAAAAGATCATTTTATTGGGGGTTCTTACAGCTCCTATAACAATCCATACCTTCAATCTCTTTTAAAGTGAGTTGCGCAATCACAGTCAATTCTAGTGTTCCCTTGCCTCTCCCGCTATCATGCTCAGTCTTCATTTGGGTTTCAGTAATTCCTCTTGGTTACATTACCCTTTATCATTCCCTACCAGGCCTCCTACACCCTCCTCACCACCGAGTTGGATCACTGTTGTTCCCTTGTCCCTGGGTTTGTTAACACCACTTCCTTTCCCCCCACTTCCCCCTCTCTCGTGTCCCCCTGGAACTGTCGGTCCTGTTGTTTTCTCTTCCAGATTGTTCATCCAGCCTATCTTATTTAGACAGACCTGCAGAGATAATAACATGCACAAAAACAAGACAGAGCAAAATCAAGCAACAAAACAAAACAACAACAAACCAATGACAAAACAAAACAAAACACAACAAGAAAGAAAAGCTTGTCGTTAGTTCAAGAATTGTTCGTTGGCCTTTAGGAGTGTTTTCCAGTCGAGTCTGTTGGGGCACCAAGCCCTAGTCCCAAAGTCTAATTTTGGTATTCCCTGGGACTTCGTTTCTCTGTTCCCTTGCTGTTCTGTTGCACATCCTTAGTGTTTTGCCTTGGTGTGGTGGGATCAGATTGGGCAGAATTCTCACACTGTGTCTTCAGTGTTGTCCCCTGTAGGGCTATAGGTCAGTGAGGGATGGTGTGTCTCATACTGAGACTGGCCATCTGGTCTTCTCTGTGGATTGGCTGCTCTGAGCGGGAATATCGTCCTCAAGGCTTGGTGGGCCAGGATGTGCTCCACTCTCTCTTCCTCCCCCTTCATTTGCTCCTGTGTGCTCTGATAAGACATGTCGTTCTCCCGGAGCTGCAGATTCTGTGCTGTCCTCTGAAATTCTTCTGAGGGGAGGGACAGGTGTCCACTTAGTTGGGATTGGGGCCAGCCCCTCAGACTTCTCCACTGATTCCCTGCTCCATGCCGGCATGTTACATTCACATCTTGGAGCACTGGGTTAAAGTCTGGTCCCTCTTTCCCTGTGGAGATATAAACAATATCCTCCCCTTGGGTGGGTTAGTACCCTGTGCCCCCACTACCCATTTCTTTTTAATTTTTTTCCTTTCCTCCCTCATTTTTAGTTGGCTACCATATGTATCCCTGGATTTGGTCTGGCCCCTGCCGTACTACCTGGTCTTCATCCCAGGGATGTTTGTAGACAGAAGCTTTTTCCTTATGCCCCTTTTGCAAAAAAATTTTTAAGCTTACCTCAGCAGACTCATGTTGTAATTATCCTTTTGTTCTTGGTTTACTTCACTTAGCATGATTTCCTCCAGTTCTTCCCATGCAGCAATGTGCTTCATATGTTCATCACTGATTTTTAGGGGTGTGTAGTACTCCATTGTATGTATATACCACAGCTTTTTGATCTACTCGTGAGTTGATGGAAATCTGGGTTGTTTCCAACTCCTTGCAGTTGTGAACTGTGCCACAATGGACATTGGAGCACAGATGTCTGGCCTTGGTTTGTTTCTTGTCTCTTCTGGGTATATGCCCAGTAGGGGGATTGCTGGGTAGTATGGTAACTCAATTTCCATCTGTTTTAGATATGCCAGATCAATTTCCATAGTGGCTGTACATACTTACAGGTCCACCAGCAGTGGATGAGAGTTACTGTCTCTCATCAAGCCCCTCCAATACTTGTTGCTTTCTGATTTTTTGAATTGGGCTACCTTTGAGGCTGTTGCCACATTGTTGTTTTAATTTGCATTTCTCTTATGGCTAAAGACAGGGAAAATTTTCTCAGATGTTTGTTGGCCATTCAGATTTATGCCCCTATGAAACTTATGTTCAAGTCCTTTGACCACCTCCTCATTGGGCAATTCATTTTTTTCTTTTTGGAAGCTAGAAGAGTATTGTAGATTTTAGTAATAAGGCCTTTGTCTAATATGCCTTCACTAAAGATGTTTTCCCAGTCCGTGGACTCTCTTATTACTCTCTTGGTGTAATTCTTTTGATGTACACAGGTGTTTTATCTTCAGTATATCCCATATGTCAATTGTGCCCCCTCTGTGTTTGTGTCCTTACCTATTTCTGATAGCCTATGTATTCCCTGTGCCAATTTTCTCAAGTTGGTCCCAATTTCCTCGTTGATGGCCCTAATACTTTGGGGTTTAACTTCAAGGTCTGTGATCCACCTTGAGTTTATTCTTGCTCATGGAGTGAGATAAGGGTCTTGCTTCATTTTCCTGCAGGTAGATATTCATTTTTTCCAACATAATTTGTTGAAGAGAGTATCTGCTTCTCATTGGATATTTTTTGGACCCTTATCAAAAATCAGTTGTCTGTATGCTGATATTTTATTTCTGGGTTTTCAGTTCTTTTCCATTGGCCTGAGTATCTGTCATTGTACCAATACCATGTGGTTTTGACAACTGTGACGGTATAGTATGTGCTAAAGTGAGGTAAAACAAGCCCTTCTACTGTGTCCTTCTTCTTGAGGAGTCTCTGCTAATTCTGGGCTTCTTCCCTCTCCATATGAAGTTGGTAATCAGTTTTTCCATTTCTTTGAAGAAAGATGAGGGTAATTGTATCAGGATTGCATTAAATTTAATTTAGGCAGAACTGACATCTTTACTATATTGAGTCTTCCAATCCACGAGCATGTGATATTCTTCCATTTGTTGAGGTCACTCTTGGTTTCTTATAATAGTGTTCTGTAGTTTTCCTCATATAGATCGTTTGTTCTTTTAGTCAGGTATATCCCTAGATATTTCCATTTGTGCTTGGCTATTGTGAAGGGTACCACCTTTTTTATCTCCTCTTCTATGGTCTTATCCAATGTGTATAGCAGTCCGTTGGACTTCTGTTTGTTGATCTTGTATCCTGCCACTCTGCCAAACTCCTCTATTGCTTCCAGTACTCCTCTAGTGGAGCTTTTGGGATTTTCTACATATAAAACCATATCATCTGCAAATAACAATAGTTATTATCTTCCTCCCCCAGACGAATATCTTTGATATCCTTTCTTTGCCTTATGTTGTTAACTAAAACCTCCAGCACAATCTTAAATAAGAGTGGGGACAAAGGGCAACCTTGTCTGGTCCCCTTTTTCAGTGGGATTGTGTTAGTCTTTTCTCCATTGACTACCACATTGGCTGTTGGTTTTTCATATATAGCTTATATTGTCTTGAGGAATTTTCCTTCCATTTCTATCTTCTCAAGTGTCTTAAACAGGAATTGATGTTGGAGGTTGTCGAATGCTTTTTCTGCATCTATTGATATTATCATGTGGTTCCTATAGTTTTTCATGTCAAGCCACATTCAACTTTTTAAATTGTCATCTTTGGATCACACAAGCTTGTGTGCTTCTTCCATGTGGTCTTAGTTGAAGTTCTATGAAAATTTATCATGTGTTGCTGTAACTATTACCATGATTGGGCACAGAACTATTCCATCACCAAGAAGAAACTCCTCCGGGTTACCCCTTAAGAGTCATTCTCTTATCACTGAAGATGTGGGTACTACAGCAAAGTGTGTTGAAGCTAGATGGTACCCGGCTATCAGAAAGAATTGTGTCTTGGGTCTTAAAGCCTTTTCTCCAAACAAGCAGCCATCTAAGAGAGGTGTCAATTCAGTCCACATGGAAGAAGCAAAGCACATTAGCATGTGTGACCCAAGGACTGTATATAATAAAACCCAAATCCAAAGGAGGGAGCTTAAATCCAAAAGAGCTCAAATTGTGAACATCTGGTTTGCAGAAGGTTCTGGATGACAGTGGAAACCTAAAATCCATGTGCAGGGTCCACACCTCCATTTAGCCTCCAGAGAATCTCCTCTGATCCTAGATGAGGGATATGAATAACCTAGCTATTTTGCAGAATGCTTTGGGAAGTGGATTGTTGCAGATACATTTAAGGTAAAATGTTAACAACTTATCATTTGAGTTCCCTTTTGAATCATTTTAAATTAGTTCTTGTTTGGTTTTCTCTGCTTTCTGTTCTATTGTGGTTTTAATCTGTTTTACTCTTTTATTGTTGTGAGTTTTTTGTTTTCAATGTTTTTCTGTGTGAAATCCAGGATAGGTGAATCTGTAGAGATAGTGACTGGGTTCATGGTTCCTTAGGGAGCTGTCAGGGGAGGATGGCGGAACGAGAAGATGAAGACGATGAGTACAAGAACGAAGAAAACGATCTCAATCTGGGTGTACACTCCTCTGGATCGTTTCACCTACTGAATTGTATAAGGGACACTGGTGGCCTCGTGGGTGCACATTGGGCTGCGATCTTCAAGGTCGACAGTTCGAAACCACCAGACACTCTGTGGGAGAAAGACCGGGATTGCTACTCCTGTGAACAAGATCTCCCTGAGTCTGCATTGGGTTGACACCAGGGAGAGTGAGGATGAGAATGGACTTGTACGATATGTGAATTATATGCCAATAAAACTGTTTAAAAAAAAGTCACTCTCTTCTTGTCGTCCGCATCCCTGGCAACCACGATGTGTATCCATCGCAACAGCCCTGTCACTTTGAGAAGGTGACGTAAATTGGAGCCAGACGTTATGTCACCTCTTGAGGTTGGTTCCCCCTTGATGTCTAGCCAAGGTGTTGCATGGCTCTGCCGTTCATTACTCTTGATTGCTGAGCTGTGTTCCATTGTTCCATTCCACTAGCACCTCGTACGGTCCCAGTTTGGAGCTGTTACAGAGAAAGCTGCTGTCTACGTCCCTGGCCCGGATTCTGTGGGAACCCAGTGTCCATTCTCTGGGGTAAACCCACCTAACCAATGTCAAGACCAAGGGTAAGTATATGTTTCACTTGATTAAGGCACCGCTGAGCTGTTCGCCTGGAGGGCCTGGCTCCCCATGGCCCACTCTCACCACTCAGCCTCATTGTTCTGTGGTCCTCCTTCCAGCAGGGCAGTGAGCTGACATTCGGAAGGCCGACCACGCAGCGGTTTCGCCCCAAACACTATGAACCTGACGAACACACTCGTCCCTGCTGTCACTTTGAGCGCATTGGCCTGTGAGAACAAATCTGGCTGCTTCCAGTCTTCTTGGCTGGCACCAGGTCTTGCCAGGCCTTTGAATCAGCTGGGTGCAGGAAGGGTCATCTGGAAACTCAGGCTGCCTGGACAATAGGAAGCGTGGGATGAGGCTTCCTCCGGGCTTGGCTCGGGGTCAGCTGGACCGTGGTGAGGCTAGTGCTGTTGGGGCGCTCAGCATGCACCATCAGGAAACAGCCTGGGCTCTCAAAATCAGCCCCCTCCTTGGGGAAAATAAATAAATAAATATATATATATATATATATATATATATATATATATATATATATATATATATATATATATATATATATATATACATATATACAGGGGCGCTCCTGGAGAGAGAGCAGCACAGCACCTCGAGTCAAATCAACTTGTGGACAATTATGATCACTGTGCTCCCTGGGCTCCTGAGACCCAGACATCAGTGACAAGTGGACCTGCGGCTGCCTTTGCCGGAGAAGAGGATCGTTGAGTTGTTTGGGGATACTTGTTACCATGGCCTTCGAGTTTCCACCTCTCGCACCCTCCCCGCAAGTTTACCATCTAACATTTATTATTGTTGTTATTTGGCTTACTGTTGTTATTACTGAACCATCTAATCCCATTCTGGGACCAGGTAGTGTTTCCATCCCTTATGCATAGGGGCCACTGCTAACAACGGGGTCGGCAGATCCAACCAGGCATCACGATTGCGCTCAGGTTGGTTTTGCATCATCTAGCCCGAACCTCCCATTAACCAGTTGTATCGACAGGTGAACGGTTCATTCGGCTCCATTAGCCGTTTTCCGAGTGTAGGATGAAGATGTGGAGTCGGAACTATATTCTGATGCCGCTCCACAGATCCAACCAGACATCCCCAATGCCTGGCCCTTTATCACTGTATATCACTTCAGTAGGACCTTCTGTTCACTGATAGTGTTGGCAGGTGAAGCATCAATTCCATTCAGATTGACTTTCCATCATCTCGGATCAGACCTCGGACTGGGCCCTAGACTCAGAACTGAGTTCTGCAATCAATGCTTCAAGTCAATCAGGCATCGTACTCTGGATCTCTGCAGCTTTACCCCAGCTCTCCCAGACCGCCTGTGAGCGAACTGTGCATTCCGTGTTACTAGTGATTTTCCTATAGGATTAGGACATCGACTCAAACTATAGTCTGGTGGCTGGATTGGTGGCTCAATTCAATCAGACACCACAGTTGCCTGTATCTTTATCGTTTTACATCAGCTCACTTGGACCTCCCATTAACTGACAGGATTGGCAGATGAACTGTTAGCTACATTTAACTACTAAAAAAAACCAAAACATGTACACACACCCCCTCTCCAAGCAACAACAAAACCTCCTGTGATCACCATTGAGTCAATTCTGACTCAGAGTGACCCTACAGGACAGAGTGTGACTTCCCTGTGGGCTTCCCAGACTGTAAATCTTTACAGCACTAGAATGCCTCATCTTTGTCCCTCAGAGAGGCTAGTGGCTTCGAACCGTTCACCTTGTAATTAGCAGCAAACCTCAAAACCCACTACACCATTGGGGCTCTACATAGAACCAGGCATTTCCCTGACGTAAAATCGAGACATCACTCCATCGTTAAGAAGGCACTTGCCTAAGGTCCCATGGTTGTAGGTGGTGAAGATGGGCCTGGACGCAGAGGACCGAGTCCTGGCTTCAGGTCTGGCCCCTGGTCCCCAGAGCCCTCCCCTGACTGCTGTCCAGTGCAGAAGCCATGTGAGCACTCCCAGCATCTCAGGTGTTCAAATCGAGCTGTGCTGGGCGAGTGAAAGGAGTCCTGGTGGCTTAGTGGTTATATGTTGGGCTGCTACCTGCAAGGTCAGCAGTTGAAAACCACCAGCTGCTCCAAGGGAGACAGATGGACCTTGGACTCCCGTCCAAGAGTTGCAGTCTCAGAAATTCCTAAGGGCGGTTCTCCCCTGTCCTATAGAGTCGTTGTGAGTCGGCGTCAATACAATGGCAGTGGGTTTGGTTTGGTTTCCGTTGGCTGGAGAGATGTGACATATGAACCAACTTCCTAAGACTTAGCGTGGAATAATCCGTAGCTTCCCCCATTAATGATGTACCAAATTGCTGAAGTGAGAATGCTTTGGTGTTTGGGTTAAATAGTCTATGTCATCAAAAATCAATCCCACCTGTTTCCGTTTGTTTTTTTTTTTTTACATTTTATTAGGGGCTCATACAACTCTTATCACAATCCATACATATACATACATCAATTGTATAAAGCACATCCGTACATTCTTTTCCCTAATCACTCTCAAAGCATTTGCTCTCCACTTAAGCCCTCTGCATCAGGTCCTCTTCTTTTTTTTCCCCCTCCCTCCCCGCTCCCCCCTCCCTCATGAGCCCTTGATAATCCACAGATTGTGTCATATCTTGCCCTATCCGGAGTCTCCCTTCCCCTCCTTCTCTGCCATCCATCTCCCAGGGAGGAGGTCACATGTGGATCCTTTTAATCAGTTCCCCCTTTCCAACCCACTCACCCTCCACTCTCCCAGCATCGCCTCTCACACCCCTGGTCCTGAAGGTATCGTCCACCCTGGATTCCCTGTGCCTCCAGCTCCCATATGCACCAGGGTACAACCTCTGCCCTATCCAGCCCTGCAAGGTAGAATTCGGATCATGGTAGTTGGGGGGAGGAAGCATCCAGGATCTGGGGGAAAGCTGTGTTCTTCATCGGTACTACATCGCACCCTGACTGACCCGTCTCATCTCCTAAACCCCTCTGTGAGGGGATCTCCAGTGGTCGACACTTGGACCTCGGGTCTCCACTCTGCACTTCCCCCTTCATTCACTATGGTGTGTGTATATATATACACATACATATATATATACATACACACATATATATATATATTCTTTTTTTTTTGCATGATGCCTTATACCTGGTCCCTTTGGCACCTCGTGATCGCACAGGTTGGTGTGCTTCTTCCATGTGGGCTTTATTGCTTCTGAGCTAGATGGCCACTTGTTCACCTTCAAGCCTTTAAGACCCCAGACACTATCTCTTTCGATAGCTGGCCACCATCAGCTTTCTTCACCACATTTGCTTATGCACCCGTTTGTCTTTGGCGATTGTATCATGGAGGTGTGCAGCCAATGATATGATTTTTTGTTCTTTGATGCCTGATAACTGATCCCTTTGGGACCACTCGATCACACAGGCTGGTGTGCTTCTTCCATGTGGACTTTGTTGCTTCTGAGCTAGATGGCCGCTTGTTTATCTTCAAGCCTTTAAGACCCCAGTCAGTATCGCTTTTGATAGCTGGCCACCATCAACTTTCTTCACCACATTTGCTTATGCACCCGTTTGTCTTCGGCGATCGTATCATGGAGGTGTGCAGCCAATGATATGATTTTTTTTTGTTCTTTGATGCCTGATAACTGATCCCTTCGGGACCATGCGATCACTCAAGTTGGTGTGCTTCTTCCATGTGGATGTTGTTGCTTCTGAGCTAGATGGCCACTTGTTTATCTTCAAGCCTTTAAGACCCCAGGCACTGTTTCCGTTTTTTGTTTGTTTTTTAAGGTGGTGACTGGAAATTGAAAATGACACCCGTGTCTCAAATTGCATTTCTTTCGGACAGTATTTCTCTTGCTAGCATCGCAGGCATGTTTGATACAGGCGATCCCAGGTGCTGTGTCCATGGCTGGCCCCGTGGAAGAGCATCTTTATCCTGAGTGACCGTGGTTTGGAGAGCACCTGTCCAGATTTCTCCTGCCATCTTTGGAGAACACCCTCCTCCCCTGACACATTAAGGGACGGAGGTTGGTCTCAAGACTTTTCCCAAGAGGTTCTGTTATAAAAAATTGTTATTTAAAAAATTATTGTTTTTTGTAATAAAAACATACATAGCGAAACATTTGCCAATTCAACATTTTTTACATCTACAGAAAAACATTTGCCAACTCATCATTTCTTATAAGTATGATGGATTATGTTCATCTTCTTGTGTCACCTTCGCCCCTGAATGGTGAACTTCTTTCTTCGTTTTAAACTTCTCATTGTGAATGAAGTGGGGCTTTACGCTTGAGAGCATCGTTGCTGGATTCAACGACGTAGAGGACTCATCAAACCTCCCCATAGCTTGCCCTGCCGCTCTTTTAAAATTTCTTCCTCTCGTAGAACACTATCTTCCCCTTCACTCGGTCTTCCCTCCAGCCCAGCGGTTCTCAACTGTGGGTCACAACCTTTCACGGGGCTCGCTGATTCATAACAGTAGCAAAATGACAGTGATGAAGTAGCAACCAAGAGAATTTTATGGTTGGGGGGGGGGGTCACCACCACATGAGGAACTGGATGACAGGGTCGCTGCAGCACTAGGAAGGTTGAGAACCCCTGCTCTAGCCTGTTGCTTCCCCTGGCCTCCCTCCCCTCCTACCCCTAGCAAGCATCAAAGTCTGTTTTTTTTTTTTCCTATTTTGATATGAAACCTTTACTCTGACTTTCTCCCCCTTTTACAACAGTGGTTTCACACATGGTTTGTCCTTCTGTGATTGACTGCTTCATTCAGCACGATGTTCTCCAAACCCACGCATGCTGCCACCGTAATTCTTCAGTGATGCGTCGTATTCCACTGCGTGTCGGTGCCAAAGTTTGTTTATTTGAATGGCTATCTTTTATAACTTGTTTTCCTCTTCAAAGGTGTTTACTTCAAGATAAAGCGTAAGCACCATCGGACTATGATTTAAAAGTGGGAGGGGAAAACATGTTTTGCTTAATTCTAACCCTTCTAAAATTTCTAATGTCATTCAGACTTTTCTAAAATGTCTCCACATCCTCAAAGTTCTCAGAAGCTATTGTCTAGTCGCTGAAAAGACTCTCCTATTTTTAGCTGCCGTGAGGTTTGTTAGGAAACTTCTGTAACAATTTATTCAGCTTCTTGGGAGAGAAATTCCCAGACTCTCCCAGAGTGTCCTGGGTAGATTTCATCTTGCCGCCACCTCAGCCCTTGAAGTGCAATCAAAGAAGCCCTGGATCTCTTTTCTGCGTAGTTTGTCACAGAATTCATTCAGCTTCCAGCAAGCCACCATCATCGACATCTCCGCTATACAGGTTGCCTCGCCCTTCTCCCGACGCCGCTCCCCAGTGAGGTGAGCGAGGACCAGGGGCTTGTTGGGCTTCAGACAGGTTTTTGCGGTTCCCCAGCTGCGCCAGGCGGCCCCTCAGGCTGGGCATCGCCATTGGACACTGAGCTCCTGGCAGCCTCTCTCTTTTTTTAAAAAAAATTCTAAGTCATAAAACAGTGTAATCCTATTATAAAAAATCCAACTGGTCTGGAAGAATATGAAATTACATTGCTAGGAGAGAACTCTTGGGGAGCTAGCTGTCTCCATAGGCATCTAACATTTATCTGTGCTTCTACATGGAAGACAGGAGTCACAGAGATCCTCTTAATACAGAGCGACGCATTACTCCCCTGCCTGGAGCCTTCCAGATGCCTGATACCACACCCTGAGTTTATTCCAAGTCCTAACTGGGGCATGTAGACCCGGCTGGTCTCTGGAAGCATTTAGTCCTTCCCCCAGTCCCATGTCCTATCCCCTCTCTCCTTCAGCCCCGCCTCTGGATGTCTGTGCTTGTTTGGTGTATGCGGAGTGTGATGGAGAGCAGTCTCCTCCTGATGGGGATCCAACCCAAGTTACCTTCTCCAAGAAGCCCCACTAAGAACGCTTACTCACTGCCATTGCGTGGGTTCTGACTCACAGCAAGTCCATAGCATAAACTAGAACTGCCCTTGTGGTTATCCACGATGGTAACTTTACGGGAGCAGAAAAGAGCCTCTGGTTGTTTTGAACTGCTGACCTTGAGGTTAGTTAGCGGGCCCATTTGTAATCCTCTATGCCACCAGGGCTCCGGCAGCAAGAGCACCGGATCTCAAATGCAGGTACTTGATCTCCTCCCCCTGCTTTCTGTGTCACACAGTAACCATCATCGCCTGCCCTAGGTGGGTATCCGTCCCTTTCTCTCTCTGGTACTAGAATGCAGCAGCCCTAGGGGTGCTGTTAGGCAAGCACTGAGCTGCTATCAGCAAGGTCAGCAGTTCAAACCCCCTAGCACTGGGAGCCCTGATGACAGCCCTGTGTTGGCTGCTAAGCACAAGGCCACCAGTTTGAAACCACTAACTGTTCCAAGGAATCAATATACAGTTTTTACTCCTGGAAAGATTTATAGTCTAGGAAACTCACAGGGGGCAGTTCTACCATGTCTCAAAGGGTTGCTATGAGCAGAGTTAAATGGTCTGGAATTCTTATTTGTGGCAACGTCATGTGAGATTTGCTTTGACTCACACAGTCAAATGACTTTGCATAGTCAATAAAACAGAGACGCATCTTCTGAGCGTGGTGCAGTGAATTACTTATAATGTGCTTCTAGCCATTGTCTAAGGAGCCAGGTGGTCTAGTGGGTTACATGTAGTGCTGCTAGCCACAAGGTTAGCAGATCAAACCCACTAGCCCCTCTGCAGGAGAAAGTTGAAGCTTTCTGTTGCTATAAAGATTTACACCCTCGAAATCCACAGGGACATTCTCCTGTGTCCTACAGGGTCACTGTGAGTCAGAATGGGCTGGATGGCAGTGAGTTTAGGTTTTGTTTTTTGTTTGTTTTTGTTTTGCCATTGCTTTTGTTGTTCCCACCAAATGATTGGGTACGATTATGTAAATGAGGGGCTTGTGGCTCACCAAGTTGATTGGGTCGCTTGCTAATCGTGGACATAATGTGCATCTTAGCCTTGTGGGGTAAGACCATGTTCATCGGGTGTATGGAACCCTAATGAGGGGACTGGTCAGTTTTGCCTTTGTATTAGGTTTAAAACACGCTGTCCCCAGAAGTAAGAAAGGGAAACTTTATGCTAAATAAGAAAGAAAAGTCAAGTCAAGAGTGGTCTGCATCCTGTGGTCTGGGATCCCTGCTCTGATAATTTCCTTAACCAAGTGGACAGAAGAGAGTTGTAACACCGGAGAGGGTGAGAAGCAGTCGAGAAACGGCAGCGATGGCACCAGAAGAGGCAGGAGATGGTGCGGTGGACTTCCTGGCCCCTAGGATGAGTGTGGGCAGGAGGTGGCTGGAAGAGCAGGACCGCGTTGGGCACTGGGAGCTAGGTTCGCCAATCCACAGTGCTAGAGCCAAACACCTTTGAACCCAAGTTTCTTGTCAGAGTGGAGCGTGTCTGGGGATTTATCAGTAAAAGCTAAAGAGCTTTGTAACCCTTGCTCAAACAAAGCAAAGACCAAAATAAGAGGCTGAGGGCCAGAGAGAGACTTAACCTATGACATGGCCGAGAGGAAACTACTGTGATCGAAGAACTACATCCTGACGATTCCTGAACCTGAATTGTAGCCTATGACTTCCCTAATCAAGCCCTAGCTGTGAGTGTTGTGTGGTCATTACAACAAATTCCCTGACCTGTTGGAGAAGTCGAGCGTGCCGTGGTGAGACAGCTGGTGTCAGAACTGGTGAAAAGGTTGGTGAGAGGGTCTGACTCAGAGGGGTCAACCTTGTGTGATCAATACTGATAATGACTCTCTTTTTCCCTTGTGAAGTTAGAGGAGACCAGGCACCTCCACCACACTGTTTTTCACACTGATATTTGCCGTTGTTTCAGTCAAGCTCCGCCTGACATCAGCAAGGATAGCCCTCATTCCACATTCTCTTCTGAATCTGGCTTGAATTTCTAGCTGTCCCCTGCTGATTGCTGCTGCATGCGGTTTTGAATTATCTTTAGCAACACTTTACTTGCGTGTGATATTAATGATACTGTTTAACAACTTCCACATTCTATTTGGATCACTTTCATTTGGAATGGACACAAATACAGATTTTCCCCAGGCGGGTGTTCTGGTGGCTGTGAGTGCAGGCAGCATGGCATGTTTATTGCAACATTTCAGTTGTTTCTGTCAGTTCCCAGAGTCGAGCCTTCAACCCAAGTGGGAGATCCCCCTTCAATACCATCGGTGCTTGATCATATGCTGTGGTCTGAGATGTTTGAACATTGACCAATGCTTTTTAAAAAAACAATCATTTTATTGGGGGTTCATACAACTCTTATCACAATCCATATATACATCAATTGTGTCAAACACATTTGTACATTTGTTGCCATCATCATTCTTAAAATATGTGCTCTTCACTTAAGCCCTTGGCATCAGCTCCTCATTTTCCCCTCCTTCCCAACTCCCCCTCCTTTATGAACCCTTGATCATTTATAAATTATTATTATTTTGTCAGCCAATTCTTTTTTGGTACAGTGATTCTGTGCATTTCTTTCATCTCCTAATATTTTACCCTTAGAACCTTCGATACTTAGGGGACATAGGGGAGCCAATATCGAGGAGTTCGAGAAGAAAGAAAATGCTGTGAAGTTGTGGTAGCAATTGTAGGGTACCGCCTGATGTGACTGAACTGTGAATGTTATGATATCTGTAGGAGCTCCCAATAAAAATGAGAAAAGAAATCTTCAATATTTGAAATCTTCTGTTCAGCTCTTTTACTTCATCATTTCTTCCTTGGCTTCAGCTGTTCTGTGATTAAGAGCAAATTTCAGTCTATTTGACATCCATTTCGGTGTCCCCGCCCCCTCCTTCTTTTCTGCTTTTACAATGGCCCTTTTCTTTCTTCTGCTATGACGCCCTAAATGCCATCCCATAAATCATGTCGTCTTTGGTCATCAGTGATCATGATCTATAGTCTCCACTGATATGGTCTCTAATTTCAGGTGGACTATCCTCGAAATCATATTTTAGCTCGAATGTATTTTTTCAGCTTCAACTTGAATGTGCATATGAGCAATTGGTGGTCTGTTCCACAGCTGACCCTGGCCTTGCTCTGAGTGATGGTATTGAACTTCTCCATAGCTATTCTGGGAGTAATCAAGTAGTATCGTATTCTGGTTTTGATTTTCAATGGTTAATAATGTTGAGCATATCTTCATTAGCTTATTGGACATTTATATATCTTCTTTGGAGAATGCCTGTTCAGTACCTTCCCCATTTTTATGGGGTTATTTGTCTTTTTTACTGTTAAGTTGTAAGAGCTCTTCATATATTTGATTACTGGTCCCTTATTAGATATATGAGTGCAAATGTTTCCCCCAATTCTCTGGGTTATCTTTTTCACTTTCCTGATTTTGACTTTTGAAGCACATTTTTAATTCTGATGAAGTTAAATTTCTTGATCCCCCTGCTTCTCATCTTATCACTTGTGCTTCTGGTGTCCTAAGAAGCCACTGTCGAATTCAGAGTTGCAAAGATTTATAACTGTATTTTCTTCTAAGAGGTTTATAGGTTTAATTATTTTATTTCAGTCTTTGGCCCATTCTGAGTTAATTTTAGTATAAGGTGTGAACTAGTACATATCCAATTGTAGTGCATATCCAATTGTCCCAATACCATCTTGAAAAGAGGAATCTTTCCTCATTAACTTGGCATTCTTGTCAAAAATCAATTGATCAAAAATCTTAACGTTCAGTTTTATTTCACTGATCCGTATGTAGCACACTGTCTCGATTACTGTAGCGTTGTAGTAATTGAACAGCTGTTGTTAAATACTCCTATCGAGGGCTTGGAATCCAATATTACATTCAAACACCACTTTAAGCTCTTTTAAATTTAGCATTTTACTGAATTTTTTGTTTATATCATCTGCAAGTATTGTTTGTCTCTCCCTCTCTAATTTGTATCTCTCTAAAATAATGCATTGACTATGCAGAGGTATAGTGTAGAGCATAAAGACTGTGGCTGGCCTTGAGAAGAGTGGGAATTCCAGAACATTCATTGTGCTCCTGATGAACTTGCACGTGGATCAAGAGGTAGTTGTGCGAATAGAGCAAGGGCACACTGTGTCGTTTTAATTCAGGAAAGGTGTGCTTAAGAGTTGTATTCTTCCATCATACTTGCTCAAGCTGTAGGCTGAGCAGATCATCAGAGGAGTTGGATTCTATGCAGAAGAATGTGCATCAGGATCGGAGGAAAGCTTATTAACAACTTAGGATATTCAGGTGACACAACCTGGCTTGATGAAACTGAGGAGGACCTGAAGAACTTGCTGATGAAGATCAAGGAGGGCAGCCGTCAGTATGACTTACAACTCAGTGTAAAGAAAACCAAAATCCTCTTTACTGTACCCATAGGCAACATCATGATCAATGGAGAAAAGATTGAAGTTGTTAAGGATTTCATCTTGCTCGAATCCACTATCAATCCTCGTGGAAGCAGTAATCAAGATATCAAAAGATGAGTTGCATTAGGTAAATCCGCTGCACAAAACTTCTTTAGAGAATTGAAAAGCAAGGATGTTACTTTGAGTACTAAGGTGTGCCTGACCCAAATCATGGTATTTTCAATGGCCTCATCTACATAGGAAGGTTGGACACTGAAGAAGGAAGACTGAAAAAGAATAGATATATTTCCATTCTGGTACTGGCAAAAAATATTGAAAGTATCATGGACTATCAAAAGTACAAAAAAAAAGTACAACCAAATCTGTCTTGAAAAAAGTGTAGCTATAAAACTCCTTGAGACAACGAACATAAGACTTCACCACATGTACTTTGGAAAATTTTCCAGGGAGACCAGTCCCTGGAGCAGGACATTATATTTGATAAAGTAGAGGGGCAGTGAAGAGGAAGATCCTTGTGATAGGTTTCTTGTGCCAACTAGGCTCTGGTAGGAACATGTGGGTGGAGTTAATCAGGTTGCAGCTTGATTGGTGACCAAGATAAATGACTTTCTGAGACCAGCCTCCCTCTCTCATGCTCCCTGCAGACAGGCCACACACACACTCTCTCTCTGCTTCATCTTCCTGTTGATGAGCCACTAAGAGCCACGCTGGAGCCCTGTGATGCCACCACCGCCATTAGATCCACAAGACTTTGCACCCACCAGCCTGTGATCTTCCTGCATTCTGCATCATTACATGTAGCTGCGTGAGTCTGAATAGGTAGTTATGGACTAGTATCAGAAGTATGGGCTAATATCAAACGTAGGGACTTGAGCTGGACTGGGCTGGTGTGTTTTCTTAATTCACAATTACTCTTTGATGTAAAACTCTTTCTTACACATATATGAGTATCTCTGGATTTGTTTCTCTAGTGAACCCAGCCAAACACAGCCCTCGGATTGACACAGTGGCTGTAGCTATCAGCTCAAACAATTGTGGGGATGGTGCAGGACTGGGGAATGTTTTGTTGTAAATAAGGTCACCACAGGGTGGAACTGGCACCTAAAACAACAACCATCACAAAATCATTTTGATGTTGAATAATTCTCCAGTTCATGAGATACGTTTTACTGGAGAAGACCTTGAATTTCTACCTGCAGCGGTGCTGTTCCCACTAACCCATTACCCTGTTAACCTGATACAAACATAACTGCCTGCTGGAGATCCAGAGCAGAGCGCTTGTCTTCCCTTGGCTGTGGATCCCAGGCTAAGTCCATTTCCAAGGACATCCTCAGCCAATGGCAGCAGAGTGGACAAACTGCCCACCCTCGCATCCCCTTCCCACCCCACACATCAGAAAGACAACCAGCGTGACCTGAACAACGAAATAAAAAAAGGAATTATGTACAAATTATTTGTAAGTTCTCTGTACTGATCCTCAAAACAACCAATAAAGATGAAAAAGATTTTCCAGCAACTCGGGGGGCGGAGGGAGGAAAAAAAGAAACATGAAATCTCAGTTAAAAAGTACAATTTGGAATTATTCAAACATCTACAGTGTCTTTTGAACCTTGAGAAGTGATCAACCTGTAAACAGTAAATTAATCAAGCATTTCCATACTTTGTGTCACCTGTCAATAAATAAGAAACAAACGTGATCTGATTTTTTAGACTGCTATGGTGTACATCCGAGGGTTTTTAGCAACAAAGCAAACCAATGATAGGTTGGTGATCTGATTATTTAAACCTTTTTCATTTAATTGATGATATTTCAATAAAAATTGCAAGTACTTATTTCAATGACAAAAATTTACTGGAATATTCTAATTGATTTTTCATTTCTTGATGAGTTCAGTTTGCATATATATGAGGAGGCTTCCAAAAGTTTGGGGAAATTGTTTATTATCATTTAATTTCATCTTTCCAAGGACTTTTTGAACACTTCTTGTGTTTGGGGTGATAATAACGACATCAGGTACCCTTAACTACACACAACCTAGTCTGCTAGGGTTATAGACTCTCTGTTCTTTGCATTACCTGGCCAACTAAAGAAAGGGCCCACAATGCATCTGTCATACTGTGGTGGCTTGCATGTCATGGTGATGCCAGAAGGTATGTCACTGGCATGTCTAATACCAGCGGAGTCACTCATGGGGAACAGGGGTCAGTTGAGCTCCCAGACTCAGAACAAACTGTGAAGCAGGAATAGGGTGCACATTCCTGAGGGGTTAGCCACCTCCTGCAAACAGGAAGACACTGTCAGGGATGGTGCTGGAACATGAGCGCCCTCACAGCACAGCAGGGGAAGAGCTGCCTCCTCAGAGTTGTTTACCTTGATGACATGGATGTAGGAAAGCCTCAGGACCCTTATTTGATGACGGGGCACAGCTCAACAGTGCGAGCAAACAGCTGAAGACGTCCCTTAGTAACCAGAATGTTGACTGTATGAATCCAGGAAAATAAGGACTTATAAAAATGAAATGAAACACATTAAAACCCATCTCTTTGGGATTAGTGAGCTGAAATGGGCTGGTCTTGGCCATTTTGAATCAGATAATCATATGGTTTACTATGCAGGGAGTGAAAAATTCGTGAGGAATGGTCTTGTAACCTATCATCAGAAAGAACTTCAAGTTCTATCTTGAAGTGCAAGGTTGTCTGTGACAGGATAATATCTATTAGTCTACAAGGATCCTCAGTAAATTCAACTATTATTCAAATTTACACACTAGCCACTAAAGCTAGTGATAAAGAACTTGAAGAATCCTATCAATTTCCTCAGTCTGAAATTGATCAAACATGCTATCATAATGCATTGATAATTATTGGTGATTGGAATGTGAACACTGGAAACCAAGATGAGGGAACAGTAGTTGGAAAATACGGCTTAGGTATTAGGAATGAAGCTGGAGATTGAATGATAGAAATTTTCAAGACTGGTGATTTTTCATTGAAAATGCATTTTTTTCAACAACATAAATGATGACTGTACATGTGGACTTTGCTGGAGTGAATCAAATTAGTTCTATCTGTGAAAAGATACAATAGGCCATCTAGCTCAGAAGCAAAAAAGCCCACATGGAAGAAGCACACCGGCCAGTGCGATCACGAGGTGCCAAGGGACCAGGTATAAGGCATCATGCAAAAAAAACAACAACGATATAAGTGTGTGTATATATGTGTATATGTATATGTATATATATACCATATTAAATGAAGGGGGAAGTGCAGAGTGGAGACCCAAGGCCCAAGTGTCGGCCAATGGAGAGCCCCTCATAGAGGCGTTTAGGAGAGGAGATGGGTTAATTAGGGTGCGAGGTAGTACCGATGGGGAACACAGCTTTCCCCCAGATCCTGGATGCTTCCTCCCCCCAACTACCATGATCCGAATTCTACCTTGCAGGCCTGGATAGGACAGAGGCTGTACACTGGTGCATATGAGGGCTGGAGGTACAGGGAATCCAGGGTGGATGATACCTTCAGGACCAAGGGTGTGAGGGACGATGCTGGGAGAATGGAGGGTGAGTGGGTTGGAAGGGGGGAACTGATTGCAAGGATCCACATGTGACCTCTTCCCTGGGAGAGGGACAGCAGAGAAGGGGTGAAGGGAGACTCCGGATAGGGCAAGATATGACAAAATAACGAGGTATAAATTACCAAGGACACATGAGGGAGGGGGGAAAGGGGAGGGAGGGGAAAAAAAAAAGAGGACCTGATGCAAGGGGCTTAAGTGGAGAGCAAATGCTTAGAGAATGATTGGGCAGTGAATGTATGGATGTGCTTTATACAATTGATGTATGTATATGTATGGATGGTGATAAGAGTTGTATGGGTCCCTAATAAAATGTAAAAAAAGAAAAGAGGAGAAAAAATGATTAGGGCAGGGACTGTACAGATGTGCTTTATACAATTGATGTATGTATATGTATGAACTGTGATAAGAATTGTATGAGCCCCTAATAAATTGTTAAAATTTAAAAAAAAAAAAAGAAAAGATACAATGGAGAAGCTTGATACCATTTACAAGACCAGGGCTGACTGTAGAATGGATCATCAATTGTTCATATGCAAGTTTTGGTTGGTCTTAAGAAAATTAAAACAAGGCTATGAGAGCCAAAATACAACCTTGAGTTTATTCCACCTGAATTTAGAGACCCATTTCAAGAAAATATTTGATGCATTGAATATTAATGGCAGAAAAAGTCCGACAAGCTTTAGGATGATGTCAAGAACATCACACATAAAGAAAACAAAAAGTCATCATTAGAAAGACAGGAGGGAAAGGAATCACTAATGTGGAAGTCAGAAAACCAAACCGAAACTCACTGCCATCGAGTCAATTCTGATTTATAGTGACCCTATAGAGCAGAGTAGAACTGGGTTTCTGAACTGCAACTCTTTATGGGAGCAGAAAGCCTCATCTTTCTCACACAGAGGCTGGTGGTTTTGAACTGCCGACCTTGTGGTTTGTTGCCCAACACATAACACACTGTAACACCGGAGCTCCTCTGGAAGTCGGAAAAGATTCAGAAATTTTCTCTTGAACATGGAGTAGCTAAAGCAAATGGAAGAAAGGACGAAGTAAAATCACTAAACAAAAAATTTCAAAGGGCAACTCAAGAAGACAACGTAGAGTCTTATAATGAAATGTGCAAAGATCTAGAGTTGGAAAGTCAAAAAGGAAGGACAGCCTTAGCATATTTCAAACGGAAAGAATTGGGCGAGAAAATTCAAGCCAAAAAATTCAAGCCTCCAGCTGATGTGTTGAGGGATCCCATGGGCAAAACTATCCAGAAAGCACCAAAATAAGATGAAAGGAATGCACAGGGTCACAACCAAAATGTACGCAACCATTTCAAGAGGTACCATATGATCAAGAACCAATGGCACTGAAGCAGCAGTGACCGTATGAGCAAACGCGAGGCTCCAGGAGCTGATGGATGCACCAGTCCTTCAGCGAAGCAAAACCAGTGACGCTTGTCTGCGTGTGTATGCAGAAAGAGATTCATATCAAGGCACGGCTCACCGTTGTAGAAGTGTTTCTCACTTCCAATCCAGTTCGAGCCCCTGGGTCAGATGTAAGCTGGACTTTTCTCTGGATTCATGTTGCTGCAGGGCTCAATGGACAGGAAGCAGGAAAGCCACAGGTTGGGGGAAGCTCGGCTGAATGAATCCAAGGTCAATAATTCACTTAAGGCTTTTGGGATCAGTAGGCTATAGGCGCTAGATCGGGATCCAGCCAGAAAAGTAAATTAGCTTCTGCATGGTATCAATCTATATTAAGAGAAGGTCACAGCCTGAATGAAACCCCCTCAATTGTATCAAATGTTTACTTGTTTTATTGATGATACATAGGAATTGGACCATGTGGATCATAATGAATTATGGACAGTATTGAGGAAAATGTGTTCCTTCGGAACTTGTCTCGTCGTGGGCAGTCATTTAAACCAAACAAGGCAATGGTCGCATAGTTCAACGTTAGGACAGATTTAGGTCAGGGGCCCATTTACAACCCGTGTAATGCAGATAGCACAACTTTGTTGCTGAAATGGGAGGACGTGAAGCCATTCCTGATGAAGATAAGAGACTGCGGCCCCCAGCAGAGATTCCAGCTCAATGTAAAGAAAACAAAAATCATCACAACTGGACCAACACACAACACCATGATAAGCAAACCAAAGACGGAAGTTGTCAAGGGTTTCACTTTGCTTGGATCCATGATCAATGCTCATGGAAACAGCAGTCCAGAAATCAAAGGACACATTCCGTTGGGCAAATCTGCTGCTCAAAAACTCTTTCACATGTTGAAAAGCAAAGAGGTCCCTTTGCGGATGAAGGTGCACCTGACCCAATCCCTAGTAGTTTCCATCATCTCATATTTATGTGAAAGTGGAACAATGAAGAAGGCCGAGAGATGAAGAATGGGTGCTTTGGAATTTTCGTGCTGTTGGAAATTATTACAAGTCCCAGGAAGAACAAACAAGTGTGTGTTGTAAGAACTCAGAAGTCAGGATGGCAAGACTTGGTCTCGTACAGTTTGGACGTGTCACCCACAGAGACCAGGCCCTGGCGCAGCACATCACCCTTGGCGGAGCAGAAGGTCAGTGCAAACGAGGAGAAGGCTTGACTGAGTGGCTACACCAGGGACTCAGACGTAACCACAATGGTGAGGCTGGTGGCGGCACAGGCCACCTTTCCTTATGCTGTGCACCGGGTCACAGGGGGTGGGAACCGAATCGGCAGCATTTAACAGCAACAGCAGCAGAGAGAGGGTTTCCAAATTGTCATTTGTTTTGGGGAGAAACGTCCAAAATACTGATGCATTTTTTTAAAAAAAGAACATGTATTAAATCTTAAATGGGACAATGACAGAGACATATCATCCGGGTGAGAGAGACCGTTAGCACGAGGATCATAAGGTGGTCTAAGGATTTCCTGAGATACCGAGCTTTCACAAGGACATGGGAGGTCAAAGAGAACTGTCACAAGGGCCTGGTGACATAATAGTTACAGCTGCTGATGTGTTCCCTTCTCAAGCTGTGTCTTTAAAGGAAGGAGGGACAGTCCTCTCCTTTATCCCTGGGTTACTGGCTGGAATGTGAACCTGGTGGGGCAGCCGTTTGCAAGCAACCCCTTGGAAGAAAAAAACAAGAGAACAGAAGGAGCCGCCAAGACTGCTCCCGGAGAGATGGAGACTAGCTTCTTCCAGTCACCTGTTATTTCGGTTCTCTGAAGCAGCGGCGGCCAAACCCCTATCCTGTCTCATCCTGCACACCGGTATATATTGAGTTAATCTCAGTGTTAACATAAATTCTACTACATGCTGATTAGTTTTTAAAATCACAAGCAAAGAAAAGCCACAAAGGGTCTAGGGTGGACTCCGGGCAGACAGCCTGCAGCTCTGGATGTGGGTGTCAGACAACCCTGGGCTCATTACCAGCTGTGGCCTCAGTGTGTGGGGAATTTAGCCTGCTGAGCCTCATTTTTCTTATCTGTAAAACGCTCCCAGGACACATGTGCCATGATTGCTAAATCTCCAAGGACTTTAGTGAGGAGCTGGCACATTACTCCCTCAGTCCCTAGGGAGACTGCTCGGCTTACTTCTGGTCTCTCCCCACCCACCGGTCTTTCCTCCTTCTCCTCCTCCTCCTTATCCTTGTCCTTGTCCTCTTCCTTCTCCTCCCCCCTCCTTTTCCTTCTCCTCCCCCCTCCCACTCCCCTCTCCCCCTCCTCCTCCTCCTCCTCTAATTGCAAAGACAGCAGTTTGAAACCCCAAGCCGCCCCACAGGAGAAAGATGTTCAAGTCTCAGAAAGTTACAGGGCTCCATCCACCCGTCCTCCAGGCTTGCGATGAATCAGCATCAACTTGATGGCAGTGAAGTTATTATTACTATTTGAGTCTTTTTGCTCTCGTTTATGCTTTGGTCTTTGTGCTAGGTTCTCGGTTTGCTTCTGCCTGAAGCTGGCCTCCTGTGAGCCTGCCTGCAAGCAGTGGCCTATCGCTGCCTTCAGGTCTCCCTGGCCTACCTCATAGCTATGATTGGTTCTCCTTCCTTCTAGAGCAGTGGTGCTCAGCCTTCCAAATGCCATGACCCTTTAAGACAGTTCCTCAAAATTATTGTTGTTGCTACTGCCTCACTGTCATTTTGCTATTGTTATGAATCGTCTTGTAAATAACTGATTAGCAGGATGTATTTTCATTGTTATAAATTGAGCATCATGAAAGCATAGTGGTGAATCACAAAAACAGTTTGTCATTACATATGGTGAACTGTTTATGTCTAATGACAAATCAATGGAATTTTGTCTGGAAGCATGGTGTAGCCTGGCTAACAGGCTTCACGCCAGGTACTCATAGGGGGCATGTCTGCATGTGGGCATACACGCCGGGAGCCGGACAGAGGAGAGGTGTCTCGGTTCCTAAGACCATCCGAAAGATGTGTTTTACATGACCCCTGTGAAAGGGTCATTCAATCCCCAAAGGGATCACGACCCACACACAGGTTGAGAACCACTGTTCTAGAAAGAGGCTTCTTGGCCCCATGAAGGGATTCATTTTTCTCATCACCCCAACCTTGAGGAGGCCATCAGCTGCTGGGGAACCCCGACAGGTGGCCTTGACTGAGTGCAGCTGCGTGTCAGGCCAGCACTTGCACGCAGTCACCCTCTCCCCCCTCAACCCCCCCCAACCCCTGCTCCCTAATTTGGACTGTAGGTGAGGAGTTGTTCTTCCTCCCCAGGGGTTGGGGAAAGGCTCTGGGCCGAGATGTGGTGGCTGGCAGAGGGAGAGCCACCAGGACTTGTCTGAGGTCTTTGAGGAATCGGATCCTGAAGGAAGGCCACCCACTTCCCCAAGTTCCTCGGTGGGCTTGGTCCTAAGAATTGTGGTATGAACTTAGCTTTCCTTTGGAAAAATCAATGAAAAACAAACACAAAAAGAAAACAGAGAGAGAGAATGAAACAGAAACCAAAATGCCACTTCGCCTGTGAGGGAGCTGAGGCCCCGGCTTCTCATCTGTCCATCTTTGGCAGGCAGCAGGGAGCAGCTTCCTGTGGGTGGGAGGCAAGGCCCTCACCTCTCAGTCAGGGGCTTCACCCTACCTCTGGAGCCCCCAGACCACCTCACCCCTCCCTGGGTGCTCCCTGCGAACTCGGCCTCTTGCGTAGCCACATGAAGGTGCCCAGCGTCTGGTGGCTTTCTGGGACAGACTCCTGAGGGACTTCCTGCCTTTTGATGCTGGCTGCTGGCATTCCGTGAGCTGGGCTGGGCCCCTCAGACGGTGAGAGGGCCCTGTCGACTTCCTGACTGTCTCAACACTCAGACTTTTGGGGTTTGTGGTTAGAGACGTTGGTATGAACATTGTGTTCTATCAACCATGCCCTCTGGATCCCAGAAAGCCACGCCTTGGGCCAGCCACACCCTCATCAAACTGACCCAGAGCAGCGGAAAGGCCCTTGACCTTGCTGCCTCCAGAGGAGAGTGAGTGAGTGCCTGGGTGGATGAGAGAGAATGAGGGGAACTATTGGGGTTGGGGGCTGCTGACAGCATGACCCTCCTGCCGAGCCACCCCTGCACTTTGTTCCTGCATCTGAGAGCTTCCGCCAAATGTGACCAGCTATTTCTCCCGAACTTGAACTCGTTATTGCTGTTCCTCTCACCTCCAGCTGAGGGGAACCCCTGGTGGAGTTGGGGAGGGGAAGTGGTGCTCCCCTGTTTTAGGGGCTCCCAGAAAGAAGGGGTCCCAGGCACAGTCAGACCCATGTGGGCTTAGTGTGAGTAGGGGCTTCAGTGGTGGACGCCTCGTGGCAGGAGTTGGGTGTGTTCATGATCATGAAGCTGACTGTACCCCGGCCGTGTAACGTTGGTGGTACAGTGGTGAGATAGCTGCCTTCCAAGATGATGGAAACAAAAGCTGTGATGATCTTCACCTGTGCTTTCTTGACTATGCATGGGCATAGTTGATTGAGTGCACCGTCACAAATTATGGTTCACCTTGAGAAGAACGGAAATCCCAGCACACTTTATTGTGCTCATGTGGAACGTGTTCACGGATCAAGAGGTGGTTGTGTGAACAGCGCAAGGAAATACTGCGTGGTTTATAAGATCATTAATGTTTATTGTGCCCACCAGGCCAATAAACACATGTGGGGTTAATTGAAGGGTGGAGGGGATACTTGGCTCGGTGAGCCTCGCCTTTCTAGTTCTCAGGTCTCTTGCTTTGTGCTGGTCCCACCAGGATGCAGCTGCCTTAGCCAGTTCCCTGCTTCAGCTGGCAAGGCTCACTTCCTGCAGGTCATCCCCGAGGAGAAGCCACATAGACCTACCCCGATGCAGCCCTGGGTGCTGGAGCAGCCGTGTGCTGACCCCTGCCAGCGCTGAGATGCTTACACATTCACTTTCCTCCTGCAGTCGGCGTCATAGGGTGTGTTTCGTGAGATGGAGGAGGACTTTGTGGATTGGTGTCAGACATATGGGCTAATGTTGGACTTGTGGGCTTGGGCAGCACTGGGTTGGGATGGTTTCTTGATGCGCACTTAACATTTATATAAAAGGCTCTCTTCTACATGAGTGTCTGTGGATTTGTTTCTCTAATGTACCCAGCCTGACTCAGTTTAAAACCAGGAGAGGGGTGCGACTCTGATGAACCGTATGCTTTCACCACAAGCGTCCATCTGCACGCTGGACAAACCTTCCGAGAAACTGGATGATATGGAGAAATTGTGGCATCAGGACTGGAGGAAGGCTTACTAACAACCTGTGCTATGCAGATGCTGCCGCTGTGGTTGCTGGAAGTGAGGAGGACTTGAAGCACTTGCTGATGAGGCCCCAGGAGGGCAGCCTTCCGTATGGAGTCTGACTCAATAGACAAAAGACCAAAATCCTCACAACTGGACCAATAGGTAAGATCATGGTGAATGGAGAAAAGATTAACGTTGTCAAGGATTTCATCTTGCTGGGATCCACAATCAATGCTCCTGGAAGCAGCAGCCAGGAGCTCAAAAGATGAGTTGCATTAGGTAAATCTGCTGCACCAGACCGCTTGAAAATATTGAAGTACAAGGATGTTATATTAAGGACTAAGGTGCACCTGACCCAAGCCATGGTATCTTCCATTGCCTCATGTGCATGTGAAAGTGGACATTGAATAAGGAAGACCATGGAAGAACCGATGCCTTTGTGGAGCTGGAGTAGAATATTGAAAGGATCATGGGCTGCAAGAAGGACAAACAGGTCTGTCTTGGAAGAAGTACAGGAAGGCCCTCAAGGAGATGGATGGACACAGTGGCTGCAACCGTGGGTCCAGACAAAGGAAAAAGTGTGAGGATGGAGCAGGACCAGGCAGTGCTGGGCTGCGTTGTGCACAGGGTCTCTGGGGTCTCGACGGTACCCAACGCCAACAAGAGCATGGGCTAGAGTACAAAGTATTACAACTGCCAGGGGCACGCTGAGTAATTTTTTTTTCTTTCCAAAAAAAGGGTTGGTGGGCCAGTTAAGTTTGGGAGGCTATATTCCAAACCAAGACACTAAGGCTGTGGTTCTCAACCTGTGGGTCGTGACCCCTTTGGGGGGGGTGTCAAACGACCCTTTCATAGGGGTCACCTGACTCATAACAGTAGCAAAATGACAGTTATGAGCAACGAAAATAATTTTATGGTTGGGGGGGTCACCACAACATGAGGAACTGTATGAGGAAGGTTGAGAACCACTGTACTAAGGACTCTTCCTGGATTAGGAACAGCCTGGAGGTGAGTTTAAAGACCCCTTTGCCCAGAGCAGGCCTCTCTGCTGCCCCACAAGCTCTGCTGAATTCCTGCCATGAGTTATTCACCACTAAAGCCCCTACTCACAGTAAGTCCGCATGGATCTGTCTGTGCCTGGGACCCCTTCTTTGTGCCAGTCCCTAAAACAGGAGAGAGCCACCTGCCCCTCCTCAACTCCACCAGGGTCACCCCTCATCTGGAGGTGAAGGAGAGCCAGGCCTTGGTAATAATGAGTCCAAGTTCGGGTCACAGCCTTGGTTTGTGGTCTTGAGTCAGGATTCACCCTCAGCAATAGTTGGAGGCATGTGGGTCTCCGTCAGGTGAAGCTGGCCTCCTGGCCCACTTTGGGGGAAGGTGCAGAAAACAAGTTTCCTGAGAGATCCCATGCCAATGGCCTGCTGGACTGCTTACCGGCTGACCTCAACTCAAGGACAAGCTGTGCAGATGACTGCCCACTGAGTTACTCCCTGCGAAGAGTGAAGAGTCTTGCTCTTCTAGTTGCTGGAACACCTCATTTTACCAGGATGGGATGATGTGCCCCCCGCTGAGGGCGCTCAGCTTCTGACGGAAAGCAAGGGGGCTCGAGACTTCCTAGAGACACCTTGAAGAATCTACTTGGGAGCAAACAGCCAGTGGAATCCACGTGGGGGACAGCTTTTCTCAGCTGTGCTTGGGCAGTCAGGACCATCTCCATGGCAAATGGCTGTTTGGTTGGTGACAGACACCTGCCGCTTTGCCAGGTGCGACCTTCCTCATGTACATGGTCCTCAGGGAGATGCTGGCTAATAGACAGGAGCCACCTGAGAGGGCTGAGGGGCTGGGATAAGCATCCTCTCCCCATTAGCACCCATACCTAGGCTGGGGATTCCAATGACAGAAGCACCCATTCACCCAGGCTTACAGATGGGCTGTGGATTCTCCAAGGCACAGCATGAGCCTCTGGGGAACCCCAGACCGGATTTTACTCATCCCCGAGGAATGGGCCCGTGGAAGGCTCTGGAATGCCTGGCCTCCACAGGGCATTTTCCCTTCCACCCCACACTCTGTCTGCAGTCACTTCCTCTCTGGACACATCCTGTTTCTGGGAGCAGGCAGAGCGCCAGACAGCTCGCAGCCTCTGCCTTGGAGAACAGACGGGCGGAGACATCCTTCCTCTTATTTCTGGTACCTCATCCCATCTTCCTTCCCCGTCAGAGATACGGATCAGATCGGCGGCTCCGTTTTTCCCAGGTCCCTGCACGCCAGGAAAGGAGCGTGTAGAAGGGACATATTTTGACTGCCAGTGCCAGCTTGTCACCAGCATTGTAGTCACAGGTCACTGGGAGTCTCCAGGCTCAGAGATCCCCCATTGGCTCACTCCTTCAGTCAGTAAATACTTTACGGGGTGCCTCTATGTGCCATGCCCTGGTCTAGGTGCTGGGCTGGGCTCGTCAACAAAACAGAAAACTCAGAGCTGATCCCAAGGGCTCAATAGAAAGTAAATGTCTAGAAAATAATGACAGCAAGATATGTACAAATATGCTGGATACAATTGATGTTTGGATTGTTATAGGAGCTGGAAGAGCCCCCACTAAAATTATCTTTAAATTAAAAAGAAAAAAAACCCGGAAAAATCAATGTCCTCATAGCGATTGCATTCCACTGGGAGGGACAGCTGACCAACAAGATAAGAAAAATAACCAAAATATAGCATGAAGATAGCGATCAATGTGAAGGAGGGAAACAAAGCTGGGAAGTCAACATGACGTCTCCGGACAGGACTGAAGCAGGAACTGTTACACGTGGTGGCTGGGTGCTCCGTCCATCAGCCCGTCTCCCACCGCACTCTCTACTTTTCTTTTTAATCATTCCATTAGGGGCTTATACAACTTATCACAATCCACACACACATCAACTGTGTAAAGCACATCTGCACATTCACCGCCCTCATCATTCCCAAAACATTTGCTCTCCACGTAAGCCCCTGGCATCAGCTCCTCAATTTTTCCTTCCCTCCCCTTCCCCACTCCCTTATGAACCCTAGATAATTTATAAATTATTGTTTTGTCATATCTTGCCCTGTCCGATGTCTCCCTTCACCCACTTTTCTGATGTCTGTCCCCCAGGGAGGAGATTATATGTAGATCCCTCTAATCAGTTCCCCCTCTCTACCCCACCCTCTGGTATTGCCACTCTCACCACTGGTCCTGAAGGGATCATCTGCCCTGGATTCCCTGTGTTTCCAGTTCCTGTCTTATCCAGTGTACATCCTCTGGTCTAGCCAGATATGTAAAGTAGAATTGGGATCATGTTAGTTGGGGGGGGCGGGGGGAGGGCGGGACGCATTTAGGAACTAGAGGAAGTTTGTATGTTTCATCATTGCTACCCTGCACCCTGACTGGCTCATCGTCCCCTAGCCCCCCACCCCCGCAACCCCTCCATGAGGGGATGTCCAGTTGCCTACAGATGGGCTCTGGGTCTGCACTCTGCACTCCCCTTCATTCACAATGCTATGATGTTTGTTCTGATGGCTCTCTGCTTCTCATCTGGGCTCTCTGCTTCATTCTAATGGCCCCGATGGAAAATGCTCTGGTTCCAGATGTTCAGTCAGGGCTGCTAACTAATTCCCAAGGGCAGACCATTCCACTGCGAGTCCAGCTCAAGCTCCAAACAAGCGCCTCCATGTAAGTGCCCAGAGGCACCCCACTCCCCAAGCCAGCCTCCTGCCCCAGAGCACCCAGCCGTACTTGCTCTGTGAACTGGGGAGTCCACCGCCCGCCCCACCTCATGCTCTGGCTCTGCTGCTGCTGCTCCTCTGTGGCTTTTTCCCTTGTTGACCCGTTCCTCAGCTTCTGGGCATTCGCTTTGCCTCCTCCTCTTGGCTCTTGGGAATAGGGCCACCATGAACCTTGGCATACCCGGTGTGTTTGCTTGAGCACCTGTTTTCCATTTCTTTAGATAGATGCTTGGGAGTGGGATCTCTGGGTCACATGGAAATTCTGTCTGTGAGTATGGAAATGACAAAGTGGGGGATTTGAGTGAAGACCTAAAGCAGGCTGGGGAGTGAGTCATGCAGGTGGGGGAGGGAAGACACCAGTGCAAAGCCCCTGGGGTGGGAGCGTACCTGCCAGTTTGATGGGCAGCAGGAAGGTCCACGTGGCTGGGGGGCAGTGAGGAGGGACAATCACATGCCAGAGGGGTAAAGAGAAATCATATTATCCCCAAAAGCAAAGCAACCAAACTGGTCGCCATTGAGTTGATTGGGACCCATAGTGCCCCCTTGATCTACAGAAAGCTGATGGACACGGGGTTTCCTTGGCTGTAATCATTGGGAGCAGATTAGCAGACCTTCAAGTAGATGGCAGCCCCGGGACCTTGAAATCATCAGCCTTTTTAGTAGTTGACTGCAAATCATTTGTGCCACCCTCACCCCAAATCCATTGTTGCTGAGTTGATTCTAACCTATAATGACCCTATAGGACAGAGTAGGTCTTCCCTATAGAATTCCCAAGGCTGCAGATCCTTCCAGAAGCAGACTTCCATATCAGTCTCCCATGGGGCAGCTGGTGGATTAGAGCTGCCAACCTTTTGGTTTGCAACTGGGCACTTTGACCTATGGCATCACCAGGGGACTGGTGTTCCACTGCACCTTGCGGATTGTAGTATGGACATTAATTTTCTCCTTGTGTGGTAAGGCTTGGGGTGCTAACCAAAAGGGCCGCAGTTTGAAACCACTAGCCACTCCGTGGGAGAAAGACGGGGCTGTCTAATCCTATGAAGAGCCACAGTCTTAGAAGTTCACAGGGGCAGTTCCACTCTGTTCTACAGGGTTGCTTTGAGTCAGCCTTGACGCAATGGCAGTGAGTATGATGTGGGAGTTGGTAATATGGAAAGCTCTTGGCAGCTTTTAATAGAGAAGAAGTAGGATCTGTTTCTTGTTTTAACAGGATCTGTCTGGGTGCCACCCTGAGAGTACCCCGAAGGGCAAGAACCAAAGGGAACTGGCAGCACTGATC
Source organism: Tenrec ecaudatus (assembly GCF_050624435.1). Classification (NCBI taxonomy): domain Eukaryota; kingdom Metazoa; phylum Chordata; class Mammalia; order Afrosoricida; family Tenrecidae; genus Tenrec; species Tenrec ecaudatus. The sequence continues at coordinate 143,903,881 of NC_134539.1, read as the reverse complement.
GAGGAGAGAGCGCAGGAGGGGCAGGAGGAGCTGGGAGCAGCACTGGGTTCTGGAATGTTCAGAATGTAGAGCTCCCGGAGGAACTGACTTGAATGAGGGGTGTGAGAACATGCGGGGAAGGGAGGCTATCACAGGTCAATGGAAGACTGAGGGTACATGAACTCCAGTGGGGCACCCTTCAAGAGGAGCTGACCCAGGTGGGCTTAACAACAAAGCAGTCGGTCCATCAAATGTTTCAGGTGCCAGTAGCATCCCCATGGCATTGCCAAAGAGACTTGGATCTGTTTCTCCGAGAGAAGTCCAAGTACAGATACTGACCGGAAGGCAGGTTTTTCAGGCTGGGACTGGTCAGCTTGGACTTAATTTCTGTGGTGAACTCCTTGAAAACGTAAACCTTGCACATGCGTGAGGCTTTATAAATGTCAGTCCGAGGTGGGACTTTTCAGCGTCAACCTGCCCACCTTGAGTCCATGCAGGTGTTCTGGGGTTGGACAGTGGTGAGGATGGCGCAGCATTGGTGTGTTAGTCTGGGCACTTTAGAGAAACAAATCCACAGAAACTCATGTATAAGACAGAGTCTTATAAAAAGGGTAAGTGCACATCAAGAACACATCCCAACCCAGGGCTGCCCAAGCTCACAAGTCCAACATTAACCCATATGGCCGACACCAATCCACAAAGTCCTCCTCCATCTCACAAAATAGATGCAATGATACTAACTGCAGGAGGAAAGCCGAGTCAGTGAATGTATGAGCATCTCAGTGCTGGCAGGGGGTCTTCACATGGCTGCTCCAGTGCCCAGGGCTGCATCAGGGTAGGTCCATGTGGCTTCTCCTTGGGGGATGCCTTGCAGGAAGTGAGCCTTGCCAGCTGAAGCAGAGAACTGGCTAAGGCAGCTGCACCCTGGTCCGACCATCAGCGAGCAAAAGACCTGAGAACTAGAAAGATGAGGCTCACTGAGCCATTTAGCTCTCCGCCCTTCAATTAACCCCACATGTGTTTATTGGCCAGGTTGGCACAATAAACTAACCTCCTCAGTTGAGAATGAGCAAGAAGCCACTGAGTTGTACACGTTGACATGGTCAAAACAGAGAATTTCATCTTGATTTAAAGAGAGAAAGAGGGAAAAGTCTGAGAATAGGCTGCCTGTGTTTGAGGTCCAAGAATCCTACCCCTGAGACACGTGTTCACGTGTTTCAAAAGACATCAACAAGGACGTTCACAGCAGTGTTATCTGAAAAATTCTCTAAGGTAGGAGCAATCCAAGTGTCAGCCCAGCGGGTCTTAACCTTTGGGTCGCGACCCCTTTGGGGGGGTCGAGGGATCCTTTCACAGGGGTCACCTGATTCATAACAGTAACAAAATGACATGAATGATGTAGCAATGAAAATGGTTTTATGGTGGGGTCACCACAACATGAGGAACTGTATGAAAGGGTTGCGGCATGAGGAAGGTTGAGAAGCTCTGTGTTAGCCCATGCGGAATGGATCAGTAAACTGGTGTGCTTATGCAGCACACTACTGCCGCGCACAGCTTCACCACCCCCACCCCGTCACCACCACTCCCTGCCAGGGAGTTGATTCCCATAGAGACCTGTAGGACAGTAGAACCGTCCCTGTGGGTTTCTGAGCCTGTAACTCTTCCTGGGAGTACAAAACCTCCTATTTCTCCTTCAGCGCTGTTGGTGATTTTGAGCTGCTGACTTTGTGGTTAGCAGCCCAACACGTGCCCACTCCACCGCACTACTACCCAGAAATGATAAAACGGACAATGGCAACATGTGACAGCTACTGCTCACATGACCTCGAGTGAGACAAGCCAGACCCCAGAGGATAATGCTGTATGATTCCTTGCATATACTGTCCCTAAGAGACAGCGCTCATCTGTGGTGATGGAAATGGAAATAGTGGCAGGGGGGCAGGTGAGCAGAGACTGAGAGGCAGGCAGGAGGGTGTGTTTGGGTGGCTGGCTCATTACTTGGGCTGGTTGGGTTGAAAATTTTGAGCTACACATATGGATGATTGATGTACTTCTTTCCAGTCAGAGTTTACAAAGTACTTACCTTGACCTGAAGGGATTCCTGGTGGTACCCAGAATAAGCCCTTGTCTGCTAATTGACAGGCTAGTGATTCGAACCCCAGCTGCTCCAGAAGAGAAAAATCTAGGGCCCTCATAAAAATGACAGCCGGGCACATCGTACAGGGCAGTTCTCCCCGGTTCTGTTGGGCCACTGTGAGCTGTAATTGACATGAAGGCACCCACCAAAAACAAACAAAAAGACCCCTGAGGAATAGCCCTGCCATTCCTGTTCCCCCCTCCCCGTCCAAGCAGTACCCCATCTTCGCTCACCTCCCTCAGGCAGAGCTTTCCCCTTGGGTGTCCAGCATACCAGGTCTGCTCTGTCCTCGGGGACTTGACCCTGACTTCTCTGTCTTCTTCCAGAACATCTGCAGAGCCTGCTCCTTCCCTCGCCTGCTTCAAATTTCCCCTTGAACTTCACCTTATCAGAAAAATCACCCCTAACCAAGCAGTGCGCTAAGACACCCTCCATCAATTTCATTTCCTTTGTGGTTGATGTTGTTTGTCGCTCTTGACTCTTGGTGACCCAGAGGCAACGGAACATGAAGCTGACCAGTCTGACACCCTCCCACCATCAGTGGCCTGTAGGATTGTTATACTTCATTGTCAGAGGAAGCCAGCCTCTAACAAAAGGTATGAGGGGGCTGGTGACCCGCGGGAGGCGGTAACAACAGGGTGTCTGCTTCTGTAGGGAGACAGAACCCACCATGCGCTCACTTTAAGGCAGCATAGCTGTTAGGGGAGAATCGGTGGGAGGGACATGTACAGCAGGATCGTGAACTTGGGCGTCATCTCTAACGTACCAAAGTGGCGGCTTTCCCACCGTGGAATAGTAGCTTTCCCGAGTCCCTCTGTTGTACGTGAGGGAATGCAGTCCTCGTCAGAGTTCCCTCTGTGTCAGTTTCCCGCACTTCATTGGATTCACAATTTCCCCCCTACAATGTGTTGCTTTTCCTAAATGAGGATGGATTTTTCTTCCTCGGTTCATTTTTTGAAGACAACTTTTATTTATTTTGTTGCTGGTGCTGACAACATGCACAGCAGCACCTACACTGATGTCACAGTTTCTGGATGTCCCATGGAGTGACACTGGTTTCATTCTTTGTGCAAATGTTCTCCCCGCCCCCCCCTGTGGCTTCTCTCTCATTAGCACAAGCCCCTGTCCCCTGGGGTCCTATCCAATCTTGCAATATGAGCCCATCTAGATAGCTCTGAAATGAGGATGTACTCTGCGAGGCAGATCTTCACTAGTTAAGCTAAACTAATGTTTGCTTTTAACATGATTTTAAGGAATAGTTTTGGTTTAAAGTTGAAAGATGTTTCACGGGGCAATGACTTCAGGGATTCATCCACCCTTCCTGGCTAGGGTCTATGAACATTTGAAATCCCATCCCGCATTCCTCCTCTTTTGATCAGGATTCTTTTTTTTTTTTTTTTAAACATTTTATTAGGGGCTCATACAACTCTTATCACAATCCATGCATATACATACATCAATTGTATAAAGCACATCTGTACATTCTTTGCCCTAATCACTCTCAAAGCATTTGCTCTCCTCTTAAGCCTTCTGCATCAGGTTCTCTTTTTTTTTCCCTCCCTCCCCGCTCCCCCCTCCCTCATGAGCCCTTGATAATCCACAGATTGTTATTTTGTCATCAGGATTCTTCTTTGAAATCTTTGATCAAAATATTTTAATAATGATAGCCTGGCACCCTCCAGTTCTTCTGGTCTCCAGACAAAGGAGGCTCTTTTCCGGGAGGGAAGCAGCCACCCATTCTAAATCCTTCTCCCATTCTTGACTCTCCATCTTCCTCTGTTGCTCTCCATAGAGCAGCAGTTCTCTACCTGGGGGTCGTGACCCCTTTGGGGGTCAAATGACCCTTTCACAGGGGTCACCCAATTCATAGCAGTAGCAAAATTACAGTGATGAGGTAGCAATGAAAACATTATGGTTTGGGGGGGTCACCACAACATGAGGAGCTGTCTTAAAGGGTCACAGCATTAGGAAGGTGGAGAAGCACTGCCCTAGCGCTTTCACGGGTTAATGTCTCGAAGCAGGTCACCAGGTGTTTCTTCCTAGTCTGTCTCAGCCAGGAAGTGCTTTGATCAGGAAGGGAACCAGGTCTTCTGAACGGAATGTGAGAACATTTCCACTGAACCATAGCTGCCTTCTTTGTCTCCTCACCTGCTGTATTTTATTTGAATGGTTTACACATCACACTCTTCTCTGTTAACTTATCATCTGTCTTCATTCCTAGACTATAAGTTCCATGAGCCTACTTTGCTTTCACTCAGCTTTATCCCTAGTGCCCAAGCTGGGGACTGACACATGCTAGGTGCTCCCTAAATATTTACCTGGTGATTGAAGTGTACAACAGTACATGTGACAGACATGGTTGGGAACCAGGACAGAAACAAGGGGCCCTCGTGGTACCATGGTTCAGTGCTTGGCTGCCAACTGAAAGACAAATGGATTGAACCCACTCATCACTCACTTTTCAAGGGAAATGGCTCCTATACAGATTGCACCCTAGAAAACCAACGGGGCCCTGGTAGTCTCTCAGGTGGGGTCACTATGAGTGAGTCAAAATCCACTTGACAGCATCCAATCACAAGAAGGGCAGGAACTGACCAATGGAAGGGCTTTTCAATCACAGCCTTTAAAGATGGCTTCTAGGCTTAGAGGATCATTTTCTTACTGAAACGATAAAGAAGTTTGAGTAAATGAATGAACATGTTAGCCACATCAATTTCCCAACTAGGGAAAAGAGGCTACCTTCAAGATTACCAACAGGTTTCTGAAAATCAGACCTTGTGTGTGTGTGTGTGCGCGTGTGCGTGTGTGCCTCCTGAGTAGACGGAGCTGCAGACACAGTCTACTGGAGATCATTACACTGTACCATGAACCTACTTCTTGGTGAGATCCTTGCAGTCTGAGTAGCAACTCCTGGGTACCAGACCCCCACCCCAACACCAGGTGTTGGTGGTGGCTGCGTTTGTCTTGTGAAGTAGGAGCAAAGTAGGGCAGCCAAGGATGTGGGAGGCGAGTTTAAGAGAGGGCTCCAGATCTGGGGAGGTCTCAGAGGATTGGATGGGGAACCAAAGAAGTCATGTCACCAGCTCTCAGGAAGCCATTAGCCAATGCAGTGCCTCGATGGGTCCCTTGGCTGGGACTATCAAGTCTGCACAACAGCCATCCCTATGTTGTTCTTCCACATCACTGGAGCATTGGCTACAGCTGGTGTTAGGCTGCACCTGCAACTGCCCAGTTGTGCAGGGCTGGCCCCCTGCATGTATGAGAGAATCAGAGGGTCTAAAGGGTTACAGGGCCTGTACTAACCCTCCTCCAGTCGGCTGGTCTCTGATTCCACCAGCGCACATACCTTCTCAAAGAGAAATTAACCTTCCCTGCAACTCCCAGCAGAAGCGAGAGATGTTCAACAGTGTGTTCCTTGTTCATTTGGGAGCTGAGTTTCCTGGCCTGAGGGTTCACACGGTGACTCAGCGGTGTCTCCCACAAGACATCTGGAGTCCTGTCCACAAGTGACATGCATTACTTTAATTGCTCCACCCAGCGCCTTCTCGTCTCTCACTTTCCGAGCTCGATGGAGGCTGTTACCCTGCTCCCAGCAGCTTTCCCTCTTCCCAAAGCAAAACAAAAAAAAAACCCAACAACACCATGTTGGGATTTTTTCAACCATGAGATCATTTTCTTCCCTCAAAAAGATTTTCTTCCCTGGAGAGTTTGTGATCTTTGTATTTCTTCTCTGTCATGTTAAAGAGGTCTCCCGGAGGGAGGGGGGAAAACACTAGGGGACAATAAACTGCCACGCTTCAGGTTGGGCTCCAGCTGGAAGATTAAATTTTGAATGTCCTGAAAGGTCAGATTGCCGTCAGTATCTCTTCCTGTAGACATGGCCCCTGGACATGGACATGAACATGGCCATCATAATTTCCAGGTTATAGACAGTGGAAAACCGAAGGTATACCACTAGAAATTGTCCAGGAGAAGCTGGCTGCACAGTGGCTAAGAGATCCATGGGGCCAGAATGAAGCTTGGAGATCCATGGGTGGATTTGCAAACAATGTTTCCTTTCTTGGTACAATAGTCAAAGGATTCAAATGGGGATTTGCTGCCTCCGTGACAGCTGCAGGAGCTGAGTATTTCCTGGAGTCCAGCACAAAGATAAGAAGGATCACTGAAGCCAGTTCCTGGAAATCGGTCAGTGGCTTCTTTATCTATTATAGAAATAAGATATCTATACCATAGCCTCCTTCTCGGTGAGTTTGTTCATTAAATAAAACAAGTAAGATGCAATAAAATTTTAAAAAAAGAAAAGAAAGGTCCATGATGAATGAAATGCGATACTGCCATCACCCCTTGACAGAAAAAAAAATGTTTGTTTTTTGGGGGGAACCAAGCTGGGGGAAAATCTCTCATCCAGATTCCAACATCATCCTTCCGTTGTATCCTCTGAGAATGTTTGCAGGATGTGGTTGCATTCTTGGGTTGCATAAAGTTCATATCCTTCCTTTGTCACTGGACATTTGTATCAGAAGCAATTCCCCATGTTTTGATATGATCTTTACAATCGTTGTTTTAAAGGTTGCATAATATTCCGTTAGGTTGAGTTTCAAGAATACGCCAGAATGTTGATGTTGTTACTGAAGACGTAAGGTGTTTCTGGTACTGATTTATAAACACAAAGGGGGAGGGGAATGAAGGAGAGAGCCTAAGCACAATATATTTTGGCTTTGTGTGTGTGTGTTATTTAACTAAAAGAAGGTCTCATTGAATGCTGCTAGTGAGATTGAGTATACATTAAAAGTAGCATAAATTATAGATTTGTTTTAAAAAATAGTGACTAAGCAGCCATCAGGAGGGAAATAACTTGGATCCATATCTTTTACTGGGACAAATTCCAAATGGACCAAATACCGAGACATCCAAAAGCAAAACAGAAAGAAAGAAAGAAACCACAAGAGTACTTGAAAAATCCAATGGAGGTTTTTTTTGTTTTGTTTTAAATTAGTTCACAAATGGAAATTTTTCCCAAGTAGGAAACAAAATTCAGAATCCCTAAAGTAAAATGGTTACATAAAAATATAATTTCAAAAAAAATAATTTCTTCATGGCAGAAATAAAAACATCAGTGACAAACTGGGGTACATGTCTGTAACTCTGAGTGTACATGGGACTCATTGCTCTAGATCAGTGGTTCTCAACCTGTGAGTCGTGAGCCCTTTGGGGATTGAATGACCCTTTCATAGGGTCACCTGCTTGATAATCAGTAGCAAAACAACAGTGATGAAGTAGCAACGAAATTAATTTTATGGCTGGGGGGTCACCACAACATGAGGAAGTGTAGGAAAGGGTCGCTGCATGAGGCAAGTTGAGAACCGCTGCTCTAGAATCTAGGTGTTCCTGCAGATTGGTAGGGAAATACACCCATAACCTAATGGAAATTCTCAGGTCTGTTGGAGTGTCTTACCCATCCCGCTCACATACCTTTTCAAGTAGTGATTCATCCTCCCTGCAGCCCCCAGAGAGAATTCATAGAGAAGGAAACACAACTCAGCCCTAAGTATGTACAAAAACATCCACCCTCTTTCACAGAAAGGCAAATTCAAGTGCAACCGACCCTGAGATGATGATGCTTTGTCTTTCAGACTTGAACTCTGACCGTTTCGGCCTGGGTTTAAATTCCAGCTCTTCTACTTTGAGTTGAGGGAGTTGCTAATTTTCTATGTAACAGCTACCATCATGTACATTACACATACCCTTTATCTGCTGATTAATTCATCATACAGATATACATACACGTATGTGAAATGATGCCCCTACATGGATACTTGTTGCATTTAGCTATTGATTAGCAAAGGACTGGCAACAACCTACTAAACGATCTGCTGGATAAGCTAGGATACACCCAAACAATATACAGAAGTACAATGTGCCCTGCATTGAAATGCGCTCTGATGCAGACGATGGATTGAATTGTGTTGAATAAACATGTACTGGGATTCCAAGCAGAACCTTGTTTGGAAATAGGGCTTGGCTGTTAACTGCAAGGTCAGCTGTTCGAAACTACTCATCACTCTGTGGGAGAGAGAAGGGGTTTTCTACACCCATAAAGAGGGACAGTCTCAGAAACTTACAGGGACAGTTCTACGCTGTCCTTTTTCCCTTTTTAAAAAATTTCCCCTGTCATCAAGGCCATCCTGACTCATTAACCACCCGGTAATGCCACGATTCTCAACCTGGGGGTCGCGACTCCTTTGGGGGTTGAACAACCCTTCCACATGGGTCACCCGATTCATAACAACAGCAAAATGACTGTTATGGAGTAGCAACAAAAATAATTTTATGGTTGGGGGGGGTCACCACAAAAAGAGGAACTATATTAAAGGGTCGTGGCATGAGGAAGGTTGAGAACCACTGCTCTAATGGGACAGGGGAGAACTGCACCTGTGACTTTCTGAGACTGTTTACAGGTGTAGAAAGCACCATCTTTCTCTGGAGGAGCTGCTGGTGATTTCGAATTGCTAACCTTGCAGTTTGTCATTTATGTTTTGATTTCTGCCATGAAAAAATTATATTTTTATGTAGCCATTTTATTTTAGGAATTCTGAACTTTGATAATATTACCTCTAAGCAAGGGCCTGAGACAGAGTTACAAGGATACATTTTCATTATATACACACCCCTTTTTAAAACAGTTTTATTGGCACATAGTTTACCTAGCATACACTTCAATAGTTCAGTCACTCAATGATGTCAAAGAGAATTGTACAATCATCATCATATCAATTTTAGAACATCCCACCTCCCCATGGTTAAATCACCTTTAAAATGAGTTGATCACAGTCAGTTCTAGTGCTCCCTCCCCACTCCTGAAATCCCGCTTCTCTCCTTGACACCCACTCCCTGCCCCTGTATCCCCTATACACTCTTTTCTATTTAATTTTTTTCTGTGAAATTTGTGGGATATTCCTTGAAAGAAAAATACCATTACATTTTTTCATTAAAAACAAAAGTTGCCAGCCATAGGGCTGATCTTTAGGAAGACACACTTTTTTAAGAAACAAAGTTTAAATTGTGAATTAGGGGGGATAGGAAGACCCCCTTGAATGGCTCCTTATGTTTATGTAGATGTATTGCAAGAGGTACCCATGCTTTGGGAGTGTGAGGCCAGCCTACTCGCTCAGAAGTTATTGGGGAGAGTGTGAGAACTATGTCACTGTGAGGCGAAATGATAGTAGAGCCTCCTCCTGGACTGAGCTGATGATAGCGGAGGTCATTTGAAAGACAATAAAGACAAAGTGGGACTTGTCAAGGATATTGAGAGAACCTGGGGTTAGAATTCCTCCGTCCCTCATCTCCTGGGAAAATGGCCAGGGTGGCCAGCCTGTGCCCACATGGGCAGCAGCCTTCTTTTAACAGAGACCCTGTGAGGGAAGCACCCCCAGCAAGGGTGGCTCACTCAGGGCCTTTGGGGAAATAGAGTTTCTCTTTGGGAAAACATCTTAAGATGAAAGATGGCAAGGAGTCCCCAAAGAATTGCAATGATAAGGAAACATGTCCTTTTTTGGTACCTTCTGCTGGAGAAGCAGGACAAATCTGAAATAACTTTACAGTGAGCATTTTTGTACTTAGTGCTTTCGCGACATTTTATGTTATTTTGAGAAATGAGAATATGGAATCAAAAGATAAGGATATATATTTTTTATCATGTATTTAAAAAAATCATTTTATTGGGGGCTCGTACAATTCTTATCACAGTCCACACCTCCATCCATTGTGTCAAACACATTTGTATATTTGTTGCCATCATCATTCTCAAAAGGAGATGGATATTTTGTATGCAAGACTTTTTGTATTCAATTTGTATTATTCCCAGTCTGGCTAAAGACATACAAAAGCTTAAATACTCATAGCATTATTCATAATAGTCAAAAAGTAGAAACATCAAATGTCCATCAACTGATGAATGATACATAGAATGTGGTAGAGCTAAAGAATCGAATAGTATTCCACCATAAAAAAGGGACAAAGTACTGTACTGATACATGATATGACATAAATGAACCTTCGAAACGATGCTAAGTAACAGAAGCTGGCAACAAAAGACCACATATTGTATGATTTCTTTTACATGAGATGCCCAGACTAGGCAGCTCTTTAGATACAAAGTATCTACATTAGTAATTGCTTATGGTTTGCGGGGAGAGTGGAGAGAATGACTGCTGATGGATACAGAGTTTCACTTTTATTGGATGAAACTTTTGAAATCAACTAATGGTAATGGCTACACAATCCTGAATATATGAAAGACCACTAATTCATAAATAGCAAAAGGGTGAATTTTTTCACCACCCTTTTGAATTATACCTCAGTAAATTTTTTATTAAAACAAGACAATGTGTTCATTCTGGTCAGTATGAGGTTATTTACTTTGTTGATTCAATTAATGAAACAGTTTAATATTTGTGCAAGTTCATTTCTTGGGTTTAGTGCGTTTTTTTCCTCCTTACCAATTTGTTCAAGTTTTTTATATAATAAAAATTTTAAAGCCTCACAATTACATTTGGGAATACAAACACATTTGGGAATAGAGCTCACCATTCTATTTATTTATTTGTTTGTTTGTTATCTATCTTGGATATCTATCTTTGTAGCAGTTTAAGGAAATAGTTTTATATAATTGAATCTATAATTTTTTCTTCTGTAATTTATTATTCTTACATCTTTGGGAGTTGTTCTCTGAAGGAGACAATAATAAAAAAGTAAGTCAGAAAAGAAGCTTGAATGGATAAATTGAAGGGCTGACTTTTTGAAAAACTAAAATGCTCTGACAATAAAATTAAGACCAAAAAACCCCACACCGCTCCTAGTCGCACACACATAACCAGAATTAGAATTGAGAAAGAGGACATAAGCGTACATAGGGAGAATCACCATCAAAAGTGAATGGCGTTCAGTGAACTGTTCTGATCAGCCTGTGATTTGTAATGAAATGGAAAGATTTTCTGGGGAAATATAAATGGCTAAATCTGACCCATGGCAAAGTAATACTTCAGAATAAGCAAACAAGTATGGAATCAATCATTTAATATTTTGTTGTTGTTGGCTGTTAGGTGCCAGTGAGTAAGTTGCTGCTCTTAGCGGCCCTTTGTGGACCCCCATAGCAACCCTACCTGGTCCTGCATCATCTTCACAATGGTCATGTTTAAATCCATCCTTGGCAGTCACGGTGTCAATCGTCTTGTAGAAGATCTTCCTCTTTTCCGCCGCCCCCTCTACTTTACCAAGTCCTCCTCCAGGGACAGCACTCTCTGAGAGCAGTCCAAAAATGCGTAGGATGAAGTCTCACCAACGTTGCTTCTGGGGAACTTCGTGGCTGTACTTCTTCCAAGATAGAAGTTCTTGGTTCTGTTGACACCAGCACCATCATTAAAATGCATCGATTCTTCTTCAGTCTTCTTTAGTCAACGTCCAGCTTTCACATGCTTCTGAGGTGATTGAAAATACCATGGCTTTGGTCAGGTGCACCTTAGTCCTCAAAGTAACATTCTCGCTTTTCAACACTGTTAGAGAGGCCTTATGCAGCACATTGCCCCAATGCAAGGCATCTGTTGATCTCTTGACTGCTGGTTCCAGGAGCATCGATTGTGGATCCAAGCAAGATGAAATCCTTGACAACGTCAATCTTTTCTCTAGTATAATGATGTTACCTATTGGTCCATTTGTGAGGATTTTCATATTAAAGGCTGAAGCCCTTGATCTTCATCAGCAAGCGCTTCAAATCCTCCTCAGTTTCAGCAAGCAAAGTTGTATAATCTGCCTGTCACAGCTTGATAACAAGCCTTCCCCCAATCCTGATGTCTCATTCTCCTTCGTATCATCCAGCTTCTCTGATTGTTGCTCCTTTGTGGGTTCACACAATTGCCTCTTGATCCATGTAGTTTCCTCATGAGCACAATGAGTCCTGGAATTTCCATTCTTCTCAAGGCTGTAGTTTGTTATGATCCACAAAATCAAATGCCCTGACATAGTCAATAAAACACAAGTAAACAATGTTCTGGTATCTCTGCTTTCAGGCTAGATCCATCTGACATCAGCAATGATAGCCTTTATTCTAGTTCCTCTTCTGAATCTGACAGTTCCCTGCAACCATTGTTGAATGGTCTTCAGCAAAACTGTATTTGTAATTGATGATATTGTTCAAAAAATTGAGCATTCTCTTGGCTCCCCTTTCTTTGAAATGGGTTCAAATATGGATCGCTTCCTTGTCAGTTGGCTAGATAGCGGTCTTCCAAATTTCTTGGCATAGATTAGTGAATGCTTCCATTGCTTCATCAACTTGTTGAAATATTTCAGTTGGTATCTCAATTCCTGGAGCCTAGTTCTTAAAAAATCTGAGTTCGGAGAATGTTCCCATAGCTGGTGTAATAAAGTCCATATGAGTCATTTGGAAGATAAATACTTCATGAATGGTTCCAATATTGAATGAAGGAAGGGCAGATTTTGCGGGAACTTCGTTGGGCATATCTAAAAATGTTGTCAGACATTTTAATGATCTAATCTAGGCTCTTTGTAGGACATTGGGGTGGGATGGGGGAATCAAAGAAACAAAAATCCCATCATCTCATGGGATCGTCATCATCATCTTCACATTGAGTGCACCTTCTTCCCATTCTTTTTTGTCTGCCTGTGTAATAGATTTCCTTAGCAGGAAAAGGTGGAAAATACAGCTATGCAAGAACAGGGAATCAAAGACGAAACAGAAACCCCTATGCTCCCGTTATCTAGAAATAATCTTTGGTCACATTTAGATGTGTTGTCATTAGGATGTTTCAGTCTTCTTATGTATTTTATTTTTCCATCAAGAATTGTGTTTGTACATTAATCCTAAATAATGAAGGTTTGTTATTACCTTTTCACTCAACTTTATGATGGATGACAGGAGTCCTGGTGGCGTAGTGGTTACATGTTGTGCCGTGTGTTAGGCAGGGTTCTCTAGAGAAAAAAGACCGGGACACTTATGATTATATATCTATAAAAGAATAGGTTTACCTTTTCCTCCCTGAAGCCGCCGAGGTCGCACGCGTGAGGCCTGTCCACCGTCGCCGAAATGCGTTACGTCGCCTCCTACCTGCTGGCCGCCCTCGGGGGCAATGCGTCTCCCAGCGCCAAGGACATCAAGAAAATCCTGGACAGCGTCGGCATCGAGGCTGACGACGACCGGCTCAACAAGGTCATCAGTGAGCTGAACGGGAAGAACATTGAAGACGTTATTGCCCAGGGTATTGGCAAGCTTGCCAGTGTGCCTGCTGGTGGTGCCGTGGCTGTTTCCGCTGCCCCGGGCTCAGCGGCTCCTGCTGCCGGCTCAGCCCCAGCTGCAGCAGAGGAGAAGAAAGACGAGAAGAAGGAGGAATCCGAGGAGTCAGATGACGACATGGGCTTTGGCTTGTTTGACTAACCCTGCCTTGCAAATAAAGCCTTTTTATGTAAAAATAAAATAAAAAAAAGAATAGGTTTACACAGCGAGAAGGAACAAAACAGCTAATTAGTCCATGCAGCAGTACAGGGGCTTCAGTTCGACTCCCTTTTGTGGAACAGTTAATATACTGGAAGTCCTTCAACTCACTCGGGCTGCCAGACCAAGGTCAAGGAAGCAGACTGCATAGTCTTCCCTCAGGCAAGACAGGCAGCAGGTGGGTCAGCAAGAGTTAGTAGCCTGGGGCCTTAGGGAAGCAGGCCCTGATGGGATCTCTAACTCAAGCCAGGCATAGCGACAGGCTCCGCGAGCCTCAAGCTCAAGCGATGTACATTCGCATCAGCAGCATGGCGAAGCAGGTCTCAAAGGAGCCTCAAGCTCTAGCGACACCTGATCCACGTGGCTTGATCCACAGGTAGTGCAGCTGACTAGCTCAGCAGCAGCACACTGGTCTGATCACCAGGGAGGAACAGAGAGATGGGATCCTGGCCGTCTTTATCTCGGTCGCCCTCCAATCAAGCTGTGACCTGATTAAATTCTGCCCATTTGTGCCTATTGCCCTACTTGGCACAATAAACCTATCTATCACATGCTGCTAACTGCAAGGTCAGCAGTTCAAAACCACTAGACACTCCATAGGAGAAAGACAGGGATTCTACTCCTGGAAAGCGTTACCATCTCAGCAGCCCACAGGGGCAGATCTATCTGCTCTGTCCTGCAGGGTTGCTATGAGTCAGCAGTGATTCAATGGTAGTGACTGTACTGGAAGCATACCCAAACCCACAGCCTTGCATAGACTGTGACATGTAGTGACCCTGTAGAACAGGGTAGACCTGCCTTTTGGAGTTTCAAAGTCTGTAAATCCTTATGGGAACAGAAAACCTCATCCTACTCCCTGTGGTGGCTGCTGGGTTCCAACTGCTGACCTTGTGGTTAGCAGCCCGATGTGTAACCCACTGTGCCACCAAAACTTCTTGTTGGAAACACACTGTCACATAAATATATTAATAAAAATATTTCTACAGGAAAAAATATATTTCCACAGGATCATTTTACTTTTCCCCACAGTATCATTTGAAATCACTGTATATATTTCATTAGCTGAATGTATTATGGTTCATTTTATTGATCCTCTATGATTAAATATGAAGGTGGCTCAAAATCTCTCTCTAGAATACTAGGCATAAGGACATGTTGCTGGTTCTTCTTGGGAACCTCTGGGTTTGCTCCTTGTGGAAGTCTACTGGGATGGCAAGACTGACCAGTCCCTTAGAAGTGCTCCCTGCACCTTATTTACATGGTCTCATCCCTGCGAGGGTGCCAGGTATTTTATTTGCACTAACAAAACTGTTGAATTCCCTTGCTGGCCTCAAGCATGCTATTTGCATAGTCCTCCTCCAGTGATTTTGTGGGAATTCCATGATATAGCTAGGCCTGTATATAGTAATTCACTGTGCCATTCAATGACCTATAGTCAATTAAAATAATGTAACTCTACAAATACATCAACACACATTTACATGAACATATTTAGTAATTCATACAATTGTCAATTACATTATGTAAAAGACTCATAGTTAATTCTTTTCTGCTTTGATCGTGCTGACAGACGGGGAAGCAGGTGTGTACTGGGCGTTTGAAGGTGAGAGAGGAAACCGAACCCCATGGGACAAAGAACAACTTCACCTGAAAGGTGAGAACCTTGAGTTTTGTGGTGTAGGTGGAGCCGAGGAGGAGGAGAAGGAAGAAATGAGACTGAAGAAGTGGGCAGGGACCTGGCAATGTCAAGAGTGCCAGATTAAGCTGTTGGGACAAACAGACGTTCAAATGTCTTCAGCAACTCTGTGACACGGGCCCATGGGCTGGCCAGCCTCGTTGCTCTCATCCTGATCCGTGTTCCCTGCATCTCACGCTAGGATAGCATCATAAAAATCCTTCACATCTCCCCCCACCCTGCCCTTAGAGAACTGGATTGCACCTTTATTTTGTTGGGGTTTAAGGATGGTTGGACATGACTCTTTCCTTTTTTCGGGGGGAACCCTCTCTCGTTGCTCCTTTGTTCAAAGCAATTGCAGGGCAGCGGTGAACCCGCTCCCCGTCTCCCAGGCAGAGGCCGCTACCTCATCCCCCAAAGATGTGTTGCTCAGTAATATCAGTTTACAGCCAAACACGCACAGATAACTCTTCAAACATTTCATTGTCATTCTTCCATGCTGATGTCACCAGATTGGCCTTCAGAAAACATATGCAGTCTCTTCAAATGACATTCTCCTTTAGCTCAGAGTGCACAGTACAACGGGCTGGTTTGGTATACTTAAGGCATGGGAAAAGAAATGGGTACATAAAGATGGCCTGGATATACACGTTTCTCTTTTGTTTTTAAAAAGCCCAGTATTGCAAACACATCGACGGATGAACAGCAGCTGTGCAGTGTGACTGGTTACCTGTATTCTATGATAGGGTGCGGAAGGGACTTTTGAGGTTAGAGTCTAACGTTCTACCAGACACCTGCGTCTGATCAGAACAGCTAACCACAGGACATCAACATCTACATACCCGCCTCAGATCCACTCAACCCCAATCTACATGTTCAACAAGAAGGCCAGGTGGTTCTTATAGATCCGCAGGTGATCTGGTTAAAATGCTGATTCTGATTTGGTGTATCTGGGGTGGAAATACACATTTGCAGCCAAGGATTGAACTGGACTGAACTAGTTTGAAACTCAGACAGTGCTGCTGAAGATGGTAGAAATGCGACCCTTGGGTGATGGGGGTTGGGGAGAATACAGGCAGAGGCCAGGCAGATAATCAAGGGTCTTTACGTAAGAGCTAAGGACAGAAAGGAAAGGCAAGCGGGTTCTACGTGGAGACAGTGGATGCCGGGAGCAGAGGGCCTCTTAAGTCAGGAGGCCAGTGGTGACTCCACAGTGCGATTTCTCGAAACCTAAGTGTGAGAAGCGAGAAGTACACAGGGCCAGGATTGCCGACAGGAAACCTCTCAGACAGTTCCTCCCTCTGACCCCCTCTGCAGGTTGACAAAACCTCTTATCTTTCTGTCTGTCTGTCTGTCTTGAGTCTCTGCAGACTGGTTTCCTCTTTTATTTATCGACTTGAACACAGGCACTCTAGCTTTTAAATGTTGTCCCCATCCCTTAACTCCATCCATGACCTCTCAGCTCAGCTCCGAAGCCGAGTCTCTCACTGTCTCCATCTTATGTTCTGAAGAGAGGTGATCTGATTAGTTCCTTGGTCAGGCATCTCTCTTTGATTCAGCTGCAGCCAAGCTCACCTGGTATACACCTGCGCTCATCCCTTGAGTAAGGCACTGGTTCTCAAAATGGATGATTTTAATTGCACTAAATTATCATCAGGAGCCCCGGTGACACATTGGGCTGCTAAGTGCAAGGTCGGCAGTTAGGAATGAACTTGATGGCAGTGTTTTTTGTTTTTTTTTAATATGATCAACTATATCTGAGGATGTATAAGAGATGCACATTTCTTAACAAGTCTCTCTCTCTCTCTCTCTCTCTCTCTCTCTCTCTGTAGTGAATCAAAATCTTTGGAGATGGAGTACAGGAAAGTGTGTTCCCAGTAGTTTCCAGTTACACGTCTGCACACCAGAGCAGAGGGCAAGAAGGCAAAGCTGTGTGGAAAGCAGCCTGGGGTGCTCAGACAGGTGGGGTGCAGGTCCAGATTTCAAGGTTGGGAACCGGGTCAGTTGGTAAGGGGTCAGGAAAGGGGTTATAGAAAGTGGTTTAGAATGTGACTTAATATTGTCGAGGGCAAGACTGTACTTGAGAGTTTTTCGTGACTCTAGCTTTGAGGAGCCAGGGCAGCAGAGCATAGGAGGACATCTGTGGAGATACAGGAATGAAGGTCAAGTTCACACTGGCAAGCACACAGGGGTGTACTGGGCTGTTTTACCTGCTATAAGCTAGTTTGGAGGGAGCCAGACATAAACTTTAAATTGAATTGAATTCATGTTTGCTTGTTTTTAAATGAAGGCATTGCATTCTAAGTAATGGTATAAACTGTCGAGTGTCTGATAATTTGCTCCTTCCATGACATATAAACTGTGTTGAGTTTGAAATTCATTCAACAAAAATAACCTCACAGAAGTACCATTCTTAAACTAGCTTTACCTCAGACAGATTTTTTTATTACTGTCGACAACTCGTTTATGTAAAAACATATGAATGGCTGGAGCACAAGGGAAAGACCAGGGACAGCTGGTAAGCATTTTCTCACAAAGTCACATCAAATTTAACATAGCCTTGGAGTACAGAAACATGCCGGAAGGAAAACATTTCAAATATTCGTGCAGCCCTGTGCAGATTTTCATCTCCGGCCTAGGATACCATCATAAAGGGTCAAACTTTAAAAATGATTCATAAAACCCCTTAATGAGAAATTTGAAAATTTTCCTCAAAAAATAGTATTAGATAAATAGTTGTCACAGCATGTTCATCGGCAGGTTCTATTACGTGTCTTTTATGGAAAAATACGGATTTTGGTATGAAATAGATGGAGTCAGTATACTTAAAACATACCTCTAGAATAATAATACTACCTTAAAAGGTGCACAATTCTACCAAGAGGAAATTAGAAATCCTAGTGGAATCGAAAGGCTTTGAAAAGATTTTCTGCAATTCCCAGGCTCATCAGGGGCGTGGGACAATTTATGGGCACAATGTACATTGGAAATGGATTTCCATTTTAGGAGAAAAGCAAAAGGTGTATTCGCTGATAATTTCCCTCAAAAAACTTACCTAAAAGTGATGTCCTGATGACAGAGGATGCAATGCCTCTAGTGCGGAAACGGGAACTAATGAAAGTTTGGCGCGCTGCAGTCCCATTTGGCGCTCTGGTGGCGTAGTGGTTAGGCACTGGGCTGCTCACAGAAAGCTCAGCAGTTTGGCGTCACCAGCCACCCTGTGAGAGATGAAGCTTTCTACTTCCGTAAAGCGTGTAGAGAGTTTGGTTTTGTTTTAATGGCCTATTTAGAATCACACAACTCTTCTCAAAGGGTGGCTCTCAGACTCGCACCATCTGCATCACCTGGGAACATGTTAGAAATGTTGAGCCCCACCCTAGAGTGACTCAAACGCTGGGCTTGGGGCCCAGGCAATCTCTTTAAAAAAAAAAAAAAAGCTCTCCAAGAGATTCTGATGCTCCACACAGTGTGAGAACCGTCGGGATCCCAACAAAAACAGCAAAGTAGACCTATTGTCCTTAAGTCCATTCGGCTCCCGGTGGCCCTGTAAGCAGAGAGTAGAACAGTGTCATAGGCTGGCCAGGGGCCTGGTAGCTTAGTGGTTATGTGTTGGGCTGCCATCAGAAAGGCCAGCAGTGTGACGCCTTCAGCTGCTGGTGGGCGAAAGATGGTCCCTGTCTTGGAAACCCCCAGGGGCAGTTTTACAGGTCCCTTCACTATGAGTTGATAGCCATGAATTTGTTTTTGAAATTTAAAAAATTATTTTATTAAAAAATTTATTTTAAAAACCAAACTCTTATCACAATCCATCCATCCATCCATCCATCCATCCATCCATCCATCCATCCATCCATCCATCCATCCATTCATCCATCCAATCCATCCATCCATCCATCCATCCATCCATCCATCCATCCACTGTGTCAAGCCCATTTGTATATGTGTTGACCTCATCATTCTCAAAACATTTGCTTTCGACTTGAACCCTTTCAGCTCCCTCCTCCTGGTTTTGAATGTTGATGGAGACAGACCACAGCTTTCTCTGGCAGAGTGGTTGGAACCACCAGCTTTCTGGGTAGCGGCTGAGAACTTAACCACTGGGTTACCAGGCTCCAGACCTGCAGGGGAAGCGGCACCCCTTGCGGGGCTTTAAAATAAATACTTCTCAGCCTTGACTGCAGGGAATTCTGATGGAGTAGGTCTGGGATGAGGTTCAGCATCTGGATTTTCTTCCCCTAGAGCGGCAGTTATCAACCTGTGGGTTGCGACCCCTTTGGGGTTGAACGACCCTTTCACAGGGGTCACCGGATTCATAACAGTAGCAAAATGACAGTGATGAAGTAGCAATAATTTTATGGTTGGGGGGATCATCACAACATGAGGAACTGTATGCAAGGGTCGGGCATTAGGAAGGTTGAGAATCAGTGGCCTACAGGGTAGGTTTTAAAAGTACCATTAATCAAACTCAATCAGGTTAATAAGAACATTTCTTTCTCCCCCCCTTCCATATTTTCCTCTTCTGATTTTTAAATTAAAAATAATTTGTTTGTAAAATTTTCTTCTCCTAGACTGGGCTTTGAGGTCTCTCTCTCTATCTTGCAGCATTCTCAAGGGCTAGTACAGTGCTTAAGGAGCCTAGTGACACTGCTGGGTAATTATTGGTCTACTAACTGAAATGAAAAGTCAGTGGTTCAAAACCACCAGTAGTTCCTCAAGAGAAAGATGAGTCTAGCTGCTCCCGTAAAGACTTACAAGCTTTACCCCTTGGAAACCCTACACAAGTTGGAATCCACTTCATGGCAGTGGGGTTGACTGGGACTACAGCGACTGAGACAGATGTGCAGTACATTGAAGCTCAGAATTCAGTACAATCACGTCCTCTGGTTTTGGATTTTATTATTTACAATCCTTGGGTCACGTAGGCTGGTCTGCTCCTTGCACTTGGATTCAACCCATACCCCACTTAGAAGACTCCTTATTTTAAGAAAAACCTTTTAGACTCCAGAGACTATTCTTTCTGGTATCACTTACTGATTTGGATATACTGTTTTAAACTTTACAACATAAATCTCAATCACATTCTGAAGTCCCAACTTCAATCGTCTGTTCTATACAAGATTACAAATGATGTCTGAGTGGTTGGAAACATAGTATAAGATATACAAGTAAAACAAATGAGTCTGTCTCCACCAGCTTGCTACATTTTATTGTAACTATCTAGCCTCTTAAACTGTATGAGCAGCTTGTTCAAATCAATTAATTTTCAGAGTGCTTGTAACAGAGAACGATTTCAAATGACCTTGCTTACTGGTTGGCACACAGTAGGCATGCAGGATTTGTTGAATGGATTTCTAGCGACGTCCATCATAGTTCTAGTCTGACTTATCACTTTAACTGTAGGGCTATCTATATTAGATTAGCAAGAGGCCCAGTGTTGCATAATTGATTAATCCGCTGACCAAAAGCTGGAGATGGGGGGAGGGAGCAGGTGTTTAAATCTAGGAAGATAGGCACGGTGATCTCCTTCCGGTTTTTCGTGTGCAGCATAGTTCTGCCCTGGCACCGATGTGGGGTCCTCACCAGTCAGGATCAACGTCACAGCTAGTTGTTTGCTTCCCAGATGCGCGAGATACTCTTGGTCCAAGAGTCTTGGAGGGTAGGTAACTTCATCTGGAGAAGGAAGTTAGTTCACTGGCGAATTAACAGAAATGGTTTACATTTCCCTTTTGAACTTTCACCTACAGCGCAATAAGGAAAAAAAATCTTTCAAGGTTTTAATATATTCTCATTAAAATGTATGAAAACTTAAGTCAGTTACTTTAGATACAATTTGACACAGTACATTCGTTTCCAACCAAGAGTTCATACACAAAATGTCCCGTGACCTTGGTTACAACCCTCTCAAGGTGTCAATATAGTATTAAACATTCCTAGGCGGGGGCGTTCCCTTGCTGCCATGACAGCCAGCGCCACATTGCGGCTGCCGGGTGACGTCATTTCCGGCGCTCCGCCGCCGGGCGCCCGGGTTCCGGAGGCGGGGGGGCTGAGCGCGATTGGAGGCTGTGTTTGGGGTGCGCGACTTCGGAGTGGTAAGCGAGGCTTGGGAGGCCTTGGAGAGGACTCTCCGACTCCTTTGAGAACAGCTGCCTCAGGGCGCTGGGGTTGGGGCCGGCGGCAGCACAACTGGCCGTGTCACTGTCCCCACTTGTACTGGGACGGGGAGGGCTTTATAGATGAAGACGCGGGAGAACTTTGCGATCTCAAACTGGGATCTCCGGAATGAGTTCAATCCCACCTACAGGGTATGAGGCGAGGTCCGCGTCCACTCAGCTCCAGTCTACTCGATCGGCTTGGCGCTCCAGAAAGGTGTGCCACAGCAGACGGTGTTAGAAGATTCTGGTGGCCGAGAGAAATGTTAGGCAGGACGACTTTCCTAAGGATCTCGCACCACAGAAGTTAGAAAGCAGTGGCAGTTTCAGCAGACAGGAAAGTTTTGCAGGAGGAAACACGTTTTCCATGCACTTCAGTAGCAAGAAGAGATGTACAAGAGAAATTGGACAGAAACATCTTCAAAGATAGGCTGTGGCCCTGGAAGGGGCCCCAGGAAGATACACTCCACCTGATCGACCCAATAGAAGTCAATCAGAAGGGGGAAAGGAACGGTTGGAAGACTTTCCATGGTTGACTCAGAAGAGGAAGCTTAAGAGAAGTTTCACAAGGAACTGAGCCAATGGAGAAACGTCTCCAGGGGAAGCAAGAAATCCAAGTGCTCTTTCAAAATAGTGGAAGAATTGAAGGCCAACGGCAGGACAAGCAAGAAGCATACAGATGCTCATAAGATACTTTCTCAGGTCAGAGTGACAACATGACAGATGAGGAGAAGCGTTTTTCAAAAACTCAGATCTTACATTCTCACTGGAAGGAACCTTGGGAAAACTTTTTGAAGAGTAATATACATTTTCCTATAGAGAATTGGGTATAATAGAAGCATGTAGCTGTCTCTATCTCAGCAGAGAATAGTGTCCCTGATGACAGGCTGCTGCTACAGTCAAAGCGGCTGATACCTCCTGGCAAAGAGGCCAAGACCCAGGGAGGGCTTCACCATTCCTGAGCTGCAGCCACAGCTGAAGGTGCTCATCAGCCTCAAGGAGATCATCCAGAATTTCTGGCCAAGGGCTGTAGCAATGAGCAGGATCTTCTTCTCCTGTCAGCTGGAGAAGATGACTGGAGGTCTTGGACTTTGAAGAAAAGGCCACCGCCAAGCAAAGTCCTCCAGGTGGTGGAGAAGTGTGAGCCTGGATGCAGCCAATTGCAGCCAACCTCCTACCCTGGACGAGCGTGATTGCATCTTTTAAATCCTTCAGAACAGGTACCATTAGGAGTAGAGGATGTCTGACAGGCAGACCTCTCTGTGGTCATCATCCACTCTTGAAGGAGTACTTCAAGAAGTAAGAGGCCCCTCATGGCATGAGAATAATATCTACGTGGGAAAGCCGCGGTGAATGATGAGCTCATGCCCCTGAGTGGGCATAACCCCAGTGGATTCCTTTTACAGGCTTTGAGGGGAGGTTTGGATGCCTTTATTCAAACAATTGTTGCCCAGTGGCAACTAAGGCACTGTGACCCATTGGTGCCTTTGGTGACCTTTTGGATAGCCAGGTGCACATTATCCCGTGGGGCTATTAGATGACATATCGAACCAGTTTATCTTCCCCAAGTTACAGAAGGAGGTGAAAAGTGGAACCCACTGACTGTCACTTTTCCCATCCATTCTTGGAGCCATCATTGGATTTCCCGTGGGCAGATGCTACTGGAGTCACCGTGGTCCTCTATCTGAACTGTGCAGTGCTCTGCAGAAATGGCATTGGGGTAGCTCCTCTGCTAAGCTCATCTTCCAGCTTTGTATAGAACCCTTCATCTCTGGCACCTGGGAAGCGCTTGTGATTAATAACGTCATGCCTAAGTTGGGGATATCTTGGTGTGCTCATGATTAACCACCGCCAGCAGCAGCACATGGAGGCTTTTTATTGGATTGATTAGGAAGGGATGCTCTCTATCTCTGGTAGGACTTCTTGAAAAACCACTTCTTCCCCAAATAGCTTCAGGTACTATGTTTCAGACTTAGTAACAGCCAAAATTACCAGGAGATCACAAGGTGGTACCAGGGTTGGGCAGCCATGTCCTCAGACCAAGTGTTGGTTTATATATTTTTTCATCATGGACATGTTATGGAAGCACTTGAATCCATGGACAGGGTGTTGTTTTTCAGCATTGTTGTCTATAGGTGGCCCAGAACGCAGGGGAAATTGCTTACTTCACCCACCTGGAGCTGAGGAAGGACTTCTCATATGAGGCCCTGTGAGAGAGAGAAGAAGTTGAGATACCTGGCATCCCTGTGGCCACTGGCTCAGAGCCCACAAATTTTAAGGACCTCATTCAGACCAAGGCCAAACGGCACAACATTTTTTTCATGCCTGTCATTGGGAAGTAGCACGAAGGGAAGCAGTCCTACCCCTTTGCCTGTATCATGAGCTACATACAGCTGGGGAATGGTATTTATCTAGGGTGAGAAGACCCAGGTGCCCACCTCCCTCTAGATTCTGTTGACATGGCCAAATAAGACTCCCAAGGGAAAATGATGATGGCAACATATGTACACATTTGCTTGACACATGGACATATGGATTGTGATAAGATCTGTAGGGGTGTCCACTAAAATAATTTTTAAAAGACCCCCAAGGGTCTGGAGCAGGCCCCAAACTCCGACCAAAGAGGGATGCCCCCAAATGTTCCTTATTAATAAAAATGTTTTAATAAAAGTGCATTAAATGCACAGTAGCTATGGCAGTTATATTTTGTTAACGTACACATGTGAGAAAGTGTAGCTCTGGAGTCAAACTTGTCAGATCACAGCCTAATGATGCCTCCTTGGGGTTGTGGCCATTTTATAAGAGAGATATTGGGAAACTTCCCTCCTCTTGCCCTTCACCTTCCTTGCTGGGACTCAGCCTTCCTCCAAGAGTGGCCCCATGCGGGCTACAGCCCTGGAAAGCTGTAAGCTCCCTGCCGTGTTTCCACTGACCTTGAATCCTCAAGGCTCTGCACCCACCAGCCTTTGATCTCCCTGGTTCCTCTTTCTGGGTCACCCACCTGCAGCTGAGTCTGAAGAGGGCCCCAGCTAACATCAGACCTAGGAAGTTGAGTTGGATTGAGTCAGGATACTTTCTTGATAGAAGATTGCTCCATACTATAAGGTTCCTATACATGAGTGTCACTGGTTATGTTTCAGTAGACAATCCAGCCTAACACAGTAACTTAAGCAACAAAGTAGCAAAGTAACAAAGAATCTCCCAGGCTATCACCCTCATCATTTGTTTTCATTGCACTCAAGAGTCCCTGGGAGGTGCTAAGGATCAGTTGAGTGTTCCAGTCCACCCAGAGGTGCCTTGGAAGTAAAGGCCTGACAGTCACTTCTCAAGGGGAAAAAAATCACTGAAAACCCTTCAGAGCAGTTACTTTGTTACACACGGGATCACCATAAATCAATTGGCTGGAAAACGATTTTTCCCCTTCTCTGTTTCGCAGAGATCATGTTGCTGCTACTCCTGCACCCATTTCCAAGACTGTCATCTTTACACAGATCACCAGGGTTTTTTGGTTTTGTTTTTTCTTTTTTTCCCAGAAGAGTAGGTTGGAACAGCAGATCTTTTGGTTAACAGTCAAACACTTTACCACGGAGCCATTAGGGCTCCTTTGCAGGTATACATACCTCTCATTCTGCTTTTAAACTCCGCATCATTTATACGTTTTCTTATTACATGCTCTCCTCAATTGCCATTGTAAACGTCGATATAACTCACCATTAGGCTGCTCCCTCATTCGCAAAGAACATCTTTTGTGTAGTTTCCCCTTCTTACACCAAATTATTTAAGAATCAATTAGTAGGGTGCATTTGCAGGGCCAAAGGGTAAGACACGTTTATTCAGAATTATTTTCTTCCTAAGGGAAAGAGAGTCTGTACGAAACGCGTTCCCTACATGGCTCTAAGGTTTGATCTCGTTAACAATCCTGGGCGGCACTATCGTCCTGCTATCTTTGCACTGGGGCTGCAAAGAGCCCCAGCTGGCAGGCAACCTGATCTTGCCCACCAGGTGAGTTCTGGATGGAGGTGGAGCCGACAGCAGGAGCCCAGCACCCTCGGGAATTTGCTGGAACCCTCGGTGGGGGAAGAGTGCCTCTCCCCTTTACAGCGGCGCTGCATTCCGTGACTCGGTTCGAATCGTTGCACCCCAGTCCCTCAGAGCGCCCTGCTCGCAGCGGGCGGCGCAGAGCGGACAAAAGCCCTTCTTTAAGCCGGCCGGCCGTTAAGTTTCCTCCCGGTCTCAGAGCTGCGCCACCGACGTCTCCCCCACGCCGGGCGGCCCCCGGAGCTGTGCGCGGGACCCTGGGCTGCCCGCCGCGGCAGGAAGGCCCGCGTCGCCGCTCCACGCCCCCACGCCCCGGGCACCCGGCGCGGCCAGGTCCCGCCCCGCCGCCCGCAGGCCCCGCCCCCGTCTCCTCCCCGCCCCCCGGAGACGCCGAGTGGCGGCGGCGGCGGCGGCCCCAGGACCCGGTTCCCTCAGACGAGAGGGCGGGTAGAGGAGGAAGCGGCCGAGCCCTGAGCCTCGCTCCGGCGCCGCCGCCGAGCACCGCCCGCGCCAGCCGAGCAGCCCGTGGGGCCGTGGGCCGAGCCCCGGCGAGCGGAGGGCCAGGCGGGAGGCCGCGGAGCGCGGGCGGAGGCGGAGGCGGCGCGGCCGGCCGCTTTGTTGTGCGGCCCGGGCCGCGGCCGGAGAAGTGGGAGGAGGGGGGAGATCGGCGTCCCGCTCCCTGCGCGGCTCATGGCGACGACGCTCGGCACATCCGGGACCCTCGGGCCGCGGCGGCCGCGGCGCCGGCTGCTCGGGCCCCAGCCCCGGACGCTGTGGTGACTCCGCCGCGCCTCGCCGTCGCCCCCGCCCCGCCCGGGCCCCGCGTCTGCCGCCGCCGCCCCCGCCGCGGACATGTCTAACCCCGGAGGCCGGAGGAACGGGCCCGTCAAGCTGCGCCTGACAGGTGAGGGGGGCGGCCGGCGGGGGTGTCGGGGGCCTGGGCCGGGGTCGCGCTCCGAGGCGGGCCGGGGGCCGGGGCGGGCCTAGTCGGGGGAGTCGGCCGGTGAGCCGGCCCGCTGGGCTTTGTGAATTCCCGGAGACGCCTGGGAACTCGGGGGGTCTCTCGTGGCGGGGAGGGGCAAACCGGTCGGAATTCCTGGCGCTTTTGAGGTCGACGCGTCTTGGCCGGCCGAGGAGCCGGGCGCGCTCCCTGCGCCTCGGGAAGCAGCCCCGGGCCGCTGGCCAGGTGAGGTCGCGGAGGCGACGGGGAGCCGGGGTGGCGGGGATTATGGAATCCGGTCGCCGACTGCGCGCAGTAAACACCCCTTAACGAGGGAGCGCTAACGGAGCTGGCTGTGTGTGTGTGTGCGTGCGCGCGCGGTTTCCCCCGCTTGCTAACTTGCACACCCACCCTTGCCCGCGTGCAAACCCTGCCCTCGCCGCTGCCAGCCGGAGCCGCCGCTGGCACACACCTGAAGCGGCGGCGGCCGCGGGGGGCCCTTCCGGTGTGTCCGCCTGCTCGGCCGCCGCCGCTTCCCCGTCCACTCGGTGTGTGGGGCAGCCGGCCGGGTGGCTGCCCGTAGGCCGCGCGACCCGTGTCTGGCGTCGGGCTCCGGGCCGCCTTTAGCACACTTGTTGGGCGCGGGGGGGCGGCGGCAGCCCCCCAACACTTGGGAGAGCGCTTCCTCCGCGCTTCCCACCTCGGCCGCCTTCTCCTTCCGAACGCGTGTCCCGGGCAAGCGAGGCCCCGGGCCGGCCGGCTGGCAGGACCCCGGCAGGGCGCCTGGAACGTGGAAAGCGTTTCGCAGCGCAGGTACATTTCGCCGCCAGTGCCATTTTGGGGATTCTCACTTGGACTCGTTACTCTAAGGACTAGATACTTTGGGTGGGAAGAATTGTAAGTGCAGTCAGTGTGTGGCGCTCCTTCCTCGCTTCGCCATTAACAAATTAGCCCCGTTTATCTTCGGATGTGTGGTGGGAAGCATGGGCTCTCTGTCTCTGTGCCTCTCGTGTAAGTAGGAATGCGCCCGAGTTATGTTTGCCTGCGTTAGACTTGGAGATGTGTGTGCACTGATTTTGTAGTCGATTTTGTGTCACACCCCAGTCCACTGGCCGAATTTTTGAGGTGACTTTGACCCTTGAGAATGTATGCTTGAATGTATGCCGGCAGTGATTTTGTAAAAGTATGTTACTTTCACGCCAGTTTACCGTCCCTGGGGAAAATTGTAAAGAATCATTAACCGAGTGTTTCTTAATAGGAAACCTGGATGGGGGGGGGGGAGAATCTCTCTCTGCCTGTAGTTCCTTTTTTCCTTGAGAGTCAGTGGAAACCTTTAGAAGGGATCTTTGTTGCTTTCCTTGAGCAATTGCTGTGCCTCTTCTCTGAGTCAAGCCTCTGTCTGTGACTATGGATCAAACTTATGGCTCCAGGTGGGCAAAAAGCATCAGAAACAGGTTGATGGTCATTTTGTCCCATTAAGCTCTAGCCATACAGAGAAAATGAGAGAGAAAATGGGGTTTGATTTTCTGCCGATAAAATGAGCTTGAGGTTTTTAGCAATGTAATAGATGTTGAAGTAGTTATCTGTGGTTTCTTCGCTGTATAAGATCAATATTACAAAGACTTCTGATAAAAAATATTAAGAGGAGAGATTGTACTTGTTTTATAGGGGAGAGGAAATGGGAATAGCAGACAAAGAGGTTTTGCACTTTAAGATTCTTTTGAGGGATTTTAAATATCTTATGCTTTTATTATTATTTTAATTGTAAAAAGCTTCTGGTACATTCGTGTTTTAAAACTATCTGAATAGTTTTCTCTTAGAATTTGACAATTTTGTAACAATGTTCAGCCCTGTCTTTGTTACATGTGGTGGCTTCTCTTTTGTATTGCCAGGAAAATTAACATATTTTTGCATTTTTGTTTATCATTTACAAATTGGATGGTATAGATTTTAACAAATAGACCTCAAGAGCTGGATTCAATTAGCAGCTTTTTAGGACATAAACATTAAAGAGTTAGATGGAAAAGATTGTTTTGACTGACTGGATAAATGACAGGGCTGTGTTTGATGTGTGTCCAGGAATTGGTCTGGAGCTAGTGCCCAACTTCTCAGTCCATCTTGAGAAGCCAAATAAAATATTTAACCTAGGCCTCATTTTGTTAAAAAAAAAAACAAAACTCGTTCTTTGTTAAGATCTTAAGAAATGTTTGGCATACCTCTAGACTAAGTGTTTAACAGTTCATGTAGGTATGGGTTCCATAATAGAAGAAAAATCACTTTAGGAAAATCTGGTTGCCCGGGACATCTTAATTTGGTTTACAATCCACTTGGGCTGTAAGATGCTTGAAGATGATTCATCTTTGCTTTAAGTTAGTGCAACATTAGTGTTTGGAGTTCATAGCCTGCCTTTGATTCTAAGTTGCTTTAAGAACTGGAGTTTCTCAATAATGTCCATATCTTTAATATAGAGTTGTCCTTTTACTGAAAGGTGTGAATAATTCTTTCATGATGAGACAGACATGTACATGCACGTGAGGTTGCACATGCGTGCGCACACACGGAGGAAGATGAAATGTTTGAACCTTGGGAATCTCTGCCCACAGTGGATTTTAGATTTTTCCAAATATTACTCCTAAGACCACACAGTCGACTAGTGAACTATTTGGTATTTGTTGAAGGCAGGACTAATTTGACCCCAAATTTGTGGTTCCTCAGGCCAATGATGTTTAAAATCTCATTCGTTCCACCAGGCTATTTCTGTTGTTCTTTATGATACATTAAACTTGATCATTAAAGTGGGCCATATGGTAAAGCTGCCAGCTTCAATTAGTGTTTCTATAGAAAACTGATTATAAAATATACAATTTTCATATGCATATCTGATCAAAGTTTTATCTTCTATTAGTTTGGATAGGAAGTAATCATCTTTCTATAGTTTTTATTGTTTATGAAAATCTAAAGGTCAGAAAAAACTTAGTGAAATATTTAATATTTTAAACTCTTAGCTGTGGAGACATAATATTACTTCTTCAGAATGATGATTGCAGACTTTTGTTTGTGTGTGTGTGTGTGTGACATTTCCGTGCTTGTTTCTGCTGCTACTCCTCCCTCATGTTTATAAAATCTTGGCAGGAATGAAGTTAACCTCATCCATAGCTAAAGGCACCACACCAAAACACCGTTGCCATTGAGTCAATGGAGACGCATAGCAATCCTGTAGGGTAGAGTAGAGCTGATCCATAGAGCTTCCCAGGCTTTAATCTTTATGGTAGTAGATGACCAGGTCTTTTCTCTTCAAGAAGCCACAGGAGAATTTGAACTTCTAACCTTTTGGTTAACAGTGAGCCACCAGAGCTCTGGTAATAATTAAAAGTAAGAAAGCCCTCTGGATCACTTCTACGCTGTAACACACAGCCTCCCGTAAGGCCGAATCAACTCAATGACAATGAACTTGGTCCAAGACTGCTGGAGGGACCCTTGAAATTATTCTCTTGTGATTAGCTATGTTATGTGCTTCTCTGTGAATACTTATAAAGTGCCAGGCAATGAATTAAATTTATATCTGTTAGCACTTTAAGTTCTCACAATTGATTGAAAAAAAAGTCTCACAATTGTTTTGTGAGACAAAAAGATGAGTGAGACATGGAGAGGTTAAGTACACGTCTGTTTACAAAGCCTGTTACACGCCTGTTAGAGTTTGTGTGGAAAAATAAGATTAAATAAATTCTATTTATTTAGAATTATACCTGCCTCATGCAATCCCTATTCATCCTTGAAGATTCAACTCTTAAGAATTATTATTTTATGGCCCTACAACTTCCTGACCTAAGGTGACCTCGCTATGACTGTGTAACACTTTTGCTCTACTATCAGAGATAACTCACTAGGGGACATTTATTTTTCTTTCAAGGGCTATAAGTTCCATGAGGGCAAGATCCCTAGTTTTAAAAAAAATTAATAAGATTTTTTTGGAAGGCATTTTGTTGAATGAATCCCAGTGAGCCGCAGGTCTGTGTTCCTTGTGGCTAACACACTGAGTGTGAATGTCAAGAGATGGGGTTCAGTGTATTGTCAAGGACCAACTTTGCTAGGGTCTGGTTATATGTTTTGCTAGAAAGTTTGAATTTTTGCCTCATGCTGTGGGAACAGTGAAAGGATTTTAAACTTTGGTAATATTTGCTGTTTAGATGCATAATCTGTTTAGAAACTAAGGCAAAGACAATAAGGGAGGAAGGAACTGCATGGGAGCGGTGAAGACTGGTTTTAGGATGAGTATGCAAATGCAAGCATTGCTTTCTCATCCTGTGTTTCCAAATAAATGACTTGCAAATAATTGCTCTAAACAGCTTGCTGCAGAGAACTGATTTTTTTTAACAAGGATTTTCATAAGTTATTTCTGTAGCAGTAGTGCTAGTGAATCAAAGGGTTTTTTGTTTTTTTAAAAGTCGCTGATGGATTTTTCCCTGGGTGGTTTTCCAGTGGATTGTGCCTCTTGAGAGCAGATTGAAAGTAAGTGTCCCTTTATTGTCATGTTGTAAGAATTGGCTCTTTTTTATTATATTTTTCTCATTTCTTGCACATAGTATTTTATTTTCCTGTGTGCTTGCTAAATGTATGCCTTTATACTACATACTGTTTTCTCTCCCTTGTCGACATGTTTGATTTTGTAGTAGTAGTTATCATAGTGTCAGAGGTGTTACTTGTTCTATAGTTCCTGAAGAACCCCTCACTCACCAAAAGCCAGTAGTTCAAACCCACCATGGACGCAGATGTAGCAATTGATTTCTATCAAGACTCTGGCCTTGGAAACTCTTTGATGAGGTCCTACTCTCTGTCCACTAGGGCTGCTCTGAGTTGGAATCCACTCAGTGATAGCAGGATAGTAATGCCCCAAACTATTTGAAGTTCTGTTTAATATTCTCTTTGTGCCAGAAATAGTTTTTACCTGCTCACCTACATGACTCTAAGTTTAAAAAGAAATTCGGTTGGGTTTATGATTTAAATTGTGTCTGTGTTATATTGGAAAAAGGAGGTATTTATATGTATACTTTTCTCAACCAGGAAGTATAGTTTTACATTTATTTTTGGTATTGCCCTTACTTATCAGGATAGTTTTCTTAACTATATTTTAAGTTATTTCTGACTAATTTATACTGTGTCATTTTAGTTGTGTTTTGCACATATTTAGGAATGCAGCTATGCGTATTTCAACAATTTTGCTGAATACTACACCTAGTAATATTTCACTTCATGCTAGTTTTATAGATATCAATAATTAAGAATTTTTTACAATGGAATGTTAACATTTAAAATTTTATTTTCTCATTTTTTTGCTACCATTTAGAAAATTTATGTGGTTTGTTTTAGAATAGCTTCTGAAGGCACTGGCCGCTTAAACACATTTGATATGGTATTAACATATTTCAAAGTGCGTATCTTAAATTTGATTATCAGTGTGATTTCTTGCGAAAAATTCACAGCAGACACAAACCTGAAGTTTTAGAGTAAACAGTGATGGTTTTTCATAGGGAGGCATTGTTACAGAGATTACACAAAGGACGTTTCTCACTTCTCAGAAAGTTTTCATGTACCATAACCAGTCTCCTTCCCAATCTTTGGCCACCACTGATCTGCTTTCTGTCATTGTAGTGTTACCTTTGCTAGGATTTCTTGTAAACAGAATTATACAGTATGTACGTTATCTTTGGAGTCAGGCTTTTCCTTAGCATAGTGCTTTTGAGATTCATTCATGTATATCAGTAGTTTGCTCCTTTTAAAAATTCAGTTTGTATATTCTCTACTCTATGAATATACAATGCTTTTACTCCATAGTGTTTTTCCACGGATGTTTGGGTTGGTTCCAGTCTTTGGCTAGAATGAGTAAAACTGCTATGAACATTGGAAAGCATATCTGGTTGTGATTGTGTTTTTATTTCTCTTAGGTAAATACCTAGGAGTGGGGTTGTCAGGTTATATGATAAGTTTATGTTTAACATTTAAAAAAATTTGCCAGACCTTTTCAGAGTGATGTATGTATCATTTTGTATTTTAATCAGTGATGAGATGAGAGTTCGAGTTGTTCCCTATTCTTTCAAACACTTGCACCTGGATCTTAGCTTTATTGGTGGTAGTATGGGCTAGGTGTTGGACTGCAAACCACAAGGTGTTGATTCAAATCCTCCAACTACTGAGAGGGAGAAAGATGAGACTGTCTGCTCTCAGTAAGATTTACAGCTTCTTGAAGAAAAATGGGTGCATAAACAAATGTGGTGAAGAAAGCTGATGGTGCCCGGCTATCAAGAGATAGTGTCTGGGGTCTTAAAGGCTTGAAGATAAACAAGCGGCCATCTAGCTCAGAAGCAAAAAAGCCCACATGGAAGAAGCACACCAGCCAGTGCGATCACGAGGTGCCAAAGGGACCAGGTATAAGGCATCATGCAAAAAAAAAGATAGAAGTGTGTGTATGTATGTGTATATGTGTGTATATGTGTATATGTATATATACCATATTAAATGAAGGGGGAAGTGCAGAGTGGAGACCCAAGGCCCAAGTGTCGGCCACTGGAGATCCCCTCATAGAGGGGTTTAGGAGAGGAGATAGGTCAGTCAGGGTGCGAGGTAGTACCGATGAAGAACACAGCTTTCCCCCAGATCCTGGATGCTTCCTCCCCCCAACTACCATGATCCGAATTCTACCTTGCAGGACTGGATAGTGCAGAGGTTGTACACTGGTACATATGAGGGCTGGGGGCACAGGGAATCCAGGGTGGATGATACCTTCAGGACCAAGGGTGTGAGGGGCGATGCTGGGAGAGTGGAGGGTGAGTGGGTTGGAAAGGGAGAACTGATTACAGGGATCCACATGTGACCTCCTCCCTGTGAGAGGGGCCGCAGAGAAGGGGGGGAAGCGAGACTCCGGATAGAGCAAGATATGACAGAATAACGATGTATAAATTACAAAGGGCACATGAGGGAGGGGGGAGGGGGGAGTGGGGAGGTAGGGGAAAAAAAAGAGGACCTGATGCAAAGGGCTTAAGTGGAGAGCAAATGCTTTGAGAATGATTGGGGCAGAGAATGTACGGATGTGCTTTATACAATTGATGTATGTATATGTATGGATTGTGATAAGAGTTGTATGAGTCCCTAATAAAATGTAAAAAAAGAAAAGGAAAAAAAAAAGAAAAGAAAATGATTAGGGCAAAGAATGTACAGATATGCTTTATACAATTGATGTATATATATGTATGGACTGTGATAAGAGTTGTATGAGCCCCTAATAAAACGTTTAAAACAAAAAAAAAAGATTTACAGCTTCTGAAACCCGATGTAAGGTCACTATGAATCAGACATAGCAGTGAGGTTTTTGGTTTAATTGATGTGTAGGGATAGTTCATTGTAACATTTATTTTAATTTCCCTAATAAACTATGATACTGAGTGCCTTTCCCTGTGCTTATTTGCCATTCATGTATGTTTGATGTATATTTGCCTGAATATTGATGAATATTTTTTTTGAATATTTTTGCATATAGTTTTAAAATCAGGTTTTCATATGGATGAGTTATGAGAATTCTTTATTCTGGATCAGTCTTTTATCAGAAATGCATTGTAGGAATATTTTCTCCTAGCGTGTGGCTTTGCTATTTGTTTTTCCCATTTCTCGATGTCTTTCAAGGAGCAGAAGTTTTTAATTTTGATAAAGTTAAGTTTGTAATTTTTTCTTGTGTGGCTCATGCTTCGCCCCCCTTTTCCTTTTTTGTTGTTCTAAGGAATTTCCCACTAACCCCAAACTTGCAAAAATTTTTCTCCAGTGGTTTCTTGCAACTTATTTATAGCTTTAGCTTTTATTTTATGAACCTTTTAAAATTAATTTGATTTATTGTGAGGTAAGAATACTAGTTCCTTTTCTGTCTTTTGTCATCTGATTATTATTTTTCTTAGCACTCTGATAAAAATGCTTCTGTTTCCTCCATTGAATTCTATTGGTACTTTGGTAGAAAATCAATTGACTATAATCATGGAGTTCTGTTTCTGGATTATCGAGTCTCTTCTCTTTATCTCTTAAATGTCTGTATCCATTTAAAAGGTAGCCTTTGTAATATCAGATTTGTTTTTAATAATATGCTT
Organism: Tenrec ecaudatus; assembly: GCF_050624435.1. NCBI lineage: Eukaryota > Metazoa > Chordata > Mammalia > Afrosoricida > Tenrecidae > Tenrec > Tenrec ecaudatus. The sequence continues at coordinate 143,869,334 of NC_134539.1, read as the reverse complement.
TAAAATAAGTCTTGGTCTAAATCAAAAAGAGAAATTTCACTGGGACTATTACTAAAACTAGATTACATTGGGAAAAGGAGGCATTTAATGTATAATTTTCTAAAGTAACAGCTGTATTTTTGTATTTATTTAGTTGCTCATTTTGAGTGGGATAGTTTTCTTCCTATGTTTTAAAAGCTTTTCATAAATATTTTCATAAGAACACTTTAAGAAGTGTGTAATTGAGTCTTTGATTTAGGATCTTATAATGCTTTAGAGTCATTATTTCATTATTCAGTGAGCAAATGTTTACCAACTACTTGACATGTGCAGATGTTGATAATTTTGTTACATAATTCTATAAATGGAGATACAAGAATTCAGGTTTGGCTCAAGATAAAACCCTACCATTTTTTCTTTTCAAAATTTCTATAGGCTTAAAAAATTTTTTTTCTTCTGATAAAAGTGAACTACAGCAAACATGACTTAACAAGGTTTGCTACTTACCACTTGTCAGCTCCTTCAAAAATCTTTTTTTGAAAAGGTGAGATATGAAGAATAAACATTTAAAAATATGGCCAGAGAGAAGAATGAGTAGAGTTGTGCTAAATGTGGGTTGGTTACGGTGATGTCTTTGCTTCTGTATTTTATAATGAACATGTTTTTTCTATACTAAGACACAAAGGAAGAAACAATTTTATTAAAATTTAAGCAGTTGGGAGGAGGGAGAGAGGAAGAAAAAGGAACTGATACCAAGGGATCAAATAGAAAGTGTTTAGAAAATAGTGATGACAACATATGTACAAATCTGCTCGATACGATGGATTGTTATAAGAACTCTAAGAGCCCCCAGTAAAATGATCTTTAAAAAAGATAGTAAAACTAACTAAATCTAAGCAGATTATTTTCTGTCACAGTGCGCTGGAAATTGTCACAAACCAGACATTTATATAACATCTTTTTTTCTGTGTTGTGGAAAGAATATTGAGCTTGAAGGCTGAATATTCAGGCTCATATCCTAGTCATGCCACTTGCAAGCTTTGCGTCTTTTAAAAGCAAATTATTTTCTCTTTGCCTGTGCTTCTGGTTAAATTTATGCTTAAAGTGACCATATAATTTATGATAAGAGTCTGCTGGACAAGAGATGAAACCATGTATGTGAAACGAATACTATTTAAGTGTAAAATATTATGGAAATATATTATTTTAACCAAAGATTATATCATAGCAATTGATAATGCTGTGCTTTATAGGAACAGGTATGACCTTAGTGATTGATATAAGTACTGATTTAAATGGTTTTATGTCTTACAAAATGGGGATAGCTATCTTATATACCTTGGGGCTACCAAAATATTATAAAATATAATTGGCTACTGACACAGTGACTGCAACAAAGTTCTCAAACACAGCAATGATTGTGAGGATGGCATGGGACTGGGCAATACTGTGTTCAATTATACACAAGGTCTCTATGAACGGGACACAACTTGATGGTATCTAACAACAAAAACATTTTTAAAATTTAAGATAATATAGTAAACATATAGATAATTGGCTATCTTCTCCTTCCACAGTATTTTTGGTACGAAATTTGAAGTGCTTGTTGAATAGTGTGGATGACTTAGAATACGGGGTGTAGTCATAGGGAAGCAATTTGGATCCTAGTCTTTATGACTTGATATATTTTCCAGTACCCTGCTGGCACTTTCAAAAGTAGCTTGTAGTTTTACCTTTTGCCAGTAGATGGGGATATTTACATGAAGGTAGAGCGTAATAAACTCAACCCCAAACCAAACTCCCTCCCATTGAGCCTACTCATGAGTGAGTAAAGGCTTGGAAAAATGAAACTTGAAGACTAAATAAATGTGCTTGGAATAAATGGAGTTGAAGAATTAGAAAAGTGACTCGGTTCTGATGAAAATCCCATAGTTTAATGTTTGCTTTCTTATATAAAGGCTTTATTTGGTAAATATGATAGGAATAAATATAAAAATTATTTTTACATATATTTTAATTACAAACAATTCTACTTTTATTTTTTGTGATCTTACATCATTATGCTTTAAATACATTCTTGTTCTCCAGTGAAGAAAACTTATTGATTTAAAGTTTGGAGCTTTTTAAATGTTGAACTTTGGAGATAGTTCTTTAGAGAAAAAGGAAGAAGGGTAGAGGAAATTTTATTAAAAAGAAATAAAATTGCATTTGATATATTAATAGTACCATGCTTAGTACAGTACTTAGTACACAGTGCATTCTCAAATATTTTTGAATTAGAGAATGATTCTGTTTTGAGGGTTGTTATATAAGTCAGTTACAAATCACAATAATATTATATATATACATAGGTAAGTAAAAAAGTAGTGCTACTGGGGTTCCAGTTAACCCATGGACGTATTTATTTTCAACAAAAGAGGTTTAGACATGTCTCTGTAATCATGGATGGCTGCAGATAAGTTCTCTCAGTAATCTGTATGTTTTATCTTCATTGTTCACTGCCATCCATTGTGGCCCTCTAGGACAGGGTAGAACTACCCCAGTGAATTTTGGAGACTGTAACTCTTTCCCGAAGTAGAAAGTGAAAAAAAAAAAAAGTCTCATCAAAGCAGTGAAGGCATTGATTGGGCCATTTAAACTCAAGGCAGAGAGATGCACAGGATTACAATGGGGACTTATTATGAGGAAGCTTTAAGAAAATTGAAAACTGCATTAATGGGAAAAGGATTAGTTGTATGGAGGAATTTCTTTCCATCATGACAATTCACTTGCTCATTCTTTGAGGGGAAGAGGAGCTGTCCTATAGAAATTTTATTGGGAAACCTTACCCCATCCATCCTACAGCTCTGATAATTTGTCCCTTCAGATTCTTTTTGCTCCTAAAACTCCAAGAACATTTCAAAAGAACACAATTGGAGGCCTTCTAGAATGCCCCAAATTACCATTTTGACATTATGTAAATTGAAGAGCACAGAATTCTTGGGAAGGAAGGTTAAAGAAATGGAAATACTGCTTTTAAAAGTGTATAGACCTAAGTGGAGGATATAAGAAACAATTACTTCTCATTTTGATATTGTTTAATAAAGGCTTATAGCATTTTATAGTAATAATTTTTGACTTCTCTCACAATTGAATTCAATTGAAACACTGGTTTGTCCTGCACCATCCTCATAATCATTACATTTTAGTCCATTGTTGCAGCCAATGGTACCAGTTCATCTTGTTGAGGATCTTCCTCGCTCTCTCTTTTTTTTGGGGGGGAGGTGGGGAATGGGGGTGACTTTCTGCTTAACCAAGCATGATGGATAGATCCCTCCTGACATGACCAAAGTATGTGAGATGAAGACTTTTTATCTTCACCTCTAAGGAGCATTTTTGACTATACCTTTTCCAAGACAGATTAGTTCATTCTTCTGGTAGTCCATAGGATATTCAATTTTCTTTCCAAACAAATTCCAAGGCATCAATTCTTATTTGACTAGTGAGATTGAAAACTTACATGGTCTTAAGGAACTTGTTTTAAAGAAATAATGGGGTCAACTTGATAATAAAACAGTACTAAAGATATTAGGCTGATCCACTGCCATTGGGTTGATTCTAATTTACAGCGACCTTGTAGGACAGACTAGAACTGCACCTCAGGGTTTTTATAAATCTTAATGGAAGCAGACAGTCTCGTCTTTTCTCTCAGAGCAATTTGTGGGTTTGAATTGCCAACCCTGTGGTTAGCAGCCCAATGTTAAACCCTTTTTGCCACCAGGCCTTCTTTAGGTCTGTGGTATTTATTAATATTTAACTCATGAATAGACCTCTTTTCCTTAGTTGACTATGGTAAGTGCTTTTACTGTATTCTAACAAAGTAAAGACCAATCTTACGGTCACTGGGGGAAATAAATTTGGTTGTGGAGTGTCACCCAAGAAAACCCAGATAGTCTGGCAATGTAGGGCAGATAGTTAAAAATTTTTTAGTGTTCTGTTTCACACGACACTCTACTTTTTCAAGTATGAAGCTTTATAATTCATTGCAGTGACCTCACAGCCAGTACTGATGATTATATATTGTGGAAGTTAACAGGTTACATACAATTCAGGTGGAAATGCTCAGGATAAAATTGTTCAGTCAGTACATGTTACAAAGTTCTTTTAGGGCTGCTAAAAAATGCTCAAAAAGGGCTTGCCATTCTATCAAAAGTCTTAGCCCAAAGGTACTACAGGCACCCCACTCCATAGGCCAGCCTCCTGCCCCAAAGCACTCAGATTTGCTTGCTCTTTGCGCTGGGAGGTCCACCGCTCTGTCTCGTGCTCTGGCTCCTGCTTCTGATGCTGCTTCTCTGCATTTCTTTTCTTTGACAGTTGTCTTCTGAATCAAGGAGGTTCATTGCTTAGGGATTTCGTGGTCCAGAGGATGCTTTCCACGTCTGGCTTTTGAATGTCTACCCTTTTCTCCCCTTCTGCGATGGCTCATTTTCTATTGCAGCAGAATGGCAATCAAATTGAATCCTGTTAACAAGCACTCATAACTGAATCCTTCTCCCACCTTCTGCCCAGCCTTATCAGGATAAAGTCATTTGGTGGGAGTTTCAGAGATTATGCCTGGAAGAGCCACTGCTGCCCTGTGAGAGTTCCATAGATTTCCCCTCATCCCCCTGTTTTAATTGTGAGAGAGATATAGCTCTCTAAATTGGGGTGCACACACGTAAACATTACCCAATTACATTCATAATGTGCAATTATTATCACCATTCATAGAAACTTAGTGCTCCCTAAGTTCTGACTCCAGCTTGGTAACCACCAGTAAACTTGGTTATTTGCATTTGTGTATTTCACATACTAGACATATATAGGGGGTTAGATAATGAGTTAAAGTTTACTGTGCCAACTTGACCTTTAAACACATGTGGGGTTAATTGAAGGGTAGAGAGGAAAATGGCTCAGTGAGCCTTGACTTTCCAGTTCTCAGGTCTCTTTGTGGTGGTCGGACCAGGGTGTAGGTTCACTTCCTGCAAGACATCCTCAAGGAGAAGCCGCATGGACCTACCCTGATGCAGCCCTGGGTGCTGGAGCAGCTGTGTGGAAATTCCTGCCAGCCCTGAGATGCTTGCACATTCACTGACTCGGCTTTCCTCCTGCAGTTGGCGTCATGGTGTGTGTTTTGTGAGATGGAGGAGGACTTTGTGGATTCGTGTCGGGTTAATGTTAGACTTGTGGGTTTGGGCAGCACTGGGTTGGGATGGTTCTTGATATGCACTTAACCTTTATATAAAACTCTCTCTTAGACATGAGTTTCTGTGTATTTGTTTCTCTAAAGTACCCAGACTAACACATATAATGCCCTTCCGTGACTGACTTATTTCATTTAGCATAATGGTTTCAGGATTCATTCATATTGTAGCTTATATTAGGACTGACTTCTGTTTATAGCTGAGTTAAGTAGTCCATTGTACGGATATATAGGTTGTCCCAACTTATGTTGGGATTCCATTTTGATGCTCCATCACAAGTCAGTGAAACCCTTTTTTTAATTACAGTTTTATTATTGCATTTTACTTAACTGTGTCTTTATACACCTGATCTTTGTCTTTGGGGGGGGGGTTGGGACCATTACATACAAACCTACAGATATCTTTTAATACATACATAAACAGCAACATTAAAATTTCATTCGCACAATAAAGAACAATTAAGCAAGATTGCCTTTTTATCAGTGTGGTAATAACTCCACTGTGGGAGGTACTACATCATCTGGATTGTTCCTGTGAATAATCATAAGTTTTCCTAGTCACAAAATAAGTGAGGGTTGTTTGGACGGTCATTTTTCTTTTTTTCTTCATACATCTTGCTGTGACGGCTCATTGCTTCCCAAATCTGCCTGGTCTACTTTAGCAAAGTAATCAGCATTTGGGTCCATGTTTTAAAATAAGTTAAGTCCCTGCTTTAGTTCAGAAAAAACTTCAGCTAATTCTTTCATGTTAGAGAGAGCGAGCGAGCTTCTCCCCTCCGTTATTTCTCCAGCTTTTATTTTCTCTCCAAAATGCATTCAACTCTGGTCTGTCACTTCCTCTTCATGATCTGTAAGTTGTAAGTACAGTTCATCATAACTTGAATATATTGTCAGTCAAGGACTGCCTGTGTCATATTTTTTTCATCTCTTGTCTTTATAGGTGTTTGAAACCAGTGAAGGGGGGATTTTTTTCTTTTAATTTTACAAACAGGAATAGTAAAAGTATTTTTAAGGTAAACAATCTGCACAACTATTCTAGTCTTAGGAAATAAGTATGGATGCACCAAAAGTCCTTTGTAATCAAATCTGAGCCATTATAAGTATTTATTACTTTAAAATGGGATGGGTGGTGATATTTCAAGCTTCTTCTGATTTGTGATTTAGTTAACCCTTAGTCCACTTTCTCTAGCCAGAAAGAGGACCTGTAAGGGTGGCGAAAAATGAAAAACTGATTTAAGGAATACTTGTTGAAAGTCTCTTATGTACCTAATACTGAATTTAAATCTGTTAACTGTTCAGGGGCTCTGAGATTTGAAGAAATGTATAGGACCCTGACCTTGCTTTTAGGGAACTTGCAGTATAAATAAATGAAGGGACAAGGCTTGTTGTATCAAATAACTTAGTAGTCAATGCTAGGTTTGGGGTACATTCAATGAGTGCCGAAGTGATTGAGTGAAATGCAAGAGTGAATGCTTAAGGCCTTTAGTTTCCAGGTTCTAAAATTGACCAGCCTTTCATACTTTCTTCTTTCCACTTTACAAAAGAAACGTACATCTCTCTTGGGTGGGAGTGGGGGGGGGGGAAGGAGAAAAGTCTTCAATCATCACAAATAATAAAACATTGACTTTTAAGGTGCCCCCCCAAAAATTCGTCAGGATGTTGACAAAGAAGCAGGTAGCATCTTTTCATAAATCAAGTGCTTTGTAATCTTTTAATTTTAACCAGATTGAAGAATCTGATTAAATTATGTCTAATCATGAAAGACATTTTTATGGGGAAAGATAGAGAAATAAAACAAATACCATTTTTCCAGAAAATTAAAATTAAAAATCAAGATTATTATTATTTTTTATTTTAGGGGCATGTAATTAAAAAAATTCAAAGAACTTAATGAAGTTACCATAACCTCTTCATTCCCATTTTCTTATTACTGGGAATGTATTTTTCATGTTTGTATCTATAAAAACAAAAAATAGGCATAGAATTTATGCTGATCCCTGAAGAATCTCTGCAATAAATATTTTTCATTCCTGGTATGTGAACTAATTGGAAAAAACAGTACATCTCATTAAGAGATGCTTGTCCATTCTGCCTCCTTTCCCCTCCTCTTCTTCCTCATACTTGGTTTGAAGATCTGAAAGGTCAACACTCTGTGATAAGTTGGTATCTTTCAAGTCTCTTTTAAAACTTAGTTACCCCCTCATTTTTCCCTTTGACTTTGCTTTTTCTTAAAATGTATGATTATAGAAACCAGGTCATATATTCTCTGGTGTTTTCTACTCTGGATTTTGTTGATTGCCTCCTATATGCCTTGTGTTTTCTGCAAAAAGGTACTTAGAGGCATGGCTTTTCTTTTTTTTTTTTAAGATTACTTCATTGTGTGCTCAAAAAAAATTAAACACAGCCAGAGTCAATTCCAACTCATATCTACCCTATTTAGGGCTTCTGAGACTATAAATCTTTATCGGAGCAGACAGCCTTGTCTTTCTCTTATGGAGCAGTTAGTGGTTCTAAACCCTTGACTTTCAGTGAGCAGTCCAGTGCTTATCCCACAGTGCCACCAGAGCTCCTGTGGGAGCTCCTTAAAAAAAAAACCCAAAAAACCCTGCCATCCAGTCGATGGAACAGAACTGCCCCTATGGATTTCTAAGACAGTAACTCTTTACAGGAGTAGAAAGCCTCATCTTTCTCTTGAGGAGTGGCTGGTGATTTTGAACTACTGACCTTGTGGTTAGCAGCCTTATGTATAGCCCAATAAGCCACCATGGTATAAGTATTTGCTTGTTTATTTTTATGATAATAGTGGTCCTTGATCTTTACTAGATTTATTATTTTATTAGAGGTTTGGTATTACTTTATTAGCTGGGCTACTTTTACCAGGGCTTCTTTGTAGGCTACTTCTAGAGGACTTTTCCTTACCAGTTTTACTCTGTGGTACAGCTCATACAGGAACAGCAGGTTAAATACTCCTTTCCCTTTACCAGTTATCAGAATAAAAAATTGGTTTCCAGGCTTTCTTTAAATGCCCTCTTGGATCTTAACATTTGAATTAGTTTAATCCATTGCAGTTAGCTCTCTGATTGATGAACAAATTGTATTGTCTTTGGTGGGGATGACAAGTTAGCTCCTGAGTTCTTTGGTAGGAGTCCAATAATTATTTGACAGCGTCTTTGCTTTGTGGTATAACAAAAAATTTCAGGCTATTCTCATTTTCTCCCCCAGCTCTGGAATCAGCCATTTCCCCCCAATGGTATTTGGAGACTAAAATCTGATGCTGAAGCAACAGGGGACCACTGGAAAAAAATTTTAGCAGGCAAAGAAGAAAATGAGATTAACATTTTAGATAGAGCTATTTAGAGAAAGTGTAGATCCATTGAAGGAATCATGACAGTGTAGTGATTATGTGTTGGGCTACTACTAACCACAAGCTTGACAGTTCAAAACCACCACCTGAGGGAGGGAGTGTGGGGAAGAGAAGGAGGGGGTAAAAATGAGCTGATAGCAAGGACTCAAGTAGGGGAAAAAAATGTTTTGAGAATGGTGGTGGCAACAAATGTACAAATGTGCTGGACACAATGGATGGATGTATGGATTGCGATAAGAACTGTAGGAGCCCCCAATAAAATGATTTAAAATAATAAATAAATGATGCTGGGGAAAAACAAACAAACAAACAAAAAAACCACCACCTGGTCCTAGGGAAAAAGATGAGACTGTCTACTCCTATAAAGGGTTACAGTCTCAGAAACCTATAGGGGCATTCTATAGGACAGGCGTCCTCAAACTGCGGCCCGCGGGCCACATGCGGCCCTCCAAGGACATTTATCCAGCCCGCTGGGTGTTTTTGCCCTGTTTGTTTTTTTTTACTTCAAAATTAAAGATATATGCAGTGTGCATAGGAATTTGTTCATAGTTTTTTTTTTTAACTATAGTCCGGCCCTCCAACGGGTCTGAGGGACAGTGAACTGACCCCCTGTTTAAAAAAGTTTGAGGACCCCTGCTATAGGGTCTCTAAGGCTTTCTATTCTTGTAAAGATTTACAGTTCTAGAAACAAATGGAAAAGTGTTTTTGATAGTGAGTTTGAGCTTAAAGGTCCATTGTTAATATTTTGTACCATTGAGTCAATTCTGACTCTTAGCAATCCGGTAGGACAGAGTAAAACAGCCATATAAGATTTCCTAGGCTGCAGCCTTCTTGGAAAGAGCTCTGGTTGCACAGTCTTGGTTGTTAGCTGAAAGGTCAGTTGTTTGAGATCACTAGCTGCCCCTCTGCAGAATGAAAATGTGACAGTGTGCTTCTGTAAATAATTATATAGTCTTGGAAATCCCGTATGGCAGGGGTGTCAAACTGGCAGCCCGTGGGCTGCTTGTGCGCCCCGAGGTAATTTTTTGTGACCCACAATGCTCTGAAATAAAATGAAAATAGAAAAAAATTGTTCTGAAGAAAATAGCACTTAAGGGAGATCGAGGCAATACTGTCCCCACAATTCCCTCGTTACATTTTATTTCAGAGCACTATGAGTTGGAATCAACAGTAACGGTTTTAATCTTTATGGGAAGAAAGCACCAACTATTTTCTATTTTCTGTGGAGCCATTGGTGGGTCTGAACCTTTCAGTTAACAGCCAAGCACTTTATCATTGTGCCATCAAATAACTCACTGTCATTGAGTTGATGCTTACTCATAGTGACCCTATAAGACAGTGTAGAATTGCCCCTGTACATTTCTCAAGCTGTTAAGTCTTTTCAAGGTGGGTGGGCACCTCAGTTTGTTGTCTTGGTTGTCAATTTGAACAGATTTTAGTATTGAAACCTTAAATAAAATGTAGGGGATTGGATTACAAGGGGGTACCAAAAATTTCACAAAAAAGCAGAATTACTTTTTCAAAGCTAGTATTTTAAATTCTTTTATACAACAAAACAATCTTATTACCTTCAAAGTACTCTCCATTACACTTACTACATTTTCAAATTTGTGATTCTAGTCTCAGAAAGTTTTCTTTTTTCCCTTTTTTTCCCCCCTCAGAAACATTTTTCAAACTCAACCATTTGGATGACTGGCAGCACCTCCCTTGTTTTTTTCTTCATTTCTTCTATGTCATCAAATCTCTGCCCTTTCAGGTCCCTTTCATTCATGCACACTTAAGTCCCAAGGAGTGAGGTCAGGTGAATAAGGTTCCAGCGTCAAGAGAGTCATGCTGCTTTTTTTTGCCAAAAACTGGTGCACTGAGATAGCTGCATGAGCAGGTGCATTGTCATGGTGGCAGAACAGGTCCCTAGTCTGCCACAAATCAGGCCTTTTTTGCTGCACACTGTTACGCAATCTTTTCAGAACCTCTAATAGCATGTTTGATTAACATTCTGACCTGGTGGAACGAACTCCAAATGCATACTAGAAAACATTTTTTGTCGTTTGGGTGGTTAACGGAAGTCCAGACGAAGTTTGTCATAAACATTTCACCTTTTTTGAGATGAGAAAACCACTCCTACACTTGAATTTTCCCTATAGCGCTGTCCTTGTAAGCTGTGTTCAATTTCACAGCGGCACACTTTTCTATCGGCCATTATTAAAAACGAGATTGTAGCCGAACTGCTTTTATGAAAATTTCACTATGACCAGAGAGAACCTTCTCAGGCGATGCCACTGGTATACTAACTCAGAGCAAGTTGCTTGATGCTTGCTGTGTTGGACAGGGTTCTCTAGAGAGACAAACCAGATTGCTGGTAATTATATATACATATATTTATAAAGATAGGTATATAATTCAAGAAATGAACCGTTAAATTATATACAGATAGATAATACAAGAAATTAACAGTTAAATTATAAAGCAGTCCTTTAAGGCTTGAGAGCTGCCAGTTGCCAGTCCCCTTCTGTAGAGAGAGCTGGGCTATATATACCCAGGTAGCAAACAGCAAGGCAGGTCCCCAACTGTCATCAACTGTTGGTCCCCAGCTCCAGAGATAAACATTCCAATCGTGTGGGCTTGAAGGGACCTCACCTTACACTGACACAGTCCACAGGCTAGGCATCCCACAGGTAGTGTACCCCTTTAAACTGAGGCACAGAACAAGCAAGCCATTTATCCCTCTGCCCTTCAGTTAATCCTACTTGTGTTTATTGGCCAGGCTGGCACAATAAACTATAGCACTTGCCTAGTGGGAAAAATTCAAAGTACAAAATCTCTGCCCAGCGCAATTCTGGGTTTTTTTTTTTTTTGGGAGGGGGGTACTGCCTCTTACATACAATGTATTAGAATGTAGTACATTGTATGTAATACATTGAATTAGATACATATTCTCAAGCTTTTAGTTAATTTTGGAAGTACAGTTTAAAGACTGTGTATAATACCTGTTAGGCTGAGTTCTCTAGAGAAGCAAAACCATGTTTAATTCAAGTAATCCCAGTGATCCAAATTCATCCCTAGACTCAAGTGACTCTAATCTCCAGGTAGAGAAACTTGAGCAAAAATAAGGGGTCTATAAAGTACAGAGCTCTGCACGGGGCATGGAGAAACACTTGAGGTGGGATTGCAGAGTGTCTTAAGTGATAGGCTGATGAGTTTGGATTTTTCCACTAGGTACTCAGGAGTTACTAAACATTTCCAGGCAAGGGAGGAACCTTGGACTGATAATTGATTCTCCATTCCTTCCAAGCCAGTTAATTGTCAAGCCCTGCTCATTTCCTTTGAAATTTCTCTTGACCCATCCCTTTCTTTTCCATTCTTACTCATAATTTAGTATCATTATTTAGTTCTTAGCTTCATACTGACATAGTTGCTATAGTTAACAAATAAATGATTTCTTTGCTTCTGGCTCTCTCGGCTGCAGTCCACTGTAGACATTACTATCAGATAAGTGTTAACTAGGATATGATGATGTTGGTCATATTTTTCCATTGCTTAGAAACTTTTGATAGCTTCCTAATATTAACAGGATAAGATTCAGACTCGGAACCGATTACAAAGATCTACATGTGACCTCCTCCCTGGGGGACGGACAACAGAAAAGTGGGTGAAGGGAGACATCGGACAGGGCAAGATATGACAAAATAATACTTTATATTATCAAGGGCTCATGAGGGAGGGGAAAGCAGGGAGGAAGGGGAAAAAATGAGAACCTGATGCTAGGTGCTTAAGTGGAGAGCAAATGTTTTGAGAATGATGAGGGCAATGAATGTACAGATGCGCTTTACACAATTGATGTATGTAGGGATTGTGATAAGAGTTGTAAGAGCCCCTAATAAAACGATTAAAAAATAAAATAAAACCCTCAAAAAAAAACAGGCACATAAAAAGATTCAGACTCTGTAGCCAAGTCTACATTTAAGCCTTATCTCTTTTTCTTTAGAAGCCCTGGTGGCATAGTGGGTTACTTGTTGGCCCACTACCCATAAACTCGGCAGTTCAAAATGCCCATTCCACAGGAGAAAGATGAGCTTTTTACTTCATAAAGATTTAGTCCTGGAAACCCACAGGGGCAGTTTTACCTGTCCTATAGGGTCTCTGTGAGTTCAGATTGACTTTAGGGCAGTGAGTTTTGAGTTTTCCTTTATTTAAACTGAGGTTCTAACAAACTTGTCATGTTCCTTTTATTAATAATACATCATTTTATTGGGGGCTCTTATAACAATCCATACATCAATTGTATCAAGCACATTTGTACATATGTTGCCATTATCATTTTCACTTTCTACTTGAGCCCTTGGTATCAGTTCCTCTTTTTTCCCCTCCCTACCCCACCCTCCCACCCTTGTGAACCCTTGATAAATTATAAATCATTTTTATTTTCATATCTTACACTGCTGTCTCATTTCACCCACATTTCTGTTCATCCCCCGGTGGGTGGGGGGTGTTTAAACACCCATCATTGCAATTTGTTTCCCTTTTCTCCCCCTTCTTCCCCTACCTTTCCCCAACCCTCATGGTATCACTACTCCCATTACTGTTCCTAAGAGGTTTATCTGTCCTGGATTCCGTATGTCCAGAGCTCTTATCTGTACTAGCATACATGCTCTGGTCTAGCCAGATTTGTAAAATAGAACTGGGGTCATAGTGGGGGGAAGGGGGGAAACATTAAAGAATTAAAGGAATGTTGTGTGTTTTGTCGGTGCTATACTGCACCCTGTCTTGCCTGTCCCTTCCATGAGGGGATGCCCAATTTGACATGTTCCTTTAATCCTTGTCATTTAAACATTTTATTTTTTTCACTTAAAAAAATCTATGCCTGTTTCTTTCTTCCTCTTTGATTGACTTTAAGTTAGATCGTCTCTACTGGTTATAAGTTTTACCATCCTTCAAAGGTCAGTGAAAGTTGTACTTTGCTTATATTACTTCTTCAAATAATTTAGAAGCGAGTTTGCTATCTCAAGACTCCTTGATGGTACCAAGAGGCACTTGTCATACGTTGCACTCTGCTTGTGTGCCTTAACTGCCTTAACAGGTTATTTTAATGGTTTGTTTCCATACACAGTACCTTCATACACATGTGTAGGTGATAGATATTCTGTTACTTGAGCTTGCTTATTTTAAATTATCCTTTGTCCTGACTATAAATGTTTTTGTGCTTAGTTTGACAGCTACAGGCAGTCCCTGGGTTATGAATAAGTTCTTTTCCCAGTCTGTCTTTATACTGAATTTGTATGTAAGTCAGAACAGTTAAGTATGATATTGTATCTAGTGTCAGTCAGATACTTGTCTTAATATATAGGGGTACCTTTCTGTGCATAAAAAATTAAACACTTGTGCTCATTGGTGCTCACCAAGGCTTGGTCCTTACTACATGGTTCTGGCCTGCCCACGTGAGCAAGAGAAGGAGGGCTGGTTTGGGGGTGTCCTGTCCAAGTGGCCCCAGGACTCCACGGTTTCCAGGCCAACATGCATGTCTCTAGGCTACCACTGTGTACTTGTAAGAGGCAGCCTCATTCTGGTTGTGACTGACTGGTTCCCTGGTTTCCTCGTCGGGGGAAAAAAAAAACCCAGACACTTTTTGTTTTGATATGCATGGTGAAGTAGTGCCCCTTTATTAGGGATCAGGGTATGTGCACAGATTTTATTATAGGCTTTATGGGTTTAGTTGGTAACTGAGTTATATAGTCAGTTGTTGTAATCCTTGAGTACCGCTTGTAATTTGTAGTTGTTTTGTTTCTTAGTCAGTGATTCCCAACTAGACTATAACGTTCTCATGTGTAGGAAATATGAAGGGGCTTTGAAAAGTGTGTGGAAATATTCCATTATCTTTTAATTCCAGTTTTACACACACTTTATGAAGCCCCTTCCTCCCAATTCCACCACAATGTGTGCATAGTGTTGATTTTTGACATTTTTATTGGCATGTAGTTCTCATCATACAGTTCAATAGGTCAGTCACATCAAGAAAAGTTGTACAATATACATGTTTTTAGTCTTTTAAAATAATGCGGAGGTGTTCCTGTCTAGCATAAGGTGTTTGAGAATTGATTGTTGAACTTGAGTTTTTCGTATACTGTGAAAAAAAATCAAAACCTGTTTTTCAGAATGCTAAAAACACATTATTTGTATGAAAAAGAAATAAGCACAAATATGGGATTTCTAGAGCCTTAGATCAGTTATAAATATAAATAAGTATAAATAAAACATGCAAGAACTTGATAGAAAAATAGATTTAGAGTGCTTGTCTAGTTTTATATAACAGACAAATTATAAGATGTGGAATAAAATTGCAGATGTAGGCTATTTTTGCAGTGTACTTTAGCATTTTCTTTTCAATTCAGAAGTTTTAAAACTAGTTAGAGAACAAAAGTATAAAACAATTTGGCGCTTAACAAACAATAATTTAGATTAGAAACAAGTAAATCTCACTCACTTACCATTAAAAAAGATGCAAATGTTTGAATCTAAATTATTTAAAAATAGAGAAAGTTGGAAAGGTTAAACATTTTAATTTTTATTTTAAAAATTATACAAGAATTATATGTCTACATACTCATTGTAAAAACATAGAAGTTAAAGCATAAAAAGTAAGGCACTGTGGCAGCACTGTGGTTGAATGCTTAGCTGCTAATTGAAAGGGCAGCTGTTCAAATCCACCAGCTAGCTGCTCCACAGAGCAAGGTGTGGTAGTGTGCTTCTTGAAAGATTACAACCTTGGAAACCCTATGGGGTAGTCCTACCCTGTTTGTAGTGTCACTGTGAGTTGGAGTAAAAGGCAGTGGACAGAAGAAAAAGTATAAATTCCTCTCACTCTTTGCTCCAGCAGTAGTCACTGTTCAGGTAGATCAGTCTATACATTTTCACAATTTGTTCTATACATTTGACATATACATATACAGTACACTACGTGGGATCCCCCCCCCCAGGAGTTAGTTAGGTTTTATATATATAATATTAAACATGAAATAGAATATCATTGTCCCGTGTTTCTCTGACTTGTTTTGCTCACTTAATTTACCCTGAAATTGCTCACTTTAAACCATGGTATGGGTCGTATTAGCCTTAAGCAAGATTCAAAAAAGAGGACTATTGCTTAGGCTTCTATTGTTAAACATTACGTTGTTTCTTTTTGGTAGTTATACACTGTAATCTGGTGAACATTCTTGTGTACTTATCTTTGAGTTTATATTTAAATCTGCCTACAGGACATATATTCCTAGAACTTGGATTGCTGAATCATAGGACAGTCATATTTTGACTATTGTATACAGATAAATTTCCCTAAGAAATATTGCATTTCCTCCAAATAGAATGTATTAATTTGCATTCGTGGCAATATACAATGTTTGTTCTCTTCTAACTCTGAATTTACTGAATTCTTGCAGATTTTAATTTTTTGACTGTTGAATTAAATATGCTGGTATGTTTAATTTTCTTTTTTGGTGTTTAATTTTTTTGATTCCTAGTAAGGCAATCTTATTTTCATTCGCCATTTCTACTTATGTGAATGTTACAGTTATGTTGTTTTAGCCATTTTAAAATTAACCATTACACCACCAGGGCTTTTTTTACTGTGATAGAAAACAACAACAAAACGAAACCCACTTTCATCAAGTTGATTTCCGACTCACAGTGATCCTATATTACCCAAAACCAAACCTTCTGCCATCGAGTCATTGCTGACTCACAGCGACGCCATATGGGTTTCTGAGATTGGAACTGTTTACGGGAGTAGAAAGCCCAGTGTCTCTTAGAGGAATTGATAGTGGTTTCATAATACTGTGATGAACAGATTTCTGCTACTGCACTTGACAATTTGGTATTTTTCTTTTATAGTGAATCAACCATCACTTTGTTTGCCTCATTTTGAGTCTTTATGTGTCTAAGAAGATGATAATTACAAGTGTTGAAACAGACTAAGTTGCAATTTCTGAAATTGTTTTAGAAGATCACATTTCCATGACAGAAAAGCTTTTACATGTTGGTATTTGCTGGTAATTTTATGAACTACCTTTAATATCTTGAATTTGAAGTTATTCTCAGTTTCAGAAAATGTCTCCTGTTGCCTGAATGGATGTGCATCCATTTATTCTGCTGTCGTAGCAGTCCCTGAATATTGTATTGTAGTTCTTTGGATCAGTGGAAAGGCTAATAAGGCAGTCTACCCTTCTGAAGATCACTTGGCAGTTGTGGTGATAAAAAATTACTCATAATATTTCAGTGGTGTACACAAATGATTTTCATTGTGGGTGAAGTGCTCACACCTCGGGAGAAAGATGAGGTTGTCCTGGAAGAAATTTAGTTTCAGAAACCCTATTTAGGTTTCAGTGAGTCAAAATTGACTGAATGGTAATGAGTTTTTGGTTTGGTATCCATGTCTAAGTCACGTGATAGTCTTTAAAAAAATCATTTTATTGGGGACTCTTACAACTCTTATCACAATCCATACACATCCATTGTGTCAAGCATATTTGTACACACGTTGCTGTCATCATTTCCAAAACATATTCTTTCTACTTGAGCCCTTGGTATCAGCTTCTAATTTTCCCCTCTCCCACCCTCCGTCCCTCATGAACCCATGATAATTTATAAGTCTCCGCCCCACTCCATGTCTTACACTGACTGGGGTCTCCCTTTACCTACTTTTCTGTTGTTCATCCCTCTAGGAAAGGGTTATATGTAGAACATTGTGATCGGTTCCCGCTTCCCCTTCTCCTCCTGGTATCTCTATTCTCATTACTGGTTCGAGAAGTTTATCTGTCCTAGATTCCCTGTGTTCCCAGCTCTTATCTGTAGCAGTGTACATGGTCTGCTCTAGCCATATTTGTAAGGTTGAATTGAGGTCCTGACAGTTGGGAGTAGGAAACATTAAAGAACTAGAGGAAAGTTGTATGTTTTGTCAGTGCTATACTGCACCCTGAATGGCTCGTCTCTCTTGTGACACTTCTATAAGGGGATATCCAATTGTCTACAGATGGGCTTTGGGTCTCCATTCAGTGTTCCCCATTATTCACATTGATAGGATTTTTTGTTCTGGATCTTTGATGCTTGATCCCTCATCCCATCAACACCTCTTGGTCACATAGGTTGATGTGCTTCTTCCATGTGGGCTTTGTTGCTTCTGAGCTAGATGACTGCTTCTGAGCTAGAGAAAAGGCTTTATCTTCAAGCCTTTTAGACCCCAGATGCTGTATCTTTTGATAGCTGGGCACCATCAGCTTTCCTCACCACATTTGCTTATGCACCTATTTTGTCTTCAACAATTATGTCAGGAAGGTGAGCATCATGGAATGCCAGCTTATTAGAACAAAGTGTTTTTGCATTGAGGGAGTATTTGAGTCGAGGCCCAATCTGCTACTTTAATACTTAACATATGAATATATGTACATAGATCTATTCCCCTATCGTTAAATATGTTTACATATGTACATGCCTATATTTGAACCTCTATAAATGTCCTTTACTTTCTAGTTTTGTCCTCTATTTCCTTTTACTTTCCTCTTGTCCTACTATCATGTTGGGCCTTCATTTGGGTTTTAGTAATTCTCCTCACATTGCCCTTAATTAAGCCCCACCAGGTATCCTACTCTCATCATCAATTTTAGATCACTTGTTCCCCTGCCCCTGGATTTGTTAACTCCCACTTCTTCCCCACACCCCAACTCCCTCTCTTCTGTGTCTCCCCCCATTCCCCCAACACTCAGTCTGTTGTTAACTCCTCTGGATTGTTTATCCCACCTATCTTATCTAGGTAGATATGCAGAGACAATAAGTGTAAAAATAAGACAAAGCCAAACAAAACAAAAGAAAAAACAAAATAACAAAAATACCAATGACAAAAAGTCTATAAATAGTTCTGTGGATTTCTCTCAAGTTATCTCCCCCAAATATTTGCCAAACCTAAGATGCTACTTGCTACACATGGCAAACGACTGTACACTTGGAAGTCAATGCAAGCAGGTCCTAGGTTATTCTCCCTGGGGATTATCAGCCATCTAAACCAGTCAGACTGTATAGTCTGTCCCACCCTAAGTAGGGCCCACTCTCTTCTGATACGGATAGTAGATTGTTTTCCTCAATGAGAGCCCAGCGAGATGAAGCCCACTCAAGGGTGACAAGGTTAGGCTGCCTTATTGAGTCTAAGGTCCAACCATCTTGTCACATGTGTACCCCTAGTCCCTCCCCTTCCCATTGCGTGTACACCCCTAGCTCATCCCCTTCCTATTGCGTGTACACCCCTAACTTACCCCCTTCCTGTTATGTGTGTATGCCTACTGTACAGCCTCTTCCTGTGATGTGTGTGATTACCTGTAATTACGCCCATAAGTATATATAGGACTTGGCCAAAAATAGAGACTCTCCTGCCCTCTCTGTCTATGCTGTGCCATGGACTTGGCTGGTAAGATCATGGCTGTTCAGGAGGTGAGCATGCTACCATGAAATGTGTCTGACTCCTTTATTTTACCTTCTCTTCTCTCTCTCTTATTCTCTATAACTTTACTATAATCTTTATATGTCATAACCATAGAATTGCGCCTAGAAGGACCCGTGATAGTTTGAGCGGCTGGTTTTCCCCACAAAGTTCCAGGTCTGTTTATTGACCTTCAGGAGTGTTTTCCAGTGGAGCCTGATGGGGTGCCATGCTCTGGCCGCAAAGTCTATTTTTGGTTTTCCCCAGGGATTTCATTGTTTTGCTCTCCTTGCATACCCTTAGTGTTTTGCCCCAGTGTGATGGGGTCAAATCAGACAGTTCCCCCACTGCGTCTTCAGTGTTGTCACCTGTAGGGATGACCATCTTATGATTACAGCTATGTCTTGAAGACATGGTGGGGCTCCATTCTAGACTACTGCAATACTGTTACTATCATAGTAAAGCAAATTTTTCTGAGTGCATATAAAAGTGATGCTAACACTGTACTGTAATCTTTTAAGTTTGCAAAAGCATTATGAAAAAGTTTGAAATATTCTGAAAATTACCAAAATGTGACTGATGTAAAGTGAGCAGTATTGTTGGAAAAAACACCTGTAAAACTGGATGCAGGGTTGCACAAATCTTCAATTTCTTAAACAAAAACAACTTTCAGTATTTGTGAAGTACAGTAAAATGAAGTGTGCCTACATAAGGGCTTTGTAGTTTACTTTGGTTTCTGGTAGGGCTGTAACCCTCCTCATAACTCTTGTGTTTTCCTAGCTATCCTTTCATGTTATTTTTATATGAGCTTAAGTAACAGTTTCTCTACTTCCAGAAAAGGGTGACTGATATTTTTATTGAGATTCTATTTAACAGTAAATTTACATAGAAACAATATTTTGATGATGAGACATCATGAACAAAAAGAGGGATTTAATTTTTAAAGTCACATTTCATCATTTCATTGTGATTAGTGTACAATATTTCTACTTTATTTAATTTTGTGATTAAAAAAAAACATTGTGTGTTAGTGGTCCTAACACATGAAGGTATTACAAAACGTTTGTGGGACAATTCTATTTTCTTTTACTTCCAATTTTCCACAAATGTTTTGAAGTTACTTCAAATTACTGAAACCACAGGATTGTAGGGAACTAGAGTTTTATTAACACTCATGATGCATCTAATAATTGAAGTTGAGATCTTTCATGTCCTTAAACAGCAAACTAATGATGATTACGTTCTGGAATTTAAGCTGGTAATGAAGTGACTGTCTGGCGTATTACTAATATATTTTAAACGTGTATTTTGGTAAATGACTGTATTCTTTTCTCCAGCTAATCTAAACATTTCACTTGGGATGGAGTGATACTGGGGTGAAGGTGTGTGTGTGGAGGGGGGGCGGGATGGTGGTTGTAGGGGCTCTTCTGTGTTCATAGTTTCTCTTGGGAGCTCCTCTTCTCATACCTAATTTAAGGCACTCAGGATCAACTCCCAATATGTGGGTATTGGAAAAGCTTTCATTAGAGAGTATTTTATTGTAATAATAAATACCATGTATCTTTATTTGACAAGTATTAAGAGGAATTCTTTACTTTAATCATCTCATTTAATCTGTAAAACAGTCCTATGAAGTAAGTGCATAGAATACTATTATGAAAGCTATCATGAATGCTATCATTAGAAAACACTGATCTCACACAGCTTAACTAATTTCTTCAACTATTTTCTCCATCTAATTTCAAAGCTAGTTAAGTGTGAAGGAGCTAGAATTTGAATTCAGGTGTTTCATTCCTTTCTGTAAACTGTTACACTAAATTATTTTGATCTCTTCACAAAGAGGTCTGGAAGTCTTGGAGCAGTTTTTTTTCCCCTCCCCTTCTAAGCAGTTCCTTTTTGTCTCATTTTCCCCCCAGCTGAAAAAAGAAAGGGTAGACAAGAGCATCTAACTTCCTTTAGGATCAGGTTCTAGGTCAAATAATCTAAGTGTGTGTTTTGAATTGAGAAGTTTTTCCACAGTTGACTGAATGGAAGTCAGTTGGAGATTCATTTGGTTCAATTAATAGACATTCCCTGAGAAGGTTCATGTGAGTAGTATGTTGGAGCATAGTTGATTATTAACCATGTGGTGATGATTATACAGGATTCTTTGGCTATCCTAGCTTTAGACATCAGAGCTAATGGAGAAGTTTGAGATTGGTATGATGGCAGTCAAGATTTCTGGAGATGAAAAGGTTTGCCTTTTTGTTGTTGTGTTTTAGGCTTTTGAAAAAGGCGCCTAGTCTTAACATTGGAACAAAGGATAGTGGGTGAGAGATATTGTACGTATGAGGGAGTACCCTCCCCCACAAACAAAAAAAACCAGATTTTTTTTCTCCCAAAGTTATATATTTAAATCTTTTTACAAAACAACTTTATCACTTTCAAAGTATTCTCCATTACACTTAATAAATACATTTGTCAAATCTGTGATTCCATTCTTGGAAACATTTTTCATACTCATCTGTTTGGCTGACTGGCAGCACCCCCCTTGTTTTTTTCTTCACCTCTTCTACATCATCAAATCACTATCCTTTCATGTCCCCCTGCATCCTCAGAAACATAAAGAAGACTCTAGGAATGAGGTCAGGTGAGTCAGGTGCATGGGTCAAGAGAGGCATGCTGAGTTTTGCCAAAAACTGATGCACCGAAATAGCTGCGTGAGCACATGCATTGTGGTGGAATAACCAGTCTCCAGTCTGCCATAAATCTGGCCTTTTTGGCTGCACACTGTTATGCAATCTTTTCAGAACCTCTAAATAGAAAGCTTGATGAACAGCCTGACATGATGGAATTAACTCCAAATGCACTAGTAGTTGACCTTTTCATCATTTAGGAAGTTGACATGTCCAGAACGAGGTTTGTCATCAGTCGATATTTCACCTCTTTTGAAAGGAGGTAATGTCTCCTAAATGATGAAATAGTTCTGTCTTTGTAAACTGTGTTCAACATCACAACGGTTTCTGCAGCATTTTTCCCCATTAGGAAACAAAATTTCACAGCCACATGCTGTTCTCTTAAATTGTCCATCAATTTAAGAAAATGAGGTTTTAGCAAAACTGCTTTACAGGAAAAAAAAATTTACTGTGACCAGAGAGAACCTTCCCAGGTGATGCTACCGGGTGCGGTCACTCAGAGTGAATTGCTTGAGACCCACCTAGTGGTGACAATGTGTACTACAAAGCTCTGCCCAGTGGAGCTTTTTCCCATTGTTTTGTTGTTGTTTTTTGAGGTACCCTCTTGTATAACAGTGAAGGTTCACCAGGTGATGTGCTTCTGATCCTCTACAAACTTTAATTTCCTAAAAGAAGCAAACAATCAAAAACCTCAATTTCCTTCTGTAGAATGGGAATATTATGATTAAACTTTGGAATAATATAAAATGCTAAACACTGTGCCTGAAAAGTAGTAAATGCTTACTGAACATTAGTTATTATTTAGAAGGATTTTTACATTCAATAATGATGGTGTAAAATTAGAGGCAGAAGTAGAATTTAGGAACATGTCAGGTTTTTCTTTTTGGATATGTGTGGAGGTTAAGTATAGTTTGTTTTCTGAAAGATTAGGTGATAGGAATAGGGCTGATTTTTAAAGGCCATGAGATGTGGTTCTTTTCTGTCAAGACCTGGTTACTTTCTTTCATCTCTTTTCTCCTTTTAGAATTTGACTCTAACGATATCTCCTATTTTTTTAACTCCCTGCATTTAAAATTTTCAGATTTAACACCTGCTTTCATTTCTATCCACGTTTTCCTTATTTATGCCTGAATCCAATCTTTGCTCAAGACTCTTTTGAATCTGCACCTATGTGGACTTTGGACTGATGGTCCAGTTAGACAGATGGTAGCTTTCTTGATTTCAGTACTTCACTTGACCAGGAATTGTACTTCAGAGATACCAACTCTAAAGCTAATTGAATGCCAGTGAAAGTGGTGCTCAGAGAATAAATTCTCCCCAATCTTAAAAAGAAAAGCCCTTTGCTAGACCTTTCTAGAAATGTGTGAAAGCGATTTCTTATTAACAGTTCAGCTTATATGAGTGTGTTATCTTGATAGTCTCTACTTGATCTTTAGATTCTAATATCCCTTGCAGTGGCTACACAGAACTCAGACAAAACACATGATTAAAGGGTTTGTTAAGGAATTTAACAAGTTATAATGTCAATGAGAACTGCTTAGGGTTGGACTGTTTATCGGGACATGTTAGAGTTCTTTCAGGTCTGTTAATAAATGGTCATGTCATTCTGCTGTCAGCCTCAACCTGAAGGCATTCAGCTCAAGGGCTACAGGTCAGCAACTCAGCACCCAGAATGAAGTGCCAGAGGCACTCCACTCTATTTCTTTGGGTCAACAAGTCCAACTTTCCCAATTAAGTGCCTAGAGGCGCACCCCACTCTGCAAGCCATCCTTCTGCACAAAAGCACTCAAGTTTCACTTTCTCTGAGCTCTGGTTCCTGGTTCTGCTGCTGCCCCTCTTATGTTAGAGCTGTCTTTTGGAACCAGGAGGTTCACTGTGTTGGTATCTTGGGTCCAGAAGACTTCACCCCTCTTGTTGGGAATGGAATCCCTCCTCTTGCTTCTCAAAAGGTTCAGTTTATGTACTCAGGATGGTATTCCAGAGACTCCTGTTCACAGTTAACTCATAGGTGAGTACTATCAATATCTCCCTTCACCTTTCCTGACCTACCTTTCCAGACCCATGCACCAACCCAGATAGGTTGATGGGAGGTGGAGACTTTGTCTAGAACAGCAGTGAGGCAAACTCTGGGTAATTCTGATTATTTCCGAAGGGCATTTACAAACAAACAAACCTATTTGGACTAAACTTGTTTAAACTCTGGATGGACCCTTATTTGGTGCCAACATCCTCCTTTCCTGCCTGCTACCAATGGTAATCTTGTTATTGGGTGCCATCAAATCAGTATTAGAACTGTCCCATTGGGTTTTCTAGTCTGTGATCTTTACAGAATAGATTGCCAGGTATGTCTTTCTCCAAGTCAGTCCTTTGGCCCAGCATGAGTACTATCTAGTACCCAATAATCAAGGCTTCTTTAAAAAAAATCATTTTATTGGGGGCTTGTATAACTATTATTGCAGTCCATCCATCCATCCATTATGTCAAGCACATTTGTACATTTGTTGCCATCATAATTTTCAAAACATTTTCTTTATACTTGAACCCTTGGTGTTGGCTACTCATTTTTTCCCTTCCCTCTTGAACCCTTGATAATTTATAAATTATTACTTTTTTTCATGTCTTACACTGACTGATGTCTCCCTTAACCCTCTTTTTTGTTGTCCATTCCCCTGGAAGGGGGTTATATGTAGATCATTGTGATCAGTTCCCCCTTTCTCTTCCCATCTTCCCTTTCCCCTCCTGGTATCACTACTCTCATTATAATCAAGGCTTCTCTCTTTTTTTTTTTTTTGCAAATACTTTCTCATATTTATTTATTTATTTCAAGTCACTGCTTCATAATTTTATTCATCCGTTTTTTTTTCTTTTTTTACATTTTATTAGGGACTCATACAACTCTTATCACAATCCATACATATACATACATCAATTGTATAAAGCACATCCATACATTCCCTGCCCCAATCATTCTCAAAGCATTGCTCTCCACTTAAGCCCCTTGCATCAGGTCCTCTTTTTTTTTTCCCCTCCCTCCCCTTTCCCCCCTCCTTCATGTGCCCTTGTTAATTTATACATCGTTATTTTGTCATATCTTGCCCTATCCGGAGTCTCCCTCCCCCCCTTCTCTGCTGTCCCTCTCCCAGGAAAGAGGTCACATGTGGATCCTTGTAATCAGTTCCCCCTTTCCAACCCACTCACCCTACACTCTCCCAGCATCGTCCCTCACACCCTTGGTCCTGAAGGTATCATCCACCCTGGATTCCCTGTGCCTCCAGCCCTCATATGCACCAGTGTACAGTCTCTGCCCTATCCAGCCCTGCAAGGTAGAATTCGGATCATGGTAGTTGGGGGGAGGAAGCATCCAGGATCTGGGGGAAAGCTGTGTTCTTCATCGGTACTACCTCGCACCCTAATTAACCCATCTCCTCTCGTAAACCCCTCTATGAGGGGATCTCCAGTGGCCGACACTTGGGCCATGGGTCTCCACTCTGCACTTCCCCCTTCATTTAATATGGTATATATATACATATATACATATACACACATATATACATACATACACACACTTATATCTTTTTTTTTTTTCATGATGCCTTATACCTGGTCCCTTGGCACCTCATGATCGCACTGGCTGGTGTGCTTCTTCCATGTGGGCTTTTTTGCTTCTGAGCTAATCAAGGCTTCTTAATGGTGACTCATAGTGACCCTGCATAGACTTTCCAAGGCTGTGTATATCTTTTTGGCAGCAGACACCCTCAGGTTTCTCTCAGCAAATGGTGGGTTTGAACTGCCAAACTTCGATGAACAGTCCAACTCTTACCCATCAGTGCCACTAGGGCTCGGATGTTTGTCCTAGAGCCTTTGCATGTAGTTTTTTTAGGTCTGATAATTATTAGCAGCCAATTCTGCTGCCTTACTGCATGTAATCTAACCTGTTGCACCAGTTTGGGTGTGGTGGCAGGAACTAATTGCTTATATTTTTGCAGGTTAACTCACTGCAAACTTAGAGTAATTTGGGCAGGTTCTTATATTTTTATAAATTCCCAATTGGCTAGTAATTTCTTAAATGAAGTGTTTTTTAGTCAATGCAGACATGAAGAGCTTGGAAATGCTTATAAAATAACCCTAAAAACACTCTTCTAGGAAGTTTTCTAGCTTAAGCTGTATTAACATACTTAAATCACCTACTGGCAAACTCTGATGATTCCCTTCACTTACCTTAAGTGGCTAATCTTTCCTATCATTCATTATCTCCCCTTGGGAAACCACCTTGTCCACAACTAGTCTTCAGCCTGAGAGCGTTTCCGAGTTCAAACTATATATAGTTGAAATACAGTAACTTGACACTTGTTTATTATAGTAAATAAATACCTCCTTCCACAAATTGTTAGTGATTTCCTTTTGTGATTCACAGGTTGTTCCTCAGAGCCAGAGTTAGTCTGGGTAGACTAGAGAAACAAATTCATAAACATGTATATGTGTATATATATATGTATATAAAAGGGAGAGGTTTATATACAAGAAGAATTGAACATTGAGAAAACATCCCAACCTAGTCCAGTCCAAGGCCTTAAGTCTGATATTAGTCCATATGTCCGATACCAATCTCTAAAGTCCTCTTCAGACTCACGAAACACATGCAATGAAGCCAAATGCAGGACGATCACAAGCCAGTGGGTAGAAAGTCTTTGGGTCCAGTGGTGTTGTAAGCATCTCAGTGCTGGCAGGGGCCTCTCTGTGGCTCTTTTGCCTTCCGAGGTCTGGTTGTGTCCATGTGGCTTGTCTTCTGCAATGTCTGCCATGGAATAGCAGAGAGAGGTGTTTTGCACCTCCAAGGGGGAAGGACCAGATTTCCCAGACTTCTCAGAAGGCCATGCCCACACAGAAGTCTCATTGACTATCTCCAGATTGACAGTTTAGTCTCCACCCCTATACTCATAATCCTTAAACTGACACCAGATTAGGTGACTACCACAGTCTGATTCGCACTTTTCCCAAGGCCACCTTCCTTGGCAAGTGTTCTTGCAGGCTCCTTTGTGGGAGTTTTCTGAATAGGCTTTCTGTGGCTCTGCAAAGTCAGTTCACCTGTTCATTGTGATGATCCTTTCTGCTGACCTGCCATTCAATAGCCTTTTAACATTAACATCAACTTAACTGCTCTTTCTAACATTTCTATCTCACTGTTACTAGAAATTCTTCTTTAAGGTTCTTTTCCAGGACAGCAGTGGCTTCCTCTGGAAATTTCATCTGTTTTGAGACTTGTGACTCACTCTGGTCTGGCTGTGTTTTAAATTCCAGTACAAAGAAAGTTGCTCTAACTTTTCTGCAGAGCCCTTTTGTTGTTCGCTGCAATTTGTAATTGCATTTTAGGAAGCGATGAAGTTGCAACAGCAGGTGAGGGGAGCTATTTTCTTTCAAGACTTTACTGATAAGAGTGAAATATAGTGGAAAGAGTATAGACTTTGAGTTGAGGAAATTTTATTTAATGCTTCCCTGTTCATTTAGGAGCCCTGTTGGTGGTAGTGGGTTGGTCATGTTACTAAACTCAAGTTAGGCAGCTGCTCCTCTGGAGGAAGATTAGGTTTTCTGTTCTCATAAAGATTCATAGCCTCAGAATCCCACAGGGGCAGTTATGTTATATCCTTTAGGGTCACTTGGTATTGGAATTGAGTATATGGCTGTGAGTTTGGCTTTTGAGGTTTTGTTCACTTTTGATAGTTTTAAGGTTCTGAAGTTCAGTTTATTCATTAGTAAAATGGGGATAATTTTATCCACCAGGAGCCTTGTGGTGCACAAAGTCAGCAGTTTGAACTCACTAGTTGAGACTTTGTGCTCCCATAAAGGTTTACAGCCTTGAAGACCCAAAAGGACAGTTCTCTGTCCTACAACGTCCCCATGAGTCCATATGGACTCCATGGCAGTGGAGTTGGGTTGAGGTTCATAGGATTTTTGTAAGACTAAATGGGGACAATTTATAGGAAAGATAGTGACTAGAATGCAATTAGTATTACTTCCCAAAGTTTTGTGTGTTTATTAAAATTCTGTTAAGGTATAGAAGTCTCATAGTCCAATATACCAAGACAATGAGGAGTATTTATGAAGTATTCTAGTGTGTGTCAGGGACTTAGGTGGAAGAGTTGTCGAGAACATTGTCTTTGGTTTTTACAGTAGCTTTCCGGGTGGCATTTCATCACACTTTGGTACATGCTATGGCAGAGAAATGCCAGTGGCACAGTGTGTAAGTATTGGTCGGACTGTAAGCAGCAAGGTCAGCAGTTTAAATCTACTAGCTACCCTGCCCAGAAAGATAAAACTATCTGCTCCAGTAAAGATTGACATCTCAGAAACCCCGGAGAGCAGAAGAGCAGTTCTACTCTGTACAATATGGTCACTATGCATCAGAATAAACTCAGCAGCAGTGATTTGGAGGGGTTCGGGTTTGTTTGTGTGTTTGTTTGTTTGTTATGGTTGAGAGAGAAACGGTAGTAGTTGGGGATGACTAAGAAAGGAAAACCTGACTTGATTAGGTGAGTAGAAGTCTGCGTGTTAGGATCATTTTCTAGCTGAGAATGTTGGTTGTGTTTAGTTTTTAAAGATTACTAGGGCTTAGCCAGGAACAGTGAAGGACTGCAGTGAACCGGATGTATTTGTGAGGGTTGAGTAAGAAATCAGCCAGGAGAAAGGACCTGGAATTCAGGGACCAAATTATAAAGTATTGTGATTTTAAGGTGTTTGATGATCTCTTGAAGGATTTCAAGCAAGTGAATGAGATGTGATCAGGGCTTAATTTACAGACTTTACTATGGAAGAGAGCAGTGTAGCAGAGCTCTGGTAGTATTTGGTGAAAGTCCTTAGCTGTAGATTGAAAGGTTGGTGGTTCAAACCCACAAGCTCCACAGGAGACAGATGTAGCAGTTGGTGCTCTGTAAAGATTTACCACCTGGAAGCCCTATGGGGCAGTTCTGTACTCCCTTAGGGTTGCTAGGATTTGGAATGTGTTCTACAGCAACATGCATAGAGGTAAGGTTTAACACCCATGTTTCCTTTCTGACTCTGTGGATTGGTGATGCTACGAAATCTGAGGGGCAAAGGAGAACAACGTGAACTTTATAAATACTGAAGGAGTATTCACTAGTGGGGAGAGGCATAGAAGGACTTATTAAAAGAGGAAAATAGAGACTATTTGAGACTAGAACAAAGCAACGAGTGAAGTTTTCCTGCCAAGCAGGGACACTAGTTGGTCTAGCACAGAATCTAGGTAGGGTTTGTGGGAGGAGAAATGAAGTGGGTCTTTTAAAGCCAAAAGAGCAAGAAATTTTTCTGTTTATATTAAGAAAGCGAAGTCTGAATGGCATTGATAAGCTGTTGATAAATGGGCTTGTTGGTCAGATAAGCAGTGGATTGGTTAGACATAGTATGTGTGTGTGTGTGTGTGTGGTGTGTGACTGGGGGTTGTGGTGTCTACTAGCTAGCTTGCAAATACACAGCTTGTAAAAGCAGGACTGTAGGAGTTCTGATGAGTTTATTGTACTCCCCCCCTCCCCCGCTATTTACAGATAACATTCTCTAGTGAGAAAGCCGTAACATTCTATTTAGCCACAGTTTCATGATAGCACAGATCTAAAATTATTTAGTGCTTGGCTTATTTTTTCATGAGTGGACGGGCTCCAAAAAGTTTGTAGAAAAATGGAATGAAAAGATGATGGAATTTTTCCATTAATTTTTTGAGGTCACACCTACCTCCCCATATTTGAACGGGCTATGGAAACATTTATCAAATCCTGTATAGGTAAGGTAGTGTATTTAATTTATGCTTTTTCCTTGATATGTGTTACAAACTTATAAAAAGATAATTGTAGGTTTCAGATCCTTTGGTTTATATGGAGGGGCCTTCAAAAAGTATGGACTATGGAAACATTTTCATGAACTTTTTGAAGCCCCCTCACATACACACTAACTGGCGTTTCCAAAGGCATGGTGGGAAAACTAGTATCAGAAATTTTGGCACTTTTATTCTCAGTAATTTTTCTTCTGTAAATGTTGGTAAGGTTTTGACTTTATTCCTTTCATTTAAACTGTATCTAACCAATTATAAACTGGTCGTTTGAATATAGCTTGGAAAAAGGATGATGTCAATGGCAATATGCCATTATAGAAAGAATCTAGGAAATATGATGCATTAATCCTTTGCACTGGAGAATGGTTACACATTTTGCCTTGTGGAAAAAAGGGAGGAGCAATGGGGAAAAAGCCTTTTTGTTTACTGTAAGACAATGCAATGAAGTAGACATAGTGATAATAGAACAGGAGTCTAAATATGACAAATCTAGCCAGTCCATTGAAATGGCAGGTTATGCTCTGACTTAGTCCTAAGTTCTAAGATTGAACTATGGAGTAATTCATGAACGCCATCTCTGTGCACTGTTTGTTAGGGACCACA
This sequence comes from Tenrec ecaudatus, assembly GCF_050624435.1. NCBI lineage: Eukaryota > Metazoa > Chordata > Mammalia > Afrosoricida > Tenrecidae > Tenrec > Tenrec ecaudatus. Next base: position 143,839,199 of record NC_134539.1, on the reverse strand, counting down.
GTTAAGTTCTTGACTTCATGGAGCTTCATGATATGGTAGGAGAAAACTTTAGATTTATTTAGAGCTTTTTGACTTCACAGTTTATATTTGAATAATGTGGGTCTTATTGGACATTTAAATATGTAATCCACAGGACTTGACACAGTGGCTGCGAACAATGAGTCAAAGGTAGTAATCATGAGGATGTTGCAGGACCCCATATCATTTTGTTATGATATACATACGGTTATTGTGAATTGGAGTCAACAGTGGAATTTTCCAATAACTTTTTGAAACTCCCTCATAGAATTCCCTATCCCTTAAGCATAATGACCTTCTTCCAAAGAGTACAGTATAGAATCTGCTGTAGAGTCGAGTCATTCTGACTCATAGTGACCCTACAGGACAGAGTAGAACTGCCCTTTGAGTTTCTGAGGCTGTAAATCTTTACAGGAGCAGAAAACCTCATCTTGTCTCCCTTGGAGCTGCTGGTGTGTTTGAACTGCTGACCTTGTGGTGAGCACACCAACACATGAGCCACTATACCACCAGGGCTCCTTGTAGCACAGAAAGGAGGGGGTGAAAAGAATGTCTTTATAACAGAAATCTGTAAAACCCGACCCTCGGTTAGATGATAAAGGTTCACACCAATAGTGCTGAAGCCATGTCCACATCATGTGTCTGTGATATAACGTGAGGAAGATGGCACTTTAACCTCAGACAAATCCCAGTTGAGGGATATTTTACGATACTTGGCCAGCAATTTTTAACATTGTCAAGGTCATGAATCACCAGGAAAGTCTGAGAAACTGTCATAGCCAAGAGGAGTCAAGGGGACATGATGACTAAATGTAACATGGTGTCCAGATGGAACTTAACTAAATAAAATATGAATATTAGTAAAAATGATCAGTATTGGTTTATCAAGGTTGTCAATAATAGGATAAATGGGGTATAAGGGCACTATGTCCTATTTTTTGTATTTTTCTGTAAATCTAAAACTTCTAAAGTATATTAAATTTGATAATTCTCAGTTTTCTCAGGAAATAGTTAAAAAGAATTTATAAAGAAGTAACTTTCAATGATAAATTACCTTAATTTTGTTAAAATTGTGAATTGATTGAGATTTACAGAGTGAATCAGTTTTCCATTTAGCAATTCATTCACGTTTTGATTCATGCCATTGATGGCAATCTCCAATAATGTAACTAAACTGTTACCTTTCTACCTCCCTGTGCTTCCATTCTTCCTCCTGTCTTAGCCCCTCCCCTCCCTTCTGAACTTGGACCTTGGGTAAATGTTGTCCTTTTAATCTCAAATGGATGATTAAACTATAGTATTTTCTATGGTTCCAGCGTCTCCTTTCCTTTTTGTACTACTGACCTGTGGTTGCAACTGGAGCTTACTTGGGAAACTGAGTATTTTGGGCTCTTTGCTGTATTATATCGATCATTTGATGTTTGAGTGACTGCTGAGAACTTAATGAATGCCTAAACTTTTTCTTCAGAAAGATGTTTGCAATCTAGATGATCTTTATTAGAAATATAAAATAAACTTTATTAAAGGGAATTAATAACAGCTTGTACTTAATGACAGGAGCCATGGTGGTGTAGTGGTTTTGCATTGGGCTACTAATTGCAAAGTTAGCAGTTCAAAATCACCAGCTACTCTGTGGGAGAAAGACCGGGCTTTCTACTACTTCACTGTAAAGCAGTGGTTCTCAACCTGTGGGTCACAACCCCTTTGGGGGTTGAACGACCCTTTCACAGGGGTCGCCCAATTCATAACAGTAGCAAAATTACAGTTATGAAGTAGCAACTGTATGAAGTAGAAAATAATTGTATGGTTGGGGGTCACTACAACACGAGAAACTGTATTAAAGGGTGGCGGCATTAGGGAGGTTGAGAACCACTGCTGTAAAGAGTTAGTATCAGACACCCACAGGGACACTTCTACTCTGGTTTGTAGGGTCACTATGAGTTGGAATCAATTTGATGGTAGTAAGTACTTAATGAGATTTTTGTTTAATCGTTAACACAAGTTGGTGAAATGGTCCCTTATGCAGATGAGGAAGAAATCGTAGGCACAAGTAGGGTTTCAGGGTCACAAGGTTTAATTAGTGGAAGTATCAGGTTCAAATGTAGGCAGTCTGGCTGCGTGTGTTTGACTCCTAAACACTATCCTATGCATGTCTCTAGAAAAAGAAGAAAAAGAAGGGAGACTTGAAAGTGTCCAGAAAGTTGTGTCTTTCCTGACCTAGCAGTATTTACATTTCATTGTAATTGCATACTTAAACTTCCTTTTTAGTGTTCTGATGAAGAAAGGAAATTGGTTAAATTTAAATGTACTATGTCAACCTCTTGGGCAGCCATTAGATAGATATAAGGTGGGTCTGTTGGCATGAAGGTGCCCAGTAGAGGAGAGGCAGTGGCTGAGTCCATGTCCTTCAGTGATTGGATAGTGTTTGGTCTGAGAACAACATATGGTAGGAGGTTGTTAAGACATATCTTGTTTATTATCTTTATGAACAGAGAACTTTGCTTTAAGATAATAGAGCAGAAATACTTTCAGATAGTTTCTCACAATATTAGCTTTCACTATGCTTGTCATGTGCTCAGAACCTGGCCCACATGCATTTATAATATACTGTATTTGCCACTGGGTCTTAGGTGAGCCTTGTTTTTAACATGGTCTTAAAAGAGTTTTAATTTATATATCTTACTTTTGTTTAAAGAAAACTGGTGGTGCAGTGGTTAAGTGCTCAGCTATTAATCCAGAGGTTAGTAGTTTGAACACATCAACTGCTCCATGGAAGAATGATGTAGTAGCCTCTCTACTCTTATACGATTGATAGGAATCTAATTTTATTTGATGGTGAAGGGTTAATCATGTTTTAGTTTATTCACTTAGAAAGTATGCTTCAGATTAAAAATTATTTGGTGAGCAGTCTTCATATGCTTTGAAGTTAAAGGGGAAAAAGTAGTTATTTAAAAGTTGTTTGTTATGAGTGACTTAGAAAGGCCATTTTTTAATTTGAAAAATATTTGGCCCTGGATGAAATGTTTAAAAGTTTATTTTTCAAAGTGAGAACATTTATCTTATGTGGGTGGACCTATATTTTAACTTGCCAGGTTTAGATACATTAAGTTAAGCATAGGTCTAGCTTTACTTTACAACATGCATGATTAAATAGTGCTATTGCATAGTAGTTAAAATGGTGTTTAATATGATTGATTGTAGAGATAACCTAATATATCTACTGAAAGAGGGACAATTCTAGTTTTTTTGGAGAAGGCTCTTCTGCATCCTTAGTTATAATGAAACTTTTTGTTTCATCATGTGCTTAAAGTAAATAAAAGACCTTTAAAAAGATCAGGCCTGAGAGTGTTTCAGCATGGGTGATGAGTTTGGGCTCTGAAATTAGATGACCTGAGTCAGAATTTCTACTGCACAACCTAGTGTGTTTTCTTTGACACCTTTTTACCCATGAACCTCACTTTCATTAGATCTGAAATATATACATGTAATAACTATTTTTCTTCACTCTGTTTATAGGATACACTGTTTGTCAATGGCTTTTTCCCTTTTTTGTGGCTTTATACAGTATACTGAGAATATTTTCTTGTCATTGTTAACAGCTGCATGATGTTATTTCCTAATGCTGTTTACCATCGTTTTCTTAGCCATTTCATTATGTTGTCTCTAGAATTGAACCTGATGTATTTGCTCATTTCAACATTAAAAAAAATCATTTTCTTGGCGGCTCATACTACTTTTCTCACAATCTATACATACATCAATTGTATAAAGCACATTTGTACATTCGTTACCCTCACCATTCTCAAAACACCTGCTCTCCAAGTAAGCCCCTGGCATCAGCTCCTCATTTTTGCCCCTCCCTCCCTCTCTGCTCCCCCTCCCTCATGAACCCTTGATAATTTTTGTTTTATTTTAAAATGTTTTATTAGGGGCTCATACAACTCTTATCACAATCCATACATACATGAATTGTGTAAAGCACATCTGTACATTCCCTGCCCCAATCATTCTCAAAGCATTTGCTCTCCACTTAAGCCCTTGGCATGAGGTCCTCCTTTTTTCCCCCTCCCTTCCCGCTTCCCCCTCCCTTATGAGCCCTTGACAATTTATAAATTATTATTTTGTCATATCTTACATTGTCTGACGTCTCCCTTCATCCACCCTTCTGTTGTCTGCCCCTCAGGGAGGAGGTTATATGTAGATCCCTGTAATCTATTCCCCCTCTCTACCTCACCCTCCCAGTGTTGCCACTCTCACCACTGGTCCGGAAGGGAGCATCCACCCTGGATTCCCTGTGTTTCCAGTTCCTATCTGAACCAGTGTACATCCTCCAGTCCAGCCAGATATGTAAGGTAGAATTGGGATCATGATAGTGGGTGGGGGGAGAAGCACTTAGGAACTAGAGGAAAGTTTGATGTTTCATCATTGCTACACTGCACCCTGACTGGCTCGTCTCCTCCCTGTGACCCTTCTGCAAGGGGATGTCCAGTTGCCTACAGATTGGTTGTTCTTTGATGCCTGATACCTCATCCCTTCGACACTTTGCAATCACACAGGCTGGTGTGCTTCTTCCATGTACACTTTGTGCTCATCGCAACATTTTAAAATGACTCTTGAATGTCGATTTGTTTAGTGCTTATGTTTCAAGCAACGATAACTAAAATACATACTTAGAGAAATTCCATTGTGTAGAAGTTTTCTATAGAACGTAAGCTGCATTTTCATATTATGTGTAGGAGTTGACATAATGAGGATGTTTCTTGGAGCAGAAAGAACTCATTTGTAATGCGCCAATGATTTATTTTTAAATCACAAGGTCAGCAGTTAGAAACCACCAGCTGCTCCACAGGACAGAGATGAGGCTCCCATAAAGTGTTACAGTCTGGGGAAACCCACAAAGGGTGTATAGAGTAGAACTTAATTGTTTATTAGGATCATTATGAGTCTGTATTGACTCAGTAGCAGTGAGTTTGGTTTGTGTTTGGAGGCCATTATGCTGGAATTGTATAGGAATGTTATCCTGAAATCCCTTTTCTTTTGCAGTGATAATATGTGCTTAAGAAAGTGCAGAGTGGAAGAGAGTCAAGATGGTGTCTAGAGAGAATCACCCACTTGGCGCTCCTGTTGTTAGACCAGAAAATTAAGACGCATGGGAAGCAAGCCTGAGAGGAGAAAGTGAGGGATTTGGGAGGAAGAGGAAAGGGGTAGGATGGGGGAAGGGAGTGGTGAGCAAACAAGGGGAACAACTAGGAAATTAAAATCAACAAGGAGGATGTAGAGATACTGGGGTGTTGGAGCAACAGCAATCTAGCTGAGAGAAATTACTAAGGCAGAAGAAGGGTGATCGTGATGGTGGAATCAGGAGGAAGGGAAAAGGAAACAGGAAAGATCTAGGAAGCAAAGCTATGGATAGAGCTATAAACATAGGTCTGTACATATATAAATATATTAATTCATAAAAGAGGCATTAGCCTATGTACATAGCCTATGTACAATGCATTGAGAAAGTGGATGGACTTTGGGCCTCTGCTCAGGCCCTCCCTCAACACAAGAACACTTTTTTCTAACAACCTGGCATCCTGTGATGCCCACCTGAATACAAAATGGATGCACAAACAAATGTGGTAAAGAAAGATGATGGTGCACCAGATGTTCCTCTGGTTCCTTGAATCTTCCTCAACCCCCATTCCCCACCTCAGTCCTGCCTTTCACGTTGGATGAGACTGGAATATGGACACTTGTGCAGATAAGAGGTTATGATACATGGAATCCAGGTCAGATAAACACCTCAGGAACAGAAATGGGAGTAGCAATATCATGAGGGTAGGGGGAAGGTTGGGGGAGAAAAGGGGAACCTATCACAATGTTCGACCTATTAAATCCCTCCCCCACCAGGGAGATAACAACAGAAACGTGGGTGAAGGGAGACAGTAGATGCTGTTAAATATGAAAATAATTACAGTTTTTCAAGGAGTCACATGGGTGGGCAGGAGGGAAAAACGAGCTGATAACCAAGGGCTCAAGTAGAATGAAAATGTTTTGAAAATTATGATGGCAACATATATACAAATGTACTTGATACAACTGATGCATGGATTATTGTAAGAGCTATAAGAGCCCCAGTAAAATGATTTATAAAAAACAAAACAAAGTGCAGAGAAATCTACTCTGGTTTCAGAAATAGTGTATACAGCTTTTGAATCTCAAAAATAGCATTATACAATCTTTGTGAAGTGAAGAAAGACTGGATGTCTGAGTATTTTTTCTTTCTTGTAAGTAGTCTCATTCCAACCAGCTGTGTAATTGGAATGCATCTCCAATCTGGAGGAGGCAAGGGAATTTTTGGCAAGAAGATAACTGAGCAGTTGAATGCTTTATTCATATTAAACATAGTCAGCCATTCATTATGAGTACAACTCAGAACAGCACAATATTTTATTTCTGCAGCTGAGATTTACTCTAATATTAGTACATGATGTGTTGCATATAGATAACAACTCTCCAACCAGAAAAAACATAATTGACCATCCAAGAAAATATTTATTGCTATCTGTACTTTTGCAAATTATTTTCTTCAATTATTGCATTAAAGAAAATATACTAAAAAGATATTTTTCTGAAATTTTATATTCCTTGAGAAAACCGCAAAAAACAATTTAAGATAGGATATTAGGGTTTTATCATACCTGTGAGCTGGACTATGCCTTATTTATCTTTGTATCCGTAGAAGCTATCATACATAGTATTTTGTACAAAGTGGGTGGTCAGGAAATAGTGAAAGAAATGCTAAGCATTGTAACATGGCTTATTTTAAACTTATTATCTCCTTTACTTATTTGAAACTATCTGAAGATGTGGTGAGTAGAATAGCTGAAACAGGATTCTTGTTATTGTAGGACATTGAGTCAATTTTGACTTACAGTGACCCTGTAGGTTAAAGTAGAACTTCCCTGTAGGATTGTCAGGGATGTAATCTTTTTTTTTCCCTTCACTTTTATTTATTTTTTAATAAATCATTTTATTGGGGCTCATACAACTCTTTATCACAATCCATACATACATCAATTGAGTAAAGCACCCTTATACATTTGTTGCCCTCATAATTCTCAAGATTCGCCTTCCACTTGGGTTCCTGGAATCAGCTTATTTTCCTTTTTTCCCTCTGCCTCCCTCCCCGCTCCCTCACGAACCCTTAATAACTTATAAATTATTACTCTATCCTATCTTACACTGCCCAGCATCTCCCTTTACCTACTTTCCTATTGCCCATTCCCCTAGAGAGGAGGTTACATGTAGATCCCTGAGATCGGTTCCCCCTTTCTACACCCCCTTCCCTCCCGGTTTCACCACTCTCACTGCTGGTCCTGAGGAGTTTATCCGTCCTAGATTCCCTGTGTTTCCAGATCCCTACTGCACCGCTGTGCATCCTCTTGTCTAATCAGGTCCTCAAGGTAGAATTGGGATCATAATTGCGGGGGAGGAAGGGTTCAAAACTAGAGGAAGGTTTTGAGTTTCATTGTTGCTACACTGAACCCTGAGTGCCTCATCTCCTCCCCACTACCCCTCTGCAAGGGATGTCCAGCTGTCTACAGATGGGCATTGGGTCCCCATCACACACTTCCCTCATTCACGGTGATATGATTTTTTCCCCCTGCCTTTGTTGTTTGAAACCTGGTCCCCTCAGCCCTTCATGTTCACACATGTTGGTGTGCTGCTTCCATGTGGGCTTTGTTGCTTCTGGGCTAGATGGCCGCTTGTTTACTTTCAAGCCTTTAAGTCCCCAGACGCTATATCTCTCAATAGCCAGGCACCATCAGCCTTCTTCACCACACTTACTTATGCACAAAGTTGTCTTCAGCATTTATGTGGGGAAGATGATCACACAATGATGGTTTTTGTTCTTTGGTGTCTGCTACCTGGTTCCTTCAACACTTGTTATTCACTTAGGCTGTGTGCTTTTTCTCTGTGGGCTTTGTTGATTCCGAGCTAGCTGGCCTCTTGTTTGCCTTCAAGCCTTTTAAGACCCCAGATGCTATATCTTTTGATAGCTGGGCACCATCAGCTTTCTTTACCACATTTGCTTATGTACACGTCTGTCTTCAGTGATCATGTCGGGAAGGTGGGTATCATGGAATGACTGTTTAGCTGAGCAAGGTGCTATTCTATTGAGGGAGTGTGTGCGAGGAGGCCCAATGTCCACCTGCTACCCTACTACTGAACCTATAAATATATGCACATAGGTCTATTTCCCCCATAATCATAAATATATTTACATATGTATATGTTTGTATTTAGGCTTCTATGTATGCTCTTTGCTTCCTACTCCTTTCTATTTTCTTATGCTTTCCTTCTGTCCCACTACCATGTTCAGCCTTCATTCTGGTTTCAGTAATTCTTCTCCATTACCTTGCCCTTAGTCTCTCCTTATCAGTCCTCCCATCCCCCAGAGGTGTAATCTTGATTTTCAGATTTTTTTTCACCCATGGAATGGTTGGTGGGTTTGAACTATAAACCTTTTGATTAGCAGCCGAGCACTTCATTCTGCCGCCTTTGTACTCCCCTTAAAGCAAGCTAGGGTTTGAAATGTAGACTTATTAGGAAATAATTTGATCAATGGAAGAACATTGATCAAAGAGGGGGAAATGTAGAGCAGAATTTAAAATTCTTCTGGACACCAGACTTCTTGGAGCCACAAAGGCTTCCTGAACTCCTGAAATTATTGCCCTGAGATCATCTTTAAACCAAAATTATGCAAAAACAAACAGACCAAAATTATGTCAGAAGTCTTCTTCAAACTAAACAATAGCTACGGAGCAAAAAATGTCTGCTTTGAGATGCTGTTTCATTAACCACTCAAATGGGATCAAGTTGATAACCTTAGGGGGTAGTGAACTTAGGTTAATGGGGGAGGGACAGCTCAAGAGTGGTGCATAAGAATAGTTGTGCAACTCAAAGGATGTAACCACTGTCACTGAATGGTACATATAGAAACTTAAATTGGTATATGTGTAGCTTTATGTGTTCTCAACAACAAAATGAAACATTACAAATGAAAATTTAACTTAAAAAATCAGAGGTTAGTAATAGTAGTCTAGTAAAATTCATCGCTAGTGTGTAACTACAAGCTGTATTGTCCTTATTGAATTCTGTAGCAGTGGTGTTGTGCTGGTGTCTGTTGTTATTTGTCATCATCATCGAGTAGGTGCAGACTCATGACAACCTTATGTACAGCAGAGTGAAATGTTGTTCATGCCTTCATTGTCTTCATCATTTTTATTGTGTAGTGCCTTCCAGCCTAGGAGGCACATCCAGCACTTAATGAGACAACACTCCATTGTGTTTCACAAGGTTTTCACTTGATTAATTTTGAAAACTATTTCCAGGTCAAAAAAAAATATTTCCAGGCCTTTCTTCCTTGCCTGTCTTAGTCTGGAAACTTCACTGAAACTTACCCACCACTGATGACCCTTCTGATATTTGAACTTATTTGAACTATCAGTGGCATAGCTTTTGGCGTCATAACAACATGGAAGCTACCACAGTACAACAAACAGCTGGGTGGTACTGTGGTTACCTTTAATCAAAATTGATCCATGGCTGCTAAATATCTGGAATTCAGGTTAATGTCTTTTTTTTAACTATAAAAGTGAAAATTCATTGAATTTGATATGTAAGAATTATGTATTTTTTTCTTATATACTACTTTAATAAAAAACACTTACTATGCAAGTGAAGTGAAACAATGGTAGCTGTCCAGGAGAAAGCCACACTCTTTAAGTCTTGTTCTGGCCCCAGTCACCTTATCAGATGGTTCTCCTGCCATTCCCTTCCTGTAACTTAGCAAAATGAGTTTCAGTATATCTGTGTTGGGTTTTTGTTTTTGTACCTCTGTCTCTTCACAAATATTTAGAAGACAAAACTGAAACTTCCTGAACTGCTACTTGCTACCTCTCTCTCACTTCAATTCTCAATCCTGACTCTACTTGATAAAGTTTTGATTAGAAAAACATGTTCTTCCATAAAATTTCATTATAAAACTGTTTGCATTCCCCTTGATAGGCTGATACAGAACTCCCTTGTTGAGGATTTGTTATGATGACACTATCAGGAGTTGGTTTGATTGAAAATCAATTTCCTGGAGCACTTATTGAGCTCTTACAGTAGGTATTGAGATTTGAAAAAATGGTCTTAGTGTGTTCCCCAATGAAAATTGCAATACAGGCTACAACCTGCAAAAATAGTATTACATTTGATTTATGTAAAAATATAAATTGACTAGTTCTCAGGTAATGGTTGGAAATATTCCTTTAGGAAATCTGTAATTGAAAAATTGCAAGTAAGTCTTTTTTGCTTCCATTCTATCTGTTTAATGACAATAGAAATTTGAGACGGGGTTCTAAATTAAGTTGATTTGGTGTCTTTAATTGTAGCTCAAGTTTTCATGATTGAGTTTTTAAAAGAAAACTGTTTATATAAGACATGGCCTAAATTTTCTAAGGATTGTCAAGTTCAGTTGATTCCAAATCATAGCAAAGCCGCATAGGGTTTCCAAGACTGTAGTATAAATATTGGAATGTGAATCACAGGTCAAAGGTTCAAACCCACTAGCTGCTCAGCAGGAGAAGATGAAGTTCTTTGCTCTTGTAAACATTTACAAAGCACCCAAAACCCTGAATAAGATTTCTTTGAGTCAGAATTGACTTAGTGGATTTAATTTTTATGGAACCAGACTGCCACAGCTTGCTTCTGCCTAGTAGGTGGGGAGCAGCTAAAGGCTGTGAACCAGTGACATTTTGGTTAGCAAATGAACATTCAACTATTACTCACCTATGAGTGCTGTAGTAGGACTCTGTTGTCCTCCTTAGGTGCTATAAAGTCAGTTCTAATCACAAGAGAATGAAATGCTACTTGGTCCTGTACCATACTCACTTCCAATTGTTATGTTTTGAGGCGATTGTTGGAGCCACTGTGTCAATCCATCTTCTTGAGGGTTTTCCACTTTTTAGCTGACTCTCTACTTTCCAAGCATGATAACATGTCCACAGTATGTGAGATGAAGTCTCGCCATCCTTGTTTTCAAGGAGCATTGTGGCTGTACTTCTTTTAAGACAGATTTGTTAATTCTTCTGGCAGTCTGTGGCATATTTGATATTCTTCTAGGACTAATAAATCAGGTCAAGCTTACTTAATAATTTTATTAATATATCAAGAGCTTCTTTCTTCAGAATGATTTTATTTGAACATGAAAGTGATTAATTTTATTAAGACATATTTCCAAAATTTATTATGTAAAATATGCTTTAATATACTAAACTTGAAGTAATTGTAATTAATATGAATACACCATTGGAATAGTGAATAGATGTGAGTAGAAATTAACAAAATAATTAAAATGTTTTTAACAAATTATAAGTATGCATATATGATAGTTATTTTCTTCCTTTCACTTGTATCAAGTTTGAATTTAAAAGGTCTAAGTTTATGACTTTATAAGCAGTCATTTGTTAACTGTCAGGTAATTATTATAAAGTTCATATATTTAAAGTATGCAATTCATTGGTTTTTAGTATACTCACAAAGTTGTGCAACCATCACAATATTAGTAGTAATTTAATGCACAGATCCAGAAAATGTGGATTTGAGATCTCTAATTTTCATATATTAATTTTTGGCATTTTAATGCTTGATAGGTAGGACTGCATTGTCCTTGAACTGATCATTTAAGGGAAGGTAGTTTATCTCTAGAGGAGCCCTGGTGGAATAGTGGGTTACAGATTACAGTGTTAACGACAAGGTCAGCAGTTCAAAAACTACCATTATTCCGTGGGAGAAAAATGAGGTTTTCTACTCCCATAAATATTTACAGCCTTAGAAACTCACAGGGACAGTTCTACCTTGCCGTATAGGGCCGCTACAAATCGGAATGGACTCAATGGCAGTACGTTTGGCTCTAGTTTGAGTTTATCTCTAAAAAGCTCTTGGTGTATTATGAGTTGACTTGCTAACCACAGAGCAACTGTTCTCAAGAGAACTACCAACTGGTTCTCACGAGAAAGGTGAGGTTGTCTGCTCCTGTAAAGATTTATTATCCTCGGGAACCAAAAGGGCAGTTCTCCTCTGTCCTGTACGGTTGCTGTGAGTCAGAATTAACTCGATGGCAGAGGAGAGTTTCTCTCTCTTGCTAGGTGTCTGTGAAATTTAGCTGGAGATTGAACAACAGAAGCTTAGTTTTAAGAACATCTCATCTATATCTGGAGAGTTTAACTTCATCTTATTTAGGATCCTCTTTAATATAACAGTACTTCATCTTTAAAATGGACATATAGCAACCGGAGCTTGTAAATTTTCTGCATAAAACTATTTTCCATTACCATTAAGCTGCTCTAAGAATAGATCCTAATAGAAGCTGGCAATTGGGTTCTTTGTAGAGTATAAAATTTGTCAACTTTCGTGTCCTCAGCTGTTACTGGTGATAATTGCTAAAAGCTTCGTCCACGAATTCAGCAGTCTGTTTGTTGATCTTTCAAGAAAGTTTGTGATCATGTCCCGTAGCTTGTTGCACTTAGTGTTTATTCACTGCTGTTTGAAAATGAAGCTTTAAATTTTATCAATGGTGTCTTAACACTCTAGTTTAATTTTTTCTTTGTATTTTTTGTTTTCTTTACAGTACTCTGTGCAAAAAACTTGGTGAAAAAGGATTTTTTCCGTAAGTAAATTAGCGTTAATAAATCTTGTATGTTCTTTATATAATGCATACACACATATACACACTTTTGATAGACCTTTCAAAATTGTCTGACTAGGGGTGTCTTTGGGCAAAATATTTTCAGCATTGCTTTAGGGATACATTGGTTTACAATCATTTGGCGTATTAACCTTGAAGAGGATTTTGTGCTTTTTAGTGCTACCTCCTCCTTTACTTTTATCCACTCCTAGCATACAAGGGGACTTCAGAAAAATCATTATCTTTTAATTCAATTTTTTCCCAGAACTTTTGAAGCCTTTATTTATTGTGTAATTTATGTATAATATATGTGTGTGTGCAGGTATGTGACTAAGCAGACAAATGTAAGATATATGTTGAGTATAACTATTGTTAGAGTTCTAGGAAAAGTTTATTTGTAAGTACTTAAAAAAACATTTCCTAGGAAATTTTGTTGTCACACATTTAGTATTCTTGTCACACATTTTGTATTCCTTGGAAAGTAAAGAAGTCACTGACGCTGCTTGGAATTTCCAGAGGATAGGAAAGAAATCTGCCACACTTGATGAGAGATGCTCTTCCGGTTCAGCCTCCAGAGCAGACGTTTGGTTCTCATATTTGCAGCCTGTGTGCCACCTGTGGCACATGTGATGTGGCTTTTGTTAGGGTTAGTTTTGTGAGAGAAGATAGGGAAGTAGCCCTCTTGTGTTTAAAGTCTTTACCCTGTAATATTCCTACTACTTTATAATATTGTGAAATTATTGTATAAAATGATAGAATTTTTAGCAAAAAACTCTTAAGTCAGTAATCTTATATGTAAAGTATTTGAAATTAAAATAGGAGAAATTTATTAGATTTAAAAGTCCAAGTCTTACCAGCCAGCAAAGAACTGGCTATGTTTCCTGACCAATTTAATTTGATACTTGATCGTTTTGGGGACCTGATTAAAAGAAAGAATAAGCCCGTGGTATAGTTGCAAATTATACAATTCTTTCCACGTGAAATTTGATTTCTTTTGTTTTTTTCTCAGTCATATACAATGATAAATTTTGATGGTATCTTTATTTATATGGGAAAGCAATTAATTAGGATAATTTAGAACACAATTAAGAAGATGTAACAGCCTTACGCATAACACTCAGAGAGACCAGTAGCTACAAAACTTTCTCTGTTGCAGATGACGGCTGGACTACAAGTAGCTGTCTCTCACTCTAATAAGCAAAATCTGTTCTTACCTTCCTCAGGGTTGATCTAAACAGTAGTTCTCAACCTTCCTCATGCCGCGACCCTTTAATACAGTTCCTTGTGTTGTGGTGACCCCAAGCATATAATTATTTTGATTGCTACTTCATCGCTGTAATTTTGCTACAGTTATGAATTGGGCGACCCCTGTGAAAGAGTCGTTCAACCCCCCAAAGGGGTCGCAGCCCACAGGTTGAGAACTGCTGATCTGAGCAAAGCTGTATCCAAGCAGGATTGGAAAAGGTCAGTTACGATTGCTGTCCATGGAGGTGATGAGGAACAAAGGAAGGGAGTGTAAGGGCTGACTCTATTCCTTCCAAGACAGCTCTTATAGCTTTACTGCAGGTGTTTAAGTGGAAACTTTCATTTTTGTTTCCCAATCTTCCCTCCCAAATTCTTTACCTTCTACCAGAACTCCCAGATGCAGCTTCTCCAGTAAGATAACCAGGCATTCTTGTCTATGTTCTCCTAGGAAATCTACAGGAATTGAATCTTACTTTAGTTTTTTTAAACCTCAGAAAACTCATTGCTATTATTACTTATGAAATCTTTATATTCCATTTTTAACTGTAGGTGAAAGTAATGGGGGTGGGGGAAGGAAATATCCCTCCCCCCTTTTAAATCATTGTATTGGGGGCTCATACAACTCTTATCACAGTCCATACATGCATCCATTGTGTCAGGCAAATGTGTACATTTGTTGCCGTTCCCTCTTTCTTTGGTGTAGGCCATAGGTTCCCAAATTCATTTGGTTTCCTGCCCCATTCTCAGGGAAAAAATGATCCTTTTCACCCCTGAGAAGGAAAAAATTTTGTACTAATTTCTATAATCCAGGAAACTTATTTATCTGCTTTTGTTCCTCTTCTCCCAATCCAGTGGCCTTTGAGGTGCACACTTTGGGAAATATTGATCTAGATTCTGCTATTGACCTATTGACTTTATTATCATATATTGACTATCCCTTCCTTAACTGCTGGATTTTTAAGACTGTTTTCCCTAGTAACATTTGTTCCCTCTTTCATTATTCAACATTTAAATAAAATATTTATGTTTAAAATACTAGATGAAGGTGTTGCACAGGGGAGAAATTGAAGTCAATCAGGACCTAGCCGGGTTTGAATTTTGTCTCCTCTGCAAAAATAAAAGTACCATATAAAGCTAAGTATAAGCTGACTCAAATATCTGCCGAGGCACCTAATTTTACCACAAAAACTGCATTAAAAATGTGCTGAAAAAGAAGCAGCCACCCACATGGAAGAAGCACACCAGCCTGTGTGATCACGAGGTGCTGAAGGGATCAGTTATCAAGCATCAAAGAACAAAAAATCATAGAATTGTTTGCTCACCTCACGATAAGATCACTGAAGACAAATGGGTGCATAAGCAAATGTGGTGAAGAAAGCTGATGGAGCCCGGCTATCAAAAGATATAGCATCTGGGGTCTTAAAGGCTTGAAGGTAAACAAGCGGCCATCTAGCTCAGAAGCAAAAAAGCCCACATGGAAGAAGCACACCAGCCTGTGTGATCACGAGGTGTTGAAGGGATGAGGTATCAGGCATCAAAGGAAAAAAAATCATATTGTGAATGAAGGGGAGTGTGGAGTGGGGACCCAAAGTCCATCTGTAGGCAACTGGACATCCCCTTGAATAAGGGTCATGGGGAGGGGAAGAGCCAGTCAGGGTGCAATTTAGCAATGATGAAACATCAAACTTTCCTCTAGTTCCTAAGTGCTTCTCCCCCCACCCACTATCATGATCCCAATTCTACCTTACATATCTGGCTGGACTGGAGGATGTACACTGGTTCAGATAGGAACTGGAAACACAGGGAATCCAGGGTGGATGCTCCCTTCTGGACTAGTGGTGAGAGTAGCAACACTGGGAGGGTGGAGTAGAGAGGGGGAACCGATTAGAGATCTACATATAACCTCCCTGGGGGTTGGACAACAGAAGGGTGGATGAAGGGAGACGTCACAGTGTAAGATATGACAAAATAATAATTTATAAATTATCAAGGGTTCATGAGGGAGGGGGTAAAATGAGCTGATGCCAGGGGCTTACATGGAGAGCAGGCGTTTTGAGAATTATGAGGGTAATGAATGTACAAATGTGCTTTATACAATTGATGTATATATGGGGTATGATAAGAGTGGTACGAGCCCCCAATAAGATGATTTTTAAAAAATGTGCTGGAAAAACTTGGCTTATACTTGAGTATATACGGTAATTCACTTGGGGATATTAATTTTGACCTTTTTTAAAAAACAATTTATTAGGGGCTCATACAGCTCTTATCACTGTCCACACATATACATACATCAATTGTATAAAGCACATCTGTACATTCTTTGCCCTAATCGTTTTCTTTTTTTCTCTCTCCTCTTTTCTTTTTTTACATTTTATTAGGGACTCATACAACTCTTATCACAATCCATACATATACATACATCAGTTGTATAAAGCACATCCATACATTCCCTGCCCCAATCATTCTCAAAGCATTTGCTCTCCACTTAAGCCCTTTGCATCAGGTCCTCTTTTTTTCCCCCTCCCTCCCCGCTACCCCCTCCCTCATGTGCCCTTGGTAATTTATACATCGTTATTTTGTCATATCTTGCCCTATCCGGAGTCTCCCTCCCCCGCCTTCTCTGTCGTCCCTCTCCCAGTGAGGAGGTCACATGTGGATCCTTGTAATCAGTTCCCCCTTTCCAACCCACTCGCCCTCCACTCTCCCAGCATCGTCCCTCACACCCTTGGTCCTGAAGGTATCATCCACCCTGGATTCCCTGTGCCTCCAGTCCTCATATGTACCAGTGTACAACCTCTGCCCTATCTAGCCCTGCAAGGCAGAATTCGGATCATGGTAGTTTGGGGGAGGAAGCATCCTGGATCTGGGGGAAAGCTGTGTTCTTCATCGGTACTACCTCGCACCCTCATTGACCCATCTCCTCTCCTGAACCCCTCATAATTTTGACTTTTAGCTAAAACATTTGTTTCATGTTTATTTGGGACCCATCAAGTACATCTGTGAAGTAGGGACATTCTTGACCTTTAGCTTCTGTACATGGCTCAGAAATGATTGTCCAATTGAGACTTTTTTAAAAGGACAGAAAATATGTTGCCCACTTTGTATTAGCCACTAGAGGGCTCATGGACCTCAGAACGTGTGATTTTTACTATCGCTGAGCCAACTTGGCTCTCAGACTGATGTAGAATAATATCATAGAGCTAAATTAAAACCTAGGTCTACAGCTTGTATTTTGGTTTGTTGAATTATTTAATAAAAGAAACAATGAAAGGTATGATTCAGGCTTAAGTAAGGATCTGGAGGGCATGTAGAAGCTTTGTGTGTAAAAATTGTTTTTCTTAGTCCTTCACTCTTTAATAGTTGAGTAGCATCCAAGGAGAAATCTAAAAATGTGATTATTTTCACTCATAGACATGTATTGTATGTTTACTTAGTAGAATTAAAAAAAACCAAGGTAAAGCATCTTATCTAGAGGAGAGTTCTTAACTTGTGGGTCACGACCCCTTTTGCAGTAGAACGACCTTTTCACAGGGATCACCCGATTCATAGAAGTAGCAAAATTCCAGTGATGAAGTACCAAAAAAATAATAATTTTAGGGTTGAGCGAGGTCACCACCACATGAAGAATTGTGTTAAATGGTCACGGCATTAGGAAGGTTGAGAACCACTGCTCTAGAGGAATCCACTTTCATTTGTCATTGTGCTAATCTTTTAAAAAGAGTTACATATTTTGAAAACTATAGAAGTGGGTTAAAGAATGGAGTTTTTTTTGGTTTATAGCAAATGATGATATTTACAGTAATCTCCCACTTTCCACAGGACTTCCTGATCCATTTGCTAAGGTGGTGGTTGATGGCTCCGGGCAGTGCCATTCTACAGATACTGTGAAGAATACACTCGATCCAAAGTGGAATCAGCATTATGACCTGTAGGTTGAAATGATTATTTTGAAATGAAACCAGTTGTGTTCTTTTTTTTATAAAATGTGGAAAACTGTACCCATGGAAAACGATCTCATTTGTTCTGTGATATAATTTGGTCTCCAGGGAAGAGGTAGAAAATCCAGTGGGGAAGGTACAATGGATTCTAGGTGACTGACTTTGGAAGATGAGGTGGCTTTAATGAGCTTAGAAGAACAAAATGAAATTGCCTTACAGGGTAGAGCAACTCCATACCTTTTTTCAATTAAATAAAGGTATAAAACAAAAATCAGAGTTAAGGTGCACTCATAGGTCTTTTTGTTTCTTTTTATGATGAGGGTTAAAAAAAGTCCATAGAAAAATTCCATTTTCTTTTTAATTCCATTGCCCCATGGACTCCTTGAAGTTCCATATGTGGATGGCTTCTTATTATTTTCATTTTAATCTTCATAGTATATGTACTACGAAGTGCTGGTGGTGCAGTGGCTAAGGTCTTGGCTGCTACCTGCAAAAGGTCAGCTGTTTGACCCCACCAGTTGCTCCAAGGGAGGGAAGACATCGATCTGTTCACATAAAGATTTCAACCTAGGAAATCTATGAGGCAGTGTAACTCTGTCCTTTAGGGCGACTGTGGGCTGGAATCAATGATACACAATGATCCTTAAAAAAAAAAAAAAGGCAAATGTGGTAGTACAAGATTTTAATGAAAAAAAAAAATCGTCCCTGCTTATTCTCATTTCTGATTCCCATCCTCAGAATAACTACTTTTCTAACTTTGGCTATTTATTTTGGTAGTTTTCTTCTAGATAGTCTGTTTATTTTCTAGCTTTTTTTTGTGTGTGTGTGTGGTAAAACATAAACATCCTTTTCATCCATTTTTAAGTGTGCGATTTGGTGATGTTAATTATATTCATCATGTTGGGAAGCCATCACTATCTGTGTCTTTTTAAAAAAAATTACTATTTATTTTCCCTTTTGGGCTGCTGAGTGCAAGGTCAGTGGTTTGTAACCACCAGCCCCTCTACAGGAGAAAGATGACGTTTTCTATTCCTGTAGGGGTTTCAGTCCCATAGACCTACAGGGACAGTTCTTCCCTGTTTCTAGTATCGAGATCAGTTGACATTGACTCGATGACAGTGAGTTGTTGTTTTTGGTGTACCGCGTAAAAGTAACTTTGTATTTCCTTCCTCCCACCCCTGCCCCTGGTAACCACAAACCTACTTTGGTTTATTCATTCATTAGTTTATTCTAAATATTTCATATTGGCTTTTATTAGGTCAGTTACCATGCATTTATCTGCTGCCTAGTTTTTACCATCTTCACTACATCTCTAACATTGTAAACCTGCCAATCATCCTCATACCATTGACTTTCTCATCAGCCTCTTGAGCTTCATTGCCATTCTGCTTCAGTCTTCATCAACCTTAATTTTTCTTTAGGATATTCCACTTGATTTTACCTCCAGTAAAACTAGATCTTCCATCAGAACCTCCATGCTTGATGTATCATTGACTCATTTTTAGAACATTAGCTCTAGAACTACTCTGAAATTTGTAGCTTAGCCATGACTGTGGCCATCTATTGGAATTTGACCTTCTAAACCACATGTGAATAAATGGCATGTTTCCCTTGCAACATTAAGATCCCTGAAAACAGCTAATAATTCTTTGCTATATGCTCCTTCAATGCTGTGGCATTATAACTCTGAGTTAGCTTAATGAGTAAATAGTTACTAGGAAGGTAGTTGAGGGCCTGGGGGTGGGGGTGGGGACAGGGATGCTGGTGGTGTGGTTGGTTACACTTTGGGCTGCAGACTGCAAGGTCAGCAGTCTAAAATTACCAGGCACTCCTTAAGAGAAAGATGGGGTTTTCTCCTTCTATTAACAGAGTCTCAGAAACTCAAAGTTGTTATGAGTCCCATTGATTCAATGGCAGTGAGTTTGGTTTTTTTTTTGGAGAAAGATAGGCAGTTGGGAGAAGTGGGATTGCTTGGCTTCCCCATTCTATCACTTAATACATAATTTTTAGCTTATAATCTAACCCTTTACATCAATTTCCTATAATAATAATAATAATAATTCTTACTTTGGAGCATTGTGAGGATTAAGTGAGATAATGTGAAGTGTTTAGTACCTGATATCTAAAAATATACTCAAATGTTAAATGCTTTAAATAAATATTTTAGATAATAAACTTTTATTAATTGATTTGATTAATATAGCTGTGGATAGCTACTATATATAGTTAATTAAGTTAATTGTATACATAGAAAAAGAATCCCAGGATTTTCCCTCCTGTGTTTTGCTTTGCTTCCTCATGATCAATGATGACAGCTGATGTTGTCAGCACAGTGAAACCAAGCTGGTGTGATGGGAGCAGATTATTCTGCCATTTTTCTAGATCTTTGAGCTGTACATCAAATCTAGGGGTAGCTGCTCCATACTTGTTTAACCTGCTTTTGAGGTTCATGACAATTTTCCCAGTCCTGTGATCATTAATGATTTCAAATTCATCAGCGTAGCCGTGCTTCATTATCACAGTTAGAAACTAGACAATGATTTTGGAGTGTGGCTCAGTAAGAACTTGGTGCATATTCATTTTCTCAGCATTATTCATGCAAATATGGCAATATGGAAAGATGGCAGAAAGACACTTATGGGTTTAGTAAAATATTTTTAAGTTGTTTCCTTTCAATTCAGTCTGATTTAATTTATCCAGAGGCCTAGATACGGCAATAAACAAAACCGCCCCCTCAAACTAAACCATAAATTATAAACTGCTGTCCCAGGTGGAATAGTAGGTTAAGTAGTAGGTTACAAGTTGGGCTGCTAAACACAAGGTCAGCAGCCTATCCATGTGAGAAAGAGGAGGCTTTCTGCTCCCATAGAGTTACAGTCTTGAAAACACACCCCAGAGGGGCAGTTCTTCTCAGTCTTGTAGGGCCCTTGAGAATCTGGATAGACTTGCTGGCTTTGAGGGTGAAAGTGAATTTTTATGCTAAATCATAGTTAACAAATAACATAATTAAACATTTGAAATTTAAGAACCATCTATAGTTAGGGCTTTATGAATTATTTATAAGACAATTGACTTTAAAGGAGCTCTGGTGTGGTTTAAGCATTTGGCTGTTAACCACATGGCCAGAGGTTCAAACCCATCAGTTGCTCTACAGGAAAAAGATGTGGCATTCTGCTTCTGTAGATATTTAGAGTCTTTTATATCTTATGGAGCCATTTATACTGCCTTAAAGCATCAATATGACTCTTAAGCAACTTGAAGGCTGAAGCCAATGGGCTTAATTTGGGTCGAGGAGTGTAGTTGATTTTGTATTTATCTTCAGAAAACCATCCTGAGGTTCAAAAAGGTGAAAGTGCTTACTGTAGTGTTAATCCACCTTCTATGGAACAGTAATCTCTGATCTTAGGGCACAACACTCTATGGCAGTAGCATGTACACTTGGGGAAGGGATCAGAATGTTGAATGTGTGTGTCAGCCTTCTTATTTGGTGATCAGAGGATGGGGGAATCGTAAGTTGTTTGGTGTTTTTATTGTTGTTGTTTTTAATCTTAAGTTTTATAAGAACAGCAAGAAAACTAACCTGCCGAAAACAACAATTTTGTGTCTTTAAGTGGGAGAAAGAAAGAAGGGAATAGGCTACGTCATGGAGCAACTTTTAAAGTTTGCTAGTATTTCCTAATTTTTTAAAGCTGTTTATTTAAACCCCAAATAAACGCCTTATAATGAAAATAAGTGAAGGTATAGGGTGTTGAAGTAAAATTACTTCAGTTTAAGATGAACGAAAGTTTCATCAGGAAAGAAAATTTTAAAAAACTTTATTAAAACATAGTGATTTAAATTAGAACTTTAATAATTAAACAGTCCATGCTTGTCCCACCCCAGTGCCATTTTCAGATCTAATAAAGCTCTGATCTTTGTACATAATGCAGTGATGAGATCACAAACTATTCATGTGTAGAGGAAGGCTTTCCTGCCTGAGAATTTTCCTCGGGCATGGCCTATAGCATAGTTGGTATGCAGTAAATATTTGTTGAATTTTTGTTTCTATTATGTTTTCAGAAATGCTATATTTTGCCTCATTTGGGTACCATTTTGGTCATATTCTCATTTCACATACCTTTGGAACTATTAAGCATTTATGATAGTTTAGTCAGCTTCTTTTAGTCCTGCTTATGTATATTAACTGCACTAAAGAAGTGGGAATTTTGCTCTCTTTCTGTACTCGGCGCAGCCATGGCTCATGGTCCCAAGAAGCATCTGAAGCACATGCTGCTCCAAAGCCCTGCATGCTGGACAAGCTCACTGGCGTGTTTGTTCCTCGTCCATCCCCTGGTCCCCACAAACTGAGAGAATGTCTCCCCCTGATCATTTTTTTAAGAAATAGACTTAAGTATGCTCTGACAGGAGATGAAGTTTAAAAAATTTGCATGCAGTGGTTCATTAAGCTTGATGGCAAGGTCCGAACTGATAAAACCTACCCTGCTGGCTTTATG
Source organism: Tenrec ecaudatus (assembly GCF_050624435.1). NCBI lineage: Eukaryota > Metazoa > Chordata > Mammalia > Afrosoricida > Tenrecidae > Tenrec > Tenrec ecaudatus. Next base: position 143,816,778 of record NC_134539.1, on the reverse strand, counting down.
GATGTCATCAACATTGACAAGACCAGAGAGAATTTCTGCCTGATCTATGACACCAAGGGTCGCTTTGCGGTTCATCACATTACACCTGAGGAGGCGAAGTACAAGTTGTGCAAAGTCAGAAAGATCTTCGTGGGCACAAAAGGAATCCCTCACCTGGTGACTCACGATGCCCGCACCATCCGCTATCCTGATCCTCTCATCAAGGTGAATGACACCGTTCAGATTGATTTGGAGACCGGAAAGATGACTGATTTCATCAAGTTTGACACTGGTAACGTTTGTATGGTGACTGGAGGTGCTAACCTGGGAAGAATCGGTGTGATCACTAATAGACATCCTGGCTCATTTGAGGTGGTTCATGTGAAAGATGCCAATGGCAATAGCTTTGCCACCCGGCTTTCCAACATTTTTTTTATTGGAAAAGGCAACAAACCATGGATTTCTCTTCCTCGAGGGAAAGGTATCCGTCTCACCATTGCTGAAGAGAGAGACAAGAGACTGGCTGCCAAACAGAGCAGTGGGTGAAATGATCTGGGTGATGGACATGGAAAGATCTGAAAAGGAATAAATACAGCATAATTTAAAAAAAAGTGGGAGTTTTAATTAGAGCAGAAAGGAAGATGTTATTCTTAAATTTGGGATGTGGGAGGGAAGAGGTGGGTTTTGTATCAAAATGGTAGAGTTGGAGCTTTGTGTCGCTTGGGAATTGTTTCAGGGTGTTAATCTCTGAAGAAAACCCTAAGCCAGATGTGAGAATTGTACTGAGCCTTTCCTTTCCCATCACTGCTGACTGAGAAGCTCCTGGGACCAATTGCATCTTTTCACTTTGCCCAAAATGGTTGGATGGAGGAGAGAAAGGTTAGCATTCTTCGACAACTTTCCCAAGTCAACTTTAAAAGAAAATACACTGGAACCATTGGTCTTTATGTTTGTTTTTAGTATTTTTCAGAAATCTCCATTCTTATCATTTAGGTCTTTATGTGTCACTTGGGTCTTTGGCTTTGTGGATTAAGCACTGGATTATTAATGTCAAGGTCGGGGGTTCCCTCCAAGAAAGGTGAACTGTCTGCTTCTGTAAAGATTCATGGTCTCTGTGAGTCAGCATGGACACCATGGCAGTGGGTTGGGGTTAAGTTGGGTGAAGAAAGAGTAGGCTGGCTGCTGTCTTCTTCTTCTTTTTTTTTTTTTTAGCATTTTATTAGGGGCTCATACAACTCTTATCACAATCCATACATATACATACATCAGCTGTATAAAGCACATCTGTACATTCTTTGCCCTAATCATTTTCAAAGCATTTGCTCTTCACGTAAGCCCTTTGCATCAAGTCCTCTTTTTTCCCTCCCAGGCTGCTGTCTTCTTGGCTAGCTTTTCCTACCTCGGTAAATTGTCCAATCTCCTTAAACCAACAAATCCCAAATCCTATATAGATCTTTGAACTTTGACCATGGAACTGAACTACTGGGTTAGGGATGAAATTTTTGTTTTGAAATTGCTGGGTGAAGCCTGTGAAGTCAAGTCCTAGTTTTTTATTTTATTTGAAAAAATCACTTTATTGGGGGCTCTTACAGTTCTTAATCATAATCCATAAATCCATCCATTGTGTTGAGCACATGTGTACATACGTTGCCAGCGTCGCCGAAGCAGTAGGTAGTTCTGCTTTCCTGGTGTTCCGGCAGGGAGGGGCTCCGTGTGGAGGTACTTTTACTTCAGTTGGAAGGGTTTCAGAGCAGAGTAAGCTCCTTGTACACATTTTCTTGTGGAAATGTTTCTTTCACATAGCTTTGATTTTGTAATGTTGTTAGGATGTTATGCATCAGACCTATAATTTTGTAAAACATTGTTTCTATGGGAAGGTGAATTCAGGACTTCCAAACCATTGATTTAAATCTATTTTGGGAACATGATCTCTTTGTGAATGCAGGTGGTTTCCAGTTGTGTGATTTTGCTGAAGCTGGACTTGAGTGGCTTTTCTTCAAATGCGATGCCCACAATGTGAGCCTCTCATTTACTACCTTAATGAGGAAATTCAGATTAAGAGACAAGCTATAAAGCAAGGAGTAATTTACTGGCATTCATTGCATTCACGATGCTGTACGGCCCCCACCCCTGGCTAGTGTGAAACATGTTTATCACCCAGAGGAAATGGTGACCTTAGCAGTTGTTCCCCAAACCCCTTTGCCCCACCACTTGGCAACTACCTGTTCACTTTCCGTAGCTACATCTTTACCTCTTCTGAATGTCTCCTGTAACTGGAATGATACACTGTGACCTGTGTGTTTGGCTGCTTTCACTTAGCCTAATGTTTGTGAGGTTCCTATTTTGTGGCATGTTACTCTTTTTTATGGCTGAATAGCATTCTTATAACTATGTACCACAGTGTGTCCATTCATTCATTCATTGATGGACATTTGTGGAGAATAGTGCTTTTGAGAACATATGGAGACCTGTCTTTGTTTGTGTGCCTAGTAGTAGAATTGCTGAGGTGTATGGTAACTTCTGTTTAACTTCTAGCAGACCCATCAAACTCTTCCTCTGTGTTTTGATTCCTACTTATAATATGTCTGAGAGTTTCAACTCCAAAGTGCTTATTACTTTCCACCTTTATTTAAATTACTTTTTTAATAGCCATCCTAGTGGGTGGGAAATTATATTTCATTGGGTTTTGATTTGCATTCCCTGATGACTAATACTGTTATGCATCTTTTCATGTACTTGTTGGGCTTTTTAAAAAAGCTGATAGTAACTGGCTTCCTTGTTGCCAAGGAAACTTCGCTAGAGGGATAGTGATGAGGAAACACTTTTGGTCATTTTGCAAGTGACTAAGTCTGCAAACATCTCTCTACTACTTTACTTTCAGCAAAACCCTCAATGGAATGTTCATGTCATATTTTGGTCTGTGTGGTGACTTCTCCCACCTCAGTGTCCCTCCTAACAGCAGAATACCTTGCAACATTGTCTGTAAAGCACATAGTCAGTCAAGTAAAAAATGTTAATGAAATATAGTTTAACTTTCAATCATTAAAGAAGATGCTTTGTCTTTTAAACAAAAAAGAATGTGTTGTATTACATGAAGTTACATGGAGTTGGTTCTGACTTATAGCAACTCACAGTACAACTTTTATAGATAGAAGAAATCCGAGTATTTTTAATTAACTCCTGGCCCAAGAAGACTGGACAAAATGCTTCTGACATGTATATTAAACTAATACAGTATAATTAATAATTTTAGTAATTTAGCATTAGAATCTTTCAGAGGGGCCACAATGATTGAGTTTGTTTAGTATCATTTTACTTTGTTATACACATAAGGAATGATGTTACAGCACACCATTCTGAGAAGTTGTTTAATTTGGAGGTGGGCTGCTTGGATGCCTGAGAGAAGCAGTAATTGAGCACACAGGCTTACTGGTTGGAAAACTGGTTTAATATAATTATAAAATAATAATGTTTGCTTTAGGATATTTATACTGTTTAATATTTGATTCTAATTCTAGAATTTATAGAAAGTTTGTGAGAAAAATCCCACCATCTTTTAATTTCATTTTGTCATGAACTGTTTGAAGCTTTCTCGTATATGCCAGATTAGGTCTGTTGGGCCTGTTTTGAAACTTGAGGCGAGTCTGCTGAGTGGTACTTCAGTCAAGGTCCTTGCATTCACACACCAGGCAGGGCGTGCTTTAGGTGCAAGGATGGTTTTCCAGCCCTCACTTAGAAGTTTTCTCCTCTCTTAGGTAGCTTGTGCTTTATCCATGAGCGGCAGTTTTCTGATACTAATTCTTGCTGTACTGAAAGACACTTTAAGGTCAAGGTTGCTGGACCAAAAATTTGACCTCAGAGTCTAAAATAGAACTGGGGTTTTACTGATAGAATTCCATGACTTTACTATATTTTTGCATGGGTTGGGCGCCATGTTAACAATTGGCTAGGGTAGAGCTGCCCCTTGCCTACAGGTATATGTACAGACAAGTACAGTAACGCTTTTCCCTGCTCTGCTTGTCTGCAGGCAGTAAAGGGAAAGCTGCAAGCGTCCTGCTCATCCAAGGCCTGCACACAGGAAAGAAGCGGGAAAAGCGTTACAGTCAGCTTTTGTTCTCCAGCATTTTAAAACATAACAGGTAGGTCAGATTTTTGGTCTGTCAGCCTTGACATTGCCTTTTGGAACTGATAAGTGTCTTCTTCCCTGAGGTAGTAAGTAATGCCACTGAAATGTATTTGGAACAGGAGAAACCCCATGTCTTAGAATCTTTGTCCAGGAAAAGAAGTCATCATTCTAGTTGAGCTAAAACAGCTCCCCAACCCCAACCCCTACCTCCAACCCCAACCCCTACCTCCAACCCCACCCCTGCTAACAAACTCAATACCCAGCCCAAGAGTGGTAGAGGATACACTGAAAATTCTTTCTGGATTTTATTTTCAAGATTTATTTCTTCATCAGTCCTGTGGGTTAGTCTGAGAACAAAAGATGAACGGACAGATTTCTTTACATTCTGGGAGTATATTTTGCACTACATAGTCAAACACTGAACCATATTTGTGATTTTAGAATATTAAAGAAGCAAAAGAAAACTTGTACAACAACTGTTTTAAGTGCCAGGTTGCTCACATAGCCATTTGTTCTTCAGGTACATTGGAAAGTCTGACTCCGTTACGATCAGTGTCTGGAATCACAAGAAGATCCATAAAAAACAAGGTGCTGGCTTTCTTGGGTGTGTTCGTCTTCTTTCCAATGCCATCAACCGCCTCAAAGACACTGGCTGTGAGTACACCTTCCAAAAAACCTCCAAACTCACTGCCATCAAGTTGATTCTGAATTACTGTGAGCCTATAGGACAGACAGTGTAGAACAGCCCTTAGGAGTTTCTAGATTGTACCTCTTTATGGGAGTAGAAAGCCTCATCTTTTCCCTCTGAGCTGCTGGTGGTATAGAACTGATGACTCTGAGGTTAGCAGCCCAATGCACAAACCACTGCACCACCAGGGCTCCTGGGAAGATACTACTGCTTTGTAAATTAAAAACAAAACCAAAGAAAACTGGGGTGGGTGAATCTAAAAACTGATATTCCTATGTATAGTTTAAGGAGCACTTGTGACATTTGGAGGCACTGTGGGTTCGGCATTAGGTTGCTAACCACAAGCTTGGCAGTTTACCATCCAAGATGAGATTGTCTATTTATTCCCTTAAGCTTTAGTCTTGGAAATCTTTTATAGATGTGAGTTAGAATTGACTCAATGGTAATGGGTTTGGTTTTAGGTTTTATGTATATTTTAAACATTGGTAACATTTTTTTTGGTGATGAATGCTATTAGTCTAAATTTATCTTGTGGACTTAAAAAAACCAATTTAAATTTGTGAAGCTAGAGTTTAGCTTCGTGTGAAATTTAAAAGTATTAAATAACTTCCATCCAGAGGACCTTTTTCATTGCACTAGGTAAATCTGCTGCACAAAACCTCTTTAGAGTATTGACAAGCAAGGATGTTGCTTTGAAGAGTAAGGTACACTGGACTTAAGCCGTGGTATTTTCAATAGCCTCATATGTATGCTTGGTAAAGTGGAGGGACAGCAAAAAAAGAGGAAGGCCCTCCATGAGCTGGATTGATTCAGCAGCTGCCACAGTAGGCTCAAGCATGAGAACTGGGCAGAGTCTCATTCTGTTGTACATACGGTCACTGTGAGTTAGAACCACTGACTCAATGTTGTCTAACAACAACAACATTCCAAAAGTGTGAAAGTAAAGTGTCAACATATGAGGGGGCTTCAAAAATTTCATGGAAAAATTCCATAATCTCCTATTGGAGCTTCCTTATGTGAATGCCTTTTTTAATGTTTGTTAGTACCCATCTTTGGTTTTCATGTTGTTGTGAGATATGAAGTAAGTGAGTGTAGGTGATTGGAGTGAGTTCAAAAGTAATTATTAGTGGACAAGAATGCTACAGTACATACAGATGCCTACAAAGGAGATAGTAGTCCATCTTACAGTTTATACTTCTCACTAATACTCTCTTTGTACTTAGGTAATTTGAAATTATAAGATAAACCACAACAATAATAGCAATTCTTGAACACATGTGCTAAACACTGTGCTTAGAGTTGTAATTAATTATCTGATATATTTCTGAAAGCACTTTATGAGGTTAGGTATTATCATTAGATAAGCAAACCAAAGCTCCAGGATCATTTGCTTAAGATCAGCAACTAGGTGGCAAAGCCATGACTCAGACTGAAGAGGTCTGAAAGATTTGGAGAGAAAGTAACTAAGTACCCATATATTGACATGATAAACAGGTGTTTTACCGTTTTTGAAATCAGAATTTATCAAAACTTATGTTGAGAAATTTATGATTTTTATCTCTGTACTACATGATTAACTTTCTAAGGGATGGCCTTGATTTCCAGAGGTCTGTGGAAATTTATGACTCCTCTATAGAATCATTGATATACTGGCTCATTTTTTAATTGCCTTTCTCTCCCCGCCCCCACCCCATCCCCCGTTATTGATTTAAAATAGATCAGAGGTTGGATCTATGCAAACTTGGGCCAAATGATAATGATACAGTTAGAGGCCAGATAGTAGGTAAGTGTGGAATTTAAAGTTACATAAATGTTGGCTTCATTTAAACTGACTTACAATCTAAATAATCTCTTAAATCAAAGTATATTGTATGTTACAAAGTACACTAGCTTTGTTGTATTTACTTGAATTAAATGAATTATGTAAATGTTGCAAACAGTTGATCCAAGCTAGCTTAATTTTTACACATGCACACACACACATGCACTCATGCACACACACAAATAATGTGTTTCAAAAAATAGAAACTCCTAGTGTTCTGGACAACTTTTGACTCTCTGAGAAGAAATTCTTTCAAAATACTCACATACCAAGACAGACTTTCGAAATATTCAAAACTTTCAAAAGTACTGAAACAGATGGCATTAAAATCTTTAAAACATAATGAAGAAGAGTATTTTCTTGAACTCTTTGTTGTTGTTTTTTTAATCATTTTATTGGGCTCATACAACTCTTATCACAATCTGTACATACATCAGTTGTGTAAAGCACACTTACACATTCGTTGCCCTCATCATTCTCAGAACTCTTTGTTTAATGTTTAATGCTGAACAGTTTAAAACCCATTATATATATTTTAAAGCAGTGGTGAAATAGGTATAGCACTAATTGGAACAAGGGAGAAATTGTTACCTTACTCATAAGGCATATACCGAGTTAATCTTGAAATGATATATAAGAAGGTTTTTTTATACAAAACTTGCTGAGATTTCTCTTCAAAAGAAGGGTAGATAAAGAGCGATGGCTTGAAATTAGATCAAGACACACAGCACAGGTAGTGCACTGAGCTGCTTGCATTTGTTTGATGTGTCAAGAGGAAAGGCAACTGCAAACTGCAAGTCCACCACTTCATGATAGAGCAGAGTTCAGAATAAGACGATTTCATGTGAACTTTTCAGAGAGATTTTAGTTATGGAAATACTTGAAGAAGTTTCATTCCGTTATAAATTTGTAAGAATAGCAGACATGACACAGTCCACTGTGGTTACTACACACGAGTTATAGGACAGAATTATTGATGATTTCTATGCTTTTGAAATTGAGAAGAGGGTAAAAAAATCGCAAAGTGAATCCTAGTATACAAGACTTACACAAATTATTCTTTGTTGTGGTGTGTTATGTAATATTTGCCAACTAATGCCATAGTAACATAGTTTTATAGGTGTAAATTTGCATTTAAAAGAATACCCAGCTTTCTTTTGTCGTTTGTTAGAAATAGATTTACTAGTGCATCCTACATAAAAGACTAATATTTTATTACTAGATATTTTGTTTCTGATTTGAAGTTCTTGTGTGGGTTTTGTGTTCATGATAAGACCATTAGTAATAGATAATTTGTACCACACCATAATTTTTTTTTAATTTTGTGATCTGGAACAGAATAAGTTGAATTTTTACTGAATTAAGCCTTTCCAAATATTTGTAAAAAGATGTATATAATTTTTATTTTTTGCGTGTATAATTTTTTAATGGAGAAAAGGATACTACTAGAACACTAGCTTAAAATATAAATGTTTTTAGTATATTCATGTGCATATACATTTTAAATTATTTTAATCATTGGGAACATTTTGCTTTCATTTAACATAAGCCTTTTGGTGCATAGTTTGTAATGAATGGCTTTAAAAGATGTCTTCTGAAGTTATGTATTTTATGTAATCCTTTCTAGTTCTTTGAGGCTTAGTAATGTTTCTGTTGTTTACTAGTAAGTCTCCAGTCCCGAGACCGAATAGGCACAGGAGGACAAGTTGTGGACTGCAGTCGTTTGTTCGACAATGATCTACCAGATGGGTAAGCTGACCTCACTGTAGTCAGTAGGACAATAGATAGCTGTAATATTCTTGAGTTAATGAAGAATAACTTGATGTTTCTTACATCTTACACTTTAGAAATCGGTTCTTAAAAAAAAAAAGAAATCGGTTCTGACCACTTTTAGAATCACCATTACCTTTTACATGGGTTTTTATCATAACACATTTTAAAACTAAGCAGTGGATTAAGGGTGTTAAATTAGATTTTTTTTTACTATTGATGAGACAGATAACAACTTTTGACTAGTAGAACTCTCCTGTAAATATTATGTATCTAACAGAAAAGTTTTTCTGCTTAATTAACATACTCAAACAGAACATCCCTACAAATGCTAAATCTGAAACATTGCTGGGTGGAAGGGATGGAATAGAGATCTGGGATAATAGTAACTGCAACAGAGTAACGTTGGTTAGATATTATGTATTAGATACTGTTACCAATACTATTGGCACCTTTTATCATTTACTTCTGATACTCTTGGAAGGCACCTCTAGCATGTGATTCTGAAATTAGACCCACCTGGACTGCATTCTTTATTTTGCTGCTTCCTAGCATTATGGCCGTACTGCATTTCCTAAACGGTGCGCTTCGGTTTGTCCTCGTTTGTAAAGGGGATGATGATAATGGGACACATACCCTCTAGATTGTGGAGTTTAAATGAAGCCTTTCATGTGAAGCTCTTAATACACGATCTTGCCATTAATAAATGATTCATAAGTTATTATTACTACTGCTAATACTTTTGTTCTCCTCGTTCCTTACATATTTAAAAACAAAACAAACACTGAAACTCTGGGCAGAGGGAAACAGCTCATGGAAAGCCACCACAGTCAGTTGCAGAGCTGGAAATAAAGCTTCATTCTCGATCCCAAATCACATGCCCTTTCTCATTGCTCCCTCTTTGCTACTAGTGCTCATTTTTCACTAGTTCTTATACTTTTCAAAATTCTTAGCTTAAAAATTATTTTAACTAAAACATACAGTAATTTGCATTCATCTAAAATGTATATATCTATGTTTAGGTCTGATAGGAAAATTTACATGTAAATGGCATGACTTAAAACTTAATTCTGTAAGTTGTATCTTGCCTCACTAGTTGGTATAACCGCTGCTAATCCTATGTCATTAACATTATTGTAGTTAGGACTTACAACACATGGGAATAATGTGATGGTGCCCGGCTATCAAAAGAGATAGTGACTGGGGTCTTAAAGGCTTGAAGATAAACACATGGGAATAATGACAACAGACACGAAATGAAGGAAAACTACATACTACTGAGAATCGTGGCCTAGCCAAGGTGACATATTTTGGGGTTACACAGTTCAATCCCTAACACTCCTAATGCCTTATCTCTCAATATTTTGACTTAAGTTGGGAAGAAAGGCGAACTGCCTCAGGAAGAATCCAGTATCTAAACCACATAACAAGAACTACGCAGTGGGAACGCCCAACACGGTAAGAAGATACAGTTATTTTTCCATGGTCATGCTATTTGCCCTCCTGAAGTCCCTTTCTGCTTCTCAGCTTTACTGGGCCGTTTTTCTTGGTTTACACTGCTATAGATGAATAAATCGTGGGGAAAGTCCTATTATTCTAAAAAAGATTTAAAGACTGGTTAGTGGGTCATCCTGTTACCCTGTTATTGCAGCGCCAGGGTTTAGTCTGGTGCGTTGTAAATAGTTAATGCATAAATTAAATGAACTAATTGAAGAAGCACTGTATTTCTAAGGACCTTTGGGTGTTTGTTGGTTGGTGTTAGTTTATTATTGTACAGCTGTAACAAACTGTGTATAGGATTTTCAATTCTCCCAGTCCTGTCCAGTATTAAATCCTGTCCAGTAATGTCTGTGAGTGACATCAGAACCAGCTGTTCTGGGATTGTGTGGGAGGGCACCTAACGTGAAGTGGGACTTGGGGAGGAAAGTCCTCTGAAACTGGGCAGTCTCTGCACTAAACCTTGAAGCATGAACCTTAGAATGTAGGTGGGTCAGGGGGAAGATGATGATGGAGTGTTGAAGGTGGTGATAAGTATGCTCAGCATTTGAGCCACAATAATGAGCAAGGCAGAAAAATAGATACAGTCTCATTCTTCATGGGGCTATAATGTATAAGACATGGAATAGGAGATAAGATTTTGGAACCTTGAAAGAAGTGCCGTTTAAGTAATTGAAGATGACTAAGTAGACGAAGATTAAGTGGCTGAATTCCCCCTCTAGTCCCAGCAGATCTGCTTCCAGGCATGGAACATCAAATGCTTCTTATGGACTCTGCCTCCTTTTATTTAGCTGGGATGAATTCCTTAAATCACTGAATCGCAAAGTTTTCTCTATTATTATGAACCTCAGGTAATAGCTTGTCATAAAAAAAATAGATGATACAAGAATTGCATTCTTTGTATTAAATTGCAAAGGATTTTATCAAAGTTGAAGGACCAATTTTTATTTTAGCTGAACATCCCACCAAACATATTCTTATGTCAGTGGTTTAGTGAAGCCCATTCATTTCCTTTTAACTCATTTAACAGATAAAATGTATTTTAATTTTCCGTATGTATAAAGTTAATTGTAAATGTTAGCTCTTTTTTTTTTTTTGTCTAAGGTGTACAGTGGACTGGAAGCTCCTTGAAGTGATCAGTTCTCTGCTTTGCCTTCATTCACTCACAAAGTGTTTACTGAGCCTGCCCTGCATGCTAGCTGCTCCTCTGGGGGCCTGTGGGGAGCAGTGGGGGTGTAGTAGGGAAGGATCTGGGCAGAGGCTCTCCTTTCCATAAACGTTCTTCTGATGGGAGACAGGTACATCAACAAGAAAACTAAGTACCATATTGAGGAACTAAGCTGATGTACTATCAGGTGACAAGGTGACTAGATTGGCAGGCCAGGAAGGCAACATTTAAGCTTAAGAGATCAGAGTCAGTTCTGGGCACAATAAGAGAAAGGTGCATGGTAGGAAGAAAGAAGAGCTTCCCCAGGGCTGAAGGTGTAAAGGAAGCTGCGCAGGAAGGAGTGTAATGGAGGAAAAGGGTAGGATATAGGTAGGGTTTGATAAACAGTGCACACATCTATTGACACAGATGGGTTTTATATAAAATGTTGTCATTTAAATACGCGGTTGATGAAATGTTTATCCCCTGAGTTTCCATGGTGTTCAGAGACTTCAGACTTTGCTTTTACTCAGATTTCCTTTAAAATCATTAGGTTTTATATTACCCGTTTTGTTTTCGTACGTGGTACTTACTGTTGTCACAGTATACATTGTCTTGAGAACTCTACTCTGGATGTGAGTTGAGTAATTTTATTTTCCTCGTCACTTTTTCAATAGGCCGGCATCAGAGTATTCTAGTCCTGGCAGACCCCTCAGCTGCTTTGTTGACGAGAACACTCCCCTTAGTGGAACAAATGGAGCAACATGTGGGCAGTCTTCTGATCCCAGACTGGCAGAAAGGAGAGTCCGGTCACAGCGGCATAGAAATTACATGAGCAGGACACATTTACATACCCCTCCAGACCTACCAGAAGGCTATGGTATGACAATTAACAGCAAACATCGTGTTACTGATGTTACTGCTTTCAGCTTGTTAAGAAAGCCAGGAAATGTTTGGGGGGGGGGGGCGGGGTTCTTAATATGTGTTTAGGAATTTTGTGTGAAAAAGATAGTAAATGTCAAAGTTCCCCAACTTTAAAATGGAAAAGGCTCAGAAGTGGTAGAAGACCCACCTAAGCAGCAGTGTGACCTGGAACTGGTTATTTAATCTTTGCCTTTGGGATCCTTGATGACGACAAGATGAGGGATGCTACCTCTGTCCCAAAGATGCTATGGCCTGTTAGTGCTAACTGTAATCTGGAGTCAGAGTCCCTAGATGGCACAAATAGATAAGTACCCTTTTCAAAGTTGGTGGTTCAAACCCGCTTAGAGGAAGGTGTCTTGGAAGACAGATCTGATGGTTGGCTTCTGAAAACCTTTTGAGGCAGTTCTCTCTCCACCCTGGAGTCCAAATAGACTCAACCAACAGCAAATAATAATCTCGTCAGGCCTGCAATGCCATTTTCTAGACCTATATATTTAAATATTAATGTATGGTTATATTTCTGGAGGTATTTTAAAATTATATTTGTATTGGTTAATGTGAATAAGTTTTGTATTTGAAAACATTGGTCACTTCGGCAGTGTTTGTTTAAAATTCTTTTAAAGTTACATAAGCTAGAATTCTAGGGGTTCATGTTGACGCTTACACAACCCTTCCACCAGTTGAATCTAGAGTGTGCTAAGTTCACCCCAGCTTGTGAACATTCTTGTAAACAGTACCAACTCAACGGTGTCTCCTTCATTGCTACAACGAAGGCTGCCTCCCAAGGGAACTGTAGCTAAACTATTTTGGGCTGATGGTGACACCTAGTGGCCAAACATAGGTCTAACTTCATGTATTTTCACTTGAGAAAAACTATTTTCAAAAACTTGTACAATTGGTAGATCCCCACCCTCCGAACTCTAGAAGTAGTAATAATGATTAAAAACAAAACAAATTTCCCACCAACTGTTTGGTCCTGTTTTTGCAGTATTAGCCTGTCTTCTCTCCCCTAAAACGTGGAAACTAAGAGCTTCAATTGTCATTCTTTTGTGGGAAATAAATGATACTGTATCATTTGAAGTACCTCATACACAGTAACTATCATAGAGAGTGGTAAATTTTATCTGTTACTATTAATGTCTAGGACTTAAAGGCTCTCCTGTTATTTCTCTTTACTTGAGGTTATAAGTGAAACTGGCTGAAGTGGGAGTAGTTACACTTCTTCAATATTAGTGTGACTTGGATTGAAAAATCTTAAGAGCCACGCATAGATAAAAGAAAAATTCATTTTTAAATTCATTTTATAGACGGCTCTTACAGCTCTTATCACAATCCATCCATCCATCCATCCATTGTGTGAAGCACTTTTGTACATTTGTTGCCATCATCATTCTCAAAACATTTGCTTTCTACTTGAGCTCTTGGTATCAGCTCCTCATTTTTCCCCTCCCTCCGTGCACCCCTTTCCCCAATGAACCCTTGATAATTTATAAATTATTTTGTCATATCTTACACCATCCGACATCACCCTTCACCCACTTCTCCGCTGCCTGTCCCCCAGGGAGGAGGTTATATGTAGATCCTTGTAATCTGTACCCCCTTTCTCCCTCCCCTTCCCTCTACCCTCCTGGTAGCACCACTCCCACCACTGGTCTTGAGGGGTTCATCTATCCTGGATTCTCTGTGGTTCTAGTTCCTTTATGTACCAGTGTACATCCTCTGGTCCAGCTGGATTTGTAAGGTAGAATTGGGATCATGTTAGTGGGGGGGGGGCAAGGAAACATTCCAGAACTAGAGAAAAATTGTATGTTTCATCATTGCTACACTGCACCGACTGGCTCATCTCCTTCCGTGATCCTTCTGCAAGGGGATGTCCAATTTCCCACAGTTGGACCCTTGATCCCCACTCTGCACTTCCCCTCATTCACATGCTATGATTTTTTTTTCCTCCGTCTTTGATGCCTGATACCTGATCCCTTTGATGCCATGTGATCTCTCAGGCTGGTGTGCTTCTTCCATGTGAGCTTTGTTGTGTCTCAGTTAGATGGCCACTTGTTTATCTTCCAGCCTATAGGACCCCAGATTCTATATCTTTTTATATCCGGGCACCATCAGCTTTCTTCACCGTATTTGCTTATGCCCCTGCTTTGTCTTCAGTGATTGTGTGTCGGGGTAGGCTGGTGTGCTTCTTCCATGTGGGCTTTGTTGTTTCTCAGCTAGATGGCTGCTTGTTTACCTTCAAGCCTTTAAGACCTCAGATGCCTTATCTTTTTTTTTTTAAAACATTTTATTAGGGGCTCATACAACTCTTATCACAATCCATACATCAATTGTATAAAGCACATCTGTACATTCTTTGCCCTAATCGTTTTCTTTTTTTTTCTCCTTTCTTTTTTTACATTTTATTAGGGGCTCATAACAACTCTTATCACAATCCATACATATACATACATCAATTATATAAAGCACATGTGCACATTCCCTGCCCCAATCATTCTCAAAGCATTTGCTCTCCACTTAAGCCCTTTGCATCAGGTCCTCTTTTATTTTCCCCCTCCCTCCCCACTCCCCCCTCCCTCATGTGCCCTTGATAATTTATACATTGTTATTTTGTCATATCTTGCCATATCCGGAGTCTCCCTTCCCCCCCTTCTCTGCCATCCATCTCCCAGGGAGGAGGTCACATGTGGATCCTTGTAATCAGTTCTCCCTTTCCAACCCACTCACCCTCCACTCTCCCAGCATCGCCCCTCACACCCTTGGTCCTGAAGGTATCATCCACCCTGGATTCCCTGTGCCTCCAGCCCCCATATGTACCAGTGTACAACCTCTGCCCTGTCCAGCCCTGCAAGGTAGAATTTGGATCATGGTAGTTGGGGGAGATGCCTTACCTTTTGATAGCCAGGCACCATCAGCTTTCTTCACCACATTGGCTTGTGCACCTGTTGTCTTCAGTGATTGTACCAGGAAGGTGAGCATTTCAGACTGTCGAATTGTTGTAACAAAGTGTTCTTGTGTTGAGGGAGTACTTAAGTAGGAGCCCATTGTCCATCTGTTTCCTTAATACTAAACCTATAAATATACATACATCTGTTTCCCCCATCATATATAAATATATTTACATCTGTATATGCCTATATTTAGATCTCTATAACTCTCCTTTCCTTCCTAGTTCTTTCCTCTATTTCTTTGTACTTTCCTCTTGTCCCACTATCATGTTCAACCTTCATTTGGGTTTAAGGAATTCCTCTCGGTTACATTGCCCTTGATCCAGCCCTGTCAGACCTCTTACACCCTCCTTGCCACTGATTTTGGATCACTTGTTGTTCCCTTGTCCCTGGGTTTGTTAACACCCACTTCCTTTCCCCTGCCTTCCCTTTTCCCATGTCCCCCTGACACTGTCATTCTGTTGTTCTCTCTTCTGGCTTGTTTATCCCGCCTATCCCTTCCAGGTAGACATGCAGATGAAGCTTTTTTCCAAACTCTCTGTTGCTTCCCATGCTCTTCCCAAGGGCTTTCAGTTAATTTCACCTTTAGCTTTTTCTCCCCAGTATACACCCACTCTCTTCTTTAACCCTCTTCTCCCTAACTTTGTGTTTTCCCATTTCTGCCTATCCGTGTTCCTCACTTGTTGAATTTCTCACCATCTTAACATTCCATATTTACAACAATAGAAATAATTTTGCCTATTTTGACCATCAATAGACTATGTCTGGCAGTGACAACTATTGTGATGGTTAAGATTGTGTCACCTTTGCTCAACTATGATTTTCTGTTTGTAGCAGTTAATGTAAGAATGAATTTATCCTTCATTTTGTGATCTGACTTGGTCATCTTCCGTTTTAGCAGTAGGTCTGTTTCTCAGTAAAAACCTAGTCTTTGGAACCCTAACCATTGTTTCCCATGTAGCCACTATTTTTTAACTTCTGTTTGTGCCATTTTTTTCCTTGATAATAACCCTTCTGTCCTAAAAACACAATTCATAAATTCTTTTTAAAATATAAATTCTTATATAAATTTAGACAAAATGAATAAACATTATTAACCTCTAAATCCTTCATAAGTCTTTGGAAGAGTTCTCGCAATCTACCCAGTGTTAGCCGACGTCTTCCACTGAGCCTTCTTTTGGCCCCGTGGGCTCCATATTTAAGACAAATGAAAGATCATTAAAGAAAGTAGCAGATCATCTTGTCATCTTTTATTTTGCTTAATCCTTGTTATAATCTTGTTTTCTGTTTCCCATTGGAGTATGCTTAGTGTTTGAACCACATAAGTTTAGTAGGCTTTTAGATAGCTGACTTGTAAACTTAATCATCAGTCTAAGATTGTTGCCAAAGGAAAAGGTTTTGAGTTCAAGCAAATGATTAGTAAAACGATTCTTTTTTTTTTTTTTTTTTTGCTAATATAATAGACTTGCTGTTTGGAGGATTTCCTTGTTGGTATAATAGCCTCTTGCTGTCTAGAACTGTCTTTGATTTGGACTTTATAAATGTTTTTATTAGTGTTTGTTTTAATTTTACAGAACAGAGAACAACACAACAAGGTCAGGTGTATTTCTTGCATACTCAGACTGGTGTGAGCACGTGGCATGACCCAAGAGTGCCTAGGTAAGAGCATATTTTAAGTATTCCTCCTACCTTTTGAATATCCACTTTCTTAGGACTTTTGATTATCTAATCTTTAACTTCTAAGAATGCTGTTAGGTGTTGTTGAGCTAGCTCCAGTTCATCACACTCTGTGTGTGGCAGAGGGAACACTGCCAGGTTTGTGCCATCCTAACAACAGTGGCTATGGTAGATCTCATTGTTGCCAGCATTGTGTCAGACCCTCTCCCTGATGGCTCTGCCTCTTTGTTACTTACCCTCTACTAGGCATGATGTCCTTTTCCAGGGACTGGTTCTCTTGATAAAATTCCAAAGTATCTGAGACAGTCTCAACACCCTCACTTATAAGGAGCATTCTGGCTGTACTTCTTCCAGGATAGATGTGTTTGATCTTTTGGCAGTCCTTGATATTTTCAGTATTTTTCACTGCCACTGTAATTCAAATGGATGAATTCTTCAGTGATTGCTATATTAACTGTCCAACTTTCACATAAATAGTGAGATGATTGAAAATACTTTGGCGAAGAGACAAGCTAGCCAGGGTGCAGTATAGCACCAATGAAACATAACATTCCTCTAGTTCTTTAATGCCTCCTCCCCCACCACTATCATGATCCAGTTCTACCTTACAAATCTGCTTTGACCTAGCATGTACACTGGTATAGATAAGAGCTCTCAACACACAGAATCTAGGACAGGTAAACCCCTCAGGAACAGTAATGGGAGTAGTGATACCATGAGGGTAGGGGGAAGGTGTGGGAAGAAAGGGAGAACTGATTACAATGATCGATGTATTAACCGTCCCCCTACCCCACATTGGGGTTGAACAACAGAAAATGGGGTAAAGGGAGATAGTGTAAAGCAGTGGTTCTCAACCTTCCTAATGTCGTGACCCTTTAATACAGTTCCTCATGTGGTGGTGACACCCCAACCATAAAATTGTTTTCATTGCTACTTCATCACTGTAATTTTGCTACTGTTATGACTCAGGCAACCCCTGTGAAAGGGTCGTTTGACCTCCACCAAAGGGGTCGTGGCCCACACTTTGAGAGCCGCTGGTGTAAAGGGACATGGTGTAAGATGTGAAAATAATTAGAATTTGTCAAGAGTTCATGAGGGTGGGAGGGATGGGGAAAGAGGGAAAAATGAGGAGCAGATCCCAAGGGCTCAAGTGGAAAGAAAATGTTCTGAAATTGATGACAACATATGTACAAATGTGCTTGATACAATTGATGTATGAATTGTTATAAGCTGTAAGAGCCTCCAATAAAAAAAAAGAAAATACCTAGGTTTGGATCAGGCACACCTTAGTTCTAAAAGTGACCTTGTTGAAAGAGGTCTCCTGCAGCAGATTTGTACAACACAGTGCATTGTTTGATTTCTTAACTGCTGCTTCCATAAGCATTGATTGTAGATTCAAGTAAAATTGAATCCTTGGCATCGTCAATCTTATCTCTATCATGCCCATTGGTCTAGTTAAATTTCTAAAAGTAGCTTATGTAAAAGTTCAACTCTTTCTGACATTTATTTTAGTTTTATGTTGATTAGGATGTCTTTCATATTCTCCCCTAAGAGCATTTCCCCTTTCACTGCAGGCCCCTTTCTCTCACTCCCCACTAAAACATACATCATTTGGAGGGGGAAAATTGACCTGGGGTAAAAACATAGCTTGACCGTTCTGAAAGACATTTTGAAAAAGTTTCATTTTAAACTAATTTAAGTGTACTCCTTGTTCTTTGATACCTTCCTTAACATAGCTCCATTTGAATGTAGAAAGGAAAAACCCAAACCCACTGCTATGGAGTCAATTCTGATTCCCAGTTGACCCCAATAGGTTTGGGAGATTCTGTTTATGAGTAGAAAGCTACAGCTTTCTCTTCTAGAGAGGTGATTTCAAACGGCTGACCTTGTAGTTAGCCCAGTGCTTACCCACATGCCACCAGAACTCATTTAATTTTACCTAACATAGTAACAATGATCACTGGCCTATCACTACTTAATCGTGTAGCAATAAGCCTGGGAGCATTCTTCCTTAGGAATCATGAACAGCTTCTTCATTTGTTAGGGTTCTGAAATTCCGAATGGAGCAGTTATCCTTTAAAAACTGCTTGATTTCAGGTTTACAATTTCAAAAGCATTTCCGATTTTCTTTTTGGAGAGTTTATCTCTACTTTTATTTACAGTTAATCATTGTGGGCATGTGTTGACACAAAGAAATAATTCAAGGGAACTTTTAGAAAACATTCCATTCCTTATATTACTGATCCTTGTTAAACAGTATTTTCTGTCAGGGTAAGTATTGAAGTACAACTTGAATGTTGACAAAGGTTCTGATGGCTTTTATGTTCGTTTCAGACTGTACTACTAACATCCCAGGAACTTCACTTACTAACAATGTAGGTTAGGTGATGTTTTTCTGAGTCATTTATGGATTGGGTTTTGAATATGTGAGTTTGTTAGGCCGCTGGGAATTGAGGGTTCCAGCTGAACATCTCAAGTCTCTGAAACAATACGTTTTCTCAGACTCCATGGGGTTGTTGTGTGTCATTTGCAATGACTTGGCCCAGCAGGCCCAGCAATGAGGTGTTTCTTATTTTCTGTTTGTTTTTGCAGAGATCTTAGCAACATCAATTGTGAGGAGCTTGGTCCGCTGCCTCCTGGATGGGAGATCCGTAATACTGCAACAGGCAGAGTTTATTTCGTTGACCATAACAACAGAACAACACAGTTTACAGATCCTCGACTCTCTGCTAACTTGCATTTAGTTTTAAAGTAAGTTTTAAAAGCAGTACACATTAAAATGTGAGTGTGAATACCAGGAGACTATACTTGCTTTTTGTAATTTAATATGATAGAATGTTTTTTCTCTCCAATATATGACTTTGTTGAATAGAGATTTTGTTTTGTTTTTAAATCCTTTTAACCATTTTTGAGGGTATAAGTCAGTGGCATTAAGAGTACTTTCCATAATGTTGTATAACCATCACTCGTATTTCCAGATCTCCTTAACATCCCAAGCAGAAACATGACACTCAGTAAACACTAACCGCCTTCTATCCTCTCCTCCCAGCTCCTTTGGTCTATTCTCTTAAGAATCTGCATATTCTAGGTAATTCATATATATACATGGCATTATACAATATTTGTTCTTTTATGTCGACATATTTCATGTTGTATGATGTCTTTAAAGTGCATCCATCTCACAGCATGTTATCAACATTTTGTTTTTCGTTCTGGCTGTGTGGTTTTCCATGAAATGTGTGGATAGGCCACATTTAATTTATCCATTCATCCATTGATGGACACTTAAGTCCTTTCCACCTTTTGGTTATTGAGAATAATGCTGCTGTGAACATTGGTGTACATGTATCCGACACCCTGCTTTTGAGTCTTGGGCGCTTTTAAGTTCTAGGAGTGGAATTATTGGGTGATAGATATTCTATTTTAACTTACTGAGGACCCACTAAGCAGTTTTCCCTATTGTCTGTACCATTTACATTCCAACCGGTAGGAGTAGAGTGGCTCCTTTATGCAGCAGGTTTGTATATATTTACCTTTTTAAGAAATTGCCAGGCTATATTTCAAAGTGAGTACACCATTTCACATTCTTATCATTGTTTGAGAGTTTCAGTTGCACCCCTTCCTCAAAAAATACTTGATATGGTTAATCTTACTAATTCTACGAGGTGTTACACTGGTAGTTTACTGAGGCTTAAATTTGCATTTCTGTAGTGACTAAATGATGCTCAGCATCTTTGTGTGTTTGCAAATCTTTTGTCTTTTTTTTTTTAGTTTTAAGATTTCCTTAGATATTCTGGATACAAAACCTTTATCTAATTATAAGAGTACGCTTTGCAAACGTTTTTCCCAGTCTGGAGATGTACTCCCTGGCGCTTATAACAGTGAATGTATTTTGAAGAGGATATTTTGATAAATCTTTATCTACCTTTTCTTTTATTAATTGTCTATTTGGTGTCATATCCAAAAAATCATCCTCCAACCCAGGCTATAAAATTTTTCTGTGTGTGGATGTTTCAGAGTTTTGAGTTACATTGAAGTCTGTGGTTTATTTTTGTATTTGGTGTGAAACTTAGCCAAATTCATAATTTTTGAGTCGCCTATTGAGTATTTTTTATATGATTGTATGATTTTAATTGGGGCTAATTTTTTCTTAGCTCTTTTCTACTATAATGTTTATAAGAGTAGTTAATAGTGTGTTAACTTACCTGAGAAGTGTAAATAAGTTCCAAATGATTTGTTATTGAAATGAAAGTTATTTTTGTGTATTTTATCATAACTTGCCTTTACACTGTTACTTTTAAGTTAGGAGATAATGATTTTGTCTGTTATGTGTAAAATTAATCTTAAACTCTAATACATACAACTTTAATCTTGACAGCTTTTTGGAATTAACTAGCTCATTTTATCAAAAATCTTAGAAAATTCTTAGATGCATCTTATAGTATTTTATGACTGGAGAATAAAAGTACATCTGGGCAAGTGTATCCTACAATTTGTTACATGTCTTTTTAAAAATCAATATTAAACTTATTCATTAAGATTTTATGTTACTTCTAGCACACTTGGGAGAGTATCTTCGTGAATTTATATAGCAGAGTCTAGATTACAGGGACAGTGTCTGACATGTTCTTTGATTTGATAATGAGTGAACCAAACTGAAAAGAAAAATTTATTCTCAGCAGCTATATTCAGCTTTATGGATAATAATCCTTTATGTAATGACATAAATTCATATGTAGTAAAAGCAGCTTTGGAACTGGTTTATCATTGCTAAAAAAGTCAATCCAATCATATAGCCTAGCAAGGCTTGAGAAATGGTATAACCAGAATTATATAGTAAACCCACTACCATCCAGGACAGACTAGGACTCCCCATACTTTCCAGGCTGCCAATGTGTCCTGGAAATAGTCTCTTCCTCTCCCATGGAGCAGCTGGTGGTTTTGAACCCTCTCTCCAACCTTTGTGTTAGCAGCTCAAAGAGGGACTTGCAGAACCACCAGGGCTCCTCTGCTCTGTAGTACGTGATTTTACCAGACGTGTTTAAAAGGCTTTGTTAATATCCTGTTCTGTTTCCAGTCGTCAGAACCAGCTGAAAGACCAGCAGCAGCAGCAGCAGGTGGTGTCATTATGCCCCGATGACACGGAGTGTCTGACAGTCCCGAGGTACAAGAGAGACCTGGTTCAGAAACTTAAAATTTTGCGGCAAGAGCTTTCTCAGCAACAGCCTCAGGCAGGTCACTGCCGCATTGAGGTTTCCAGGGAAGAAATTTTTGAGGTAAACAGGTTTTATCTTAAAATGGAACTCTCTTTTCCAAGAATGCTTTTTATATTTTTTGAGGGTCATGTCTGTTTTAAGTGAGGGAGTTCTCATTCTTTTTTTGGTGAGGAATAAAGACAACATTAATGGGATATGAACCTATTTGATAAACATTGGAATGGGTCGAAGAGTGAGATGTTCTGAGTGATTCAGCGTGATCTCTGCATTGTAAATGCTTATTCTTAAATATTAAAACTGCAAATATTATCCATCCTTTAGTTTCTAATTCTTCCAAAGAGTTAAAAAAAACACCAAAATAATGATGGCAACATATGTACAAATGTGTTTGATACATTTGATGTATGGATTACTATAAGAGCTGTAAGAGCCCCCAATAAAGTGATTTATTAATTAAAAAAAGAACACCCCCAAACAAGCCCAATGCCATTGAGTTGACTCTTGACTCTTTGTGACTCTATAGGATGGAGTAGAACTGTCCCTGTGGATTTTCAAGACTATAAAGCTTTACAGGCGCAGAAAGCCCGTTTTCTCCTCTGGAGTGGCTGGTGGATTTGATGACCTGGTGGTTAGCAGCCTCATAACCCACTTATCCATTAGAACTCCTTTTTTTCCAGAGTGAAGGGACTCTTAAATCAGGAAATTATTTAATTACTGCAGATTGCCTACTTCCTTAATTTACTGAGAAATTCACTCTCAAGAATACCCTTTTATCTTTGAATTACTGCCCTACTGCCAGCTTCAGTGTTCTTAGGTCTGGACTGCAAAGGTCAAAGGCGGGGGTTTGTCCACTCATTTGGGCAGAGATGTTTGTGGGCACAGCATTCTGAGGAGATGAACTTTTTTCATTGAGAAGACTTCTGACTTCGTAGTGAAGATTCTCATTAATGGTGGTTCATGCTCTTGAAGCCTTTCTCTTTGCTATCTTTGTTTTCTGCTGGTGCCTCTGGCTTAGAATTAGGTAAACTGGTTGTTTTTTTAAATCTGTTTTTTCTCCCAAATTGTATTTTGCCGTTAATATGAAGGGGCTTCCAAAAGTTCATGGAAGAACGGAATTAAAAGAGAGTGGAATTTTTGATCAAATTTTCTTCTTTTTTTATTTTGATCAAGTTTTTGAAGCCCCTTGTATGTGAATGGATCCACTGCTAGTTGGCCTTCAGTATGATATTTCAGTAGCATTACATTCTATCCCTTTTATTTTCAAAAGTTCCATGAAGTTTTAAAACATTTGAAATTTATCCATTGATTTGATTGTTAAACGAATTTCACTTTATTTAAATAAGCATGTTTTGTGGATTGAATGGGGGGAGTTAAATAATAGGTTAAAACCGCCTGGTAATAATACAATTTAAAATTTTTCTCAGGAATCATATCGACAGGTCATGAAAATGCGTCCAAAAGACCTGTGGAAGCGATTAATGATAAAATTTCGTGGAGAAGAAGGCCTGGACTATGGAGGGGTTGCCAGGTAAAGACTTGCTCATCAGTCAGTGACATGTAGAACTTTATATAGATTTAAGATACGTCTGCGGTTTAACCTCTTTGTCAACATTTATGTTTTAGTATATTTCTAAATGTTTGCAATTATAGAGGGTACCCTAATAGTAACACTCAGGGTATGGTTAGGGTACTACTGATATCAGGAAAATACTTTAGAATTGCCTAGTGGATTGATTACATAGTAGAAGCTCGACACTAATCCAGCCTAAAAGGAGTGAAGAGATGCAATATAGTCGAGTTCTGAATCAGTGTTTCCATAAGAAATAACTAAAAGTGGATTAATCCATTCTCGACCAAGTTTTTACCCTAACCTTGCCTTTTTATACAAAACATTACACAGAAATTTCAAAGTACAGTAAATAAGTTCAAAGTTAAATAATATGATTTAAATAAGCAACACAACATTTAAAAAGTTTTTAACAACTACAGTATGGCCCATACCTCGCGCTGGATGAGGATCTGGATCTGTGGACACAGATGTGGAGAGGAGGGATGGGAGAGACTCATTGTTTGGAAGGGGAAGCCCCTTCCATAAAAATCAACTGGTCGCTGCTTTTCAGGAGTTTTTTTTCTCTTCTCTGCCTTTTTCACTAGGACCTGGCTGGCTTTCTCTTTAAAAAAAAAAAAATCTGTCTAATGTTGTCTGCTTTTGGCATTTCCTTATTTGTTGTCAGAAAGGGTTTACTAAATTATCACCTACAATATCGATAACATGGTTAACCAGTTCCTTGGCATGATGATTCTTTTCAAAAAACTCTTAGGACCCATGTTTTTATCTAAAAGCAGTACAACAAGCCACAAAAATTAAGAAACTTATAGCAAAACACTCAGAACAGTTGCAAAAGATTTAAATAACATGTACTAACAACGCCAACCAGCGCTGAGTGACCGAAACACAAACTGCTTTTGTATACAAGAATCACATGCATCGGGTTGGATTCTAATGTTTTGTTCGAGCTCTGATGCAAAATTGATGGCATATCTTAAAATATATTTATTAACAAAACATATTTTGTTACATCTTGTTTTCTAGGGAATGGTTGTATCTCTTATCTCATGAAATGTTGAATCCATACTATGGCCTTTTCCAGTATTCAAGGGATGATATCTATACATTACAGATTAATCCTGATTCTGCTGTTAATCCGGTATGGATTTTTAGTGATATTGATATGAATTGTTTATTGTATAGACATTGCTTATCTTGTCCTAATTATACTCTTTGACTCAGCAATTCTTATAGAACATTTCCCCAAGTCGGTGATTATGGATCTGTGCAATGATTTGGGTTCAGCTATGTTCACTGCATCATTGTTACAGTAATAACCCCAACTGGATACAATATAGTTGTCCACACGAGGGGGATTAATTGTGACATAAAGGAGAATAACCTATGAGGGGACTTCAGAAAATTTTCTAGAAAAATAGAATGAAACGATAATGGAGTTTTTCCACAAGCTTCTTGAAGCCCCCTCGTATGTTGTTGGGGAGCTGGTGGTGCTGTGGACTAGCATTGAGCTGCTAACTGCAGGTGGGTAATTCAGACTCCACGCTTCTCTGGAGAGAAAGGTGAGGCTGCCTGCTCCTGCGAACATGTAGTCTCGGAAACCCTATGCAGGGTTGCTGTGGATGGGAATCGGCTGGATGGCAGTGGTGTTGGTTTTTTTTTCTATTTTCTTTTAATCTATGGTTAAGAGCATTGATTTTGAAATGAAAGACATGGGATCATAGCTTGGTCCAACCGATCCTAGCTTTGTGACCTTGGGCACATTCATTGGCTTAGTCTCAATTTCGTCACTGCTAGCGATGAGAAATATACTATACAACATGTATTGGCATTAACCTCTGCATTTTTACATATACAGTTAGTGTAGTTTGTACTTTAGACAGTTGTGAGAATTACTTATGTCTATGACTATACAGCATTAGAACAGTTCTGGCACAATATTAAGCACCCAGCAAAAGTTAGCTATTGATGACTCTCATTGTTAAATTATTTCTATGATCTTTCGAAATGGCATATACTACACAACCACTAAAAAATTGTGAAACAACAGCGTTGGTAATTATGATGTTAAGTGAAACAAGATTATAAAACAGAATAATACAATTTGATATTTAGATGTATAAATCTTGAAAGGTTCCACACCATACTGTTGAAAGTGATTATCTCAGAAAATTAGATTTGTATATGTTTTCTGAATATTTTGTGATGCCTAGATATTACTTTAAAAAATTTTTTTTAAGATTTAAAGGAATGTAATAAAATTTTATTAAAAGATAAAAGGGAGGGATTTAAAGATAAAGCTTACGGGTTTTTCATTAAATAGAAGAATTTTCAAATACAACTAACAATATAACTTATAAGGAAAAAGTACATATATCTGAACATTGTAGCTTACATTAGTCTAGGGAATTCTTTATAAAGGAGTGATATTTAGGTAATGGGTCTGCCTGAGGACCCATCCTAACCCTGCCAGTAGTGAACAACTCATATTAGTTGAGTGCTTGATATGCTGGTGGGCTTCATCTCATTTTATTCCTTATTGAGAGACCCTTTCATTCCTGACAGAGGTACTCTTACTAGTCCCATTTTCCCCACATATGGAAAATTAGGCCTTTTAGGGGTTAAGTAATTTGCCCAAGAATACATAACGATTTAGGCCCAACTTGGGATTCTAATCCAAGACTGTCACCAAATCTCAACTCTTCGGTATAATGTTAGAGGTTCAACTACCCTGGTGGCATAGTGGTTACAAGTTGGGCGACTAACCACAAGGTCATTAGTTCAAAGCCACCCTTTGGGAGAAAGATGGGGCTTTCTGTTCCTCCAAAAAGTAACAGTCTCAGTTGACATCGACTCAATGGCAGTGAGTTTGTTTTTTTGGTTAGTCAAAAAAGTGGGAAATGGGTTTTAAAAGTACTGGTTCTAAAAGACCGTCAGTAGGAGTGAGCTGAGAGATAGAACAGGTGTTATCATGAAGCTGCACCTGGAGTCTAGTAAGGACTTAGTATCTGAAGTTAATTATACATAGTGCTTTTTGCCCTGTGAGAGGGGCTTTGACCCTTATGTAATACGTTATTTTATATAGATATAAAGACAAATTTTGAGCTTGTGCTATAAAAACACTAATCTTCAGTGTGCAATATGATAACATATTCCATTTAATTAGTTGGGCATCACTGTATAATTTTGATAACTGCCCCCAAAAGATGAGTGTTTAAATATTTAATTTTTGTTAAAAGTTCCCTAGGTACTTTGTAACTTGAATATTTCTGTAAACACTTTTTAATTCCAGGAGCATTTATCCTATTTCCACTTCGTTGGCCGGATCATGGGAATGGCTGTGTTTCATGGACATTACATTGACGGTGGCTTCACCTTGCCTTTTTACAAACAGTTGCTTGGGAAGTCGATTACTTTGGATGACATGGAGTTAGTTGATCCAGATCTTCATAACAGTTTAGTGTGGATACTGTATGTATTGAATCCTGTAGCCATTTTATTAGAATTTCTGATTTTAAGAAAGATACTTGGTATACAATGTATATGTGCATTTTTATTTTAAAATCTGGGCATAGACAATAATATTAAGAGTGGTTGTAAGTTAGTATTATTACTTTTAAAAGGAAACCATCTAGTGCACTCTGTTGGAAGAGATCCTTTCGTCTGCATGATGCAGGGTCTATTCACCCTTGGACAGAAGAGAATCAGAAATGCCTGCAGCCATTGCCTTTAATGAAGTGGTGATCTTGAAACCAGGCTTTTTTAAAGAGCGCCTGTACAAACGTCAGGAGCTCTAGTTGCGTAGTGGGTCATGCACTGGACCTGCAGTTGGAAACCAGGTGCCCTGAGGGAGAAAGATGGGGCTCTTAGGACTCATGGAAAAAGGCAGTTTTTCTCTGTCCTGCAGGGAGACTGTGGGGTCAGAATTGACGCACTGGCAGTGGCAGAGTTTGAGATCTGTAAGAACTGGCTTTTTGGGAACTGGTGAAGATAACACTGGTGATGCTTATTGTTACAAACTACACAAGTAGCTTTCTCCCTGAGGATACTCAGGCTCTTTGGCCTCTGGGAGGCACACTCAGACTCACTCACACAGGACTTTACCATCACCATCATGATCACCGCAGTGGGGATTCTCCTGTCTTGGTGGGCCTAACAAAGCCTACCTGTGTTCTTTCTAATCATGCAAGATGTGAAGTATGCCCAGTATTTCTGGAAGTTAAAGCGCTTCAACTTTTCTACCCAAGAACCAGGTGGTTTGGGTGAATAATACAGGATCCTGCCTTATATTTATAATGTCACAAATTAGTTTTTCTCTCAACAGTTCATGCATCAATAGAATCTACATCTTGGGTTTCCCAGCTAAGTTACTCTTTTTTAAATTTTCCCTTAGTGAGAATGATATTACAGGTGTCTTGGACCATACCTTTTGTGTTGAACATAATGCATATGGTGAAATTATTCAACATGAACTTAAACCAAATGGCAAAAGTATCCCAGTGACTGAAGAAAACAAAAAAGAGTATGTCAGGTAGGCACTTCAATGTTCTAAAAACTGGGAATTTAATTATTGAACAGCTCAATATTAAGGCAGTGTTACCCATTGCTCCAAAATAGGCTGTAAAGAATTTCGTGTCTTAAACACAATTATTTCACTTTTTCTCACACTGTAAGGGGTCAGTACTTTGGGGATAGCACATCATCACTCAGATGCTGTCTGCTGGCACTGAATTGTCACGGTGTTCTCTTTACTCATATCTAATGGCTCAACTGGGGTCACTGTACAGACTTTAGTTTTTACTCTGGACTAGGTTCTGCTTATATGGGGGTGGGGGTGGGGGCAGTGGCGGTGGCAGGGCCTGCTTACTTTCCCAAAGCCCCTCCCCTCCCCAGATGAGAACCAAACTTCTCAGAGCACAAAAGCAAGCAAATCTTCCCAGGGTCTAAACCTGGAACTGGCATCATCTCTCTCTCTCCTTTTTTAAAGTGAGTCATATGCCAGCCTTGGTCCGTGTGACAGGAGGCTGTCAGCAGGCCAGTGACAGTTTGGCTGCTACAGTGAGCTACACAGAGCACTGCTGTGCTCTATGACATGCTCCTTTACTTGGGTTATTGGCTCCAAATAAGCCTAGAAATAAATCTCATCAGGGTTTTTACTGATGAAAACATTTTATCATCTCATGCATGTACCATATACATCATGACCTTATAACTCTATAGGTAATATGTTTACAGACAGACTCATCTCAGCTCTAAACTTTCTGCATTCTCTCTTCTGCTTTTGCTAGTGGCGGTGCTAGTTACCACTTTTTATCAGATTGAACTGCTCCACAGCTCAGGATCCATTTATGCCAGAGATTCTTTTAGACTAAATTTGAAATGCTAGATGGGTGTTAAGTGCAAGGTTGTTGAATGTAGGCAGTCGCTCATCATAATTACTGGAGCTGAGTGTATACGATCATCTAAATCCCTTGCCCAATTTTTACAGGCTCTATGTGAACTGGAGGTTTTTACGAGGCATTGAGGCTCAATTCCTGGCTCTGCAGAAAGGATTCAATGAAGTAATCCCCCAGCATCTGCTGAAGACATTTGATGAAAAGGAGTTAGAGGTCAGTGCATTAACATTATGGCAGTGACTAGTGGAACAACATAAAGTTGCGATTTATCTTACTTAAAAAAATTTTTTAAAATCTTTATTCATTGCCCCTTCTTGTTCTGAACTGATTTCCTGTCTTATGTGAACATTCTTGTGATTTAACTTAGTTCAAACACATTAATTGGGCCCCACCATATTAGAGTTTATTTAGATAAAGTCCTAGCCCATTGATTTTAAACTTGGCTTTAAAAGAAAGCAATTTGGGGACATGATCATAGAGGAAATAATTAAAACATTCAGGATAAGTTCTCTGACTATCCTTAGATTTTTCATATTAACTAACAGTGTCAGTATTTTATTTTTCACTTAAAGTTGGTCTTCAACTGAACTCAAGTCTGGTTTTATAATTACTGAATGTACTCGAATGTAAGCCGACCCGAGTATAAGCCGAGGCACCTAATGATTACCTGGGAAACCAGAAAAACTGATTGACTCGAGTATAAGCCTAGGGTGGAAAATGCAGAAGCTATTGGTGAGTTTCAATAATCAAAACAAATGAAAATAAAATCACTAAAAATTGAGACATCAGTGGGGTAATGTATTTAAATATTTCAAATAAAAAACATAAATAAAAGGACAAGAAGTCATTGAACATTAGTAAACCAACACAGTAAGTGGAAAATAGGTTCAACAAAAACAATAAGGTATCAACAATGACACCTTAAGAGTACGGTTCCCTGAGCTCAATCAGCAACCAAGCTAAAATGTAAAGAGTTAAAATCCTTCAAAACTGGACTCCTCATCATCATCCGTACGTATCCCAATGCAGAGCTTCAGCTGGTGTGAGGTCATCATAGACGCTGTCCTCACTGAGATCGCCATCATCACCATCACTGCTGTCAATTTCATACAAAGCGCAGTCTTCACTGCCATCCATAGCATTCCTAATACTACATTTTTGGAAGGCACGTCGCACCATGTCTTCTGGAATGTCTTCCCATGCATCTCGAACCCACTTTGCTATTAACTTTATGTCAGGCTTCATGAGATTTCCTCCTTTTGTTAGTCGGGCTTGACCAGATGACATCCATTCATGCCACATCCTTCGCACATGGTCTTTAAAAAGGCTTATTCAAAGATACATCCAGAGGCTACAGTACAGATGTAAGCCCGCCTGGAATAACGGCTAGATTTTGCCAATTTTTTTTTTAATGTCATCTGATAGGTGGGCTCTGAACATATCCCAAACAAGTAACGATGGCTTTTTCTTTAAGGCTGCTCCTGGTCCTCGGTTCCAAATTTCTTCCAGCAATTTTTTTTTTCATTCCGTCTTTATCCATCCAGCCTTTAACATGTGCATGCACAGTAATTCTTGGTGGGAAATTGATCTTTTTAGGCAAGGTCTTTCTTCTAAAAATAATGACATGATGCAGCTTAGTTCCATTAGCCAAACATGATAGAACAACTTTAAAGTGTTGTTTTTCATTTCCTTTGGTTTTGAGAAAAATATTTTTTTTCTCCTAAACTTGATACAGTTCTGTTGCTTGGAAGATCAAAAGTTATGGCAGTTTCATCCATATTCCCAGTATCTGCCAGGTCATAATTATAAATTATTCTTTGTTTTATAATAAATGACTAGAATGACATATTTTTTCTTCATGGTCTTGTGGCAATTTCTGGGAAATTTTTGTTCTTTGTCTCAAACATAGTAGGCCAAACCTATTCACGAAGCAGGTCACCATCCTGCTGACACAGCAAATTTTTCATTGCCTGGTGCTTTATATTTGTCATCCTTAGCCATTTGTAGAGCACGTATGCGGATTCCCATACATGTTACACAGTAACCATTTTGATGACACTCCATAACCCATTTATGAAATTCAGTCTCTAGAACCCCATAAAAAGACATTTATCCACGACGAGCTTTTTGAATCTGTTCCAACTCAACCTTCATTTTCCTCTACTCCCTTACTTGCTTTTCCTCAACACAGAATTCCCTACTTGCAATACTGTTATTGCTCTCTTCTGCTCTTGACACAACCTTCAGTTTGAAATCAGCCTCATATGACTGATGGTTTTTTTTTTGGTTCAAGAGTATCCATATCTAATAGGATTAAAAAACAAGACTTGGAAAAAGAACTTTCAATGGTAATGCACCCCCCAAACCCCCCTCCCCTCCGTCCGACCATGAAGTGTAAGATGGGAAGAAGGTGGGGGGAGTCCGTGTGGGTGGGGGATGCAGGATGTAAATTAACACAGAAACCAGAGGGGAGAGACAGAGCACAGCCACAGATGCATCCTTACCAGTTCAGCTGCCTGCATAAGTGAATCACTATTGGTGCTTCTGCGAATTGGAGCCATCCACGTCATAGGACGGCTCTGATTGGTTAGATGTTTGTAAACAAACATTCAAAACCCTGCAGTGTCAGCAGGGCTTTGAATGAACAGCAGAGAAACGGCAATCACCCACGAGATAACGGGGTGCTCGTCCCGTTACCTGGGTGGGGGGGACAGCGAGATGTTACACCTCACTGGGGTACCACTGACCCGTGTATAAGCCGAACCCCAGTTTTTCAGCACATTTTTCGTGCTGAAACCCTCGGCTTATACACGAGTATATATGGTAAGTTCCTTAATGAATTTCCACTGAAGTCATTAAAAAATTTTTTTTTTTAATTTGACCTCACTATTCCAAACTCTTACTACCATTTAGTTGATTCCGACTCAGAGTGTCCCTGTGATGTCACTTTGAAGACTAAGGTGCACCTGGCCCATGCCACAGTACTTTCAGTTACTTCACATGCATGTGAAAATTGAACAAGAATAAGGAAAATTGCACAAGAATTCATTCTAATTATGGTACTGAAAGTGCTTCAGACTGACAGAACAAAGTACTGTGTCTTGGAAGAATAGCCAGAATGCTCCATAGAACACAGTACAGCAAGGCTTTGTCTCCTATACTTTGGATATGTTATCAGAAAGGACCAGTCTATGGAAAAGGAAATGCTAGATAAAGAGAAAGCTGGTAAAAATGAGAAAGCCAGTCAAGAAGATGGATTGGCACAGTGGACCTAATGCTTGTGCGGGTGGCACAGGACCAGGCCGTGCGTCCCTCTTCCATGCAACGCCGCTGAGCGTCGGCACTGCCTAGTTGACACCTCACCACCACCCAGCAGTCCGTATTTACATAGTTGTAGCGTAAACATTTGAAGACTACACATAAGGTAAAACATGACTGTATTTGTCAATTGCAACCATGGATCTCCTTTCAACTAAACCTGTTAAATAAATCTTTAAGAAATTGGCTTGCTCCATACTCTTCCCCCTTTTTGTTTGTGATTGAATTGTTCAATAGTGAAATGGCTAGAAGGAAATGATCAGAGTGTAGAAGAAGAAAACCTTAGTAAGAATGCAGTGAAGTTAAAATATAAGCTTTTTTCATTATTTTATATAAGGAGTGAAGAATTTGGCCCTATAATTACCACTCCTTTGAAAGAAAAGCATTTAGGGAGGTATCTTTAGTGTTATACATATACCCGTAATCCAATTTGAATAACCTCTTCAGTTTTCCATGTGACCTCAATTCAGTAAAATCTTTGGAGTGCTGGAGATTTTAAGCAGTATGGGTAGAGTTTATATATCTAATAAAATCATTCCAGTTTTCAGTGGGAAAATAATCTATACTTTAGTATTACACTGGATTAACAAAATTAATTCTAAAATTTAGGATTGTAAATTACATTTTATTATACATTATACATATTGAAATTCACCGTAAACATCTTTGTAAGATTGGTCTTGGACCCTTAGGAGATGTTACTATTAACACCATCAAAAAGTTTAACTCATAGGAGAGGAGATGGGTCAGTCAGGGTGCAAGGTAGTACCGATGAAGAACACAACTTTCCCCCAGATCCTGGAGGCTTCCTCCCCCCAACTACCATGATCCGAATTCTACCTTGCAGGACTGGATAGGGCAGAGGTTGTACACTGGTACATATGGGAGCTGGAGGCATAGGGAATCCAGGGTGGACAATACCTTCAGGACCAGGGGTGTGGGGGGCGATGCTGGGAGAGTGGAGGGTGAGTGGGTTGGAAAGGGGGAACTGATTACAAGGATCCACATGTGACCTCCTCCCTGGGAGATGGACGGCAGAGAAGGTGGGGACGGGAGACTCCAGATAGGGCAAGATAGGACAAAATAACGATGTATAAATTACCAAGGGCTCATGAGGGAGGGGGGAGGGGGAAGTAGGGAGGGAGGGAAAAAAAAGAGGACCTGATGCAAAGGGCTTAAGTGGAGAGCAAATGCTTTGAGAATGATTAGGGCAGGGAACATATGGATGTGCTTTATACAATTGACGTATGTATATGTATGGATTGTGATAAGAGTCCCTAATAAAATGTTTTTTTTTAAATAAAATGTTTTTTAAAAAAAAGTTTAACTCAAAGGATCTTACATCAAGATGCCAAGCATTTGCTTTGTCTATGTCCAAGTATATTTTATACTTGGGTATACTTTTAAGGCTATCAAGTTGATCACATTAACTCGTTTAGTCAACACAGTCAGGGTTTGTTGGTTAGAAAATGTTGCCAACCTACAGCAGAGGACATGAGCCCAAGGGAGGCCCACACCCCAGATCACGAAGCCAGTGAGTGTTGAAGCCCATGAGTGAGACCCAACTAAAACGATGTTTACGCTTTCGGTCTCATTTTGTGCTTGTTTATTAATTATTATTATTTTAACTTCAGGTTTTTATTATGATTTTTGACTTATCGACCTGCTCTGTCCAGCGCGAGGCTGGGCAGGGAACCTGCAGAGTTGTGATCTGTAAAGCGTTGGGAAATAGAGACCCTTAAAGCCTCACCTCAGACTCACCAAATTAGTCTCTGAGCAGAGACCTGGTGTGTATAGTTGGACAAGTTCTCCAGGTGATTTTGCTGGGCACTCTGACTAAGAGAAGCTGTACACGAGCTAACACTGCACATCAGAGTTCCGTTTTTGAGGTGGTTGGGGCATAATTTTGGCTTCCACTGACTTATTATTTCTGTAATTTGCTAGCTCATCATTTGTGGACTTGGGAAGATAGATGTTAATGACTGGAAGGTAAACACCCGGTTAAAACACTGTACACCAGATAGCAACGTTGTGAAGTGGTTCTGGAAAGCTGTGGAGTTTTTTGATGAAGAGCGAAGAGCACGGCTGCTTCAGTTTGTGACAGGGTCATCTAGAGTGCCTCTGCAAGGCTTCAAGGCATTACAAGGTACATAAGGGGGGGCGCCTGTAATTTACCATTCAACAAACCATGTGCTCTCGAGTTCTCATCTGTACCTCTCATATCTGGTTACCACCTTCTCCTTCTTCACCTCTGTTCCTTCCCAAAGCCTTTTTAGCTGTCTTCTGTGTTTGCAGGGAGCAGAGTATGTTGTATATGGCATGTGGGACGCTCAACCTTTTTTGTTTTTTTGCAATTCTCTACAGGGAAGCCACCAACTTCAACCTAGCTGAGCGTTTACCCCATGCTATGCCTCTTTCCTCCCCTTCTCTTTTATTAGGAGGAATCAGTAGCAGCATTGGCTTGGTCAGAAGCACTTTGAGTTACTACATGGCATCACACCATTTATTTACAACCATATTCCATTTTAGGAGTCAGTTCCATAAAATTAAGCCATTCCCTGTGGGTTGATTTGCTCATCTCCGGGATGCTTCCTGGTGGCCCTTGCTTCCTTCTCTCTCAGCCCCTTAGGTTGTGATGACACAGAGCAGGGACCAGCACACCAGCTGTGCTGCCTGCTGCGCTCAGGAGGAGCACTCACTTTGAGTTGTTTTGCACTACCTGTATGGAGAAATCCTTGTCATTAATGAAATTTATTCTCCAGTCCAACTTGAGTTCTGAAACCTAACTTTGCACTATGTTATCGCTTCAAGTCTGATGATTTCTGGAACAAGTGTCTGTGCTTCTTCTTGGCTTTGTCCCAGTTGCCATTCATCTTTTGGGATGCTATAATTTGTATAGAGGGTGGAAGTTGGCAAACAATTTCAATCCAGAATTTTTCCCCCTCAAGTTGAAATGCTGGCCTGTTAAAGAATCCAGGCTTACCTAAAGGTCTTGCCCAGCTTTTTCTTGCTTCCTGTGGTAGCTTGGGTGTGGGTTGCCCAGTATTCTCCTGCCCGATGTGTGTGTGTGTCTTTTATTTGAAGAATCGTGAGCCACTGTGACTTTGTGTGCAGGTGCTGCAGGTCCACGGCTCTTCACAATACACCAGATTGATGCCTGTACCAACAACCTGCCAAAAGCTCACACTTGGTAAGGTATTTGTTAGCCCCTTTATCCGCTCCCTGTAGGTGTTGGCTTCTTGCAGATTTGACTCACTCTTATGGATTGTTCTTACTCCTTTAAAAGAAATAACTCATAACCAGTTACTATCTAGTCACTTCCAACTCACAGTGCCCCTAGAGAATAGGCATGAACCCTTTTTTCTTTAGAAAGGTGGGTGAGTTCCAACTGCCAACTCTTGGTTAGCAGGAGAGTGTGAGTGCTTAAACACTGCACCTGCAGAGCTAACTCCAAAACAAAAAAATCTAAGTGACCCTTTGATGTAGACGTTGAAATTATTCTGAGATTAGTAAGGAGGAGGTAGTCTCTATTTTAGAGACTGTAGCTTGCTTTGTGAGAGTGACTTGGCTGTAGAAGTTTCCTCTACCCGTGTACTTATTTGAATGAATGGTACAAAATCTGGTTTGCTCTTATCCACAGCTTCAATAGAATTGACATTCCACCCTATGAAAGCTACGAGAAGCTGTATGAAAAGCTGCTAACAGCCATCGAAGAAACATGTGGATTTGCTGTGGAATGACATCCAGGATGACCCCAGGACTATTTATGCCCCTGATCAACAGCCTCCTTTCAGCAAAGTTTCAAAGAGTGCTGAGATACAGAACCCCCATCCCCCTACCCCCTTTTTAATTTTAGGACACTGTGAGGGGAAAGGACGATTTTGAAATTCCTTTTTGAGGGAAAAAAAAAAGGTCTTTATGCGTTGCCATGAGGCCACATTCAGCTGCTATTTAAAATTGATATCTTGAACCTAAAGAATGCTGACTTTTCCTACATTTCCAGAGTTAGGCAGTATTCGACACGTAAAGACTACTACTATTTTTATAAAAGGTAATCTATTCAAATCGCTTCACAGATTTCCAGTTTCTGAAACATCAAGACAACTTCAGCAGTCGGTACAAGTCACATTTCAGTTTGATTGGATACATGATTTTGAACAGTTCCTGTACTTGCTCTTTGTAAGAATAAAATAAATTTATTTTGGATTATTCTAACTTTGTAAAAAATTCGTTAAAAGAATCATCTTTTATGAAATTAAGCCACTTACATGTTTAATTACAGTTTCCTATAGCAAAGCATTCTATTTTGCATTATATGTTTTAACCTAGCCTAAGTGAGTCTTTTTTATATTTCTTAAGCATGAGTTTCTTGATTACAGCTGTAAAGATTTGGGTGTCAAATTCCTAAAGCAACCACTTAGTCTAAATGTATGAGTTTGATACAATAAGAATCTGTGTTAGAGGCCCCTGGTTAAAGAGACATAAAAATAACAGCAACAAATAACCATTTTTTATCTGAAACCAATATGATCAGGTATTTTGGATTTATTTTTCATCTTACATAGAAATACTGCATTTTTATAGCTCCTGAGAGCATGGGGATGGGATGGGATGGGAATGTCCATTCTTTTTCTGGATCAGCTTATCTTCGATAAATACTATTTCTATCAACCAAAGTATCCTATGACAAGTGCACCTAATTTATACTCTATTTTAATTACAGGATCAGTTTCTATGAAGTAAACCATCCTGAATCTTTCTTTTCCCTTGCCTTGCTTGTGACATTTTAAAGAAAATGATGAGAAAGGAAAAAGTCACTAAAGGTTGTTTAGCAAACTTAGAAAGCCCTGCTTTTACCTAACAAAATGAAGTGGAGGTGGTACTGGAGGTATAGGGGACGTGAATAGTACCGAAACAGTGCTTATAACTAACTCTGTGGGATAAATTATTTTTTAACTAAAGGGTTGATTTTGAAGTCAAGGAAGCCCTGTTCCTTTAGTGTTGAAAACCAACATCTGAATTTGAAATGTCCAGATTGGGGTTTTCAGGGTATATGGCCTATTGCAGGATCCAGAAGACACCTAGCACCTCTAGCGTGAGGGTTTAGAGAATTTGAAACCATGAGTGGATTTTTCAATTCAGCCATCACAAGTCTGCACCACGTGTGTGTGTGTGTGTGTGTGTGTGTGTACGCATGTGCGTTCATTCTTATATTGATAAGATAATCCCAACACCAACTTTTGGGAAGGTAGTATTGAAATTATCAAAATGAGTAGATCCTTTCGTTTCTACTCACATACTTCCTGTGATGGAATGGTGACCTCCAGAGTAAAGGTCCCAGAGAACAGGGGCCGCACAGCCCCAGGCTGTTCACACAGCCCAGCTGGATTTTTACTCTCGTGCATTGGGATTCCAAGTAAGCTTCCACTGAGAGAGGAGGGTAAGGGAGGTAAGAGGGGGAGATTTTGCTGCTTTAAAGAACTTTGGGTACTACCTAAGTAGTTTTATAAGTATTTAAATGTATTTCATCAGCCAAATTTGCCACAAGCATAACTCTAACAACTGTGTAATGTGCTTATGTGACCTTTTTCTTCCCATTGTTTTACCTACTGCATTCTTAGTACTGACGCAATCTTGAAATGTCGGTAGATGGCTGTACTGTGTGGCCATCGGTAGTGTTCAGCTTTCACAACAGGACCTAACTGGTTGCTGTAAAGCACTAGTGCAGCCTGAAATTGTGCCGACTCGTAGTCCTCCCGCAAAGAGTAAGTACAAGATCAGCATGTTATATAGAAGCCAGGTCTGACAGGGATGCAGTAATTATGAAATGTTACGCTTAATTGTTGTAATGTACAACACAGAGCAGCCAGATATCTTTGCTTCTTGAGTGCCTTTTTAACTTTGTGATAATGATTTTTAAAAGAGCTTTAAAATAAATAAATTTCCCTTGGTTCTTACCAGTCTATGGCATCACCTTATGATTCTTAAGCACATGATTTCAGTTTCAAAATTACATTACCTGATTACTTCTAAATGGGTGCTAAGCAAACAAAAATCCCAGCGTATCACTGCACCTCATGCTCAATGTGAATATTTATTTCTGCGTGTCCCTCTTAGCTAGGCTTTTCCATAACCGTATTCTAGTTAGGTTCTTTCAGCGATGTGGTACCAGCTTTACATACTGTTCCATCCTGAGTGCTTACATAGGAACAGTGGTTATTCTGTAGAGCTCATGAGTACAGAGGTGAGTTTTGTTTCCAAGGGTCTGAGTTCATGGTTCAGAGTTCTTAAATAGTGCTTTGTATAGTGTACATTTCATTTGCACATGTTTGTTGCCCTGAATGGGTTTTATTTTTACCAAGTCTGTTTTTCCCTTCTTGTATTTACAGTCCAGAGCACAAGTTTCCCGTCTTTGAAAAACAATGTGTAATGTGTCTTCTTTGATAACACTAAGTCTGATTTGAACTTTTGGTGCATTGCTGGAAGTTAAGACGGGCCCAGCCACCTTGACAGTTCAGGAGAGCAGCTCCTCTGGCTTCCGTTCTGAAGCCTGCAGTCAGCGGGTGCCCTTTGCGGTATTGAACGTTCTTGTCAGGATGATGACTGTACCAAATGCTGAGTTGTTCTGTTTCTAGATGTAA
Organism: Tenrec ecaudatus; assembly: GCF_050624435.1. Lineage (NCBI taxonomy): Eukaryota > Metazoa > Chordata > Mammalia > Afrosoricida > Tenrecidae > Tenrec > Tenrec ecaudatus. Next base: position 143,778,062 of record NC_134539.1, on the reverse strand, counting down.
TTAGTTCACTTAATGTAATATTCTCCCTTCATTCAGACCGACTTTAAAAGCAAAGTTTTATCATTTTCATTGTATTTATTACAGAGTGTTTTAGCATTGATAGTCTTTGTATTTTCACTCAGCTGTTACATGAGCTTTATCAATAACATCTGTGTAAATGGTTTTTAAAAATTAACGATGTATTTGCCCATGCCGAACTCGAGCAATAAAATGAATGCTGTTTGCACTGTCACAGCATCGACATTTATAAAGAATATTGAGTGTGTAATGCATTGCTTCTCCCAAGTATCTGATTGGCTCTGTGCAGGGTGACAGCATGGAGGAGTTCAGGGAAAAGGATGACCTGCTCCAGGTGGTGCCTGGGTCACGCTGCAGAGCTTCAGGGAGTTCGGGGTGGGGGTGGGCTGGTCCCCATGCAGCGCACCAATGGTGTTCGTTTCCACCCTGACAGCTGATCAATGAAAGGACTGCTGGCAGCTGTGAGAGGCTGGGTCTGAGGCCAGGCCACGTCTGGATGGCTATTCTAGCCCTAGAGCGGTGCCTTTCAGTGCTTGGAGAGCAAAACTAAGGCACAGGGGCCCTCCTATTTGCTTCCCTACCTTAGAAGTAACTTCATGGTCTCTCCGGGTCATGATTCAGATCTCTCTAAATGATCCTGGGTAAGCGGACAGCTCACTACGTGGGTGGAGAAGGAGTACGGAGTGTTAGGTTTGTTCATTCAGAATGTAGACACACAACAGAACAAAGCCTGTCTGGGAAAACACAATAGTCGTGGTAGCAGCAGTTGAATGAAAGAGCAAGAAGTGGTTATTATCTCAAGTTTGTAAAGTTAATGAACATTCAGGATTTTAGCATGAAATAATATTTTTAAAACCTAGAATGATTACCCAAAAGTTCTAGCTACTCTCTGAAGGGTTTCCTGTCCTATGGTGACTGAAAAGCTTGTTCCTTCATTGTACTTGTACTTTAGACCCCACGTGCTATCAACAGACCAAAAGCCTAGTAACAGGATAAGCTATAGCAAACCTGTTGCCATCAAACTTAGAGACACCTAATTAGACAAGTAGAGCTGCTGGCGCCCTAGACCTGAAATCTGTAAGAAAGCTGTCAGGCTCGGGACCCCTGGTGGGTTTGAACCTCTGACCTTCTAGTTAGTAACCCAGCACGTGACCACCAGGCTCCGGGTTAACAGGATAAAAAGAATCAGTGTACAAGAAAAGGGTGATAGTCTTTTATTAACACTTTCAGCAAACTAGATAAACTAGATTTACACATTCTATGCTATTGAAGTTTGTTTTTAACTATTAAAATTTTTATTAGGTTGTTTGCTTTAAATATGACTCCATTCAACTAATATTTATTGCCCCCGCCCCTCCATGCCAGGCTATGTACAAGCTTTGGGTAGTTGTTGGAAAATGGAACTTTCCAAATTCATGCTTTTCACCTATGTGTCTCACTCAGCAGAGGCTAAGTTCAGACTTGGCTGCTCAGCTACATGTGCCCGGCTCGTGGTCAAGTTGTGATGGAGTAAGTGCTGATCAGCGACAGCTGCACGTTTCACCTTAAACCTGCAGCCTCCTCCCCACAATAACGTGGTAACGAGCACCTATATAATGCACACACAAGAGGAGCACCTGTCCTAGAGACCGTGAGCAGCCTGAGGCAAGGCTGAACTTGGTGGCCTTGGGACTGTGGCTCGCATCACAGCCAAGATGTTGCTCCTGCTGCTTCCATACCTGTGCTGCTCCTCAGCCCAGTCACTGGGAGTGAAGGTTGGAGGCTGATCACCTTGAGAGATCACTCATTTCTTCCCACAATGTGAACAGCAGAAACGGGGAGGGCCAAGAAAACAATTAACGCTAAATAACTCAGGAACTAGAGGGTGAAAAGTTAAAGGCCATTCAAGTTTGATGTTTTCAGGACAAGAATTCCAGCTTAATTCAGCTGGATGCTGTTAGGAATGGCTGGAAATACCAGGTAAAACCCATTTTAGCACGAGTGGTTTGGGAAGCTAATGAATTATGAAGGGCCTTTGGGGTTCATAGATGCCCCCCCCTTTTCAACCTACCCACAGTAAAAGGCTTGAGAAGTTGGCAGCGCAGTTGAGGCTTGCTAACAAAGAACACAGTCAACCAAAAATATGTTCTCCTTTTAAGGTTTTGGGTCACAAAAGGAACGAATTTAAGAAAACAATTTTTATTTTAAAATTCATAAAGTACTGTGATGAGTACATAGATAAGGCATTTAAAAACGGCTCTTCTGGTGTAGGCTGTTTCCTGATTCAATTCTCACTCTGCTTTGGTAAGGAGGCCTGGCCTCAAGGTCACGAGTGCGTGCTGTACTGAAAGGAAGCTAGATGTAGCCGGGATCTGAAGCGCTCAGCTTCCAGTTCCCGGAAGAAAGCGTCGTCTTCACTCTGTGTTAACAGGGTCTGCAGCTGCTGGATTTCCTTCTCCATTTTCGATCTCAGCTCCCTCTTTACCTTGTGTAACGTCTGAAAGAGAAGTCCTGGAGTCCTGAGACTGACAACGTAGTCTAGACCATTCAAGCGCCCTGTTCTTTAAGTACCACCCCTGATTTTAATAATTTAGCAGCTCTTACCAGAGTCCTAAACAGGTACAGCTAAAATCATAGGATGGATGTCTTAGATAATAGCTACTTATGTTTAAATCGGTTTTGTATTCACTCCTTTGACAAGGTATAATACAGTTTTCTATTTCTGGAAAATGTAAATAGATAACTTAATACCTTGTTATTTATTACCTGAGTCTGACATTTCTCTCTGGTTTTGAGTTCTTGACGTTCTTTCGATATGGCTTCTGCCAGCAAAGAAAACTACAGGGAAGGGAAAAAAAAGAACATGTTTTTAGCCCGTGTGATAGGTCTTACATTTCATATGCACCTGCTGAAAATGTTCAACAGAAGTAAAGCAATATAGATTCTGCACTGTGGTTCAACACTAGCTTATTATAGTTCTGGTTTCAGTCTTTGGGGAGGACATCGACCTACAGTGACAGGTCCTGAGTGGGCGTCTTTGCAGCACGTGGAGCTGACCTGAGGTACGGGGCCGGGGTAATCTGGCAACGCCAATGAGCCCACCTACCTGGTCTTTGTAGTAGTTCTCCATCGAGTCCAGTTCATTCTGGTGCTGTCGCTTTTGCTCATCTCGCTTTTCTTTAGCATAGTTTCTCAGGTCCCGTAATCTTTGCTTCTGGATTTGTAAACCTTCTTCGAATAGTTTCTTAAATATCTGTTATTTAATCATAAAAAGAAAGTTAAGACACCAAGTAATATAATCACTTTGCCCAATTAGAGATGCACACTGATTATATTTTGCTGACTTATTTTTCATAACAGCTTTCCTGAGATTAGTTTTTAGTATATTCAGAGTTGTGTAGCTACTACCCTAAAGAGCCCCTGTGCCCATCAGCAGACACTCCATTCCCCCTGCCTCTACAGCCACTGGCTTCTCTCTCTCTCTATCTCTCTCTCGATTGACCTTGTCTGGCATTTCATAGAAATGGGCCATACAGTGGTCTTTGATATCTGGCTTGTTTCACTTAACCATATTTTCAAAGCTCATCCATTGTGTAGTCTAGATCAGTGCTTCTTATGGCAGACTAATTCTCTTTTTTAAAAGACATTTACCCATTCATTAGTTGATGAACATTTGGGTAGTTTTTTGCCATGATGAATAATCCTGCTATGAATATGTATGTATAGATTTTTGTGTAGCGGTATACCTAGGAAGTAGAATTGCTGGGTCAAAAGGTCAGTGATATGTTTACTCTTTCAGAAACTTCCTAACTTTTGCAAAGCAGCCGCCCTGTTTTACAGTCCAACTAGCCCTGTGCGAGGGCTCCGTTTCTCAGCATCATTGCCGACAAGTCTTTGGCTTTCACCATTCTAGTAGCTGTAAAGTGGTATCTCATGTGTTTTGACTTGATTTGCATTTTTGTAATGACTTGTGTTATTGAGCATTTTTTACGTATCCCAAAGATTGAGTCTTTTAGAAAAGAATTCTCAAGCAGACATGTATATAGGACAAGGACCCTGAGCAGAAATACATGCTGTGAACACATGTGAACTGAGGGGTGAGGGTAGGTGCCATCTGATTGTTGTTTGTCTCAGGTGCCATTAAATCAGTTACAACTCATAGCAACCCAAGGAACCCTTACACCCCCCCACCCCCCGACCTGCACCACCCACACAATAGTTGCTGTGCTCCTGGCAGACTACTGTTGCAGCTGTGTCCATCCATTTCATCGAGTCTCTTTTTGGCTGACACTCCACTTTACCAAGCAGGATTTTCTTCTCCAGGGACTAGTCCCTGTGGGAATATGTCCTAAATATGTGAGACAAAGCCTCATCATCCTCACAGCTACAGAGATTTCTGGCTATACTTCTTTGAAGACAGATTGGTTTGTTCTTCTGGCAGCCCACCGTGTATGTAATATTTTTCATCAACACTATCATTCAGAGGTATCAGTTCCTCACTGTTCTTCACTCATTGTTGAGCTTCTGCTTGAGGTGAGTGGAAGAATGGCTGTGGTCAGGCACGCCTTCGTGCTAAAAGGGTCGTCTGTGCTCTTCAACATTTTAAATACATCATTTGATTGCTTGACTGCTGTTCCCATGGGCACTGATTGTGGGTCCAAGTGAAATGAAACCCTTGACAGCTGCTATCTTTTCTCTGCTTGTCTGGTCCAGCAGATCTTTTCTTGTCTGGTCTGCTTACTGGTCCAGCTGCAGGGATTTGCTGAGTTAGGTTGAGGTGTAAGCCATACTGACTCTTGGGTCCTCATCCGGATATGTTTGTTTCAAGTCCTTCAGGCCTTCAGCAGGCAAGGTTGTATCATCTGCGTATCGGAGGCTGTCACTGAGCCTTCTTCCAATCCTGGTGCCTCCTCCTTTATGTAGTCCAGTGTCTTGGATGATTTGCTCAACATACAGATTGAACAAGTATGGTGAAAGCATACAATCCTGACTGATGTACGCCTTTCCTGATTTTAAACCACATAGCATTCCCTTGTTCTGTGCAAACAACTGCCTTCTGGTCGACACAGAGATTCCAAATGAACATAATGAAGTGGTCACAGTGCTCTGTGCAGTCAAGTGTCTTTGCATAATCAATAGAACTCGGGTAAACATCTGTCTGGTAGTTTCTGCTTTCAGGTGTCTGACTCGGCCACAGTAAAACAAACTGTTGGGGGGGTTGAAGTTGGCTAGCTGGCTTCCATTCTTGAAAGAGCTGGTTCTGAGAGCCCTGCTCATCATTCGTTGTTTCTTACATGCTGACTTGACCGCCTTAGGCGCGCCCTCCTCTGGAAAGGAGGAGAATAGGACTCACTCTAGAGCAGCCACTTGAGGTAAATAATGGTTTTACTCCTGACTCAGATCTATTGCCAATTTGAGATTCTCAAAGAGGACACGTTTCAGCTCAGAACGAGACGGCAAATATCTTGAGGAAATATCCTGATTTGATGTGGTTTCTGCAGTCATCTTACCACACCTGTCTCAGGACATGCCCCAAGTCCCGAGAGCAATTGTACTTGAGAGGCCAGAGAGAATGAAGGCTTCCCAGTAAAAGTGCGGTGGGGCCTGGGAACAGACAGAGATGCACTACCAGTGAGCAAGGGAGGCATCGGCAAGTAAGTCTCGGTTTGTATTTGAAGACTTGGACTTGCATCATGGATTTAAACTGTGACGACAAGAGTCACACAAAAATGGAGATCCTGAAAGTTAATGGTAAGATTAACTTCTTAAATAGTACTGGACAGAAAACTACACTTACCATTTCTTCCCGGGTTCTCATTCTCATCATTTTTGCCCGCAACTGAACTCTATAATCATCGTAGTATCTGCGGGCACGGACTATTTGCTGCCGATTCTCTTTTATCTTTGATTGAGTCAACCTCTGCCTATTAATGCGATCCTTGAAGTCTTGCTAGGAAATGGAAAAAGAGGTAAGGATGGAAGGCAGACAGCCTCAGAGTTCTCATCTGCCTGACTTCCCACCAAAGGAACAAGCTCACTCTGGCAGCAAGCAGCAGTGACCCTGCACCCTCCTGCTCCCCCTGGGGTTTCCGGGGTTCCCACTGGCTGCCAGCTTCAAAAGAAGAGGAAGTGCCCTCTTTCAAGCTTGAGTTTTCAAGAGGATTGAGCCAAAAAGAAAGATTACACTAAAAGGGTATCTGAATCACTGAACTTGGTTTGTTCCTGAGAAGTTGGACAAAACTAGCCAAGTACTAGAAGACTAGCAAGTAGTGACACAGATTGTGTTCAGGGCCTGTTTTCCCTTTTCCGTACCCATGTACTCAGGCATGCTTGAGATGGCATCCCTGATTTCTGGAGTTAGTAAGGATGATGGCTCTCCTGGCTTTTCTCTATTGCATGCCCAGCCAGAGGCCTTTACATCTATCTCTTCCTTTGCCTTATGAGAGGGCTTCAAAATGTTGTGGAAACACTCCATTATCTTTCAGTTCTATTTTCGTATAAACTTTTGGAAGCCCTCTCTTACTATCCTCTCCCTTCACTACACTTGAAAAAGGATGTTGTGCTAAGTATAATTTCCAGTCCAAATACAGTTGTCAGCTGCTGGGCAACCTCATGATAGGTTATGGTTTGGACTGTGGTGATCCAGTGTTTTCAGAGGTAGATCAGACCTTTCCTTCCAAGTCCTTCTTAGGCTGGAAGCTCCCCTGAAACCTGTTCAACAGCATAGTAATGTACAAGCCTCACTGACCAGACCGGTGTAGTTGCATGGGAAGTGCACTGACTGGTACTCAAACCTGGGTCTTCCACATGGAAAGCAGGGGTTCTACCACTGAATCCCCAATGCCCCTTAAATTACAGTGCAGGCTGATAATCTACCCAGCTCTTTACGTGGGGGCTAAGGAAGGTGAGAAAATCAAAATTGTTATGTTAAAACCAGCAGGCCCCAAGAAGGGGCTGTGGAAGCATAGCCCCAGACCGAATCGAAAATGCAATCTTGCTGCTTGCAGTGGAACCCAGCACAAGCTGGGCAACATCTCACCACTTCAACTTCCAGATTCCACAGCACACATCTACTCCACTGTTTTATACAGACTAAATGAAACTGTATGTAAAGTACCGAGCACCTTCCTCCCCACACTGTTGGCAAGCCCTAGATGCTTCCTCAGGCAAATGTTAAAAGAGAAACGTCCGGCAGTACAAATAGCAGGTTAACTGTTAAATTCAAAATGGCAACACCAACTTGCTCTTGACATACCAGTCTCTTGTTATGTTCATATTCTTTCTTGACAAGAGCAGTAAGGAGATCATGCCTTCTTAAGGCTTCTTCTATCTATAAAGGTGGGGGCAGGGGCACAAGAGGCAGTGGGTTAACGAGACGCATGTTAGAGTCTCAAAGATCTGTGCTTCCTCCCGCGTTTAAAACTGAGAGCGACTTACTTCATCTTGGAGTTTCTTCTTTGACCGCTGGTCTCCATATGCATCTTTTCTGAGCTGTTCAAGCTGTGCAATTTGCTCTTTCCACATTTTGCTCAGGGTTTGGCCAGAAATGTGGAGAAATGGAAACTGCTCCAGCATCATGGGTAGGAGACTGTATTCATTTAATTTCACTGCAAAGTAAAATGAGATGCTCTTAATCTGAGAGCACGTGCTGACAGCTTTTTACAAGTGCTCTCATCCCCTTTCCTGGTAGGTCAGAGCTAATCCACATGGTGGGCTGTGCGGTAGTTACATAATCTGTTGTCAATTTAAGAGAGGCTTAAGAGTGAAGGGGTGGAGGCTAGCCTGTTAATAGGGTCACAGGTTGGAGAGCAAAGAGATAAATAGCTCGCTGGAGTCGGGACACTCCCTGCAAGGCATTTTTGAGGAGAAGCCACCTAAAGCTACCCTGAGGCAGGCAGAGTTTCGGGGCTGAAGGAGCCACGGGGAGACCCCTGGCCAGGGCCGAGATGCTTATAACGCCACTGGATCCATAAGACTTCTAACCCACTAGCCTGTGATCTTCCTGCATTTGGAATCATTTGCATGGGTTTCAATGAGTCTGAAGAGGACCTTATTGATTGGTATCCAACATATGGGTTAATATCGGACTTACGGACTTGATCTGGACTTGGCTGGGCTGTTTCATCAATATTCAATTGCTCTTGTATATAAACTTCTTCCTTATACACATGAGTGTGTATGAATTTGTTTCTCTAGTCTACCCAGACTAACACAGGCTGCTTCTCCTAAAGAGACCCATTCTACATGCATGTACCAGATTTTTCAGCCCTTCTTTGATTGGAGCAAGCTAATTATGAGTTGTCAAGGAAGAAATGAGCTCAATAGTTCTGAATGATGATATGTACTGGTGTCAAGTCCACTCAAGTGGCCTGGTTGTGTGTGTGAGTGTATGTACACACGCATGCACTGTGGGGAACACTATTCAGCCCTCCTGGCAGCCTTGTCCTTAGAATAAAATGCTTCCGTGTAATGGGCTGTTGTTGGGAAACCAGCAGCCTGCCATTTAGTGTGACCAGGTTCTTCTTGTAAGGAGTCTGGTGTCCCGGCAACAGGAGCTAGACAAGCCATCTGATTGCCTTGGAGCATCCCGTCTGTCCTTCCAGTTTCCCAGAAGCAAAGACCAGGCTACCACGGTGAGGAAGAGGGAGGCTATGGCTAGGGCAGCAGGTCCTAGCATTTCCTTTGTGCCAATAGCTAGGGTTCCCTGAGGTGCACTGCCGTATGAGTTTCTCTACAGAAGCCCAGCCATTGGCACTGAAAAAGAGGGGAGCATTCTCCAGCTAATGAGCATGCTGGTTTTCAGCGCTGCATCCTGGGAATCTAGTACACACTGAAATGTGGCCAGTTTACATAAGGAACAATTTTGTGGTTCTTACTAGGAACGGCTTTATCTGGCTTTGGGAAGCCACCTCTTGGACTTGGCGCAATGGTTTTCCTGGCAGACATCTTCCAAGGCTGAGAAGATTTTGGTGTCCTTTTATGCACAGCTTCTCTGTATATGTTTCCCTTAAGAGCAGATACAACACAGAATAGAGATGAGAGCGGGCTAATAATTTTCATACACCATCTTAAATATGGGCAAAATAAAGGCCTAATCCTCAGCCAAACCCATTTGATTGACTTCAAATTTATAAACTCCAGTTAATTTTCAAGTAAGTTAAAAAGTAGCCATGACATCTGATATCCCTTGAAGTAAAATAAAGAAAAATCCATCTTTTACACGTTTCAGACTTGCCACTGCCCTACACCCTGAATAGAACCACAACGAATGTGTTGATGGACTTGCTTTGCCAGCCTTTCATCATAGATTAAAACAATGCTTCATTGCAATTATACTGTATTAACATTTTAGAATAAATACATTTCCTATGGTTTCACCAAATTCCTGTAAACAACTTTTTCAAAACAATGGAAGAACAATAGAAAAGGGTTTTCCTTGTTTTGTTTTCTTTTGTTTGGTTTTGCGCGTTATCTCTGCAGGTCTGTCTAAATAAAATAGGCTAGGTGAACAATCTTAAGGAGAAAACAGCAGGACCGACAGTTCCAGGAAACATAGGAGAGGGAGAGGTTGGGGGAAAGAAAGTGGTGTTAAGAAACCCAGGGACAAGAGAACAAGTGATCCAAATCAGTGGTGAAGAGGGTGTAGGAGGCCTGGTAGGATGTGATCAAGGGTAATGTAACCAAAAGGAATTGCTGAAACCCAAATGAAGGCTAAGCATGATAGTGGGACAAGAGGAACGTAAAAGGAAATAGAGGAAAGAGCTAGGAGGCAAAGGGCATTTATAGAGGTCTAAATAAAGGCATGTACATATGTAAATATATATGAAGATGGGGAGATATATCTATGTGCATATATTTACAGGTTTAGTATTAAGGTAGCAGATGGCCATTGGGCCTCCACTCAAATACTCCTGCAATGCAAGAATACTTTGTTCTATTTAACTAGCATTCCATGATGCTAACCTTCCCGACACGATCGCTGAAGGCAAAGCAAATGTAGTAAAGAAAGCTGATGATGCCCTGCTATCAAAAGATATAGCGTCTGGGGTCTTAAAGGCTTAAAGGTAAACAAGCTCAGAAGCAACAACGCCCACATGGAAGAAACACACCAGCCTGTGTGGTGATCACGAGGTGTGGAAGGGATGAGGTATCAGGCATCAGACAAAAATCTTATTTTGAATGAAGAGGAATGCGGAGTGGAGACCCAAAGCCCATCTGTAGGCAACTGGACATCCCCTTACCGAAGGGTCATGGGGAGGAGACGAATCAGGGTGCAGTTTAGCAACGATGAAACATACAACTTTCCTCTAGTTTCTAAATGTTTCCTCTCCGCCAACTATCATGATCCCAATTCTAGCTTACAAATCTGGCTAGACCAGGGGATGTACACTGGTATAAATACAGACTTGAAACACAGGGAATCTAGGATGGATGATCCCTTCAGGACCAGTGCTGAGAGTGGCGATGCTGGGAGGCTAGGGGAAGGGTGAGGTGCAAAGGGGGAACTGATTATAGGGATCTATATATAACTTCCTTCCTGGGGAAGGACAACAGAAAAGTGGGTGTCGGGAGATGTCGGACAGTGTAAATAATTTATGAATTATGAAGGGTTCATGAGGGAGGGGAAAAATGAGCTGATGCCAAGGGTTTAAGTGAAGAGCAAATGTTCTGAGGATGAGGGCAATGAATGCACAAATGAGCTTCACACAATTGATGTATGTGTGGATTGTGATAGAGTCATATGAATCAATAAAATTATTTGAAAAAAGGGGTTTTCCTTGGGCTTCTCAAAACTAGGCAGGAACTCCTGTAGCTTTTCTGCTGGTCCAACAGCTCTGGCCACCTGGGCTGTTGGTTAAACCCTTGGCAAGCACCTAAGCAGAACCCATCACAATGGATAGGTGCTTTAGGTTGGCAGGGGAGTGCTAGTTTTTCCTGCCACATTTGAGCAACTTGGCCACTGGTGGAATGAGTTGAGAGAATGCCCTCCATCGTGAAATGGAAGCCAGCTTTATCCTAAGGAGCTAGTGATGATCAAGGCCATGCTGTGTTGAGCTTCTTCATAGAAAGGTCCTTTCTCTACGTCCCACCAATCTGACCCTGGTGTTTATTTCAGTGGCGGTTTTTACCCACTGTTTGCTCCTCCTCCTTGTGCATCCCTAGAGGGCCGACATTCGCTTGCACTTTATTTCTCCTGAGTTCCCTTTCGAATGATTCCGTTATTGCCTAGGGGAGAAAAGGTCACCTATTATTGGAGACATTTATGAATGAGCAACGTTCACCTCAGCTCCTGCTCCTAAGAGATCAAGTTCATTCTCTTTTCCCCCCTCAGTTCCTTTCAGGAGCTTTTACATAAGCATACATTATTTTACCAAAGATGTAACTGGGACATAACATCTTAAGTGCACAATACTGTTAAACCAGTTTTCATTATTATGTTACCCCTGATTTGAAATAATACCATTGGCAGGCGTCTGAATTGGTCTCAATTTCTTACCGCTGTAAAACATACATAAATTAAGTACTCTAAATCCATAGACATTTCTAAATTCTTATTGCACAGCAGAACGTCTTCCCTGGTAATCATGCTAACGTCCTAGCGGAAGCCCAACTACCTCTGCTCATGCCTGTCCGGGAAATTTGTCATCCTGTCTGCACCTCAAGTGGCCTCTCATGCTTACCACATCAAGTTCCCGTCATCTCTACAGTGCACTCTGAAAAACTAACTCACGCTCACCTTGTGTGTCTTAATCTACTGGGCCAAGTTATTCTCATACCGTATCACCAGTGCGAGTTTGATGTCACATAATTCTCTATCACCTGGCTGACGCATACTAGATGTATTTTGGGCCTTTACTCCATACCTTGTTCATGGTGGTATCTGGCTGGCAGTGACTGGTACCTCCTGCTGCCCTACAGTAGTCAAGAGCTGGGGACGTACCCTCGCTTTGAATCGGCGCATGTCTGTTTCTTCGGTGTTTTTCTGCTTTGCTCTCTCCCTGTGGCACTGTTGGCGCTTGTTCACCGGCGAGGGGGAGAGCGAATGGGATCTGTTGGATGGTTTTCTAGGCATGGCAGGTCCTACGGTACACACACATCCACTGTTAGTTACGGAGAGCCAGAAATGTATGTCAAAACCCAAGCTGTGTTTTTAACAAATCCAAGAAATGGATGAGTGAATGCACTCAAGGTGCTTCCTCCAACAGATGAGTGTTGGCTTGGATGTGTGTGATGCCTGCTATTGGGTGCATTTCTGATTCACAGTGACCCTGGGTACACAGAAAGAAACCCTGCCCAGTACTGGGCCATCCTCAAAATTGTTGTTTGACTGTCTGTTGTAGCCACTGTGTTCTTTCTCAGTTTCCCTGACCCTCTCCACTAGCATGATGTGGCGAAGAAAGCTGATGGTGCCTGGCTATCAAAAGATACAGCGTCTGGGGTCTTAAAGACTTGAAGGTAAACAAGCGGCCATCCAGCTCAGAAGCAACAAAGCCCACATGGAAGAAGCACACCAGCCTGTGTGAACACAAGGTATCGATGGGATCAGCTATCAGGCATCTAAAACCCAAAATAAAATCATACCCAATGGGGATTGAGGCTGAGGGGGCGGGCGGATATGGAGTAGAGATCCAATGCCCATCTGTAGACAATTGGACATCCCCTCACAGAGGGGTCACAGGGAAGCGATGAGCCAGTCAGGGTGCAGTACAGCACTGATGAAACACACAACTTTCCTCTAGTTCTTTGGTGTTTCCTTCCCCCCACTATCATGACCTCACTTCTACCTTACAAATCAGATTAGACCAGAGCACGCAACAGATAAGAGCCTAAGAGCGGGCAACACAGGGAATCCAGGATAGATAACCCCTCAGGCCGAGAGTAGAGATACCAGGAGGATTAGGGGAGGGTGGGGGTAGAAAGGGGAAATTGTTCACAAGGATCAAGCTATAACCTCCTCCCAGGGGGACAAACAAAGGAAAAATGGGTGAGGGGCGACAGGACGATATATGAAAATAATAGTCTATAACTTATCAAGGGTTTGTGAGGGAGGACAGGCGGGGGAAAGAGGGTAAAGAGAGGGGGAGCTGCTAGGAGCTCAAGTGGGAAGAGAATGCTTTGAAAATGATGGCAGCATATGTGCAAATGTGCTTGACACATTGGATTATGATAAATGATGTGAGAGCCTGCAAAAAAATTAAAAAAACACGCATTTTAATCTGTTTTTTTTTTTTTTTTCCAAAGGGCGAGGTATATAGCAAGGGGAAGAAGGGGCTTTCTATGCGGGACTTCCTGGAGATTAACTTTGAAGGGAAAAGAGATTAAATAGTTGAGGAAAGAGTGCTATTGAAGAAGTAAAAAAACAGCTGAAAAAGTTACGGAAGCGTTGAACTGAGAAACAGACTTACTGGTAGAGAAACAAGGGATGATCCAGGTAGATAAAATACGCAGAATTTTTGTTGATGGAAGACAGAGGGAATTGTATGAATTTGAACAATGGAAGATCACACAGCAGCAAATCTCTGCAAGAATGTGGCAAACTCGACACCACCTACCAGGCACAGTGAAAGTGGCACACTCACTTTGCTGAGCAGTGCGACAGACACCACTGAGAAAAGTAAGCTTCATCTCACACTTACACAGTCAGCAACTGTCCTAGGTGAAGATGCTCGAGAAACTGCGGCAAGTGTTTCGGGCTGTTCAGTGCAGACTCTAGTTATGAAACCTGGGTGCTGGTCTGCACAGCGCTGTGATAGCGGACCCTTATGGCCTGAACAACATCACCGAGAGGGAAAGAGTGGACCGTGGCGAAGAGAGATGGGATTTCAGTTCCAATCTTCAATACAAAAGGTCTAAAACAAGTGTAACTGCTAAGAGCTATCTTCTGGGTACTAGAGACCCAGGTGTTTGAAATCATTTTTGGAAACTGACGTTTCTGAAAGCCATTCTCTGGAAGGGAGTAGCACTGCCTGAGCAGGTAACTTGGCTGACCACGTTCCAGACCTCTGTGGAGTGCGTACCCGGGGTAAGTGCCTCTGGAGCAAGGGAGCTCTGGTGGCAGAGTGGATTATGCCTTGGACAACTAACTACAAGGTCAGAAGTTCAAACCTACCAACTGCTGGTGAAAGATGTGGCTAACTGCCCCCATAGAGATTTATTGGCTCGAGAATCCCGCAGGGGAAGATTTACTCTACCCTATAGGAGCACTATGAGTCAGAACTGACTCGATGCTAGTGAGTGAAGTTTTGGTTTGGTCTCTGGGAAAGAGTCTCCAAGATAAGCGTCTCTGGACTTAAGTACCTGGCCTTGGCTTCTTTGGCCCACACTCCATGATGCTGTCGCTGTGCTGAGACAGTGTCTCAGCATTTCCAGTTTCTGCCTCTTCATTCCCAGCCTCCTTTTCTTCAAAATCAGTCTTTTCTTCCATTCGATCACCTAGGGCACTTTTTAACATCTGTGAGGAAGATAGTAATTTCCAATATCTTTCATTGTTTGCAAGAATGCAAGTTGGGAAAAAAAAAAGAATGCAAGTTGGTAGAAGTACACCAATAATAACCTATAAATTTTTCCTTTAAAAGTTAGGTACACTAATAACCTACTTTCAGCTACCCTCTGCACATGCTTAGTTTGTGTAGGGCGTATGAGGATAAGTCAAAACGTACTGCTCTTAGGGGTTCAGCTCATACAAACACAATGTGTTCACACGTGTCTGCAACCAAGTGAAGGGCTGCAGACAGCCCTCTCAGTACTACACTGACATTCTCGTTAGGATGCTTCCAATCAAAAGCAGCTTCCAAGAGGCTGTGCTGGACCAGTTAAAGCCAATGCAGAGAAGTTAGAAGGGCCAGGTGACTTTTTTTTTTCTTAAAGAATCACAAAATGGCAATCTTCATAGATTTTTCTTAAAATATTGTGGGGCCTTATAAAGAAATTTTAAGAAAACTTGCACGCTGCATTGACGAGTACCTTGTTATCTAATGTTGCTATAACAGAAATGACCACGAGGGAATGGTTTTAACAAACTTATTTTCTGGGTCTAGGAGGCTAGAAGTCCAAGTTCTGCCTCTGGAGAAACGTCCCATGTCCTTTACTCATCTGTGGGCCGTGTCCCTTGGAGGGTCTCCTTGGATCTAGGAGGTTCAGAGCACAGGGACCCCAGGTCCACACGGTGCGCCCGCTCCTGACGCTTTCGTCATGGTGGTAGTGGCTCCCTCTGTTTCCTTCTCTCCTCTTTATCTCTTGTAAGATGAGAGCTGTTGCAGGCCATATCCCAGGGGAACTCCAGTATAGGGACCAGGGCTGTGACAAGCTTAAGGGTTATTCCAACAGATCTCATCATGAAGGATCATCGCATGCCTGCCACATTACAGCGCCATGCAACTGCCAAAGGACTGAGAATCATGGCCCGGCCAAGCTGACATAGTTCAATCCATGACAGTGAGAAAAGTCAGGAAAGCTGTGATAAGCAATGTATTCCCTGGGAATCCAGGACAGATGATCCCTTCAGGACCAGTGCTGAGAGTAGTGATACTGGGAGGGTGGAAGGGAGGGTGGTGGAAAGGGGGAACCGATTACAAGGATCTACATGCACCTTCCTCCCTAGGGGACGGACAGCAGAAAAGTGGGTGAGGGGAGATGTCAAATAGTGTAAGATATGACAAAATAATAGTAATTTATAAATTATCAAGGGAATTTATTCCCACCATAACAATGTACCTGCTCATCCTTCATGGATAGTAAAGGCAGTAGTTTGTTGGGAAACTTTACCACCCTCATGAGACCCACAACTCTGATCTTGATCTTTCAGACTTATGTTATTCCCCAAACTCCCATGGACATTTTATAGGTATATTTATGTCCCTCTAGGAAATCGGTTCTCAACCTATGGGTCATGACCCCTTTGAGGGGGTGGTGGTGTCAAACAACCCTTTCACAGGGGTTACCTAAGACCATGGGAAAACACTTATTTCCAATGGTCTGAGGAACCAAGACACTGCTCTATCCCTCTCCAGGCGGGTTCACCCACATGCAGATCCGCCCCACCTACAAGTACCCAGCGTGAAGACAGTTACCCATGCTACACCATGTTCAAGACAAAATGTCATTTATTTGTCATTAGAAATAAATATTGAACAATATATAATTACATATTGTTTTTGTGATTAATCACTATGCTTTAATTATGTTCACTTTGTAACAATGAAAATACATCCTGCATATCAGATATTTACATTATGATTCATAACAGCATCAAAATTAGTTATAAAGTAGAAACGAAAACAACGTTGTGGTTGGGGGTTCCCCAGCACATGAGCAACTGTAAGGAGGGGTCGCGGCAGGAGGCAGGTGGAGCGCCCCTGCTCTAGGTGATGAAAGTGCCATCGGGATGTCCTGTAACGCGAGGAGATTGTCACCATCCAGAGACACAGACTCTGCGCTCCGAAACGCACGGGCCCGGACGGAAGAGACGTTGCAAAAGCAGTGTTTTCAATTTTTATATGTTTGCATAATAGAGAAGGCTCCTGGTGTTTTTAGCAATCCTTTTGACATGCCCTCACATATTAGTGCTATTGACTATTCAGAGTCAGTGCGTTTATTCAATGACCCCCCAGACTGTGACGCTTGTATTTTGCCAGAATCAATGAGCATCATCTAGTTTTATACCCCATTTGTCTTTAGTGACAAAGGGAAATGACACAGAAATATCAAGAGATGAACTATTAAATTAGGAAAAAGATTTTATTTTCACCAGAATTCAGCAGTTTGGCTACATCTGTACTAAATTTGGTTATATCACAAAAGGCTAGGCAAACTCATGTGATACTGCCACAATAAGCTATGACTCATTTTCCAATGCCCTAACCTTAGCATATACCTCCAGTTGGAGGAAATCGCTTACCATCCGTGGGAATTTCAATACAGATAAAAACAAAACTTACCCAATCTAGCTCAGAGAGCCGCCGAGAGAGTTTCTTGGATACTGCGTGCAATTCTTGTTCTGTCAGACTCCTGCTTAGCTTCTGGGAAAGAGGTGAATCCCAGGGTGAAACTGTAGATCTGTTTTCATATCTGTAATGCAAGGGCCCATGGGATGGGTTAGGGACCCGTTGGCGTAATCCAAAGCCAATGCATTATAGGCTTTTAAAAACCTCATACTGGAGGATGGCAAACCCACCCTTTATTTGTCAAAGCCCTCGCATCTAGAGAGCGGGCAGGGACACTCTGAGACAACGTTACCTTCTTCCTTTGGGAGTCCATTTGGTCCTGGGACTGTGGGCCTGAGCCGAACAGATTCCCTGCTTATTTTTAGGCGACTTAGAAGTTAAGATCACGCTGTCATCTGGTTCCTATTAAAAACAGAAACAAAGACAATTCAAAAAAGCTAGAGAGAAGGCACATTAAAGACTTTCGCATGTGTGTGTGTATCGATGTACGTGTGTAGGGACCTGGTGTAAAAAGGCAGGTATCTTCATTCTCTGTGTCGTGTTCTGAAATGTGCTTACTGGAAAGTCCCGTGGATGCCCGATGCCGATGGGAAGGAATAACGCCCACAGACTTGGGCAGAGAGAAAGAGCGTGCTTCCGGCGAGCAGTTACACTAGGATGGGGGGGGGGGGGAGACACACATGATTCCATCCCAGGCACGCTGTGGTCAAGGAGTTGGTGCCTTAAGAAACTTCAGTGCAGAGCATTGAAAGTTGAGGCACTCAAAGAGACCTCCTCAAACAGAAATGTTGTCTTCGTCATTTTAATAATTCATTTTCTGAATGAATTAGTCAGAAATTCCAGACTCTGGAATTGTTGGAGAAATGTCCTTTATGGTGAGGATCCCTTCCATTTCACTTCAGTACCTTTATCTTCGAGTTAAGAAAAATCAAATACTTATTAGTAAATAGCAACTCTGATGTGATCTCCCTTAGAAAACTTCTTATTCAAGGTTAAATATAAAGCTCCACGAGTTATTTCAAAATGGACAACCTCCGATCTGCCAGCTGGCCAATAGAGCCTTCCCACTGCCTAGTTTTTGTTCTCTGCTCCCCTGCCTCTCTGACATGCACAGGATACTCAGCCTGATGGGCACTTGTCCTGATGATGCTCATTTCATCTGGGATTCTCCTGCATTGTTTGATTTATGCACAGGGGCTTCAAAATGTTCGTGGAAAAAGGCCAGGCGGGTGCATGCAGAGGTAATTTTCAGAAATACAAGGCGCTGGTTCCTGGACTACTTTTGACTATTATCTTTGTTTAAAGTCACAGGCTTCTGTCCACCCAAGAGCCAGTGTGTCCACTCACCGGGGACAGCACCATACACTCTCCAGCTGAGTTCATGGCCGAGGAGTCGCGGGCTGCATGCAAGTACTCCTTTCCCATGGGGCAGGACGCTCGGGACTCCAGTGGGTGGTAGGGTGGCTGCAGAGGAATGGCGGGTCGAATCGGCTCCCCTAGCTTCCTGGCACTGGAAGTCATGCTCACGGAAGGGATTTCCACTAAGAGCAAAGTAAAGTGGACATTACAGTTAAGCCCTGATGTGTTCACACACACTAGTAGGAAGCACATTTTAAAGCTGATTTTAAAAATGAGTACTCCAAAAATAATGAAACCACGATTTCATTCTTGTAAATAAGTTAAGAGCAAAATTCAGTCAGCAAGAATGGAATTCAAATCACAGAAATGGCCCCTGGAAAGAAATCATGAGCTGGAGTGGCCTAAAGACTGGCTACAAATCCCAGTTCTGCCACATGTCAGAACACCAGTTGGCTGGTGACAGTGCCTTCACTAACACTGCCACCTGAGAATGCTAGGGCGCCGACAAGGAACATTTTCTCATTCGCCAGTCATCGGGAGATCACCAACTGACATACTAGTGTATCAGATGCTTACTGTCCTTAAGCAGAAATCAGGAGCAGTGGTTAAAAGTAAGCATTCACAAATAAGGCCTTGTAAAACCACAGGGCGCCACACAGAGCTAAGAGCAGCATAAGGAGGAGCCACCGTCCCCGGACCTACTGTCCTGAGGGTTCCTAGCGCCAGTCGTGAGCGCCAGTACTACTCACTGTCTTCAACAAAGGCTGCCCTACTTTGGGACCAAAGACTGGATGGAGGATTCAGCACTTCACGTGACTTAGAACTTGGTGACGTTGGGCCTTTCCTAGATTGCATTTCAGTAGGCTCTTGGGTACCTAGGAAAGAAAATAAAGGTTTTTCTTTTTAATTATCAAAAGTTTGTAGAATGTTCAACTGGAAGCTGAGAGTTTTGTACTTGGGATAAAAATTTTGGGAATGATAAAATAATAATTTATAAATTATCAAGGGTTTATGAGGGAGTGGGGGCAGGGAGGAGGGAAAAAAGAGGAGCTGATACCAAGGGCTCAAGTAGAAAGAAAATGTTTTGAGAATGATGACGGCAACAAATGTATAAATATGCTGGACACGATGGATGGATGGATGGATTGTGATAAGAGTTGTAGGAGCCCCCAATGATTTTAAAACGAAAAAAAAAAATCAGGAATGACAGAATTACAGAGCTGTGTTGCTCTGATTGTTTAAAATATGCTAATTGCTTTGAACAACTTTCAGAGCAAGAGGCAGTTCTCTAGCCCGGAATCATTTATACACATTAAGAGCAATATTTTAACCTTTCACCACTCTGCTTAGGGAAAGAGGTGCCAGAGTCGTAGAGCTTCCGACAGTTAAGTAAGTCTATCTCCGGGGTCCTGGTTCTCTCAGAAATATAACAGAAATACAAATAGATGGTTTTGTCAAACAAACTTATTCTTTCACAGCTTAGGAGGCTGAAAGTCGAAGTTCAGAGAGCCAGCTTTCAAGGGATAGGTCCTGGTCTCCTGTCCACATTTGTGGGCCGGGTGTCCCTTAGAGGTCTTCATGTATCCCGCTGGGTCCAGGAGGTTCATGGTCCAGGGACCCCAGACCCCAGGTCCAAAGAATATACTTTGCTTTTGGCTCTTCTTGGTCACAGTAGGTTTCTCTCTCTGTGCTCACTTCTCTCTCCTTTTATTTCTTGTAAGATAAAAGCTGTTGCATTCTACACCCCCAAGGAAATACCCCTTACAGAGATCGACTGTTGCATCGCACCCTTAATTCTCTTGCAGGCTGATCACACCCTGGGAGACCGCTGCCTAACTGCCACAGTACATCACAACATACATACCAAACCACCAAGAATCACGGCCCAGCCACATGGACACAATAGCTGGGTATGGGAGAGCTGCCTGAACTAGGAGTCTTGGCTAGTGTCACAAAGATTTACAGCCCAGCAATCGAGGCTTCTGCTAGTTGCCTGTGACTGTGTACACCGGAGACATCAGATGTCTCAAATCCGAGCGTAGCCTACCACAAGTCCATCAAACCCAAACACCTGAGACTGGCGTCTTGGTCACCCTTTTCTCCTAATCACGTTTCTCTTAACACAACCCTTTTGCTCTCATTTACTTAGACTCTGAAAACGTGATTCACCTCTGATGGTCGCTCCGTTCTACCCGGCACTGCCTTTCTGAAGTCTCCTTCCCTTTCTTCCCTGATAATCCAATGGGCTGATCCTTCAGAAAACACGCTCGAGTTATTCACACTCAACTCTGACTGCCTGGTTACTCTGCTTAACCCAGAGGCAAACAAGGTCTTTGGTCTATATTGACCTAAGTTTTTTGGACAAAACTCCTTGGAATCAAAGCATTCAAGGTGACCTAATCCAAGTCACTTACTTTGCCCTTGGAGAAACAGGGGCCCCCCAAAAGATAAGGGCCTGCCCAACATCACACAGCTAGTGGCAGGGTCTGGATGAGTACGCAGGCAACTGGAGTCCCAATTTAAAGTACTTCATTCCACTTAAAAATTACAGACTTACTGTGGGCTGGGTGTCTTCCTAAGTTTGGGGAAATTGAGATGAATCATTTTACTGGCCATTTTGTCCCCCGTCCCCTTTATTGATCCACAGTCTCCAGAAGTAGATGTGCAAACCCCACGCAGACTGGGGTTTGTGTCTGACGTTGACAGTGTTCCAAAAGTACTGGCTGAATCCCTAGAACTCAGCTTAACGACGGACAAACTGAAAAGTACCCTCCAGCGAGTCAATGTCAGAGAAATAGGCAGGCCGGCCACACTGCAGGAACCCAGAGCCTCTGAACCTGAGGTAGGTGGGGAAGCCTGATCCTGGAAGGACTAGAGGGAGCCAGAGAGCAGCACATGGGAGACAGAAGAGGCGCTCTGCTCCCAGAAGACTAACAGTCTCAGAAACAGTGGACTCAGCGGCAGGGAGCTGAATTATACTTATTACACTTGGCAGTTGAACAGCCATCATTGCTGTACATATTTTTAATCATTTTATTGGGGGCTCGAACAGCTCTTATCATAATCCACACGTGTCAAGCACATTTTTGCATCTGTTGCCATCATCTTTCTCAAAACATTTCCTTTCTACTGGAGCCCTTGGTGTTAGCTCCATTTTTCTCCTCCCTCCCCACTCCACCCCTCCCATGAACCCTTGATAATTTATAAATTATTATTTTGTCATACCTTACACTCTCCATCTCCCTTAACCCACTTTTCTGTTGTCCATCCCCCAGGGAGGAGGTTATATGTAGATTCTCGTAATCGGTTCCCCCTTTACACCCCACCTTCCCTCTACCCCCCTGGTATTGCCACTCTCTCCACTGGTCCTGAGGGGTTCATCTGTCCTGGATTCCCTGTGTTTCCAGTTCTTATCTGTACCAGTGTACATCCTCTGGTTTAGCCAGATTTGTAAGGCAGAATTGGGATCATGATAGTGGGGGAGGAGGAAGCATTAAAGAACTAGAGGAAAGTTGTATGTTTCATCGTTGCTACCCTGCACCCTGACTGGCTCGTCTCTCCCTGCGACCCTTCCGTAAGGAGATGTCCCATCATTGCTATTTAAGTTCCAACTACTCACCATTACTTCTCAGAGAAAAGGTGTGTGCTGTATCCCCAAGCCTAATGATCTCACCGGTGGACTCGGCTTCATCTTCATCCCAAGAAGGCTCCACAGCCTCCAACGACAGGGAGCACCTGGAAGAGTTCGTTCCCTTAGCCTGAGCACCTGGAGCCTGGCCTTGCTGTGTAAACGGGATAGACTGCACGCAGCCTGTCACACGTGCTGCCTGCTAGTTTCTGGCTGATGGGTGAACGGTGGAAGTGGCTGCGAGTCAAGGGCACGCACAGAACACAAGCAGACAAGGCAAGGCCTGGTTACTCTGTGGGCCGGAGAGGAGAGGAGCAAGGCGGGCCAAGGGGAGGCGGACTATTCTGCATTACATACTCTTGGATTTCACTTTGGCAGTTATTTTGTTAAGTTTTAAGACTGATGAATAAAAAATGAAGTCCAGAACTGCATCCTAGAATAGTCTCCTTTGAGACATTTTCCTAACAAAGCACTATAACTTAAAAAAAGGGGGGTGAGGGGGAGCCCTGATGGCACAATGGTTATGCAGCAAGTCTAAACCAGCAGCCCTCTGAGAGAAAGATGAGGCTCTCTACGCTCCTAAGAGTGAGTGTTAGAACCCACCAGGGTAGTTCCACTACAGGGCTGCTGAGTCGGAACTGGCTCAATGGCAGTGAGTGATCCCGAAAACAAGTGGCACTGCCTGGCCTTGTCAAACAGTGACCTGCTTCATAAGGCGACTAGACTCTGGGACATGAGGTGGCCAGAGCATCATGTTGCCCAGAGGTTGGCAAAGACAGATGCGTCAAACCAGTAGAGAGAGGCATGGCATTTTTGACTATGGAAGCAACGCTGATTTGAAAACCCTGATACTGGTCAGGAAAGGGCAGCGTCACCAGGCACTTTTGTACTGTAGTGGGTACAGAAAGAGGACTGCCCTTTTGGGAAGCAATTTGGCAACTTAAAAAAAAACCATTTTATTGGAGGCTCTAACAGCTCTTATATCAAACACATTTGTACATATGTTGATGCCCTCATTTCCCAAACGTTTTCTTTCTAGTGAGCGGCAACTTTTATTAATAGTTCTAACAACACTCATCCTCCTTACTTCCGAATCTAGCCTAAACCCTGGGGGAAAATGAAGAAACCTGTCACATATTAAAAATGACACAGAGTAAGAACAAAGTTCAGAGGAATGGTTACAAAAGATTTGCCTATGTGAATGATGTGTTAGACAGAGATTATACGATGCTCCCATGTGAATGCTGTGTTACAGTGATTAACAATTATCAGGGAGGTGGGGTGAGGAGCTGATACCAGGGGGCTCAAATAGAAAATGTTTTGAAAAAGATAACACATGTACAGATATTTTGACACAATGGATATATGTATAGATTGTGATAAGAGTTGTTAAAAGCCCCCAGTAAAAAAAAATGCGGGGGGAAAAAAACCCAAAACAATTATCAACAATTTAACATCTTGGGAAAAAACCCGACGTGTTAAAAAAAAAAAGTAAAATGCAGAAAGTAAGGTTATATGGACAATCTGATTGAATCCAAAATGGGAAAATCATAGTTAAAAAATGATGAAAACTCAAAATGTTACCAGCAGTTACTTTGTTTTAAATGGTACATCCTTTCCCCACCCCGCCCCTGCTTCTCTCTGCTGAGGTTTTTCTGTTAGGAATACGAACTATTTTGGTAGAGGGAAGAGTGAAGTAATAAGTGGTGGTCAATGCTGAAAATTAAGTATTATACAGTATAAGGAACCCTGGAGGCATAGTGGTTACACATTGGGCTGCTAACCCCAAGGTCAGCAGTTTGAAATCACCAGCTGCTCCACAGGAGTTACAGCCTCAGACACTCAAAGGGGCAGCTCGACCCTGTCCTTTAGGGAGGGTCACTATGAGTTGGAATTGAGTCACTGGCAGTGATAGCTCAAATTCCTTAGAAGTTCCCCCGGAAGGTTTTAAATCTGAGCAGTTAGGAGACATTCCACTTTAGCTTTGTTTTCAAACAGCCATTCTGGCATGTTGTGGGCTGTCTGACATCTTAGCAGAAAGCCCAGGATAGCTTGTTCCCATCAGCTCCCCGGCCGCCAAGCGCTACCTCCCAGGGGCCGCTCTTCTCCATGCTTCCGTGGAGCTTTCCACCCCCGCCAGAGGCCCTCCGTGGTGTGAGTCTCGGAAATGCGGCTCCGTCTCACCTGTTTAGAATAAATCAAAACAAAACAACTCAAGTCAGTAGGACTATCTGTAGAGGAGGTGGGGAGGGGTAAATTAGTGAGGCCCCTCCAGCCCTGCCTAGCAAACGGGGTTCGGTTCGTGTGAAAGTGAAAGGAGAGCCATAAGATCATCTGTAATGCACATGTGTTTCTTGGATCACAAAGAAGTAGCACAGCTGTTGCTTCAGAAGCAGGGTCCGCGACTGCATAGCAATGCTGCTTTTCTCAGTTGTTAGGTGCAGCTCTCCCTCTAGCTGAGAGGGACATATGAGGCAAGTGATCCAGATGACAGGAGGGTGGCTTCAGAAAAACGTCATTGTTGCTGCCTTATCTCAAGCTCCGAGGCAGCATGCCTTAGCCTAAGTGTCAGAGCTCGGAAGACATTTTCCTAAAACTAGTAGTCATCAAACTTTTCAGCCCCAACATAGCCAAGGGGTAGATCCCAGGGTCCCCTCAGGGGCAGTGGTAGGAGGGCACTGATTTCAAGTAGAAGGGCGACACCTAAGGTGATTCAGACTCGCCCTCTGGATAGACGACCCCATTTCACTCAATTTCATGCCCCGCCCCATTTCTGAATTTGCCAAGCAACATTCTAATAACATCTAGTTAACATTTACAGTGAACTGGGCTCAGAACTCAACTATTTACATGTGGACTTGTTTAACCTTCACAACCACCACGAAAGGGTTTCAGGGACGAAAATGGAGGCTCAAAGCATGTCAGTGGCACAGTGAGGGCGAGAGCTGGCGCTGTATCAACAGCCTGCCTGCAGACCCTTGTTCTTCAGTGGTATGTGCTGCTGCTGCTGCCGCCGGTGCAGCGACCAGGTCTGACAAGCGACAGTAGAGCGTTTTCCCACCACTGTTAACTAGCACTTGGAAGCTGCTGCTTAGCTCTAGGGAACACTGCCCCATCGAAAGGCCGAACCCACAAGGGGGCAATCAGACTGTACAAGTTGCTCATACTGTCATTTAGGGAGGGCCATCGGAGTCACTCCCTCAGCTCACAACAAACCACCGCTGTGCCCCAGGCAAGCACGCACACACCACCCCAACCCCCCAATTTCACTGTCACTGAGCTTATGGAAGCACCTCTCCGTTCTGTCTCCTTGTCCTACCCTAGACTAGGCCCCTGTTTGCTTCCCCACACCTCCAATCAAGCACTACATTGTAAAGACTATTGCTATCATTACAACATTGGAAATTATCTTGAAATTTTTATGTTTCTTAAAAAAAAAAAAAGGCCTAAGAGCCACATAACATCCATATGCCTTCCTGCTAGCCATGAATTAGGTGGTTCTACATGTGGCACACACACAAACACACACACACATATATATATATATGGTGATTTGGGTGAACATTTACAAAGCAAAGTGGCCTTCCATTCGAGGATCCACATGCATTTAGTTTGCAGACTGACCACCGTCCACACAATGCAACCACTCTCCTCCACTTGTTCCCTGCGCTTAAGTGGCTCGTTTTGAATACACATCCCAACTTTCCAGTTCTTTTAACCCTTTTTAGCAGCCAGGTTAAAAGGCAGAAAGGAAAATATTTCCAGATTTTAAAAAAATTTCCATTTTAATTTCAAATGTGATCACAGCAGAAAGAGGACCAGTCAGGATGAATCCTACTCGCCCAGTCAAGCACCACTCAGAATTCTCGCCCTCACATACACTGGCATTTATGGTAACTGCTATTTGTTGCCGAAAGCTTTTTTTCTTTTTTTAATGACTTAAAGTGACTTTGAGGACTAGTGTGTGCCTGGCTCCCTTAATGGTATTTTTAAAATCGCTTCATATGTATGTAAGATCTGGCCAACAGATAAGAGAAAATGCCTCTGAATTACGATGCTGGCCAAGAAGATTGGATAGAGGAGAGCCAGATAAACAAGTCTGTTTGCCAGAAGGACAATGAGAATGTTTCTCATTAGAGAGGGCAGGGAGACTTCATGTCATGCATTTGGGACATGTTATCAGGAGACACCAGTCCTTGGGGAAGGACATCGTGCTGGGTATAATAGAGGGCCAGTGAACAAGAGGAGGACTTTCGATGAGATGGACTGACACAGTGACTGCAAGAACAGGGTCTACATCACATGACTGGTAGAATGGAGCAGCAGCCGGTAGGGTTGTGTTCTGGAACACGTGGGGTCGCTGACTCAATGATATCTAACAGGCCAGACTAGAGTTTTATCTACTTAATCTCATACTGTGGAGACGTTTAGGCTCTTTTTCATTTTCTGTGATTAAGTAACACTTCATTAAAGACCAGCAAGCAAGTAACTTTCTTTTCTATTATTGCCTTGGAATAAATTTCTAGAGACAGGATTTATTGAGCTAAAGATTATAAGTAATACTCAGACACTGTGGATTCATTTTAGATAGCCATACTCTTTTGGAAAATAATATGGCAACATTGATCTTCATAACTAACATTACAAAGCTCAAAACCAAAATTTCACACAAAAAATTGATACAATTAAGGGGAAGAGTGAAATAAAGAATATTCAGGCTGTCATAAACCTAACTGTGGGTTGCGGCAGAAATCCACAAATTCTTCCTGCTGGCACCTGGGCAACATCCAAATGTGTCACATAAATGGCAGCGCTGGTCATCGAGGCAATTCTGTAGGACAGGCTAGAACTGCCCCTGTGGGTTTCCAAGACTGTAACTCATTCTCCTGAGAAGCTGGTGGTTTTGAACTGCTGACCTTGTGGTTAGCAGCTCAACTCATAACCATAACCATTACACCACCAGGGCTCCTGAGGGGAATCTTGGAGGAAAGGATTATCACTGAAGGCAGAAGCTTAGTTTTCTATTGTAGATTCTTTTTAAATTGCCTCATAAGCAGCATGAGTTAACAAAGGCCATGATAGTCTAGGTGAGAGAATGATCCGCCACTCGGAACATGAAGAAATGGAAATATACCAGGACAGTATGTGTACTTCAAGGACACTGTATTAATCATTCCATTTCCTGTGGTGGAGGTGGGGAGTGGCGGGACAGGTTAAAAAGGGGAACATAACAGAGCATAAACCAAACCAAACTTACTTTTCTCATGAGACGTTTCACTGATGTGCTCAGTAAGATACTCTAGCAGCCCATCAAATATCTCCAGAAGATTCTTAATAGATTCTTTATCTCCCTTCACAATGTTCTCTCCTGCACACAGAACACAAAGCTGCTCAGGGATACAAGCATTCTAGAAAAATCTGGGAGTAACAACACTGGACAATTTTAAAAACATCAATTTCCTGCTGACGGTTTAGATCTGAAAACAAAAACAGTGTAGCCTTGCATCCAGTGGGTGCTAATAATCCATCAGAATATTATTTTCATACTTGCACTTAAGAAAACATCCCCTGGTAAGATTGAGACCAAGAGCAAGAGCAGCTAAGCAGATCTGTCCTGGGCCTGGGGCAAAAACGGCAGGGAACACGGGGTCAGACTGTAGGGTCTGATGCAGAGAGGGCGATTAAAAAGTGGGACACTAATATTTTTAAAGTATTTATTGGGCATACTTTCATCAGATTTATTTCTGTTCCCTCCAGATTGGTTAGCTCCCATTCACTTTTGGAAACTCTACCATGTTTTCCTCACGTCTATCCCTGACTCCCTTGCTAGAATCCCAGACTTTTAAATAAATATCTAGCTGAGATGTTGAACAGAAAAGCATGGGAATTTGACGTGTTTTAACGCCACCCAAAATGGCTTCCACAGCCCGGACCCCAGTCCCATCGGTATGGAAAGTGACGCTTGAGACCATCTAGTTGTCCTGTGGGAGATCAGGTCTGGCAATCTCATGAGTCCAGACCTGTACTGGAGAGGCGGGAGTGGAAATCTGAAGTTTGAGAGATGCAAGCCATTCCGCATTTCAGTCATAATATACACAACAAATCAGAGGGCTGATGTCTTGCAGTACTGTTGGCAAATACAGAGTTCTACAGGCTCGCCCCAATTTGCAATAACTAACCAGTGATCTTGATGTCAAGCTCTGTGTTTTTCTGGCTTAACAAGATGCCCACCCCCCAAGGGAATAGTTGAGACTTCTCAGTTTCCAGGGTAGGGATCACAGGCTGCCAGCCAGGTAACCAAGCCTCCTGGCCAGCCTGCAGCGCCTCCAGTGCAGAAGGAACTGCACTCTGCAGGGGCCCACAGTCGTGAGAAAGGGCGCTGGGGGCCACCGGAAGCTTTAGAGCTCTCCATGGGGTGAGGCTGGTTTGTTTGGGGTTGACAATGCTGTCCACTCAGGCAAGCTCGCTATGGCATGTTTACAGAGTAAATAGCAGGAGCTCAACGTGACAAAGCAATGCCCACTTGCCCAGGGCTGGGAGGACTTCCAGGCCTATACCCTTCAAGAGGAGCCACTTCCAACTGATTGGTCACAGCTGCTCAGCTCACCTGCACTAGAACGATTTGAAGACGGGGCATTTCTCTTTTCATAAAAATTTGCTCGTCACTAGCAAATTATTGCTGTAATTAGGTCTCAACGTGTCCCACTGAGACAGAGAAGAACACTTGTTTGCAATCTTTAGCCGCTGTTCTCTAAGGGGTGTGGTTTGCTTCAAGTCATGGGATGCAAACCACCAGCCCTCAAATGCCAGACAGATCCCACCCCATCAGAAACTCCTGTTGGATCTCACAACCATGATCATCTCATCTACACCCACTGATATATTTTGCCTATTTAAAAATGTGACGGGTTATATCCATTGTTTTTGTGTATGATGCACAATTATGTGATGGTCAAGGGTCTACTAACCTGTTATGTGAGACAGGCTGACCTGCAGGTAATCCAAGGCCAGTGAGTCAATTACTGCTTGTACATTGTGTGCATCGTCCTCCTGACTCCGAGGAGTAACTATCAGGTCTGTAGGAAAAAGTCACATCATTTTTGCACCTGTAGGATCCCAGTTTATTTCTGACCAGATTTCTGAACAAGCTCAACTACTACCAAAGCCACCTCTGTCCCAATAGAACTGGTTCTAACATCCTGACAAAGTTAATAGATCGAGCTGAAGTTCCAAAGTAAAATGCTCATTTATTCAACTCCCATACCTATGCCCATGATCTACAAGTGCCACGCTGAGAGAAAACCCAATCTGAAAGCCACATCAAGTTGATGCTCACCCACGGCCTCAGAATACAACTGGCCACCAGGTGGCACTGTGAGTTAGGAATTGGACTGCTCCCCTCAAAGTGGGCAGTTCTGACTCGCTAGATGCTCTACCTTGGGGGAGAATGAGGGAGACTGTCTGCTCTGGTTAAGATTTCTAGTCTCTGAAACCCTAGAAAGTTGCTAAATCAGAATCAACTGGATGGCAGTGGGTAAATCACCATGCCTTTTTCCTCCACCTAGTGGATGTGGACTACTAACCTTTGGGTTGTAGTTGACTGTCAGATCTGTTTGTACCACGCAGACATCTTAATGGAAGAGTTTTAAAACTCCAAACCTGTTGCTGCAGAGTCAGTTCTGACTCCTGGTGAGCCAACATGGTACAGAGTAGAAGAGATTCACAGGGTTTCACTGTCTGTAATCTTCATGGAAGCAGGCTTTTCTCTCTTAGGTGCTGCTGATGGGTTCGAACCACCAACTGTTAGGTTAGTAGTTGACAGCAAACACACCCAGGGACCTTACAGAAGACAAAACCCAAACCCATTGCCATCAAGTCAATTCTGACTCAGAGTGACCTTACGTAGGGCTTTCTGAGGTGCTAAATCTTTATGGGAGGAAATAGTCTCACTTTTCTCCTGCAGAGCAGCTGGTGGGTTTGAACTACCAACTTTGTGCTTAGCAGTTTCATGTTTTTCTGACAGCGCCACCAAAGCTCCTTTCCAGAAGATAAAGGAGTCCATAAATTTAAGGAGATGCTAGTACTTTGAGGAGACAATACATGAAGTGAGATGTTAGCCTCTGTAGACAGCCTGCCCAGGGCACCTTGAGAGAAGCAGCAACATGAAGGAGATTTACATGTTCTTTGAAGGAGCCTATTGGGAATCACAGTATAAAGGTTAAAAAAGTCAGTAAAGATTGGAGCCTGGAAAGTTTTGGAGTTTCATCTCTGATATTAAGGAAAATGAATTTTTAGGGGCAAAAGAAAAAAGTATTTTAAAAGTCTATGAAGTATATGCCAAAAAGATGGGAGACAGTTGAAACTAGTATCAAAAGTAACAGCTAGAGGCTACCCCATCACCTTGGTAACACAGTGCTAGTTGGGCTACTAACCTCGAGGTCAGCAGTTTGAAACCACCAGCTCCTCTGAGGGAGAAAGAGAAGGCTTTCTACTCCCACAAAGAGTTACAGGCTCAGAAACTCACAAGGACAGCTCAACCCTGTCCTGTAGTGGCACAGTGATCGGAATGGACTTGATGGCAGTCAGATTTTGGCTTTATGTCCCATCACTGGTGACAATGGGAAAGGAAGAGGGACCAAACAGCCCTTGAATACTAAGAGCTTATCAATGGTCCATAGAATCGAGGCAGTGAAGGAGTCTGTACAAAGGGCGCTGAGGGATAAAAGCTGGGGTACAGCAAAAATGACGACATATCCCAGAGAAGAAATAAACAAGTCACAACTTTCAAGATAAGAGGGCATGTGAATTTATTAACTGTCTTCTCGGCAAATTAGGTTTATAAAATACACATCAATTCTGTCTCCACGATTAGTTATATAACAGGACACAACATGTTCTACTCCCATTTAGAACCTTTGAAGGGACGTTTCCAGAAAGGGTGTGGCTTTTACAAGGCATCAGACATAATTAGATGAAACCATGATTACCAAGGAGAGTCCAACTGATTTGATCAAGGCTGTTATTATGTTGGGCTACTGTAAGGTACTCATTAAGGTAATGAATGCAGCATTTAGATAAAAATAAGATGCAAAGAGGAAACACAAGATTTTACAATTACCAAAGGATTTTAACAAGAGTTGACAACTGCTTAAAGATTGAACTAAAGGCACTAGAAACCTCTGGCTCAAACAATTCCTGGTTGAGGTATCCTTACCTGGCACCCTTTCTCCCAAAATTGACTGATAAAGGGCAATAAAAACATTAGCATCACAATCTTCAAGTACATGTATCCTCAGGTGTATGTGACATTTCAAAAGAAGGTTATTGGCAACGGTAACCCACTCTGTTGGGAAAAGAGGGCGAAAGTCATCAAGCTTGTACTTTTTTTTTAAAAACCACCACCAGAACAGATAGTGAACTTGTTAGATGGTAGGAAATGTAATAACTAAAGGATCTCAAAGATCTCCCTCGGCCTTTTAAAAGAAATACTTAATTTGGCGAGCGCGTGTGTGTGTGTTGAGGTGGAGGGGGGTAAAGGTTGACTTCCAGAGCGCTATAATTTCAATGTTGTCAACATTACATAGAATGTAAATCCAATTTCTACTGTTGTGACCTAGATACTGTTTGATAACTTACCCGATTTTTATTTTGGAAGCCTTACACAGGTGTTTCTAAAGCATACTGACAAATGGGAATATTACATCACAGAAAGTAATTAATGGGTGTTGTTTCAAAATCCCTATAGGAATGCAAAGGTTTTTACCCAATTCTCTTGTGCAAGTCAGGATTTCGCGATGATTAACCTAAGCTGTTAAACGCTATAGATATTTTAGGTCTGTGAAGGCAAATAAGAGAACTGTATCAAAGGGGCCTTGCAGTCACCGTCTAAGCTCAGAACAAAGACGAATCCTGTTTTCTGTACCACCCTCTCCCCTCACGCCCCTGCTCTAAAACAATGCTGAATGAGCAAAGGATTTCAAGGGGCTCTCGACCATGGGTAACTTGAACGCTGGAAACACATGCGGGCCCCGCCCCGCCGCCCTCAATAACAGAATGATCGTGTGGGAAACAGTATTATTCGGTCGTGAGATACATCTTACGTTATGGAAACAAGAGTATCGTGGGGAAGGAGGTACAGACATTGCTCTACCTGCAGTTTCCCCTCAAAGTACACCACCCCCTCGCCCCAGTAGTCACGGTTGGCAAAACCATGGTAACTGGGTGGTACGCAGTCCTGGAGAAAAGACGGGAAGCGTCCTGGACAACCAAATCGATTCGCGACGTTAGACAAAGCGGGTAACTCTAGCGGGCACTGAAGGGGGGGGGGGGGACGGACCACTGTATCATATCGGCAAAGACCGCGACAGATCTGAGCGGTACTCCTCAAACGTGCAACACAAGCAAGCGTAGGCACGGCCTCAGCGCCCACCCTGCCAGCCTAGGACGACCCTTCCTGACAGGTCTTGCAATCGGGATGTCGCCCCAAAGCCAGCCTCTCTCCCACCCCAAACAGCCAATCCAGACCTGTGCAGGGCGCCCGCGAGGGCATCTGACAGGCAGGGGTCCCGCAGGCAGCCTAGACTCGGGCTCGGCCGCCCCTACACAGCAGGCGGGGACTTCCGGGGAGTCGGGGCGGGCGACGTGGGCCCGCAAACCGCAGGGCGTCTGGCCGAGACTCACCAGCCTCGGAGCCGGCCATGTCGCGAAGGCAGGTCGCCTCGGGACCGCGGCCGGGCGCGCGGGGACGGTGTCCGAGAAGGGCCGTACGGCGACACAGCCGGGGGAGGAGGGGGAGCGCCCGCAAAGAGTGGGGAAGGAGGGGTAGGAGAGGGAGGGACGTTTAAACGGCTTCTCGCTGCTGATTGGTCATTGGGTGAGCACTCGGCGGCGGTTTGCGGAATCTAGATCACATTCTCCGAGGACTGGATCCCACTCTAAAGCTCTCCGGTCAGCGCGTTTGACTGACCAGGCCACCCACTCGCCTAGCTCCGTCTCCTGGGGTGGGGGGTGGCGGGGGGGAAATTAGAAGGGAACTTCCGGTGAGTCAGTTCGTTATGTATCCCTCCGCCAACGGGGGAAGTAGTGCGGCCGACTCACGCGGTCGGCGGGGGAGGCGGTCACGTGACGACGGGCTCCGCCCTCCCGTGTCACTGGGTTATGGGCGTAAGGCTCTTTGAAGACGTAAACATCTTTGAGTGGAAAGAGCGGCCTGTGATGGTCGCTTGATTTTTGAGGGCAGGACCTGAAAACGGGTGGGGTGGATTGCTTAAGGTTTGTAGAGACGAGAAAAAGGCGAACTGGAAGTTCGGGATGGGGATTTTAGTGGTGGATAGAGTTGCAAATAGGCCAAGAGAGAAAAACGGATGGCCCCGAGGGCGGGGCTGGGGACAGAGCAAGAACATGGCGGATTCCGGAACGCTGGCGGGCGTTGCGGCCTCTGCGCAGGGGGCGGGGCGATGAGGTCATAGAGCCGTTCCCAGTATGCTTTGCGGCGGAGGAGGCGGTGCAGACTATAAAACCGGCTGCCGGGAAGCAGCCGGCGCCTCATTCATTTCCACCGGTCTCTGGTTGCATAGCTCCGGTTCCTGTCATCGCCGGCTGGTCCCCACTACCGCCCCCGCAAGGCTTCGCGGTCGCCATCCCCAGCGACTCCTCGCACCGCATTCTCCTGACTTCGTTCCCCGCCAACCGCAACCATTGACGCCATGTCGGGTTATTCGAGTGACCGAGACCGCGGCCGGGATCGAGGGTGAGTGTGGCTACGAACCTGTCAGGCCCGGTGGGTGGGGGATGGGAAGGCGACGAGTGGGGGTGGGGGCGACGCCTTGGAACACGGGCCTTCTCGGCCTATCGCTGGGCTGCCTCAGACGGGGGCTTGCGGTATTTTAAGTATTTTTCCGATTAGAACTTGGTCCTTAACGGCCCACCAGCTCGTTTGCTTGTTTCCTGCCCCGGGCGGGGGCCTGGGGCCCGCGGCCATGTCGCCGCTGTGGGGGTTATTCTTGCGGGCGGGGGCGAAAGGTGACTCCGCGAGGCAGGCGACGTAACCGCGACTTGCTCCCCTCTTCCGGGAGCAGTTTTAGGCTCCCCGGGGGTCCCGTGGGAGTGAGGGGCCCGCTCCCGACGCCATTGGGGGCGGCGGGGGCTGGAGGGGGGCCGGCGCCGCCGAGTTCAGCCATGCGGCTGAGCCGCGGGTACAAAATGCCGGCTTCGGACATGGCGGCGGCGCCTTTGTTACCCCGCCCGGCGGAGGAGCTCAAAATGGCAGCGTCGAGAAAATGTGGCGCAGAGAGAAATGCGAGACAAAGGGGGAAGCGCCGCCCCAGCGGGAACGCCGCCCGAGCGACTCCGCCCGGGCCGGGACTCCTCCCCCGGTGCTCGCCGGCTCCTCCTCCTCCTCCTCTTCGTCGCGTTATATAATTTCGTTACGGTGATCGGGCGCTCCTCCGCGGGTCCCCCACCCCCACCCCACCCCCCTTCGGTTCCCTTGCATAAGCGTCCCCGAGAGCCCCCTCCGTTCCGTTTTCGCTTCATTGCTGCCCCGTTATCCATTCTTCAGACCAAGGCGTTTTTTGCTGAAAAGCAGCTGTGGAAACAGCGTCGCCGCTAGGCTCCTCCCTTTGCATCATTCCTCTCCCAGATAGTTAAATTTTCAGCCCGTGGAAAAGACCGTAGCCACGAGCCATTTTGTCTATCCCGGTCATCTGAACTTGCGTGCTACAGGAGCCAGTTGCGGACTGATCTGATCAGCCCCGCGCCCTTACCTGGCCGCCCCTCATGCCGTGCATGTGCACTTGGGAGGGGTGGCGGAGCAATAGACGATGGCGCTGGGTTAGTCTGTTGGGAATGATCCTGGTTAAGGGTGGTTCTCCAGCTGCAGACGGTTCCTTTGAATGATCTTTAGCGGTTGCTAATAAATAAGCCTATGAACTTGTAAATGTTTGTGTTTTTAATTACAGGTTTGGGGCACCTCGATTTGGAGGAAGTAGGGCAGGGCCCCTGTCTGGAAAGAAATTCGGAAATCCTGGGGAGAAACTAGTTAAAAAGAAGTGGAATCTCGACGAACTGCCCAAATTTGAGAAGAATTTTTATCAAGAACATCCTGATTTGGCGAGGCGCACAGCGGTCAGTCGTTTTGTTTTTTTCTGACTGTAACCTAGTAATAGCTTCCAGCAAATCAAAATCAGGCTACAAATGAGAAGATTTGGGGGAGTGTCATAGCTTCTGAATTCATAATTGGGAAATGGTGCCAGTCTATTGGATTAGTTATTTGGGAATGGTATTTATTAACCTGATGGTTCTTGAATTGTACAAGGTTTTTTTGTATAGATCTAGATTTGAAAATAAGGGCTTAAATGTAGTAAATATCGCGTTGGGGGCCTTGTCAGTTGTACACTGAGTTGGGAGGCTTGTTGTTGCAAGACTTTAAGAGATTACTATAATCCTGCAGCAAGATGTGGAGACGTACAGAAGAAGCAAGGAAGTTACAGTTAGAGGACACAACTGCCCGAAGCCAGTTTTGAATTTTTATGAAGCAAACTTCCCTGGTAAGTGCCAGTTCTGAGTTCTTGATTTTTCTTTTCTTGCCACTGCTAAGTTGTGCTAAATTTCCATCACTAATTACAGCAAATGTCATGGATGTGATTGCAAGGCAGAACTTTACAGAACCTACCGCCATTCAAGCTCAGGGGTGGCCAGTTGCTCTAAGTGGATTGGATATGGTCGGAGTAGCACAGACTGGATCCGGGAAAACATTGTCTGTAAGTGCGAGCGCATTTGATGATACTGTGGTGCTAGACATAGATTTGGGATTAAAGGGAACAAAGTAAAAAAAAGAAATGAAGTGTTTTAATAACTTTCTCCTCTTCATACCCCCTTCCAATAGTACTTGCTGCCTGCCATTGTCCACATCAATCATCAGCCATTCCTAGAGAGAGGTGATGGGCCTATTGTAAGTATTCGTTTCACCAATTTGTTGTGGAAATTGGTAGAATACATAGCAAAAGATATAGCTTTACAATGCTTTATGCAGGGATTAGCTGGACCCTTTAGTGCCTTTGACTGCTGGACCAGCATAATTGAGGAAATTATATCCCAGTGTAACATAATGTTCCCTTCAACACAAAGATCCAGGTCTGTGCTGAAAGTTATTCCTCTTTCTTCAGTGCTTGGTGCTGGCGCCAACTCGAGAACTGGCCCAACAGGTACAGCAGGTAGCTGCTGAATACTGTCGAGCATGCCGCTTGAAGTCTACTTGCATCTATGGTGGAGCTCCCAAGGGACCACAGATACGTGATTTGGAAAGAGGTGTGTGGTAGGGAAAAACCTCTTAATCACTGATGGTGCTGAAAATTGCAGATGCCCGTGCTAACACTTAAATTTTTTATTAAAGGTGTGGAAATCTGTATCGCAACGCCTGGAAGACTGATTGACTTTTTAGAGTGTGGGAAAACCAATCTGAGAAGAACAACTTACCTTGTCCTTGATGAGGCTGATAGAATGCTTGATATGGGCTTTGAACCCCAAATAAGGAAGATTGTGGACCAGATCAGAGTAAGTTTGATAAAAATTAACAATTTTTATCTTTTAAAAACCCAACTCATTTTTTAAAAGTACAATACTAGATTTTTTTTGTTTCAAAATATTTTTTCTTTAGCCTGACAGACAAACCTTAATGTGGAGTGCCACTTGGCCAAAAGAAGTAAGACAGCTTGCTGAAGATTTCCTGAAAGATTACATTCATATAAACATTGGTGCATTGGAACTGAGTGCAAACCACAACATTCTTCAGATAGTGGATGTGTGTCATGATGTAGAGAAGGATGAAAAGTAAGTAGTTTTTTCAATTTCATCTCTTAAAATAACTGCTCTTCAAATTGAGCCACTATCTAATAGATCATCATTAAAAGTCATTTTCAGTTTGGACAGGCTCACTTTTGCCATCAGAAAATCTGTTGAATCCTATATAGTAAGAATTACCATTCTAAAATTTCCTGTAGGTTAAAAGGAAAACTTAAACTTGTGGGTTTATTTCCAGATCAAAAATAGAATTGTTTTACAAGTGGTTAAGCAGGTGTTTCCTCTTGGATTTGTAGACCTGAAAATAGAGCTTAACTGTTCTTCACTGATCATTTGAACTGTAAAATCTTTGCAGACTGATTCGTCTAATGGAAGAGATAATGAGTGAGAAGGAGAATAAAACCATTGTTTTTGTTGAAACCAAAAGAAGATGTGATGAACTTACCAGAAAAATGAGGAGAGATGGGTATGTGGGGTGACTTTCTCCAATATTTAGCTGATTTGTTTAATAAAGTCGCTAATGTCATGGGTTTCATGGATGAGATTTACTTGTTCGTATAGGGTGAAACTATTTCTATTTTAGACAATTTGAAGATCTACAACCAGAAATGGTTAAACCACCTAAACAAGAATCGACCATTTGTTTCTAAATGTGAGCCTACTAATAGAACATGTTTTTTTATTTAGGTGGCCCGCCATGGGTATCCATGGTGACAAGAGTCAACAGGAGCGAGACTGGGTTCTAAATGGTAAGTTCTGTGGGAAACAAGCACACCATTGTGCAGTTTGCTGCTCGGGCTGGTGATTGAGTGTGTGCCTTTCTTTGCAGAATTCAAACACGGGAAAGCTCCTATTCTGATTGCTACAGATGTGGCCTCCAGAGGGCTAGGTCAGTACAAACGCGCATTCGTGACTTGGTTTCCCAGAAGATCTCCATACAATTTTTTAAAGAAAGTCTATTGCTTTCTTTAACCTCTGCATTTTTCTAAGTTTTTTTTTTTCACATAAAGGTGCAGTCTTTGTGGCAAGGCCTAGGCATGACAATCGGAGGACTCGAGGGGGATGG
Source organism: Tenrec ecaudatus (assembly GCF_050624435.1). Classification (NCBI taxonomy): domain Eukaryota; kingdom Metazoa; phylum Chordata; class Mammalia; order Afrosoricida; family Tenrecidae; genus Tenrec; species Tenrec ecaudatus. Next base: position 143,740,270 of record NC_134539.1, on the reverse strand, counting down.
AGGACTAGTGATCGGCTGGCTGCTTCCAGTCGAGTAGAGAGGTGGAAAACTGACAGTGTGCCAGTAATCTTCAAAAGGCAGAAAGTACCGCCTCTGCCACGTAAACTGTTCTCTCCAGGGGGGAAGGGAAGCTACCCTCTCACAGTTCACTGCCGTGGTATTTCTTCTGTCCCATGCTTTGCATGACTGCCATGGTACAGCCTTGTTTCAAACTGTTTCCTGTGATCTGTGGGTCTTTGCGTTTCAGTGAGTTTGCTGAAATGTCGAAGAAATATTTCCAAACTTCAGTGTTCAATGACATTTTTGTTCAAGTTTGAAACGGAGAGAGCAACTTTAAAAGGTACTAAGCCTTTTACAAATTGGTGAGTACTGGCACATGAGCTCTAGAGCAGGAGCACTTCCCGCCCGCAGTCAGTGGGAAAGGAAAACAGTGCTTTGAAAGTTCCTCCCTCAACCTACACCGTAGTCGTCATGTCGAGACCTGCCAGAGAGAGACACATTCTCAAGTGAATCCTGGCTTCTTGGAAGCGCTTGCCTAGACGAGACACAGTGCATAAAAACAACTTTTGGGGGACAGGTATGTTTTTCTTGCAGCTGCGGTTGTAAGGTCTTGGCAAGACGAGCAGTGTGGCCAGAATTTTGGACTGATGAGTGTGTAAATGCAAAGGACCACATAATATTTTAATCAAAAGGTCCTCAGCACATGAAGAGGTTGCGGTGACCTTTTAAGTGGCCCTACTGCGCAGAAGCATTCAGATGTCACTTGATCTATCTGTAAGGGGCCTTCCTGATTTGGGAATGTATTAAGGAAATAGACATTCCTGTTTGGTTGGCCTTCACACTGGGTGGGTAATGAGAATTACAGAGATGACGTGCTTTTCTTCCCTTTTTTTTTTCTCCCCCCCCCCCCTCCCAAACCTCAATGGTCTTCCTACAGGGAATGGATAACCATTTAACTGTATTTTTTGCAGCCCATACCTTCTTGGGAATACAATTGTCTAACTTTTTATTTTTGGTCTGGCTGTTGTGGTGTGCAAAACTTCGTACATTGCTATTTTGCCACACTGCAACACTTTACAGATGTGGAAGATGTGAAATTTGTCATCAATTATGACTACCCTAACTCCTCAGAGGATTATATTCATCGAATTGGAAGAACTGCTCGCAGTACCAAAACGGGCACAGCATACACTTTCTTTACACCTAATAACATAAAGCAAGTGAGCGACCTTATCTCTGTGCTTCGTGAAGCCAATCAAGCAATTAATCCCAAGTTGCTTCAGCTGGTCGAAGACAGAGGTTCAGGTAAGGCCAACCTTTGGTATGAGATAACACTGCTTATTTATTTGGAGGTCATGTGGTTTGTCTTGAATCAGAGCTGAGCAATTGTAAAACACTTGTGACAAAGCTACCTGACTTCCTCTTTTTTAACGATTTGTGTCATGGAAATAATCAGTTTGCCATTTATTTTCCAACAGGTCGTTCCAGGGGTAGAGGAGGCATGAAGGATGACCGACGGGACAGATACTCTGCGGGCAAAAGGGGTGGATTCAATACCTTTAGAGACAGGGAAAACTATGATAGAGGTTACTCTAGTCTGCTTAAGAGAGATTTTGGGGCAAAAACGCAAAATGGTGTTTACACTGCTGCAAATTACACCAACGGGAGCTTTGGAAGCAATTTTGTGTCTGCTGGCATACAGACGAGTTTTAGGACTGGTAATCCAACAGGGACTTACCAGAATGGTTACGATAGCACTCAGCAGTATGGAACTAACGTTCCAAATATGCACAATGGTATGAACCAACAGGCAGCATACGCATATCCTGCTACTGCAGCTGCACCTATGATTGGTTATCCAATGCCAACAGGATATTCTCAATAAGACTAGAGGTATATGTAAATGTCTGTTTTTCATAATTGCTCTTTATATTGTGTGTTATCAGACAAGATAGTTATTTAAGAAACATGGAAATGCAGAAATGACTGCAGTGCAGCAGTAATTATGGTGCACTTTTTTCGCTATTTAAGTTGGATATTTCTCTACATTCCTGAAACAATTTTTAGGTTTTTTTTGTACTAGAAAATGCAGGCAGTGTTTTCACAAAAGTTATGTACAGTGATTTGAAATACATGAAGGCAGTGCATGGCCTTCCAATAAAAATATTTGAAGACTGAATTAAGTGGAAATTGTACTTTATTTTACATATATACTGTCATGTGAAACTTAACGGTCTGTTTTTAATGAAACAAGATTGATTTGTTTTCTCCTTTCCATTTTACTTTGGGGGTTGGGAAATTGGAAGAAGAGTCTTCCTATTGCAAGCGTTAAAATGGGATCTGTGCTGATAGATTTTATAAGCTTAGGCTAAATTGCATAAATGCTTTTGTGGATAGCATTCAACCTTAGTGGAGTCATTTAACAAGCCTGTTTTCCTTAGTACTGCTCCAGTGGATGATCGTTAGTAAAAGTAGATGTGAAATAATCAGCTGTATAGCTCTACCCTCAAACTGTTGAGTGAGGGAACACCATGGTTGACTGACTCTTCCCCCTTGGAAATTTTTAACAGTTGGAGAAGTTAACTCCCCCCCCAAAAAAAAAAATTTGTGCTCTTGGCTGTATTATGAATTACCAAGATGGGCAACAAAGCTGAAAAAGATAAGGTTTTGTGCTGTGAAGGGGCCAAGTTTGAGTCTGACTGGATTTGTTTTGAGTGTCATTCATTCAAGTTACATGTGTAGATCTTAGTCTCTACAGACTTCCTGGGGCTTTTATTTAGTCACTCCGGGAGTCATGAATGTCCAATAATTCAGGGAATGTAGGAGGTCTTGAAAACTATATGTATGCTCATGCAATTTACAAAAGTCCTCACCAAAATGGTAAAGAGGCAACAACCCAAAAGCACACACAGTCTCAACATAAGTGTGTTGCTAGAGGTCCAGGGAAAAGCTTGCGGATGAACCCTCCAATCTCTTCTAACGCTTTTTGTCAGTAGTTCTGGAAGTAGGTTTGAATGTCTTTCTGGAGAGTGGTTTGTTTGGTTTTTTTGCCAGGAGACATGAGACTGATTTATAAACCCAAGCAAGGCTTTAATTGCTATTACTGCCTTACCTAAAGTAAAAGTTCATTTCAGGGGTGGGAAAATTTCTATGACAAATTTATTGAAAGCTGGTTCGTGTGGTAACCAGTTTTCAATGTCAGTTTGTCAGATTCAGACTTTCAGGGTAGGTTGGATCATTTAGTACATACTTTACTGTTCATTGTCTAACGTGGGGTTTTTAATTGTGAACAATTACAGATGTGATTGTGGGACTGTGGTAAACATTTACCTATTTTAAGTAAGTTTTAAGAGTTGACTTTTTAGCATGTGCGTTGTGTCTAGCCTGTAGTTGTCTTAATAAATGTGATTTTTCTCCCCATTCGCTCCTTTTTAAATTTTTATTTGCGTGTAGGCCAATTTTCTGGTGTGGGTTTATAGGTTTGCCGTTTCACGACTTTTCCAGCAGTATGGTTTTTTTGTTCAACTTCAAAACCATGCGTGCTTGTGGTCTCTCCTAGGCACCCTAGACATACATGATCAAATGTTCATTTTACCTCGTTTTCACCAACTTCCCCTTCTGGTAATCCAATGCAGTCTAAATTTGTTCTTTAATTTGCACCATTTAATCCTTAGTTTCTATCACTGAAATCTGAGTTACACACATAGTCCACCATGTTTGCTTATTGAAGGAATCCAAGGGGTCTTGTATTGAAATGGGTTCCACATTTGGGGGTCAAACATTTAGCCAAGGGCCCTGGGAATGTTACCTACATACTGACCGAGTGCTTTCATTGGGAGTATTGACTGGGCTCAGGTTTCCAAAGTTGTGATGCGGCCTGTAGGTAAAGACTGCGTTGCAGTTGCATTTGTCTGAAGTGCACTAGAGGGCCTGCGTTTTAAAAATCCACTAGAGGAAGACAGGGTTTTGTGAGCACGTGAGCGAACCCATGCACTTAGACACATTCGGGCCTGTGGTGGCCGAAGTATACGGAGGCTGTGCCACGGGAAGGTGCACAGGTTTGTGTGGAGTTCTTAGGGAAGGTGTGGCCTGGTTAGTGCTAAAAATAGCGGAACGACCAAATCCAATCCAATCAGGTGCTGGAAGGTGAGTCCTGCCCCCCATGGTCTGCAGGGCAGTACTCCGTGGCCACAGGGCAGCCCAGACGGCGTTTTTTGCCTCCAGTGTACACAGGCCAGCGCTGGCTCCACGGCAACCAGCCCAGCAGGTCTTGCGAGGCCATTTTCCGGCTAGGACACCGGGTGGGGGTGGGCGTGGGGGTGAAAGCGGGCTCACTACCGGGTAGTGAAGAGCAGGTGGAAGTAGTCATGGGTGCGGAGAACCAGGCAAAGGGGGAGGGGAGGGGTGGGGAAAGCCGCCTGCTATTAGGGAGGGGCCAGGCTTGAGCGGCTAAATGCGAAGGAGTTGGGAGGGAATGGCCACCAGGGCTTCCTCCCGCCCCGGCGGACAGGAGCGGGGGGCGGGGCCGGAGCCCGCAGCGTGCTGACGTGACGTGGTGACGTGCTTCCGTGGGCGGCGCCGGCGGCCCTGCTCCCGTCACGCGTGCGCGGTGCGCTCGCTCGCCGCGTTCACGGCTGGCGGCTCCGTGGGTGCCGTGAGCCGGGTCTCGGCCGCGGGGAGATGCGCGCTCGTGCGGCGGCCTGGGCCGGCCGTAGCACGCGCTGGTCGGGCCGCGGGGGTGGGGGGCTGCTGGGACGCTGGGCGGAAAGCAGCGGCCCCTTCGGCGGGCAGCGGAGGTGGCGCGCAGAGCTTCCTCGGGGCCGCGAGCCGCCCGGAGCCCCCGGGTCCGGCGAGGGCCCCGAGACGCTGCTGGAGATCTGCCGGCGAAGGCACTTCCTCGGTGGGAGCCAGCGGCCGCTTGGCCGGGAGTCCCTTCTGAGCGGGTGCCACTCCGGCTTGGGGCCCTTGGGCCTGGAGCTGCGGAAGAACCTGGCGGCAGCGTGGTGGTCCTCGGTGGTGGTGTTCCGGGAGCAGGTCTTCCCGGTGGACGCCCGCCACCACCAGCCGGGCCCGTGGCAGCCGGGGGACGGTGCCTTCAGGTTAGTTTCTGCAGAGAGGCTACGCGAAATCTTGCAAGACAAAGAGCTGAGTAAGGAACAGCTGGTAGCGTTTCTCGAGAACTTACTTAAAACCTCGGGGAACCTCCGGGAGAGCCTGCTTCACGGTACGCCTCGCGATTTCCTGCTTCCCAGTAGGTGTCGGGAGGGGGTGGCAAGGCAGGCTGGCGCCACTTAGGCGCTTTTTTAACCAGAAAAGAACGTGGGCCCGATGATGCTTCCACCCCGGAGCCAGTCGCCGGAACCCTTCCCCTGCCTGGAAGAATCTCGACTTCAGTGGGCAGCATCGCTGTGTTCACGGAATCTGGAACCGCCGGAGAATTAGGACGTTCATTCAGTCATCGGTTTGCGCCGTTCGCTCCTTGCTAATCAGGATTTTTACACCTAGGTCGATCCTGCTCAGCCAACATTTACCAAGCGCCCAAAAGCAAATACACCACCACCCTGCAGTTTTTCTCCTCCTGGAAAACGCTTTTTAGCCAAAGAATGGCTTTTTAAAGAGTTCCAGATAAGCTGATTGCCCAAGGTTCTAGTCTCATAGCTCTTGAAAGATTTCCTTCATGAAATAAAACTGGTGAACAAAGGGTGATCCTTTGACTTGTAGCTTTTAATTTTCTTCTGATGGCTTGACTGGGTGGAGAGGCTTAAATCAGTTAGCTCACTGACAAGGCCCCCAAGCCCATCAGTGTTTCCTTCACTCCTAAATGACATCGCTTTCCTTCCACGTGCACAGGCTTGGAGCTTCAGAATAAGAGACTTCCCTCTGTTAGCTGTCCAGTGAAGCATCAGTGCCTGGACCTAGCATTTTCTTGCCAAATGCCCTGGCTGTCTAGAATTTTTCAGTTTAGAATTGGCATTTGCCACTGCATTCCGTCCCCAAAGCCCTGCCTCTGTGGTCTGCTCTATTACAGTATCCTCTACTCAGGACTGTTGCTAGGTACCCTGGAACCTCACTCATGGCGCCACCCTGTGCCAGCGCCTGCACCATCCTCACCATGGTTCACTACTTAAAAGTCGTTTTTCAAAAATCCTCAGCCATTACATCCCAAATAATGTTACTATTCATCCTCGTATTTCTCCTGTGAATAGCTTGACCTTTCCCCATCTTTTCATCAGTTTTCTTACAGTTTCAACTCCTCGTCTAACGATTCACAGATTTGTTTCTAGTATCTGTTTTCCTCAGGGTGATTGGTATTCTAGGCTTTCTGTTTTCCTTCTGGGTGGTCAAGGGGATTGAGTGTGGATAGGCCACGAGAGAAACACTCTGGGTGATGTTTTCTTCCTGGGGGATTTTCTTAGCTTCTGGCAGGCAGCTCCACCGGAGATTTACGATTTTAATAGGCCAGAGATGAAGGTGATTAGAGGCAGGCCTTCTGCCTCTTCACTTCACCCCTATTCTAAGTTGGTCCTCTCCTTAGAGGGGGCCAGGAAGTACTTGGCTCTGGATATCAGCCTCTAGAGAAGCAGCATGACAAGTTGAGTTCTCTTGGATCCCTTCCGGCCACATCTTGGACCCTCAAGTCGTGGCTGCCCCGGGTAGCTCTCTTATGTCTTTAAACAGATATTTCTTTTTTTTAGAAAAAAATTTATTGATTTATTTTGGTTTTAACCAACTTTCATCCCTTACTGGAAAGCTAATCTACTTTACCAGGAATGGAAATCTTACATAACTGGACTGCAATACAGGTAGCCCCAGGGTTATGAATATAAGGCTTACACAAGGCCAGCAACCCCACCCCCCCATCAAGCCTATTAAAAAGTTGAGGTATGTAAGATGGTTCACAATTATAAGCAGATGTTGCTTTGTGATAAAGACATTTTTGTTATTATAGTAAGATTTGTGTCTGGAAGTGTTTAATGTCTTTTGTATGTGTGTGGTGTAGGGCTTATGAATTGGGCTGCGATCCAAATGGTCATCAGTTCAAAACCACCAGCAGCATCTCAGGAGAAGAGACTGGGCTTTCTATTCCTGTAAACAGTGGCAGTCTCAGGAACCCACAGTAGGCTGCGGGCGTCAGCATCGACGTCATGGCTTTGAGTTGTTACACATAGAAACATACACCACCACGCTGTGATCTAAGATATATTTGACTACCGCACACTGAATATACTTCCAATTTATGTGTAAATTTAATTTACAACACAGATTTAGGAATGGAACTCGGTTGTAACCATGCATTGGCTTGTGTGCTTATTTAGTGGGCTTTAATTTAAGTCATTTTTTTCCCTGATGCTCTTAATGACCCAGCTAGTGCCCAGATCTTGGTTTCTGAAATTAATCGATGCTTGCGGAACTAGCCAACTCCAGGTTTGGGGCAGGCAGGGCAAGTACAAGATAAACTACACTAGTAAAGAAAGAATCGCCCAAAGACAACTAGTGGGATCACATTAGAGAGGAGATGGCCGGAAGGGGGCTGTTATTGGCTAAATCTGGGACAAATTGAACATTGAAATGAAATTTATGATAATGGATTGTAATATATTGAAAACAATAATGCAAAAATCCAAGATTCCATAGAGTTAATTTTTAAAAATGTAATCATTGGTGCCAGCAGTAGCGAAAGCTTAAGTTTTTGCAGAGGTGTACGATAATGTAGAAAGGAAGATAGACATGCCACCATTTTACAGTCCCCATGCCCTGATTCAACCCAAGATCATCCGTGGATTCTGAAAGACTGGTGGGGTTACCCCCGTGACTGTAGAGAGACGACAGGGCAGGTCCACGTGGGCATTGAAATGTGCTGTCAATATCCGCAAGGAGCCTTGGGATAGTGGCCATGTGCTGGGCTGCTAAGCCCGGGGTCAGCAGTCAAAAGCGCCTGCTGCTGCTCAGGAGGGAAAGGGGGCTTTCTACCCCTGTAGAGTTACCGTCTCGGAAACCCACGGGGACAGGTCTACTCTGGCCTGTAGGGTTGCGATGAGTTGGGAGTTTGTTTTTCTGTGAATATCCATGAGTATAGTAGATGAAACAGCTCATAAACTCACTGCTAGTAAGTCTATTTCGACTCATCGTGGCATTTGGGGCAGAGTAGAACCACCTCTGGGTTTCTGAGGCTGTAAATCTTTACAGGAGTAGAAAACCTCTTCTTTTCCCTAGGGTGGTTTTGAATTGCTGACCTTGGGGTGGGCGGTGCGATGCATAACCCAGGTATCACAGTTGGGAAAACTTGCTGACCATAACCAGGCACCTTGATGGAAAGAGCTGCTCCCTGGGACCAGAAAAACTGGATGGGATTCAGTTACCACTGCCAACCACTCTGAAAGGGAGGGACCATAGTAAGAGGCTCTGGATAGCATGGGAGAAAATGAGCAAAACTCAATAAGAGACCATTCTTACTGGTCAGATAATGACTGGTAGAAGAACCTCAAGACTGTGGCCCTGGTAACCCTTTTAGCCACTCCCAGGGCTCAGCCTTCAGCCAAACAACAGGCCTGTAAGTGAGCTGCAGCACCGGGAAGTACAATCTTCCTGGCATAACTAACCGTAAGAGATCAAAGGGCAGTATTTGCCCAGGTAGAGCACAGACAGCAGGGAGGGGTCTGGAGGAAGGGCTCTTGGAAATGGTAATCCAGGGAAGGAGGGCATTGTAATCATGCCATGTATCAAAACTTACATGAATTATTGAACGAGACACCAGTTTGCTGTGTAAACTTTCACTCAAATCACAAAAAGTGTTTAAATTGTAAGAGAAGTGCATATTCACTAAACCAGGGGTTCTCCACCTTCCTAACACCACAACCCTTTCCTACAGTGCCTCCTGTGGTGGTGACCCACCAACCATAACATTATTTTCGTTGCTACTTCATCACTGTCATTTTGCTACTGTGATGAATCGGGCGACCCCTGGGAAAGGGCCATTTGACCCCCAGGTTGAGAACCGCTGCACTAAACTAAGTTTGGTTATCAAATTCTCAAAGTGGGATAATTTCCTTGTATGATATAATAAGATACACACATAGACTCTAGTATTCTTGCCAAAAATTATCAACTCAAATTATAAGGTGAAGCATATTCTCAATGTGAGATATTCTTTGATCTGGACTCATCAAAAGTAGCTGAGTTGGTTGGGGGAGGGGTCAGGTGAAATGTTCTAAGTGAAAAGACAATAGCTAGATCTAATCAAAGTGCAATGCAGAGATGTTAATTGGTGCCTGAATTAGGGAGCAAATGGAATAAAGTGACAGTTGGGGAAAATACAATATTGACCATTGGGGTGAAAAGGTTAATTTTTCAATGGTACAATGTAGTGTGATGGCTATGCGTTGGGCTTTGATCCGCAAGGTCAGCAGTTTGAAACCATCAGTAGCTCCTTGGGAGAAAGACTGGGCTTTCTACTCCCATTAATTACAGTTTCGAAGCCCACTGGGGGGTCGCTATGATTCAGCATTGACTCGATAGAAGTAGGTTTGGGTTTTGGGGGTATACTGAAAAGTTTTCATATCTAGGAAATAACATGCTCAAGTATTGGGGGATGAAGAAGGAAAAACTGTAAAAGGTTGACACGGTGAATCTAGGTAAAGGGTATATGGGCGTTTATTTTACTCTCAACTTTTAGTAGAACGTGCTCAAACTCCGAAGTCTGGTGGAAATGGCCTACGATGAAGCGGTGGTCCATTAAGATTTACCATATTAACTACACGCTCCTTGTGAAGCTGTGCGAATACTTTTATAGTCATTCGTCTGTAACGTGGCAACAATGACTTGGAACACAACCACTGCTTTCTCTTTTGGCAGGTGCCTTGGAGAACTATGCTAATTGCCTGGATCTCGTCAATAGGAGGCTGCCGTACGGCCTTGCTCAGATTGGAGCGTGTTTTCATCCTGTTGGGGATGCCAAACAGACACCTAATGGTGTTCAAAGGTACCAACAATGGCAAATAACTTGGTTTTCTGTTGATACTCAGGTTCTTTTTGCTTTTGGATGAATTATGTAATTTTTAAAGATGTTGACTACAGGGTATTTCTGATCTCTTTAGAATTGGTGAGAAGACTGTAGCCTCCCTGGTTTGGTTTACTTCTGCAAGAACTGCAAGCCAGTGGCTTGATTTTTGGTTACGCCATCGACTCCAGTGGTGGAGAAAGGTACTATAATAGGTTTAACAATTAATAGGTAAATCGTTTGAGTGTCAGAGGCAATACTTCTATTTAATGTGATGTAGCTATGTTTTATTTGTAAGAGACAGATACTGTCAGGCTACCAGCCCCAACACATCATTACGGGTCTGGTAGGCACAATTGTGCAGCAATAATAAGTAAAGATGATGGTACAGTCAGAGCATGAGAGAGAGAAAAGAGAGATTGAAATAATGGAGTCAGACACATTTCATGGTACAGCTCCTCTTGGTGGTACAGGGCAGGAGAGAGAGAGTTTGTTAATCAAGGCTTATATATCTTGGGGACGTGCGAGCCCCCTAATTACAGGTAAAGACATACAGGAAAGGGTTGCACTACAGGTAATACAGTAGTGGGAGCAGGGCAGTCTAGGCGTATATGTGCAATAGGATAAGGAGGGATTAAGGGCACACATGTGACAAGATGGGCAGATCCCAGATTCAGGATGGCGACCTAACCTTGACTGCCCTAGAGCTGGAGACTTTAGATAGCCTCAGCTTTCAGGGGAAGCAATCCACTGCCCCTAACAGCAGGGAGTGAGTGACCCCACCTATTGTGGGAGAAACAATGGTGTCTTCAGGGAGGTAACTTGACAATCATTTACCATTAGCTGCAAGCAGTGTCCTAAGTCTAACCATATATATTTGGGGGAGTCGAGCTGGGGTACAGCCTTTTTGTATCCCACAAGGTACAATATATCAAATGTAAATAAAAGCTCCCTTTTAAGGATTATTGGTGTTCAAGAGTAAAACAGGTATTTTGTAATTTCTCAAGTTCAGAAGCTTGTGTTGATAAGCCTGTGTGTCCGCGGGGAAGCTCAGACGCTACCCAGAATTCCTGGCTGCTGCTCACTCTCACAGCTTCAGCTTTTCTTCATTGTGAACTCTCCAAATGGCTAACAATTGTCTGGGTATAGCGAGGACACAATACATGGTAGGTTTTCTTACTGTCTTAATCACTACCTTACATACTCAAGTATAAGCCGACCCCAACATCAGCCGAGGCACCCAATTTTACCACAAAAATTGCATTAAAAATGTGCTGGAAAACTCAGCTTATACACAAGTAGATGTGTTAATACTCAATTGCTTTGATTTTTTTTTTTACCTTTTTTTTTTTTTTTTCGTTTTTCCCAGAGTACTATACCTTCTGTCTGAATGGTCTTCTTTCTAATTCTATCATCTTTCAAATTCTTGTTCGTCATCTACTCTCCCTGTCATCCAGACACCCACCCCAGTTAAAAGTAACCCTGTCCGTGGCCCAGCCTCGACTCTGTAGTGTTCCATCCTATACTGAGTCTCAGTTGGTGTGTTGTGGTGATTTTACTGGTTTAGCATTGTTACCTCCGGCGGTTAAAAGTTAACACTAGCTCTTTGAGGGCAGGTAGTGAGATGGTTAGGAGCGTAGGCTCCACGTCAGGTTTTTGGTTCTGGATTCCAACAGGTGTCACTTTGGGGAGTTCTGTGACCGACCCCTCGTTGCTTCTTTTCTCATCTGTGAAATGATCAAAGACACTCTGAAATAAATGTTAACTGTTTTAACTATTGCAATTGAGGTCAAATGTCTTCGTAAGTGCGTTGTATTCTAGAAAGGGGATAGGGTAACTTTTAAAAATAGATGACGTACTCAAATCAGATTTTTAAAATAAATCATTATCTTCAGTAGTTCCAAATAATAACGTCTTGTGCTACTGTCTGCCAAATCCCACTGTGAAATGAATGATGAAAGAGGTGGCAGAGAGTGTCTTAGAATGCCAACCTATGCGTGTCTGGAAGGCAGAGCTGTTGATTTTTTTTTTTTTTTTTTTTGAAAAACTCCACCCCAGAGATCTCTCGGACTCCTTTCAACTCTGTTACTCTGCTTACCACAGGCTGTAGGTTTCCCTGGAAAATGTTGAAATAAACATTTTGACCACAAAAAGTCTGAATAACACTAAAATTCTACTCTTCTTTTTTTTAAAATCATTTTATTAGGGGCTCTTATCACAACCCACACATACCTCAGTTGTGTAAAGCACATCTGTACATTCATTGCCCTCATCATTCTCAGAACATTTGCTCTCCACCTAAGCAACAGTTCTGTTCTGTAATTCTTTCCAACCCCAAGTACTATTTTTGGTAGTACATGTGCGTATGTTTAAATTCGACAGCATCTTTATGGGACTTGACTCATTTCAGCCAGTTGTACCGCTCCGTTCTTAGAGCTCCTGAGGAGGTGTTCGCATGTCACGACAAGCTTGGCTTCTCTCTTTCAGTTTGCGATGACTCCGTCTAACTTCAGCAGCAGTGAGTGTCAGGATGAAGATGGACGGAAAGGAAACCAGCTTCACTACAGCTTTCCCTGGGGAAAGGAGCCAATAGAAACCCTGTGGAACCTAGGAGACCGTGAACTCGTACTTACTTATCCTGCAGACGTGTCTACATTACACGTATGTTGTACCTGGAGCTCCCGGTACCTTTTACCCAGGCTCTCCAGTGGCACCGGTGGAGAATGAGGGGCCGACCAGGTGTACCACGAACCCCATACCTATGCTTCGTTGTGTGTGTTTCAAGTGCATTGCTGATTCCTCATTAAAATCAGGAACGTCATAGTGGCAGGCAGTGTACAGACTATGAACAAATTCTGTTCTAAGTCTGTCTGAGTCGTGTTTCCATTGTAAGTCGGACAGTTAGGCGCAGTGTGTATCTAGGGTTAGTGCAGTGCTTGCCGTGGCCTCTAGCATGCTTCTCCCTTGTAGCTCAGGTGGCACCGTGGTTCGCATGCTCGGGTTGCTGACCACATCGTCAACGATCCGATTCCATCAGCTGCTCTGCGTGAGAAAGGATCAGGCTGTCTGCCCCTGCACAGATGTGCAGCCCAGAACCAGAAGAAGCGGTTCCACTCTGTTATTTAGAGTCACTGTGAGTCAGCATCAGCTTGATGGCAGTGTTGGTGGGATACTTTTCTAATGCATAAAAAGCATTAAATGCTTCCAGATGCACTAAAATGTCTTTGGAGCAATCACCAAGTAGTGATAGTAACAACAATAGTTTGATGCCTATTACAGAGGAGCTCTCATTTGTTGTTACAAACTGTTGGCTCCTGGAATTTTTGATAGACTTTACTTGGGTTGGTTTGTATCTTGGATTAAATATAAAACGGATATTCATAGCCCAAGGACTTTTGTTTTTTAAACTGTAACTTTTAAGAAATAAAACTTTGGTATTGTCATCCAGTACACACGACCCTCAAACTTAACCATTTATTCCAATCGTGCCTTTTCTAGGATCCCACCGAGCATCGTGTCTTTCATACGTTGTCATGTTTCTTGTCTTGAAATGAGCGGTTCCCTCTCTCCTAATATTTCACCATGACCTGTTTGAAGCGTGCTTGCCAGGATCCGTAGACAAGGTTGCCTCTTGACTCTTCGTCTTTGCCAGGAAGACCACAGAAGTGGTGCTGGCCTCTCAATACGTGGTTTCCGGAGTGTACAATAGCAGTGGGTCCGATTACTGGTTGGTTACGATGGCATCCACCAGGCTCCTTCAGTGTAAAGTTCATAAGTAAGAAGGACTCTTCCAAGCGTTATTAATTATAGACATTTCAAAACTCAGTGTTACCTCTCAAAAATGCCAATTCTCACATCAAGAGCATTGAAAAAATGAATGGTGCCCGAGTCCCGCTCCTGTTAGCTCAGAATCTCTGGTCAGGGGCCCAAGCCCCCTGTCTTAAGCTCAGGTGAGTCTCATCTGTAGCCAGTTGGGCCCCAGTATGCTAGTCCGGTTTCCTGAGATCAGAGGATGTGAACCAGAAGCCTGGCATGGGCTTGGCCTAAAGCAGGTGCTTAGCATGAGTTTGTGAAGTGAATGTGTGAGTCTCCTGCTAGTTTGTGTGCGTCTAAAGGCTGTCGTTTTAAGAAACAGTCTACTAAACGGTACTTTCATTTTTGCTTGGCTTTCCTGTAAGGGCCGAGATGGGCGGAAGAACGTGGTTCCTTGTGTTCTGTCTATAAATGGTGACCTCGACCGAGGCGTGCTGGCTTACCTCTACGATTCTCTCCAACTATCAGAAGATGCCTTTACAAGAAAGAAGCATCTTCACAGAAAGGTGCTCGTGATATTTCAGAGATGGAAATAGATGTGTTTTGTTTTTCCCTAAAAAAATTTTACATGTTCGTTTTGTTTTTTTTGTTTGTTTTTTTTTTGTTTTTTACAAACAGCGATTGTATGTATTCCTTTTAGAGCCAATAGCTGAGCAATTCTGGAATCCCCGCTCAGGGCTCAGCCTGCCTCTCAAGATGCAGACATCCCAAAAGCACTGAGCATGCTCTGGGGCAGACAGACAGTGTTCCCTGTGACTCTTAGCCTTCGCATTGTTTCAGAGGCGAGTTAGTAAGCCTGAGTGTCAGCAGGAGTGAGACAGACAGGATCAGCCAGACTCCGACCTTGAGCTCTCTGAACTAGGGCTCTGGCTACAGATCCCAGAAGCTCGATAGGAACCCAGATCAGGGGAAAGGCTTGTTGTAAGAAAATCAGGAGACAGAAGGGGGCTTGAAGTCTAAGCAGAGGCAATAAATGATTGCTGCAGAGACCCTCCTGTAAAGGAACGGGAGCGATCAGGACCCTAAGTGGAGGAAGTGGTGTCACACGTGAGTTAGTTGAACCAGTGGGGAGGACAGGAGGTGGTGTGGCTGCAGTACATAGTCCACCGGGGCGGGCCAGCCCGGAAGGATCTTTACTCACGCCCCTGTTTGTTCCTGGGAAGTCAGGCCAGGTAATTAGCTTAAAATATGCAACAGTCCAGTCCGATGAGTTTTTCAACAGCACAAGTTGGGAATAGTCCATCTCCTTGGACGTGAAAGGGAGGTACCCAAGTCAGGAGTAATATTGACTGCCCACCTCTGGGGTCTGAACTGCGAGTTTGTAACACCGTCTACAAGGTGCAATGGTGTGTCCCGTGCTTGTTTGGCTCCTTTGGGACTAGAGAAGTTCAAATGTAGACTTTTTCTGGTTTATAAGGTGGATGGAATAAATGAGGGGAATCCTTTCTGAGACCCCACATCAAAGCCATTAGCAAATCATATTTATCTCTGCTTTCACTGCCTCTTAAAGCTTACTTCTTCCTAGATCCACTGCATCTGGCCTGTTCTGAGCTGTCTGCCCCACGTCATCCCCAGCCCCAAAGGCCCTTTTCAATGGGACAGACCACTGCTTCTCTGCTCCCTGCTCTCCCTGGAGGGAAAGCCAAAGCCCCAAGGTGTCTGCAGAACCCTCTCCCTCTGCCCTCCCTGCCTTGGTCCCCTCCAGCAGCAGCTCTGCCCTGGCTGTGTCCAGAGCCTCGGGCTTCCGCCCAACCCAGACAGACATGTTTTCCCTTTGCCTGGATGCTCTTCTTCACTTAGCCCCCGGCTTGCCCTCCCACCTCCTTTCTGGTCTGCTCAAATACTGCCTCCGTAGGGGGCTTCTCCGAGCTGCTCGTTTAAAATTGCAAGGAAAGCCACCTAATCCAAGCCCTTTGCCAACCTTCTCTAACCCGCTGCCGCCGCCTCGTTTTTAAGGACTGTGTTCTTAGCACCTGTCATTTGCCTCTTTGAATGCCTCTCTCTCCCACCGTGAGGGCAGGGTTTCATTTCCCCAGCACTAGCACGGTTTCTGGCGCATCGTAGCCATTGGGCAGTTGTTGAGTGCGTGGATGAGTGAGGAAGAAAGGGTCCAAGTGAGAAACCAGGTGGCCTGAGCTGGGCAAGGGAGGGGGAGGGATGCCAGGCAGAAAGGCAGTTGGAGGGAGGGAAGATGGGGCTTGTCAGGAAATAGGAGCCCAGTTCATTTAATTTTACAGAAAATGTAAGTGGAGACGAGTGGGCAGCCAGAACAAAGCCAGCCAAATTGCTGGGTGATGTCTGTAGGGCCGCAGTGAGTTTTCCTCTCCACACCGAAATCTGACTGTTAAAGAAGCTACATACTTGTTGATGCCTGGGTAATGTTTAAACTGGTGCTCTTTCTCTATCCCCTGCCCGCTTTACTGCCTTAGGTACTTAAACTTCACCCGTGTTTAGCTCCCATTAAAGTTGCTTTGGATGTGGGAAGAGGCCCAGCAGTGGAACTGAGACAGGTGGGTTGAATGAATTTTAATGTCGTGGTTTTTAATTATACTCATTATTCCAAGCATCTAAGTAGCTGGCCATTTAAAATGTTATTTTGGTTCATTTGCGTTAAGAAGTCTTTAATCCAACAATGAATTGTGAATGATCAGTGTTGCTCAGCCTAGATAATCCACCATGGTACTCTGTTAAAGAATCGGAACACAGGTGCTTCCCAAGTCATGCTCAGTCAGTGTTTTTGTAGCAAGTATAGTTGTAGTAATAAAAATGTTTATGTAGCTGCCTAGTGCATCATTTCTTGCCCTCTTCCCCTTTTAACTTCACACTTTAAAACGTGTTGGTATAAGCAAAAGTTCTAGATCTAGGGCTTATCACACAATTATTAAATAATGAGCAATAGGCAGGGGGTGGTTTTAATAGAGAGAGAGAGAGAGAGAGAGTGGTGTGTGTGTGTTTTCAGAGAACCCCTCTAACCGGTTGCAGTGGGGTCTATTCCAACTCCTAGGACTCCGTACTCAGGCCTCCTCCTTGTAGGAGCAGCTGCCCCTTCGTTCCCAGGGGAGGGACGCGCAGGTTCAAAGGGCAAGCCTTCTGTTAGTAACTGAGAACTTCACCCCTGCGCCCGGGCTCTTCGCTGACCCCCGGGACCCAGATGGGAGTGAAAGACAGCGTTAGCAGCTCTCTGGGCCTGGCTCCAGTGGAGGCATCTGGGATGGCGCGGATGGGGAGTTCAGGGACCAGGAAGATCCTCATTGTCTACTGTGCACCCAGGCCGCGCCACCCCCATTGCCCTGGTAGAGGGAGCAAGTTCCTAGGCTATTTTACCTGAAGGGCAAAATCTCTGCTCTCGAGATTTTTGCCATTACAGTTCCAGAACTTGGTTTTCGTTTTCATAATAGTTCCGTGTGCCTTCCATGGTTTTATATTGCGAAAGGGTAGTGTGTTGTTCGCCATATTCTTTTTCTCCTTAGCCTAACTCTTTCCTTCATAGCTATTTCTCTTTAGCAATTGGTATGATAGAATGATGCCTGCCACTTTCTGGCCCAGGCAGACGTTTTTTCTGGGTCATAATGTGCAGGGGTAGGATTTCTGGTGGGTTCTCGTCTGTCGGCTCCAGATTGCGCTCCAGAATGCTGCACCCCGGATGTTCACCCCTGGTGGAGGAGGGTCCTCTTTTCCTCCTGACCTCGCCAGACGTAGAGCTTTGCCCTGCTTTTATGCCTGTCATTGGATGGGTCACGATTTCTGCGAGTAATCACTAATTTATTAAAATCTATACTTAGGTTGATTCTTCCTTATTGATTTCTTACATTAAAAAATGTCTGTATTCTCACCTAAGGAACCCTGGTGGCCCCTTGGGCCCTGGTGGGCTGCTAACCACAAGGTCAGTGGGTCAAACCCACCAGCTGCTCCTTGAATGAAAGATAAGGCGACCCGCTCCTGAGAAGATTTACGTTCTTAGAAACCCGATATGCAATTGCTGAGAGTCAGAATCTACTTGATAGCAGTGGGTTTGGGTGTATTATCTACCTCAAAAACTACCAAGTCAATCCCTTCTCGATGGTCTTTCCCTGGGACTTTATTAGGAATGTAAATTCCTAGACTCTTTTTCAGTCCTGCTGACTGAGAAACTTGGAGTGAGGTGAGCAGTTTGCAGTTGAACGAGTGCTCTGGGTGATCGTGGCAGCCAGGCAGGGCCCCTCCACTTGCAGGGGACAGGCTGGGGTGCTGGAGGTATCACAAAGGGGTGGGGATGGGAGTTTGGAGGTGCTACAGACATTTGCTGAAGATCCTGTCAGCAGTGTTGAGGTTTGGACATTCTGTTCTGGAGTTCTCATTCTAGATTGTTGAGGATGAATTTAATTTGGCTTCTTTTGTTCCGCCATTGCTGGTTGAGAAAACAAAGTTTCCTCTGCCTTTGACTCCTTTTTTAAAAACCTTTTATTGTGAATTGAGTGAAAGCTTGCAGAGCAAATGAGGTTTCATTCAACAGTTCATGTGCAGTTTGTTCGATGTATTGACCGCAAGCCCCCCAAGGCAACCGCACTTCCCCTGTGTTTTCTCCTCTTCTCCGAGCACTTCTGAGTGCGTGGTCCTTGACCAGTGGATTGTCTTTCTGTTTTCATCACTCTTCTGTCCCGGGGCGGGAGAGAGACCAGTACTTCCTTCCTGCAGTGTTTCCAGCCAGGCTTTTGTCACTAGACTGTCGCTGTCACTGCACATTCAGTGGGGACTTCTCAGTTCCGATCGTGTTCATGTTGATCTCCTGACCACAAGATCAGAGGTTCGAACCGACCAGCTGTCCCACAGAAGAAAAGTGAGGCTGCCTGCGCCCAAAGAGATGTAGAGTCTTGGAAACCCACAAGAGCAGCTCTGTCTGTCCTGTCCGATAAGGTCGCTACGAGTCAGAATCGACTCAGTGGCGGTGGGGGTGATTAGTCTTAAGTCACTGCCAGCAGAATTTATACAATTCACTGTTCTCTTGTTGAACTGGGACCTTGCACCCCTGCATTTCCTCCCACTCTCTCTAACTGGTTCTTCGCTTCCGGACACGCAGGCTCCCCTGGAGCTTAGCTGGGGACTCTCATGAGTTTAGACCTCATTGGGCCTGATAGGATCTTTTTGGTTTGGTTTGAGTTTTGAATGTTAATGTTAATTTGAAAAGTTCTCACCCAGAACTTTTTGGCACAGAAATTTCAGGAGATTTTGCATTTTAGTATTCAGCTTAACAGTGCTTAATTTCTTCCATGGTGGAGGAATTAGACAATTTATATATGACACACCGTTCATAAATGGTAAACGTTACCATCATAAATTAAAGAAATTTACACCCATTTTGGATCAAAAAAGTAATTTGTGGTTTGCTTAAAACTAGAACAATTACTCTAGCTATTTTTATTCATTTCATATAGGAAGCTTTTATATTTCCCCCCAGGTTTCTCAAGGGTTATCCAAAGAATTATTAGAAAATGGAATTTCTGTATGGCCTGGTTATTTGGAAACTGTGCACTCTTCAATGGAACAACTATATTCAAAGTAAGGAAACTTGTCTTCTTTGTCATTAAAAATGTGTGTGTTCAGAGCCTTTGATGATATGGTATTACTTTATAAGTAAAAGGAACAAATCTCTTTCTTCAAGTTGAATAAAGCTTTTAGTAACAGTCCGTTGTTGTTTTTTTTTAATCCACACCGGTAAGTTCCCTTTTAAAGCAGAAGCAAAGGCGACCGTAGCAGAGCTCAGGGGCGTGGAACAAAGCTCTTACGAGCATTTATGAAATCTAATGCTGAATTGTGCCTGACTCTGCCTTCTATAGAACCACGTGCTCTTAAACTGTGACAGAGAATGTGTATCTGTTCATGCACACGCGGTGTGCGACTCCGCGGCCTGTATCATCCGTCCTATTGCTTTATCAAGAATGAAATCGGGCATGGTGCTTGCCGCTTTTGAACCATGACTAGAGGGGCTTCCCTGGTCCATGCCAAGACTGAGTGCAAGATCACTCTGCCCCGCCTGTCTGCTGGGCGGAAAGTTGTGCAGTTGGTGTTTTGCTCTGTGGGACTTCAATGATTCCGGGAGGTCTGGTGGTGCAGGGGGTCATCGATGGCGCTGCTAACCACACGGTCCCAGAGGGGCGAGCGGAGGCTCGCTGGTCTTGGAAAGAAGCCCATACTCTGCCCTGCAGGCTGCTGGGAGTCCGACGGGACTTGATGGAGGTTTTGGTTTTGTTTGGTGAAACTGGAGGAGCCACCAGTGGTTTGATCATGAATAGAATGAACAAGTGTGTGGGGGGGGGCTTGTCCTTTCTGCTTTCTCAGGTTCTAGGACTTCCTGTGAGTCCCGAGGTCATGATCACAGCACAGTGGCTTTTGATATGATAGAGGCATTATAGTACCAGAATGTTTCATCCACGTATTTAGGAAACACCTACTGTGCGCTTCATAAAGCAGTGGACAAGACAGAAAATGTTCTGTTATCACGAAGGGGCAGAAGACGAGAAACAAGTATACTCGTGTCTAAGCCGAGTTTTTGAGCACATTTTTAATGCAGTTTTTGTGGCAAAATTAGGTGCCTCAGCTGGTACTTGCCTTGGCTGATACTCGAGTATATACAGTAAATATCAAATTTCTGATGGAGTCCTACACCACCCCCACCACCCCGCCCAAAAAAGTAATAGATAGTGTGACTGGGCAAACAGAAAGAAGGCCAGTATCAGTATGTCAACCACTGCTGAGCTAGTACGTCTAAGTGTATTATATTGTGAATGAAGCGTGATTTCAGTGTGATTTGTTGTGTGCCGAGCATTTATTTTCATCTTCTTTTAGCATTTTACTGAGGGTTCTAACAGCTTTTACTACAATCCACACATGAGTTGTGTCGAGCACAGTTGTACACATGCTGCCATCATTTTCTAGACATTTCTATTGAGCTCTTGGTGTCAGTCAGCCCCTCCTCCTCTCCCCTCCCCGCCCCCAAGCGTTCATTATAACCTATTTGTTTATTTTAAAACACTTTAAGATAGTTTTGTCCAAATACCAAAAAGGCTGAGGGGCTTCAGAAAGAATAAAGACGAATGGATGAGAAGGTGATGGAGTTTTCCCATGGGCTCTCTGACGCCCGCTTGTAAAATGTTACGGCCCAATGTTTGCCGGCAGCTTTCTTTTTATTAATTCCTAGCCTTTGCAGTGAATTAGAAATTCAGAAGCTTGGACATAAGTTTCGTTTGGCCCTGCTCCCAAGGTCCCGCCCTCTGAATGTGGATTCTCTGACGGGATTCTCGCTGAGGATGCAGCCCCCGAGGGTCACAGCGTTGCTCAGGGGGTCCACGCTCGGGCTGCTCCCCGTTTCAGGTTGGGTGAAATGGGCGTCCTTTCTGTTTCAGGTATGATGAAATGGGCGTCCTTTTCACAGTTTTGGTGACTGACGCTACTCTGGAGAACGGAATGGTCACCCTGAGAAGCAGAGACACCACGATGAAGGAGATGATGCACATATCCAAAGTCAAAGACTTCTTAACCAAGTACATCTCTCCAGCTGGGAATGGATAGAGCTTACTGTCTGTAGAATAAATATTTGTCTTTCCGAATTTGGCTGTCCTCTGTTAGCTTAGTGTGTGTGTGTGAAGATTGATCCAATATTACCAACTTTATTAAATAAACACTGTTATTAACATGATACTTTTTATCCGTATTACAAGTTATGGTCACTGATATAAGTTAATAGTGTGTTATCAATTACGTTTACTGTGGCTGCAACCTAAATCTTGAAAATTCTCATCTATTTCTTTACTAATCATCTTGTTGAGCGGGGGGAGGGGGCTCTTACAAATCTTACGACAGCCCATCATCTCAATTGTATTCAGCACACTTGCACATATGTTGCCATCAACATTTCCAAAACTTTTTTTTTTCTACTTGAGCCCTTGGTACCAGCTCCTCTTTATTCCCCTCCCAACCCCACCGTTTTTTTCTTAAGAGTGGTGCGTACTTTGATTCAGTTTTTTAAGATTTCTTGATGTGTTTTGGTTATAAAAAAATGACACACCATATTGATAAGCAAATTGGGTTGTTGGGGTTTTAACGTTTTTTGTGATTGTGTGAAAGTTTACAGAGCACAGGAACTTCCTGCTGAGTTACACCCATTGTTTTGTGACATCCACTGGAGCCTGTCAATGTCATTAGTACTCTTCCCACTCCCTCCCTGGGTTCCCGGGTTCCATTCCGCCTCCTGCCCTGTCCCTTTCTGTCTTCCGAATCTTGCTTTTGGTCCAGTGCCGCGCTTTGACCTCATAGAGTCGATGGTACATTTATGGGTGTTCGTGTGTGCTTTACGGGCAGGTCTGTTGTTTGCCTGCAGGGTCCTGTTCCAGATTGAAGGGTGTGTAATCCCCGGAGTCTCATGGGGGAGGGGCCTCGTCTTCTAGAACAGGAAATCGGAGTAGACTGTCTAGAGCTGCTGTTTGTGGGCATAAATGTCTCTATTCCCCTCCCTTTATCTTTGGGTCTTGGGTTGGCTTGTGTCTTCCTATTTGTTACCTCGTGGTCACAAGGTACCTGCTATGTGCCGGCCTCTAGCAACGGTCTGGAGGGCAGCGGTCACCTGGGCCTGCTGCAGCCCCTCACCCTAGCCGCTCCTGCCTGAGCCTGCAGACCTCCCTGCTGTGAGAGTTCGTGTTGTGTTTGGTTTTAGCTTAATGATCTGTGAGCTCTCATTATATATCACAGAACTTCATCACCTATCTGACATACTGACCAAAGCATTTCCCTTCATTGTTCCTTTGACTTATGGTATTAAAATGTATTTTTTAAAAGGTTTTTCCTCTAGTCAAATTTAGTGATCATTTGTGGCTTCTAGGTTATTAATCAGACTAAAAAGGCCTTCCCCCACTCAAGATTATTTGTGTTTTTATTCATTTACTTTACTTTTGTTTTTTAAGTCACAGAGAGTTCAATTTATTAGAGGCCACAGGCCGGGCAGGGCCAGTATTACCAAGGTCTTCGTGAATGCAGGGCCCACCACCTGTCCACGGGCCTCGATAGCGGGTACACTTGACTCCACAGCCATCGGGCACGAGGCGTCCTCCATCTCGTCAGCATGAGACGTGGTCGAGCCCCACCCTCCGAGCTGGCTCTTCCGGCACCAGGGACCTTGAACTTGCCCTGCATGAGGCGCCCCTCGCCTGTTCCTTGCTTTGAAGCTTGGTGCGGATGGAAGATGGACACGGTGACTTGACCGCTGTGGATCCTCACCGCAGGGCCTGGTAACTTTCCAGAGGCCCCTCGAATCCCAGTCTGGAGCCTGTCAGCCCCACAGACATGGCCCTGTGGTCACACCAGGCGGGGCAGCGGCCCATGAAAACAGCTGGGTCTTTGTGGTACACCAAAGGAAAAGAGCTCAAGACGATTTTTAAATTCCTTTGTTTCTTTTATTAAAATACTTTCATTGGGGGTTCTTACATCTCATCACATTTGCACATATGGCGCCATCATCATTTTCCAAGCATTCTCTTCCCACTTGAGCCCCTGATATCAGCTCCCCAGTTCTTCCCCTCCCTCCCCCCCGCCCTCCCTCACGAACCCTTGATAAATTATAAATGATTTTTCCATATCTTACATCGTCCTCCGTCGCCCCTCACCCAAAATTTCTTGTTGTCTTCTAGCCCTTAGGCTATCGCATCTGTGTATTTCAATATTTACTCTTAAGTTTGTTGAGAAGCATCAGGAATCCCACTTAGGGTTCTAACGTGGTCCTCAGGTTTTTACAATACAATATATTAACACACATTTTCCCTACCGATTAGAAATGCCATATTGCTCAGACACTAAATTCCCATATATAGTTTATATCTGGACTTGTGTTCTGTTCATTGTTTTACTTGTTGAGTCATATACTAGTACTACCCTTTTAAAAATGGTGGTAGCAATGTTGCTTCAGACTCCTCCCCCTTGATGTTGACGCCCTCCTTGGCAGCCAAGGTCATGGCTCTGGTTGGCCCGTGGTTAGAAGTGCACGCTTGGGGCTGAAGAGCGGGAGAAGCAACGGCTGTGGCTGACACGCTCCCTCTCCCACTGCCTGGTCTTCAGTTTCTGGGTGGGAGGCAGATGTGCAGACGCAGTACAGTACAGTACCGGTCTCCAGATTGTAATAAAATCTACAGATTAAAATTGAAGAGAGTTAAGCAAAGTTACTGGATCCAAAGTCAACCCACCCAAAATAATTATATTCCTCTGTAGCAGCTCCAAAAACTAAAAATATACTTAAGTACAGCATGAAAATAGCAAGTATCTAGCAATAGTTCTAATAAAATAGATGCAAGAATTTTATGCAGCAAATGATATAACGTTGAGAGAATTGAAGGCTTAAAACAAGATTATAAAACCACCCAGAACAAAAAAACATCATATTAATTGTAGCACCGACGAAACGTACAACTTTCCTCTAGTTTACTATCTTCCTCCCCTTTACTATCATGACCTCAGTTCTACCTTGCAAACCCAGCTAGATCAGAGCATGCACACTGGTACAGATAAGAGCTGGAAATCCAAGAGAGCGGGGAATCCAAGACAGATCACCCCTCAAGACCAATATTGAGAGTAGCGATACCAGGAGGCTAAGGGGAAGGTGGGGGAGAAAGGGGGACCATCATAATGATCTACATCTAACCCCATCCCAGGGGAATGGACAACAGAAAAGTGAGTGAAGAGAGACAGTGGTCAGTGTAAGGCATGAAAAAATAATTTATAAATTATCAGGGGTTCATGAAGGGGAGGGGGGAAAATGAGCCAATGGCAAGGGTTCAAGTAAAAAGCAAATGTTTTGAGACTGATGATGGCAACAAATAGACAAATGTGCTTGACACACTGGATGTATGTATGGATTGTGATAAGAGCTATCTGAGCCCCCAATAAAATGATAAAAACAAGAAAAACTTAGAGAAGATCACAATAAAGGCTCATACTTTTATGTCCTCCACTAAGAAAATATTTCCTCTGGATATAAACCCGAAAGGGAGAGGATAGACAAGATCTCTCATACTCTTCTTCAAAATTAAGACAGTGAAAAAGAAAACTACAGAGTGGGACAATAAGTACCAAAAGTACAAAAAACCCCAGATCCCAGTAAACAGATAGGCAGGGGCCTCAGACAGATGCTTTATAAAAACTGAAATGACCTAAAATTTTGGGAAAAGTGCTCATTTCTGAGTGGTCAGCAAAGTGCAAGCTAAAAGCACTACGAGATACCGATGCCCAGCGTCCCCCTCCCCAGGAAGCACGCTGCACACGTTACTTCTCTCCGTCTGCTGGGCGTGGACGTCGCTCCTGATTTTACCGTCTCGAAAACAAACTCACTGCCATTGAGTCGATGCCAACTCAGTGACCCACAGGGCGGAGTCGAGCTGCCTTCTTCAGGGGAGCCTCTGGCGGGTTTGAATCGCTGACCGTGAGGTTAGCCGCCCGACAACTCATGACTCACGACGCCACCAGGGCTCCTAGGTTAGTGTTTGAAGGGTTGTGGGTGTGCATGTTATTTGGTATTATCTGATAGGTTATTGGGGGGGGGGTTCTGAGAACGCTCAAATATTTTTACCCATATAATGAATGTTATGTTACTGGCTTCTTTATTTTCTACTAGTTAGGCTTATGAAAAGTCGCATAAGAACGTGGTACTTTGATATGGAAGAAAACTGCCTGCAGAAATGGCTAACATAAAAGACAGTGTCCAAGTTTGAAGGTGTAGAGAAATATGAGGGCTTTCTTGGGAGAGAGAGAGATGCCGGTGGAGGGTGGGGTGGGATTAGCACCTCCAGGGGCAACCCTCAGAGCCTTGGTAGTGCAGTGGGTTAAGCTTGCTAACCCAGAGACCAGCTGGGGAAGCGCACCATGTGCTGGGGGAGAAAGTTGGGGCGGGGCAGTCTCCTTCCCTAGGGGCAGCGCTGTTCTCCAGATTCATAACTTCTGCTCCTTGGGATCGCGCCCCGCATAAGTGATGTGGCTCAGAAGGCCTTCCCTCAAGCTCTGCTTTCTGGGCCAACCCAGGATAAGTCAGTGCATTTGGTGACAGTAGGAAGCTCCCCAGACCCTGAAGTCTCACTGGACAGATGGCAACCAGCCTCCACTGCTGGTCTTCAGTGGCTTGGCGACAAACCACAATACACTGGGTCGTATTGCTGCATTGCCACCCAGCCTTTGCGGAAACCAAAGCGGATTGCAAACTGCACCCACCACCCAGCTTCCTCGTTTCATGTGCTGTGCGAGTCTGGTTTGGGTTTGCCTCCCTCCTCCCCCCCCCCCACCCGCTCCCCCTCTCCTGCAGTGGAGGAGGAGGAGCAGCTGGAAAGTGAGTAGAGGCCTTTAGGCAATAGCACTGGAAAGGTGAGGGGTGAAGATAATTTCATCAATTGTGGAGTTGGTTGGTTTTTATTAACTGCCACCAAGTCAGGGCCTCGGTGGCAGCTTTTAAAACCCCTCTCTCCTGCGGCCTAAGGCCAGGCTGCGGGGACGTCTTAGTGCGACTATGAAAAGCCGATCTAGAAGGTCTCCAGCGGGAACCTCAGAGCATTGACAGAGACAGAGTGGACGTAGGATGTGGGCATGTGAGACTTGGAAAGTCCTGTTCCACTGGCCTTCCAGGCCAACCAGAGCAGCCTTTTTCCCTTGCTAGGGGAGACTGTCCCGCTTGTTAGAAGACCTCATCTGAAGCAGATACTCCACATTATTTTGCTTGGCATTGGATCGATAACTACGACCAGAACTCAGCAGGACCCGCATGGGAAAGTATAGTCCCAGCTATGGGAGGCCAAAGCTTACGTAGTCAAAAGACTGCAGACATTCCTACGCTCTACCAGGACAGAGGGACAGAAGTAGGTCTTCAGAGTGTTGGCTGGAAGGGGTGGAATATAAGACTGGACAGGGATATCAACACACACGCACACACCAGTGAAACCACATTCATAACCTCAGCCTGAGCGGATATTACCACAGGCTTGGTAGCTAATGACCGCTCAAAAGAAGAACGGAACGGAGAGGTTTGGGTTAAACTGCTAAGAGTTCTAGAACCTGCCTCTTGGATTCAATTGGACGGAAAGCTCCTGTGAAAGATGCCAACTTTGTCTCCCCTCACCCTGCACTCGGCCCCGGCGGCAGCTCTCCCCATGGAAGGCTGGTATTAGCGCTATCTCGGGCTGAGCAGACCAGCCATGTCAAAGTACAGATGTGTTTGCAGCCTTACAACATCTGGAAGCACATTCAAACCGCCAGGGATGAGAAACGGGTGCTTATTGAGTAGTCTTGCTTCTCAGTGTCCTCAGACATTTTGCAAGGTCACCCTACTTCCTTTTTCAAAATTAGACGTGGGATTTTGCTTCTGAGCCCTCAGCCTGGGGCCAGAGAAATCTGGAAGAGAGTCCTTGTAACAATTTCAGAATGCTTTTATGAAGAACAATACGCTTTTTTAAAATGATGTGGTTGTCGGGTAATGGTCCAGGCCTACATACAGTGAAAACAATTCAAAACCATTACCAGTGGGAACCGACCTGATGACAGGACTGGATGTCCCCACCTGGGCACAAGGAGCAGCGTTGAAAATGGGAGACGGATTCCCTGGAACTGGCCAGGCCGCCATGTTTGAATGTCGGCAAGTTTTCCCTTTTCTTTATGACAGCCATCTCCCCGCAGCCCCGCATTTATTTGTTCAACAGGTTTCCTGGCATATAATTCACAGATCAGACAATTCAACAGTTCCGTCACATCGAGAGCTGCATGATCCATAGAAATCATCCTTATAAAAAGTATCTTACCCTGTGATGTGGTTTGTTTCTCTCGATTTCAGTTGAGTTGAGAATATACATGTTCGGTTTTACCATCACTACAGGCTTCTGAAAAGTAAGTTGGGGGTGGCCATTGAGAAAACTTGGCATAGGTACTCAGCATGGCTATAAAAATAAAACCTTATTTCAAAGACTGTTGTAGGGTAAGCATCCGACTGCTGATCCCAAAATCAGAGGTTCAAGCCCACCAGCCACTGCAGGACAAAGATACGGCTGTCTATTCCCACACAGACTTCCCGCCTGGGAAACCGAATAGAGGGCTGTGATGGGTCAGACCAGGTTTTCATGTTTTAGGCATTTCAAGTAGCTGGGTGACCTGACAGAACCAACTATTAATTTTTTCTAGAACTATATTAAGTAATTGTGAAATTTTTCTAGTCGTATCCTGCCTCTTCCTCTGGATTTCTTGTGTGACATTTCCCCTGCCACACCCATCCCTCCCACCCACGTTTCCCCTGAGGATGTTTCTTAGGAGCTGTGGTCTTGGTTACTGTGGGTGTTCTGGAGTTTAGGTGACTCCCATCCACCCCAAACTAGAGCTCCTAAAGGCCAGAAGTCATAGTGTGGCCTCACGGGAACACCTGTCTCATTTCAACGGGCTGCAGCTCACCATGCTTCCCTGGTGCCACCTTCTGGAAGATGGGGGTAGCGTAATGTATCTCCTGGGAGTGGTCGGTGCCTGGGCAAAAGACAAGGAATGGGAGTTACTGAGCCAACCACCGAGTCTGTGACCAGATGAAGCCAACCGCCCTGGTAACAGTTCATAGCCGCTGGACTTCCAGAAAGCTCTTACCATCTCGGGCTGTGGAAGCATACTGCCTTGCTTCCAACCTTGACGTAGATTCTTTATCTGTAAAATGGGAAAGACATACGTTGGGAGTTAATGATGTTTCCCGAGAGTGCTGGCGAGGTACGTAGCAAGTGCCTGAATCTGATTTACCATAAAGCTGTGCGTGCTCTCTGTTCTAAGGAATAACTTAGAAGACCCCGGAATATTGTGTGAGAAACGGATGGTGTAGACATGCGTATCCATATGTTACCATTTCCATGCTCTGGTGCACATGGTCTATCTGTGGAAGGATGTGAAAAGTAAGTAGTCTCCCCAGGGGAGCAGGACTAGTTGGGAGGGAGCCATCACAAGCAATTGCTTTTGTTTATTTCATTGGTTACCCATGTGTCTATTACTTCGAAGGACGACAGCAAACCGACAGAGCCCCCCAAAAAGCCAAGACCCTTCACCTGCTTTGTCGTTATGGATGGTTGCATATTCAGTCACGTCCATGGTCATAACTCCATTGTCCTTGGGCACGTTATCTCTCATGGCTTTTCCTACAAAATGATTACATTAGGTCAGTCCAGCTACATGTTTGCAGCTCTGCCCTTGAGCAGATAGATGCCTTTGAACTTCTGAGAGAAAGCTTGAGCCTGCTGACACGCCCAGAGCCTAAGTCACCTGAGACCCTTAGGATTTCTTTTCCAGTCTTGATGGGCATCACCTTTGCTTATCAGACCATGCTCGAGGCGGTCAGACACGTTTTCTTTTCCTGCTGAAGAGAACATTTGCCAAATGCTTTGTAGTTGCCACGGTTACTCAGTGGCGTACTATTTTAACCCAAGTCAGCCAATATTCAGTTCACTTTTGCAAGAAAGTAGGCGTTTTGCCTTTTTAATATAGCTTTTATTCGCGAACCGGATAAAGGTTCACCGTCGTCGAGATCATCAGCGTTACTTTAACAACTCGTCCTTGTCATCAGCTCACTCATGGCAGACCCCTCAGTGTCCCATCACGTCCCCTCCCTCCTTCCTTCCATCCTTCCTTCGGTCCTGTCCGTTCCGGGTCTTTTCTTAGCCCTTCTGCACCTCCTGCCCTGTGGTAGTTTCGTAATCTGGTGTCATTTTGAGAGGATTACAACTGAAGGAGTGGAGTCTGGTCTTTCGATCGGATCATAGCCAATGAGGCCTCTGTGTGGGCATGGCCTTCTCCTGAGAATTCTGGGAAATCTGGTATTTCCTCCTTGGAGACAGGACTTCCCTCTCTGCTGACTTCCCTGGGAGACATTGCAGCTGACAAGACACATGGAACTGCCTTAGTCCCCTGAGCCGGACAAGCCACATGGACGCAACCAGACCTCTGAAGCCAGAGAAGCCACAGAGAGATCCCTGCCAGCGCTGAGATGCTTACAAAGCCACGGGACCCAAAGACTCTCTACCCACTGGCTTGTGACCGTCCTGCATTTGGCATCACTGCATGGTTTCGTGAGTCTGAAGAGGACTTTGTAGATTGGTATTGGACTTATGGGCTAATATCGGGCTTATGACCTTGGACTTGACTGGGCTGGGATGTTTTCTTAATGTGCAGTTACCCTTTTTATAAACCTCTCTCTTCTATACATATGCGTGTTTATGAATTTGTTTCTCTAGTCTACCTGGCCTGACACATGCCCCTTTGGTCTCTTATGGTTGATGATTCTTAACTCTAGCTCGCTGGTCCCCTCAGGCTTGTATATTGTTTGACTGAAGACTGAGCCAGAGGGTTCCCAAAGAGTGACTAAGGACCATATGCTCCGGGGCTCCACCAGTCTCCTCAGTTAGCCTGGTCTCAGACCTAGGCTTTACATCGAAAGAGGAGACAAGCTTTAAATACATTATGAAGTGCATACATTTGTTTGGCATCTGTTTTCAAGTTTTATGTCCATTGAATTCCTGACTTCTCTGAATCAGGACTTTTGCTGGACACGGAGAACAGAGAGAGGCACAGGAACTTAACACCTTATCCTATAGTCCCCGGCCTCAGCTCCAGCACCGTCTCCCATGGCCTCATGTCGCAGACGGGCGTGCTGGGGCTAGGTAAAGCAAGCTGGCGAAGTCTATCCACGGTGTCCTTCAGGCAGCTAGCTGGGTGATGGCAGTGCGGAGATGCAGATATCATTTGGGCAAGTCTAGCTTACCCTCTGCGCTTGCGTGCCCGCTGAAAAGGCAACTGTGAATTCTTACCCAGAGGTGGTGATGGGAGAGGAAGATGGAGAAGTATGCAGACATTTATCTGCTTGGTTTTGAAAGACAGTTGTATATTCAGCAACTTCCAGGGTGTGACTCTAGAGGCTATACACATATCACCTCTCGTAGCTTTCCTTACGAAAGTCAGTACATAATTAGCAAATCGAATCAATTCTGCCCCATTTTGCTTGTCTCAGGAACAGTAATTAACCGAGGATTCTACTGGGGACATGAAGACATTCATGCAAAGAAACCATTTGCTTGTGGATACAGCACCTCATGTAGGGAGGAGAAGGACACCCCTCTTCATTCGTCCTCTAAGAGTAATGTTTAATTAACATGGAATGGCTAATTAAGCCCCCACCTCTCCAAGAGAGCCGACGCCCCGACCCTCCTCGAGACTGTGATCTTGTTTGGAGAAAGGGTCTTTGGAGATGCTATTAGTTAAGGTACGTGAGGTCTTACTGGAGTGCCGCGGACCCTAATTCAATGTGACTCTGAGTCCAAATCAACTCGATGGCAGTGAATTTGGAAGGTTTTTTGTTTTGTTTAGTTTTTGGTGTTCTTTTTTTTTTTTTTTTTTTTTTCATTTTTATCATTTATGGTGTTCTTATAAAAAGAGGAAAAGTAACAAAACCAGAGTGAGGCCAAGGGGAGACAGCTATGTGAAGAGGAGGCAGAGACTGGTGTGAATGGCGAGGATTGGTGGTATCCACCAGCATCCCGGAGAGGCGCGGAAAGAGCTTCCCCAAGGGCAGCAGGGCTCAACCTGAGGGTCTCCACCCCCTTGGGTGTCGAACGACTCTTTCACACGGGTCGCCTAGACCATCGGAAAACATATTTCCCATGACCTTAAGAACCGAGACACCACTCCTCTATCCCTCTCCAGGTGGGTCCTCTCACATGCAGATACGCCCACCTACGAGTACCCGGCGTGAAGCCTGTTACCCAGGCTACACCATGCTTCAAGACAAAATGTCATTGATTTGTCATTAGACATAAATATTTCACAATATATAATTACATGTTGTTTTGGTGATGAATCACTATGCTTTAAGTATGTTCAATTGGTAACCATGAAAATACATCCTGCATGTCAGATTCACATGATTCAGAACACTAGCAAAATGACAGTGATGAAGTAGCACCGAAAATAATGTTATGGCTGGAGGGTCACCACACATGAGGACGGCCGAGAACCACTGCCCGAGGGCCTTCAGAGAGATCAGAGTCCTGCCCACACCTTGTTTCTGGCTTCTAGCCTCCGTAGCAGATCATCAATTTCTTGTTTTAAGCCTCCTTTGGGTACTGTGTCCTAGAAAGGTAATAGAGCTGGACCCATTAAGGAAGCTGAGAAATACCAGGCGCTCGCCCTAGAGGAGCTTGTCACCAGGATGGGCGATGTAACCAGAGCCACGGTAAAACGTAGACTCTTACTTAAAAATAAAGAAGTCCGAGACGGTGGCAGCAGTACACTACACCAAGTCCCTCTTAGACACTGCACACGTCATATGCCCAGGAAGCCATCTAAGTAAGAAAAGGCCCTTCTGGGCGACACCCTACTATGTGCGAACTAAAGAGGTGTCTATTTCATTCACTGTCGCGCTTGTCATCTTTTCCTGCTCGCTTCATTTTTGGCCCCTTTCCCATTTCTGATCCCACTTTCACCCCCCTCCCCCTCCCCGCCGACACACACACACTCACTCTCTAGCTGCACCTCTGCCCCTGCTGCTGTCTGTGTCTTTCACCCTGGGAGACAAAGTCCCACACAGAACTTACTTGCTTTGTGTTTGGGTAGCTGCCAGCACAGCAGGATCAAGGCTATTACGATTAGCACCAGAACCAAGGCAGGAAGCAGCAGCTGCAGGCAAAGAGGACAGCCGCCTTCACCTGGAAGAGACAATTCTGGGGTCCGTCTCACGGCCCACTCCTCTCTCCCAATGACAGCGAACTGTTGAGTGTTCATGCAAGGACCAGCGCAACTGTGTCCCAGAGCGACAGACAGGCCCTGCACACTTGGTGCGGTCCAGTCGGTTCCGACTCACAGCCACCCTTGCCCCACAGAAGGAAGCACGGCCCGGCCCTGCACCGTGCTCACAGTTGTTCCTACATCTGAGCTCATGGTTGCAGTCACTGGGTCAGTCCCGCTTGTCCCAGGTCTTCCTCTACTTTAGCAAACGTGCTGCCCTTCTCCAGGGACTGGTCTCCCCTGAAAACATGTCCGGAGTATGCACAGCAGATGAAGTCTCCCTGCCCCTGCCTCTAAGGAGAATTCTGGTGGTAGCTCTGCCAAGAGCCTTTGCTTCTCCTTTTGGCAGCGCATGGTGCTTTCAGTATTCTTAGCCAGCCTCGTAATTCAAAGGCATCACCTTGGGTCTTCTTTCCTCCATGTCCGACTTTCACATACATGAGCTCACGGATAATACCGGGGCTTGGGCCAGGCCCACCTTAGTCCTCCAAGCCACCTCCTTGATGGTCAACGCTTCACAGACTTCTTGTGCAGCCCATTCACTCAGTGCAGTGACTCATCTCTCCTCTGGGCTGCTGCTTCCACAGGCATCGACTGCGGGGCCAAGCAAGACGAAATCCTTGAGTGCCGTGTGGTCCACTTATCGTGCTGTTCCCTCTGGGCTCCGTCGCCAGGGCTTTCTTGCCTTTACATTGAGTTGGAGTCCGTACTGAGGGTTGCCATTCTTGACCGTCATCAGCAAGGGCTTCAAGTCCATCTCACGGTCAGCAAGCAAGGCTGTGTTGTCTGCATATCGCAGGTTGTCAGTAAGCTTTCCTCCAATCCCGATGCCACATTCTGCTTCATGTCCTCCAGCTTCTCTATGATTTGCTCAGCACACAGCTTCAGGAAGTCTGAGAACAGGATGCAACCCAGATGCACACCCCTTTCCTGGTTTTAAACCATGCAGTATCCCCTTGTTTGGTTCACACAACTGCCTCTGGATTGATGGACAGATTGTGGGAAACAGAGACCGGATGTAAATGTAAACGGCCAAATTCTCTATGCTCATAATTATGGGGGGGAGGCCCTCACAGTTGTGAGATAAAAATTACTCTTAATACACATCCTCCTGGCTAAGAATAGGCCCTCCATAAAGGAGCTGTCATAAAGGATGTGTCTGGTTGCTCACTAAGTGCCCAGAGGTTAGCTGTAGTTAGGAGCGCTCAGATTCGATTGCCTGTCCCGCCCGAACGAGTAACTGACCCCTCTGACACTCCTGATACTGATCATCGGTTGTTCCCGTGGGGAGGGCTCAAGGGCATGAGGTTAGGCTGTTGATTCATTCGATTACCCTGTTAACTCTAGTCTGCATTCCCGCTGTTACTGCTCATGATTTTATGTGCATACCTGTTGAAAGATTTGTAAGCCCCACGATTATATATATCCATTGGAAAGTGCATTTGCTCTCTTGGTTCCGGGATTGAGACGAGGAACCCCTGTGCCCCTGTTTGATCTTATTTTCCATAATCACAAATTCGCTCCTAAGGAAGGACCCTTTACTGTTGGGTCCGGTACCCCAAGAACAGATTCCACATGAGCACAATGCAGTGTTCTGGGATTCCCATTCTTCTAAAGGATATATCTATCCATAGTTGGTTATGATCCACACAGTTGAATGCCTTGGCATAATAAAAAGCAAGCAATCCCCACCCCCACCCCCAACATCTTTCTGGCCTTCTCTGCTTTCAGCCAGGCTCCACCTGACATTAGTAATAATATCCCTTGCTCCATGTCCTCTTTTGAATCTGGCCTGACCCCCTCGCAGCCCTGTGTCAATGTACTGCTAACACCATGTTGGGTGATCTTCAGCAAAGCTCTCCTTGCATCTGCTGTCAGAGATATCGTTCTGTCAGTTTTCCTTGCATCTGCTATCAGAGATATTGTTCTGTCATTTGGGCATTCCGTTGGGTCAACTATCTTTGGAATGAGTACAATATGGGTCTCTTCCAGTCAGCTGACCAAGTATTTGCCCTCCAAATTCCCTGGCATAGACGAGTGAGTGCTTCCGGTGCTTCGTCAGCTTGTGGAAGCATTTCCATTGGTGTTCCATCAGCTCCTGGAGCCTTGGTGTTGGCGCATGCCTTCAGTGCAGCTTGAACTTCTTCCTTCAGCACCATTCGTTCTTTCTCATATGCCACCTCCTGAAATGGTGGGAGATCGACCAGTTCGTTTTGGTGCCGTGACTGTGTGCTCCTGCCATCTTCTTTCGATGTTTCTTACATCATTCTGTATTTTGCCTATGGGACCTTTCAGTATTGCAACCAGAGGTTTGAAGTGTTTCTTGAGTTCTCTTAATTTAAGATAGGCTGGGAGTGTTCTTCCTTTCTGTGTTTTAACTCTAGATCTTTGCACATTTCATTATAATATTTTGCTTTGTCTTCTCTAGCTGCCCCTTGAAATTTTCTGTTCGGCTCTTTGACTTCATCCTTTCTTCCATGTGCCTTAGCTCCTGCACAATTAAAAGCAAGGGTCGGGGTCTCTTCTGCCATCCACTTTGATCTTTATTTCCGGTCTTTGTAATAACCTTTTGCTTTGTTCACGTATGATGTTCTTGATATCATTCCACAGCGCATCCGATCTTCTTCCCTTAATGTTCAATGCAGCAAATCTGCCCTTGAGATTTTCTCAAAATTCAGGTGGGATAGGCTCAAGGTGATATTTGGGCTGTCGTGGATTTGCTTTAATTTCTTCAGCTTCAGTCTGAACTTACATATGCGCAATTGATATTCTGTTTCACAATCAGCCCCTGGCCTGGTTTCATTAGCATCCCCGAACTGCTAATATCGGAATTCTCCATCATAGTTAATTTGATTTCTGTGTTTTCCGTCTGGAAAAGCCCATGTATATGGTGGCCTTTTTGTCGTTGAAAAAGTTATTTGTGACGAAGAAGTCGTTGATCTCGCAAAATTCTTTCAATGGGTCTCTGGCTTAATTTCTATCACCAGGTCCATATTTTCCAATGATTATATCTTCCTCTTTGTTCTCAATTTTTGCATTCCAATGGACAATAATTATCAATGCACTTTGATGAAATCAATTTCATGCTGAAGATGCTGGTAGAATTCTTCAATTTCTTCATTACTAGATTTGATTGTTGGTACTAAATTTGAATAACAATTGAATTGACTGAATTCGGATATATATATATATATATATATATATATATATATATATATATATATATATATCTCACAGCACTGTACTTCAAGATGAATCTTGAAATGTCCTTTTTGACTATGAAGGCAGTGCCATCCCTCTGGATGGTTTCATGCCAAGGATAACAGACCATACAGTTTTCTGATTCAGAATGGCCAGTGCCGGTCCCTTCGGCTTACCATGGGCAGCTAATGTCTAGGATGCCTTTTCCCCACTCCATTTCAGTTTTTACAACTTCCAGTTCTCCTAGATCCGTGCTCTGTACGTTCCAAGTCGAGATTATTCGTGGATGCGTGCAGCTGTTCTCCTTTCCAGCCGTGCCCATCAGCAGAGGGGCGCTGGGAGCGCTTTACTCCCACGGCCGTTATCCGCGCCCGTCGTCATGCCGGCCCTACGTCATCGTGCCGGCTCTACGTCATCCTGCCGGCCTGAAGTCGTCGTACAGGCCCTACGTCGCTATGCTGGCCTACGTCATCGTGCCTGCTCTACGTCGTCGTGCTGGCCCTACGTCATCTTGCCGGCCTACGTCATCATTGCCGGCCCTACGTCGTCGTGCCAGCTCTACGTCGTCGTCGTGCAGGCCTACGTCATCCTCGTGCCGGCCCTACGTCGTCGTGCCGGCTCTACGTTGAGGAGGCAGCTCTTCCTCCGTCAGGTTTCGAGTGCCTTCCACCCTGAGGTGCCCCTCTTCCGCACGATCTTCGACGACGTTCTCCTTCTTAAGGCTGTCAGAGTCTGACAAGGTTTCCATTCTGTCCGTAAGGTTTGTTCCGGGGCAGTGGACTTCTCTGGAGTCTGTTCTTCGTCGGGACTCTGCTGAAACCTGTTCACTTTGGGTCACGCTGCTGGCACTGAAATGCAGGTACGGGGAACATGCCGACACCCCAGCGTCATGTTTTAGCACACCCACCCACAGGCGTTCTGCAGGAGGCGCCAAGCAGCACAGCAAGGAACAGAGCATCGATCCGCGCCAGGGTGACCGGCTCATGATCACCAGAAAGGCCTGGCTGCTTATTGGCCTGGTGTGTGTCACCCAAACAGCTCCCCTCGACTGACGCCACGCAGGGCATGGTCCTAAGCACTGTGTTCACATTGCCTTGCCTATCTCTTTCATAGTCCACATTTTACAGATGAGGAAGGCGGGGCTTAGAGAGGGCAAGGGGCTTTCCTAAGTAAGCCACACCGCTAGGTTATGGCAGGCCTGGGATTTGTAGTCAAAAGCTGGGTTCTGGAAAGCCGCCGCATTTGTTAGACCTTGCTGAGCCTGGGGTTCAGGCTCTGTTCTTAGGATGAGGCTAGGTAAAGTGTTTTTAACACCCAAGTGTACCTTCTGCCTTTGCTAACCTCGGCTTCCTTCTTCCCTTGCTTTGTTAAGTGTGCCTTTGTACGGACGTAAAGGACTTGCACATGCATGCATGTGGACCCATCAGCCCACACCTTGTCTACACCTCGGTTCAGTTCCAGAGATGTGCTCCCCCTTGGGAAGGATGGATTGAGTAAGAACCTTGGGCAGGGTCTGGAAGCAGATTGGCATCTGACTGGGCAGGGAATTGGGGGTCTTGGTCCCCAGAGTAGAAATGCAAGACCCAGGTGGGCCCATCAGAAAGTGCCTGGCTGAGATGCACCACAGTATTGCCCTCACTAGAAAGCTCAGGTCTGGAGAGGGTAACCCTTGATCCTGGCTGAAGGTGGTGCTTGAAGCCTGTGACTATTAGGTGTTATGATGTTGACCCAGGCCAACATGAACTGATACAGGAGACCTCTCTCCTAGGGTTTCTTCAGAGAATCATATTGCCATTTCTTCTTCCCATGGAGTTGTTGAGTGGGTTTAAACCACCAACCTTTGGGTTGCTAGCTCAGTGCTTAGCCATCGCTCTTTGCTGGACGTCTAGACTCAATAAATGTGAGCAGCTGGGCCCTAAGCAGCCAATCAGGCAGGCACAGATGTTAAAAAAAAAAAAGTCTGATGAAAAAGCCAAGTGAAACAAGAGACCTACCAGCCCCAGGAGGGGTACAGGTTCTAAAGTGGCTGCTGAGAACCCGGGTAGGGGAAGGATACCGCTAGAGTTAGAGTTGGGTAGGAAATCTCACTGCAAAATTCACTTTACAGGGTCCCTTCTTGCTGTCATTGTAGATTTTTCTATGGTTCTTTTATGGCAGAAAGCTTGACCTTTGGAGCCAAGTGGAAAGTGGGTGGGCAGAGGAGCACCTGCCATATCTGGGAGCAAACCCAAGCCCCGTGGAAGAAATCGGACTCAAAGCAGCTCTTACCTGTTACGGTAAGGACCGGTTGACTGTACTTTGAATGGTTAGGCAGCCTGTTTTTAGCTTTACACGTATACGTTCCCTCCGTTCTGGTGTTCTTGGTGATGTTAATTTCAGCAGGCTCCCTTATGTCCATGGGAACAGTTGATACGGTGACATTATTCTCAAAGAAAGTGTAGCTGATGGGCAAAGAGCCCTGAGATGAGATGCAGCGGAGTGTTACTACATATTGTGCATTTTTTGTTTGAATCACATCAACATTCAGAACTGGGGTGGCCACTGGGTCTAGAAAGACAAAAGTTCACATCAAGGAACAAGCAGATGGGGTTCACTCACTCAGTCCACAGACATCAATAGAACCTCTATTCCATTCCAGGCCACGGACCCAAAGGTGACTGAGAACGTTCTGTAGAAGTCAGGAGGCTCACAGCCTGCTGGGAAAGACAGACAGGTGGGTGCCTAACCCAGGGTGACATTCGCTGAGCACTAAGATAGCCCAGAGGATGGAGGGTGTCTTTCTGCTTTGAGGCATCAAGGTCAAAGCTTGCCTTTCTTTAGAATTCATTGTCTGATTATTGTTTATTTTAGTATCATGTCAAAAACGTACTTCCAAATATGAAGTTGAGAAGCACTTCAATTCTCAGTTCTTCTAAGGTTACCATGAGGGTATTAAGAATAAATTCAAGTCCCCAAGTATAATTTTATCTAGCTATATTTTCATCTATAGAATAGAATTGCACAATTATCTTTAATTTCCTCCCAAAAAATCAAGACGACACTATGATTTATGGTATAGATTCAAGGGATGGTCTTAACAGGAAGGCTTATTAACAACCTGTAAGATGACACACCTTGCTTACTGAAGGCGAGGACTTGTAGCATTTGTTGTTGAAGATCAAGGTTTATAACTTAATGTAAAGAAAACCAAAATCTTCACAACTGGACCAGTCGATAACATCATGATAAATGGGGGAAAGCTGAAATTGTCGAGAATTTCGTCTTGCTTGGATCCACAATCAATGCTCATGGAAGCAGCAGTCGAGAGATCAAAGGACACACGGCAATGGGTAGGTTTGCTGTACAAGACCCCTTTAAAGTGTTGAAAAGCAAAGATGTTAATGTGGGGACTAAGGGGCGCCTGACCGAAGCCATGGCGTTTTCAATTTCCTCATATGCATGTGCAAGTTGGTCATTGAATACAGAAGGCCAATGAAATATTGATGCATGTGAACCCTGGTGCCGGTGAAGAATATTAACTTGTACCACGGGCTGCCAAAAAAGCAAACGGATCTGTCTTAGAAGAGGTATAGCCAGAATATTCCTTAGAGGCAAGATGGTTAGACTTTGCCTTATATACTTCGGACATGTTGTCAGGAGAGACCAGTCCCTGGAGAGGACTTCATGCCTGGTAAAGTGGAGGGGCAACCAAAGAGTAAGTCCTCAAGGGGATGGGCGGACACGGCGGCAGCAACAGGAGGCTCAAACATAAGAACAGTGGTGGGGCTGGTGTAAGACCAGGCAGTGCTTCCTCCTAACTGTCCATAGTGTTGCTGAGACCGAACGCGCTGACCACACCTCAGAACAGCAGCTGATAAGCCCCATCAGGCCAGACTGTATTTCATGGGATTGTCCACTTAAGCCATCTATTAACATGAAGGTGTTCTAGGGGACGGAGGCAGGTTGTTGAGCGCATGTTTCGGGCAGGATACCTACATTGATATCGCATTTCACCTTCATGACAATATCACCAGGTGGATCGGCTCACACTCATTTCCCAGGTAGCTGAGATTCAGAGAGGCCATGTAAGTTGCCCGGGTCACAGAGTTAGTAAGTGGTAGAGGAAACATTAACCTTAAAATCCATTCTCTCGGTGTGTTTGTCTTTTAAAAGAGCATCAGTTTGGCTTGCAAGCAGTGAGATAAAAGGGGTTGAAGAGATAAGAATGATTAGGAAGTCTTAGGCAAGGACTTAGAATCTCCTGGCCCACTTCCTCTCATGGGCAGACATCATGTGGCAGCATCCCCAACGGAATGGCATTCGGGACTCAGAGGCCACTCTGGGGACAATTCCAATGGAATCTTTTTCTTATGGAATGGAAATCTACCTGAAATTTTCAAGAATTTCTGCCAACAAGCAAAACATGGAAAGCTATGCTCGCAGATCCTTCTTGTCAGTGTGGCAGACACAGCGCAGTCCCTCCTACGCAGGGTCCCGCTGTCTCAAGGTCGTGTTAAACCAAACCTTAGTTTTTGTTTGTTTAATACAAGTGACTGTGCGCTCCTGCAGTTGAAGCAGAGAGAGAGAGAGAGAGAGAGAGAGTGTGTGTGTGTG
Source organism: Tenrec ecaudatus (assembly GCF_050624435.1). Classification (NCBI taxonomy): domain Eukaryota; kingdom Metazoa; phylum Chordata; class Mammalia; order Afrosoricida; family Tenrecidae; genus Tenrec; species Tenrec ecaudatus. The sequence continues at coordinate 143,699,877 of NC_134539.1, read as the reverse complement.
TGTGTGTTCGGTGCTGTCAAGTTGGTTCTAAGTCATCGCAGCCCCAGGTGCCACAAATGACGCTGCCTGATCCTGCGCCACCCTTCCATGATCATTCTTATCTAAATGATGTGGAAATCTGCAGAAGTGTATGTGTTGCGATCTCATTCAACTTCCCCCTAAAGATGCCTGTCATTCCGTGTGTTTGCCGTTGGTGTTTCTTTTTGTAAATAGAGGAAAAAATGGATCTTCTCGTTTGTCACTTTCTGACACGGACAATAACTCCACAGCCAGCCAGGTGATGCCGACTCATAGCGACCTCCTGATCACTGATACTCTTCTGTCCTTCCCCTTAGCGGGCCCCCGGGGTGCCGTGGGTTAGGCTTTGGGGAGTCGGTCACAGAGTTGGTGGCTCCATGAAGAGTTAGACTCTCTGAAACCCTCGCCTCTGCCCCATTGGGTTGCTATGAGTTGGAATTGACTAAGTGGAAGGGAGTTTGTTTTTCAAGTTGGCACTTTCATATATATATATATAAACTAATAGCATATCTTGCGCTCTTTCTATAGTTGCGCCTGGAGTGTCTTCTCATCTCTTCACTGCTGCATAGTGCTCCATGGTGTGGAGTGACTGGCTTATGTATAGAGCCTCTGCGGGTGCACCCTTGGGTTTGTCCAATCTTTTGTTACTGTAAAGCGATTTCACAACATGATGGTTGTAGCTGGTACCGCTGAACCCATCAAGTGAAAGATGTTGAGTTAGCAAACATTCTGCTGCCTTTATTTTTGTAACAGTTTTTAAAATGTACTGTACGAAATAACCTTGCACATACAATATTTTGGACCTGTGAGGTATGCCTGTAGAAAAGTCTTAGATGAGAGATTGCTACCTCAGTTTGGTTTTGCAGCTGTTTTTAACTCAAGAGTAAGACTGTATTTGCCCTTATCACACCTCAAGCTGTCAATGAGGACCCATCCGTCTAGCTGATTGAAAGCCATTCAAGGTTTTATCTGCCAGATTTCCTTCATTCACATATTTGATGGAGCTCATGTAGTTCCTCCTGTAATACCCTTGTATGTGATAAAAGTCCAAACAGAAGACAAGTAAGAAAACAGTTTAGTTGTTGTTGTTAGGTGCCATTGAGTCAGTTGTGACCTAATGCATAACAGAATGAAATACTGCCCGGTCCTGGGCCAGCCTCACACTTTTCTTAGGTCTGAGCCAATGGTTGCAGCCATGGCATCAATCCATCTCCTTGAGGGCCATCCTCTTTGTAGTTGCCCTGCTACTTTATCAAACGTGATGTCCTTCTCCAGGGGCCAGTCTCGCCTAACAACATATCTGAAGTAGTTAAGATAAAGTCTCTCTATCCTTCCTCTGAGGAGCTGTGTGAGAACCAAATCCAGAGACAATCTAGCTGACTAGAGAACCAAATCCAGAGACAATCATATCTGTGTAAAGAGAACTTCATACCAAAGAGCAATTGAATATTGAGAAAACATCCCAGCCCGGTCCAGGTCAAGTCCATAAGTCTGATATTAGTCCATATGTCTGTTAACAGTCAATACAGTCGTCTTCAGACTCATGAAATGCATGCAATGACACCGAATGCAGGAAGATCACAGGCCAGTGGGAGGAAAGTCTTGTGGCTCCAATGGCAGTGGAAGCCTTGCAGGGCTGGCGTGGGTCTCCACGTGGCTCCTCCGGCCCCAGGGCTCTGGCTCCATCAGCAGGAAGAGGAAGCAGAGAGAGTATCTCTGCTCCCCGTGAGCTATTTATCTCCTTCCAGCCTCCAAATGTGGTCATCAAGCTGTGACCTGACTGACAGGCTAGACGCCACCCCTTCATAAGTTGACAGGAGATTATGTAATTGCCAAAGGAGCACTCTGGCCGTACGTCTTCCAAGACAGGTGGGTTTGTCCTTTCAGCAGGTCCGGCGCTCAGTGTTCTCCAGCACCACAATTCAAATGGATTGGTTCTCCTTTGGTCTTCTTTATTCGGCGTTCAACTTTCAATGCAAGTGAGGCAACTGGAAATAGCCTGGCTTTGGGTTAGGTGCACTGTAGTGCTCAACAACAACTGCTCTCTCTCTGCTTCACCTTTCTGCCGGTGAGCCACGCAGAGCCCTGTCATGCCACTGCCGCCATTGGATCCACCGCCCCCCAGCCCGGCGGTGTTCTTGCATTCTGCACTGTTGCATGTGGCTGTGTGAGTCTGAAGACGGACTCGTGGACTGGTGTCAGATTTATGGACTAGCATTGGGCTTATGGACTTGATCTGGACTGGGCTGGGGTGTTTGCTGGATATATAATTACTCCTCGATAGAAACGTCTCTTACACATATGTGGGAGGGTCACAGGATTTGTTTCTCTAGTCTACCCGGACTAACACTTGTGGTAGCTTGGGAGTGGGGCCCTAGAGGGGCATCGTGAAGGTGGAGAGTAGATGCTTGCTTGAACTCTGCCTCATGATAATCTTTCTTGGCTAGCCAGAGGTCACACAGACCCACACTGTTTGCTTGGTTGTTTTCTGGAAAGTCACAGGAAGTGAAGGTTTTGATCCCTGGAAGTTGTCTTTGGTTATTCCTTTTTGAAATGGCGAAAATTAATGTTATTAATGTAAATTTTGAGCTGGGGGGAAATGGCCTCTTGGACTTCTCTGAGACCATGCTGCAAGTCAAAATGACTGACAGAAGGCCCCACCCCAGCTTGATACAGCCAGAGGCCCAAGACCACATTGCATATGAATGGGGCGTAAGTTAGATAAGAAAGGATTGAATTTGATGGTTTTAAGTTTAGATAAGAAAGTTTAGTTTAGAAAATGTTTTAGATAGAAAAGGATTGAATGGGACTGTTTTAAGAATGTGTTTAGCATCTGACTCAACTATGTTTATACTCATTTTCTCTGCCTATTGTTATGGCTTTAATGTGTGTTAGAAATGATTAATAGGAAGTATGAAAATTGAGAGTTTGTAAGCCCACTTTATTCAGCCATTAAAATTGGAACTTTAAATGAGTAGGGGTCACGCCTACAAAGAAGGCTCCGAAAATATAAACCCCACCCAGTGCTTTGAGTGCTCATACATTTGCATTTGAAAAGACTTGCCTAGAGGTCTTTTGGCAGACTGAAAACAAAAAAAGAAAAGGAATTTGGCCTTTTTGAATTTTTAACTAGTGGTTTGTGCCTGATGCTGGAAAAATCTGTAGCCGTGAATCACCTCTCCTCTCTAGGACTGAATGTTAAAGGGAGCCTGTTAGGTGACCATCTGGATCCACTTGTAGAATAGAAGTAGAAGAAACACAGCAATAAAGAGAAGGTGAGTCTGGCCACTGACATCCATGAACCTGGTTCATAGGGACTAGAGGCGAAGGTGAGAGTGGGTTGATTCATGTCCTAGCCCAAGGGGGATAGAGTTGTTGAGAAGTTGTGATGGGGGCTCATGGTCAAAAGGCGAGGGGCCCAATGGGCACCATGGTGAGACTAAACAAAGTGGCTGCCGACATTGAGTTGACCAGAACCTGACCAGGTGAAGATAAAATTTTTGAGCCTGTGAATTGGTCTATTTTGCTGCTGACTTTATGGATGGCCTGTCCTGATTTGACTTGCCTATGGATGCGGACTCACAAGATTCCAATTGAAATGAAGAGTCTTCATCTTAAATAATGTGCTTGTCTCCTCAGATCACTGGGTTGATGATGTAAGTGGGCAATATAGAAACTGGATACCCAAAATGGGGAAATTAAAGGCATAAGTGGCTGGCTTACAAACTTTCATAGGTGAGGAAATATATATTGATAGGATTATAGAATTACAGTATAAGTGTTCACAGAACTGCAATCATTAAATATAGAATATTTTGGTTTGTTCACTTATAGAATATTATATTTAAATGAGGCTGGCACATTTTGAGTTGTATGTATTATTTTTTATCCTGTTAGACATAAATGTGATTTTACTTTTGTCTTTGTTTTTAAAAACTTGTATAACTAAAGAGTTGTGTAAAAGTGTCAGGTTGACAAGGGCCGGTCTGTGGTAGTTACACAATTTCATGCCAACTTGATCAGTGAAGTGTAGGAGTGGAGTTTTGCCTCTGAATCAGGATTCAGCTTGATGACCTCATTTGGAGGCATGGCCCAGATAAATGGCTGGCTGGAGGCTGGCCCCACCCTCTCTCTGCTTCACCATTCTGCTGGTGAGGTATGCTGCTGGGAGTCGCTGGAGCCCTGTGATGCCACTACAGCCACTGGACCCATAGGACTTTGCACTCACCAGCTGGTGACGTTACTGCATTTTGCATCATTGTATATGGCTGTGTGAGTCTGAAGAGAGATTTATGGACTAGCAAGGGACTTATGGACTTGATCTGGATTGGGCCTGGATGTTTGCTTGATATAGAATTCCTTTTTCATATAAAGTTCCCTCTTACACATTAAAAACAAACCAACTGTGAAACCAAACTTACAAAGAAAAGAAACCAAACTTACAGTTATATAGTCGTATAATCACTATAACCAATTGCAGAAGGCTATGCACAGGACACTTGATGGTAACGTGTGAAGATGTGCACTACTTTATAGGTGCAAAGGAAATGCAGAGTTGGCCTTATTAATTAGTTGCCTTTAGGTCTCAGCCGTCTAGTTCAGGAATTGTCTAAGACTGGGCCTATTTCCTGCAGGGTGTTCCACGGGAGCCATTTTCTCACTCTTTTCTCTGATTGGCTCACTGCACCTCAGATGCTTTCCAGGTCAAGTCTACTCTCATGAGGTGAATGAATTTCTTATGCAACCTTTTGTCTTGGCCTTTTGAAAGGACAGGCTGAGAGGTTTCCCCTGAAAAGTTCTGAGGACTTAATTTTGACCTCAAATTCAATGGGCCTGCAGTGAGGGGGTTGGCTTGAAATGGACAAGGAGTGTTTGCTTGCATATGCAGCCAATTACCAAGAGGTCAAAGAAAGAAAGAAAAGAGAAAATTTAAGAGCGGCCAGAAGCGAGAAGAAACGGGGAGAGGAGGTATGGAAACTCCTCAGTGAGCTGTGTCTTGGGCGAAAAGCTGTCACAGGTGAGACAGTTACAGAGCTGTGCTGCGGGGGCTGAGAGGGAGCCTGCAGAGCGTCTAGGCAGGGTCTGCGTGGCAGCGAGACGGGCCTTCTCGCTCGCACAGCCAAGAGGAGTTGAGAGAGCTGTCTTGGACCGAGGAGGGGAGGAATTTGCTCTCCACTTTCTTCAGACTTTGCTGTCACTGATTTTGAGGCTGATCTCAAGTGGTTGCTTAGGTAGCCTGATCCTGCATTGTAACCTTTTACTTCACTGCTACACGGCTCAATTGTAAGTACAGACTGAGTTTTCTGGGTTGTTGCTGTCTGAAATAGTGAGCACATCCTTAAAGGAGACATTGTTTAAAAAGTGTATTCTTAAGAATCATTTTCTTGCTGACACACTTTCCAAATTCTTACGTCAGTGCTCAGCCAGTTCTAAGGGCTCCCGATAGCAAGGGCTTTACTTACCTTCAAATCTGAAGTTGACTTCTTGGCTATATGTAAAACAGGAGCTGTTGGGAACTTGAACTCTGCACTTGTAGGGCCCCAAATCACTATCGTTTGAGATGGTTATGTTAAAAATCTTGAGTTGACCTGCTCCACCTTCAGTTTCCAAGTGATCCTGGCCCCGAAACAAAGAGTAGTTGACTGGTTGGGATATTTTCTTGATGTAGCAAGACAGAGATACGTGTTGACCCTTTGTTATCACTCTGCTTTCCGTGCTCAACTGGGGAGTAGAGACTCCTGGAAAATGAACAAGGAAATGTAAAGTCCTAGTTCATATCCTAGTTCATAACCCAGTGGTCTTCCAGCCACATTATTGTGTGTGGATGAGATAGGGACACTCTCTCTATTTGCAGATTATGTGATTGCATACACAGAAAACCCCAACAACTTGATAATGAAATTGGTGGAATTAATTGAAAAATTTATGAGGGGGGGGAGTGGGGAGGGAGGGGAGAAATGAGGAGCCGATATTAAGGGCTCAAGTAGAAGGCAAATGTTTTGAGACTGATGATGGCAACAAATGTACAAATGTACTTGACACAATGGATGCATGTATGTATGGATTGTGATAAGAATTGTACAATCCCCCAATAAAATGATTTTTTTAAAGAAAATTTTGACAAGATGGCATAACGTGAGTCCTATTGTCATTTGTATGCCATCTTGTCAACTTTTTTTTAAAGAAGAGAACTCTGAAAAGAAAAGGAAACAAAACCATTTACAATAACCACTTAAAAGATGACATACTTAGGAGTCAACTGAATGGGAGAAACCAAAGACTGTACAAAGAAAACTACAAAATACTACTATCAAAAGAGACTTACATAAATGGAAGAAAATGTCATGTTCATGGATATGAAGACTTAATATTGTGGAAATGTCCATATTATTGAAAACAATCTATAAATATAATATAATTCTGATCCAAAGCCCAGCATTATCCTTAAAATAAGTGGAAAAGCGATGCCAACTTTATGTGGAAAGGAAAGAAACTCAGGTTAAGCAAAATGCAACTAAAAACCAAAAACAAAGTAGGAAGCCTCTCTCGCTCTGATTTCAAGACCTATTTGCACAGCCATGGCGACCAAACAACTTGTTACTGGTACTGGGTCAGCACAAAGAACCCAGAAATAAAACCAAGCACCTACAGACACCTGCATTTTTTGTTTGTTTGGGGTGTTTTGCATTTTTTTTACATAGGGCTAAAGCACTTTAAATGGGAACAGGACAATCTTTTCAACAAACAGCGCAGGGAAAATTGGATTTCCATCTGCAAAGAATGAATCAGGATGCAAACCTCACACAATATACAAAAATGAACTCAAGATAGATTAAAGACTTAAATATAAATCCTGGAGCTATAAAGATTTTCAGTGAAAAATAGGGACAAACTTAAAGATCTTAGTACAAGGCATAAACATTAACAAACAGCATGAAACACATCCATTCTATAGAAGACAAAACAGAGGACTGAAATATCCTAAAATATGATATTTATAAACATTGAAGATTTTATTAAAAGAGAACACACAGACTGGGAAGAGTTTTTGGCAATGATATACCAGATAAAGATATAACCTTGAAAATCTATAGAAAACTATACTCCTTTAATAAGAGGCACATGAATAATCCAATTTAAAAATTGGCAGAAGACATCAATAGACAGTTCACCAATTTCAGAATTGCAGAATTATACAGTCATGATGGAAAACATTTTGGTGCTTTCTTATACAAATAGAAAAACCACTTAATCCACTAATCTCTCTACTCAGCACATACTCCAAAGAAATAAAGAATAAACACAAATAGATATATGAACGCTCATGTTTATTAAAGTACTATCCACAATAACAAAAACATGGAAGCAGCTCAAATGCCCATCTGTAGAGAAAGGGATTAATAAGCTTTGGTACATACCTGCTATAGAATATTATGCATCCCTAAAGAGCAATGATAAAACTTTTTTATCAAGCACAATGTCAAATATCCCATTACATATATGAATTTGGAAAGTATTATACTCAGCAAATTGAATCCATCTCAGAAAGACAAATACTATATGAGCTCACTATTAGACAAAAACCAGAAAAATAGTTTTATATCCAAAGAAGCCGACGTTGAAGGTTATGGGAAGCCGGAGGAAGAGGGGTGAGGAGGGAGCTGGGAGGGAAGGGAGAGGGAACCAAAGGAAGGGCCATGTTCGAGAGGTGGGGGAGAGCTTTCTGGAATACTCAGTGTTCTGCTTTTGAACTGGGTGGTGGTGACCTAGGTATCTACTTCCTGAAAATGAATTAAGCTATACACATGTGTTATATATACTTTTTCCCTATGTATCTTACATTCCACAATGAAAAAATGGAGACCTATCACAGATACACATGGCTAAAAACACACACACACAGATGAAGATCCAGATGGACTTTTAAGTAGAGGAGCTAATAAAGGATTTATTTCTAAGGAAAATAAAGAGCAAATAGAAAAATATAGGAAGGGGAGCAAGGTAAGAGAGCAGGTAAGGCGCTCGTGTGCTGCCGTATTGACTGGGGTATACAGTGGACCTTCGTGGAAAGGTCAGATGAGATATGAGTCCAGAACTCAGGACCAAATTTTGACAGTTTTCCTGGAGCTGTTGCTATTATTGGTTTAAAAATATTTTTTTAAAAGACTGGCTAAGGTGACTTGTCGAAATATTAAAGCTTGCGGATTCTGTGACCAAATGTGCTATTGGATGGTTTGTTTTGCCTGTTTTACAATTTTCATTTTGCATAATTCCAAAAGTTATAGTAAAGAAGATTTTTAAAACCCAAACTCATAGGGCCGGACCCAAGACGAGCTATGCTGACCCCTCCCCAGAAGAATGTAGTACAGAGGACACACTGAAGTTACAGCCCGGGGAGAGATCAGTTCAGAGCACATGGGTACAGACTAAGAGGGAAAGAAAGAGAGCCAGAACCTCATCGTGGCCCACCAAGCCTTGAGGAGACATCCCTGCCGAGAGCAGTCAGTGCACAGAGAACCATAGGCCTGGCCCCACCATGCGATAAGATGTCCCCTCACTGACACACAACGCTACCGCTACCAGGGACAGCGCTGGAAACACTGTGCAGAACGTGTGCTTGTTCTGCCCCCGCCCCCGCCCCCCACGTATATACATACACGCAGTGGGGCAAAACAAGCAGGGAGCGCAGCAGGGCAGCAAGGGGAGCAAAGCAACAAAGTCCCCGAGGAATCCTGAAAATAGACTTCTGACTCCAGAGACGGGTTGGCACCTCATTAGACCTGACTGGAAAACGTTCATAAGGGTCAGCGGACAGACCTGGAACTATTTACGGGCTTGTTTGTTTTGTTTGGCTTCTTTTTTTCCCTCCTTTCCCTCTATGTCTGGCTATATAATATAAGCAGGATAAACAATCTGGAGGAGAAAACAACAACGGGATGAGCCATTCCAGGGGGGAGGCATGGGAGAGGATGGGGTGGGGAGGGGGAGCCAACACACTCAGGGCCAATGGAACAAGAGATCTAAAATTGATGGCGAGGAGGGTGTAGAATGCCGGTTTGATAAAGTGCAATGTATACTGAGAGCTGAATGGAGGGCGAGAATGATAGTGGGACAGGAGGAAGGTGAAAAGTAGAGGAAAGGGGGAGGAAAATCTATTTATAGAGGTATAGGTGTAGGAATGTATATATATAAATATATTAATTTATAATGACGGATAGAGGTCAATGTACATATATTTATATGTTAAGTATTCAGATAGCAGATGGACTATGGGCTTCTATTCAAGTACTCCCTAAACACAGAACACTTTGTTCTAATAACCTGGCACTCTGTGAAGCTCACCTCCCTGAGAGGATCGCTGAAGACAAAATGGGTGCATAAGCAAATGTGGTGAAGAAAGCAGATGGTGCCCTGCTATTAAAAGATCCAGTGTCTGGGATCTTAAAGGCTTGAAGTTAAACAAGCAGCCATCTAGCAGGAAAGCAACAAAGCTCACATGGAAGAAGTACACCAGCCTGTGTGATCATGAGGTGTCAACAGGATCAGGTGTCAGGCATCAAAAGATTCAAAACAAACAATTTTATTGACATGGTGGGGGTGGCATGGAGTGGAGACCCAAAGCCCATCTGTAGACAATTGAACATCCCTCACAGAAGGGTCACAAGGAAGGGACGATTCAACCAGGGTGCAGGATAGCATTGATGAAACACACAGCATTCCTCTGGTTCCTGAATGCTTCCTCCCCATCACTATCATGACCCAGTTCTACCTTACAAATCCGGCTGGACCAGCGTATGTACATGATGCAGATAAGAGCTCTCAACACATGGAATCCAGGACAGATAGATCACTCAGGAACAGTAGGAGTAGCCGTACCATGAGAGTAAGGGGGAGTTGGGGGAGGGGAAAGAGGACTAAAAGGGAAACTGATCACAAGGTTGGATATATAACACGTACCCCCCACCAGGGGAATGACTAATAGAAATGTGGGTGAAGGGAGACGATGGACAGTGTAAGATATGAAATAACAGCAATAATATATAATTGATTAGGGATTCATGAAGGTGAGAGGATTGGGGAGGGAGGGGGAAAAAGATGAGCTGATACCAAGGGCTCAAGTAGAAAGAAAATGTTTTGGAAATGATGGCAACATATGTACAAGTGTACCTAATACAATTGAATGATGACTTGTTTTAAGATCTGTAAGAGTCCCTCAATAAAATGATTAATAACAAAAAAACAAACAAACAAACTCACTGGTATAAAGTTGATGCCAAATCATTATGACTCTATGGGCCAGAGTAGAACTGCCTTGTGAGTTCTCAAGACTGTAATTGTTTACAAGAATAGAAAGCCCTGTCTTTTTTGTAAATCATTTTATTGGGGCTCAAACAACTCTTATCACAATCCATGCATACATCAATTGAGTAAAGCACCCTTATACATTGGTTGCCCTCCTCATTCTCAAAATTTGATTTGTTTCTTAAGTTTCTCTTTCATCTAAAACATATAGAAGGTTGCATCTCTTTTGGGCCTTCCCTTTCAGCTCAGTTAAGGAGCCCTGGTAGCATGTAAAGGGAGCCACTGTACCCAAACCAATTGATTGACATTCAGGCATTGCAGGGCGTAGCATGTGGTACTGAAAAAAGAAGTCCAAGCTTCCCTGAAGGCATTGGTGAAAAGCAAGGCTCAAAGCATTGATGGAATACTAATTGAGATGTCTCCACCAACAAATGAAATACTGGAAGTGCTCACTGGTCTATACCAAGAAATTTGGCCAATGGACTGAAAAGATCTAGATTTGTTTCCATTCCTAAGAAAGGTGATCCAACAGAATACAGAAATTGCCAGACAATATAATTAATATTGCACACAAGTAGAGTTTGCAGAAAATTAACACATGGTTTCAGCAGTACATGGACAGGAAACTGCCAATATTCAAGATTCAAAAGGAGATTCAGAAAGATGAATATCATTGCTGGTGTCAGATGGATCTTGGCTAAAAGCAATGAATTCTAGACAAATGTTTGTGTTATTGATTATGCAAAGGCATTAAACTATGTGACAACATCATGAAGAATTGGAATTCCAGAACATTTCATTGTGCTCATATGGAACTGATCATAGAACAAATCAGTTATTCAAATAGAACAAGGGAACTCCATATGGCTTAAAATTAGGAGAAGTGTGTATCCTCTCCCTATAGTTATTCAGTCTGTGTGCTGAGCAAATCATGAGTGTTTGGGCCGGGTCTGGACCAAGGCAGCCCCTTGTACCAGCTTCTCAAGAAGACAAATGGCCTGGCTGAACGTCAGAGCACCTGCCTCCAGCATTTCACAAAGTTTACCTCCCGGGCAGGACACAGCCCCCTCTCGCTGGCGTTCCAGGAAGCAAGTTAGCTGAGAACAAACTGATTTACTGACAGGTCATCCTACACCCTTCTTGCCATTGATTTTAGATCACTTGTTGTTCCCCTCTCCATGGTATTGTTGACACCGCACTTCCTTTCCCCTGCCTCCCCCTCGCATGTCCCCCGGAACTGTCGGTCCTGTTGTTTTCTGCTCCAGATTGTTTATCCTGCCTATCTTATCTAGATAGACCACCAGAGACAATAGTAAGCACAAAAACAAGACAAAGCAAAACAAAACCACAAAAGAAAACAAATGAACCAAAACAACAATAACAAAAAAACTAACGACCAAAAAAGAAAAGCCCATAAATAGTTCCAGGTCAGTTTAGGAGTGTTTTCCAGAGGAGTCCGATGGGCTGCCATGCCCTGCCCCTGCAGTCTATTTTTGGTATTCCCCGAGGGCTTCACTGCTTGCTCCCCTGGCCCTCTGTTACACGCACGCCCTTAGTGCTTCACCCCTTGTGATGGGGTCAAATCAGGCACAATTCTCGCAAAGTGTCTCCAGTGTTATGGGTCAGTGAGGAAGGTCATGTTTGTGTCTCATGGTGAAGCTGGCCCTGTGGTTCTTCTGTGCATTGACTGCTCTGAGCAGGAATATCATCCTTGAGGCTTGGTAATAGTCTGTGTTCTTATAAAATACATTTAATCTGTTTATTTTATTTCTTCCCAAGCGATTTTATTAGGAGCTAACCCAGATTTCATACTACTCCACAGTTCAATCGCATCAAGTCGTATTGTACAGTGGCTACCACAATCAGTTTTCCTTCATCCTTTCTCTCACTGGATCTCAGTCATTTGAAGGGTAAAGAGGTGCTTAGCAAGTCAAGTCAGCTTCTGCCTTCCTGTGGCGAATGAATTTCTGTATGTGGCTTTTTGTCCTGGTTCTTTGGAAAAACAACATGAGTAATTTCCCCTTAGAGGAGTTAATTTTGATCTCACATTCTGTCCCGGAGGTTGCTTTTGACCACATTGACATTTCCTGATTCAACTGTAAGCAAATTGGTGGTTTGATGCTGTTTGTCTAGAGCCCAGGACTGTCGCTTGCCCTGGGACTGGTGAATATACTTCAGTCTATGCAAATGAGGTGACTACAAACGACATGAGGAAATTGGTCAGTGTACGGCCTTGCTGTGAAGTCCATGCCTTGAAACTCATGAGAAGCTTGCCTGTAAATGCAGTCAGCTCTACAGAGGTCACAGAAAAGTGGGGTGGGGGGAGGGAAGCAGAAAAGGCAAGAGAACAAGAGAGAAAAAGCAGAGAGAGAGGACACGGGGAAATCCTTAGAGTTGGAACATGAGTCAAGGGTTACAGCTGCAGACAGCAACCGACCATGAAGGGGTCCGGTGGCAGAACCCGTGATGACAGCAGAAGCCTGTTGCTAGGAACGGAGCTGAGGAGGCTGAATGAAGTTACACTAGCTGTGAGCTGGGTCAGTTCGCAGTGGCGAGTTCAAGGCTGATGGCAGAGAGACCTCCATGGCCGAGACGCATTCTCTGTGGCACAGAGTGGGTCTGACGGGTCTGCTTACTTGCAAGGCCAAGAGGCATCCAGAACGCTGTTGTGCACGGACATAGGGAGGAATGTGCTCTGTACTTCTGAGTTTCTTTCCAAACGTTGCCTGCATACTTCCTGATCGTGATCCCTCCTGTCGCAGTCGATTGATCCAGATCCCAAGTTGTACCTTGTTATTTCCCTACCAACCGACTTAACTTTAAGCAGTGTGTGAGTTGTGAGAGATGTTGCAATGGATTGTTTAGCCCAGCAGAGAACCAGAGAGTGCTGGGGGGCGGTGGGGGGGAGGATGGCTGCTGTCAAAATTGGTAGGAAGTTGGGAACGCGGAGGTGTGTCTGACTGCCACCTCTTGTGAAATCAACTTTGTGCTGATTTCAATTCTTGCTCTTCTTCTCGAAGCTGGAAGACTTCGGGTCACACTAGAACTTTACACCTCTCCACCCCATTCTGCACACTGGCCGGAGACTCTATCCAGACAAGATAATGCGAGGGCACCTTGTCCTAGCAGCTCAGCTCAGTTCATATGTTTGTTGTTAAGGATTGCGTGTACATCTAAGCCCTGCCCTACTGGAATACAGTTTCTTGGGGAGCTAGCTATAGAATGAGGATAAGAACACAGAACCCCACGTCCCTGTTCTTTTGACAGGGCCTGGCACTCAGTCCAGCAGGAGTCTGACCACTAGAAGTATTATCTACTGGCTTATTGCCCTAGAAACCTTATCCATCAAATTCCAGTGCCAGGATTGAAGTCCCCTTTCCTTTCTTTACATAACTTTTACATTTATGGTTCCTGTTAATTTTTTTATTCCACACTGACTAATGATCATTTAGAACACTGGTTCTCAACCTGTGGGTCGTGACTTCTTTGGGGGTCGAATGACCCTTTCACAGGGGTCACCCTATTCATAACAGTAGCAAATGACAGTTATGAAGTAGCAACAAAAATAATTTTATGATTGGGGGTCACCACCCATGAGGAACTGTATTAAAGGATCACGGCCTCAGGAAGGTCGAGAACCGCTGATTTAGAAGAACCTGTGGCATCCCCTAAAACCTTAATGGAAACATTTCCATTGGTAATCTTGTGAACTTTTCTCTGGGAAAATATTCCGTGCTATCATTAGGCTGTTAAAAGGGTCACTGCCTACAAAGTTAAGAGTCATTGGTTTAGATCATGCTGTCCAATAGTACTTCCCAACATAATAAAAAGGTTCTATGTCTGTATTGTCCAATATAGCCACCACAAGCTACACATGCCAATGAAGCACTTAAAGAGATTCACGAACTGAATTTTTATTTCATCTAATTTTAATTCAATTGAATTTCAATTTAAATAGTCATATGTAAATAGTGACTACCACATAAGACAGTACAGGCCCCAATAAATATACCTTAGATAAAAAGACTAACATAAAGTAAAATTCGAAAGATAGAAAAAAATGTATCATGTTAATGGTAGTAAAAAGAAAGCAGGAGTAACAATATTAATTTATAAGAAAATATACATCAAAGTAAAAAACTTAAGGAGAGACAATAAAGTTATTGTAGAATCATGAAAATTTCAATTGAACAACAAATCATAACTGTAATTAGTGTATATGTACCAAATGAAAGATGTTCAAAACACATTAGTCAAAGTCTTATAAACAATGAAGGGACAAATAGGCCATAATAGAGCAACACCAGGAGAATTCAACACTTCCCTTTGGGGCAAAGATTGATCAACTAGAAAGTAAATCAACAGAGATATGGAGGAACTACACAAGCACTCAACTTGATCTCTTAGACATATGCAGGACACTGCACTCAGCAAAAGCACATTTTACATTCTTTTCTAGTGCGCTTAGCACCTACTCCAGACAGATCACATCTTAGGCCATAAAGCAAGTATCAATAAATTCAAAACCACTGAGATACTACGAACCATTTTTTCAGATCACAATGCTCTAAAATTATAAATCAACCATAGGACGGTCAACCCCCAAAGTCAAATAAATGGAAATTAAGCAACAATATACTTTAAAACCACAAGGTAACTTAAGAAAAAAAAATAACACAATTTTAAAATTCCTTGAAAAAATAACAAAAATATATCAAAATCTCTGGGACCTGGCCAAAGCAATATTCAGAGGACAGTTTATAGCAGTAACTGCACACATCAAACAGGAAGCAATAAAATAGACACCTGTGATAGGTTTATTGGCCAATAGGAACATGTAGGCGGATTTAATCAGGTTGCAGCTTGATTGGAGGACAAGCGAAATAAATAAAGACAGCGGCATTCCATCCCCCTCTTGCTCTCTGGTGATCTGACTGGTGTGCCCCTGTTTAAGCTAGTCCTCTGCCTCAAGTTGTGTGCTACACTACTGTGGGCCAAGCCAACCAGTGGTTCCTGTTGCTAGAGCTTGAGGCTCCTTGGAGACCTGCTTCACCAACCTGGTTTCTACTTGAAATGGGTGCCGTAACAGCAGACCCAGTTCAGCCAAAAACATAATTGTGTTTCAACAAATTTGAAAATCTAGAAGAAATGGATAAATTTCTAGAAATGAATCATCTAACTACATTACCATGGACTGATGTAGAAAATCTCAACAAGCCTATAACATGAGAAGAGATGGATCTAGTAAAAACAAACAAGCTCCCAACATCAAGAAGTCTGTGACTAGATGGTTTTACTGGGGAATTCTCCCAAGCATGTAGAGAAGAGTTAGTACCAATCCTACAAGAACTATTTCACAATATATAAATGGACAACATACTACTAAACTCATCTTACGGAGCAACTCTAACCCTGATACCTAAGCCAGGTAAAAACATCACCAGAAAGAATTGAAAACGATAGACCAATATCTCTGATTAATATAGATGCTCAAATTGCCAACAAAATCTAGCTAACAGGATTCAACAAAGCATTAAAAACAATACATTATTAGGGGGAGGGAAAAAAGGAAAATGAGCTGATTCCAGGAACCCAAGTGGAAAGCAAATTTTGAGAATGATGAGGGCAACGAATGTATAAGGGTGCTTTACTCAATTGATGTATGTATGGATTGTGATAAGAGTTGTATGAGCCCTAATAAAATGATTTATTTAAAAAAATACCTCATGACCATGTGGGATTCAAACCAGATATACAAAGATTGATTTAAGATTAGAAAAACAACCAATGCAACCCACCACTTAAAATAAAGGAGAACAATATGATTATATCAATCAGTGTAGAAAAGGCTTTTGATAAAATTCAATATCCATTCTTGAGAAGAGCACTTAATAAAAAGGAATAGAAAGGAAATTCCTCAATATGATAAAAGCTATATATGTGAAACCAATGGCTAGTTTCTTATTTAATAGAGAGAAGTTGAAAACATTCCCCCTTTCAATGGGAACCAGACAGCGTTACCCTTTATCACGACTTTTATTTAATATAGTCCTGGAAGACTTAACTAGAGATATTAGACATCAAAGACTATTAAAAGCATCCACATTGGCATAGAAGAAACAAAACTCTTTTTATTTGCAGATGATATAATTATATATATATATATGACCTCAAAGATTAAATTAAAAATCGCTGTAACTAATTGAACATTTTGCAGTGTGGCAGGCTATAAGATGAACACGCAGGACGCAAGTGGATTCTTGTATATTAAAGAAGATGATACTTAAGGAAATAATAAGAACAATACCATTTATACTAACTACCTAAAATATAAAATAGCTAGGAATACGTACTGCCAGAGAAACAAAAAACTTATACAAAGAAAGCTATAAAACACTTCTATAAGAAACCAAAAGAGGAACAATGTCCCATGCTCTTGTATAAGAAAGCTCAATGTAGTGAAAATATCAATAGGACCAAAACTATAAATTCAGTGCAATTCAATCCAAATCCCAGCATAATTCTTAAAAAAACAAAAACCTAGCTATCAACCTTACGTGGAAAGGAAAGAAACCCAGGATAAACAAAATCTTAAAAAACAAAATAGACCTTTCTCTCCCGACTTTAAAACCTATTATCTAGTCCCAGTAATTAAAACAGCTTGGTACCGGTACACGACAGACGTGAAGACCAATGGATTAGAAATGTCTACAGACACCTGGTCTTGGATAAAAGACTAAAATACATTAAATGGGGAAAAGAGCTTTTTCTTGCTGGAAAAATCGGGTCTCCACCTCCAAAGAATTGAAACGACTCATATTTCACACCATGTACAAAAATGAATCCAAGATGGATTAAATACCTAAGTATACACCATAAAACGATAAAGACCATCAATGAAAAAAATAGAGACAAACTTAAAGGCCCTAATACAAGGCATAAACAAATGACTGAACATAATGAAAAATAGTCCTAGAGGAAAAATAAAGGACTGGAGCCTTCTAATATGTGATATTTGTGCACATCAAAAGACTTCCTCACAAAAATAAAAGACTTCATCAAAAAAGTTAAAAGAGAACTCATAAATTGGGAAAAAATATTTACCAATGATATATCAGAGCTAATTTTAAAAAATCTATAGAAAACGACAACACTTTAATAATAAAAATAAAAACAACCCAATTTTAAAAGTGGGCACACGACATGAGTAGACAATTTTCTAAAGATGACATCTAGGCGACCAACAAGCATATGAAGAAATGAGAATTCATTAGCAATATGAAAAATACAAATTAAAACAACAATGAGATGCCACCTCACACTGATGCTCTTAGCAAAACCTAAAAAAAAAATGGAAACGAATAAATGCTGGAGAAGCTGTGGAGAGATTAGAACATTGATACATTGCTGGTGAGATTGTTGATTGTACAACCACTGTGGTAATCAGTATGGCCCTTCCTTAAAAAAATGGAAATACAAATATATTATGATCATGCGATCTCTCTACTTTGTATATATCCTAAAGAAAAAAAGACCAAAATAGGAACAGACATGTGCTCACCTATGTTTATTGCAGGAATGTCTATAGTGCCAAAAAGATGGAGACAATAAAAAATTTAGACTATCGAGGAATGGGTAAACAAATGCTAGTACATTCATATACGGGAATATGATGCAATATTATGTCCATTCTAAAGAAAGGCAAACAATGAGGATTTGGAAATTGTCAAACAACGTGATAACCATAGGAAATATTTTAAAATTTACCTCTCATAATTAATCTGGTTGTCAGTTTACTAAATAACTGATTCTGGTCAGCTTGAGATACTGGCGGCGTTAGGGCTGCCAACTAGCTTACATAGCACTGTTTAAAGACGATTGATGATGCAACATAGCTACAAACATGCAATTGATGTATGGGTTGTTACAAGAGCTGTAAGAGCCCCCAATAAAATGATCTTAAAAATAAATAAAAACAATTTTAAAAAACCAAAAACGAGTGTGTTAAACATTTTACTATATGGACAAAATAGGAGAACATTATGCTTAGCAAAGTTAGTCAATCTCATAAATATAAAGATTTTATGACACCATTACTATAAAGGAAAATAAAGCAAAGGAAAGGGTAAAACTTTAAAGGGACCGGGTGGGGGTAGGGAGAGGAACAAGGCAGGAAACTGGAAGGAAGAAGGGGTGGGGGGGACAACGAATAACCACACCTATCGGGGTTTTGTGGGATTCTGTTTCTGATTTGATGAACTAGACTGTGTAGCTACAGAGAATGTTTTCCTTTGAAATTATTATATTCCACAAACAAAAGGGAAAATATTTAAGATAAAAACAATAAATAACAGTTGGGTCACAGCCTTAAAAAAGCTCCTGAGATGTCGGTCAGTGTAAGACATGACAAAATAATGATAACTTATAAATTATCAAGGGTTCATGAGGTGGGGAGGGAGGGTAAATGGGGAGCTGATACCAAGGGCTCAAGTAGAAAGCAAATGTTTTGAGAATGATGAGGGAAACAAATGTACAAATGTGCTTGACACAGTGGATGGATTGTGATAAGAGTTGTACAAGCCCCCAGTAAGATGATTTTAAAAAGAAAAAAAAAAGCGCTCCCCATTCCTTCTCTATCAGATCTAAACAGTGGTCTGAGCGGCTGTAAAAGGAGGACAGAGTGGGTGAAGGGAGATGTCGGACAGGGAAAGATGTGACAAAATAATAATTTATAAATTATCAAGGGTTCATGAGGGAGGGGGAGCGGGGAAGGAGGGGATAAAATGAGGAGCTGATGCCAGGGGCTTAAGTGGAGAGCAAATGTTTTGAGAATGATGAGGGCAATGAATGTACAAATGTGCTTTATATAATTGATGTATGTATGGATTGTGATAAGAGTTGTATGAGCCCCTAATAAAATGATTTAAAAAAAAGGAGGACCGGTAAAACTGAAGTGGACTTGGATCCTTTAGCGAGCTTATTTTAAAATAAATAAATAAATAAAATGACAAGACCTACAGAATCACTGAAATAGGTAATCAGAAAGTCAGGACACTGATGTTTGAAGGCTCAGCTGAGATGTCCCATGTTGCCTGAAATCTTCACATATTCCTCCTCCTCTCCCAGGAGTTCATTATCAAGGTCACGTTCACCAATGCATCCATGCATGCGCTGAGAAACTTGGAGTGGGGCAATGAGAGAGAAAAAATAGAAGTCCGACGTTGTGGCTGGGTAGGAGGAACACTGGCTGATGGAGACCCTGGTTCCTGGGCATTACAAGAAGATGGGAGGGAAGTTCTGCGGCTTTAGAGACCTCATTGGGTCCCACATGGATTCCAGAGAGTCTCCGTCTTCAGAGGAAAAGTAATTTCTGTGTACATGATGGGACGTGCAGAGTAAAGTATCTGGACAAGATCTCGATAATCCATTAAATTGTTGACATAAAATGTTTTATTTAAGGGCACCAGACAATCATTATGTGAAACAAACAAACAAACAAAAAGAAACCTGGAAAGTGAAATGAAAGATTGCATTTCTAAGAATAATTATTTTGGTGTCATGCTACCTGGCCTCTTGAGTCAGTGCTGGAAAGGGGAACAGACATCTTAATGGAACAGAAAAAATCCCACAAACCTCAGGGGCTTGAGCTAACAAGGGCTTTTACGTACCTGTGAATATGAAGCTGAACTCAGCACTGTATTTGACTGTTGAACATTTGCTAACCTGGACGTTGCATTTGTAAGGACCCAAATCGCGGGCTTCAGAGATGTTGAGGTTAAAAGTCTTGGATTTACCTCGTGCAATTTCAGATTTCAGGTGACGCTCACCCAGATACAAAGAGTAGTTTTGGGGTGTCTCAGACTTTCCCATGATGGAGCAATTCAGAGACACCTGTTGACCCTTTTTCACCATGCATGGTTTCCCAACCAATTTGAGTAGCGGACATTCTGGAAAACAGACAGCAAAGCATAAAGTCCTTGTTAAGACCCTGATAATAACGCAGTGGTCTTCCAGCCACCTTAATGCGTGTTGAGGCGGAAGGGCCACCCCATTCTTGGAGCCCTTCCCTATTTGAAGCTCTGATCAGTATGTGAGTCAGGCTCAGGCGCCTTAAGTGGGTGACGAGTGGGCGGAGAAGCAACTTCCTTTGAGTTTCTCTGTCTTGCCCCCGAGAGCCTGCGTCAAGTGGGTACTCTTTCTCGAGGAGATGGACTGACCCGTGCTGCAACAACAGGCTCTGGCCTAGGAACAGTTGTGAGGACGGCACCGGACTGGGCAGTGGTTCCTTCTGTTCCGCAGAGGGTTCCCTCTGAGTCAGAACCAACTGGGTGGAACCTAACGAGAACATCATTCTGTCTCAGAAATATTAAAGCTCTTCCAGACTGACCAAATATCTCTCTGATGGCTTGTTTTGCCCATTATCTTACAATGTTCACTTTGGGTCATTTCAAACGTCACAGTCAAGAGGAGAGCGTATGAGATAGCATGAAACGATCACCAGTTTCATCATGATCAGCTCGCACTCAATCCTATCTTGTCTGCCTGCTTTTCCAACATTTGAAGAGAATCGCAGATTGCATTTATTTTCATCCGCACATTTCAGCACCACGCAGGAGAAAAGCGGCTCCTGCAGGCGAGAAGGGGCCCGGCTATAAACTGATGTGTGGTTCACAACTAGGCTTGACCATGGACGAATGCATCGGTCAACAACCAGACGAGGCCAGTTTATGGCCTTGACACAGCACGACCAGAACGAGAGTGCCTACCTTCTTTACACACAGATAAAAACACGCATATTGTCCAAATCACAAAAAGAGTCAAGCACACCCACAGACTTGCTATTAGGAGGGACTGCTTTTATTAAAAAAAATTTTTTTAATTGTAGCTTTAGCTATGTACAAAGACCTAGAATTAAAAAACTAAAAAGGAAAAACATGCTTAGCATCTCTTTAACTGAAAGAACTCAAGAAAAAATTCGAACTTTGAGCTGCGATATTGAGCGATTCTATGGGCAAGATTGACTGATGCAGGCAGCATCACAAGACAATGGAAAGAATGCAGAGTCCCGTGCCAAGAAGCACTAGGACATCCCGCCATTGCAGGAGGCAGCACATGATGAAGAGCCACTGGTGCTGATGGAAGAAGTTCACGCTGTACTGAACCAAAATCAAAGTCACTGCCATCAAGTCCATTCTGACTCACGGTGACTGCCGGACAGAGCAGATCTGCCCCTGTAGCTTTCTGAGATGGCAACTCTGAACGGGAGTATAAAGCATTAGCTGTACTGGAAACATTAGTCAAAAATAAGGCTCCAGGAATTGGACTACCAATTGAAATGTTTCAACAAGCTCATGAAGACCGGGAAGTGCCAAGAAATTTGAAAGACGGCTACATGGCCAACTGCCTGAGAGCGTTCTGTATTTGTAGCCGTTCCAAAGAAACGTGACCCAACAGAACGCTCAGATGATGGAACAATACCCCTGATAGCACAGGCAAGTAAAATATTCCTGAAGATCATCCAACAAAGGTTGCAGCAGTACATTGACCGGGAGCTGCCAGAGATTCAGGCCAGATTCAGAAGAGGCTTTGGGACAAGAGTTATCATTGCTGATGCCAGAAAGATATTCAGTAAGGAAACCAAAGAAGAATAGATGAATTTGAATTGTGGTGCTGGGGAAGAATATCGAAAGTACCCAAACTACTGAAAGGACAGACCTATCTGCTTGGGAGACGTATGGCCAGAGTGCTCCTTAGAGGCAAGAATGTCAAGACTTAGTCTTATATGTTTTGGATGTGTTTTCAGGAGAGAGCAGTCTCTGGAGAGGGGCATCCTGTTGGTCAAGTAGCATGGCAGCGAGACAGAGGAAGTTCCTTGAGGAGATGGAGTGACACAGTGGCTGCGACCATGGGCTTGGGCACAGGGACCATTGTGAGGGCAGCGCAGGACCGGGCAGTGTTTCCTTCTGTTGTGCGTAAGGTCGCTGTGGGTCAGAACCGACTTGATGACACCTTCCAACAACCACATGGAAGGTCAGTTAACAACTATTACTTAAATGGATGCACCAATCACTAATGCCAAAGTTGAAGAAATGGAATATTTTTACCAAGTTCTGCCATCTGAAATTGATCCACCCTGTAATCAAGAAGCATTGGTAATTACTGGTGAGTGGAATGCAAAAGTTTTGAACAAAGATAAAGCAGTAATTGGGAAATATGATGGAAAAGACACCTGATATTACATAATAGGCTTTTTCACCAACAACAATCTGTGAATTAGGTATACTTTTTCACAACAGAAGATGACTCTACACGTGGCCCTCCCCAGATGAACTACACAGGAATCGGGTAGACTATCTTGTGGGAGACGATGTTGAAGAAGCTCAGTATCATTTGCATCACAGGCCCAGGTGCCAGTTGTGGAGCAGATGATTCATTGCTCATATCCAACTTTACGTTAAAATTGAAGATCATGAAAACAGTCCATGAGAGCCAAAGCGCACCCTTGAGTATATTCCGCCTAAATCTAGAGACCATCTACGAGCACATTTGACACACACTGCATGCTAATGAGTGAAGACCGGAGGGGTTGTGGAATGACGTGGACTCCACACACGAAGAAAGCAAAGCCAAGCAACAAACTCAGTGTTACACGCGTCCATCCCGACTCCCAGCGGCCCCATACGAAAGGGTAACATTGCCCTCGGAGCGTTCCGAGAATATGACATTTTCCAAGAGGGAGTAGCTTCCTCTTTGTCCCAAAGAAAGCCAGAGGTTACTAAAATGCCAGGAAAGAAAGACAAGACCCAATTGGATCTATGAAGAAACTCTGGCGATTACTCTTGCATGCAAATGGGAGAAATGTTGGAGCAAATTATAGTGAAATATGCAAAGACGCGAGGCTAGAAAGCCCAAAGGAAGAACACGCTGGACACCTCACAAGCTGAAGGAACGCAAGAAAAAAAATCAAGTTTCAAGTGACAATATTGAAGGATTCCATTGGGAAAATAGTGCGCAAGTAACAAAGAATCCAAAGAAATGGAAGGAATATGCAGTCGGCATACCAAAAAGAATTGTGTGATGTTCGACCATGGCAGGAGATAGCATAAAATCCAAGACCAATTGTGTTGGTGGATGAAACCCCAGCTTACACTACAGGCACTGGTAAAACAAGATTCCCCAAAATGACAGAATACCAGCTGAAGTGTTTCAACAAACGAAACACTGGACGCATTCACTCACCTGTGCCAAAAAATCAGTCAGGCCTGGCCAGCTGGCTGGGAGAGAGCCTTGTTCATGCTCATATCAAAGAAGGTGATCCAACACCGTGCAGACATTATCAAATGGCATCGTTTACCCCATGCAACTGAATGTTAGCTTCCACAATGAACTCCTACTGGCAACCAAACAGTGGGCAGTGTTTGGCTCTCTGGCTCATGGGAGTCAGCTCGATGGCACCCAACAATGACACACCTACTACTCTTATGCTAGCCCAACTTCAAGACAAGACCTAGCTTTCTCCTTCTAACCAAATAGCCGCCCCCAAATTCCCTCCGCGTGGAAATGCTAGTTGAAAAGATACGCCAATAATAAACCACGAGGCAAATGTGAATTAAAGCAACATTGGAAAGTCACTTCCATTCACCAGATTGGCACAAATCTACAAGATGATTGGCCACAGGTAGCCATGTCTACAAGGCAATTTTACTTCTAGGATTTTATGACCGACATGAGGTTATATGTGCATAATGACATATAACATATGACCAAAATGCCTGTTTTTAAGAGTAGTTAATGCATGTTCCTTTAAAAGGGGATGGTTAAATGAATTAATGAAATAAAATGTAGTTGTTGAAAGAATAAGCTAAATCTACACGTCCTAACAAAACAAAAAGTCACACGAGAGAGTGTGTTCTAGGACATTGCATGACTGACTGTTCATAGCAGTTGCCTCTGGAAGTGGGAGAGGAGAGAGGTGGTGGGGGCAGGGTAACAGGTCTTCCACATTTTTCCAGGGTAGCAACGTCAAACTTGGGTAACACTGAAAGAAGGCTCACCACCCCCTAGCCATCGTGCTGAGGAGCATTTGGGCCTTCTCACTAACGACTCATACGCGCACTCCCAGATAGGTGCTTGAATGGTGCCCACTTCACAGATGAAACTACATAAGCTTAAAGTGGTCGCACCTGGTACCTCCAGTGACATAGCATAAATGTAGAACCAGGTTGAGGACCAGGGCAGTCTAGCTCTGTGATGAAAAACTACCTCCCAATATGCATTTTTAATGTCGCTTGGGTTATTTCACATTGATTGTGTGTTGGTGTTCTGATTTAAAAAATAGAGAAGGAGACATTTCATTGTAAAAACACTATCAATCTTTTGACTCTGAATCCTGGGGGAAATGCTCCTCCTCTGCTCCCTGAGAGAATTCCATTTTAAACTGTAGGTGACTGAAACAGACAAACAAACAAACATACCCCGCTGGCTGTTTATCTAAAATCAGAGACATATTCATGAAAGGTCATGTTTAAAGTTGACACTGTCACCATTTCGATGAAAACGTTTCTAGTAGGAAGAAGGTAGCTGAAACTTACCATTTGTCTTCCTCTTTGACTCCTTCGGCTTGTCCAGCACAGTGTTTGCAACGGAAAGAGAGACAAGGAACACAAGCAAAGTCCTCTTCCACATGGTGCGTTGGTTTGGAGATTCACGCTGCAAAATGATAGCTGGTTCTTCTCTGTCACCATGGAAGAAGTACCTCCGATCAAGTGACACCACGTTCTCCTCAGTGAATCACTGAAGACGTCAAAGGAGACTGAGCTGCTAGGCAGCGGCGAACCACTAAGAGAACTTCCTTCTTTGAGTGAGCTAAGGAAATTGAGGGGCCTGTGTATGCTTTGCACAATATCGCTGGTTGTTTCCTTTAAGAGTTCTAGAAGAGAGAGAGATGCACTAGATTGTGCTTTCTTTCTTTTTCTTCTTTCAAATTGTACAAAGGCAAAGTAGAATAGCAAAAAATATTTTACGAAAACATAAGATTTATGGAAGCTTCCGGACAAGCCATACAAAATGGTCACAAGCTTTATCTGTGAAGGGCAGCATCTACACTTGGCAGCAAACTCACAATGGTATTCCGAGGGCGGTGTTTGTTTAAGGTTCCCGTTTCGGTTCCAACAATCAAGCTTGCCCACCTACAGCGTCTCAAGACAGTTACGCTTGGCGAGGGGATATGCCAAAGAACAACCGGTTCGCTGCTTTTAACCAACGCAATTAGGTCCCCATAAAAGGGGGGAAGACATGGAAAAATAATAACAATTTCTAAATTATCAAGGGTTCATGAGGGAGGGGGAAAGGAGGGGAAAAATGAGGAGCTGATACTCAGGGCTCAAGTAGAAAGAAAATGTTTTGAGAATGATGATGGCAACAAATGTACAAATGTGCTTGACACAATGGACGCATGGATGGATTGTGATAAGAGCTGTATGAGCCCCCAGTACAATGATTTTTTTAAAGGGGAGGAAAGGAGCCCATGCATTTAAAACTACCTCTCCCACCTCAAAAAATAAAGTGACGAAAAACCCCCACAGCCCTGCACCTGACCCTGACGACTACCTTCATTCACAGTCCTCGACGCAAAGCTGCCTGGAACGGACAGTGAGTTATTTAAAGTATGAAACGGCGCAGAGGTCACTTGGAAGACTACAAGCCAATTGCCTCATCTGCATGGGAAAGTTGGACCATAAATAAGGAAGACTGCAGTAGAATTGATGCGCTTGGGTTACGATGCTGCAAAGAATATTGAAATAACAAGGGGCTGTCCATGGAACTGGTGGGTTTGAACCATTGACTGTGTGGCTAACAACTCGGTGTACAACCCACTGCACCACTAGGGCTCCTGAGGGGAAAACGAAACACAGATTTAATCTCTGCGGATGCCCCTCAGTGCCAGCGTTTCTGCAAAAGAGAACTTTGAGGTTGGCATCAGGGACGGATGTAGGGCGTTTCCATCACCGGCTCGTCCACCCTTGCCAGTAGAGGGCAGGTTGGGTCCTGGCGAACCGGGGTGCCTGGGAGGACTGGGCCTTTCAACAAAAGTCTGGATCACTTCTGTACTTGAAACCTACCTCTGGCCGGGGTTGGGAGCTGGCAGATGAGACCAGGGGAAGTGCAACTCACAGCTGTTAGCAATATTGATGGGCGGTGCCAGTTAGCAATATTGATGGGCGGTGCCAGTTAGCAATATTGATGGGCGGTGCCAGTCAGACCCAGGAAAGGGAAGTTATTTGTGTAAAGTTGCACAATACATCAGAAGTAAAGTCTCAGGTCAACAAGATACAAATTTATCCGTGTTTTCTTTACCCCTCTGGACCAAAATCATGCGAATGCACATTGTTGTGGCCCACATAGATGTAATATAATTATATGAAATTACACTTCGTGTAATTCATTTCCTTATATCGACAAGACTAATGGCAATCACTAGTAATCACATCAGTAAAGGCAACAATGAGTCCTTTCTCGTGTGTTAAGTGCTTATGCTGGTGAGGTCATTTTATCTTTACAAAACCTCTGTCGTGGGCAGAGATTGGGCAATCAGCAGAGTAACAGAAATAAATATTAAACTCAGCGTGCGACTCAGAAACGCAATACCTTCTTCTTCATCTCTACATAAACTAGGCTGCATCGCAAAACTCTTACCGAGTGATACAAGCGTGCATGCAAATTGTTCGTAGACTAGTTCTAATAAGTATTAGTCTAATAAGACTAATTCTAATAATAAAGTTTGGTTGAGGGGGTCGAGCGGTCTTTGGGTAGTACTCACTGATGATGCGCTTTGGAAATCTGCCTTAAACGAAGCCAGTGAATTCCCTGGAATTGGTGGTCACTGGGTGATGTGTAGACTTCACAGAGAGCTTCTCTTCATGCCAATGACATTGTTCATGGTATGAAATTCTCAGCCCCTCTGATAATGATAACAATTTAGAAATGGTAAGCTATTCCAGCTCCATATTGCTATTTGAAATAGTCACATTTCAAATATATTTATTATCTAATATTTCTCAGACACAAAAATCATTGATTTAGAATGCCATCTCGAAGATGTTGGTGTGTTTATCTTTTACCCAGAGCTTTTCAAACACCATTTGGTCAAGTGTCAGGATTCAATAAATTGAAATCACTTACAAAACAGTTTTTCTACTTTTGTGTTCCATCAGAACTGCATGTTCATATACTTGATTTAATAATCTAATATGTTCTCTTGAGAGAGATTAGTTATGTACGAGTGGCAAATCTTATTTCTTCATTTTGTTTTACTTTTGACTTCTATGTCATCCATCAAATATTCTCATAAATCTGAAAGTATTGACATCTCTGATTGAATAGTACTAAAGATAAAGCTTTGAAAATTTTTTATTTCCCAAATACTTCACCATTTTTCAATGCTCAATTCAGCTTTCAGCTATTTGAAAAACTCCTGCTTCACGAGTTCATCAGGGTCCAATAAAAACTCAAAACCTCACTTACTGTCAGCGAGTTGGTTCCAACTCATAGGAATCCTTTAAGACAGGGCAGAACTGCCCCTGTGGGTTTCCAAGACTGTAACTCTCCAGAAAGCCTCCTCTTTCTACCATGGAGCGGCTGGTGGCTTCTAACTGTCCACCTTGCGGTTAGTAGCCAATGAGTAACTCACTACCCCACCAGAGCTACTATTAGGAGCCAATAGCCTCGCCGTTATCAATATTGATTCACAAGTCTTGAGATGTGTGATGACTGGAGTGTAAGAAGGAAGAGACTGTTTGAAACTGAAGCAATGATACAATGATGTGAATGAACTATGGAACGAGACATCTGTATTAGTTACCAGTAAAATGGTAAAAACAAACATGGGAAAAACCAACAAATCATATTATAGAGGAATAAACGAACTGGTATATTCATATACAATGGAATATTACGCATCAATAAAAAGGAATGGCAACTCTCTAAAACACAACAAAATATGGACAAAATTAGAGAACAAAATGCTTAACGATGCTTAACAAAACTAGTCAAAAGATAAATATTTAATAATGCCATTGTTATAAGAAAAAACCAGAAAATAAATGTGGCTTATATAGCAAAAGACAAAACTTTTCCTTCTTAAACTCCTTGACATCAGTTCCCTTTTACCCACCGCCCCTCTTCATGTTTTTGCTATTATGGAAATTTCTGCAGTCGACATAGCGTTCATGTTGTATCCTTTGTTCCTTAGGGTATAAAAGCAGTAGAGTTATTGCTGGATCATAGGGGTTATAAAATTATTATTTGTATTTATTTTTATTAAAAGAGCATTTTGTTGGGGGCTCTCCCAACTTTTATGACAATCAATACATCAATTGTATCAAGCCTATTTGTACATATGTTGTCACATTCTTTTCCAGACAGTTAGTTTCTATTGAGCCCTTGGTATCAGCTCCTCTTTTTTTCCCTCCCTCCCCTTGATAAATTCTAAATTATGATTATTGTCATGTCTTGCACCGACCGCTGTCTCCCTTCCCCCATGGTTTCTGTTGTTCCTCCCCCGAGGCTGTGTGTGTGTGGTTGTGTGCTGATCACTGAGATGGGTTTCCCCTCATTTGTGTTTGTGTAAGGAAGTACCATCTGCAGGCTCAGTAGCAATGTAAAAAGGTTCCATTCTCTCCACATCCTTTCTGGCATTTGTTCCAAGTGTTACTGTGAGGTGCAAGCTTGTTTTCGTTTGTATTTCTCTTATTGCTAAGGATTATGAACATTTCTTCATATGGTTGTTGGCTCCCTGAATGTTTTCTTTGATAAATTTTCTCTTTCTGTCTTGTGCCCATTTTTTGATTGAGCTGTTTGTATTTGTCTTGTTAAACTGTTGTGGTTTTCTGCACATTTGGAGATTAACCCCCTTTCATCTGATGTTTTATTACTGATTATTTCTTCCCAATCTGTGGGTTCCCCGATGACACATTGATGAAGTCTTTTGATATGCATAAATGTCATATTTTTAGTAGGACCCAGTTTCTTCTTCTTTTTTTTTTTTTTACATTTTATTAGGGGTTCATACAACTCTTATCACAATCCATACATATACATACATCGATTGTATAAAGCACATCCGTACATTCTTTGCCCTAAACATTTTCAAAGCATTTGCTCTCCACTTAAGCCCTTTGCATCAGGTCCTCTTTTTTTCCCCCTCCCTCCCTGCTCCCCCTTCCCTCATGAGCCCTTGATAATTTATTGATTGTTATTTTGTCATATCTTGCCCTATCCAGAGTCTCCCTTACCCGCCTTCTCTGTCTCCCAGGTCCCAGTTTCTTACTGTGCCTTCTACATTTGACTGCAGATATTTTTCATTAGGTTGATAGTGTGCTTTGCCTTGTGTTAGGGACTTTAAGTTTGCCCCTATTTTTTCATTGTTGGTCTTTATAATTTGTGGTTTGCATTTAGGTCTCTGACCCATCTTGACTTCATTTTTGTATATGGTGTGAGGTACCGGCACTGCTTCATTCTTTTTTTAAAAACATTTTATTAGGGGCTCATATAACTCTTATCACAATCCTTACATATACATACATCAATTGTATAAAGCACATCTGTACATTCTTTGCCCTAATCATTTTCTTTTCCTTTTCTTTTTTTACATTTTATTAGGGGCTCATACAACTCTTATCACACCCATTCATATACATACATCAATTGTATAAAGCACATCCGCACCTTCCCTGCCCCAATCATTCTCAAAGCATTTGCTCTCCACTTAAGCCCTTTGCATCAGGTCCTCTTTTATTTTCCCCCTCCCTCCTCATTCCCCCCTCCCTCATGTGCCCTTGGTAATTTATACATTGTTATTTTGTCATATCTTGCCCTATCCGGAGTCTCCCTTCCCCCCTTCTCTGCCGTCCATCTACCAGGGAGGAGGTCACATGTGGATCCTTGTAATCAGTTCCCCCTTTCCAACCCACTCACCCTCCACTCTCCCAGCCTCGCCCCTCACACCCTTGATCCTGAATGTATCATCCACCCTGGATTCCCTGTGCCTCCAGCCCCCATATGCACCAGTGTACAACCTCTGCCCTATCCAGCCCTGCAAGGTCGAATTCGGATCATTGTAGTTGGGGGGAGGAAACATCCAGGATCTGGGGGAAAGCTGTGTTCTTCATCGGTACTCCCTCGCACCCTGACTGACCCATCTCCTCTCCTAAACCCCTCTATGAAGGGATCTCCATTGGTCGACACTTGGGCCTTGGGTCTCCACTCTGCACTTCCCCCTTCATTTGATATGATATATATACACATATATACACATACATACACACACTTAAATCTTTTTTTTTTTTTGCATGATGCCTTATATCTGGTCCCTTGGGCACCTCATGATCACACTGGCTGGTGTGCTTCTTCCATGTGGGCTTTTTTGCTTCTGAGCTAGATGGCCGCTTGTTCACCTTCAAGCCTTTAAGACCCCAGACGCTATCTCTTTTGATAGCCGGGCACCATCAGCTTTCTTCACCACATTTGCTTATGCACCCATTTGTCTTCAGCGATCCTATCATGGAGGTGTGCAGTCAATGATATGATTTTTTTGTTCTTTGATGCCTGATAACTGATCCCTTCGGGACTACTTGATCACACAGGCTGGTGTGTTCTTCCATGTGGGCTTTGTTGCTTCTGAGCTAGATGGCCGCTTGTTTATCTTCAAGTCTTTAAGACCCCAGTCACTATCTCTTTTGATAGCTGGGCACCATCAGCTTTCTTTACCACATTTACTTGTTCACCCACTTTGGCTTCAGCAGTTGTGTCGGGAGAGTGAGCATCATAGAATTCCAATTTAATAAAAGAAAGTATTCATGCATTGAGGGAGTGTTTGAGTAGAGGCCCAAGGTCCTTCCGCCACCTTAATACTTAACCTATAAATATAGACACATAGATCTATTTCCCCATCCTCATATATATATTTGCATGTACATGTCTTTGTCTAGACCTCCATAAATGCCCTTTGACTCCTAGCTCTTTTCTCCATTTCCCTTGACTTTCCTCCTGCCCTACTACCATGCTTCGTCCCCACCTGGGCTACAGCTTATACCTCTTCTCTACGCAACCTTACCCTTGATCATTCCCCACCAGGCCTGCCACTCCCCCCTCTCTACCATTTTGGGTCCCATGTTGTTCCCTTGTCCCTGTGTTTGTTGACACCCCTTCCTTACCCCCTTACCCCACCCCCACCCCAAATCCCCCCCGGAACTGTCGGTCCCATTGTTTTTCCTCCAGATAGTTCATCCAGCCTGTCCTATTCAGACAGACCTGTGGAGACACTAACATGCACGAAAACAAGACAGGGGAAAACAAAGCAACAGTATACAACCAGACAACAAAACAACAAAAATAAACCACTGACAAAGAACAAAACAAAACACTTCACAAAAGAAAAGCTTGTAGTTAGTTCAGGGATTGTTTGCTTGCCCTTAGGAGCGTTTTCCAGTCCAGTCTGTTGGGGCACCATGTCCTGGCCCCAAAGTCCACTTTCAGCATTCCCTGGGGACCTTGCCACTCCATTCCCTTGCTGTTCCGCTGCACTCCCCCAGTGCTCTGCCTAGGTGTTGCGGGACCAGGTCAGGTGCAATTCCCACACAATGTCTCCGGTGCTGTCCCCTGTATTGCCCTTAGTCACGGAGGGGTATCATGACTCATAGTGGGGCCAGCCATGCTGTTCTCTCTGTGGACTGGCTGCTCTACTCAGGAACATCATCCTCACGGCCTGGTGGGCCAGGCTGTGCTCCACTCTCTCCTCCTGCCCCTTCATCTGCTCCCGTGTGCTCTGATCAGATATGTCCATCTCCCAGAGCTGCAGAGTCAATGTCGTCCTTTGGAACAAATTCTTTTCGGGGGAGGGGCAGGAATCCACTTAATTTATGGTGCTGGGGCCAGCCTCCCAGACCTCTCCACTGCTTCCCTACTCCACCCAGGATATTGCATTCACACCTTGCGGCACTGGGTTGAAGTCTGGTCCCACTACTGCTTCATTCTTTTGCCACGAAGATCCAGTTTTTCCAGCACCGTTTGCTGAAAAGGCGTTTCTTCCCCATCCGTGTGTCTTAGCCCTTTATCAGAGACTAGGTGTGGATCTCTCCTGGGTTGTATTTCTGGGTTCTCAATTCTAATCCCTTGGTCTTCATATCTATCATTGTGCCCGTGCCAGGCTCATTTGGTTACTTTGGCTTTATAATAGGTTTTAAAATCTGGGAGTGAACGTCTTCCTGCTTACTTTTCATTTTTTATAGTACTTTATTTATTCTTTACTTCCTTGTTCATATAAAGTTAGGGATTTGTTTACCCATTTCTTGGAAGAATCGTGGGATTTGGATCAGAATTGCATTGAGTTTTTAAAGTATTTTTGGTAATATTGGCATTTTCACAATGTTTAGTCCATGTATCCATGAAGATGACAGCTTGTTCCCTCTGTGTAAGTTTCTTGTAGGAGTGTTTTGTAGTTTTCCTTGTATTAGTCTCATTTCTCTGGTAAGATTTATTCCTAGTTTGTTTTTGTGTCATTATTTTCAATGGCATTGTTCTTTTAGTATCTATTGCAATATCATCATCTTTAATATACAAGAATCCAACTGATTTCTGTACATTGGTCTTTTTTTTATACATTGGTCTTATAACCTGCTACACTGCCAAAATCTTCCATTAGTTTGAGCAATTATTAAACTGAATGTTTGGGGGTTTCTATGTATAGGATTCTGTCATCTGCAAATTAAGAGATTTCTTTTTCTTCTGTGCCTGATGGATATATTTAAAGTCTTATTGTTCTAGCTAACTTTAAGACTATATTAAATAGAAGTGGTGAAAAGGGCACCCTTATCCAGTTCCTGTTTGAAGAGCAATGTTTTCCTTCTTTGTCCCGTGAGTCAGACCCACAGGACCCTGCTAGGGCAGTGGGTGCTCGCTGGGCTGGGATCCAAATGGTCAGCAGTTCCAAACCAGAAGCAGCTCTTGCAGGAGAAAGAAGGCTTTTTCTGCTTCTTCTTTTTTACTTCATTTTTTTAAAGATCCTCTTATTGGGGACTCTTACAGCAATTAACACAATCCCTACATCGATTGTATCAAGCATATTTGTACATAGGTTGCCATCATTATTTTCTAAACATTTACTTTTCATTTTAGCCCTTGGTATTAGCTCCTCTTTTTTCCCTCCCTCCTTTGTCCTACCCTCCTGACCCCTTGAATAATTATAAATTATTATTTTCATATCTTACACCGACCACTGTCTCCCTTCCCCCATGGTTTCTGTTGTTCCTCTCCCTAGGGGTGGTGGTGGTGCTTATGTGTCAATCATCATGATCTGTTCCCCCTTCTGCCTTTCCCCTGCCCTACTGGTATCCCTACTCCCATTTCTGTTCCCAAGGGGGTTATCTGTCCTGGATTCTGTGTATCGTGAGCTCTTATCTGTACCTGTGCACATGCTCCGGTCTAGCCCGAAGTGAAAGGCAGGACTGGGGTCATGATAATGGCGGGGGACTAGGGGGTGGAGGGGAGAGTGAGGAAGCCTCAAGGAACCAGAGGAATATTGTGTTTCATGGGAACCATACTGAACCCTCAATGACTCATCCCTTCCTTGTACCCTTCTGTGAGGGGATGTTCCATTGTCTACAGATGGGTTGGGTCTCTGTTTGTTTTTAGTCTTTTGATGCCTATTACCTGACCTCGTGATCACACAGGCCGGTGTGTGCTTCTTCCATGTGGGCTTTGTTGCTTCTGAGCTGGATGGCTGCTTGTTTACCTTCAAGCCTTTAAGACCCCAGACACTATCTCTTTTGATAGCCAGGCACATCAGCTTTCTTCACCACATTTTCTTATTCACCCGCTTTGTCTTCAGCGGTTGTATTGGGAAGGTGAGTATCGTAGAATGCCAATTTAATAGAAGAAAGTATTCTTGCATTGAGGATGTACATGAGTGGAGGCCCAATGTCCTTCTGCTACCTTAATACTAAACCTATAAATATATGCACATAGATCTATTTCCCTATCCTCGTATATAAATATATTTGCATATGTACATTCCTTTATCTAGACCTCTATAAATGACCTTTGCCTCCTAGCTCTTTCCTCTATTTCCTTTGACTTTCCTCCTGTCCCACTACCATGCTCAGTCCCCACCAGGGTTTTAGCAATTCCTCTTGGTTACATTACCCTGATCATGCCCTACCAGACCTCCTACACTGTCCTCACCACCGATTTGGATCACTTGTTATTCCCTTGTCCCTGGGTTTGTTTACACCACTACCTTTCCCCACACCTCTTCCTCTCCCATGTCCCAAGGAACTGTCAGTCCGTTGTTTTCACCTCCAGATTGTTCATTCAGCCTATCTTATTTAGACAGACCTGCGGAGATAGTAACATTCACAAAAACAAGACAGAACAAAACCATTTGTTACATCTTCTGCCATTGCCTTTTGTTTTTAACCATTTTTTCATTGAGGTCATTGGGGCTGATGGCTGTTTGCATTGCATTGTTTTAGATGAGCCAGGTGCCATTTTCCAGGGAGTCAAAGAGCACTGACTCTCTCTGGGAGACTTGTAGGAATGCTTCTTCAAACTGCCTACAGCTTATTTCACTATGGAATTAACCTACCACTTTATCCTCCTGTGGTTTTGTTAGGTAGCTTAGCTTAGGGAATTGGGAGGTCCATTTACACATGCCCAGGAGAGCCAGCAAAGGACAAAGCTGGATTTTCCCCGCCTGTGGGCCCAGATGGGCGTTACACCTGGAGCAGCCCACCTGGGCCAGGTGACTGCAATTCAGCCAATGGGATTGACCTGGGGTGTTCACCATGCCTCCCCCGGGAACCTTTGAAAAGGCAGGGACCGAGAGGGAGAGGCGCTTGGCTTGCTTGGACGGTCTGGTCATCTTCTTTGGAGTAGAGAGATCCTTGCGTGACCTGGGGCAGTCTCTGCCAGGCCGCATGGTCAAAGGAATCCTATGGGTGCCGCATAAAACCTGAAGCTTCTTTTTTATTAACTCTCATTAAATTCACTTGGATCACGAGCCCGGCTTCGGCGTGAAATCTTTCTCGCACAGAGCCAAGGACCGAGGCTGAAATCTAGTCCCGGAGAGAGAGAGACCCAACAGTTTCCCTCTCAGGGAGTGCCCCAGAAGGCTGGTGGGTTGCCTGCTTTGGTGTTACGAAGTTTGGGCAGAGGTTCACGCAGCAGCTTGAAATGTTGACTAATGATGGCCGAGCTGCCTTAGGTCCCCAGGCACGCAGGCAGGAATTCTCTGGAAAAGAAGTTGGGCAGAGTATCCCCTGATGGAGGTCAGCAGGGCTTTCCAAGCCTGGGGCTAACTACACAGGGTGGAGCTCACCTAGCTGGGTGTGGCACAGGTATAAATGCCCGAGGCTAAAGGGAGTGATCTGGAGGTGAGCAATGGATTGTGAGAGAACAGGAAAGAGACAAAGAGGAGAAGAAAAAAAAAAGTAAGATGCTTAGACTTTTGTGGGGAGGGGGGATATAGAGAAGAGAGGGAGACAAAAGCAACAGTGTAGCTGAGTCCTGATCCCCTGCCCATGGAGCTGCAAGGGTTTAGTCCCTGCCCCTAAGCAGCTGCAGCAAGCTGTGGCTGCATTGAGAAAA
The DNA here is from genome assembly GCF_050624435.1 of Tenrec ecaudatus. NCBI lineage: Eukaryota > Metazoa > Chordata > Mammalia > Afrosoricida > Tenrecidae > Tenrec > Tenrec ecaudatus. The sequence goes on along the minus strand of NC_134539.1, from coordinate 143,663,916 downwards.
AGCCCCTGCACAGCCCTCCAAGGCTGTGGGGTGGATGGAGAGAAGAGATGGAAACAAAAGCAACAATGTAGCTGAACCCCGATCCCTGCCTGTGGAGCTGCAAGGGTCCAGTCCCTGCCGGAGGTAGGCGGTGGCAAACTGTGGCTGTGTTGAGACCAAATCCCCCTATGGGCTCCAAATGTTCTCAGCTCCCGCAGAGACAGTGGTGGGGCCAAGGCCAAGCCCCAGCCGGCCTCCACTGAGGTAAGCCAAAAGCCCCCAGCCCCTAAAAACCCTGTGGGTCTGTGCCTACTTATCTTTATGATGCTCCTCCTGCAATCCAACAGTGTTGAATTTCCCTCTAAACAACTCTCCTGGGCTGGATTCTGCATAGTCCCTCTGGTGTCACTCCATCGCTATCTTCCCCGAAGTCCTCTGGATGTACCTTTAAAGACTGAGGTGCCACCTCAGCCCCACTTGGTGGTCCTCGTGGGGAGAACCCAAGAGCAAGGGCAGGAGAGCCTCAAGCTATTGCTGACCATGGGTTATCACTCCTTAGAGGAGTGTGATTGCAGGTAACCACACATCACAGAAAGGGACAGTATAATCGCTACCTTAATATTTAACATATAAATAGATGTACACAGATCTCTTTCCCTATCATTATATATATATATATATTTACATATGTACATGCCTGTATTTAAACCTCTATAAATGTCCTTTGTCTCCTATGTTTTTCCCTCTATTTTCTTATACTTTCCTCTTGTCCTACTATCATATTCGGCCTTCATTCAGGTTTCAGTAATTCCTTGCTGTTACATTGCCCTTGATTAAACCCCACTAGGCATCCTATGCTCTTCTCTCCATCGATTTTAGTTCATTTGTTGTTCCCTTGTCCCTGGTTTGGTTGATGCCCCCCTTTGTCTATGTCCCACCAGATACCGTAATCTTTCCCATTGTTTTCTTCTCTGATCTGTTTATCCTGCCTATTTTATCTAGATAGACATGCATAGACATTAATCAACGCAAAAACAAGGCAGAGCCAAACAAAACAACAAAGGCAGACAAAACCAACAATAACCAAAATCCAAATCAACAACAACAACAAAAAGAAAGCCAATGTGTGTTTTCCAGTCGAGTCTGATGGGTTGCCACACTCTGTCCCCACAGTCTATTTTTGGTCTTCCCCGGGACTTCATTGCTCTGCTCCCCTTCACAGTTCAGATCTTCTGTTTCCTGCCCTGGCCCTTACTTCTCCACCGGACTTCCCTTTTCTCGACATGGAAGAGTCCACAGAGGAAGAGACGGCAGCCTCTGAGTCGGGAGCCTCGGAAGATGACTTTGGCAAGGATGGACAACTTTCTTCAGCCCCGAAATCACTGTTATTGGTGAAGAAGAGGCTCTGGAATTGGAAGCTTCAGGAAGGCTTTGGGAGAAGCTGCGCCCATACTCATGTCACTGAGTAAGAGAAACAAACAACAAAATCAAAGCCCTAAACCATGCAGAAAAAGCTAAATTCTCTTTTTTCTTCTAGCACATCGGTGACTTCATGTTGGTATGTTTTAATAGCTTATCTATCTAAATTAATTTGTCAAGAGTGAGACAGGAGCCTGATTTATAGTTTTCATGTGGTCCTCGGGTTTTTATAGCGCATATATCCACATTTCCCTACTGACTTGAAATGCCATCTTTCTCAGACATTGTGCCCATATGTAGCTCTGACTATACTTGGACTTTCGGGTCTGTTACTTGTTCTGCATGTTGAGTACTCGTCCTACCTGTTATGAATTTAGGGTAACGTTATGCCGTTGTTTCAGACTGTGTACATGCCTCTCTCTCCATTTTTGACTTCTCCCTTTGCAAGCTGGTCTTAGGCTGAGATTCATCTTCCACTGGTGGGAAGTGCACGCGTGGCTCTGAAGAGCAGAAGGGAGGTGGTGTTATGACTGTCCAGCAAATGCTTCTCTGGGCAAAGCTCCACATCCTGTTGTCTAGGCCCAAGTTTTTGGGCATGAGGCAGTTGTGGCAAAAGCAGCAAAGGCCCCTGTAACATTAGTAGTTTCCTGGCCTTCACATAACAAGAAAATCTATAGAGAAGTTATTAAAATTGAAAAGAGTTTGGTAAGCTTGCAGGGTATAATGAAACCCTCCAAATTAAACCCACCACCATTGACTTGATTCCAACTCATAGCAACCTTATAAGGCAGAGCAGAACTGCGCCTCTGGGTCTCTGAGATCCTTGGTCTTTATGGGTGAAGACAGCCTCATCGTGCGCCCTGGGAGCAGCTGTGGTTAGCAGCTCAACATCCAACCCAGCTGATGGTGCCAGGCTATTACAACATAAAGCACCTGGGGTCTGAAAGGCTGGAAGGGAAGCAACAAAACCCACATGGATGAAGCACACCAGCCTGTGCAATCATGAAGTGTCGATGGGATTAGGTAACAGATATCAGCAGACTCAAAACAAACAACCATTTCCATGCGAAAGAGTGTGGTTGGAGTGGAGACTCAAAGCCCATCTGTAGAAATTGAGCATCCATCCCCTCACAGAAGGGTCACAAGGAAGGAATGAGCCAGCCATTGTGCAATATGTCACTGACGAAACACACAACATTCCTCTAGTTCTTTAACGCTCCCTCCCTTCCACTATCATGACCCCACTTCTACCTTACAAATCTGGCTGGACTGGAGCAAGTACATTGGTACAGATAAGAGCTCTCAACACACGGAATCCACGACAGATAAACCCCTCGGGACCAATAATGAGAATATCAATACCATGAGCGTAGGGGGAGGGAGAAGAAGTTCAATCTCCGTAGCTAAAACAAGGCTAGGGACTGACTGTGGAACAGATCATCAACTGTTAAAGTTGAAGAAAGTTAAAACAAGTCCGCAAGAGTCATAATATGACCTTTGGTATATCTCATCTCCAGCACAGATTTTGAGCATTGACCACTAATGACAAAAAGTCTGATGAGCTGGGAGAGGGCCTCAAGACCATCGTGCATAAAGATGGCAAAAGGTCATGAAAAAGGAAGGAGATAAAGTGGTGTCAGAAGAGACTCTGAAACTTCCTTTTAATCGTAGAGTAGCTAAGACCAATGGAAGAAACGATGAAGTCAGAGGGTTGAACAGAAAATCTCAAAGGGCTGCTCGAGAAGACAGATTCAGATCCACATTTTAGTCCTCAAAGTAACCTCTTTGCCTTTCAACACTTGAAAGAGGTCTTGTGCAGTAGATTGACCCAATGCCATGTGTCATTTGTTCCCTTGACTGCTGCTTCCATGGACGTGGATTGTGGATCCAAGCAAGACAAAGTCCGTGACAACCTTATTCTTTCGATGCTTATCATGACATTCTTACCTATGGGTCTAGGTGTGAGGATTTTGGTCTTCGTTACATGGAGTTGTAATCCACACTGAAGGCTACAATCCTTGACCTTCATCAGCAAGTGCTTCAAGTCCTCACCCTCAGCAAGCGAGGGTGTGTAGGGAGCTGGTGTCTCCCCACCCTGGATTTTAGCCATGAATCTACTCTCGCCATACAAACTGCCCAGAGGTTTTTCTGCCCTTTGTTCCTTTCCCGCCAGAGGATGGCTGCCCTGACCCTTGCTAGGATTGGTGATCTTTCACTAGCAGCTGCTATGATTGGTCAATACATGTCTGATGGCATCTCCCCCCAGGCTCACCAGGAATGCTTCATTAGCATACTTACCTGTTTGATCAGTTGCCCGCCATTCCTTCCTTGTTTGGAGATGCACGACTATTGGCTACCTCAGCTGTACCTTATTTTACATGTGACGTAATGGTGCCAGCCCCTCGCTGGCTATTTAAACCTCTGCTCTCAGCTCAATAAAATGAGGCTTGATCAGATTCCTGTCTTGCCTCCATTTCTCGCGCCCTTGCCCATCTTCATTCCCAGTCCCTCTTTCAGGTGTCCACGTTCTTGATGTCCCGCGGGACAGGACAAGGGTGTGTTAATAAGCTTCCTCTTGCCCTGATGCTTACAGTTTTTCCTCATATAATCCAGCTTCTCTAATGATTGGCTCAGCTTACAGATCGAATAAATAGAGGGAAAGGATACAACCCCGAGTCACACCTTTCCTGATTTTAAACCATGTAGCAGTCCCATATTCTGTTTGCACAACTGCTTCTTGATCCATGTACAAGTTCTGCATGAGCACAATAAAGTGTTCTTGAATTCCCATTTTTCTCAAGGCTATCCAAGTTGAATGCCTTGGCATAGTTTAGAAAACAGAAGTAAATATCTTTCTGGTAGCCTCTGCTTTCAGCCAAGACCCATCTGGCATTGACAATGACATCCCTTGCTCATGACCTCTTCTGAATCCGGCCTGAACGCTTTTCCAACTCTACGTCTTTGCACATTTCATTATAATATTTTACTTTGCCTCCTCGAGCTGCCCTTTAAACTCTTCTGTTCAGCTCTTTGACTTCATCATTTCTTCCATGTACCTTACTCAGTGATGAAGAGCAAGTGAAAGAGTCTTTTCTGGCAGCCCTCTGAGATAAATACATATTTTTCTTTTTCATGGCCTGTTGCTGTCTTCATGCATGATGCACTTGACGCCCTCCCCCAGCTCACCAGGTCTGCTGTCATTAGTGTTCAGTGCATCTAATCTGTACTCATGGTTGCGCTTGGGCAAAAAATCTTACTTCTCCCCAAACTGGCAAGAGTTTCTTTGTTTTCACTTTCAGAACATGAAGAGCTGAGTAGCATTTACGTGGACATGCAAAGGGCCCAGAATAGCCAAGACGGTCTTCAGAAGGTAGATCATGTTTCTCCTTCAGCTGTGCAGACCTATGAAAAGCCTGAGAATGCTAAGGATCCAGGAGAGACCGGGAAACAATGGAGCAGCCTCCAGAACTCAGAAATGAAGGCCCGTCTGATGTGGGACAAAGACGACCCTGCAGTGTAGTGGAAACGGGTGGTAGCTTCGTCAGCAGTGGTGCTCACTGGAAAGACAAGGCACAGGATCCCAACTGCCCGTCACACACACAAGCATTTGTATGTGAGTGTAGACCTCGAATGACTTTGAAAAGTTAACAGTACGAGCTCATACTTCTGTGACCTCCCTTAAGGAAAGCGTTCTTGTTCTGGACATCACACACACACACACACACACAGGAACTCTTTTCATAACGAGGTCCCACTAAGGCAATAAAAAACAAAGCTAAGGAGTAAGAGAATCGCTACAAAAACCACAAAAACCCCCAAATTCTAGTAGAAAGACAGGCAAGAGCTTCAGACAGTTACTTCACAGAAGAAGAAATCAAATGCTGACAACCCTAGGGGCAAGTGCTCCACTCTGTAAATCCCCAGGAAAGCGCAAGCTACAAGCCCCATGAGAAACCATTAGGCAGGCTTGTTCTGTTAGCTTAAAGCTCCATTCACACCCTTTCACTTCCACAAAGAACCCACATCAGTATCTGTGATGACTGATTGAAACAAAGCCAAGAAGGACTTTTGTTTTTATGGGGGGAAAAAAGGCAAATCATGAGCTATCTTTTTGTTTTGCAGGCAGCTGGGGAACTATGCTAAGCATGCATAATTTCTACTTTATATACACTGTGTGTGTATCATCTATCTCATTCCTGCTTTTATATGTTAATACTAGCTTTGGTTTTATATGATATTTGGTATGAGTAGGCAAGATTAATTTTGGAGTCTGGGAATGCTCACAAAATTTTCTCATATAAATGAATGGTAACTGCTTTGGCTTCATGTCATTTAGGCCTATGTGAGTTTTCTTAGGAAGGCTCTTCTTTCAGGTAACGAGGAAGCCAGTGTACCTACAGAAATGGTGAAAATGATAGTGGCTGGCAGTGCCGAGGCTTGAAGGTACAAAGAAATGTGGCCTTTCTTGGGATTATGAGTGCCAGGAGGGGAGACACTTAGAGGAACCTGCTTGGAATGCCCACAGGCGCAGTCTAGAAGTTGGGGGGAGGGAGACAATTTACATTTCCTCAGCAAGTGGCAAGGAGCCCTGATGTCCAGTGGGCTAAGTAATGGATTACTAACCAACAGGTCAGATGTTCGAACCTGCCATCCCTCTCCTGAAGATGTTGTCTCAACCCCCCTAGGGACTAGTTCTGCTCCATCCTATATGGTCTCTATGCGCTGTAGTCCACTCAACAGTGGTGGGTGGTTTGGGAGCTGGGGTAGCCCCCAGCCAGTGGGAGATGGGAGCCGATGAGCATATGTTTCTCGTGACAATACTGGGAGGCTTTCTTTCCCTCCGCAGGGGTGACAGTGCTATCAAGACCCGGTGGTCCACGGCAGTGCCCACCTCAATCATGCGCCTGCGTTCTCTGGGCTTTTCTAAGGATCCCTGGTAATGCACTGAGTAAGGTGCAGCGGTAACCAAAAGGCGGCCCAATTTGAATCCACTCAGGCCGTGCAGAAGAAACGGCAATCCCGGGTGGCCGCCATGATGGGCTCATCATTCTGTGGTAACCTCCCCCTTTATTCTGTAATGCCTTTCCCTGCTCTCAAGTTAATCTGTCTGGGTTACAAATCAGACCCCAGGGGAAGCTTGATGGAAGAGGTAACAGAATCCTGTACAGCGGCTTCGCAATCCCGGCAAGGCTAGGGGAGAATTATTTTGAAGTGAGAATTCGGTTGGGCGATTGGTAGATCTAGAACAGGGTCATGGGGCAAAGGAAAAGTGTGTCTGAGTCTAAAACCTACTCTCTTATGTTCAGCCACTTGTTGAAATGACAGGGTGTCGCAATCACAAAAAGAAAGATACCAAGGTTTCCTACAGGTGGTGAACTAGTACAATCCGGGGTTCCCTGAAAAAAGAACTTTAGATCTAGTGACGGGAAACGGTTCTTACAAATTTAAAGAAAGCTCACAGAGAAGGGGGGAATACCTGGGCTCAGTGGACATGAGTTACAGTAGCTTTAGATCCTCTGCAGACAGAGGAAGAAAGAAGGCAAAGGTAGAAAACCGTTTCAGAGGTTTCTTTCAGAGCTCCCTGGAGGGAAGAGAGAGCAGAGAACGGGAAGGGAGCATCCTGCGAAGTCACACTGCCCAGGGGAGAGGTGGAGAGTGTTATAGCCCCCGTCTGCGGGGAGGGAGTAGCTGGGGAGTTTTCCGTTTCGTGGGCAGTTAGAACTCGGTAACAATGCCATCCGAGCTGCCATCCATCGTGGTGTCAGGGCTTCAAAGGCCGTTGTCAGAGATTGGGCCCTGTCCTCAGGGTAAGCTCCACTTTCCTGCTGTCTGAATTTACCAAAGCAGGATGAGTATGGGGAAGTATTAGAAGAAACTGGAGACTCACTCACTCACTCACTCACTCACTCACTCACTCACTCACTCACTCTCTCACTGTCTCACTCACTCATTCACTCTCACTCACTCACTCACTCACTCTCTCATTCACTCACTCACTCACTCTCTCACTGTCTCACTCACTCTCTCACTGTCTCACTCACTCTCTCACTCATTCTCTCCCTCACTCACTCACTCACTCTCTCACTAACTCACTCACACACTCACCCTCCCACTAACTCCCTAACTCACTCACTCACTCACTCAACTCACTCACTCTCTCACTAACTCACCCTCCCACTAACTCCCTAACTCACTCACTCACCCTCCCACTAACTGGACCTCCAACTAACTCCCTAACTCTCTCATTCACTCACTCACTCACTCACTCACTCACTCACTCACTCACTCACTCACTCTCTCACTAACTCACTCACTCACTCACTCACCCTCCCAAAGGAAAAAAAAAAGACACTGGAAGGTCTGGTTTCAACCCTAAACAAACCTTTTGGCCAAAGCCTCTGCACCACCCCTGAAACTCAAGGCAATAAAGCTTTAGTAGAGGTTTATCTTCAAGATAAGAAGCAGGATCAAACAGCCAGAAACCACCTTTGCTTTCAAAGTTGAGAAACAGCCGAAAAGGAAAGTTGGGAAATTAAACCAAAGGGAAAATGTTTTAACTTCTGCAAAGTCTGACTTTTTCATAGAGTGCCAACAATGCAAATAACTAGGAGTGGCTCATGAACCAGACTTTGTCACCGACACAAAAAAGGGACCCACTGGGTAAGCCAATGTGGTTCGAAAATCAGCAAGGAAGGGCTCTCTCAGTCAGCCCAGCCCAGCAGGGAAACAGGGAGCAGGGCATGGCAGAGCCCCACCCAACAGAGCCAGCCAATGTGGTTTTACTCCAAGCAGCCACACAAGGTCCCAAGCCTCCAGTCTTACCACGGAGTCCAGCCACCAGAAGGAACACAGCCAATTTAACCAGCCAAGAAGGAGTCCAACTGGTCCCAGGAGGACCCCCCAAAATAGTTCAAAACCAATGTTTGGGGACCCCTGCCAGCAGTAGGACTGTTCTTAGGAAAATCGAGCCTAAATTCTCAAGGGGTTCAAATTGTTACTGAACCTGTTAGCCAAGATTATGAAGGAGAACTTAGAGCTATGATTAAAGCTGAAATTCTCGGGGTTACAAAAAAGGACGATCCCATAGGGCAGTTGCTTTTACTTCCTTATATCCCTATTGACAAAACAAACTTTGCTGGGAAAGGGTGCCTGAGGGATCAAGGTAGTCATGGAGAATTTTGGAATGCTGTTAAGGATAAACAAGAAAGCCCCTCAATGGAATGAATGATCAAAGGAAAGAGGGTTTCAGGACTTTTAGATTCAACAATGGCCCAAGGCTTGGCCGCTGTATGCTTCTAGTTTTAAGGTGGAAGGGGTTGGAGAAGTTAGTCAAGAGAAAATATGGCAAAGTGGAAAGATCCTACAGTGTATGGGGCCCGAAGTAATTAAGCCTGTAGTAATATTTACCCCAATGAAGTTATGGGGTAGGGATTTATTGCAGCAATGGGGCATGGGGGAGAGCCTAAATTCCACAGCTCAGAATATATTGAGGAATATGGGGTGTAAAGGAAAAAAGCCTCAGAGAAAATGACTAAAGAGACTTTTCTCCAACAGAGGTTATTTCCAAAAGAGACAGCCATAACCTAGGATGTTCACATTTTTAGCGGGGGTGGGTTGCTGTCCTGAGGCACATGCCTATTAACTGACCTAGGAAGTCAAATGACCCAGTGTGGATAGAACAATGGTCCCTTAATACAGAGAAATCGCAGGCGGTGCAGGTATTAGTTCAAGAGCTCCTAAGAGGTCACATTGAAGAAGCTCTTAGCCCTTGGAATTCTCCTGTATTTGTTATTAAGAAGAGATCTGGAATATGGCTTATGCTCAGAGACCCGAGAGCCGCAAATTCGGTCATACAGCCCATGGGGACCCTCCAACCAGACCTTCCCTCACCTGGCATGCTCCCAACGGGGTGGGCGCTGATAATCATCCATCTGAAAGGCTGTTTTTACATTATCCGCTTAGATCCGAGGTTCTCAACCTTCCTAGTGCCGTGACCCTTTCATATAGTTCCTTCTGTGGTGGTGACCCCCCAACCATAACATTATTTTTGTTGCTACTTCATCACTGTCATTTTGTTACTGTGATGAATCGGGTGACCCCCAAAGGGGTGGAGACCCACAGATTAAGAACTGCTGATTTAGATCCTGCTGACCATGATAAATTTGCATTCATTGTCCCTGAGTTAAACAATAGGTCCCCAACAAGGAGACTTCAAATGAAAACACTAGCTTGGGTCATGATGAATAGTGTCAAATTGGGTCAGTTTTTTTGAATGATTTAAAATAACAATTTAAATCATTAAAATAACAATTTATTTTATTTTTCAAATCATTTTATTGGGGGCTCATCCAACTCTTATCACAATCCATCCATGCATCATTTGTATAAAGCACATTTGTACATTCGTTACCCTCATCATTCTCGGGGTCAGTTTTTATAGGTATTTTCAGAACCAGTCAGGGGGTGTTTTCCAGAGGCATATATCATCCACTACATGGATGATACCTTAATAGCAGTGCCTAATAAAGAAACACTACAAAAGCGTATACCCAAAAAAACAAACAACAAAAAAAGCGTATACCCACACGAGAGAAGCCATCTCAGGCAGGGTTGGTTGAGGCAGACTAGCAAAAGGAACTCCGTTTTTGTTAGCTGCTGGTTGACCTGCCCACTCCCCATCCCCTTATGGGAAATTCCCTGCTGGTGATTGATTTTAGAATGTACTCTCCTGTTCCCAGGTTCCGGACATTATAATTACTTTAGACTGTTCTTCAATGTATCGTTTCTTTTGATTATTTTTCAGTATTGTTCCTTTTGATGTTGTAATCTGAATGGGGTAATTAATCTCATGCTAACCAGGGTGTTATCACCAATTTTGGTTTTGTATCTTTTTTAATAATAGATGTACCTTGCAATGCTCATTTGTTCCTTTTGACGTTAAAATTACTCCATAAGTGTTGCTCTCTGCTTCTGTCCGCGCTTGCTTGGGTCCTACACAGGTGATCCGTGAGCTTTTGGCCTTTAAAGATGGACTGAGAAGTCCGCTCCGGGCTGCTATGAGGGGAAACAGCTTAAGTTTCTCGGTAGCCCAGCTAGTGGCATAAAGACTCTGCTCTATTTCAAGACATGGTAGTGGCTGTCGTAGGTCATTGTGCTGGACAAGATCCAGACAACGAGCCCTTATACAAACTTAGCAGCAGTGATGGACAGGACTACCGTCAGACCACCACAGAGACTTGAAATTACAAAAGACCATCTACTGACACTAAATGATTTTCAAAAGTTACTCGGGGATATATGAATTGGCTTGTGACCTCCCTGCATTTTGTATGAGTCTGAAGGGAGACTTATGGACTTGTTCCTGGACTGTTTTCTTGACATACAATTGCTCTCTCACACACATACGACTGTCACTGGATTTGTTTCTATAGTCAACCCAGTCTATTTCTCTAATTGATATTTGATCTACTTCTTTATTTTGTCCGTAAAAGCTCTGGGTTCCAGAGTTGTCATCTGTACCTGTTTCACTTGGTTTCTCTGATCTAGGTTGTATAAGGTCCGGATAGAATGGAGTTGACTCTTGAGCAAAGGGTTAGGACCTCTGTGAGAGGTAGGTTTATTGTGCCAACCTGGCCAATAGGAACATGTGGGATTAATAAGGTCACAGTTTGATTGGAGGGCAAAGAGATCAATAGCTTGGCAAGCCCCACCCCTCTCTCGCTTGCTCTCTGGTGATCAGACCAGCGTGTAGCTGCTTTAGCTGGTTCTCTGCCTCAACATGTGGACTACACTGCCTGTGGGACAGCCAACCCCTGGATCATGTTTGCTAGAGCTTGAGGTTCCTTCGAGACCTGCTTCTCCACCCTCCTGATTTATACCTTATATATTCGTGTATAAGCTGAGTTTTCCAGCACATTTTTATGCCGTTTTTTGTGGTAAAATTAGGTGCCTTGACTGATATTTGGGTCAGCTTATACTCAAGTGTATACGGTATATTGCTTGAGCTTGAAGCTTTTGGATCCTGTCATCTTGCATTGCTTGAGTTCGATATCCCATCCGGGCCTGCTTTGTTAAGCACCTGAACTGCTGACTGTTGGTGACCCCCCCTGCTGTTTGCTGTCTGTGGCCAGACTGCCTGCATTGCCCAAGGGAAGACAGCTGTCTGCTGCCTTGACCTTGGACCCAGCAGCCCTCGTGAGTTGAAGGACTTCCAGTATATTAACTGTTCCACAGAAGTGAGTTGAACTGAGCCCTCTGTACTACTGTGTGGAAAAATTAGCTGTTCTATTTCTTTGTGCTGTATCTATCTATCTGTGTGTGTGTGTGTGTGTAAGTGTCCTGGTTTTGTTTCTCTAGAGAACCCCGTCTAACACAACTTCCAATGTTCCATGTAGTTGAAAATCCACATGTAATTTATGATTGACCTTTGGACAACACAGGTTTGATTTGCAAAGGCCCACGTGTACATGGATTTCACACACAAGTCTTGTGAGTACCCACTTAACAATGCCCTGTGCTGCTGAGCCTCTGGAAGGCCATACCATGGTGTAGGCAGACATTCCCAACGCCGGAGCTCATGCAACAACACAGAGAGGACACCTACGTACCACGGGGCCTGCACAGGTCAAACCTGTGTTGTTCAAGCTTCAACTTTATTTGATCATCTTGACCATCATCCCTCCCAGGTATTCAAATGGAAATATATTTTGTGATGGGCAAAAGTGCAAAACAACAGCCACAACAAAAACCATGTTGCAGAAAATATGTAACACACCATTTATTAATAAAAGTCTATAATACACACAAAGAAGTGTAACAGTGCGTATCTTTCTCACACAGTGCCATCAGGTCAGTTCTGTATCATAGTGACCCTCTAGCACGGAGTAGAACTTCCTCTTTGGGTTTTGAGACTGTAACTTTATAGGATCTGAAAACCTCATTTTTTTTTCTCATGGAACATCTGGTGGCCCTGTGGTTAGCTGTCCGACTCAGAACCTACTGCATCGCCAGGACTGCTCTGTTTCATTTATTTTATGTGGAGGGAGTGAGGGAAAACAGTTAGATTTCACATACTTCTAGCTTACAGATTCCCCTCCCCCTTCATATTGAGTGCGTTCATTTAGAAAATAACAATTTAGAGCTGAAATACGCAATGGGAGTTTCCCAATCTAATAAAGGGTGTCTAGGAGAAACGGAAACAAAATAAACCTCACTGCCATTAAATTAATCCGACGTCTAGTGATCCTGTAACACCGAGCAGACCTGCCCTCTTCCAGCTTCTGAGACTCTTTGCCGGAGTATACAGCCTCATCTTTTCCCCACAGAGCGGCTGGTGGGTTTGAACTATGAACACTGTGGTTAGCAGCTCACTAGAGCACAGCCTGCTATACCACTAGGGCTCCTTTTAAGAGAAACGGCAGCTGATATCGTACAAAATTTTAAAGAAATTGGGGGGAAAAAAGAGAAAAGAAAAATACATTTTGTTGTTTTGTGATCATCCATTAGATGGCGCCATTGTCAAATTTCTGTAGTTTCAAATTGGCCTGGGGAAGGCTGAGATGGATCTGACCATCTGTCGCTACCTGTAACTTTATTGCTTTCCTTTTCAGTGTGTGCGTGTGCGTGTGTGTGCTGTGTGTGTGCGTGTGTGTGTGTGCGCATTTCAAGCTTTCTTTAGTAATATCCTGGTGGGAAGAAGTGAAATGGAGTACTAATTAAAGAAATGTATTCATTAGACACTAAAATGGATGTCAGAAGAGACTCTGAAATTTATTCTTAGAGTAGCTAAAGCAAATGGGAGAAACGATACGGTTAGTGACAAGAATGAAAGGTTTCCAAGGGCAACGTGAGAAGACAAAGTAAAGTATTATAATGAAATGTGCACAAGACGTGGAATTAGAAAACCACAGGGGAAGAACTGCTCGGCGTTTGTTAACTGGATGAACTGAAGAAAGAAAAATTTAGCCTCAAGTTTCAATACTGAAGGATTCGCTGGCCTCAAAATTGAACAACACCAAAAGCGTGAAAAGAAGACGAAGGGAGTAGAGTCCCTGTAGCAAAAAGAATGGGTTGACAGTCAACTATCTTAGGAGGTAGCACATGATCAGAATGGATGGTACTGGAGGAAGACATCCAGGCTATACTGGAGGCACTGGTGGAAAAACGAGGCTCCTGGGATCGAGGGAATAAGAATGGAGGTGTTTCAACAAACAGATGGAACTCTGGAAGTGTTCACTGATCTATTCCAAGAGATTTGGAAGACAGCCACCTCACTATATGTGTGTTCATTCCACTAGCAGGCAGATGCTATCAAATTATCATTAATATCACACACAAAGTTTTGCTAAAGATGCCTCAGAAACAGTTGCAGCAGAACGTTGACAGAGAACTGCCCAAAATTCTAGCCAGATTTAGACAAGGACATGCAAGCAGAGATATCATCGATGAGGTCAGCTGGCCCACCAAGCCCTGAGGACGATATCCCTGCTCAGAGAGGAAGGATCACAGGGCCGTCCCACCACAAGACAGGACGTCCCTCACTGACCCGTAGTGCTATTGGGGACAACACTGGAGACACGGTGTGGGGATTGTGTCTGATCTGACCCCACCACGCCTCGTTGAAATGCTAAGCGTGTGCAACAGAACAGCAAGGGGAGCAGAGTAACGAAGTCCCCCCAGAAGAGAATACCAAAAATAGACCGTGGGGCCAGGGCATGGCACCCCAGCAGACTGAATTGGAAATAATTCCTACAGGTCAACAAACAGACCTGAAACTATGTATAGGCTTTTCTTAATTTTTGTTGTTGTTGTTGGTTTTGTTTTCTTTTGTTGCTTTGTTTTGCTCTGTCTTGTTTTTGTACATATTATTATCTCTGCATGTCTATCTAGATAAGATAGTCGGGATAAATAATCCGGAGGAGAAAACAATGGGACCAACGGTTCCAGGGGGACATGGGAGAGGGGGAGAGGGGGGAAAGGAAGTGGTGTTAACAAATCCAGGGGCAAGGAACAACAAGTGATCCAAAATTGATGGCGAGGCCTGGTAGGGCTTGATCAAGGGCGATGTAAAAGGAAATAGAGGAAAGAGCTAGGAGGCAAGGGGCATTTATAGAGGTCTAAATGCAGGCATGTACATATGTAAATATATTTATAAATGACAGGGAAATAGACCTATGTACATATATTTATAGATTTAGTATTAAGGTAGCAGATGGACATCGGGCCTCCACTCAAGTACTCCCTCAATGCAAGAACACTTTGTTCTAATAACCTGGCATTCTGTGATGCTCACCTTCCCTGAAGACAAATGGGTGCATAAACAAATGGGGTGAAGAAAGCTGATGGTGTCTGGCTATCAAAAGATATAGCGCCTGGAGTCTTAAAGGCTTGAAGATAAGCAAGCGGCCATCTAGCTGAGAGGCAACAAAGCCCACATGGAAGAAGCACACCAGTCTGTGTGATCATGAGGTGTTGATGGGATCAGGTATCAGGCATCTAAGACCCAGAACAAAAGCATACCCAATGTGAATGTGGGGTGGGTGTGGGGTGGGCGTGGAGTGGAGACACAAAGCCCATCTGTAGACAATTGGGCATCCCCTCACAGAAGGGTCACAAGGAAGAGATGAGACGGTCAAGGTGCAGTATAGCACCGATGAAACACACAACTTACCTCTAGTTCTTTAATGTTTCATTCCCCCCACTATCATGACCTAAATTCTACCTTAAAAATCCGGCTAGGCCAGAGCATGTACACAGGTACAGATAAGAACTGGAACCACAGGGAATCCAGGACAGATAAACCGCAGGACCAATAAGGGGAAGGTGGGGGGAGAGAGGGGGAACTGATCACAATGGCCTATAACCTCCCTCCCAGGGGGTTGCACAACAGAAAAGTGGGTGAAGGGAGACAGCTATCAGTGTAAGACATGAAAAAAAGTGATAAATTATCAAAGGTTCATGAGGGAGGGAGGGTGGGGGCAGAGGGGAAAATGAGAAGGTGATACCAAGGGCTCAAGTTGAAAGACAAGGTTTTGAAAATGATGCTGGCAACAAATGTACAAATGTGCTTGATACAATGGATAGATTGTCATAAGAGCTGTATGAACCCCAATAAAATGATTTTAAAAATAAAATAATAAAAACTTGTTCTATGCGGATAATCAAACCTTGCTTGCTGAAAGCAAAGAGGACTTGAAGCACCTCCTGAAGACGATGAAAGGCTAAGCCTGCAGTATGGATCACACTTTAGCCTCAAGAAAATAAAATCCCTCACAATCGGGCCAATAAGCAACATCATGCTAAATGGAAAAAAAGATTGATGTCCAAGATTTCATTTTCGTTAGATCCACAATCAGCACCTAGAAAGAACGTACTAGCCAACAAATCAAACAAGGTATTTCATTGGACAAACCGGGCACACAAGACGTCTTGAAGGTGTTGAGTCAAGACATCACTTTGAGGACTAAGTGGGCCTCGCTCAAGCCATGCTTGCCTTCAATCACCTTAGGTGCATACGGAAGCTGGACAGTGAGGCGCATCGATGTCTTTGGGTCAGGGTGTTAGGAAAGATATTTAGTATCTCCACAGACGGCCAAAAGACAGACCAGATCTGTCTTGGAAGAAGTGCACCCAGAATGCTCCTTAGAAGAAGTACGGCAAGACTTTTTCTGGCTTTCTTTGGGATGTGTTTTCAGGAGGGGCTTGTGGCTGGAGAAAAAGCACAGGGCCAGTGAAATAGATAAACTGCCCCCCCCCCCCCCCGCCGCCTGCAACAAAGGTGGCGTGACCCAGTGGGCTCACAAAAGCAAGAGGGCAAGTGGCAAGATTGAGGATGGGTTCCATTCAAGCATGCGCAGGTTTGGTCCGAATAAAATGTATTTGAACATGACTGCCACCAGGGCCTGGCGACACCGAGTTCTGTCAGGGAGAACTTGTCTTCATCTTACAGTGACAGTGAGCCCACTCCAGCCGCTGTGTCAGAGGGGAAGTGGACACAGAGAAGGGTCCTGTCATACTAACAGAACTGCCCCTTTGGGGTTCTCAGACTTTAAATCTCTATGGGAGTAGAAAGTCACTGACCTTGGGGTTAGCAGCTTACTTTGTATACAGCCCATGAGGCCGCGAGGGCTTCCTTTCGGTCTTGTTCTCACTCTCTCACTGCCAGAGAGTCAATTCAGACTCAGAGTAACAAGACTGCAAACCTTGACAGAGTAGAAAGCCTCACCTTTTCCCCAAGGAGTGGCTGGTGTGTTCGAACTGCTGACCTTGCGGTTAGCTAATCCACTACTCTACCAGGGTTCTTTAGTTCTGTTAGGGGTCCTTAAAAGCAAAAGCAGTTTCAATCCCACAGTGGCCTCCCAGGGGATCTCCTGAGCCAATTAAATTCGAGGCACTTTGAGAGGGAGATTCCCAAGGAGGAAACCAGGAAAGATTTTCTTGGACAGGACAATCACAGGGACTTATTCTGTAGACGTTTTAAGAAAATTGAAAACTGGATTGGTGAGTGAAAAGGCCAGGAAAAATTGTGCTGAGGATTTGTTAGCTTGTTTGTTTTCCATCATGACTGTGCCCGCTTGGTCTTAGAGGGTCGCCAGGGCGATTCTAAGAGAATTTCTTTGGAGAATCTTGCCCCACCTACCCTACAGACTGGATCTTGCCCCTTCAGACTCTTTTTGTTCCCCAAGCTGCCTTACCATTTAAAAAGTAGCACCATCTGAGCTCCGCAGCGATGCCCACACCGTCGGTGTGACACGGTGTAAAGAATTCTTTACGGAAAGGCTAGAGAAGTTTTATTTTTATTTAATAAAGGTTTCTGTGATTTTTAAGCACTATTTCTAGGCTTATCCTACAGAGCAAGATTGTCAGGAGAGTGCAGGCCTGGACGGTGTCACTGCGCAGTGGGATTAGTTGAGGGCACCCAGCAACGGTCTTTAGAGGAAAAACGACATCAAATGCACGTAGAGCCTGGTGGTTGACGACACATTACTCTTGACCTTCTTGGAATTCGACCCTGCAAAATGCTCTCTTCTACTTTAAAATTTGCATCACCCTGAGCAGGCTGGGGTGCCTAGCTCTTGATTATTTCTGTTTTATAAATCTCATTATTGGGAACACTTTATCCAGAACAAGGAGCCCTGATGGCGTAGAACAGTGGATCTCAACCTTCCTCATGCCGCGGCCCTTTCATACAGTTCCTCATGTGGTGGCAACCCCAACTATAAAATTATCTTCCTTGCTACTTCATTTTGCTACTGTCAGGAATCGGGCAACACCTGAGACAGGGTCATTCGACCCCAAAGGGGTCACGATCCACAGGTTGAGAACCGCGGGTGTCATGGGTTACATGTTGTGAAGGTCAGCAGTTCAAACCCGTCAGCTGCTCTGCAGAAGAAAGATGAGGCTATAACTGCTCTGTAAAAACTTACAAGCATCCTTACGTCTGTAAACACGCTGAATCCAAGAGGCAGTTCTGCTTTGCCTGATGGGATTGCTGTGAGTTAGAATGAACATGAAGGCAGCAAGTTTGTCTGTCTGTCTGCCTGTCTAGCTGTCTCATCCAAAAAGGAGGTGGCTTGACACGATGGGTGTGGCCATGGGCTCAAACAGAGCACCAATTGCCAGATGGCCCAGGACCAGGCGGGGTTTCGTTCTGGTGGGCACAGGATCCCGATGAATTAGAATGGTCTTGATGGCACTTAACAATAGTAATACTTATTTTTTCTATTTTTATTTATGTGTGTATATCAGTGATGTGTGTTTTTTAAAAAAACAAAATTGCTGTGCAGTCTTCTATTGCTTGCCTATACTAACTATAATTTATTTATCCATCCACCTTTTGATGGACATCTGGATTGTTTCCAGTTGTTGGCTATTTTGAGTCAGGCTGTTACCAGCATTCTTGATGAAGGTTTTCTGTGGCCACATATTGCAATTTCTCTTCTAAGAGCAGGTGTGTAATTGCTGGGCCGTAGCGTCGGCACAAACTTACCGTGAAAGAGGCGATCAAACAGCTCTCCGGTCTGCCTGAGCCATCAATGGTCCCAGCAGCCATGTCTGAGAACCTTCTCCTGGTTCTACATTCGCATTACTATTTGGTGGTGTTAGTGTTTGGGGTTTTATTTTTCAGCCACCCTAGTGGGTGTGAATGCTATCTCATTGTGACAGCTAGAGCCATTGACCACTTTTTCTCTTGTGCCGCTTTTATATCTGAAGTGTGATGTGAACTTTCCTGAACTCAGTTGTTGAAAATGTTTTCTTTTGTATGAGTAGCTTCCAAGGTTTCCATTTGATTATTTCCCCGTTGCTCCCCCTCTCCTCCCCTGGGCACCTGCAGAAGGGTTCTTCACTGGTTCATGAAACTCGGTGCCAAAATAAAACGCCCCAGGGACTGATATAACACTTTAAAAGATAAATAAGTAACGTTCCTAGTAGACAAGAGACAAGCTAGCTAGGTTGCGGTAAATCTCTTTCTTATAAAAAAAGAAGCTGAGGAATCTCTTGCTGGGTGGTTGGAGCAGGAGTTTCCAGGCTGAGTCCCAGACTCACAATGGCTGTCCAACCTCACAGGGCTCAGCCCACTGCCAGCAAGTGCCGGGAATCACTAGAGGCATTTCGTCCAGAGGATGCTGCCTTAGCCCACCCTTGGCGCCTCTTTCATTGACCTCTCACTTCTGCCACCCTGCCCCCCCAACTCCCAAGTGAGGCACTGTTGGTCTAGCTACATCCTTGGGCCAACACAGATGAGAATTGACCTAGTTCAAGAGCACTTCTCTTCCCAGCTTTAAATGCTTAAGTTGTCTTGTTTATGTAGTTGGTGGGCTAAGAAATAATGGATTCCGAGTTTGTAGTTCATGAAGCAGCCAGTTTTTATGAAATCCATGGGTGCCCCAGAAGTCCGGAGGACAGAATAGAATATTGATGGATCCTATTTATTCAATAAAAGAGCGAGTTTGCAGATGGTCATTAAAGAGACAAATGTATAAGTAGACACCGACAGCCCCTTCAGCTAGTCTTGAAAATGAGACCTCAGATGGGGTGAGTTTTCAAGAACAGATTACCATCATGTTGACTGTTGGTCAGAATTAGGGACCTGGACTGATTGCTCAGAGCCAGAGCTGCCGGCAGGTGGCATTGTATTTCAATGAGTGAAACCTTACATCTAAAAAAACCCAACCCACCAACTTTTACTGATTGCAAAAGGCAATTCCCTTGGAAAACTCCATAGATCTGAGTATAAAAGTTAATGTTATTACAGGGTTTGATAAAAAGTTCTTTTCCCACAGGAGGGAGAGAGAAAAAAATTTAAAGTTTCCCACTGTTTTGCTCTGAGTGTGTGTGTGTTGGAATGGGTGTAACGCACCCCCTCAGGGGTTCTTTTGCAGCCCGCCACCTAGCCTGCATAGGGCATATAGTGACCACCCAGCCTGGGAGAATGAAATGATTGCACATTTTGCTAACGTGCTGGCAGCAAATTGGAAGTGATTGTAGCATTTGGAGCACCCAGCCAACCCCCTGGTGGGCCCCTGCGATGTCACTGACCTCAAGGCCCCGTCTCTGTGAGCCCAGGCCCCAGGATAACAAAGCCTTTCAACATCGGAGACTCTTCTGGGCTTGGGTCTGGGTAGGGTCACTTTTGAAGAAGTATTTTGCCAGGAGTTGGAGAGGTGAGAGGGTGTGCCAAAGGAAAATTACAGACACACACACACATTTTAAGTAGCAGTATTCTAAGAGCTGGGTGAACTTTTTTAAGTGTTACTAAATAGGAGGGCCCTTGAAAAAGTTTGTGGGGAAAATGAGATTGGAAGCTAATGATATTATCCCACACAGCTTTGCAATCCCTTCCCCCATTAAACTTGTTTATTTGTTAAGATTGCAAGCTCAAACACAGAACACTCACTTACACTGGGATTTCAGGTGAACAAGTGCTTTTTAGTACAAGTATGTCCTGTGCAATATTTGGAACATACATGCACTGAAGAAATAAATGCTTGTTTATGAGACTTGCGGATTTAACTGGCCATCCTGTGTTTGTATTTGCTGCATCTGTGGAATCCTATTTTAGTCCCTCTGCAGAGTCATACCATGACCACCACCATTCCAGTTGTAAAGCATTTCCGTCGCTCCACAATGTGGCTCCTGCCTGTTGACAGTCAGTCCCTGCCCAGCCCCAGCTCTGCCCCGTCCGCCGCGATTTTGGGAAGGCTGTATTTTGAAGGGCAGTGAAGAAAAGGAAGGGTTGCCACAGTGGCTCAGTCAGGGGCTCACATGTCTGAACAATGGTGAGGCAGGAGCAGGCGGTATGGTCATGGTGAGTTGGAATGGACCTCCGTCACCTAACAACAACAACAACATCTTTTGAAGCAGATATGCTTGGTCGTTGCACGGGTGCTGTTGATTTCTGAACAAAACAGTGCCTGGTTCTGCGGGATCGACACAGCGTGGTTTGTGGATCCAAGTGCAATGATGTACCTGACAGCTGCAGTCTTCTCTCCGTTCATCACAATGCTGCCCCCTGGTCCCATTGTGAGGCTCCTGTTTTCTCGGTACTGAGTTCTGCCCTATATGAAAGGCTGTCATCTTTGATCTACGTCAGCAAGGACCTTGAGTCCTCCTCACACAAGACTGTCATCTGCATATCGCTGGCTGTTAGTTAATAAGCCTTCTTTCCATCCGGCTTCATTCTTCTTCATATCGTCCAACTTCTGGGATAATTTGCTCAGAAAATTGTCCCGTCCCGCGGGACGTTCACCGTGGGTCCTGGGGGAGAGAGTGGGAATTGGGGGGTACAAGAGGCACGGAGAATGAGGACAAGACAATATCCTGATCAAGTCCTGTTTTAATGAACAAAGAGTCACAGCTTATAAGGGCCAGCCAAGGGGGCAGCCTCAGCTGCACATGCAGATTAGGCTACCTTGGCAACAGGCCAATCAAGGAGTTCAGGGGAGCGTGCCCTGCCCATGAGTCAGTAAGGGCTTACAGTCTTCAATTAGGTACGCAGAGGAATGGCATGTACATGCAAATCAAGCATAGGGGAAGACGATCTTTTGCCCAATCAAGGGGATGCAGGACACGGGTGCATATCTAAAGAGCATTACCCCTTGTTTGCTCAAGCTTTACAGCTGCAGTGCTCTGTCACGTAGGCTGGGGTAGAAGAATGCCCAGAGCTCAGCCTAATAAATTCCAAGTAACGGCAGGGCCTCACGGCTCCAGGCAAGTCCTATTAAAATTCCAAGCAATGGTCGGGCCTCATGGCTCCGGACAGAAAATAATCCTTAACCGATTAGGTATGGTAAAAGGGCACAACCCCGACTCACACCTTCCTGATTTTAAACCAGTGAGGTAGTTCTTTTATTGTGTCAACCTGGCTGATAAACACATGTGGGGTTAGTTGAAGGGCGGAGGGATAAATGG
Organism: Tenrec ecaudatus; assembly: GCF_050624435.1. Taxonomy (NCBI): domain Eukaryota; kingdom Metazoa; phylum Chordata; class Mammalia; order Afrosoricida; family Tenrecidae; genus Tenrec; species Tenrec ecaudatus. The sequence goes on along the minus strand of NC_134539.1, from coordinate 143,642,109 downwards.
CTCTGTGAGCCTCGCCTTTCTAGTTCTCAGGTCTCTTGCTTTGTGGTCAGATCAGGGTGCAGCTGCCTTAGCCAGTTCCCTGCTTCAGCTGGCAAGGCTCACTTCCTGCAAGACATCCCCAAGGAGAAGCCACATGGACCTACCCTGCTGAAGCCCTGGAGGAGCTGTGGGGAGACCCCTGCCAGTGCTGAGATGCTTACACACTCACTGATCCGGCTTTCCTCCTGCAGCCGGCATCATTGTGTCTGTTTTGTGAGATGGAGGAGGACTTTGTGGATTGGTGTTGGACATATGGGTTAACGGGTTAATGTTGGACTTATTGGGCAGCACTGGGTTGGGATGTTTTCTTGATGCGCACTTACCCTTTACATAAAACTCTCTTATACAGGAGTTTCTGGGGGTTTGTTTCCCTGACTCTCACAACCAGACTGTATCCCCTTGCTTTATTTGTACAACTGCCTCTTGATCCATGTGGACGTTCTGCACCAGCACTTTCCTGATTTTAGCGCCTCGTTCGGTTTGAACGACTGCCTTTTGGCCAGAGCCAGACTTCACACGAGCACAGTCCAGTGTTGTGGAATTGACATTCTCTGAAATCTTACCCACAGTTTACGATGATCCACACCACCCAATGCCTTTCATCCTAATAAAACACAAGTCCGCAACTCCCGGGTTCTCCACTTTCAGCCAACACCCGTGCGATGGGTACAATGCTGTCCATTGGTCTGTCCACCTGTCATCCTGTGGTGGGTTGTGTGACGTCACTGGGATGTCAAAGTCCAGCAGGGTCACCCGTGGTTCGATAATACACATCACTCAGGTTTTGCAAACAGGGTTGGGTTTCACTTCTCCAAGTGGTCGCCTGTGAGCCTGGCTGCCCAGCGTGGGGTTTGCCTTTTGTTATCAGAGGGGCCTCTGGGTTGCAGGTACACGGGTATGGATTATTTTCCTTTTGGGGTGTTTACAGGACACATCAGTAACGAGCCCGGGGGGAGGCTGAGAGCCTTCCAGCCTGAGAGGGGGAGGAGGTACTTTCCAGGTTCCTGGGCTAGGGCAGGATAGGAGGTTGGAAGATATATTGGACCATCAAGGGGCTTTTCAAGGAGAGTGCACACTATGGTGGCAATGCCAAGCCATGGCTACTCCAGTCCTGTTGTGCAGTGACCTAGCAAAATGAAATATTGCAAGCTAAGGTGCCTAGCTACAGTGCCTAGCTCAGCCACAGGTCAGCATCAGCAGCTGAAAAGCAGCCCCCCATGAATTCATCCTTGGTTGAGCATAGCTTTGCTGAACAGCCATTGCAAGCTGATGCATTGGATTCCGGGATTACTCGTGATAGATGGCCCCTGCATTAATGACTGTTTCCTGGGCAATAACTTTCCAAATGCTTTAATCCTCACCAAAGCTCGGAATAGATTTGGGGGATGCTGTGCTATAATGCAGATGGTGTAGAGGGTTACACCTTGGGCTGCTAACTGCAAGGTTGGCAGTTCAAATCCCCCAGGCAGGAGAAAGAGGGGGCTTTCTACTCTGCAAAGAGTTACAATTTTAGAAACCCACAGGGGCAGTTCTACTCTGCTCTGTGACGTCACCAGGGGTCAGAAATGACTTGATGGGCAATGAGTTTGTTTTTGGTTTGGTATTAGAAGGCAGGTACTATCAATGCTTTCTGTGATAGGATGATGTCTGTCCACACACTAGGAAATCCAGTCAATATGAATATGATTAAAGTTTATACACAACCACTAAAGTGAGTGATGCAGAAACTGAAGAACTCTACCCGAGTCTTTAGTCTGAAGTTGATCAAATATGCCATCAAGGTGCATTGGTAATTACTGGTGATTGGAATAAAACCATTGGAAGCAAAGAGGAAGGTACGGTCATTGTGAAGTAAGTTCTTGGTGATAGAAAAGAAACTAGAGATCATGTGATAGAATTTTGCAAAACCAACAGTTTCTTTATTACAAATACATTTTCTCAGCAACACAAATGGTGACTATACATGTAGACTATTCAGGATGGAAAACATAGAAATCAAATTGACTGTATCTGTGGGAAGAGACAGTGGAGACGCTCAGCATCAGCAGCTAAAACCAGGCCAGGACCCGACCGTGGAACAGACCATCAATTGCGCATATGTAAATTCAAGTTGAAGTTGAAAAAAATAAAGCAAGTCCACAAGAGCTAACATATGACCTTGAATTTTAAGAACATTTCAGGATACGATTTGGTGCATTGGCAGCTACTTGGCCAACTGACCCGAAGAGATCCATATTTGTACCCATTCCAAAGAAAGGTGACGCAACAGAATGTGCAAATTATAGAACGCTATCATTGGTATCACATGCAAGTCAAGTTTTGCTGAAGATCATCCAACAATGATTGCAGCAGTACATTGACACAGGTTGCCACAGGTTCAGGATGGGAGTCAGAAGAGGACACGGAACAAGAGGGATCATTGCTGACATCAGATGGCTCTTGGCTGCAAGTAGAAACTACCAGAAATATGTTTACTTGTATTTTATTGACTATGCAAAAGCATTAGACTGGATCATAAAAGTTATGGATAGGTGTGAGAAGAATGGGAATGTCAGAATACTTCATTGTGTTCATGTAGAACTTGTACATGGAACAAGAGATCGTTGTGAGACCAGAACAAGGGAATACTGCATGGTTTAAAACCCAGGAAATGATGTGCTTCAAGGTTGTATCCTTTCACTATATTTATTCAGTTTACATGCTGAGCAAACATCAGAGAAGCTGGATTCTATGAAGAATGCAGTATCAGGGCTAGAGGAAGGCTCATTAACAACCTGCAATATGCAGATGATACAACCTTGCTTGATGAAAGCGAGGAGGACCTGAAGTACTTGCTGATGAATATGCTGATGGCAGCCTTCCATATAGATTATGTGTTAGTCTGCGTACTTTAGAGAAACAAATCCACAGAAACTCATGTATAAGAGAGCGTTTTATATAAAAGTTAAGTGTGCATCAAGAAAACATCCCAACCCAGTGCTGCCCAACAAGCCCAGCATTAACCCATTAATGTCCAACACCAGTCCACAAAGTTCTCCATCTCACAAAATACACACAATGATGCCGACTGCAGGAGGAAAGCTGAGTCAGTGAACGTGTAAGCATCTCGGCGCTGGCAGGGGTCTCCACACGGGTGATCCAGCACCCAGGGTTGCATCGGGGTAGGTCCATGCAGCTTCTCCTTGGGGATGTCTTGCAGGAAGTGAGTCTTGCCAGCTGAAGCAGGGAACTGCTAAGGCAGCTGCACCCTGGTCCAACCATCACAAAGCAAGAGACCCGAGAACTAGAAAGGTGAGGTTCACAGAGTCATTTATCCCTCCGCCCTTCCATTAACCCCACATGTGTTTATCAGCCTGGTTGGCACAATAAACTAACTACCTCAGATTACCACTCAGTGTAAGGAAAAGTAAAATCCTCACAACTGGACCAATAGATAATATGATAAAGGGAGAAAAGATTGGAGTTGTCAAGTTGTCTCACTTGTATCCACAATCAATGCTTATGGAAGCAGCAGTCTCTCTTGACTTGTCAAAAGAGACATTGCACAGGGCCAATCTGCTGTAGAAGACCTCTTTCCGGTGTTACAAAGCAACGGACGTTACTTTGAAGACAAAGGTACTTGTGATAGTTTTGTGTATGTGGCACAGCTTGAGGACCTCCTCTGGAGGTGTGATCAAGGTAAATGGCTCTCTGGAGGCTGGCACCTCTCTTCCCTCACCTACCTGTTGATGAGCCACCTTGAGACCTGTGTGAACCCTGTGATGCGGCCACCACCATTGGATCCACACAACTCTGTGCCTGGGCTCTTCCTGCATTCTGCATCATTGCATGTGGCTGCGTGAAGAGGGACTTATGGACTTGAGTTGGACTGAGCTCTCTGTGCTGCTGTCTGTGGGCTAATTTGCTGTTATATTCCTTGTTGCTATATAAACTTATCCATATATATCTCCATTTTAATGATTATATATAATATATAATCTTTATAATCATATATAATCCTTATAATCATATAATAAATATAAATAATATATATAATCATTAATGTCCTGGTTTGGGTTCTCCAGAGTGCTTCTGACCCAAGCTAGCGAATTAGTCTATAGAGCAGTACAGATGGCTCAGTGCAACTCACTTCCATGAGACAGCGAATACACTGGCAGTCCTCCAAGTCTTGAGGGCCATTGGGTGCAAGTCAAGGAGGCAGACAGCTGAGTCCTCTGTAGAGCAATTCAGTCAATCCGGCCACAGGCAGCAAACAGCAAGGCAGGTAGGTCACCAACAGTCAGCCAGATGACACGGTCCGACAGTCCCCATCTAGCGATGTATACTCCAGTAGCGTGGGGAAGCAGGTCGTGAAGGAACCTCAAGCTACAGCGACACAGTCCTCAGGTGAGGTGTCCCTCAGGTAGTGTAGCTTGCAAACTGAGGCAGAGAACAAGCTAAGGTAGCCACACACTGGTCCGATCATCAAAGAGCAAGAGATCAGGCGAGGCTCGCGGAGCCATTTACCTCTCCCCACTTCAATGAATCCCACGTGTGTTCATTGGCCAGGTCAGCACAAACCTACCTATCACAGGGAGAAAGGTGGGACTATCTGCTCCCATAAGGATTTTCTTCGCAGAAACCCCGCATTAGGGTGGCTGTGAGTTCAAATTGGCTTGAGGGCTGTGGGTTTGGCTTTGGTTTACAGTGCGTCGTGTCTTGCCTTCGCTCTGAAACGGGTGCTCCGAGCGGTGAAGTAAGTTCTCCACACTCACACAGCCGGTGGGGGGTGAGCAGAGCCGTTCCCCCACCCACGCCTCCGCGTGGCTGTGATGTGTTTGACTCAGGCATCAGAGCCCCTGGGAGGAAGGGCTCAGTGATCTTGCCTGGGGAGTGAGATGGCCAGAGAAGCAGGGAAGGGTATTCCAAACACAGGGAACAGCATACGCACAGGTCAGAGCCCAAAGAACAAGGTCCAGTGATGAGGAACCAGCAAGAGCAGAACAAAGGACCTTCAGCAAGAGCGAACAAAGGACCTTTCAGAGGTTTGCTTGACTGAATCTTTCTTTAGAAAACAAGAGCCTGTGTTGGGCAGTGGAAGGAGGCTCTGAGGACGGCCCACGACTCAGGGGGTTGTGTAGTTCCTGGCGGGCTTGGCAAGGTGTCTCTGTCTACGGCTCACCCTCACCGGGCGTGTTTCTTCTGCAGTTCTTAACGGGCGACTGATGCCTGGTGAAGCACTCTGCTGTTAATTTAACGGTCAAGGGTTCAAAGCCACCAGCTGCTTCTCAGAGAGGGAGAAAGAGAGAGAGAGAGAGAGGTGGTGATCTGTTTCCAGAAAGATTACCGCCTTGGGCATCCTCTGGGGGCAGTTCTACTCTCCCCTGCGGGGTCGCTAAGAGTCCCAGTTGGGTTGAGGGCATATCACCGCCGCTGCCGCAATACCGCAGCTTTATACAACTCAGTGTCTCCAAGAGCACAAAACTCCACCCGCACTCCAATTCCTAGCTGCCCCACAGGCTAGAGCAGAGCGGCCGTGTGGAGTCCAAGACTCTTTACAGGAGTAGAAAGCCTCTTCCTTCTCCCCCAGAGCAGCAGGTGGTTTCAAACCGCTGACTTGAGGTTAGCAGCCCAGCACATAACAAGAGCTCTTCCATGAAGGGCATCAGGGGCACATGCTAGCCCTTTTTGAGGGACACATCAGAACCCCCCTTGGACTGTTGTTAGGTGCCATCACGTCGGTTCCGACCCATCGGAACCTGTGTACAACAGAATGAGGCCCTGCCGGCCCGGCACCATCCTCTCAATTGTTCCTCCTGAGCCCCTTGTTGCAGCCACCGCGTCCGTCCATCTCCTGAGGGCCTTCCTGTCTGCTGCCCCTCCACTTTACCAAACATGACGTCCTTCTCCAGGGACACGTCTCTCCTGACGACGGGGCCTAGCTTTGCGGTTGGTGCGTACTTTGGAGAATAGTTGTGTGTTGGCGAGATGTCCTCGAAGATGGATCAATATCAGCCCACCGCAGACAACATCCTACCTCGGATCGCCGTGTCAATCAAGATTCTTTTTGGCAGCATTGGCCACACGGCTCCTCTGGATGGTGGTGTGCTCGCCATGGTCAAGCAGACGACGGTCTGATTCAACATCACACGGGTCTGTTTCTGCTCGGATCCCCATTTCCTATGCATGTGTTCATGGGACCGTGTTGGTGGCATGCATTGGAGGGTGGACCCCTGCTCCCAGACTTCCCCCCCCACCCCATCCCTTGAGGCACCTGCGCTGCTGTCGTGCAGCTAAGAGAGTCTCAGCCCTTTACTTCTTGGCTCATCAGCAGGGATGGTTCAGTTTGTCCTCCATCTGGCTGTGGCCTCCTCCTTCCTCTCCCTGTGCCCCAGGGGCTCTGCCTGCAGAGGCAGCAGGCAGTTAATCAGCCTATGTGACACTGGGGGGGGGTGGGGGATGGTCCTGGGGAAGGAAAGGATCTATTGCCGACTCTCCTGGTGATTTATCGCCATGGAAACTGTGCTCTTTTCCTCTTTGCCCAGCGCTGGCTGGCTCCGGAGCTCATTGTTGATGCGGGCCTGCACGGAGCAGAAGTTCCTTCCTCTTTCCTGTGGCAGAAAGACCACAGTCACCTACGTTGTCCCCGCCTAGCGCACCTGAAGAGCCTGGTCTTGGAACAAACAATCTCATTTGATTCCCGCGGGGGCCAGTGGGGGCCTTGGGGCAAGTGGTGCCTGGAGAACAATGCCTGGAGAACAATGCAGCCCCCAGGCTGAGCCTGGCCCTGCTTCCCTCCCCCTTCCTTCTGACGTCCAGTCCAGGCCAGCCCGCTTTAAAAATGGACTTCCAGGCAGCGGCAGGTAGAATCCTATTAGGCGCCAGGAAACACCAAGTTCAAGTCCGGTTGGGCGAGCAGTCTTGGGCAGAGGCTGGGCAGAGTCCTCTTCTCCACCTCCACCGTGGAGACCAAAAGAGAAAGAGAGACCTTTTGGCAGCATGGGCCTAGGAGGGGGATGGGAGATGGAGGAGAAGACTGCAGGGCAGGGGAGGGGAGGCTTACACCTGTGCTTGTATCAAACACCTGGAGCTCACCAGAGCCTCAGGTGGTGTCAGCTGGAGCCTGGAGAACACTGGCTCAGCTGGAGTGGCTCAGCTGGGGGCAGAGTCTGGTCCTGACCCTGGGTCAGTGGTGAGTGGGGATCCCAGGGACAGTAAAGGCTGCTCTCCGGCCAGGCAGTGCCTGCCTGGGGGTGTTGCTCACGTCCAGAGTCTGTTCATTTTCCATTGCTGAGTAGGATTCCATGGCAGGGATGGACCGCCGCTCGCTTACCCCGTCCCTCTGTGGCAGACGTCTGAGCTGGGCCCAGGCCTTCGCCATGACAGAGAGCTGCTATGGGCAGGCCTGTCCAGGTGCCTGTGTGATTCTCTGGGCAGGACTCCGAGTTTAAATCCCTCAGAGTGGATGGCAGGCATTTCTGAGGAGCCCTCCGAGATCTACATGGGATGTCACCTTTTCAGTGTCAGGAATGCTCCACCCTACAGCACATGGGTCACATTTCTGTCTCGCCAATAGCCCCCCCCCATGTTGGCTGCTTTTTTCCCCCTAGTTTTTAACTTTTTAATGTTTTTAATCTTTATCTTCATGTTGTTTAATCAAGCCATAAAACTGCCAAGAAACAGGAAATATCAAGACAGTTGTGCAGAGCCAAGGGAAGGGCTCTGTCCTAGAGTAACCCTGGTGAACACATATTTCATGTTCTGTAAATGTCTATTTTTTTAAGACTTTGACTTCTTTGTTCTGGGCCAATTATTATTTTTCCTCCTATTGTATGGCATTTCAAGAAGTCCTGAAATGTTTTTGTTCTTTTCCTAGAAGTTCTGGGCGGGGAACTGAGATGCCAGCATTCCAGTACTGACCATCGACTTGAACTTGCGGTGGGCTCCTGGGCGGGTGAACTCACCTCTCTGAGAGTCTTCTTTCCCTCCTGTCCATTGAGGATCATCCCCCTCCTCGGATGCGCAGGAAACGTACGCAACAAAAGACCCCAAGACGACACTAGTGCTCGTCACAGCATTATTCACTGTAGCCACAAGGTGGGAACAACCCCCGCGTCCATCCAGAGACGGGCGGGTCAGCAAAGTGTGGAAAGTGTGTGTAATGCAGTGTACTGTCCACCACAGAGAGGCCTGGTATTCTGCCCCAGGTTTCAGCACGGGTGAACTTCGAGAGGGTGCTGCCGTGTGAAAGAAGCCCGACACAGAGGACACGTCTTGAGCGGCCCCACTCACTGGAAGTATCTAGAATAGACGGAGACGGAAAGTAGGTTAGTGGTTGGGGGTGGGGCCTGGCGAGGTGGGGGTGGGGAGAAGTGGAAAGTGATTGTTAATGGGCACAGAATTTCTGTTTGGAGAGATGGAAATGTTTGGAACCCCACTGTGATGGCTGTATGAGATCTGTGTGATTCATGTCACCCGGTTGTGTACTGGAAAATGGTGAAAACGCCAAATTTTATAGTGTTGTATTTCAACCCAGTTAAAGAACAAGAAACAATACAAAAAGATTGAAGAAGATGCCGCCCTGATGGGAACGTGGGGCGTTTGACACCTTTTTCGGGGGCACTGGCACTCCATCACCAGGGACAGCCTCGCAGTTGGTTATCTTCGCACTTGGGACTCCACGTGGAATGGTTTGGGGCCCAGGTCTCATGTGCCCCTCCTCCCGCGGGCCCCAGCACGGTGCATGGTACGCACGAGAAACGCCATCGCCATCCCGTTGGCCCGCGCGCATCTTTACTGCTTCATCTACAGGGAGCCTCCTGAGAGGACGCCCTGGACCAGCTGCTCCTGGACCTCGCCCAGAGAGGAGTGTTGCCAGCACTCCCTGCGGTGTGGAGTCCTGGTCAGTGTCCTGCTTCCCCTCTGTGAGCTGACTTAAAGCCCTTTCGGATGAAGATCAAAGACTGCGGCCTTCCATATGGGTAACACCTCAACCTGAAAACTAAGTCCCTCCCAGCTGGGCCAGTCAGCAGCATCCTGACCAAGGGAGAAAAGGCTGCCGCTGGTGAGGATTTTGTGTCACGTGGATCCACAGGCCACACTCAGGGAAGCCGCTGGAAGGAATCAAACGTCCGCTTGCATCGGGCAGATGTGCTGCGAAAGATTGCTTTGATTTGGTGGTTCCCCACCTTCCTCACGCCTCCACCTCAGGTGGTGGTGACCCCTCCGACCATAACATTATTTTCGTTGCTACTTCATCACTGTCATTTTGATACTGTTACGAATCGGGCGACTCCTGTGAAAGGGTCGTTAGGCCACCCCCCCATGGGGTCCCAACCCACAGGTTGAGAACAGCTGCTTTAAAGTGATACAAAGCAGAGACATCACTTTGAAGACTCAGGTGGGCGGGATCCTATGCATGGAAAGAGGGACAGTGAATGAGGAAGACAGAAGGATCGGTGCCTTGGGTGTTGACAAAGAATAGTAAATCTGTGGGCAACCAGAAAAAGGAGCAACTTCGTCTTAGAGGAAGTACAGCCAAGATGCACCTTAGAACTGAGGCCTGGGAGCCCAGCTATCAAAAGATATAGCATCTGGGGTCTTAAAAGCTTGAAGGTAAACAAGCGGCCATCTAGCTCAGAAGCAACAAAGCCCACATGGAAGAAGCACACCAGCATGTGTGATCACGAGGTGCTGAAGGGATCAGTTATCAGGCATCAAAGAACAAAAAATCATAGAATTGTTTGCTCACCTCACGATAAGATCACTGAAGACAAATGGGTGCATAAGCAAATGTGGTGAAGAAAGCTGATGGAGCCCGGCTATCAAAAGATATAGCATCTGGGGTCTTAAAGGCTTGAAGGTAAACAAGCGGCCATCTAGCTCAGAAGCAACAAAGCCCACATGGAAGAAGTACACCAGCCTGTGTGATCACGCAGCACTGAAGGGATCAGTTATCAGATATCAAAGAACAAAAAATCTTATCATTGTGTGCTCACTGAAGACAAATGGGTGCATAAGCAAATGTGGTGAAGAAAGCTGATGGAGTCCCGTTATTAAAAGATATAGTGTCTGGGATCGTAAAGGTTTGAAGGTAAACAAGCGGCCATCTAGCTCAGAAGCAACAAAGCCCCCATGGAAGAAGCACACCAGCCTATGCGATCACGAGGTGTCAAAGGGTTGAGGTCTCAGGCATCAAAGAACTAAAAAATCATATTGTGAATGAGGGGGAGTGCAGAGTGGAGACCCAAAGCCCATCTGTAGGCAACTGGACATCCCCTTACAGAAGGGTCACGGGGAGGAGTTGAGCCAGTCAGGGTGCAGTGTAGCAACAATGAAACATACAACTTTCCTCTAGTTCATAAGTGATTCCTCCCCCTCCCACTATCATGATCCCAATTCTACCTTACAAATCTAGCTAGACCAGGGGATGTACACAGGTACAGATAGGAACTGGAAACACAGGGAATCCAGGAGAGATGACCCTTTCAGGACCAGTGGTGAGAGTGGTGATACCTGGAGGGTGGAGGGAAGGTGGGGTAAAGAGGGGGAACCAATTACAAGGATCTACATATAACCACCTCCCTGGGGAACAGACAACAGAAAAGTGAGTGAAGGGAGACGTCAGACAATGTAAGATATGACAAAATAATAATTTATAAATTATCAAAGGTTCATGGAGGGGTTTGCAGGGAGGGAGAGGGAAAATGAGGAGCTGATGCCAGGGGCTTGGGTGGAGAGCAAATGTTTTGAGAATGATGAGGGCAATGAATGTACAAATGTGTTTTACACAATTGATGTATGTATGGATTGTGATAAGAGTTGTATGAGCCCCAATAAAATGATTTTTTAAAAAAGAACCGAGGACTGAGGAGAGGCCTTCTTTGTACATTTCACGGCGAGCAAGGCCGATGCCATTCCCCGTCGGTGAATTCAGATGGTGCGGGCCGGGGCTTATTGGACAACTGTTCTTATCGTTGTTATTTTAGATTTTTATTGTGCCCTGATAACTAAACACGTTTCCGAAGGCTAACTCTCATTGGATCTTCATAACAAGCCTGCGAGTTGGGTAGAGGGGGCTTCTCATCTCGAGGAGGAAACCGAGGCCCAAAGCCTTTCAGGTAATAACAGTGTAGAAGGGACAAGGACTGCAGGCTCCAGATTCGAACATCTGGACCCGTACGCTTTCCGACTGGGGTGACTCTGGGTCAGTGAATTCAGGATGCTTATTGTTGCTAGGTGCCACGGAGTCGGCTCCGACCCACAGTGACCCTGTGCACAACAGAACAAAACACTGCTCGGCCCTGCGCCATACTCACAATCGATCCTGTGCTGAGCCCATTGTTGCAGCCGTGGGGTTGGTCCGTCTCCTTTGCCAATCATGAAGTCCTTCTTCCAGGGACTGGTCTCTCCTGGCAACACGTCCACAGTACGCGCGGCAAAGTCTTCTTGCCGTCCTTGCCTCCCAGGAGCACTCTGGTCATGTTTCTTCCAAGGGAGATGTTTTTTGTTCTTGGCAGTCCGTGGGACTTTAGGTGTTCTTCTCCAACACCTCAATTCAGACGCATCGGCTCTTCTTTGGTCTTCCCTATTCAATATGCATATGAATATTGAAACTATTGAGGCCATTGAAAATGCCTGGCTCGGGTCAGGCACTCCTTAGTCCTCAAGCTCACCTCCTTGCTTCTCAACACTGCAAGAAGATCTTGTGCAGCAGGTTGACCCAGCGCAACGTGTCTCGACCTCCTGACCGTTGCGCCTTTGAGCATTGACTGTGGATCCAAGGAAGACAGCTCCTTGACACCTCCATCTTTTCTCTGTGTCTCACGATGGTACCTACTGGTCCGCTTGGGAGGATTTGGCTCCTCTTTACACTGAGTTGTAATCCATGGTGAGAGGAGACAGCCTGCACACACCCCCCTCCTGATTTTAAACCTTGTCGTATTCCCTCGTTCCGTGTGCACAACTGCCTCTGGATCCGTGTGCACGTTCCACACGAGCACAATGACGTGCTCTGGGATTCCCATTCTTCTCAAGGCTGTCCACAGTCAGATCCACAGTGAGGATCCCCACAGTTGTTCAGGTTTGTGCCTCTCCTCTCGAAGGCTAATCAGACTGTGGGCCACAGGCTAAGGAAATGAGAGGCCTGTCTTGCTCCTGCCTGCTCCTCCTCCCCCCTCTCCCCTCCCCCGGCTGCTCAGAAAAACCACTTCCTGAAGGGTTTTCAACTTTTTTGAGCCATGACTCCATCGCTGTGATTTGGGTTTTTGTTCTCCAATTTGCGTTGTGAAGGCAGAAGCACTCAGCAGCCCCTTCCCACATGTCCTCCTGGAGAAGGGAGCACACACTGGCTGGGAGAAAGGTCCGCTCCGACCTTGGCCCAGTGGCTGTCGGTTCATTGTTGAGCAATCGATGCTGCCGTGAGAAACGTTTAAAATATCTCACGCAAAAAAAAGTTTTGGGTAGAAAGAACACATCTGGAAAAAGTGGAGTCAATTCGGACTCCCGGCCACCCTAGAGGACAAGATAGAACCGCCCCTGTGGGCTTCTGAGGCTGCACCTCTTTACAGGAGTGGAAAATCCCATCTTTCTCCCAAGGAGTGGACCTGGCTGTTAGGGGCCCGATGCATAACCACTATGCTACCAGGGCTCCTCGGATGCTTCTCAGAAGCAAGGGTTTAATTTTCCTCTGTGCTTTGGACATGTCCTCAGGAGGGGCCAATCCCGGGAGAAGGCCATCGTTCTCATTACTAAGTGATGTAGGGCATCAGGGAGAAAGAACCAGACCCTGGACGAGATGGCGTGGCGCAGGGGGCTCACACAGAGCCAGCCTTGTGAGGCTCATGCCGGGCCAGGCGGGGCTTCATTCTGTTGTGCATGTTATCGCCGACAGGACACACCTACCCCCGAGCGAGGAAGCCCCTAAGGAGGAGGGAAGAGATGAAACAGCTGCACGTAAACAGCCTCCTGTTTTTAAAAAGGTAAAATAGAAAACATTCCACACACCTCTCTGTTTCATTTAAAGCATTTTGATATTTTTACTCATACCTTGGAAATGAGAAACAAGGAGCATGACCATCCTTTGATAAATGACTCAAGCAGTGGAGCGTATGTGGTTCAGTTACTGTTGTGATTGAGGAGGCTATCTAGACAAGATTTACCACATCGACCTTGCTTACATGTACGATCCAGGGCCATGACTGACCCCCTCCATGTGTAGAACCATCACCTCCCTCCATTTCCAGACTTTTCCATCACCCTGAGCAAAAAGCTCAGTGGCCGCTAAGCAATCAAACCACCCCTCCTCCAGTTCTTGGTGTCCACTAGTAGACACTTTGGTCAAGCAGTGGTACACAGGCCTATGAAACCCACGGTAGCCACGTTGATTCTGACTCAGGGAGTCTGCTGCAGGGCTCGTGAGCTCAAGAGCCCCGAGGTGGGCCTGCTTCTCAACAACAAAACCCCAAACTCCCTACCACAGAGCCCATGCAGACTCATAGTGAACCGATAGGACAGGATAGAACTGCCCCTGCTGTTTAGGGACAAGAATGTCCCATCTCTGTCCCATGGAATGGCTCATGGTTTCAAACTGCTGACCTTTCCATTAGCAGCGCCACATGCCACCACTATGCCACCTTGACTCCTGGCTACACAACAGCACCCAACAAAGAAAGAACATGAAACTCCTTTGGCTTGTCTCCCAGAATTTTGGGGTATCTTTTTCCTATATAGCTATTGGCTCAAAGAGCCCTGGTGACTTGGTGGGTTATGTGGTGAGCTCCTGACCACCAGGTCACCAGGTCACCATGAGTCAGAATTTACTCAGTGGATGTGAGTTTTGAGTTGCTACTTCTGTAAAGAGTTACAGTCTCTGAAAGCCCACAGGGAACATTCTACCCTGTCTTACGGGGTTGCTATGAGTCAGAATTGATTCCGAGGCAGTGAAGCAAATTTGTTTTGTGAGATTTTTTTCCCAGCAAAATCATTGGCTCATATTATTTCCTTGTTTTTGTATTATACCTTTCGTCTTTTCCTTCTTGATTAAAAAAATCATTTTATTGGGGGCTCATACAACTCTTATCACAATCCACACATGCATCCATTGTATGTCAAGCACATTTGTACATTTGTTGCCCTGATCATTCTCAAAACACTTGCTTTCTACTTGAGCCCCTGACATCAGCTCCTCATTTCCCCCTCCCTCCCCACGCCCCCTCCCTCATGAACCCTTGATAATTTATAAATTATTTTGTCATATCTTACACTGTCCAATGTCTCCCTTCACCCACTTTTCTGTTGTCCGTCCTCCAGGGAGGTTATAATCGGTTCTCCCTTTCTACCCCACCCTCCCTCCACGCTCCAGTTTTGCCACTCTCACCACTGGTCCTGAAGGGATTACCTGTTCTGGATTCCCTGTGTTTCCGGTTCCTCTGTACCTGTGTACATCCTCTGGTCTAGCTGGATTTGTAAGGTAAAATTGGGATCATGATAGTGGGGAGAAGCATTTAAGAACTAGAGGGAAGTTGTATGTTTCATTGTTGCTACCCTGCACCCTGACTGGCTCGTCCCCTCCCCACAGCGACCCTTCTGTAAAGGGATGTCCCAGTTGCCTACAGATGGGCTTTGGGTCCCCAATCTGCATCCCCCTCATTCACAATTATATGATTTTTTGTTCTTTGATGCCTGATCCCATTGACACCTCGCGCTCACACAGACTGGTGTGTGCCTTCTTGATTTTTAAGGGTATAGCTGAGAGGTTGATCCTTTGTTTATGATGTGAGCTGCAATTTTTTTCCAAGTTTGAAATTTTTCTCTTGACTTCATATCCGCCCCCCTTTCATGGAGCACAGCTCCATGTCATTTTGTTGTGACTCCTGGACTTGAGTCACAGTGTGCCTTCACCAGTCGAGGCTATGAACAGCTCGTGCAGACCATTTAAGGTTGCATTTGAACATTCAGTTCTTTGCTGCTCTGGCACAGAATGTCTAATGAGGATGGCGCAGAACCGGGAAGCGTTTCATTCTGGTAATGCACCCGGTGTCGCTAGGTGTTGGAACGGCTCCCCTGGCTTTTAATCACAATAACAAGCCCTAGTTGCGGGGCACAGTTTCTCTGCTGTGTTTCCTCATGGCTTTCTAAAGCATTAACATCTTGAGTCAAAGGGTGACTAAGTTTGGAAGGTTTACCTTGGAACTTGGCCTTGAGGTCAGGCCACTACCACCGTGACTTGAGACCCGTGAGCAGCAAAGGGCGCCTTGTTTCGGGTCTGAGCGAGATGAGGGCTGCCCTCGCTCGGCCGAATCTCAAAGTTATCATCTGAAGACAGTATTTATTATATTAGTCATGTTTCCTTTCCCCGCCCAAATAGACATTTGACAGATGGGTGGGGTAATCTCCAGTAGGTTATTTAAGATCATTTATAATGGGGGTCGGGGTGGCAGGGCAGAGGGAACACAAAACACCAACAGCAGCAACAAAAGCAAACAAGGCGATTGAAAAGCGGTCCCCTTGGAATGCCTTGACAATGGATGAAGGCTGCCTAGGCTTCATTCATTCTTCCCGAGCTTCCCTTTGTACTTCCACTGCGCCCTTGGTACTTGCCCCAAGGCAGGGAAAAGTCCGCTTGGCTTCTTCAGTCTCTGTGGTCCCTCCCTCAAATGTCACTGACCCTTACCGGGTAGAAGTATAAGGGAGTGGCCTGCTGGAACCATTGGTCATCTTGACCGCATGTCAGTGATTGTTCAAGTTTTTCCTGACTTATATCCCTTCACCGGCCCAGTCTTTCGCTCTACTCGGGGTTTTGTTGGTCTACCAGTTACAGCCACTGCCCCCTGCCACCGAGGAGCCAGCAGCCCACTTGAGGGAGGACTGAAGTGTCATCGAAGATTGAAGAGAGTGACTGACAGAGAGCAGGAAGCACACGAGAGGTGAGGAGAACGCAGGATGAGTCCCCTGCTCTGGCGAGAAGAGGGGAAACTTCTGGGATGGATGCTTGAATGGAGTCGTGAAAGCTAAGTAGGAATTCTCTAAAAAAGGAGAAGGGAAGGGTCTTTCAGGCAGTGGGCACAGCACTGACAAGGCTCAGACACCCGACGTCCTCTGGGAACAGTGAATGGTAGGAGTCACAGGGAAGGTTCCCGGAAAGAGGTGGGGAGAGACTGAGTGAAGGGATATCCAAGGGCTGGAGGGTCGGGGGTGTAGAAGCTTAGAAAGGGGGACGGGAGCCTTTACAAGGTTGTACCCTGAGGGACAGCAGGGCCTGATTGACCACCCTGTGACCTGGGACTGGAAGTATAGACAAAGGAGTAGATGAGGTGGTGTGGGCCTCGCAAGAGTGCTGGAAAGTCTCTATAGGGAGGCTGACCGAGCAGGCTAGGGAGAGCTGGTTCGTCCCCCCTCCCCGCCTTTTCCAACCTCCCGGACCCTCAGTGGCAGATCTCCCGGGCAAAGCCCGCGTGTTCAGAAACAGTCCACTGCCCTGCCCAGGAACGCTCTGATTCATGCTCGGTGGCGGCTGCCCTTTCGGGGCCTGCAGGAAAGGCAGAGAGGACATCTTTCTGCTATTGAAGGAGAGAAGTCTTTGGGGTAGAAAGTGACCAGAGAGAGGAACCCCTGGGCTGGGTCATAGGAAAGGGTTCTCAAACACTGCCCCCACCCCCAAGAGGCTGAAGGCAGGTCAGGAGCTCCAGGGCAAATGTCACATCTTGTGCCCTTTTCCCCCCTAAAGCAACTAAACAAAGCAACTGCGTTTAGTGGGCCCCGCAGGAAGACTGGTCATTTCCTGAGGTGTTATCAGGCCAGCCCAGGCCTCATTGTTCCCAGTTTCCAGCAATGGCCGCCATTCCCTGACCAGCGCCCCAGCCGGTCACTCCACAGGGGACAAGGGCAGTTGGTTCCCCGAGCTGTTTCTGTTTTGCATCGGCAGGTCTCTCATCTGTGCAAACCGCCTGGGGCCCCCAAGGCATGGTCCGAAAGCGGAACTAACCTCCCAAGATGCAGCCAGTGTGGCCCAGAGGGGACAAGATGTGGCCGTGGCTCGGTGTCCTGCTGACACTCTGGCTCTGTGAGTTTTTGCTCTCTTCCTTCGTCTCTGAAACTCGATGACACGGGAACTTTGCGAAAACCCCGCATTTCTTTGTCTTTTCCAGGCGCCAGCGTTGAAGGTCAACAAGAAAACCGTAAGTTAGAAAGTTCCCACTTCGTTTCCTCTTGCCTTTTTCTTCTGTCTCAGATGGCTTGGGGAGGAAGAGAGAAAAAAAAGATTCTAATTGAAGCATAAAGCTTATTCCATTTCAGTATTTCTCGGTTTTAGAGCAAAATACTCCTCAAGTATTCTAATCTGTACGCCGCTGGCTATACCTTTTTCTTCCGAGTCTAGAAATCCTGCATTTCTTTTAGATTTCAGAGACCATGTTCTAGAGGTCAAATGCGTTTTAGATTCTACTGAACTGCTGTATCCCTTACTGTCCTGCCATAAGTGTCTTCTTTACACCCTCCGCCTCAGATGGTTCGTATTCACAAATGAGAGATCACTGACTCGCTAGAGACACGAGAACGGGACTTAATGTAAATTGTCGCTGTCTAAACGATCTGATACATGTTGGGGTTAGTTCCCCCACCTGCAAGGTCTCAAAGACAGAGAGGCCTAGCATCCATTTGAGAGCTGCTTTGGAACATTGCCCTGAAATAAGTGGATTTTGTTGTGTTTCACCTGGGACCACCGCGAGTGAAGGAGGGCTTTGCCTGGGTCCAGGCGCTGGATGGGGAGAGATGCTCTTGTGAGTCACTTTCAAGAATGGGGCGATTGGGTTGTAGAGACCCTGTAAAGCTCTTTGCAAACAGTGGGCAATGTTGGTGTCTTGATGAGCGGCAGCTGCCGGGGGGCAGGCGGCAGGAAGGGCCTACTGAGCAAAGGCGACTGCTGGGGTCCCGGCTGGGCTGCCATGGGGACTCTGCCTTTGTGTCAACCTACGGAGGCATAAACCCCCAAACTCACTGCCACCGAGTGGAGGCCTAGCGACCCTGTGGAGGCAGACATGGTGCCTTGGACTGCTACCCGAAAGGGCAGTAGTTTGAACCCACCAGCTGCTCCAAGGGGGAAAGATCTTTCGGGGACCTGTCGATCTTTCGGGGACCTGAAAGGGCAGCTCTGTTCTGTCCCACAGGGTCGCTATGATATGAGATAAAGGAGGCAGGGATCCTTTGTTTGCGTAACCATCCTGATTGACTAAGAAAAAACCCTCGGTCGCTTTGTCACCGGAACTTCCGCTCTCCCAAACCCCATTCTGTGTCTAGACACGCAGGCCGAGCTCACGTCTCTCAAGCCAGGTTTACGCTGCCTCTCTTGGACTCTTCCAATCTGTGCAATGGGGTAGGTATTGGAATCTATTGACCCGAGTCCCTGTGAGCCAAAGATAGGAGAGGGGAGGTGAATCTCAGGCATGGTGTCTGCCCCATGGACACTGCTTTACGCTAGCCTTGCTCGAATCCAGTCCTCTCCGGCTTTACAATCGGCTCCTGCACCACCCACCCCTCAGGCTTGTTCCCGCCAGGCCACGCCCTGAACTTCTCTTACTCTGTGCACCCAGTTTCCCAGCACCTCCGTTCCCTCCTGCCTTCTGCCCCACTTCAAGGGAAATCTCTCTCCCGGTTCCTAAACAACATTCTTTTTGCCTGCAGGTAAGCCCGTTGAATAGAGGTTCTCAACCTTCCTGATGCCACGAACCTTTCAGCCAGTTGCTCATGTGGTGGTGACCCCCCAACCATAACATTATTTTCCTTGCTACTTCATCACTGTCATTTGCTACTGTGATGAATCGGGCGACCCCCGTGAAAAAGTCGTTCGACCTGCAGGTTGAGAATCGCTGCCTTAGAATTTGGCTGGCCATTGTTTCCCTCCCGTTGTTTTCTCCGGCCTTCCGCACTGTCAGAGACCTTGAGACTGAGGGTCCGGAAGACCAACACGCTGGGCGTTAGCAGAGCAGGGACCAAAACCCGTCTCCCATCACTGAGTCCAGAAAGGTGCACGCCTATGAGATGCCCGGGCTCCGGCTGGCTCCATGTGGCCCACTGTCTGCAGGTCAGGACCAAGACCCTTTCCTAACTAGCCCAGGCCTTCAAAGCCCTGCCAAATCCCCACCTCACCCGCAAGGATGACGACCTCAACTCCATCTTCAGCAAGAAACTAGTGGTGGTCTGTCTGCAGGGAACCCACAGCTTCCTGCCCTGCCCTGGTTACAAGCTTATCTGGCCCCACCCATCCTCCAGTCTTCCCTCCAGCCTCCAGCCTCAGGGGTGATGTTCCCCCCTCTTCGGCCAATCAGGGTTTCCTGGCCTCCTGGACTCTGAGCCCGCCCCTCGAGTCCCCCCCAGGACCTTCCTCTGTCATGTGCTCAGCACCCTTCCCTTTTGCCCCTCTGAGGACCGTCATTCTCCACCCACTGACTCCTTTCTTCAGCGCAAAATCACGACGGAGTCCCTTTTCCTCTTTTGTAGGAAAAAGAAAATTCACGCACCGACCCTTCCACTTATCTGTACTTCTCTGGACAGCCACTTGCTTTCTCAGTCCAGCTTCTTTGAATCTCCACCTCACTCCTTCACCCCACCATCGACTTGCTCCCCACTGCACCACAGTCTGGCCTCAACCCCCTACCTCCCCCTGGGAACCTCTCCCTTAGGGGTCAGCAAGGACCACCGGATGCCAATGTCAACAGGCCGGTCCTGCCTATAGCCCGCTAGGCCCTGCCCTCCCTCTGACTCTGTCCACCAGGCCTGAGTGTCTCCTTCCTGGGTCTCCTAGTTCCTCTTCCCTGATTGTTCTCCCATCTCCCACCAGTCCTCCTCAGTCTCCCTTAGGAGAGATGTCGACTTAGAATGCTACTCCTGGCCTGGTCTCAACAGGCTCCACCGCCTCATCCTCTCCCGACATCTACACACACACCCCTGGTCCCCTCGGGCCCCGCGTGTCAGTCTTAACATGGGCCCAGTGGCCTGATGGCCCCGCCTAGTTATCCCTAAAAGAAACACACCAGACTCACAGCCCTCGAGTCAATGTGGACTCAGAGAGCAGACCGACAGGGCAGAATAGACGGCCCTGGTGGCTTTCCGAGACGACAACTCGTTCCTGGAGAAGAAAGCCGGCTTTCTCCCGAGGAGAGGCTAGTGGTTCTGAACCTTGCAGATCACGGCGCAGTGAGTGACCGCTACGCCCCCCAGGCCCCCCTGTGAGCCCTCAGGCCTCTCAGATTCAACTGCACGGTGACTTTCTCTCCTCTTATCTTTCCAGTGTTCTCTCAGGGTGGTGTCCCCTCATCTTCCCGGGCACCTAAACAAGAAACCTGGTAGTTCTCTTTCCACCTTTGCCACAACGCCTGTATTTCATCCAACACGTCCGTTGGAGTCTGTCTGTTAAAGATTGCTTAAGTCTGCCTCTTCCCCTCACCCCCAATGCCCCTGCCCTCGTTGAGGCTTCAGTAACTTCCATCAGAACTATCCACAGGCGGGTTTCGGTAGTTGGTGCACCCTCATCGATCTAGAATCCAGTCTCATTCCGTTGCTCCCTTTCAGAGGGACCAGCTCATCAGCCCTGCCGGTGGAGCCCTCCTTTCTGGTGCCACCCACCCAGACCCTCTGTCCCCACACTCAGGTTCCTGAAGCCCCGTGCCCAGGAAGTGCCCTCGTACCTGTCTTTCTCCCGCCCCGACCTCCTCACCTCTCCTTCCTGGCCCGCTTCAAGGCTCAGTGCCTGGCTCATTCCCTTCAATTGTCCTTGACTATCCCGGGCAGCCCTTCCTCGGGGAGCTCTCTCATTGTGTCCAGATTACCTGTGTCCCCCGGTCCCTGCGATGTCTTGGACAGCAGGTGTGATGTGTTAATCATCACCCTATAATTCTAGGACCTGCACACGTGCCCGGTAAGGGTCCCCTTGAAGGGATGTGAATGGAACCTGTTGCTGCTTGAGATGAAGCTGAGAGGGGGGGCACTGCGGAGGGTGGGGGTGGGGGGAGCGTGGTCAGTACTCTGTGTTCAGTACAGAAGCTCATCAGGGTTGCCTCACTTTGTGGTGCCCTGGAATGTTCCTGACAGTGGTGAGTGGGTACCCCACCCCACTTCCCCCACCTCCTCTTCCTGAGTCACTTCCCCTTGAGGGCCAGGTGGCGGCCTAGTCACCATGCCTTGCCTTCCCAGGGAGCATCCGCATCCGATGCTCAGTGGCCTTGGGGCTCAGCTCCCTTCATTTTCTTATTCTGAGATCTGCCATTGGGGTGCAAGCCTCCAAGTGCCTCTTCTGTGCAGCAGCTGCCTAATGTTGGATCTTCCTTCCTCAGCCTTCACCTCTCCAGGTTGAAAAGACCTGGCCTCTTTCGGCTCTTCTAAAAGCCCATGGCAGTAGCGCTGAACCTCTCAGGGTCAGCAGGGACAGCCGTGAACCCTCTCTACAACTGAGGGGTGCGTGGGCTTCCAGAGCTCACCCATGCACCCCCCAGGACTCCGTGGGAAGTGCACCAGACATCTGCCCTTTATTTAAGGTTGGGTAAAGTCTCCAGCGCATTCGTTTTCACGAGCTGCGCTCCCAGCTCTGAAATCAGTGAAGGGCTTCTTGCTTCTCCTTGCGCCAACGTAAGGCTGATAGCCTTATGCAGCGCCCTGACTTAACTGCACGTTGCACGTAACGACGCATCTTGGAGTGCATCTGTTGGTGAGCTGGGGACTGACCGCCGGTTAGCGTGTCCGCCGTGAGGCCCGCACACAGAATCCAGGCTTGGTTGCATCTGGACGGTTTACGAAGGGGGCGCCATTTTCCATAAGATCTCAGAGGGGCGACGGTGCTCGCGGAGTGGCTGGCAGGTCTGTCTGTTAGCTACTCCGTGTGTAAAAGTGAGTCCCAAGCTGAAGGAGGCCTACAACAGCACGTGCTTGCTCTAGCGGAAGCTCCTGGGGCTCAGGGATTGGAATTGGCCTAGCTGGGTGTATCTGGCGCAGGGTCCCTCACGAGGTGACAGGCACGCGTGTTGACGAGGTGGCAATCGCCTGGAGGCCTGGCCGAGCCTGGAGGATGTGTTTCCAAATCCCCCGGCACGGCTGACCTCCTTTCCCTTCGCACCTAGCTTTCACCATCAACAGCATCCGCATGGAGAGCGTGCCAGCGGGGACCGTGCCCAACGGGCAGAATCTGACCCTCCAGTGCATTGTGGACATCAGCACCACCTCGGAGGTCAGGCCGCAGCACCTGGTGCGCTTCTACAAGGACGACGCCATGATCTACAACATCTCCTCCACCAAGGACACCGAGAGCTTTTTCATCCCGCGAGCCCGCATGCATCACTCGGGGAAGTACAAGTGCACGGTGACCCTGAGCAACAAGGAGAAAACCACGAAGGAATACAAGGTGCTGGTGAAAGGTGAGTCTCCCGGCCTGGAACCTCGCGTAGGCCCACACCGGCGCCCCGGCCCATGTTCTTGACCTCTAGTTCTAACCTCCCGGCCTTTATCCTCGCTAGTTCCTTTGCCGCCAGTCAGATTCAACTGGAAGGTCTCTCCTGAGACCCTCTTCGGAACCAAGCAGAGCTCTTCCAAGGGACTGACCCTGAGGCACTCGGCGGTCGGTGGCCTTTGCCTGTGTGTAAAGACCATGCCTAAGTGTTCAGAGATTGGCTTCTGGACAATTCCTTAAGCTATCCACACTTCCAAATCCTCCCCAGGAAATGGGGATATCATCGAGTCCTCTTAGAAAGTTGTTGAGAGGAGATATATATATATATATTTAAGTATAAAGGGCTCAGGCTTATTCCCCATCTAGAGTGAATTTCCCATAAAGGGCTGTGGCTCTTCCAATTTTTAAAAATTGTTTTATTAGGGGCTCATACAACTCTTATCACAATCCATACGTACATCAATTGTGTAAAGCACATTTGTACACTCATTGCCCTCATCATTCTCAAAACATTTGCTCTCCACCTAAGCCCCTGGCTCAACTCCTCATTTTTCCCCTCCTTCCCTGCTCCCCACTCCCTCAAGAACCCTTGATAATGTATAAATTATTATTTTGTCATATCTTGCCCTGTCCGATGTCTCCCTTCACCCACTCTTCTGTTGTCCGTCCCCCAGGGACGAGGTCACATGTAGATCCTTATAATCGGGTTCCCCCTGCTATTCCACTTTGGGGACCTGTTTTCCACATAGCCGTCTACACTCTTGGGCTGAGCTTATGAGGAGAGAGCTGGTGTCTGGCATGATTTTGAAGCCTAAACAAAGAACCTACTCCCGGCAGGCACTCAGTAAGTGCCTGTGAAATGGACTGCCGGGAGCCCACTGTTGGAGGCGTCGGCTCCTGGGTGTGCCTGGGTGCCTAGTTGAGGCGCTCCGTAGTTGGTGCCATCTCAGTAAAGATTTGTCCAGGGATGTTCTCTGTGGAGTGACTGGAAGCAGGCATGAGACGGGCTGCAGGAGCCCCTCCCTCAGCCCGCCCCAGTCCCCCTGCCCTACCCCAGGTCTCATCCCAGAGCCCCACTCAATGCTTCTACAGCTGATGGTTTCTCCGCCTGCTCAAGCTTGCCAGGCTTCCCAAGAGCCACAGGCACGAGCTTTGAAATGTCCAGCCCCCAACCTCTCTTCCAAGGCCCTTTCTAGAGCCTTCTCTGACGGACCCCCCCCCACCCCCAGGCAAAGAGAAGCCCTTTCCCTTCCTGGTCGCCCGTCCCTGGGGGCCTCTGCAGCCTCACGCTGTTCAGGGCAGCACACAGCAATGGCCTTGGAGACGGAGAGCCCAGTCTCGGGGCCTCGCAGGCTGTGCACTTTCGAACAGGCCTTGACCTTCTCTGAGTTTCAGCTTCGTCATCTCGAAATAGGATGTACTTTGATCATGGCTGTCCACCCAACCCAGCAGGCTTATCATGGGACTGACACAGGCAGGTTCATGGCTACAAAGTGAATCCTCGTCTGTGGTTTGATGAGTGATTAGCATTTAAGAAATTAGTATTACAGTTACAGCGGTGATCACAAATACTGCCTGGGGTGGGGGTGGGGGTGGGTTGTTTTGTTTTATCTTATCGATGGAGAAGACTGGTCTTTCCAATGGAGTTGTTAGCTCTGTCACCATCGATCACATCTTAAGTCTATTTGATATTTTTCAAACTACCTCGTATAACGCTGGGCACGTAGATGCTAATAAAAAATGAGCCCTGGAGTACATATTTTTAGGCGTGAGTGCCTGGAGCTGCAAGCCCACGGTTTGGGTCCACACGGCCCCTTGGAAGAAAGGCCCTTAAAAAAACAAAAGGAATTCAGCCATTGGCAGCCAAATGGAGCCCAGCTCTACCCTGATGTAGTCTTGACAGCGACTTGATTGGTTACATGGTATTGGGTGTTCACGGAACACAACGCCCAGAGCCCTCACTGTGGGTTGACCTCAGTGACCCCGCTAAGGCTCGGGTACAGCTTGATGTTGATGGTCTTTCTGTTTCCCCAAAGGACTCCCAAACCCCAAGGTGGTGCTGGACAAGAAGGAGGTGATCGAAGGTGAGGTTGTGACGGTCAACTGTTCTGTCGAAGAGGAGCGGCCCCCAATAAACTTCAAAATTGAAAAATTGACAATGGACACCAGAACTGTCAAGCAAACAAGAGAGAAGATGAACACAAACCAAAACTTTGCCGTGGTAGAATTCCCCATCGAGGAGCAGGACCACATCGTCCTCTTCCACTGCCAAGCTATGATCTACTCTGGGTTCCAGATGGAGACTTCGAAGTTCACCATGAGCGAACTGGTCACCGTCAGGGGTCAGTACTTCTCCTTCTTTCCCCCAGCCTTCTGGTTTGCAGGCTCAGTACAGGGAGACCGAGCGTAAAACTGGGTATGGGCTGGGCCCTTCTGGTGACCCTGCGGTTCTCAGAACCTAGGGTTTGTTCTTCAGCACCCAAAGTCAGTCCTTTCCAAGCATGTTTCACTCGGACACCATTCAAAATGTAAATAAAGGTCTGCACACACTAGCTTCGGAATGTTCGTGGGAAAACGTGACGAAACGATCATGGCGTTTTGCCATGAACTTTCAGAGGCTGCCTTATCACAGTCGCTCTGGAAAGCTGTGGGCCATTCGTGCTGAAATCCCACAGCTCATGCGCTGTTCCTGCCAGGCGGGGGTGGAAGAGCGTCGGGCATCCTTGGTGGATGCGGACAAACCCATTTGTAGCTCTCGTGGTTACTTCTGAGGTTACTTACAGAAGGTTTTGCAGGAGGGACCTAGAGAAAGTGGTGCAGCCTTTGGAAAGCGAAATAAAATCAGAGACCTACCTGGCAGTTAAGAACAAGGCTGAAGCCGCAAGATTGAACAGGAGGGTTGGGGAGGGGGTGACGCTAGGGGAAGGGTTTTGAGGGGAAAGGCCAGATCTTGTCATTCATAAACACATTGCTTGAGACTAAGACCAAGACCCCGAGGAGCGGACAAGAAGAGGGGTGACTTCATCCTTTTCCCAGGTGTGACCGTGTCCTCTTCTCTCGTAGAATCCTTCTCCATCCCCAAGTTCCACATCAGTCCTGAGGGGACAATCACAGAGGGAGATCAGCTCCACATTAAGTGCACCATTCAGGTGAGGTACCAGGCCCAGGAATTCCCTGAGATCATCATCCTCAAGGATAAGAATATCGTGGCCCACAGCAGCCACGGCAGCGAGGCCTCCTACTCGGTGATGGCCATGGTGGAGCACAGCGGCAACTATACCTGCAAAGTCGAATCCAGCCGGATATCCAAGCTCAGCAGCATCATGGTCAACATAACAGGTAGGGCAGCTGTGGGAAGACCATGCTTCTGTGGGGGCATTCGAGAGGCTCCAGGATAGGATCCAAATTGGCGGTGGCCAATGAGAGTCCACGGTGTCCCCTTCCCTGCTCGTTCAACATTACACACACAAAGTTGCAGGGTGTCCCTGGGGAGCAGGCAACGTCAAGTGAGTCAGTGGTCAGCTGTGATGGGTGGGATGCGTGCTCGATCATCCACCTCCCACCTTACCGCCCGTCACCTCTGTGGCCTCGGGGGCTTCTCTTGGCCTCGCCTATACTCGATGGGGCTGGGGGTAAGGAGGCTTCCGACCATGGTCCCTAACCGAGATTGTTATTCCTGGGCGCAGAGGCTCTGAGCTCCACTGTCCTTCATTGACCATCTCTCTTGTCTGGAACACCTTTCCCCATGGCTATCAGACTTCTAATGCCTTTAAAGGCCGAGCCCCAGGTCGCTCTCCAGGTTTCCCTCCACCGAGGCTGCTCCGTTCCCAGCAGGCTCTGCTCCTTCGCATCAGTAGCTACGGTCAGAGTTGGTGTTCGTGTCTTGTCCCCTTGACTCTATGAGAAGTCTTAAGGGGCCAGGCCTGTGACTGAAGAAAAAAACCAAACATGTTCACATCTTTGGAACTTAGTACAGAGCTTAGGACACTGGCGTAGCTCAGGAAATACTTGTTCAGATCCCTTGTGCTCTTCATGATAGTCTGACCGGGTTCTTTGTACGAGAGTTGCTGCTGCTTTCTCCAGGTCTCGGGGCCCACCTTCCTCCTGGTTCCGAGGCCGCTGCTCTGCCGCTCCTTCCCCATTGCCGCCTCCACCGAAAGACCCAAAACAAGAAACCCCAACTCACTGCCATCAGGTCGATTCTGACTCTTATCGACCCTCTAGGACAGGGTCGACCAGCCCCTGTGGGTTTCTGAGACAGTAACGCTTTACAAACAGACCAGCCTTTCCTAATTTGAATTCTAAACCACCCTGCGCCCACCTGAGGATGGTTTATGTATTTTTATTATATATATGTATATATATATTTTTCTTTTTTTACATTTTATTAGGGGCTCATACAACTCTTATCACAATCCATACATATACATACATCAATTGTATAAAGCACATCCATACATTCTTTGCCCTAATCATTCTCAAAGCATTTGCTCTCCACTTAAGCCCTTTGCATCAGGTCCTCTTTTTTTTTTCCCTCCCTCCCCGCTCCCCCCTCCTTCATGAGTCCTTGATAATTTATAGATTGTTATTTTGTCATATCTTGCCCTATCCAGAGTCTCCCTTCCCCCCTTTCTCTGCCGTCCATCCCCCAGGGAGGAAGGAGGTCACATATGGATCCTTGTAATCAGTTCCCCCTTTCCAACCCACTCACCCTCCACTCTTCCAGCCTCGCCCCTCACACCCCTGGTCCTGAAGGTATCATCCACCCTGGATTCCCTGTGCCTCCAGTCCTCATATGTACCAGTGTACAACCTCTGCCCTATCCAGCCCTGCAAGGTCGAATTCGGATCATGGTAGCTGGGGGGAGGAAGCATCCAGGATCTGAGGGAAAGCTGTGTTCTTCATCGGTACTACATCGCACCCTGACTGACCCATCTCCTCTCCTAAACCCCTCTGTGAGGGGATCTCCAGTGGTCGACACTTGGGCCTCGGGTCTCCACTCTGCACTTACCCCTTCATTCACTATGGTGTGTGTGTGTGTGTGTGTGTGTGTGTGTGTGTATATTTTAATGTGGTCTCATTGCTTTTGAATTTTTCCTGTCATCATCTCCCTCTTTTTTGCTTTCTTTTTCCTTTGCCAGTGCCTAAGGGGAGATTCTAAGGTGTATCAGGAGGTCGATTGCTTTGGGGCCTTCTCCTAACCCCAACTTCTCGGTGGTGCTCAGAACACAGATATAACGGAAGGAAGGATACACAAGGTGCCTTAAGGAAATAAATCCACCTTTTTGAAGCTTTTGCTTTGCTCCTTGTTGAGGAACTAGAACGACTCCGTGGACTTTGAATGATTTTAAAAGAGACGACATCCATCGCTCTGTAACCTTGATGACCAATACAGAGCTGGCTGTTTGCCCTATAACGGTTAGAGACAGTGGCAGGGCTGGATTCCCTGACCTCAGACTCCATTTGCAAAGCTCTATCCCAAAAAGCTTTCTTAAAAGGAAGTTTAGGCCTTGGTTCTTCTTCTTCCTCTGAAAGGCTGGTTGTCTGAAAAATTACTGCCTTGAAGATATAAACTTCTTCCTTCTTCAACAAAAGTCATAATTAGAAAGCTATTTGTACTTGCTAACGCGAGCAATCCAAGTCTCTACACCGATCAAGTAGTTAACGAGTGGCTTGCCAGTAGCTAAAAGCTTGCACAAGACTGAAATATTGACCTATTTCAAGGAATATTTATGTTAGGAGATGACTTTGCCTTTGAGTTGGTGCCAACTCATAGCTAGACAGCTTGAACCTCGGTCTTTACCCCTGTTGACATTCAAACTGAGTCATGAAACCAATAACCTTTTAGAGTGGCACCATGCATAGTGTGGTGCTTGATCAAATGCTTGACCTTGGGAGGCTTCAGGAGGTCTTCCTCGTTTCCCTTCACAGGAAGCACTAGTGTCACAGTGGCCAGCTGTTACTTCTTTCCAACCCCATGTCACTCTGGTTTGGGCCCAAATTGCATCTCCTCTTGTCTCCAGCCTGGGCCCTCTACCCTCACTCATTCTCTGCTAGAAATCTCTCTACGAAACCCACCTGACCCCGACCCTTCCTTGTTCCCATTGTCCCGAGGATACAGTCTGCACATCTTCCTGCTAGGCCTTCCCCTTGGCTGTCCTTTGTGCCTCGGACACTTTCCCTGTCCTTCTTGCCTGGATAACTCTAACCTTTCTGTGGCACGTTGGTTACTATTGATAAAGCAATTTTTGTTGGCTGCCTGGCCCGCTGACAACCCCACAGCGAGTTGCGGATCAGACCATTTGTCATCTCTGTTTGTTTTGTTTGTTTTTCGATCGAAAAAGTTTGTATTTTGCATTAGCCTTCTGGACTCGGTTGAGAGGATTCTGCTTTTGTGGACAGCATCTGAAGCGTCACAGTCGGGACTCAGTGGAACCTATGCCTTCCTCTCGCCATGAGGCCTGATCAAGGTGTTGACCGTGGCTACGTCAGTGTCACGGAGCTTCATCACAGCCGGTTGGGTCTGGTGCTCGGTGGCTCGACACCCACAATGAGCACCAGGGTCTTGCCATCTTGTGTCTTCTTCATGGCGGACTCAGTGGTCGGGGAGAACTTGACCGTGGGGTAGTGGTCCAGTGTGTTTCTCCTGGGGCACACTCTTCTGAGGACATGTGGGCTGCCTTCTTAGCCTCAGTGTCTCGAGCCACCAGAAGGTGGTTCACATTGGGATATTCCATGTGTGTGTGTGGGGGGGGTGCCTTTCAGCATGGCCCACTTGACCTGTAACTCTTTGCTTTGGCTTCAGTGTGGGGAGGGCAGGGGCTTCCTGCTTCACCTTCCACACCGTCGTTAAAAGGATCCAAGGCATTTTTTATTGGCTCATTTCTGGAAGTAGGTCAAGCCCTTCTCTCTAGTCACTTTTAGCAGCCATGCAGTCCTCCAGTGACAGACAGGTAAGTGCACGAGGTGCACCAGGAATGGAACCAGGTGTCCTGCATGGAAGGTGAGCATTCTACCACTGACCCCATGGCCCTGTGACCCACGATTGATGCATCATCGCTAACTAAAGCTTTCCGTTTACATTAGCGGTCGTTCTTGGTGTGCATGGACAGGGGTTTGACCCACGGCTCTGTCAGGCTTGTCATACTGTGCTAGTTGCTGGATGCTGGCAGTCAATGCTCCCAGTCCTTCAAACCCCAGCAGGGTCACCACCGATGCCAAGATTTCAACCGAGCTTCCAGACTAAGTACAGACTAGGGAGGCGGAACAGGCCATGTGCTTCTAAGGGATTAGGCCCTGAAAACCTCATGAGTAGCAGCCAAACACTGTCCGAGGCGGTACAGGAAGCGGAGTGAGGAAGATTGACCCCTGTTAATTAGCTGCTAGCAAGGAAGGTACCTAGCAAGGAATACCAAAACAGCAAACACGTCTGTCTGGGGAGCCAGAGTGCTCCTTGGAAACAAGAATGGTCCCACGTCCTTTCACATACTTAGGATGTGTTATCGAGAGGCCAGCCCCTGGAAAGTGACGTGCTTGGTAAAGTAGAGGGTGGTCGAGAAAGAGGAAGTCCCTCAGCTAGTGGCTGAAACAATGACTCAAACATAACAACTGTGAGGACGGACCGGCAGGTCGGGTGGGGGTAGGAGTGAGGGTGGGTCTCTATGTGTCTGAGATGACTCAACAGTACCTGAGCACGGCAACCAGGATTTGGACAGATGCTTCATGCCATGTGCCCACCTTACAGGATCACGTGACTCAGTCCACTGCCCCATGCCCTTATTGTTTTTTTTGGTTTTTTTCCAGAGCTGTTTTCCAAACCGAAGCTGGAATCTTCCACCACACTTCTGGATGAGGGGGAACGCCTCAGCCTGTGGTGCACCATCCCCGGGGCACCCCCAGGCAACTTCACTATCCAGAGAGGAAGTGTGACCATAGCCCAGGCTCAGAATCTCACCCTGGTCACCTCCGAGTGGGACAGCGGGACGTACACCTGCACGGCAACCATCAGCAATGTCGCCAAGAGGAGCAACACGGTCCAGATCACTGTGTGTGGTGGGTATGCCTCTGCGGGCTCAGAGCCCAGGACCAAGGAGAGAAGGGGTTGATTGCCAGCTGCCACCCTCTTCTAGCCTGAAAGCAGAGCAGCCTTCGGCAGGGTCAGGATCCCAGGGAAGCAGAGAAGGGTGGGAGCACCAGAGAGGGACAATGCCAGAGAAATGTCAGCAGGCAAAATCAAGGTCATGGCTTGCCTGGGGCTACATGCTTGACAGATTGCATGCTGATGATTGACAGGATTCTGGCTGCTGGGGCAGGGTCTTGCCCAAAAAGGCCAGGGAGGAAACAGTGCTAGGTAAACATGAAATTTGTTTTGAGGTTTCTTTGTGTGTTATTCTGGGTAGACTAGAGAAACAAATCCATAGACACTCAGATGTGTATAAGAAAGAGCTTTATAGACAAGAGCAATTGAGTATTGAGAAAACATCCCAGCCCAGTCTAGGATCAAGTCCATAAGTCTGATATTAGCCCATATGTCCAATACCAATATATAAAGCCCTCTTCAGAATCACAAAACACATGCAATGACGCCGAATGCAGGAGGCTCACAGGCCCGTGGGTGGGAAGTCTCCTGAGGCATGCCATTGGCTTCTTAGGAGAGTGGGGCTTGAAGGGTCTGCTGTGAAAGGGCTTCTGCTTGTCCTTTCTCTGTGCCTTTGCTTGGCGTGTCTGTGTGTGCACCACGTATGAAAATACGACACGTGTTGACAGGGATGTGATGCTATATGGAGTCCATTGCTCCAGCCGTGGTGTCTCGTCAGGCGTTGTCAGGTTTCAGCACATCTGACAGCGCCCCACTGCTATCCATGAGGATTTCAGCGGCTCAGCCCTCTGGAGGGGACAGCCGAGTCCTTCTTCGTGATCACTTCTTAGTCTGGAAGCTCTGCCGAAACCTGCCCCCCTCGGACGACCCTGCTGCTCTTTGAGCTGCTCCCAGTATCGCAGCAACACGCAAGCTGCCACAGAACAACAAACCGACAGACAAGCGGAGGCTCGAACGTACCGACGGGCTCAACATCACAGCTGGGTGATGGCACAGGACTGGGGCAGAGTTTCCTTCTGCTGCCTGGGGAGCGCTGCTGTGACTCAGAGGGGCCTGGACGGCACCACACAATCATGGAGTCTTGGAAGGCTCAGGGCCGGGCAGTGTTTCCTTCTGCAGGGCGGAGGGCTGCCCTGAGTCAGGACTGACTCAACAAAGATGCCGTTGTTATTGAGTTTATGTCACCCTCGAATGCCCTGGAGTGCGGGCAAGGTAGCTAAGGCGTCGAGGCCGTGGAAAGTCGGATGCCCAAGAAAGGAAAGGCCAGGGCTTAGGGGGAAAGCACCTCTCGGGTGGGCTGTTTTGCTTCTACGTTCAAGGCCCTTCACCCGATTGTTTCTTTGTCCGTTGCTGTAGAAATGCTCTCCCGGCCCAGGATTTTCCACGACACCAGCTTTGAGGTGATCAAAGGGCAGACCGTGAGGATCCACTGCCAGTCCGTGAACGGGACCGGCCCTATCGCTTATCGCCTTTTAAAAGCAAGAAAAGTCTTACAGAGCCACCAAACCGACTCCAACGACCCCGTGGTATTCAAAGACAGCCCGACGAAAGATGCCGAGTACCAGTGTATCGCCGACAATTGCCATTCCCACCCTGAAATGATCAGCGAGGTCCTGAAGGTCAAGGTGGTCAGTAAGTCTCTGTGCCATGAGGAGCACACGTGGGCTGCAGGCTTGCGTTCACGTGGTGGGAGGCTCGGGGCTGGAGAGGGATTGAGTGGGTACTTCCACAATGTCGCTAACCCAGACACCAGTCAGAGCAGGACCAGGGTCCAGGTCAACGGAGCCGGTAACAACGTGGGGGCCATTCGTGCGATTCATCATCATCTCCTTCTCAGAACCTTTGAGCGCAACTGCTTAAAGCTCGAAAGCGGGGAGATGTTCTGACTTTGGGGAGCCCTAAAGTCGTGTGCTTGAGTCTCCTTAGTAGATGTTCCTTTTTACGTCCCCAGAGTCACCTCCGTTAGCTGTTCTCTCCCACTGACTCCTGTCAGGGTGGCTCTGTCCCATCCAGAGCACCTGCGGGTGGAGGTCTGACTGGCATTCACCTGGGATGCTGGGAGTCCAGAAAGCACACCACTGGCCTGGGAGAGGCCCTCTCCCTGCGAGCTTTTTCTGGTCTGGTACCTCGCACACGGCAGGCGGAGGCCGTGACTGGCAATTCTGAAATATGCTGCAGCCTGCTAGAAGGCGCTTCCGCCTCTGCCCCCTCACTTAACTGCTCGTCTGCCCGTGCCACGGAGGCCACCTCAAGGTGGACAGATCGAGTCCTGCCTCCTAGAATGTGGAGTCTGAGAGCAGCCACGCTTTTCCTGGACAAATCCCACCCTCTTCATTCTGGCTTTCCGCTCCCTTTTGAAGCGCCTCCTATTTGAATAGCAGGGTAGACTGGCAGAGACGACATGGTAGCAGGCAGCCCCTGAAGAATGGCCTGTAAAGAAATCATTTTGCTGGGAGCTCTTACAGCTCTTATAACATCCCATGCTTCAACTGTAGCAAGCTCGCCTGCGCGTATGTTGCCATCATCCCTTCCAAAGCTTTTTCTTTCCACTTGAGCCCCTGGCTTCAGCTCCTCTTTTGGCCTGCCTCCCACCCTTGATCAGTTCTATATTGTTATGACTATTTCATATCTTACACTGTCTGTTGTCTCCCTTCACCCATATTTCTGATATCCCTCCCCTTCGTGGGGTAGGGGGCTTTATATCCAACCTTGTGATGGGTTCCCCCTTCTTCCCATTTCCCCCTCTCCGACCATCCTCTACCTTCATGATATCTACTAATGGCCTTTTGAACTGTCCTTACAAAGATGGTGATGGGGACCTAAGGAATGGGAGGTAGCATCTGGTTGGAGGTTGGCGGCGGGTGGGGGGGGCTTCATAAAAAAAACAGAGTTGGCCCAGGGGTGGGTAGAAAGCATTGGATGCGGTCTCCCAGAGCAGCCATGCACCATTGCTATAGCGGCCATGGAGCGGTTACAAGGCCGGGGGTTAAGTCTGGTGGCCTGGGGGTGAAGGTATAGATGGGGAGCCACAGATCTGAGCAGGAAAAGTAGCTCAGCCCATCGGTGATGACCCCAATTGCCATTCTTGGGGACTGGAGGCTTGTGGTGAGAGCCAGAGATGAGAATGAAATTGAGGTCTTGGGAGACCAGCCTGGTGGCTCTCACCATTTCCGGGAGTCAAGACTCCAGCCCTCGGGATCTGTGACAGGGACGGCAGGGAAGTCCAGGTGACTGTCTGATCTTTGTATAGATTTGGGGCTAGTCTTTGTGGTTAGCTTTCATTCAGCTCAGACCAGGTGAGCAGCCATTTGTGAAGTACCTTGAGTAATTACGTCCATGAACACTTAAGACAGGTCATCTCATTTTACAGGAAGGCAGCCCAGGCGCCAGAGTCCCTGTTTGTCACACACACCCTACCCCGCTGAGATTCAGCTCATGCTGAGACTGTCTTTGGTGTGCGGTCCCCGCCATTCTGGTGCGCTGCTTTGCAGATCAGCACCTCCACAATCAAGTCCCCCCACCCGCCCACCACCACCACTCACACTCGGACTGGGACATTTCATGTGCTCCCATGGGTGGTTGAGCACGGGGCCGGAGGAAGGGGAGTTCTGCTTGGACCTGCTGGGATTGAGGAGTTGGCAGAGCCTCGGGATGGAGAGGCTTAGGGAGAAAGCCAGGCTTTGAGGTGAGGGGAATGGTCTACACTAGAGGATGTTTAGGTGCTAACTGTGCAGAAGTAGATGCTACACGGGTAGGTAGTCAAAAGAGAAGAATGGAGACGGAAAAAGCCAGGAACAGACTTTTTGCAGAAGGTCCCCCCCTAGGGAAGGGCTGGGGGAGGGGCAGTCGAAAGCTTTAGGGGCCTCAAGGACAGAAACGGTTAAGTAATGCAAAAAGGAGGAAAACAGGCTGAAAGCTAAAACAAATCACAAAACTTTTTTAAAACAACCCTCTATGAGTCAGTTCCAACTGGCCGAGGCTTTGTAAATCTTTGCCAGAGTAGACAGCCTCATCTGTGCCCCGAGGCATGGCTTGTGGGTCTGAACCACCAATCTTGGGGCTAGCAGGCCCGTGCTTACCTGACAGCACCATCAAGATGCCTAGAGAAGGCTGTGGGACGAGGTCATTTCTTTGTAAGATCTAGTACCAAGCCCCTTTACAAGCAGAGAGAGTGAGAAATCACACACCTCTAACACAATCCCCAAAGAATATGCAACTGAGAGGAGCTGATGAATCTTGCTCTCAAACTGAGGGGTCAGTACTTCTTGAGATGGTCAGGGGAGGAGTCTGCCTCTGGGGGCTTGTGTTTAATTGCATGTGAGGATAGAGGGGTCCCTTCTAGCCGAGTTGGGAGCCCCATCCAAGCCCAAGTCACAGCCTGAGAGGGGGGGGCTGGCCATGACCGATGCCTGTACCACGTTCCTCTGATCCCTTCTCTTCCCAGAGCTAATCCCGTCCCTGCTTTTCAGCCCCAGTTGATGAAGTCAAGCTGACTGTCCTGCTGAACGGGGAGGTGGAGTCTGGGAAAGCCATCATGCTTCGGTGCCTAGTGAATGAAGCGTCCCCTCCAATCACGTATAAGTTTTACAAAGAGAATGAGGACAAGCCCTTCTATTTCACCACTGTCAATAACACCCAGGCGATGTGGCACAAGCCACAGGCCAGCAAGGAGCAGGAAGGACAGTATTACTGCACAGCCTTCAACCGAGCCAACAGCGCCAGAATCGTCCCCCAGAGCAACGTGCTGCCAGTCAGAGGTGAGCCGGGTGTGGTGTGCGCTCCCACGAATGTGGACAGGACACACGCACCACACACTGTGACTGGAAATGGGTGGCCAATGTTCTCCAAGCCCTTTGGTTTTACCAGTCACAGGAAACCCATCTTCTCAATGTAACAAGTGGGGGGGGGGAGTTAGTTTTAATAAAGAATTTGCAGTATTTCATAAAGTCCTGATCCCTAGCTCTTGGCAGAGAGCTGCCATCTGATTCACTTGAGGGCCTCTGTCCACCCAGGGGCCCCCTGTGACCAGGAGGTTTGGGCTCTGATTTAGGGAGCGCTAGGGGCGCAGCAGCACTGCATAGGTGGTCCACAGAGAGCGTGCTCCAGCAAGCTGCTTGTTCCCTCCTCTGAAGCCTTAGATGACCTTGAGGGCGCAGAAATAACCGCCTGAATTCCCGCGTGCAGCGTCTCCCTGGCAGTAGCCGTTAAGGGTGAGAGGCCAGGTGCAAGGACTGTCGACGTCAATCTATCTGTTACTTAAAGCTGATGTGATTTCATGCTGGCTGAGCACAAACCTCTCACTTTGCTCCTAGTCTTCCTTGCCCCGTGGAAGAAAGGGCTTATCGCAGTGGTTGTCATCGGAGTGATAATCGCCGCCTTGGTGCTTGGGGCCAGATGCTATTTTCGGAAGAAAGCCAAGGGTGAGAACAGCTCTTTCATTTCCATTCGGGCAGGTGGCCCTTGCCAGCAAACCGGCCAGAGTTGGGTGGTGGCTTAGTGTCCAGGGATGGCGTGGGTGGGCGGGTGCTCTGAAGCCACGTAGCTGCTGCTGATTGCTTTTTCTACTGAGATTACCATCTTGAGAAGCAAAGGTCGTGGTTTGGGTGGGTGTGGAGTTACAGAGGCCCAGGGTGCCCCCAGGGAGAAATGAAAGGGATTACCACTCAGAAAAGATCATTTGGCGGGTGGGAGGACAACGGTGGCATCTCCGGGTGAACAGAAGTTTTTCTGGTGCATCGGGCAAGACCTGGTCCCAGGTGAGAGAATGGAGTCGGAGGGTCGTGATACCCCCACAGCATGCCTTCCATTGAAACTGCCATTTGCCCGTGATCCCGGCCCTGTGCTTGGCACGGGTGTGGGTCCAGGATGGAAGTCAGCCAGCACGAGGCCTGTACCCATTGCCACTGAGTTGACGATGGCGCCTAGCGAGCCTATAAGCTGTGGCAGAACTGCCTCCCTGGGTCCCTGGAGCTGCCTCTTCATGGAGGCAGACGGCCTCATCTTTCTCCTGTGGAGCAGCTGGTGGGTTTGAACCACCGATTTCTCAGTTGGCAGACAGCACTTTCTCAGTGTAGCCACTGAGGGGCCTGCCAGTCACAGCGAATTCCACCAGAGGGTGTGGGTGGGAAAGACGCGTTCCGCCGGAGCCCCTGGTGCCGCTGGCCTGGGCGAGAAGGCATCCGTCCCGAGGAGTGTGGGTCAAAGGAACCCTGGGAGTTTTCTAATAGCAAGAGGCTCCCCGACACCTTCCTTCCCACAGCGAACCCTGCCATGGGCCTCAGGCCAGCTTGGAATCCAAAGCAAAGGGATTGAGTTAGCCTTTGCCTTGGGGAGGTTTTCTTGAGTCAAAGAGATGCGCTTAGCGGGTCCCAGCCCCGTTCAGGTCACGTCTGTGTCTCCTCCTGCTCCTGGTGGAAAGACTCAAAACGGCCGATTTCTAGGGATCAGATGTGAAATCTCTGGGCTTAAGACCGAGAGAGAACCTGTGTTTGCGCTCTTTTATTTATTTGTTTGTTTATTTAAGGATCATTTTACTGGGGCTCTTACAGCTCTTTTAACTATCCATGCATCAGTCGGATCAGGCACAGTTGCACGTATGTTGCCATCATCATTTTGTAAACATTTGCTTTCTAGTTGAGACCTTGGTATCAGCTCCTCTTTTTCCCCTCCCTCCCCACTCCCAATGCTCTCTTTTATTTTTGAATAGCACGAATATAATTAGCGTGTGTGTGTGTGTGTGTGTGTGTGTGTGTTTTAATGGATGTCAGCGATTTCATACTGACTTTGGTTTTCCTCTTTCTCTTTCAAGCCAAACAGATCCCGGTAGAGATGTCCAGGTCAGTGCGCTGCTTTGTGGCATGGTGGGGGAGGGGGCAGGCAGGGGGCTGTCTGCAGGGAGAATCCGGCCATTAGGAAGGTTTTGGTGGTTCTTGCCAAATTCACAGAAATAAAGGTCTGAGGTAGGAGTGACGTGTGTGTGTGTGTGTGTGTGTGTGTGCGCGCGCGCGCGGACGTCTGTCTGTGGAAGATCGCCAGGTGCTCTGTTATGGGAAGAAAGAATGGCTTTTTATTATGAGATCATGTCCTTCCTAAACGATTACATGTGAAATCCCCATTGCTGTTGTTTTTAAATATTATTCTGTTGGTGGTAGGTGGATTTTTAAATTGTAGTTACTTGGAGAAAGATTTGACAAATTTACATTAGCCTAAAAATTTTTTGGATTTTTATTGTTCTGTGAAGTCTAAAATTCCCAAGTGGGAAGACAATCCCTGTGTTCTCAAGAGGCGTAGTCCCGTGCGATGCAGAGTTGAGGGGCCCCCAGCCATTAGGGGCACCTGATGATGGATTCCAGGTATTATTGGCCCCTCTGGCCTTGACCCTCATTTTGAAAGCAAAAAACAAAACAAAACAAAAAACCTTTATTTTTAAATCATTTCCGGGTTAAAAGAATGATCATTTTAAAAGTGAAAAAACAAAGTCTTCCTGACCTTGGGAAA
Source organism: Tenrec ecaudatus (assembly GCF_050624435.1). NCBI lineage: Eukaryota > Metazoa > Chordata > Mammalia > Afrosoricida > Tenrecidae > Tenrec > Tenrec ecaudatus. The sequence goes on along the minus strand of NC_134539.1, from coordinate 143,604,064 downwards.
TTCTTCCCAGTTTTTTCTCTCCCCTGGGTTATCTCAGTGGTTTGAGGTAAAAGATGTTCTATTTTTTTTTCCTTTTCAAATTTTCATCTTAAGGCCGGCAGTACCACTTCTGAACGCCAATAGTGAGAAGATATCATCAGACCCCAACACCGAAGCCAACAGTCACTATGGTACAATCACGACTCCCTCAAGTTGCAAAGCGTTTCTTCAACCTGCTCCCTTCTTTCTTTTTTCTTTTTTTAACAATTTATTGGGGCTCATACAACTCTTATCACAATCCATACATATACATACATCAATTGTGTAAAGCACATCCATACATTCCCTGCCCCAATCATTCTCAAGGCATTTGCTCTCCACTTAAGCCCCTTGCATCAGGTCCTCTTTTTTTTCCCCTCCCTCCCCTTTCCCCCCTCCCTCATGTGCCCTTGGTAATTTATACATCGTTATTTTGTCATATCTTGCCCTATCTGGAGTCTCCCTTCCCCCCCTTCTCTGCCGTCCCTCTCCCAGGGAGGAGGTCACATGTGGATCCTTATAATCAGTTCCCCCTTTCCAACCCACTCACCCTCCACTCTCCCAGCATCATCCCTCACACCCTTGGTCCTGAAGGTATCATCCACCCTGGATTCCCTGTTCCTCCAGCTCCCATATGCACCAGTGTACAGCCTCTGCCCTATCCAGGCCTGCAAGGTAGAATTCGGATCATGGTAGTTGGGGGGAGGAAGCATCCAGGATCTGGGGGAAAGCTGTGTTCTTCATCGGTACTACCTCACACCCTAATTAACCCACTGCTCCCTTCTTTCTTAGGAGACTTTGAACATGAAATTAGTCACACAATAAGAAATGACCAATCATATTATCGATTCCAAAAAGTGTCGGTGGCTATTTAGCAGAGGAAATTGAGGTGATACAGAAAACAATACCTTTAGTGGACAGTTTGTATTATTTATACACTAGCACAGCGGTACTCTACAGGCTGGTTTAAGTTTCTATTCAAGCATAATACTTTAATATATAATTACAACTTTATATAATAAATATCCCCTCCCCCAATTTCAGAGTGTAAGAAATACTCCAACTTTTATTATATGGTCTGCATGGATTAGTTCAGTTTATGAATGTATCTTAATCATCATAGTAATTTCAAATGTAGATGAAAAATTTACCCTTTAGAAACAGTATTCATGTTATTTGTAAGAAATGTTCTAGATAAAAACCACTTGATTTAGAAAAGACAAAAACCAATCTTGTTTTACTCAAAACCTGGTGAGTGGCAAGCAGAGGTATTGCTTCAGCTTCCAGCCTTGTTCCCGTGAAGAAATGAGGGGAGCTCACAAACTTCTTCCTGTTTGTGGCTCCTGGCCAGTCCCTTCCAGAAGGTAGTTTAATTTCTAATAAGCTTGTTCCATGAGATGTCTCTGATTCACAAATAGAAGCATACATAGGGTCTCTCTCAGAATGGGAGACTTCCCACTGGGCCTAGAAAGAGCCCGCACAACAGGTCTGGTGGGAGGGGGAAGGGTCCAGAACCCCGACACAGGGCCACTGCCAGCTCCCTGCTTCCTCACAGAAAAGCATGCTGCACTCCCTGTGAGTGGCGCTGAGTTCTCAAAAAAGTTATAGAAAACTAAAATGCCCAGTCTCATGCTTCCTAATTCATTACGTTATTTTTCAACTAGGCTACAACGAAGATGTTGGAAACCATGCAACTAAACCAGTAAATGAAAATAAAGGTAATTATGTAATGAAATCTTATCTTTAGAAACCTCAACATTACAAAGAATCGTTAGCAAGGGGAAAAAACAAAGCCGGTCAAGACCTAGGGGCACGTTTACCCCACCCCCCACCACCTCCCACTCAGGCCCCTGTAATGGCTAAGCCAGAGGTCCTCAACCTTCCTCACGCCGCGACCCTTTCAGACAGTTCCTCATGTGTGGTGTCCCCCAACCATAACATTATTTTCGTTGCTATTTCATCGCTGTAATTTTGCTACTGTCATGAATCGGGCATCCCCTGTGAAAGGGTCGTTCGACCCCCAGGTTGAGAACCGCTGGGCTAGGCTGTCACAGAACGTGGCAACCAGAGGGCTTTCTGCAGAGTGCCTATCGGGTGTCTTGTATGAGACCCAGACTCCAGTTGCAAAGAACTGGTTATAACTTAAAAAAGGAAGTTTCTCATGGAACCCAGGAACAGGAATGAGAATAGTGATACCAGAAGGGTAGGGGTAAGAGTGGAGAGGAAGGGGAACCAATCCCAACGATCAACACATAACCACACACTCCCTTCCAGGGGGAAGAGCAACAGAAACCAAGGGGGAAGGGAGACAGCGGTCGGTGTGAGATATGAAAATAATAGTAATTTATAATCTATCAAAGGGCCACCAGTGGGGGAGAGGGAGGGAAACAAAGAGGAGCTGATCCCAAGGGCGTCTAGAAAAGAACGATGGCAACATATGTACAGATATGCCTGATATGATCGATGCATGGATTGTGATGAGAGTTGTCAGAGCCCCCAGTAAAATGATCTTTTATTTTTTTTATTTATATATTTTTAATCATTTGATTAGGGGCTCATACAACTCTTATCACAATCCATACATACATCAACTGTGTAAAGCACATTTGTACATTCATTGCCCTCATCATTCTCAAAACATTTGCTCTCCACTTAAGCCCCTGGCATCAGCTCCTCATTTTTTCCCCTCCCTCCCTGCTCCCCACTAAAATGATCTTTTAATTAAAAAAAAACAAAACAGGAAGTTTCTAACAGGGATCAGGACAAGACTCCAAGGATGGACTGGTCACTGGCTTGCAGGATGGCTTCTCTTGGGTAGGGTCTTCTTAAGAAAACAGGATGTTAGTTGTTTCCGCCCACAGCTGAGAGGGACTCTGTAAGTGCACCTGTATCCTTAACCTCCGACATCCTGTTTCACTCGATGGCGAGAAACCCAGAGTGACTGGGGCTTTCTAAACAAGACAAGACAGTCTTTTAGTAACTTATGAGATTTCACTATAGCGCCCCAAATGATCTTGTTAAAATACTTTCCACGTGTACGCCAGACGCTCTAAACATGCATGTTTAAGGCTGGCGACCCTGCCCTGGTTTCTGAGACCCTTTCAGCGTCGGGTCTCGCCTTCTCTGCTCGGGGCTGGGGAGCAGCATCCAGCATTTCAGGAGGTGAGGCGGGATGGAGTTGCCTAGTGGCCCGTATTGGGCTATTTCTTGTGTCTATAGACACAGACACGCAGGCACACCAGGTCCCTTCTAACTCCTGAGGACCCCCTGCGTGTCCATAGGCCTTTCCATGGCTGGTTTCGGAAGGAGATCTTCAGACTTTTCTTCCGAGGCTCCTGTATGTGAACGCCCCCCTCAACCTTTTCATCCTGCAGTCAAACCTGTTAGCCACTTGCATGCACCCCAGGGGGCATCAGAGAGAGCGCTGTGTCTGGGACCCATTTGGAATGGAGTTCATTCATAGCCCCATCTCCACCTTCCCCCTGAGAATAGAGAAAAATGTATTCGTTTGGATGGCGACCTCCGGTTGGGGCTGCAGCCCTGGAAGGAAAGTCTGTCTAACCCCAGGCCACTGCGGTTCCTTTGTGCAGAGCTGCTGGACCTGGATGTGGAGTACACAGAAGTGGAAGTGACCACACCTGAGCCTCACCGAGGTAGCATCCCTCCCTCCAGGGCCCCCCAGTCCCTACTTTCAGCTTGGATGCAGATGCTGAGTGGGGTGGGGGTGACATAGCAGGGAGGTCATAGGCACAGGGTTTCGGTCCAGACCAAATTTGGGTCAGGACACTTCATGAGAACTCATGATAGTGCCCATCACGGCCCTCGGTGACTGGGCCGTGACTGAGCACCAGGCAATGACCCTGAGTGAGCTCTCCTATCGATGAGGCGGTCTGCTCCTGTCCACATTTACAGCCTCGGGAGTCCCGTGGAGAGTCACTGGAACCCACTTGATGGCAGTGGGTTGAATTGGGATGAAGCCATTTGTAAGGAGCCGCAGTGTCCCACTCAGTTAAGCATTGGGTCTACGAACCAGCAGGGTCAGGTTCAAGAAGAATTCCTCTCTGCCACCCTCCAGAGCAGTTCTACTCTGTCCTATAGGGTCGCTGAGTTGGGGTTTAGTTTTCTGGAAGCGCTTTGTTTCTGCTGAGGAGAGACTTTTCGAAGGTGTTTGGTTTCTTTGCGTTGCCTGTCGTCGAGTGAGGTGTGTACATGTAAGGCACTGTTGTGGCGTTGCCAGCGTGGCTATGTAAAGGGGCACGCACATGAAGGCTTTCGAAGGCAGAGAATCTCGTTGGTGTGATCAGTGGCACTCATTTCAGATTTGTGGCCCTAGGTTTTGTGCTTCTTGGTTTGGACTTAGGCTTTAGACGGGTTCTGGCGGTGCTGTGGGTCAGCTAACCACAAGATCAAGAGTTCAAGCCCATCAGCCCCTCCACAAGAGGAAGATGAGGCTGGCTGTTCCCGTAAAGATGTACAGCCTCAGAAACGCTCGGGGGGCAGTTCCACTCTGCCCCGCAGTGTCGCCGTGAGTCAGAATCCACTGGGTGGCAGGCGGTTGTTAGTTTGGTTATTCTTTAGAGCTATGCTTGGCTCTCGGGGCAGGTCTGGGTTTGGTGTGTGCGCTTCTCTCGGGGATGGGCAGGCCTGGGATCCCTTTCCTCGGCTTCTGTGATGGGGAATCGAGTCCCACGGTCTAGCCTAACATGAGTACCAGTCTCAGGCACTTTGGGCACACAGAGCACCACCCTTGTCCTAGCCCTCCTCCAACTCAGCTCACTCGGAACCATGGGTCCTGGCCCCTCAGAGTAGTCCCCAGAGCCTTCCTGTCCTGCTTAGTAGAATGCCCACTGTCCATGCCCCCCCACCGCAGGCTGTGGCCAGGAGTCCAGGCAGCTGGGTAATCCTGGCCCAGCCTGTGGCATCACACTACCCAGAAGCACATGGCGGTAGCGCCCCAGCATTGCCTTAGGCGAACACTGGGGACCCTTCCATCTTCCTTTGCTTAGCCTGATGCCTGGCGCCACGTCAGCAGGGGCGGGCACGGAACCTTCCAGACCGGGCTGTCCTGTGCAGCCCGGGGCCTGTGTACTGCACAGCTCAGGACCACCATTCCCAAACCTACCATTGGTCCCTACAGTGAAGACTGCTCGATTCCCACAGCCACTCCCCAATCTAGGCTGGACCAGGTGGATGAGGGGCCTGCGGGAGCCGAGGTCCTCTCTATTTCCTTGGGAAATGATCCCCTTGCTGGTTTGATCATGATTAAGGGACGGCAAGGTGCCCACTTGTGTGTTAGCAACAAGAGACTCGGTCTAAAGGGGCACATGGGGAAGGGGGCAGCCCAAGGGAAAACATGTATAGGTGTGGGTCCTAAGGAGAACTCCTCAGAAGAGAAGAAGGCAGGCAAGGGACCGGTGTCTGGCTCCAGGTTCCTGGAGGCTCCTTTGAAGGGGTAGTGCTTAAGTTGGACCCGGCGGATGTCAAGAAGGGCCCTGCCAGGAATGGGGAGACCTTGCAGACCTTGGCTCAGGTCTGAAAAGAGCCCCCGGGGCATCCGCAGGGAGAGGGAGAGGAGGGCTGGAGAAGGAAGGGAAGGGGTCAGGTGGAAGGAAGCCAGAAGTTACTAAACTCCATTCCCGGTGACTGGAGAGCCAGTGGGAGGCCTGAAGCCCGGGAGTGATAGGATCCAAGTTCGTTCCTAAAGAGCCTGGTGGTTGCTTTGGGGAACCAGTGGAAAGGGCTGAGAATGAAGCAGAGAGGCCGTTACCACCAGGCAAGAGAAAATGAGGGCGGAGCTGAAACGCTGGCAATGGGGGGGATTCAAGGTACCTGTCCTGGAGGCAGAGGGCAGCCCTGGGTGAGGGATTGAATGGCTGGGAGGCAGAGGAGAAGTGACTTGAATGGACAGCCATGGAGATGGTGGTGTTCTCGTGGTAAGGTCTGGTTCAGCTGGGGCCATGGCCGTGAGAGGTCTGAGATGCCCAGGGGGCCTCCACGAGAAGATGGCACAAAGGCCTGGTGCTCAGAGTCAGTCTGGGTGGGCTGTGCTGGACGGGATGGGAGGGGGTCCCTGCCAACCTTCCCTGACCAGCCTGCGCCCAGGACAAGCACTGTGCCCATCCCTCTGAGCACTGACCTGGTCCTGGGACCACAGGAAGCTTCCTCTTCAGAGGACTTCAGGCTTGGGAGAAATGGAGACCCGAGGCAAGAGGGTTTGAATGTGCACTGGGAACACCCTGCCATCTTTTCCATTCTTGCCCACTCACGGTCCATGGAGCAGTTTACCAGAGCCTGGTTCCCCTCGGACTGCCTGCCCCAGGCTCCCACATGCTGGCGGAGGGGCGCTTAGATTCCAGAGGGCAGGTCCTGCCTTGGTCCCCTGGTGGCTGGACAGGGGCAGGGTGGGCTGACAGGGACAGGAGAGGGCAGGTTTGTGCTTGGAGAATTGCACTTTCTCCATGGTGTTGTTTCCTCCCGTGGGAAGGGCTGAGTCCATGGTCGAAGGATCGGGTTTTCTTCTTCCTGCTTAAAGGCGGGAGAAATTGATAGGGGAATGGCTGAAGCAAGGGCAGTCAGCTCCTACGGGCATCGCCCGCCAGGCAGTACGGCCACAGGGCCTCAACCACCCAGCTGGCCACCCTTTCAGAAGTTGTGGGTTTCCCAGGCTGTGGTAGAGCGGTGGTGGTCACGGTGGTGAGGAGCGCTTCAGGAGGATTCGAGTTGTGTGGGGGAGCCAGGTTCCTCCTTGGCACCAGAGGGGCAGGGGCTGATGGGGGCAAGGAGGGCACTGGAGCCTGGCACCTCCCATGCTCTTCCCTGCCTTCCCATGTGAGATGTGGGGGAGGGGGGTAGCTACACGAGTAAAGAGCTCTGTGAGGTTGAGGCCAGTGATGAGTAAACTTGGATCCATCTTGGCCAGCCTGTTCCCTGTCCCCCAGATGCCCCCTCCTCCCCATCTGGGTGGGCACCACATCCAGCTCCAACCATGGCTGGAAGCCAGCCAAGGAGCCTCTGGGATTGTGGGAGCTGGCAGGAAGGAACTTGTTAAACACCTGTTTACTGCTTGTTTGCCCTGATGCTGATTGCTGGGAAAACCCCTTGAGGTCACAGGGGTGGGGGTGGGGCATGGCTTTCTTTCTCTGAGAACACTGAGAAAAACAGAAGCCAAAATAAAGCCCCTTCCGGAAACATCCCTGACAGCAGAGACAAACAGCCGGCTGGCCTGGTTTAGTCATTAGTGGGCAGCTGCTGCTACTGGGCAGCCAGAGGGGGAGGTGGGCTGATGCACCCAGGCGCACACTGATACCCGAACGCGCTCACATGCACGCCCAGCTGGGACTACGTGTGCACTTGCATAAACACGCACGGGGCTGAACTGAGCCCGGGGCTGGTGGGGAGCAGCAACAGAACAAACCGGGCTGCAGAGGGCTGCCCAGGAGGACAGCCTCCAAAAGCTGCTCAGTGGAGGCTTACAAGGCTCCTGCTGCATCTGCTGGTGCCCCGTGTCAGCAGGCCTAGTGCAGAAGATGCTAAAATACCTCCAAGTGGTCCGGAAAGGCCAACTGGCCACCCCATGTGCCTGGGTCCCAGACTTGGTCCCCACCTCTGCACCTGCCCCATCTCCCCGACCCCCTCAGCACTGTGGGCTGTGCCAGAGGGCAAGCCAGCATTGGCCCCTATGCACCTTGAAAGCTGGGCATGGGCCCTGTGGGGCTGGGTGAGGGGGCCCCAGGGATGTTCCTGTTGCAGCCGCAGCAGCAGCAGCAGGCTTGGTGTCACGGGCCCAGACCGACCTGCTCTCTCTCCCTTTTCCAGCTCTAGAATCGAAGGGCACAGAAACGGTATACAGTGAAATCCGGAAAGCTGACCCTGGTGAGTGATGTGGCCCAGCCTGCCCCGCCTGCGGGCGCCTCCCCCAGAATCAACCAACGGTGGGCCTTGGGAGTGGAGTGGGCAGGGAAGCAGGAGCTGCCGACCTGTCAAGGGGAGGCTGGGGTTCCATCTCCCACCCACACAGTCATCCGATGCTTCTTGAGTGCCCACTGCACGCCAGACAGACAGAGCCTCTCAAGCCTGTGCCCAACAAGAGGGCCCTTTCTCATCCTTCCGGCCAGAACCAAATTGTCCCAGCTCCGCCGAATCGTTCTCTGCCCCCAGAGACACAGCACGACCACCTAGTCCAGCTGCCAGCTGGTGAGCGTGCCCTGGGGCGTGCCCCTTGGACTGGCAAAGGGCTCAGAGAAAGTGCCTGGCTCTGAAGACACAGCTTCAGCCTTTCCAATAGGACATTGCCTTGGGATCAAGGGGTTGTTGTACAATGTTGCTCCCATTTCCTATTCATTTCTGCCCACACCCCACTTTCGTTCCCATCATGCCACGCTTCCTTGGTGATGAGCTGCCCCGGGGAACTGACCACCGTGCCCAGGCAGACGTGGAACTAACCAGCGGTGCTCCCAGCGATTTCGTCTTGTAGAATGAGTGCATTCACATCTGTTGAGATGGAATCCACAAAGACGACTTATCCAAACGGCGCCATGGCTGTGTGACTGTCTTAATACAGGGGCCTCCGTCCCGTGGATTCTTGGGAAGGGATCATTACAATGGGCTTGGAGGCTTCCAAGACTCTGGCCGCTGGACCTGCAGCAGCTGCAGTTTTCAGGCCCCAGCCCAGATCCCCAGGACCAGAATCTGAACTCTCTCAAGCCCCCAGGAGTTTCTGATTCCTGCGACTGCTAGACAAAGGTTGGCTGTTCAAAACCCATGGAGCAGCTTCGTAGAAGAAAGACCTTTCCGTGTGTTTCCCTTCCGTTGCTACATGTGCTCCTGTTCTCTAGGCCAGGAGAGTCCCTTTCTCCTGTGTCGTGGGACCTGGCACGGACGGAGCACTCTCTGTGCCTGCCTCCGTTGGCAGGGCTTCACATTTTTCATTTCACCCCCCAAACAACCTTCAGGTGGACCTCCGTCACTTCTGCTTGGCAGGTGGGAACACGGGCCAGAGGTTAAGTCTCTTGTGCCTATCTGGAGGCGACTTGAAGTGGCCGGGCAGAGATTAGAACCAGGGCTTGAGGCTGCCTGACCAGTCCTTACGGGTCTTCTGCGTGAGTCCTTACACTGCCTCTGTTGATGTTGCCCATCTCGCTGGTGCTCTTTCCCCACCTAAAAGGTGGCAGCAGGCACCTACACTGCCCATCTCGCTTGCTGTGGGAAATGTTAGCATCAGCTTTATTAGAGACTTCAGCTCTATCTACTTTGGGAGCTAAGAGTGACCCCGTGGTGTGATCAGAGAGGGGTGAGGGGGTTGTCCTGGGCAAGTCACGGAACCTCTGAGGCCCTAGGCTCTTTCTCTGTGACAGGAGCGATGTAGACTAGACTCCAGGCCGATGGTCCTCAGGCTTATTCAAACACACACTGTGGACATCCCGCCCCCTTAGGCCTCCCAGTTCTGATTCTGACCCTCTCAGTGGGGATGAAGGCATTCCTATCAAGCTCTCCTGGAACACGATGCTGCCGGTGTGGGGACCACACTTTGGGAAACCCTGAGCTGGATGCAATTGGCGCTTTTTTTCCGGTTGCTCCTCTCGGGTTACCTGTTTTGCTCTGTGTTTGAAGCAGTGCTATCTCTTACCCTTCAGAAAGCCAATCTTAGGTGGGCGTGTGTATGTGCGCACGTGTGTGCATGCGTGCTTAGGCTGGGGGGGTGGGTGACCGATTCACAAAGGGGTTAGGGGTGTAGCAGAGTTTTGTTCAACCTGTCCTTCTCTATCACTTCACGTCTCAATTTCCCACTACCTCCCGTGGGCAGCACTCCAGGGCGGACTGTTTGGGAAAGTGGCCTCACAGGGTGTGATTCTGGCTCCTGAACCCCATGTGTGACACAAAGGAAACCCTCCCTGAGATAAGCAAAGGGGCACCGGCAGGCCAGCCTCCAAGGAGCAGTTCCAGGGCAGCGCATGCAGAGGGAGACTTGGGTCCTGGAGAGGGTAGGGGGCCTGTCGGATGGGGAGACAGGAGTCCCCAAATGGGAGCTCACAGGCCAGAGTGAGAGAACTGTCTTCAGGAATCTGCGTTCTTGGCATCAATCTGGACACTGTTTTGTTTTCCTCTTATCTGTTAAATGAGGTGGCGGGGGCGGGGGGGCAATGATCTTAAGTTCTCATCCAATCATCACACGGGCCGAGTCGCAATGTCCTTGCATTTGAAAGTGAAAGTCCGTTGTCTGCACCCCAATCACTCCCCAACCACCCCCCTGAACCCGTCTAAGCTGGGCCTTAGAAGCCAGGCACTTCTAAGGGTCCACTCCCTTTTAGCCAATCTGAACCCTCTAAACACCCCTTTGCCCACTTGCCTCCAAGACCCCTCAGGTCTTGTTGCTCCTAAGCCTGCCTGTCGTGAGTCACCTCAGGGCCTGTTTTGTTTCGTTGTTCTCCTGGTTCAGAGTCAGTTGGGTGGCTCTCTCTCTGTACTAGGAAGGAGGCCCTGGGGGCCACAGCAGGTTAAGCCTTTGACTAGTAACTGAAAAAGAGACCGTTCTAACCCGCTCTTCTGAGAGACCCTCAGAAGAAAGACCTGGCGGTCTGCCTCTGCTTCTCCAGAACACGGTTCCACTCTCCAGTCGTGCGTCACCAGGAGTCCAAGTTCACTCAAACCAACTCATTTTTGGCTTTTTGGAGCAGACCCTAGACCAAGCACACAGCTGATGAGTCGATGCCGACTCAGAGTGACCATGTAGGACCGTATAGAATTGCTCCAAAGTGACCCTAGAAGACAGGGTCAACGTCCCTGTGAGTTTCCAAGACTGTAATTCTTTACAAGAATAGAAAGCTCATCTTTCTCCTGGGAGGAAATGGGCGGTTTCAAACTGCTGACCTAGAGTTCGCAGCCCAACACATCCCCACTACGCCACCAGGCTCCTGCTCCATCTGGCTCTCTCAGTTCGACCGGAGTGAGTTTGATTGGGTTTGGGTTTGGATGGAGAAGATGAAACCAGCCCTGGGGAAGCTAGAAAGGGCTGAGGAGGAGCTCTTGCTCTTAGCCACGGAGAACGTACTGTGGGTTTCTGTAAAGTACGTTAGATGTGCAAGTTTTTTGTTTGGTTGGTTGGTTTTTGTATAAGAGAGAGTTTTATATCAAGAAGCAATTATGCATCAATAAAACATCCCAGCTCAGTCCAGATCAAGTCCATGAGTTCAATATTAGCCAGTAAGTCCAATATTCGCCCTTGAATTCCTCTTGAGACTCATGCAACACATACAATGGTGCCAAATGCAGGCGGATCAGGCCAGTGGGTGGATCCAGTGGGGTGATGCATCTCAGTGCTGGCAGGGGTCTCCACGTGGCTCCTCCAGCTCTGAGATTCTAGCATAGCTCCACGTGGCTTGTGAGCAGGAATGTTTCACAGTTAGATATGCAAGTTTTGCCTTTGGGAACATTTTTATTTCGTTTTAAAAATAATTTACTTAAAGTTTAGAAAATAAGGATGGCAACATATAGACAAATGTGCTTCATATAATTGATGATGTATGGATTGTTATAAGAGCTGTAAGAGCCCCCAATAAAATGATCTTTTTAAAAAAATAATTTACTTGAAGATTTGCAAACCTCAGCCGGCAATAGTAGGCCTGCTAACAAATGAGTCAGGATGATGTGATTTACTAGAAATGGCAAGGTTTTCCTGTTGTTTTGTTGTTGGTGTTGCTGATTTTTAGCAATCTCACTGACGTACAGTTCACATATACACTTCAATAGTTCATTCACATTCATAAGAGTTGTACAACCTTCACTACAGTCAGTCAATTCCAGTATATTTCTTCTTCCTGGGCCTTGTGACTGTTAGTTCTTCAATTCCTGCCAGTCCCCCGCTCTGTCGGATCCGTTTCAATCTATTGATCCAGCAGTTGTCTCTGGGCTTCCTGTACAGAAAAGCATACAAAGATCAAAACAGTGTACAAACAAATGGCCCAACAACAATGACTATGAAGCTAAGAGAAACCTCCATCAATAACAAAGCAGAAAATATTAAAAACTGAGCAATGCTATGTTGGGTCGGGAGGGGGATCCCTGACAAGGGGTCACACTTTGGCCTGACTGCATCCCCCTGCGATGTCACTCCATCTGGTACAAGGCCTTTCCCGTCCTTGCTGGTTTGCTCACTTTGGGCACCTCTTCTATAACTACGGGGAGGCGGTACCACAGATGAGCCTTGAAAACATGATGCTAAGCCAGAACGAAGCCAGACCAATAAAAACACACGTATGGTGTGACTCCATGAGGCTGGTAAAATCCATAACAAGCCAGCCACAGAGATAGAGAGGGGATTAGTGGTCGCCACCGGCTTTGGAGGTGATTGGGGGAGATGGTGGCTGCCCATGAAGGGACTTGGCCCGGTCTTTTGGCCCAGGTCTCTTGCACTGCAGGTGAGAATTCAGAACGCCAGGAGTGGCCACCTGGGGAGACATCTTGAGCACATCCACCTGAAGAGATCCTGGGAGGAGGCACTTATCCCATGACTGTGAGCTCGGTCGAGCCACCTTCCTCAGTGAGTGTCTGCTCCCTTGCCTGGTCTCTCCTGGCCGTCCACCCTCTGATTTCTCTTTGTCCAGGCTGCCAGGGGTGTTTTCTTAAAGGGACAGAAACTCTGGTTCACGCTCTGCCACACCCTGCCCCCAAATATGCCAGGAGCGGCTGGCCTGAGGGCAGCAATGACCAGAAGTGGTCATCAAGAAAGAGCCCGAGGACAGGAGTGACAGGTTGGGGGGGGGGGGGAGAAGCAGCACACTGAAGGGTCACTCCCCACCCATCCTGCAAGGCCCCCAGGTGGCTTCTCCCACTTCAAAGCACAGCCTGGTAAAACTTACCCTGCGAAACCATTGGGTGCAACCCATTAGAGTCTATCTGTATGGTGGCTGCTCCGGTACCAAGCACTACCAATGCGTGTCTGGTTGTTGATCCACATGTGTAAAGACGTGGTCTCGGCCTGATTGGTCGACATCGTTGAACTCTTGTTATTTCATAATCAAGTTACTTTAGGAGGCACTGCCTGGAGACAGCTTCCTCTTCTATCTGACACGCCCCCCTTCCCCCGCTGGCCCTTTGGGGGAGGGTGGGGGTGGAAATTTACCCAACGGTTTGCCTAGGTGGCCAGCTGATTCATCATTTGGCCCACAGCGCCTGAGTCCGGGCCAGCCAGGGCCGAAGTGGGGCCCCTTAGGAGGCGCTGGCCCTGTTCCCGCTGGAGGGCAGACACAATGGGGCTGTGATAAGACAGGGGACTCGTGAAACAGGACACGTGAAATCAGACTGAGAAACGGCAAGGGTGGTGACTCCTGTGTCCCCACAACTTAGCAAAATCCAGAAGGGACGAGTTTGTGTTTGGGCCGCTGGTGTAGACTGAGGCTCCGGGAAGTCTGTGTCCATCGACGGCCATCTAAGGTATCGGGTTCCATCTCGGCCATTGACCATCGATCCTAATGGGGAGACTGGAGGCCTCTTGTCTGAAAAGGCAAATGAGCCCCTTCTCTTCCTCCTCTCGGGCAGCTCACCGCTTACCCTCCAGGCCTGACTTTCTGTTCTCATCAACCTATCTCACCCCCACGCTCATCTTCCTACATTGTTGCCAGGTTCTGGCTCATAGTGTCCCTGGGTACCACAGACTGAAACCCTGCCCAGACCTGGGCCGTCCTCCGCAATTGTTCCGCGTCACCGTTGCCACTGCTGTGTCACTCCCTCTTGGCAAGGGCCTTGGTCCTTTTCCCATCAGGCCCCTCCCCTGTCCCGCGCGCACGCCCAAGAGAGGATGGCATGGATCATCCGGAGGAGATCCCTCGGGAAAGGGGGCTGATGGCCACCCCTGTCCCCAGAGCATTGGGAAACAGTGACAGCTTCGGCTCCAGCAACACCTAGTTTGGTTTATCCTGTTGCTAAGGTTGAGAACACGCATGGCAACCAGTCTCCACCCACAGCTCAATAACCCTGCTCCCCTGCTTCAGGCTGCCCGATCCTTCCTGGCTTCCTTTCCCTGAGTTTGTCTCCCCCCACTGTTAACACTGAGGCTTGGCCCCATAAGGTCCCTACCTGCTCTGTGGGGTGGCTGTGGTCAGCCTGCCCCATAGAGACGGTTCGTGCTCCAGGCCAGCCTTTTCACACCAGCTCAGCACAGCTACTGTTTGATTTTAACAAGATCGCAGGGGAGGCTCTCGGTTTAACGGGTAATGATGATGTGCGGGCAAAGAACCTCTATTTTTGAAGTAAGGAAATGGTTAAATAAACAGCAGCTCATCCGCTTGACAATTGTCATGGGCCCACTAACGGTGCCGGCTGAGAGGATGCCTGAAAACACTTGTAAAAATCGTCACATGTGAAAGAGAAGAGAATGTAAATTACTTATACCGGCTAATTGTTAAAACACACACACGAACGACTAGGCCAGAAATGGTTTTCATCTTTTTGCTTTTGGGAGTTTCCCATTAAAAATAAAAAAGCTACGAGTTTTTAAATCCAGTCCACAATGCCCAGTGAGTTTGAGAAGATTTTGAGTGCCCGTGATGTGGCGTCACAAAGTCCCGGAGCCAATCTCCGCCAGGGAGCCACAGCTTCCTGGGGCGGGACCTGAACTAGGGGCTCTGGAGCTTCACTGAGCCTTTGCAGCCCCACCCCCACCGTGCCCCCCTGCCCCCCACCCTGCAGCCTCTGAGACAGGAAAGGGTGCCCAGCCTACAGGCTAGTCTTTGCTCAAGGCCCTCTTATCCTTTGTTTTGCAGATTTCAAGGAAAATAGATACTCTGTAAGTGTTTATGTCATAAACACTGCCTTAAACAGAGTCTCTCCCAAGCTCACCAGGCCCAGAGGTAGCCCTGGTCTCTTCCAGACCTGGAGCCTCCAGTGGCTGACCAGCCTGGGTGCGGGGATGTCTGGGTCTCCAGACTGGGCAGGTTTTCTCAGACCCTCTCTCGCCTCCTCCTCTCATTGGTCAGCTCAGCCCATACACAACCCTGGGAGCCCTGGAAATACCCCTCTCAGACTGGGACTCTGGGTACAAATAGGCCACGTGTCACATGCTTCCCAGCACAGGGTCTAGGCTTTGAGAATGAGGCAGGCTAGGAGCGGGGGTCTGCCTGGCTGAGTCGTCCACCCAGCAGCTCTTTTCAACTCAAGGGTCCCACATGGAGCCCCATCTCACACCAGGTGCCCTGTTAGATGGGGCCCGGTTTTCTCCCCTATCGTTATCCTCTAGGGCAGTGGGTCTCCACCTTCCTCATGCCGCCACCCTTTCATTCAGTTCCTCATGTGGTGGTGGCCCCCAACCATAACATTATTTTCATTGCAACTTCATCACTGTCATTTTGCTACTGTTAGGAATCGGGCGACCCCTGTGAAAGGGTCGTTCGACCCCAAAGGAGTCGTGACCCACAGGTTGCGGACCACTGCTCTATGGGGATCATGAAACACCCTCACCTGATTTTGCCAGGATTCACTGAGAGCCTAGCCTACACCTGGAAAGTGCCTGGGCCCCAGGAGGCACCGTCTAATGAGGAAGTCAGAACCCTGCCACTGATTGTAAAGAAGGGGGATAGTACCCTATCCAGTGGCATGACCATAGGGGCCACCTGGTCAGAGACCTCCACCAAGCACCAGTCACTTGAATAGGCCATGCATGCTGGGTTGGGCAACAGCAGCCTGCTGGGCAGATGGGCAGAAGCAAAGGTCTGGAGTGGGAGGTGGGGGGAGCAGTTGGAGTGGAAGAGCGCATGATGGGTGCAGGTGAGAAGTGATGGGGCCAGGGCTCGAACCTGCAGGGCCTCAAATGCTACCTCCAGAGGCTTCATTTTGTGGGGTGCCGTGCACTTCGGGAGCGGTTACTTGGAGCTGGAGACACAGGTCCACGTGAAAATGCCTGGCTCTAAACGAATGTCGCAAAGACCTCTCTCTTCTCTCGTTCTCCCCACTCCCGCGTTTGCTGTGTGCGCTTCCCCCGAAATGCAGGAGTTAGTTGAGCAGCTATTACCTGAAGAAGTGAGGGATTGGCTGCTGTGCGTCTCCCTGAGGGGCTGGACGCACCTTCCTGCAGGCTTTCTCTAGTCCTTCCACGAGGTCTTGGGGTCTTGTTTCCCCCGAGCCGGAATTCTTGTAAGGCAGGGTCCGTTATGCCTTCGCTGAAGAGGAAGCCAAGGAAATTCTTTTATGAAAGGAAGGGGCCAACTTTAAAAAGGGAGAGGGGGGATGGAATGCGTGTCTTTCTCTAGTCCCAGAAGGACTGGTAGCCCAAGTCATAGGTGGGGAAACTGAGGCCCAGCAGCGTTTGCTCAGGGTCATCTGGCCAGTTTGCAGACGAGCCAGGACTAGACCCGGGTCTCCAGGGAGCAATGCCTCCTCCCTAGCAATCCTGGAACGCGGCCTGGGCAGGGTGGGGCTCAGTGGGAAATGTGTCCTCCTTTAACCAGCGCGGCTGTGTCTGCCCAGGGCCGACCTGCTGCCAACGGCAGCGAGCACCCTGCAGGACCGGCCTGTGTACTTTGTCTCCCATCCAGAGGGGCTTCGAGCTCCCTGCCAGACAGAAGTTTCCCTTTTCCCAGGAGCAGGCTGGGGAGCCAGCAGTCTGCTCCTGGGCCACGGCTCCTCACCCTGTCCTCCCCCCCACCCCCCGAAGTCAAGTCGTGTGGCGGGGAGCAGGGGCTCCCAGCCGGTAGGAGGGGGTTTGGGACCCTTGAAGGGAATGGATTTTGTTTATCCAAGAAGCAGGTATAGCTTCCCTCATTATCAGCTACTGAGGGTCCGGAGAAAATTAATTGAATTGCGTTGCAGGGAAATGGGAGCGGACTTCCTTCCTGAAAGCAAACCTGGCAATCAGTCCCGGTTGTTTAACGGCCGTTACTTGCGAAAACATATCGAAGGAAATAGCTTAACAATGAGACAGCCCCTTAGCCAAATACTAATTTGGTTTTGTTTGACTGGCTTCAATGGTACACTCTGATTTCATTTTTTCCCCTGCCGTGGCCACCCTGTTTATAAATGGTCTTTGCCGCCAACGCAGACAGATAACGTGAACAGGATCAGGCTGTACTGAGAGGGGAGAATCTGGCCCTGTGGGGGGGCTCGGAGCAAACCCTGCTTTCTTCCCCCTTACCGCCCGCCTCCCTCTTCCCTCCTGGCCAGCAGCAGGTAGTTGGCTGCTGTGGGGGACAGCCCAGGACTTGGGGTTCACTCTGCAGCCACCTCTTGTCTTTGTGACAAATAACATCAGTAGCAACAAGCACGGCTAGTGCTGTCTGATAGGGTGTCTTAAGGCTTGAATGAGACCGGCAAGCTACAATCCTGAGGCAGCAGTTTCCATCCGAGTATTCCGATTCACGGCGACCCCTGTGTCCACAGGGGTTTCCAGGGCTGATGTTTCGGAAGTAGATCACCAGGTCTTTCTTCCGAGGCACTTCAACAGCCAACCTTTTGGTTCTCGGCGGTGTGTGCTGACCATCAGTTGCCCCAACTGGGGGAGACCGCCACGTCAGAAGCTAGTTGATTGCCTCGTGTGGAGCCAGCGGTTTTGGACTGGCCGGTGGAGGTTCTACCGGCCCCTACTGAAAGTTGCCTTTCTACCTCAGCTAGGACGGAACCAACATCGAGAGCATCTATGCTCACTGCCCAGGTGATTCCGTCATGAGCGTCTAAGAATGGAGAGCTAGAGGGCCCTGGTGGTACCGTGGCTAAAGCGCTCAGCCCTCAACTAAAGGGTCTGTGCTTGGCGCTGCCAGGGAAAGAGGTGGCGGGCTGCTTCTGTGACAGTCACCACCTGGGGAATCCAGGGACAGCCCTGCTCTGCCCTGTCTGGAGTGGGCCCAGCAGCAGAGGGCCTGAGGTTTGTGTGTGTAAGGCAGTGGTTCTCAACCTGCCTCATGCGGGGACCCTTTCATACAGTTCCTCATGTGGTGGTGACCTCACCCGCCCCCCAACCATAACATTATTTTTGTTGTGTCGCTTCACAGCCTTTGGGCCAAGATCAAGTGTAGTAACATTATTTTCATTGCTACTTCATCATTGTCCCTTTGCTACTGTTATGTCTGATATGCAGGATGTATTAGGGGACCCCTGTGAAAGGGTCGTTCGACCCCCAAAGGGGTTGCGACCCACAGGTTGAGAACCACTGGTGTAAGTGGCGATCTCTAAGGGACTGCAGGCAAAATGGCCTCTGGGGTGTCCAGAAGCACACAGCGCCCCAGCCGCCCCAGCCCCGGCTTCCCCTACAATAGGCGAGTGGAAGTGTCTGCTAAGGGCCTCAGTCTGGACCTTGGAGTCACGTCTCCTCCCTCCAGGGGCAACGGAGGAAGTAAAAGGGCAAAGCTTCCTTGCTGGGCTGGCAGTCTGCCAGTCCCTGCACCAGCATGGCTCTCTAGGCCGCTGCTGGGTCTCTCTAGACAGAGGAGCCTCCTGGGACCTCTCTGCTCTGCATCCTGTTCAGACCCAAGCCCTCAGGAAGCTAGTCTGTCTGTCCCCGTGTTCCTGAGGCCCTGGCTGATCCCTCATTTGGACAAGCTGCAGGGACACTGAGAGTGGCCCAAGGAGGGTCCAGAGAAGTGAGCTGAGAAACTGCCTGTTCTTCTGGGCTCCCTGTTGCCCAGCAATGCCCAACCCCATCACCCTCACCCCCACCCTCCTCCCTAGGCAGTCTGTTCCAGTACCTTCCCTCCTCTGCCTTTGATCCTCTCTTCCCATCCTCCAGGTTTATCAAAATCCACCGGACTTTTGGGATCTGACACCAAAGACTTGTCCCCAAAGTTCTCTGACTCCCTGGCCACCTGGTCCAGAGTCCCCTGGTCCCCTCTCAATCCTTCCTGTGGTCTCTCAGAATCTCTTCCACCTTCTACCTCACTCTAGAGTTGCTCAGCAATGGAGGGGATATCACCTTCTCAGGGGCGGGGCTGTTGGTTTGCAGAGAACACAGGGCCAGGTCGGTGGGCGCCCAGTCACCCACTCAATGCAGGTAGAGACCTTCTAAGGCGGCATGTGCAATGACCGCGTCTCGCCGCGAGCTTTATCGCTCCGCTTTCCTCCAGCGGGAGATGAATCACCATCCCCAAAAGAAGGGCTTGTGAGCTGCCCTGGAGGCAGCCCCTGACTCATGGTGACCCCCCAGAGTGAGACACGCGGGACCTCTGTCATCTCCATCAGGAGGGTTTCACTGGCTGAGCCTCTCTTCCTAGTCCCTCCTAGTCTGGAAGCTCCCCTGGAATCTGATCAGCATTGTAAGCAACACACAAGCACCCCTCCCAACAGCAGGGGCTGAGTGTGAGGTGCGCTGGTCAGAAAGGAGCGACTCCTGTCTGGAGGCGAGGATTCTACCACAGAACCGCCACCGCGTAGTTCTGACTTGGTGGTGCTAGTTGCTGTTGAGTTGGCTCCGACCCTTGGGGACCTTAAGGATCATTATGTGCCTGAGGGAGCCGCCATGCCATGCCAGAGGGTGGGGGAGGTGGGGCAAGGAATGCTTTGGCGTTTCCTCCAGGCATGCAGTCTGCAATCTTAGGAGCACTCTGGTGACATCCTGGGTTATGTGTTGGGCTGCTAACCACAAGATCACCAGTTCAAAACCACCAGCTGCTCCATGGGAGAAAGATGAGACGCTCCCAACTCCTATAAAGAGTTACAGTCTCCAGAGGAGCCAGGACAGATAAACCCGTCAGGAACAGTGATGAGAGCAGTGATACCATAAGGGGAAGGGGAAGATGGGAACCAATTACAATGTCTGACGTATAACACCCACCCACCTCCCCAGGGGGACGAAGAACAGAAACATGGGTGAAAGGAGACAGCAGGTGGTGTAAGATAATGATAATTGATCATTTATCAAGGGACCACAAGAGTGGGGAGAGTAGGGAAAAAAGGGGAGCTGATCCAAGGACTTAAGTAGAAAGAAAGAAAATGTCTTGAGAATGACGATGGCAACAAATGTACAAATGTGCTTGACACGATGGGTGGACGGATGGATTGTGCTAAGAGTTGTATGCGCCCCCAATAAAATGACTTTTTTAAAACAAAGAAAATGATGGCAGCATTTGTACAAATGTGCTTGATACAATTGAAGCATGGATTGCTATAAGAGCTGTAAGAGCCCCCACCCCAAATAAAATGATTTTTTTTTTTTTTTACAAAAGAGTGACAGTCTTGGAAACTGGCAAGAGCAGTTCTAGCCTGCCCTGTAGGGTCGCTCTGAGTCGGCACCGACTCCCAGTAGTGCCTTTGGTTAGTTTGGCCTGCGGTTTTGCATGTCGTCCCACCAAGGGACAGTTCCATCCAAAAGCCGTGGCCATAACACGTCTCCTCTGTCGTTGATACAGAGAACGGAAAGCTCCCTTGATGGTACTTAAGGACAGGCGGCCCAGGCCACCCATGGGAGGACATCCACATGCCGAGAGAGCAGGCGATTCATGGATTCTAAGAGCTCTGTACACTGGTTTGTACACCTGCCCTACTCCCACCGAACCAAGCCACCAGCCTTTACATCCGTCCTACTGCATCTGTGTTGTGTATGAAGAGATCTGGAGGGGCTGCTGACTTCCCATCCGGACCACCTGCCACCAAGTGGAGCCTCACTTTGCAGCCCAAGGAGGTTCAGGGTAAACAGACCATGGGAATGTACCTTGAAACTTGAATATTTTGTCTTGTGCTGAGATAAAGACCTCTTCTGAGCGCCCCCGTCACGTCTAGCAAGTGGCCTGGTTGAGGGGAAGCTTCTCTCTTTTCCTCGGGTCCTCTATACCTTGGTCTGTCCGAGGTCAGGGGCCCCGTCCATGGCACCCTGACCCTATTCAAAGATACATCGGGGCTCAGACAGCTGCAACTTGCTCACTCACCAACCATGGCAAAGCCAGCTCGGAGCACCTCCTGGGGATCGAGGTCCGTGCCGGGCAGTGCGCAGAAGCGAGGATGATGTTGGACCAAGCAGATGTCCCTCGGCTGCCTCTCTCTACCCTCTTCTTTCGGTCCCTCTGTCTTGCGGGGGGCTGAAAAGCAGGCGGTGGTTGCCTCCCGCAAACCTACTTTTAATAGAAATATGTATTGTTCTTACTAATATTTTTATTATTATTATTTATTCCTTGCTATGGGAATGCTCTCTCTCTTGAAGTCCTGAGATGTTTCCTCCGGGGTGGGTGACGGCGGTGTGAGTGGGGAAAGGGCGCAGCCGCCCCTCGGCCGTGAAGTGTCCCCCATGAACACACCTAACCAATGCTACTTTCCCTGCTCACCTCAGCGGCCCGGCAGCAGGGACCCTGTGGGGGCTTGTATTAAATAAATCTGATCTTTTACTCTTCCCAGGTCTCTGAAATGTCATCTGAGAGGCCAGTGCAAATCAGAATACCTGGGACTCTCCAAGGCACCAGCCTGAGGCCCAGAGGCCCTTTGCGCCTCAAACGCTGTTCATTAAAATCCATTGTGGTCTGACACGAGTGTTCACGTCCCAGTGTCCCTGACAGCTAGGTTGTCAGTGTTAGCAAGGAAAGGAAAGAAATAGGATGTCAGTTGTCCGGTGTGTTCGTCCAGGTAGATTAGAGAAATCCATGGACACATATGTGTATAAGAGAGATTTATACAAAGGGTAATTGTGCATTAAGAAAGCATCCCAGCCCAGTGCAGTCTAAGTCTGTGTGTCCGTATGTCCATGAGTCCGATATTAGCCCATATGTCAGATACCAATCCATAAAGCCCTCTTCAGACTCATGAAACACATGCAAGGACGCCCAGTGCAGGACGATCACAGGCCAGTGGGCAGAAAGTCTTTGGATTCAGTGGCGGTGGAAGCATCTCAGCGCTGGCAGGGCTCTCCACATGGTTTCTCCAGCTCCGAGGCATGGGCTCTATCAGCGTAGCGCCATGTCTTGTCAGTAGAGCGTCTCAGGGAGCGAGCAGAGAGAAAGAGTGTCTTCTGCCTCCAGGGAGGAAGACAGGAGTTCCCAGAATCCTCAGGAGAAGACCAGGCCCACACAGAGGCCTCATTGGTATGTCCTGATTGACAGCCTAGACTCTACCTCTTCACTAATGATCCTCTCAAATTGACAACAGGCTATGTAACCACCACATCCAGTTAAATTGGAACGTCAGATTTGTTGCGCGGCTAGTCTCGGTGTGTCTCATGGGCCACCTGGGCCATTCTTCCACTGCCACAAGGATCCGATGTGTGTCTGAAATTCAAATTTCACTGAGAGTCCTATATTGGACCTGGCCACCCCACTGGAAAAGCACCCTCTTTCCCTGTGTTGTCCCCCTCCCCCTCCCACCCTGCTGACCCCAAGCCTTAGGACTCCTCTTCCCACCTCTACCCAGGACCTCCCCAGTACCCCGAGGTTAAAGGCCAGAAGGAGACCTGAGAGTCTGTGCAGTCTCGTCACCCACCCCACTTTCAGCTCTAGAAGCTCCCTGGCCGACTGCAGTGGAAAGAGCCTCGTGGGCGAGTTTCTGTTTCGCCATCTCCAAAAGGAGACCCGGCTTTCTGAGGGGCGCTGGCTTCTCCAGAGACATGGAAAGTTACAGACTCGTCCTCCCCCCCCCCCCACCCTGCAACCTATGTCACAACCATTCACAAAATCGCCCTGCATTTCCAAGTTCTCAAGGCCATGGATGACCTTCAATAATGGCCTTTAAGCCAATGTAGAGTGTGGATGGTCGGGGGAGGGCAGCAGAGGGGGTCCAGGAGTCCTCCATGAACTCTCAGCCACATGTCATCATCCCAGAGGGACCGTGGTCCTGCAAGCTGGGATGGAACTAGGGTTCCTATTCCTTAAAACTCCCAACCTCAACCCCACTGCCATAGGATCCGATCCCAGTCAGGGTCGCTGAGGCTGTGAATTGTTACAGGAGCTGACAGCCTCGTCTTTCTCCTGTGGCGCACTTGATGGGCTTGAACTGCCAGCCTTGTGGTTGCAGCAGTCGGGGGCTCCTGCTTCTCAATAGGTAATCTTAAGACCCTAGTCACCACTGGTGCGAATTTTCAGTTGGCTTTTCCTGGCCAGAATTTGAGGAAGAACCCCCCAGAGAGCCAACTTCTTTAGCAGAGTGGATGGGCTGAATTCTTCCGACATTTGGGAGCCTGGCTTCAGCTGACCTCAGACAAGGTCAGCGGGTTCCCCCTAAGCTCCCAAAGCACCACCTCAGCTGTGACTTGTTGGAGCACCCTCTTGTGGTCTCCCTCTGGAATGGCAGGGGAAGGACACGGCCGCTCAGGGGCTCCGTGGTCGACGAGAGTGACATTTTTGGCCTTTTATCTGAGGACTCACAAGTGATCAGTCCTCCTTTCTGAGTATCTGCTCCCCTGTTTCATCCATGTTCACCCACTGACGATCTGAGCCTCGCTCCCTGACTCAGACTCAAGATGGGTGAGGGCCACCCAAGCCAACACTCATTCATTCAAGCAGTGGGTCCTAGCCAAGGAATCCCCGCCCACCCCACCCCCCGCCCCCCGCCCCGCCCAGCGGGACACCAAGCAACTTCTGGAGATGTTTGAGTTGTGACTTGAGTTTGTGGTGTCTTGAGTGAGTAGCACTACTGGCATTGGACATGTAGAAGCGGGGTGTGGGGGGGTGCGGGCTTACCCTACAATATGCAGACAATCCCCCCCTCCCCAACAAAGAACAACCTACCCCCAGGTGTCAAAGGTGAGGAGCGTGCACTGAAGGATTCAATTATTCGCTTATTGACTCGCTGAGCTCAAATTGATCATGCTCTGCGTGCCAATCCCTGGGCTGAGGGTCGGGCATGGCGGGGTTCTAAGAAGCACATGGTTCCGACTCTTCTGGAACATACAATCCAATAAGGAGACAGATGATTCAATGATAACAGGAAATGCCTAACGAGGGTCGCAGAGAAGAGGCTCCTAACAGACTTTGGGGGACCAGGAAAAGCCCAGAGGGAGGTGAGTCTAATCCAAGACCTGCAGACAGGTAAGTTCTGTCAATGTGGTCTCCACGCCTAGAGGCCTTATGTACAACGGAAGGAAACAGCCTGGTCCTGCCCCAGCCTCACAGTTTGCTGACAGCCCGTTGTTGTGGCCACTGTCAATCCGGGTTCGGTTCCCTGCAGCCTGAGGCAGACTCCCCCCTCCGCCCTCCCCCACTGTCATCTGCCTCTGCGTTTGACCCTGATGGAGAAGGTCTCTCTCTGGAAGTCGCTCAGCAAGAAGGTGGCTGCTGAGCGCAGTTGTTGATGACTCTCCACCAGTGTCTCCAGCATGTTGGGGAGAAAATGACCACATGGACCTGACTCAGTCCCCATCTAACACCACGGGGCTCAAGTGAAAAGATGGGGGGGGGCGGGGGCAGAGGGAGACATCTTCCCAGCAGCTTAATTCAGAACAGGTGTGTGTGTGTGTGTTGCAGCTCTAAATCACTCAGATCACTGGGCGTAGGTACCAAATAGGAGGGTGTGCAGCTTTCTCAAGAGAGAGTCGACTTTTGCATCGGTTTCTCAAAGGGAAACATGACCCCAAAAGGCTTCAGAGCTCCGTATCCAGTCTATGATTTGATGGCAGTTGAAACCCCCCTAACCAGTGGTGAGTCCATTACTTCTTAAAAGAGAGATTTAAGTTCAATAGCCCCAGCAGGGGTTGGATTGCCTGGAATAAGGAATATAGGTGGGAATTCCAAAGAGAGCCTGCATTTCTCACAAGTAGTAAACTATGAGATTGTTGTTGGAATGCCAACGGAGCAGGCAGCAAATGTATCCAAAACTTCATTGTCCAAAGTATTGCTGACGTCTGAATGGCCCCTTCACACCAAGTTCCTAAAACTATGGGAAATGAACTTCTATTTCAAAATGAACTTGGACAATAGATGAGAATGATGTCTGTATTCGCAGGGGACGAAAGAGGCTGGAAAGCAAATGAACTTTTAAGAGGATTCCAATTTGTCAAGGTTTATTTGTGTGTGTGTGTGTGTGGTTTTTTTTTTTAGGAATTAGGTTTAGCTTTTCAGAAAATGTACACAGAAAGTACAGATACTCCCTCACCACCCCCACCACCCACCACATACAATTTCTCTCTTATGAACCTCTTGCCTTCATGCATGTTGTGGACTGAGTTATGTCCACACAAATGTCCTGACATCTACACCTGTGGTTAAATCCCACCTGGGGCTGGGCTGCTTCAGTTAGGTGAATGAGGCAGGCTGAGTGCGGCAGGGGTGTGGCGGGGGGCGGGGTGTATCTTAAGGTCACCTCTTCTGAGATATAAAAGAGGTTAGACTACCAAGCAGAGCAGAGATGAGGGCACAGAGATGCCCAGACACATGGGAGTTCTCCAAGAAACCAGCAGAGGAGCTGAAGAGACCGTGCTGGCGCAGGAAGAATCCCGGCCCCGGCCTGTGGGGAGATAAATGTCTGTGGTGGAATTTCCCTGATAGCAGCGCTGAGACAATGTGATACACCACTCAGAACTCAAAGCAGCACTGACGCCAACACTGTAATCCTTACATTAGAATCATCAATTGTTTAAGATCAAACGGTAGCAGTCACCCCCGGACCAGCATTAGATAAGACGGAGAAATGGAAACAGGAAACACAGGGAGGAAGTGGGATAAGCAGGGAATGCACATCAAGGGGCCGGAAATGGATGAGTTGAAGTCAGTGGTGTGTGATGCGTTTCAGGTAAAGCTGATGACAGATGCTCTGTAAATCTTCACCGACATCCCAAGAAAGAGTAGAAATAAAATTAAAAAGGCACCAGGCGGATGCATTACCATTATCAACGCAAGCCCCACTCAGCCTCTCTCCCTCTCCTTTCCTGAACTCTTAGCTTGCTTTATCCCTGGGCAAATGCTGCCCTTTTGATCTCAGAGAGTTGATTGTTCACACGCTGGTGCTGCATTATAATCAGATGATCAGCAATAGTGCTTCATCGAAGCAGAGATACTGGATCATATGAAGAAGAAGGAGGCAATCGGGATTGGAGGAAGACTTGTCACCAGCCTGCGATATGAAAATCTCACAACCTTGTTAGCTGAAAGGGAGGAGAATTTGAACCACTTGCTGCTGAGATCGAAGGATTGCAGCCTTTAGTATGAATTACAACTCAAATCCCATACCTGGACCAATAGGGAACAGCGTAATAAACCGGAGAAGGGATTGAATTGTCAAGGACTTCATCTTGCTGGGGTCCATCATCAATGCTCACGGAAGCAGCAGCCAAGAGATCAGAGGATGCATTGCACTGGGCAAATCTGCTGCACAAGGCTTCATTAAAGCATTGAAAAGCAAGGAGGTGACTTTGGGGACTAAGGTGGGCCTGATCACCTACATTTAGAAGCTGGACAAGGAATGAGGAAGACTGAAGAACAATCGGTTCATTTCGATGTTGCCAGGAATACTGGAAGTACCATCAGCTCCCCAAGAACAAACATCTGCCCTGGAGGAAGCACCACCAGTGTGCTCCTGAGAAGCCAGGACGGTGAGATTTTGGACACATCTGGAGAGACGAGACCCTGGAGGCCACCATGCGTGGTGACGTGAACCCTCGAGGTAGATTGGCACACAGCAGCTGCAACGCTGGGCTCAGGCCCAGGAAGGACTGTGAGGCTGATGCAGGACTGGGCACTACTGCGTTCTGTTGTTGTGTCAGGGTCAGAACTGACCCACGACACTGAACAACAGCAATAATATAGTGCTTCCTCCCTGATGTCATTAGTCACCCTATAGTCCTGCCTATTGTTTGACTGAAGGTTGAGTTCCAGGGTGAGATCGGTCCTCGACGTGAAGAAGAGTGACTCAGGGCTAAAGGAACATGGAAGAGAAAGTTAAAGGCTCCTTGGAAGAGGAGATGGGGTCAGTTGCCTCTGTGACCTTGAAGAGTCACGCATCCTCCTGGAGCCTAGAGTTCCTCTCCTGGGAAAGAAGGCATTAGCCCAGGTAATCTATTGTCCTGGCAGCCATGACCTTCCACGCTCCTCAGATGCTCATGTACAGAGGAAGGCGTGGCAACAGTGGCTTCACGCCAAAGACCAGAAACTTCTCACTTCCCCCTTCCCTCTCCTCAGGCTGCCCTTTTCCCATGGTGCTTTGCGCCTGGGCTTTGTGCCTCCGCACCTCTGAACTCATTCGGTGAGCGTGTTTCCCGACCGCTAAAGTCTCCCCTCCCTCTCATCGGCCATTCCGTCTTTGTTCTCGTCTTCCCACATCCACACGCGCATGCCCTCCCGCGTCCACCCTTGCTGCACACCCTGCACAGCTGAGGTTTCCACACTGTCTCCTTCTGTTCCTCAGAGTCCTGAGCTCCCAGTTACTGGTTTTGAAAGCCAACACCCCAGCTAGTTTCTAATTTTCTTGCAGCTTAGGCTCAGCAGTGCCTCCCCACGCCTGCAAAGTTTGTTTGGTTTTTTACCTCTACTGGATCCTCTGGGGCTTCTTTTCCCAAAGATTTGCTAGGTTCATTAGGAAAAAGTCCCTTGTCACTGCCTTCCTTCCTCCCAGTCCTGAGATGTGCGGCTTTCCTGGAGCCTCTTGGCGTAGGAGGTGCTGCTTCTGAGCCAGAAACTGTCCTGTCGGCTTCTGGCGCAACCAGCAGCTCCCCTTCTCCGGCTCGGGGTGTGCGGGCCAGAATTGACCCCACGGCGAGCAGCGCCCGCTGTGAGACTCCTTAGGGGGGTTGGGTGCTAGGATTCGGTGCCGTCTCAAGTGCTTGAAGACAGATCCTGAGCTCAAGGCTCCCGCCACAAAAAAAAAAGCAACCCCAGCCCCACCATTGTGTCCATGGGGACACCACAGGACAGGGTCGGCCTGCCCCCCCCGTGGTTTCCAAGACTGTCACTCTTGACGGGAGTAGAGAGCCTCCTCCTTCAGAGCAACCGGGAGTTTTGAACTGCTGATCATGCAGTTAGCAGTCCCTCCCACGGTTCCTGGAATCTCGCTCCCGCTGGGGTCTGTCTTTGCGAGGCGCCATCGGGGGTTCAGACTCAGAACAATAAGACTGCCCGGCCCCGCGCCCCCCTCACCCTCGCTGTCTGACCCCACTGCTGCAGCCACGCTACCCCGTGGAGCGTCTTCCTGTGGCACCAACCTTCTACGTCACCAAGCACCGCGTCCCTCACCAGGGACTGGTCTCTCCTGATGACATGTCTAAAGCACGTGATGTAAAGTCTCCACAGCCTCCTTCTGAGAGGCCTTCTGTCTTTTTTATGTTTAATCATTTTATTGGGGGCTCATACCGCTCATCACAATCCATACATCCATCCATTGTGTAAAGCACATTTGTTGCCCTCATCATTCTCAAAACATTTGCTCTCCACTTAAGCCCCTGGCATCAGCTCCTCATTTTCTCCCTCCCTCCCCCCTCCCCCCTCCCTCATGGACCCTTGATAATTTGTAAATTATTATTTTGTCATATCTTTCCCTTCACCCACTTTTCTGTTGTCCGTCCCCCAGGGAGGGGGTTATATGTAGATCTCGTCATCAGTTCCTCCTCTCTACCCCACCCTCCCCCCACCCTCCCAGTATCACCACTCTCACCACTGGTCCTGAAGGGATCATCCGCCCTGGATTCCCTGTGTTTCCAGTTGCTATCTGTAGCAGTGTATATGCTCTGGTCCAGCCAGATTTGTAAGGTAGAATTGGGATCATGATAGTGGGTGGGGGGAGAAGCATTTAGGAACTAGAGGAAAGTTGTATGTTTCATTGTTGCTACATTGCACCCTGGCTCTGTGCAGATGGGTCTTGTGTCCCCAATCTGCACTCCCCTTCATTCACAATGATTTGATTTTTTGTTCTTTGATACTCGATAATTGATCCCTTCAGCACCTCGTAAGCACATAGGCTGGTGTGTTTCTTCCTTGTGGGCTTTGTTGCTTCTGAGCTAGACAGCCGCTTGTTTACCTTCAAGTCTTTAAGACCCCAGACGCTATATCTTTTGATAGCCGGGCCCCACTGTCTTTCTTTCAAGCCAGATGTGGTTGCTCTGTAGTGCATTCACTCTTCTTCCCCAATCTCCTCCTCTTGATTTGTCCCTCGTCAGCTTGTACTTGCCTGTGAGCTGATTGGAAGCATGTTGGCTTGGATGGGGCTCATCTCAGTTTTCACAGTGGCATCTTGGCTTTTGATTACTTCAAAGCAGTGGTTCTCAACCTTCCTCATGCCGCGACCCTTTCATACACTTCCTCATGTGGTGGTGGCCCCCCAACCATAAAATTATTTTCATTGCTACTTCATCGCTGTCATTTTGCTACTGTCAGGAATCGGGTGACCCCTGTGAAAGAGTCATTCGACCCCCAAAGGGGTCGCGACCCACAGGTTGAGAACTGCTTCATTAAAAGGACCTGTTGTAGCAGTTTTGACAATGGAACATCTGATTTACTTTCTTGATGGCTGCTTCCAAGTGGTGATTGTGGATTCAAAGAAAATTCAATCCCTGACAACGTCAACTTTTTCTCTGTTTATCATAAGGTTGCTGATGGGTCCAGTGGAGAGGCTTTCTTTAGAGGTGTCATCCGTACTCAAGGCTGTAGTCTTGGATCTTCATCAGCAATGTGTCTAATACTCTGCTCTCAGCAAACAAGGTCATGATGCCTGCGTACGACAGATGATGGATGACTCTTGACCCTTCTTCTCGTAGACCAGCCTTTCAGGTTATTTGCTCTGATACAGATTGAGTAAGTAATCTGACACACACCTTTCCCGAATTTTAAAAACCTTTTATTGTAATGTGGATGGAAATGTATGGAACCCATAGATTTTCCATACAGCCGTCCCTGTGCATTCTGTGTGTAACATGGATTACAGCCCCATCATGCTACAGGTTCTTCCGTTTCCGCCCTGTATTTTAATGTACCATTTCTCGACATCCTTCTTCCTGATCCCTTCCAGCCTGCTGAGCTTTATTCCCAAGCCAATGCTGCCCTTCTGCTCTTGTACGGCAGATTGCCTAAGAAGTATGTCCCTCCCTGGTGTGATTGTCCCTCTCACAAGCCTGCCTGGGATTTGTCTGAAAGTTGAGTCATGGGGATGAGATCCGTTTCAGCCCTGAAAGGGTGTCTAAGGGTCATAATCACAAGACACCGTCCCCAATTTTAAACCAGAACGTATCCCCGTACTCTCTTGATCTATATCTAGGTTCTGCATGATCACTGTGAAGTGTTCTGGAATTCCACAGCATGATCTAGTTTGTTAGGATCCACACTGTCCGATGCTTTTGCATAGTCGATAAAACACAGGCAAACATCTCCCTGGTACCTCTGCTTTCGGCCAAGAGCTAGCTGACATCAGCAATGGTACCCTTGTTCCTTGTCCTCTTCTTTACATGCATGTGATATTACTGATAGTGTTCAATCCTGGGGCAGAATCCTGGTGGTGATGTCAGGTACGAGTTCTGCTGTTAACCACAAGGTTGGCAGTTCAAACATACCAGCTGCTCCTGGAGGGAAAGTTGAGGCACATTGCTCTGGTAAAGATGTACATGCACAGGGACCCATATGGAATTGACTCAATGGCAGTGGGTTGAGCGGACCTCTAAATTCAGGTGGGGTATTCAGAAGGTGCCATACTTTGGCTCTCTGGACTTGTTTTGGTTTTCTTCAGCTTAAACTTGATATGAGTAATTGATACGATGTTGTAGTCCACAGTCTGCTCCTGGCCTTGTTCTGAGTGGTGATGGTGTCTCTGTCGTCTCGCTCCGGGGATGCAGTCCATTGGCTTCTTTCCATTCCACTACTTGTCATGAATTAAGGGTGGTGTCTCGCCATTCTTAGAAGCCAAACCGTAGATTAGCCTATTAAATACGTGACACTAATGCGCAATGTACGTCTTTAAAAAATGAGAACAAAATCAACATTTACCTCAAGGCAAAGATGGGTAGAAAACACGGGACAGAGAAACTGAATGGATGGACAGAGAACAGATGGGGTGGAAATGGTGAGCGAGATGGCACCGTCCTGAGGTTGATACCAATGTCACAGAGCACTTGATACAGGAATCACTGAGTGGGAACCTAGTTTGCTGTGTTGTTTCACCTAAAATATAATATACATATTGTTTTAAATATATATCTTTAAGAGTGTCTCTGAGTGAAGCTGAACTTAGTTTGAAGAAAGCTTTTTTAGATGGGTGAGTTTAAAGGGAAAAAACAACAATAACAAAAGTTGCCATCAAGTCAATTCCAACTCAGGGCAACCCTATAAAGATTGGATAGAACTGTGCTCCGTGGGGTTTGTAAGTGGCTGGTATTTGCTTTCTTCTGAGGCCCTTCTGGTTGTACACACACACACACACACACACACACCTTTTGGATACCAGTAGGCATGTTTACTGTTTGCTCCACTCAGGGACTTAATTAAGAGAAACCAGATGGTTAACGAAGTTTTTCCTCTGTCTTGAAGGTTTGACTTAGGGTCATTTCAGTGGCATTTGCTGATCTGACATACGAGGTTCTGGTGATTTAAGATGGCTCCCAAAGCTTTCGTTGAGTCAGGTTGTCCTCTGGCAGGGTCACTCACTGAAGTGCTCACTGTGACTGTCCACTGTGTCCCTTTCTGTTCCGCTCACTCCCGTGCGCAAGCCCAGGGGAGGTGGTAGACGGGCAGTACGTGGGAGGGGCAGTGTGGAGCAGCAAACAGGCACCCAACTAAGATCAAGTGAGCCACCGGGACCTACCCTCTTCCCCTCAGGTGGAGGTAACGGACTGCCAGGGACTCCCAGCAAGACGGGACCCTGAGAACAACGGCTTTCCAGGTACCGTACAATCCTAGGCTCCAAGCAGCTCCAGCTGGGGCGACGACAGGGATTCCCTCGCCTTCTCTGCCCAGCGGCCACTGTGCTCCAGATGCATGTGCCACCCCAGGGAGAGGAAGAGATTTGCCCATCACGGCCCACCTTCAGTCTGGCAGGGCAGGGGCTCCGAGACCAAGGGCACGTGATGGAGTGATCGGGAAGCAAGGTGCTCTATGCTGGCCAGCCAAGCTGGCGGTTGAAAAGCCATGCCAGAGATCGCTGCCCTCTGCCACTGCGGCCATCGCCGGCGAGTGAGCCTCACCGGCCACTCAGTTTTGTTCAATGTTCTTGGAACTGATACTTCGTAAGGGCCTGCTAAGGTCCCTTGGAGTCTGGGATCCTTTGCCCCGAATCATCGCCTTTCTGAGTCATGCTCGCTCAGAGCGGGAGTAGCTGGAATGTCAGATTCCTCCGGAGCTCTCCATTCCCAGTGTGAAAGGACAAGGACCTCGGGCCCGGGAGCTGGCAGAGTCATTGCAAAAGGGCTCAAGCACGTGGGGGGCTAGTTTGCTCAGCCTACAAGTGCTATTCGGACAATTAAGTGTAGGCAGGGGAGGTCTTGATCGACACTTTTTTTTAAGGCGAGCCTTTATACTTGAGCAGGATGGGACCCTTTGGTTTACTGAACTCGTCGCTGACTGTCTCCGTTTGAATTGTCATCTTGGAGTGGCCTGACTGTCCGGCCCGTGGTCCACGAGTGTATGTGATTCGAGAAGCCCATGGACACACAGGCGCGTGTAATCAGACATGCATACAAACACACACGCAGGACACATCAGAGTATAAAGATGGCCCAGTGATTCCCGGTTCTCTGGCCTCTTCCTCCCCTGCCCTTGCAGCAGAGCCTGTGCCAAGACCAACACAGGTGTTTCTGTGTTGTGGGCGATATTGGCAAACAGGGAGGGGATACTGGAATCAGCGGGTAAGAATCCAGATCGCACCGCCCCAAAGAGGGAAACACATCACCTTTGCATCTTGTAGTTTGTTCAACGAAGAGTCGGCATCGGGCTTGTGCAAGACTATTCCACGGCTGAGTGATGGGCATCAAAGGCAGGAGCCCACCAAGAACGAACACGTGGCTAAACGCCGTTCAGTGGGAACTACGTAGGAAATCAGCCCTCTATCCACAGTGAGGGACGGGAGGAGAGTGGCTACTAAACGGGGTGCATTGGAGAGATGAGTAAAGGAGATCAAAGGCGTCAATCCGACTTGAACACTTCCAGCTGTGTCAGATGATCTCCCTCTGATGCATGCTGGACCTGATCTGGTTTTCAGCATTTTCTTCATTTTTGTTTTGTTTTGTTTTTTCATATTAAGGTGTGTCTCAGAGAGAGGTTATGTCATTAGAGGTCACCCTCTTGAAGTTGTGCTACATGTCTTCCTGTGTTTCGGTCTAGGAAACACAGGATTGGGGAACCTACAGGGAGAGTCAGGAGAATAAGGGTTTCGGGGGCGGCCACAGTGGGAGTGGGGCTGGTAAAAGGGAGGCGATGTCAAGGAGCCCAGGAAGAAAAAGAATGTTTGGGAAACTGATTGTGGTAGCAATTGTACAATTCTGCTTGACTCGACTGAACTCTGCTACATATGTATTAACCTCTGATTAATAATAATTTTTTAAAGTAAAAAAAAAATAAAAGGCCTGTTACAGGTAGTGTCAAATTGCCCAATAATCCAGATAAGCCTGGGCTTACTTGTGCTGCACTACTGACTGATGGTGAGCAATTTCACATATTTTCACTACATCCAAGATTCTAAGGATGGCTGGCATCTGTCTCCCTCCCAACCCCACAGCACCATTCCACTGAATCAAAGCCTCTCAGCAAGTTTCCCACCCTGTCAGGGACTGAGCACCCAGTAAGCAAGCTCAGCACAGGCTTGTGTCTGTTTACTTCCTAACTACTCTGCAGTGAACAGTTTCACATGATTTTCATGAAGGTGAAATTGCTCGCCACAGATCCGGTAAACCCACACTAGGTGTCGTGGTGATGCCTTGGGGTGCAATCATCATGGCCAGCAGTTCAAAACCACCAGCAGCTCCTCGGGAGAAAGACTGGGCTTTCTACTCCTGTCAACAGAGACAGCCTCCGAAACCCACAGGGGGGCGCTGTGAGGCAACACGGACTCCATGCCAGTGAGTTTGGTACCCACCCAGGCAGTCTGCCCTCAACGATGGCTGTCCTTCCCACAGTTATTTGTCCACCGCAGGCACCTGATCCATCCAATCAGCTCTCTTCTTTCTGGATGGAAATAACTGATCCTGGAGCTTGCCTGGAAGTTTTCCCCTCAGAAGCTGCCCCAATTGGGGACCCAACCCACTTGCTGTGGTACAAGTTCAAGCCCTGGGTCCTCTGAGGAGGAGTGTCAGTGTATTAGCTTTGATGACAGGTGAGCCCGGCACATCTCCTGCTTGGGCTCCAGTAACGGTGCGCAGAGGCAGGATGAAGTGGGGGCTCAGTTGAGGCCACGGCCACAGGGACTTCACTTTGTTCAGTGAACCCCAGACAGCAGAAATGCTTCAGGGAATCTTCAAAAAGACAAGGGGATTCTAGGGTAAAGACAATGTATTGGCTTTGTAAAATAACTAAACCAAACTAACTGTTACAGAATGAAGCCTATTCTGGCTCATAGCAGCCCGATGGGGTGGGGTCACACTGCCCCTCTGCGGTTCCGAGACTGTAACTCTTTTTTTTTTTTTAATTATTTTTTATTTTTTAACAAATTATTGGGGCTGATACAATTCTTTTCACAGTTCATACATATATATACATCAATTGTATAAAGCACATCTGTACAGTCTTTGCCCTAATCATTTTTTTCTCCTCTTTTCTTCTTTTACATTTTATTAGGGACTCCAACAACTCTTACCACAATCCATACATATACATACATCAATTGTATAAAGCACACCCATACATTCCCTGTCCCAATCATTCTCAAGGCATTTGCTCTTCACTTAAGCCCCTTGCATCAGGTCCTCTTTTTTTTTTCCCCCCCTCCCTCCCTTTTCCCCCCTCCCTCATATGCCCTTGGTAATTTATACCTCGTTATTTTGTCATATCTTGCCCTATTCGGGGTCTCCCTTCCCCCCTTCTCTGCTGTCCCTCTCCCAGGGAAGAGGTCACATGTGGCTCCTTGTAATCAGTTCCCCCTTTCCAACCCACTCACCCTCCACTCTCCCAGCATCGTCCCTCACGCCCTTGGTCCTGGAGGTATCATCCACCCTGGATTCCCTGTATCTCCAACCCTCATATGTACCAGTGCACAGCCTCTGTCCTATCCAGCCCTGCAAGGTAGAATTCGGATCATGGTAGTTGGGGGGAGGAAGCATCCAGGATCTGGGGGAAGAGACTGTAACTCTTTATAGGAGCAGAAAACCTCATCTTTCTCCCAGTGAGAGAATGAGGTTTTTTAAAGCAGCAGATAGAAACAGAGCCATTGTCCCTGCTGTGGTGGAGGACAACTTCCCGGTGGCCAGCAGAGGTGAATTTGATAGGTGGGCACTGAGACACGTGATAAACCTTGGCAGAGACCTCTCGCACCCCAAATATTCTCCAACAGACACTTCTTATGTGCCTGCTCAGATCCAGATGCCTTATGAAGGACAGGGTTGTAGCTGAAGAAACAGAACAGGCTTCCCCACCGGCCCTCCGTGTCCTTCCCGTCTGCTCTGGAAGCGAAGCCAGGCAGGGCTGGAGGGGAAGGGGGCCAGGGGAGACAGGAAGGAGAACGTTTGGAGTAGACACGCAGTAAGACCCACTGCCTCCCAGTGAGCTCCAGCTCATGGCGACCTTCTGGACAGAGCAGAACTCCTCCACAGAGTTTCGGATCTGTACATCTTCATGGAAGTAGTCTGCCTCTTTCGTCCTTCTGTCACACAGTGGATGCTGGGTTCAAATCATTTGGTTCGCAGTCGAGGGCTCAGCCCACTGAGCCACCAGGTCTACCCCAGTAAACACGTACACACTGCCATAAAGTTGATTCCCACTCATGGCGGCCCTGTTTCAAGGCTGCCAACCTTCACTGCAACAGATAGCCTCATCTTTCTCCAGAAGAGCTGCTGGTGGGCTTGAACCACCAACCTTGCAGTTCTAACAGTCGAACGCTTACCCGGCAAGGCCACCAAGATGGAAACCCAATCCATGAACGGCCTGTGGCTCAGCGTTTATAAAAGGTTTGGAATTCTATTCGAAAGGCATATCCTAGATATGCTTACCCATCTTCTAGCTTCTTTAGTTTCATCTTTCTGTTGGATCCTCAAAATCTAATTCCACCCGAGCCTCTATAGCTACAGCGTGATTTTTCATTACGCTCTTGAGAAAAAGCAGGCCCAAACTAGCGCTCTTGATCTGACAGAAGCTTCCAGTTTAACGTCTAGGCCAAATCTCCCTGTGTCCAAAGTGACTCCATTTTGTTCTTCTTTGTCATACGAGACAGACTGTCACTTGTGTAAAACAAAGTTTACACTCTCCCTTTGACCCAGAGGCAAGAAGTTTCTACAGAAAGGTGGGGTTTTGCCTCCCACCCTCCACTGACAGGAAGCTGGTGGTTGGGAATGGCCCTGTGCAGATAGATACTGGGTGGCCATAGAGGGGACTTTAGTGGTGAAGCCAATTCTAAGAAGACAGCCCACCCTTGAAACTCCTTCGACTGCACTTCCAAACCTGTGTTCTAAAGCATGATAAGACTGAGCTGATATTAAATAAAGAAAAATTGTGACTTTTCTATATCAAAATCCCTTTTCTCTCCTTGAGCATTCGAGTACTTAGCATCTTTACTTAGGGCCCGCCATTCTGTCAACAAACACTTTGCTTTTCATTTTCAACAGAACCGGCCATTCTCAAGCTAAAGTAAACCAGTTCTACCCAGACTCCAGACGGCTAAATGCAGGAAACGTGAGTTTAAAACACCCAAGACCCTGGCACCTGGCACTTTCAAAACATGAACCCCTCCCAAAAAAGTACTCCAGCTGTGCCCCCTTCCTGGCGGGGGGGGGGGCCTCTTTATGAACTCTGCAGCCCCTCAGGGCACTTTATCGAGAGCTTCTAGACTCCCCATGCCCCAGATTCACACATTTCCTTTTCACCATAGTAACCCTTTGATTTTCATTTCTAACAGATTTGTAGTTTTTTTTAATAGACATTGCCAAATTTGGGACCCAGTGAATGTTCAGAAATTTCTGCCCCAGACCCCTCACTGACGTGAATTTTTGCTGGGTACCTCGCCATCTTGGGCCAGACAATGAACGCTAGGTTTCCCCTTAAGCCTCAGCTGCCAAAGGATTTAGAGCCAAATTCTGCACCTCGAGAGAGTAACTGTTATTGGTGCCTGTTGCAGGGACTCGCTCTTCCTGTCATAGATGGCCAGCCGGATTTGCCCTATGTTCCCTTTGCAGAAAATTAAAGCCCACGCACAGAGACCACATGAAAAATGCAGCCCGCCAGCGACATCTAGTGGCGCCACAGCCCCCTCGAGTGGCAAATTCCCCTCATCCTTCCCAGGGTGTGGTACCTCTCGCCCACAGAGTTCCATCTTGAGCTCCTTAGGCTTGTACCCAGAACGGGAAGCCTCCACAACGTTGGAATGGCAGGAAATCAAGCCGCCAAGCCCTGGTCCGGCTGCATTCTTCCAGGGCGGACCAGCCCTGGTCCACACGGTGATAGGGGTCCTTTGCCCCTCCAAGCACCCTTCTCTCCAGTCAGAGGGACCCTCATTCCGTTTTCCCTGCTAACCTAGAATTGCCCTGCCACCCCCATCTCTACTTATGTCAGGAAACAGCATAATACAACTTCCATTTGGATCACGCTTTGCAATTTTCTGAGTATTTCAAATAATGATCTCAAGCCTCACTCTTGTAAAGGGAAGCTCGGTGGCACTGTGGGTTACGTGTTGGGCCGCTTAACCACAGGTGGGCAGTTCAAACCCACCAGCCACTCCTCAGGAGACAGAGGCAGCCGTCTGCTGCCGTGAAAGGTTTATAGCCGTGGAAACCCTTTCTGGGGGTGCTATGAGTCAGAATCGAGCCAAAGGCAGTTTGGTGCAGGGTTTGGGCCTATCCTGTGAAGAAGGTGTCATTCTACAACACAAGTGACAACAGGGACGTTCAGAAAGGTCCGACACCTTGCCCATGGCTACACAGCGAGTTGGGGCCCACATCCAGACCACATCTTCCTTCATAGTTGAACAACTCGGAGCAGAGGCCTGCAATCTCTGCTGTGCACTGGTTCGCCTGTCATTGTGGTCCATGCTGTCGTTCAAGTGTTTGGACCCCCAGGAGCGGATTAACCAGTGGGTGCAGTATGCCGAGCTTAGAGTAGAAAGCCCAAGCAGGCTTGTGCTTACTTACTAATCAGTAGTGAAGGATTTCGCTGTGCCAAAGAGGTGGTAAAACTCAGGTGAAATTGTTCCCTAAAGATGAGTAAATTAATCACAATTGAGCTCATGTGTCTCTTGCTTGTTGGGTGATGTGTCCGTGTACACCACCGCTACTAACCGAAAGGTTGGCATTTCAGACCCACCCAGAGGTGCCTTGGGAGGAAGGCCTGGCACTCTGGTCTGGCAGGTCATGCCAAGAAGACCCCGTGGTGCACAACCCTATTTGCACACACGTGGTGGTGGAGTCAAGTCATCGGCCTATGAGATCTCTGGGCTAAAAGTCCTTGCCACTTAGGCCTGCCCCTCGAGTTCTCTTCGGCTTGGTTTGGGCCGCAACTGGGTCCTGTGGTCTTTAAGCACCTCCCTGGCGATTCTAAAGGCAGCCAGGCTGAGAGCCACGGCCACCAGCCCTTCTTGGATGTGGGAATCTTCAAGATCAAGGCTCCTCCTCCGGAAAAGCGGGATGTGAGAGGTGAGTGCTTTGTTTGGCTCATCTGGAAAGGTTACCCTCCAGAACCTGAAGGATCCCCGCAGGTGTAGTAGTGGTGAGTGCACTGGGCTTCAGAAAGTCGCCAGTTTGAACCCCCAGCCACCCTTTAGGAGAACCACGTGGCAGACTGCTTCCATAAAGATTACAGCCGTAGAAATCCAGTTGCTCGCTTCCCTGGGGTCACAAGGGGTCAGCAAAGGCTTCGGTGTCTCCAGATAGAGCAGGTAAGGACGGCTCTGGGGCTGGGTTTATTCGTCCCTATAGATGTTGGAGGAAAGAAAGAAAAACCGCGCTAAGAGGGACATGACATATGGCAATTGAGACCATGTGAGCTCGGGGCAGCATCCTGGCTGGTGGAGGCCAGTCCATGTCCAGAGCATGGGCTGCGGGTGGAGGGGACCTGCCCGGCCCTAAGCCTCCAGGGCGGAGGCGACACATAGAACCAGGCCCCACCAGAACACGGGAGCGGCTCCAGCCTGCGGAAAGGGGCGGACACGGCAACTGGCCGCCCATAGCTTTGGTAAAATGACCAATCACACGCCACCATTCCCAGTCTCTGCCAAAGAACATAATAAGCCCATGCGTTCTCAGGCTTGATTAAACAGTAATTATGCTTCAAAAGCTCGCTAAATGCCCCTCTAAAAAACCACCCAGCTAGGCAATTTTTCTTTCACATTTAATAGCAGCCATTCTTGTATCCTTTGAGGCCATAATTGCGGGGGCGTGGGGAGATGAGCACCCTCACAGCTGCTACTGGGGCGGGGGGGTCGAGGCTAGGAGGGAGGGGAGACTGATGGGCACAGCCTTTCTGGAGAACAGCTGGTGACCTGTCTCGAGAGTCTTCAGAATGAACGAATCTTTTCGAGAGTCCTGGGGGTGCAAATGGTGAATGGGCTTTGCTGCTCAGAGAGAGGTTAGCACCCAGAGGTGCTGCAGAAGAAAGCCCTGGTCACCTGCTTTCCAAGAACTCAGACATGGGAAAACTGTGGAACACGGTCTACCACACAGGGTGGCCAGGGGCTCAATCAACCCGAGGGCGGGCCACCAGTGGCAAGAGGTGTGAAATCCGCAGGATTTCAGGGGCCTTCGTGGGCCTGGAGATAAGTGGTGGGCCGCTAACTACAAGGTTGGAGATGCAAACATTACCAGTTGCTCCTCAGGAGAAAATGGAGACTGCCTGCTCCCATCGAGATCTGTCATCTCTGAAATCCTAGATATGGGCGGTGTGTTTAGGCCTTGGGCTGCTAACTGCAAGGTCAGCAGTTGGAAACCACCAGCTGCTCCTCAGGAGGAAGATGGGGCTTTCTGCTCCCATAAAGAGTTACAGACTTGGAAACTCACAGGGGAAGTTCTGCCCTGCCCTATAGGGTGAGTTGAGTTATACAGTGGCAGTGGGTATGATATAAATGGGAACAAACTCGATGGCAGTGGGTTTTGTTTCATTTTATTTTTTAACGTTTTATTAGGGGCTCATACAACTCTTATCACAATCCATACATACATCAATTGTGTAAAGCACATCTGTACATTCATTGCCCTCATCATTCTGAAAACATTTGCTCTCCACTTAAGCATCAGGTCCTCTTTTTTTCCCTCCCTCCCCGCTCTCCTCTCCCTCATAAGCACTTGATAATTTATAAAGTATTATTTTGTCATATCTTGCCCTGTCCAACGTCGTTTTATTTTTTAAGTAGCTTTTGGGGATGGGAAAGCCAATATTGAGTGAGGGTCTCTGGATCTGCTGGCATGTGGCTAGGTGCTTGGTGAAGTCCCCAAAGTCAGTGGTTCAAACCCACCAGTGGCTCCAAGGGGGAAAGACACAGCCAGGGGTGTGGGTAAAGCTGACAGCCTTGGAAGCCCTCTGGGGCAGCCCCACTCTGTCCTCTAAGTCCACGTGGGTCTGAATCAACTCGGTGGCTTGGGCTCAATGGGGGTCTAGGAACAGTGGGGTCAGAGGGGAGATGGACCTTTACCGAAGACCCCCACTCCAGGCAGAGCAGCCTCTGAGGGAGC
Source organism: Tenrec ecaudatus (assembly GCF_050624435.1). NCBI lineage: Eukaryota > Metazoa > Chordata > Mammalia > Afrosoricida > Tenrecidae > Tenrec > Tenrec ecaudatus. The sequence goes on along the minus strand of NC_134539.1, from coordinate 143,563,452 downwards.
CAAACAAAGGTTGGTTAGTTAGTTAAAATAGCCCCTTCTGTCTCACTCAGATCTCTCCTGGCTGGCAGAAGACTGCCTTGGAGAGCTTGGTGACATTGTTATTATTGAAGTGTAGACACGATTCCTTCCGGTTATAGATTTCTATTTCATGGTTTATTTTTTCTTTCACAGACTCAGGCTTCTTTATTGGGCCTTTCCCTAGCCAATAATAAAGAAGGGGAGAAGAAATTTCAGGTGGTAAATTAGTTAGTTGCTCGGCTCTCCTGGAAATAGTCCGTCTTCTCTGAGGAGGGGGCGGGGCCGGAAACGGAAACGGTGCCTTCCGAAGGGCTGCAGACATTGTTAAAACATCCAGGAGGGCACAGCGCATTCCTGGTGCTCTGCGATGGCCCGCCCTCCCCTCGTTACGAAGACCTAGGTGTGGGCATTCGAGAACCAAGCCTGACATTCTGAATAAGGGCAATCTCAGGAAGGTGGGTAAAGACAGCACCCCACCCCCCTTTTCGTAGGCAAGGGCACTGATAAGCAGAGAGGCTAACTCACTCACCCCAAAAGCACACAGCTTGTGTGGCTGCTCCTGAGATTCCAACCCAGGACTTTCTGGTCCCATAGCCTGAGCCCCACTCTCCCACGCCCAGCCTGGCTCCAAAAAAGGAAAACACGGTTGGCAGCGCCTAGCACATCCATCATTGTTGTTATTCCTAAAACCGCCGGCAGGGCGGCTCTGGGAGCGACTACGACAAGGCCCTTTGCCGTGGACGCTGTCCAGGGTAGGTCCTTCACAACCTGCGAAAGCCGGACGCTGTGTAAGGCAGAAACCGAGAGTGATGGACGAAAGCAGCAGGACTGACCCCATGCAAGGCAGAAACCAAGTTCCCCCTCTCATGGAGTTTACAGGAAGGAAACGCCTCTTCCAGCCTGGATCACCCAGTGAGGACAAACAGTAGCATTCGAACTCCAATCTCCTGACTCCCAAGGCACCATCCCCTGCTTGGCTCCAATCTCCTGACTCCCAAGGCCCCATCCCCTGCTTGGACGGGTCGCTGTGCGTTAAGGTGGAGGCTCCAGAAAAGCCTCTTTAATCTCGTTTTGGGTGTTTTGGTCTAATGCTTCATGGTGAAGCAGGCGGAGGGTTACAGCGCACACCAGCGGTTTAGCATTCAGTAGTTCGTGCCGTTTCTTTCAGCTCATCCATTACAGCCCCTGCAATGCGCCTTCCTGTATGCCACTTCCTCCCGTGTCTCCAGGCCTCCTCCTTTCCAGACCCCCGCCAGCACCCCTTTGTCCTTGGTCCATGCTGCCCTGTGACCGGGTCTTCAGTGGCTGGCGATTCTAACATGTGTGTGTTGTATGCTTCAGCTGGCCTTCATTTACTCCATCTTGGCCAGACATGGTGAGCAAACCTCTGCATTTTCCAGTGCTCATTTATTTAACCCTAAAATGCCTGCACCCCAGACGGGGTGGCCGCAACGGGCAAGATAAATGACACGGATTGTCCTCCCACGCGTATAGTCCCACAGCAACCAGCAAAGGGAGCGTCTAAGATGTATGGATCCTGGGAAACCCCACTAGCCAAAGGATCCCAGAATCCCTCCACCCCACCCTCTCTGCTAACCTCCCATCCCTCCGCCCCTTATCCTGCCTGCATCCAGCTCCTTCTTGCCTTCCCGTCCCCTCCCCCACCGCATCCCCCAAGATCCCCCCTCTTTTCCAAGACAATTCACAGACTCTGCTTGGACTGCCCTCCCCGTGCAGCGCCTACAGGAGCAACATGACTGATGGCACCAGAGCCTGGAAGGGTAATGCATGTTTTTAAATTAGATCTGCTGGCAGCCGGGAGGCGCGTTCTTCCTCCGCATCCCTGCAGCCTCACTCTGGGCTCTTGAGTGGGTGGGTGGGGCTTAGACCCCCTGGACCAATGAGAACCCGACTTCTGGAAGCTACCTTCTTATTGATAGGCCCGGCGGTGACTTGCCATCCCTGCACCCTCCCCTTTCTCCTGCCCCCACCCCCCAGCTCAGTTCTCACTATTTCTGTTTGCTTTGGGGCCGTAGCCAAGCCACGTGACAAACGATACACATCCTGGCTGCCCATGGCCCTGCAGCACATTACAAACTGTACACAACACACAGGCACTCACACACATTGATATACACCGCGTCATTGAGATGTAATTCACATACCACTAAACTCACCTCTCCCGAGTGGTTTTTAGTATATTCACAGAATTGTGCGGCCGCCACCACAGCCATTTGACAACATTTTTGAGAAGGTGAAAAATGGCCATATAGGTTCGAAGGTAAACAAGCAGTCATCTAGCAGGGAAGCAACACAGCCCACATAGAAGAAGCACACCAGCCTTGGAATCTCAGGACCGGCCAGAATAGAAAGAAAATGCCCGTACAACTCAGAGACTGGGATCAAGGTCATTGAATTGCATTAAATTGTTGAATTGGTGTGTGAGTATGTTTCGCTGTGTATATTAACAATAATCACTAAAACGTAAAACAAACAAAAAGCCCCAACGTTTTTATCACCCCAGAAAAAGAAACACCATCAAAACTTGCTCCCATCCAGCCTGTCTGTCTCACAGCCAGCCTGGAGGGTAGCGTAGAAAGGTCCCTGGGGGGTGGGGGGTTCCCAGATTATGAATCTTTCTGGGAGCAGAAAGCTTCATTTTTCTCCTGAGGAGCAGGTGGTGGTTTCAAACTGCTGACTTTGGGGTTAGCTGCCTAAGAAATCACCCACTGTGCCCTCCCGATTTCCCCTCTGGGCTCCCGGGCCTGGACCACCACTAGGCTGCTTTGTCTCTGTGGCCTGGCCCGTTCTGCACGTTGCTCATGAAGGACTCCTTGCTGTAAAGCCTGTAACCCAGAAAGCCTGTGAGGCTGTTCTCTGCAGCACAGGGGTCTCCTTGAGGTGGAATCAATTCAATGCCATCAGGTTTGGGTTTGTTTGGGGGTTTTTTGTGTGTCTTTGTCAGGGATGGGGGTTCTGTTTGAAAGACAATCTAAATGTAGGGGAGGGTGCCCCTCAGCCTGTGAAGTCCATGAAGAGGCTTTGGGGGCAGAAGTGGATTCAAGCAGAGGCCCAGAGCTGGTCAGAGTCAGTGGAAAATCATGAACTTACAGTTGAAGGAGCTGCGTGAGGGAGACGGGCCTGTTGTGAGGCCCTGGGGCGGCAGGCCCAGCTGCAGCAGGCTTCCACTGGGTTGTGGACAGTCTTCCTGAGAGCAGGTCTGATGGACCCAGGGAGCTGGACAGTGAAAATGGGTCCCCGGCTCTCGCAGAGGCTGACTTCATCACATTCCCAGGGCAAGATGACCTTGAAAGCTGTCCTTCAGCCAGGGAGAGGCTCACACTAGGGCGGGCTTTGCCTGGAGCACCCTGGGCAGTGCTCCTTCTCCGTGTCACACCACTGCCTCCCAGGACAGGAAACTGCCCTTCCTCCATCCCAGAAGGACGTGGGACAGGGTGCGTAATGAGTGACAGCCCTGGATGGGACTCCCTACCTCCTCCCCATCTTGCCCATGGAGGGTGTCTGTCTGCATGGGATTGCTCCTGGTGGTATAAAAGGCTAACGTGCTTGGCTGGTAACCAAAAGGTTAGAGGCTTGTGTTAGGGTGGACTAGAGAAATAAATTCATAGACCCTCATGTGTGTATAAGAAGTAGCTTTATATACAAGAGAAATTGAATATTGAGAAAACATCCCAGTCCAGTCCAGGTTGGGTCCATAAATCCTAATAGCCCATCTGACTGTTACCAGTCTAAATTCTTCTTCAGACTCACTCAGTCACATGCAATGGTGCCGAGTGCAGGAAGGTCACAGGCTAGTAGATCGAAATTCTTGTGGATTCATTGGCGGTGGAAGCATCTCAGTGCTGGCAGGGATCTCCACGTGGCTCCTCCAGCTCCAGGGCTCTAGCATAGCTCCATGTGTCTTGTCAGCAAGAAAGAGGAAGCAGAGAGAGTCTGTCTGTCTCTGGCCTCCCGGGAGCTTATTTATCTCCCTGGCACCTCCAAAGGAGATCATCAAGCTGTGACCTGATTGACAGGCTAGACTCCACCCCTCCACAAGTTGACACCACATTATGTAACTACCACAAGACTTGAGTCTAACCAAGGTACCTCAGAAGAAAGACCTGGTAATTTGCTTCCCAAAGGTCAGCCCCTGGGAACCAGACAGAACCCAGTGTTACACACACACACACACACACACACACACACACACACACAGAGAGAGAGAGACATGCGCATGCGCAGTTCAGCCACTGGTTTTCAACCATGGGAGGCGGGGTGTGCATAATAAGACTGGGGAGTTGCCCTCTCTGCTCTGTCGTTTAGAAATAGCAGGGGTCCCAGTGTGAGGTAAGAGGTGCCTTTTTGAAGGCAGAGCCCTGCTTCCCAGCTGCCATTCAGCCATGTGCTCTCTCTGTTGTCAGGGGAGCCAGCCCCTAACAACTCATCCCAGGCCGGCATGGTGCGATGGTACAGCGATACCATACAAGGATTATAGCCACGTCATGGAGAATAAGAGTGATAGGAGAGAGTAAAGTGAAGGAGTCAGACACATTTCATGGTAGCATGCTCACCTCAGCCCCTCTTGTGGTCCACGTAGGGATGTGGAAGGTGGGAATGGCAGGAGAGAGAGTGATTTCTTTCTAACCAAGGCTTATATATCTTTTGGGGGCCTGCAAGGCCCTGATTACAGGTAAAGACATACGTCACCAGAAGGGGTTGTGCTACAGGTAATACAGTAATGAGAGGGGGAAATCTAAGGGTATACACGCAATAGGAAGGGGAGGGATCAGGGGTACACATGTGACAAGATGGGCGGATCCTAGGTTCACGATGGAGCATATCCTTGATTGTCCTTGAGCTGGAGACTTGACTTATTCTAAGCTTTCTATGGGATGGACTCCACTGCCCGTAACCGCAGGGAGTGAGCCCGGCCTGCGGTGGGACAGACAGTGGTGTCTGAGTGCTCTGGTGGCTGAATGCCGGGTGCCTACAGGGAGAAGAGCTCCAAGCCTCTGTCCTCCCACCACGTGCTGGCAAACAGCCTCTTAGGTTAGGCATATATTTGGGGGAGACAAAGTCTGTTTATATCCCACACTCTTTGAAGGGGCCTTCCCTGGCAGATGTGCCTCAGTCCAGGCCTTGCCCACCTGGCTCCACAGAGCAGTTCAGGAGCCACTTGGATGGGCCCGGAGTTGCCTTTCAACATCAGAGGTCAGAGGCGGGGTATCTACCAGCACCCCAGCCCTGAGAGCCTGTATCTGTCTGATCCTTGCCCAGTGCTGCTGGGAGGGGTCTATCAGAGGGTCACCTAACTCATCTGTGTGTCTGTGACATGTCTTTCTAGGCAATGCCTTAGTTCAGGCCTTACCTTTCCAGAAACTTCTATCTCTGCTCACTTGAGCATGTGGTTGGATAAACCATCCAGGAGACCAATCTCATTCACTCCTTCGTCCACTCATTCCGTCAACTCATGTTGACGAGCACGGACGATGACCCGAGATGAACATAGTCGCCGTTTTAAGTTCTCTGTGCCTTTTGGTGACATGTATTCATCTCCCCGGCACGGCCCTGCCTTGGGAAAGGAATGTGATTGAAAGTACTGTCCTATCTCCAACCCGCGTGGCTATGGAATTCGTGTCCAATCACCCAAGTTATGAACAAGTATGAGTTAACAATTAGACACTGATTGGACTGAGCTGAAGCAGGTCAGAGCCCTGCTTCTCTGCACATCCCTGGAGGTCAGCAGCTGCCCCTGAAATGAGGAGACCGAAGAGCCATGCCTGGAATGCCTGACTCCCTGAGAACCAGTCGGCCTGCCTGCCAGAGCTGATCCACTACATCCTGGGACATAAACCTTGCTGCTGCAGCATGGGCCCCCCTTTCTGCCCCCCCCCCAATCTCCCTGCTTTCCTTTAAAAACTCTGGACACCGGACAAAGCCCGTGATTCCCTTGGGCTACTTGCTAGACCATGGGGCTTTGCCCGGGAGCCCCCATCTCACCCCAATAAAGCTATTTCTGTTTCTGCTCTCCCTTTGTCCTTTCAGTTATCTTTGTCCGTCTCCCTGTGCCTCAGTTTACCTCTCAGGAACTAATAAGATGTCCTACACATGTATGAAAGCCTTTGTGAAATAGTATTTTGTCATTGACTATAATGTTACCATCAGTAGAATTACTTTAAGCCCCATAGGGGATCATCTATGATGTACTACAATAAAATGATAAAGATGTCTTCAAAAGTGAACCAGGGTCATAGAGAAACCATAGCTATCTGAATGGATTTTGAGCTCTTGCTGGGCCATAGCCCTGATATAAGAACAATTCGTACTTGTGACGTGACCCTGCCCGCTACTTGCCTTTATAAGATCACTAAAGATATGGATGCTGTAACAAAGTGTGGTGAAGAAGTCAGATGGTGCCCAGCTATCAGGAAAAATAGCAGCTGGAGTCTACAAGGCATCTAACTGGGGAGTCAGCTAAGTCTACACAGAAGAAGCACACCTGCATATGTGATCCAAGGATCTTAAGAAGATCCATACCTGGAGGAGGAAACAGTACCAGTGCCTAACTTCTAAACACCTGGCATGTGCAATGCTGTGGATGACAGTGGAAACCCCAAATCCATTTTCAGGGTCCTCACATGGGCCGAGTCCCTGCTGAGTCCCCAATGCCACAGACTAGGGATGTGAACTGTCCTGACGTCAGGCGGAGAGCTTCTTAGCAACTGTGCTTAGGCTGGAATGGGGCACTTTGCCGCTCAGTCTCCCTGTGGCCACGCTTCCAGTTTATCCTAAATTTTTAATATCGCTTCCTTTCCTCTGGTTGAGGCCTTTTGCTCTTGATGTGAGCATTGTTTGCAAGTCTGTTTTTCTTGTGTTCTTTGTTTCATGTTTTTCTGTACAGGGAAGGCAGGATTTATGAAGACAGCAACTGGACAAACCATTATCCGGCGACACAAAAGGGGGAGGAGGGGGAGATAGGGCGTCAACCCCAAGGGGTACAAGGAGGGGGAGATTGCTCGGAAGTTAATGGTGGCGAGGCCTGCACATCGCTTCCCGAGCTGTGGAGTGGTGTGATGTGTTCACTGTAGCTCAATGAAACGAAGGAGACTCTTCCAGATCCACTAAGACAGCTTTACCATCATAGTACAGTAATCATAATTTTTAGTGTTTTAATACACACCGAGCCATTATAAGTACCTCAGATTTTTACTATAACAGATTGTACAGTTCATAGTGACAGGTTGTACGTAGATCAGATGTTTTTGTTTTGTTTTTAGGTCAGATGTTTTTAACCCAAGGAATATATATATATTTATGTATGTATGTATATATCCATATGTATCTTTATGTGACTATGTGTGTATATGCACAACATCCAAATCACCTACATCCTATTCACAGAATATGTGGTCAACGTATTACGGCCATCAAGCAACAACAGGTGTCAGTAAAGAGGCATGTTTCTCACCTGAGGACAGTTTTGTGAGGCCTCAGGATATGCACTGGGGCCACAAATTGAGATGGACCTTGGGATGGGAGGAACATGGCTACATATGAAATTATGCCATTATCAATTCAAATCCTCATTCGATTTTTTTTTCTAAGAGTAGTTTCTCAGTTTGACCACAAGGTAGCACTAATATGCTTGGTAGCTTGACGGGTAGAAGGGTAGGTTTGCGAATCTTTAAAAATAAATTGTCCGCATCTTAATTGGTAAAATCTTAATTTTTCTTATGCATTTTCCAAATTTTCTGGAATGAGCTTGCTTTGCTTTCATAAAAGAGGAGAATAATTTTAGCTTTAAATACTTTTACATGGTGGTGATTATATGGTATATGTAATGGCTTAATTTTAAAACTTGATATTATATTTTTCAAGCCCTTCATCAATCCATTTAGTGCTGCACATTATACGATGACCACCTACTGCGGGCTGAATTCGATATGTATTCTTACTTGGTCCTTACTGTGGTAATCCCTACCCAAAGAAGTAGACACCTTTGTTACCCACATTTTATCAGGGAGCAAAATGATGCTTAGAAAAGCCAGGCAACTTGATTCTAAGTAGAGGAGCAAGCCTAAGGCCAGGCCTTTCTGTGATCATGATGTTATTCCATTGGGTAGACGTGCCATAACTTGGGTAACCACTAGCTAGTGTAGTCTAGTTTTTAAAAATCATTTTATTGGGGCTCATACAACTCTTATCACAATCCATACATCCATCCATTGTGTGTCAAGCACATTTGTACATTTGTTGCCCTCATCATTCTCAAAACATTTGCTTTCTACTTGAGCCCTTGGTATCAGCTCCTCATTTTCCCCTCCCTCCTTGATCCCCCTCTCTCATGAGCCCTTGATAATTTATAAATTATAATTATTTTGTATGTCTATCTAATTTATTGGCAAGTTTTGTCCTGATAAATAAGGAAACCAGAAACATCTTTACGTATAAAGGCTTTTCTGAATTCTGGAAAGATTTCAAGAAGCAAATTTATCAAGTGTAAACCTTTTAAAAAATAATTTTATTGGAGGCTCATACATCTCTTATCATAATCCATCCATTGTATCAAGCACATTTGTACATTTGTTGCCATCATCATTCTCAAAACATTTGCTTTCTACTTGAGCCCCTGGCATCAGCTCATTTTTCCCCTCCCTCCCCACCACCCCTCTCTCATGAACCCTTGATCATTTATAAATTATTATTTAGGTGTAAACATTTTTAAGGCTCTTGATAAATATACTGTCTTTGGTTTTGCTTTTAAATCTCAGGAAAACTTGAATACTAGCTGGATATTTTATATTAGATCTTTTTTTTTTCTGGACATGCAAATGGTCACTGTATTTGTGCGTCTTCCCCACCCCAAGGCCAAGTTACATAGGTTGATATCGCTCTGACTGAACATACTTCCGACCCAGCAGAGGGCAGTCTATTAGGCAGTCTATCACTTCTGTCAGCGGCTAAAGATGGCCCATAATGAGTCGCCTGAAAGTCATGTTCAAGCCGAAGGCCTGGTCCATCTCCCTTGGATGGTACTCGCTGGTACTTGCGCTTGGTGTTTCCTCGGCTTTGCCTCCTCGGTGTGTTCGTTGATTGTGTCTGCGCCTTGATGGAAGAGGGTGCCCGTGATGAGTGTGACCATAGAGTCCTGTGGTCACTCTCAGGAGACAGCGGAGGCTGCCCTGTTTCCTTTCTGCCACACTTAGTTGTGGTTTTAAAGAGCCTTTAACCTCTGAGAAAGGAGCCTGTGGACACACACTGGGCTGCTAAGCACAAGGCAGTTCAAAACCACCAGCCACTCCTTGGGAGGAAAACGAGCCATCTGCTCCTATCCAGACCTGCAAACTGGGAAACCCAGTGGAGCAGCTCTACCCTGTCCTATCGGGTCTCTCTGCATCAGCCTCGACGAGGGCAGAGGGTTCTGTTTGGGTTTGGAGCTTTCAGAAGGGCCCTGGTGGTGCAATGGGTTAAGTGCTTGGCTGCTAATCTTCAGATTTGCACCTACCCGCTGCTCCTCAGGGGAAAGATGTGGTGGCCGTCTATTGCTCTCAAGTTCCAGCCTGGAAACAATGTAGCAAGTCTGCCTGGTCTATCGGCCTGCGGGGTTAGACTCGATAGTCCCAGGGGCTGGTTTGAGAGACATTCGGTGAAGTAATTATAAATGAAATGACATCACAGCTGAGTCTTGCCCTAAAATAATCCCGTTGATAGGGAAGTGGGGGGACTCATGGTAATTCCTAAGGTGGGGTCACAGGCACAGGGGCGTCCTTGACACCTTTCCCTGTACTTCTGCATGCGTTTGCGAATCTCCACACAATGTTTCTTTCTTTCTTTTTTATTGTTTAGCTTTTATTTCATCGTCATAAACTTAACTCTGCTTCCCAGCTGACTTAGGGGGACTAAGGAAAGTCGGAACCCCGAAGACCTGGACCGAGAGCACGAAGAGTAAACACATGGGGATTAGAAGGGTGGTTTCCCAGGTTATACAAGGAATGGTCTGGTGCTTAAGATGAAACATGAAAATGTACATCAAATGTATTAGAGTTGTCCACAGTCAGCAATGATGATCTTGCTGGTCTTGCCATTCCCATGGCTTCCACGATGTCCATGCCTTCTTCCGCCTGACCAAGGACCCCGGGCTTGCCATCAGCCATCCGTCTGAGCAGGGCAGGTAAAACACTGGGGACCGTACGAATCGGGCCCAGCATCTGCCCTGGACAGGATGCCAGGACCTGTGTGCTCCAGGATGAAGTTCTCATCCTCACGTGTCTCTCGATGAATGGACTTGCCACCGGTGCCCTTATGGTGGGTGAAGTCACCACCCTGGCACATAAACCCCGGGAACCTTGATCACCCAATCCTTTCTCCCAGGTGCTCAGAGTGCGGATGTTTCCTGCTGTCTTTGGAACTTTGTCTGCAAACAGCCTGAAAGACGGGGCCACGGAGCCTGCCGTGGACGGCTATGTCGAAAAACACAGTAGGGTTGACCATGGCTGGAGGCAGCAGGACCAGACGACAATTTCAGGTGGAGGCGTCTTTCTTTAATGCTACTTTTTGTAATAAAAAAAGGGAAGTACCATTATTCCTGTTCTTCCTAGTCAGCAGAAAGGCAGGGCAAAGGGGCAGTGTCTAGAATGGTTTTATCCCTCTCTCCATCAAGCGAAACTGGCCATTCCGTAGTGATCGAGACCACTTGACTCATAGTAAGCATGTGGGAGAGTAGAAGAGCTCCTTGGGGTTTTACGGAAGCAAATTGCTTCCTCTTTCTCCCCAGGAGTGGGTTCGAGTCTCTGACATTGAGATCAGCTGCACAAACAACACATTGAGCCTCTTTCCATAAAACGAGTTAAAACAAACAGACAGACAAGCATATCGTCACTGCCACTAGTGCATTCCTGCTCATGGGGAGTGAACTGATAGGGCACAGTAGACCTATCTCATAGAGGCAAGAGTTACGTCTCCTTTTTAAAAGAAAATCATCTTATTGGGGGCTCGTACAACTCATCACAATCCATCCATCCATCCATTGTGTCAAACACATGTGTACATTTGTTGCCATCATCATTCTCAAAACATTTGCCTTCTGCTTGAGCCCTCAGCATCAGCTCCTCATTTCCCCCCCTCCCTCCCTGCTCCCCCCTCCTTCATGAACCCTTGATAATTTATAAATTATTATTATTTTGTAGTTAAAGGTCTCCTTAAAATGAAAACATATTATTGATTTTGCCTGGCCAGCATATTTTCTTTTTTTAAATTTCCTTTAAAAAAAAAAAGGAGCCCTGGTGGTATAGGGTCATGAGTTCAAAACCACCAGCTACCCCTGGGGAGAAAGATGAGACTTTCTACTCCATAAAGTGTTACCAACTCAGAAACCCACAGGGGCAGTTTTAACCTTCCCTACAAGGTTGCTATGAGTTGGACATTAACAGCAGTATGTTTAATAGTGTTCCTTTTGGACATAGGACATTGGATATACTTTTGGACATAAAGTTGATTGTGCCAAACTGGCTGATAAACACATGTGGGGTTAATTGAAGGGAGGAGGGATAAATGGCTGTGAGCCTCGACTTTTGAGTTCTTTGGTCTCTTGCTTTGTGATGGTTGGACCAGGGTGCAGCTGCCTTAGCAAGTTCCCTGCTCTAGTTGGCAAGACTCACTTCCTGCCAGACATCCTGAGGACAAGCCACATGGACCTGCCCCGATGCAGCCCTGAGTGTTGGAGCAGCCGTATGGAGACCCCTGCCAGTGCTGAGATGCTTACATGTTCACTAATTCGGTTTTCCTCCTGCAGTCAATGTCAAAGGGTGTGTTTTGTGAGATGGAGGAGGACTTTGTGGATTGGCTTGGACATATGGGTTCATGTTGGGCTTGTGGGCTTGGGCAGCACTGGGTTGGGATGTTTCCTTGATGTGCGCTTACCCTTTATATAAAACTCTCTCTTATACATATGAGTTTCTGTGGATTTGTTTTTCGAAAGTATCCAGACTAACACAGACACTGCAAGAGAATTTTATTTAGAAACTCCTTGGGTGGGGGTGTGGGTTCCTTACCAGCCCCACACTTGCCTCTGTATTTCTTGCCCTCCAGACTTCCATGCATACCAAGCATGTTTAAGAGTTTCTGCCCGCTGGAGAATCTTTGGGGTGGGGTAGCAAGGGGTGCTGGAAAATGTAGTCTCGAGATGTCATGGCCTCTGCGCATGCTCTGTCCAAATCTTCATGTTTGCCCCTAGTCCCTATCTCAGGGTGAGTGTGGAAGGAGACTGCCTCTTAGGGGGAGGTCCCAGCATCAAAAAGGCAAGGAGGAATGAGTGCTTGTCATGTGGCGCACACTTCCTGGGCTTGGCTCACATCGCTCCCTTCACCCACCCACTCTCTGAGCTGCAGCCATCTGTCCAGCTCTCCAGCCCCCAGCCTCTCACTCTTTCTCTGAAGGACTCTCAGCTTGGCTTCGCTCCCTGAGGCTGGTCCTGGGCCCTGGCAGTCCCACAGGAACCAATTGCTGGGGAGTTCATCAAAGGCATGGAGACCTCGTGTGCACTAGAGTGAATCACAACTTCCCAAACTTATTTGGCCTCCCACCCCCTTTTCATAAAGAACTTTACTCAGCACCCCATCCCCACCACCACCAAGGAGCAACTCTTGTACTGCAGCCATATCCAGAATAAGTATCGGCATCTGCTACTCCCATCCCCCCCCTTCCAGCACCCTCCCTCCAGGGGGCAGTGTGGCTCACTTTAGGAAACACTAGAATGAATGCTCCACCCGGTTAGTAGATTGCCTGTTCTTTCTTCTGAGGCACCTCTGGAAGGATCTGAACCTCCTACCTTTGGGTTAGCAGCCTGCTGTTTGTATTAGAACTTAAATTCCAAAGCCCTGGGCTTGTGGAAGGCTGCGGTTTACGTTTTGAGTCTTGACATCAGTCTCCGATGAAGTTCTTTTCGACCATTAGCCTGCCACGTGGCAGCAATGTTGCCCTCCGGCAGATTGTATTTGCAAGATTGCAACTCCCCCAGCCAACCCTGGGAGGGGCACCTGGGTGTGCCCTCCGTGGGGTGTTGGGATGCCAAGGCTGCGGGCTCCTGAGTCATGGCCTGATGATCAAGTAGTCAGATGTCCAGGAGCCTTCTCCCGCCACTGCCGCCCTCCACCTGCACCAGTGATGAGTGATCTACAGCCAATCATGATTTCGCAACCATTTCCCCTCATCTGTAATCAGCCTCCTGACTGTGAATCTGGCCAACAACCCATGTCTCGGAGATAAACCAAGACAGGGACATGATGGAAACTTTAGTTTGGCTGATCAAGTAAGGAGCGAGCCTGGCCTAGAGTCGCCAAGGCAAGTTCCCCTCGAGAGAGTGAGGTTACGATTTTACATGTGGGCGCCAGGGAGTAAATGGAGGGGATCAGGAAGCTGTAACTGATTTCCCGGGACCAGCCATGACTATGCGCTATAGCATATTCTCAGGGCTAGGATTCTTTTGCTTCCAAACATCTTCGGGGTTGGTCTGGTGATGTCTTTCTAGCCACTTTCGGTTCTTTGATCAAAGCACGTTTGTCCGGGGCGATCTAAAGGTTGCCACTGCTCTTTCTGTAAATGTTTGATGGGCCAGGTCTAAAGAGGTTTACCGGGAAGAAATGTGCAGGTTCATTACGGGTAAACACAAAATTAAACTCACTGCCATGGAGTAGATGCTGTCTCACAGCGACCCTATAGGACAGGGTAGCACTGCCCCTGCGGGTCCCCGAGACTGGCACTCCTGATGGGAGGAGAAAGCCTCATCTTGGTTTTGAAGTTAGCAGCTCAGCTATCCCACCAGGCTCCGCAGTTACAGGTCATAGGTGAAGTCCATATATCTCAGCATCTGAGACAGCATCCTAGGCTCCTTGGGCCGTCTGTGGAATTTACAGGACACAGGACTAAACAGGTTGGGAGGCGTCCTGGATTATCCACAAGGGCAGTCGTTCAAAGTCATCCACAGCTCAGAGTCATACAGTAAATGGAACTTGCCCTTAGGGGCAGGTGGGGACATGTCCAGAAAATTAATTCCCCAGTAGAAAATACCCAGCTAATGTTCAATAGCAACACCGTGATGTCGTGGCTCCACATCAGGCTGCTCACCACAAGGTCAGCAGTTCAAAACCACCAGTCACTCCTCAGAAGAAAGAGGCGGCTTGCTACTCCCATAAAGAGTTGCAGTCTCAGAAGCCCGCAGGGCCATGTCTACTCTGTCCTATAGAGTCACCATGAGTCAGAGTCCACTCGATGGCAGTGAATTTTTTGGAAACTGGTTGGGGCATGGTCTCAATCCTTTGAACCCCATTATGGCCCCATGTTCAAGGCTACCCCTCATCCAGAAGAGGATGTGCATCTGACCTGTTAAGAGTTAAACAACCCACTGTCCTCGAGTTTATTCTGACCCACAGTGATTGCATATAGGGTTTCCAAGGCTGAGAATCTTTACGGAAACTCATTTTTCTCCCATGGAGTGGCAGGTGGTCCCATACTTACTCGACAAGGCCACCAGGCCATGTACCGCCTTAATAAAGGGGCCACCATTAAGTCTATGTGAATTTAGGGCCTTTCCCCCCAAATATCAACTCTACCACCCAGGAACTTCAGACCCACAGGGGGTGGGGGGACAAAGACTAGGAACTACATCTACTCCCTGTGCTAGGTCTGGTTTTTAGACTTCCGCTCTTTAAGGGAAAACAAAGCCAATACACTCACCCATCTATTTTCACACTGGGCCACAGGACCAGGGATTTCTTACTACCCCCACCCCCCACACCCCCACATTCCATGTGACTTAGAAAACAGAACTGAAGCAGGCCGAGAGCCCACGCTCGGAAGCAAACACTGACGCTGCAGGGGTCATGCGGGTCCCTTCCCGCTGGGCACATATCCCCGGACGTCCCCTATCGCCTACACCACCAGATTTTGGAAAGATTAATGTATTTCCTCCAAGCCACGAAACTTTATCCTAAGATTTCAGAGTAGAGGGCTTCTCTCTCTCTCTCTCTCTCTCTCTCTCTCTCTCTCTCTCTCTCTCTCTCTCTCTCTCTCTCTCTCTTTCTCTCTCTCTCTCTCCTTTTCTGATGGGTTTTCCCTCTGTTCCTGGATAGTGAGGCCTTGTCAGTTTGACGCTTCCGAGGCAGGAGGAGATGATGCCTGTCGCCCCGATGGAGAGAGAACAGGCGAATCCCAGCAGCTTCCAGCCTAAAAATATCTCATCTCAGCACTAGTTCACGCTGTTCTCTCTTCCCTTCTGGGAGATAAGGCTGGATTTGACAAGACCCTTCCAAACTCTTAATGAGATGCGATCAGATGGGTGTGCCTTGGAGTAGGTTGAGATGAGCCGGCAGGGAGCTTCTCATGTCCAGCCAAAGGGGGCAGCATTTCTTCCCCAGCTCGTCTGTGGAATATTCTGGATGGACTCAGCAGTCCAGAAAGCAAACCACAGATAAGAAAACAAAGCCAACCTCTCTGCTAACGAGTCGATGCCCACTCGGAGCGACCCAGATGACAGGGTAGAGCTGCCCCTGTGAGTTTCCAAGACTGTAACTTTTTATATTTAATAAATCCTTTTATTGGGGTCTCTGACAGCGCTTATAAAGAGCCATACATCAGTTGTATGAAGCACATTTAGAGACTGAAACTCTTTACAGGAGTAGAAAGCCCCATCTCTCTCCTGAGGAGCGGCTGGTGGTTCCAAACTACAGTGAGCAGCCCAATGCGTAACCCCTACGCCATGGCTTTGAGCAAATCCTCTTTAACATTTTCTTAAAAACCTAGATGGCACTTCGATCACTCCGGTGCATCTCGCCTCCATCCCTTCAGGTGCGTGGGAAAGCTGGCCAATGAACAAGGAAGACAGGTGGACGTGCCTTCCACGTGCAGGCTGTGAAGTGGGGAAGGATTTGACTTAAACAGTGAACGGCCAGAAGAGCAAGCAAATCGGCCTCAGGAGAAGTGTAATCAGAACATTCCTTAGACTTCTGCTCACTGACTTTGGTGGGGAAGACCAGTCACTGGAAAAGGCATCGTGCTCAATCATTCACTGCCTCGCAGAGCCCCCCTCTCTCCCCGTTTTTGCTGACCCTCACACTGAGGCAAAGACACCAGCAATCATTTGTGTCGTTCGTTCCTTTGGCAAGTGCCACTGAGGAGTCTCACAGGGACGGCAGGAGAGGACCGTGGGGATGTGGGCCCCTCTGGAGTTACAAGCCAAGGTCGAAGGAAATGAGCCAGGGCTTGACCTTGTCTTCTGAGGAGAGAGGACGGAAGCACTGACTCTGCTCAGGGGAAGAGAGAGGTGGCTCTGGATGCCAAAGGTTACCACTAGATATTGATGGAGCTCCTGCATGGGAGAAAAAGCAGGGAGGGTTCAAGTTGCTCCTGGGGCACTCTTTGTCAACCTGAAGGTTACACCGAATTATAATAGGTGCATGGATTCTATCACTGAGATCTGAAAAGGCCACTGAGACCCAGTGTTGGGCACACGGACTCTTGAGGGATGGCAGCCAGATCCAGGGCTGCGGTGTCCTTCAGAGCTACAGTGGGCAGGTCACCTCCAAGGGTGATCCAGACCTTCCTGTTAGGCTTTTCATTTCGTTGGCATCTAACTTTTCCCTGTTGCCCAAACACCATTAGAACAGCAATGGTGGCATCTGTGATGGAGAAAGAAGCAGACTCAAATAGGGCGCTGACGGGGCAATTTTAGGACAGTGAAATGATCGTACACGTGTATGATATTGACACAGTGGACACACGATAGCTCGTGGGACTGAATAGTGAACCCCAGTGTCAACTACGGACCTTGGTTAGTAGTCGTGTGTCAATATTGGCTCATCAACTGTAACACGTGCACCGCAGGAATGCGAGGTGCTGAGAATCAGTCTATGGGAACTTCCTGTACATTCTGTACAGGTTTTTTTTTTGTAAATCTAAAAGCGTTCTAACAAAGGGAACATCTCTGAAAATTGATCTTTAAAAAGAGATCTTATATAAAAGTAAGAAAGAATACAGGCTCACGGTTGCCAGAATGTCAGAGCTGGAACGTTTCTTCTGAGGAAAGAGAACCCAAAGCCGGACTCTGCGAGAGGTGAGCGGCCTGGGCCTGCCCTGGACGGCACCACGCTAGACCATGGTCTGACACCATTGGACCTACTGGTGTCTGAAGTCAGATGTGCTGGGCAAGAAACAGACCGTCTAACATGTATACTCTGAGTGCCCCAGGCTGCCATCTCTGTCCTTCCACGGCTCGGAGGGAAGATGAGGTCCCAGTAAGTACTGGAATGAAAGGAGGGAGGACCCAGCGCGTGGGCTCCAATGAACAGGTTTTATTGGCGTGACCGACCTGCCCGGGTGTTTAGCATGGAGGACAGCAAAGGGGGCAGGGGGAGAGGAGAGTGGACATGGACGGCAGAGTGGAGAGAGACTAGCTGAACTTAAGGGAGAGCTGCAGAGAGGAAGAGACAGAAGGACAGAAGTACGGCCACAGGAGGAGAAGAGAGGCAGAGAGAGTGCGAACAAAGGGATCCCATGTTAGTCAACTTTGGGGACAGAAATCGATGATCGTGTCTAAAAGGAGCCCGTGTGTCCCCTGCTTGGCTGTGGCACCGGCAGAGCGGTGAAGAGAGGGGGGATGTTTCTGTGAGACGTCTTGGTCTTGGACAAGGCGAGGTATCACGTTCTGCTGGGTGCGGATAGAGAAGGGGTGGGAGAGGCTGGCTGTGGCTGAGAACCCGAGTGTCACTGCCACCTCTTCTGCTGGTCCGCACTGTGGCTGGACTTGCAAAGCAGCAGCAGGTCCTGAGGAGACAGGGGCCCAGTGTGACAGAGAGGCCGAAGCGGGGGTCAGAGCCACAGAAACTCAAACAGGTGGCGAAGATTTTGCTCAGCAGGATTCCACTGGGGAGAAGAGGCTCTCCTTGGACAAGTTCTGTTTTCTTTTAGACACACGAGCTTCAAAAGAGTTCAGGAGACAATACCATTTTTTAATTCAATTTTTTTCCATAAAATGTTTCGAAGCCCCATGTGCGTCTCTCATGTACCCGGTCGACAATGTTCAGGTCGAACAACTTACTGATCTCAATCACGTTCATAACGTAAATGGCCGGATTCCCATCACCAAAAAGGAGGACTTCCTCAATTACAGGCACAAGCAGAAAACAAATGTTCCCTAGCTCTCACCCCAGGACGCGCGTTCCTTTCGAGAGGAAAGCGGGGAACAAAATAGGAGAGAGACTGGAATGAACGAGGGAGATGGTATAGCAGCCGTGCGGCCCGGCTGCATCCAGGTGCATTCTGGGGTGGCCAATGACCTTGAACACGAGTCAGGGTGGAGTGAGAAAGAGAGGTCACCGCTGAATTTGACAGAGTGCAGGTGTGCTAGTTATGTAATCATTTGTCAATTTGAGGATTAAGAGTGTAGGGGTGGAGTCTAGGCTGTTAATCAGGATTTGGCCAATGAGATCTCTGTGTATGGGCATGGCCTTCCCCTAAGGATTCTGGGAATTGCTGAAATTTCTTGCTTGGAGGTGGGAGACTCTGCTCACACCCTGGGAGACATAGCAGCTGACAAGACACATGGACCCACCTTGATGCAGCCCTGGGTGCTGGAGAAGCCATGCAGCGACCCCTGCCGGTGCTGAGATGCTTCCAATGCCACTGGATCCAAAGACTTTCTACCCACTGGCCTGTGATCTACATTCGGCGTCATTGCATGTGTTTTGTGAATCTGAAGAGGACTTTATAGATTGGTATCAGACATATGGGCTAATATTGGACTTAAGGACTTGATCTGGACTGGGCTGTTTCCTCAATGTTCAATTGCTCTTGTATGTAATTCTCTTTCTTATACACATACGCATGTTTATGAATGTGTTTCTCTAGTCTACCCAGACTGACCCAGCAGGTCATCAATGGCCTCACCAAGAACCGTGTGGGGGAGTGGGGGAGGTGGCAAGTTAAAGCGTGCCCGTTGAGACAGGCAGACGGGTTGCCTGGTTGCCATCTCAATGGGTCTGAGCCCTGGCAACCTTGGGTGGCAGAGTCGAACTATGCTCCATCTTGTTCGTCGAGGCTGTCACCAGGCCGTTCTTGGAGGCACCTCTAATTGGGCTCGAACTCCAACCTTTTGGTTCCCAGCCAAGTGCTTTATCCATTTGTACCACCCAGGGGCTCCAGGAGCAGGGAGGAGGCCTCTCTTGAGCAGCTATGTTCCAAAGGGCACCGGAGAAATGAGGCAGCAGGGAGGAGGGGACTGCGGGCAGGAAGAAACACATCAAAAGGTGGGCCCTGTTTTATATCCCCCCCCCTCCAAGGGAGCTGATAGGGCATGTTGGCATGTGAATGGGACCCCGTAGAGAGAAAGGCTGTATCTGCTGCAGGTGACAGGAGATGACTGAACTTCAGCGTCTGAAAGGAACAAGGACAGAAAACAAAGAAAGCAGACACAGGCGCCTCAGGCAGGCAGACTCGGTGCTGGGAAGATGGCGAGCCTTTGCCAGGGAAGGACGGAGGCAGGAATTGCCAAGGGAAAGGGGTATGGGGCTTGTGGAGAGAGGAGTGACTAGATAGCTCAGAGAGGAGGGAGTGGTCAGGGAATAGACTGTCAGGCTGGGTGGTGTGCCCGGGCGGGGTTTTCAAGGATCCGTTTCAAGCAGCGACGTTGAGTGAGCACAAGAGCAGAGAGAGCTGGAGAAAGAGGATGGTGGTTGTAGCGGTGGGGAGAAGCAGACCGATTTGAGACATTGTTTGGATGTGGGCTAACGAGGGCTTGCTCATGGAGTCCCTGTGGCCAGCAAAGGATGTGATAGACCATCAGATAGAGGATGACTTTTTGAGCAAGGAAGTGGACAGGCTACTGACTGATGAAGGTGGAGGGAGGGAGGACAGGGTTGGGGAAAGACAGAAAGTAAGAGCTCAGTTTGAGGCATTTTAGCTCTGAGATGATTGTCGGGCACTTCTTGGAGAGACCAAGAAGGCAGTCAGGGAATGAAGGCGCTTCGGGAAGAGGTGTTTCTTCTTCCACTCTGCAGTTTACGAACACTGTACCCAGGCCCGAGTGTGTCACAGGCATGACCATCATTTACACAAACGTAGAGCCAGGCTTCCTCGTTTCCCACTAGACTGGAAGCTCCTTGTAGGCAGGCCGTGGGTTTTATTCATTTCCGGTGTCTCTGGCTCCCAAAGCTTTGCCAACCTGGTGGATGTCCGAGCAGAAGCTTTTGTTTGGATGGAGGACTGGCATTGTGATTTCTCCCGGCTGAAACGGCACGCCTTTCTAAAGTCGGGAGCAGGGAGTGTCATTGTTTCATGGGAGAGGCTTTAATGTGGGTGAGTTGGAGATGCCTTATGGCCGGGAACGCCGAACACACCCTGGTTGCTCAGAGTGGACACGGGAGGCAGGTGAGGTGGGTGATTTGGAAGCGGAAGGAGACAACCCCATCCCAGCGGGAAGCTAAATGTAGCCTGTGATCTTAGGCCACCCGACTTGAGCTCTTGTGACCTCAGTTTCCATTTGATTGATTTATGGTTATCTCTTAATGGGAAGGATAGAGACCTACCACCCTCCGTGGCTGTAGGCACCTCTCATCACAGTCTCTGCGGTGTCTCTGTGGCCAGCAGGGGAACCCAATCACCCTGAGACTGATCATCAGAGACCTGGTCTCTCCAGGACACTCCGTCCAGGCCCTTGGCACATTGAGAAATGCCATTGTCCAGCCAAAAGATAACGACAGGATTGGATTGGAGGATGGGTAGCTGGAGAACATTCTATGCTTGTTCCGCCTTGGTGTGCGGCCATCTCCGGTTCTTGGAGTCAAGCTCTAGGCCAGGGGTGGAGAACGTTGTTGTTGTTTTTTTCTGCTAAGGGCCATTTGGATATTTACACCATCACTCATGGGCCGCACTTATCAGACATTTAATGAGCTCACCCCTATGAGTGAAGAGTTGAGGTGGAGCGCTGGGTTTTGCATTGGGCTGTGAACCGAGAGGTTAGCGGTTTGAAACCATAGCTGCTTCTTGGGAGAAAGAAAAGAGTCCGAATCTCAGAGACCCCCAAGGGCGGTTCTATCCTGGCCCACAGGGTCATGATGAGTCAGGATTGACTCAGTGGCAGTGAGTTTGGTTTTTGAATGTGGGAGCGGCTTCTCTCTGGTGGGGTGGGTGATGTCAGCTGGTGTTGATTGTGAGGCTCTTCTCTGCCCCTGCTCTAGGGGTTTAGCAGAGGGAGGACCAGTCCAAATTGGGCTCCTTGCTCACAGACGGGACCATCCAGATCACACAGAACCAGTGGCAGAAGGTGGGGTGTCTGTCGCCTCATCATACAGATGAGAACACTGAGGTCAGTGACACTCCCCGTCACCGTGAATAAGTAGCAGCCCAGGGACCCCTATCCAGATCCTCGGACTCCAAGCCCAACCCCCCTTTTAATCTCTTAGGCAGTATTGCTGCTCATCGTGTTAAATTTTAAATAAAACCCAAACCAAATCCAGTACCGTCTGATCGATTCCAACTCCCAGTGACCCTGTATAGGGCCTCCGAGGTTGTACATTGTGACAGAAGCAGACAGCCTGGGAGGTGGTCCGCCGAGCAGGAGGTCCTCCGAGAGTTCCTCGCAGGATGAACAGTAGGCACGGGTGACTGACTGCTCTCCGAGTTGGAACGAGGAGGGGAAGAGCCCAAGAGCAGAGCATCTTCCAGGTCCCTGGTGTGCCTCAACGACTAACTGCAAGGTTGGCAGTTCGAAAGCATCCAGGACCACCTTGGGAAACAAGGCCTGGCAGTCTGCTTCCCCAAAGATTACAGCCAAGGAACCTCGATGGGGCTCTGTTCCACTGTGTCACACATGGGGTCACTATGAGGAAACCTCAGCTCCATGGCAACTGACAAGGGCCTCTCCAGAAGCTGCCCTGCTGGGGCCACAGCTGACCTGGTCATCACGTGGGACTGCTCACCTGTGAGTACCTGGCTCCCGAATGAGCACAACCCCCAGGTCTGCCGTCCTACCTGCTCTCCTGACTTTTCCCAGGCCTGGCTGAGACCCCTCTGTTTGTGCCCCTCTAGCCCATCTTCATTGACCACATCACCCAGCCCTCCATCCACGCTAAGGTCAGGACCCTCTCGTGTGCCCCTCCCTCTGCTTGCTCCCATTGGCTCACCTTCTTCACCCCTGGGTGCACCAGGCTGCTACACCACGGGTGACCAACTGACATGGGCTCCCAGGGCTGCCCTTTGAATTGGGTGGCTCCCTCTTGCATGCTTCCCATGAAGTTCCCAATTTGTCACTGTTTTCCCCCCAGGCCCTTTGTTCTCACCTCCCCACCCACTCTCAAGAACTGACTTTGCTTCCAATTTTATTGCTGAAAACCAGAAGCTACCAGGCAGGCATTTCCTCAGCTTCCTGACCTCCACCTAAGACTGCAGCGTACCAGCCCTGTTTATCAGAGGGCAGCTTCTGTGTGGGAGAGGAGATGCCCTCCCTGCCTGGGTCAACACCTCTGTCTCCTCGGCCCTCGTGGACTTGGTCCCTCTAGTCCTGTGTCTCCCCGGCCCCTTCCCTGGTAACCTGTCAATGACTTCCCGTCTCTGTGCATTGGGCTACTCTCCGTAGTTCGTAGCAGTGGGAACATAGTGCATTGTGTCCCGTTCTTTCTGGTTTATTTCACCCCTGCATCGGGCTGCCAAGGCTCGTCTATGTCAGCGGTTCTCAACCTGTACATTGCGACCCCTTTGGGGGTTCAACAACCCTTTCACAGGGGTCACCCGATTCATAACAATAGCAAAATGACAGTGATGAAGTAGCAACGAAAATAATTTTATGGTCGGAGGGTCACCATGAGGCACTGAATTAAAGTGGGGCGGCATGAGGAAGGTGGAGAACCACTGGTCTATGTCTTAATTTGTATCAGGATTTCATTTCTGTTTACCGTTGTGAAAATGAGGTGGCAGTAGTATTCTTTGACCTCCTCTAATTTCATAAAGGGGTCGGGCGAATCATTAGGAGCATAAATAGTCCAAGGCTGATTTCTGTGGCGTGGAGGTCAGACGTTCCTCCTCAGGCCAACCTTTAGACTGATTCTACCAGCAATAACTCTGTCCCCTCCCCCGTGGCGCTCTCTGTTTCTCTGCCATGCTCGATAACTGCTTCCCAGGGCCACCTGGCAGTCACAGACCACACTCACAGTTCTGTGGTTCTTGGGGAAGTAACAGGTGACAATTCAAGTTCAAGATGCTTAGGATTATAGTTCCTCAATTGGAACAGCCTCGTCCCACCCATGCCTGTAGGTCCGCCTTTCTCTGGCCCACAGCCTCTCCGCTTAGCCTCCGCCCTGCTCAGGGAAGTGTTCTAAAGCTCTTGATCGCTACCAGTAAGTCCCTGGAGGTACCTGCTCTGCTAGCAAGCCTCCTGTCTGAAGATGCTCCGCTTTCCACTCTGTGGGTCAGGTCGCTCATAATACCATTGACTTCCTACTGCTCTCCTGGTTCTGCGGCCTCTGCTGCTGCTGCTTCCCACGGTCTCTCACAGACCCTGGTATTGCAGCGCTCTCTCTGTCTCCTTGGTCCAGGAGGTTCTCCGCAGGGATGCTGGACCTAAAGGGCGCACTCCTTTTGGGGCTCTTCTTTCTTTGCCCCTCTGGGGTGACTCATTTTAGGTCTAGCAGGATGGCAAAGCCAACCCCCTTACGGTCCTGTGTACCTTATTGCATGATCCCACCTCCACGAGGGTGTCATGCACCTTCTTTACCCTGTCTGACCCCCATGTTGGGCCACGAAAAGAAGAGTTCTATTATGGAATTCACTGCACCACATCTGAAAATGTCGTAATTGGACATTACTCGATGTCAGCAATGATGGTAGATGGTTGGAGAGCTTGGGTGGAGGGTCAGTGGGGAGGGGAACAGGGTCACCTGGCTTTGAGATTTTTATGGCTTTGACATTTGGCTACAGTAAAATCAGGAGAAATATTAGTCAAAATGACAGGAGAAAAATATTAGGCCACTTTGTACATGGGCATCTAGTCTAGGGTAAGTGAAAAAGTACTGCTATGGAGCCAAAGAAACATCGCTTCAACAAAAGTATCCAAACGTGAGGCTACTGTTTCTCAACATCTTCCCCGGCTAACTTTCCTCCCGGAGAAGGCTGTCCTTTTCAGTGTACACCGCATAAAGACAGCACTCTGGGCAGCCTCAAAGGATTCAAATGTTCTTTGTATTTTTGGAGCACAAAGAAGTCTGAGGGACAAGATGAGGGCTGTCAGGTGGATGCGGGAAGGCTTTCCAAAGAGATTCTCTTAGGGCATTCCTTGCTGCCCTCAAAGAATGGCAGCGGCATTGTCATAATGGAGAATAATTCTTTGGTATAACTTTTTAGGTCCTTTCCTTATCAAGATAATTGTCCATTTTCTTCAAACCTTGTTTCTCATAAGCCCCCATGAGTGTTCTGTGTCCTTCAAGAAAATCATGTCAAGATGACCTCTCTGAGATGAAAAGCAAAAACAAGCAGTTCCCAAGACTTTCTGAGCTGACTCCTCTGCTTTCAGTTTGACTGACCCACCTGATGCCCTGTGAAGCCAATGTTGGACTAAGACTTGTTTTCTTTTTGGAGCAGTACAATGAGGCGAAGGCAAGGGTATTCCTGAGAGAACGTTTCTGTAACTACCCATGGGCCACAGAGACATAGTTCCCCACTCTTTATTTGGAATAAACCCAGGAGTGTGTGAGACTGGATCCCAAGGAGCAATCCTTTTTGACTTACCCGATGGAGCAGATATTTACGGGGCATAGTAAAGGCATCTTGCTTCATATCTCAATTTAGTGTCATAATCTCTGACCTTTGTCAGAGGTCACCAGAATGTGTCATGGAGGCCACGCTCTAAGTCACCTTGCCTTCTGTAAGTACAGAGACAGTCATTTCCTCATGCCAACCGCAGGAGACAGGAGTCTTATTGTCCTCATTTGATAGATGAGCAATCTAAGGCTTGATTTGAGACTTGATGATGTAATGGTTCACAGTCAAGCACACGGCAAATTCTACCAATGGGACTCAAGCTTTGCTTTTGCGTCCTACTGCCTTTCGATAAAGGCTAATGATGTTTTGCTTCTTCTGCCCTTTGAAGTTATCTGGCCTGTTCTGAAATAAGAAAGGTCATTTGGGCAGGCATTGGAACAGAGGGTTAGGAGGAGCCTGGGAATTAGCACACGGCACTGACCCCTCATTAGACCCCTGTGGTCTTAGGGAAGGAGCCTTGGCAATGCAGTGGGTTAAGGTTCCTAACCACAAGGTGTGAAGTTCAAACCCACCAGCCGCTCCCTGGAGGCAAATTCTTGGAAACCTTACAGAGCAGTCCTGCTCTGTCTTGTAGGGTCACTAGGAGTCAGAATTGACTTGGTGGCAGTGGGTTTTTGCTGGGCGGGTGGTCTTAGGAATGAGCTCTGCGGGCACAATGGGTTAAATACTGGTGTGCCACATCCACTGCCACAGCACTGAGGCAGATGCATAGCGACCCTATAAAGGGGTTTTGACATGGTAATCTTGATGGGAGCAGACAGCCTCAGTTTTCTTGCTCAGCACAAGCGGCTGATGGGTTGGAACTGCTGCCTTGCAGTTACTCCAACACCTAATTCACCCTAACCCCAGGGCTCCTTCCTCACCTCGCATACACTGAAAACAAAACTCACTGCCATTGAGTCCACTCCAGAGTGACCTGTGTCAGTCCGGGTGGACTAGAGAAACAAATTCATAGACACTCATGTGTGTGTAAGAAAGAGCTTTATATACAAGAGCAGTTGAATATTGAGAAAACAGACCAGCCCAGATCAAGTTCATAAGTCTGATAGTAGCCCATAGGTCTGATACCAATCTTTAAAGTCCTCCTGAGACTCACGAAACACATGCAATGATGCCAAATGCAGGAAGATCACAGGCCAGTGGGTGGGAAGTCTTGTGGGTCCAGTGGTGTAAGTATCTCAGTGCTGGCCAGGGTGTCCATGTGGGTCCTCCAGTTCCCAGGGCATGGGGGTCTATCAGCTTGGTGCCATGTGTCTCGTCAATAGAGCGTCTCTCAGGGAGTCTGCCTTGTCAGTAGAGAGTCTCCAAGGGTGTAAGTGGCAAGAGAAAGTGTCTCCAGCCTCCAAGGAGGAAAAAAAGGAGTTCCCAGAATTCTCAGGAGAAGGTCAAGCCCACACAGAGGCCTCATTGGTTATATCTTGATTGACAGACCAGACTCCACCCCTTCACTCATAATTCTCTCAAACTGATACCAGGTTATGTAACTACCACAGAGTAGACTTGCCCCTTTGGGTTTCTAAGATTTTAGTTTTCATTTATCCCAATCATTTGAAGCAATATATATATATATATATATATATATATATATATATATATATATATATATATATATATATATATATATATATGGCTTTCAGGGGCTTCTTCCTCCGAAGAGGGCAGCCAACTCCTTCGTTGTCTGTTCTTGGTCTGGGAGCTCTGCTGAAACCTGTTCCCTTTGGGTGACCCTGCTGCTGTTTGGAAAGCCAGTGACACAGCTTCCAGCATCCCAGCAACACCCAAGTCACCACAGTCTGACAAACTGACAGACATGTAGTGGACATTGTCAGAGAGACTGCCGCCAGAAGGGCCCCCCAGGTCCAAGGGCACGCAAAATGTGACTGAAGCGGAGCTGATTTTTTGGAGAGAAGTCGACGGTGGTGACGTGAGTCGGAAATAGCCTGTGGGAGGGGAGCCTTCGGGATCTTTACTTGCTGATGGATCACAACTCAAGGTCAAGAGAAACAGCCGCAAAAAGACCGTCTAGCGATTGGAACTTGGGATGTGCAGAATATGGATTTAGAAAAAATGGAAGTGGTCAAAAATGAAATGGAACACATGAAAATTGATATCCTAGGCATTAGTGAGCTGACATGGACTGCAATTGGTCACTTTGAATCAGAAAAGCCCACGACTTACTAAGCCAGGAATAACACCATCAAGAGGAGTTCATTGTCAGAAAGGATCTTGCTAAATCCATCATGAAGTTCAATGTTGTCTATAGTAGAATTATATCTCACAGCCTTCGAGAAGATTCAATCAATACAACTATCATTCAACTTTGTACACCAACGACAAAAGCTCGTGATGAAGAAATTGAAGAATTCTACCAATCACTTCAGTTGAAAATTGATCAAACATGATAGTAAGATGCATTGATAGCCATTGGTGATTAGAACGCCAACGCTGGAAACAAAGAGGACTTTGTTTTGGAAAAGATGGACTTGGTAATAGAAATGAAGCTGGAAATTGCATGATAGAATTTTGCAAAACCAACTATTTGTTTATAGCAAATACCTTTTTTTCAACAATAGAAAAGGCGACCGTACAAATGGACTTCCCCAGATGGACTACACAAACCAGACTGATTACCTGTGGGAAGACACAATGGAGAAGTTCAATATCAGCCGTGAAACAGACCAGGGGCCGCCTGTGGAACAGATCCTTAACTGCTCCTCTGTGAGATCAGGATAAGGCTGAAGAAAACGAAAGTCCACAGGAGCCAAAATACGACCTTGAGTCTATCCCACCTGAATATCGAGAACATCTCAAGAACAGATTTGACCCATTGAACGGTCGCGACAGAAGACCCAGTGAGCTTTGGGAGGACCTCAAGACCAGCATTCATGGAGATGCCAAACGGTCTTTAAGGAGACAGGAAAATCAAGGCGGAGGTCAGAAGAGACTCTGAAACTTGCTATTAACTGAAGAGTCGCTGAAGCACATGGAAGAAAGGATGAACGCAAGGAGCAAGGAGCTGAGTAGAAATTTTCAAAGGGCAGCTCGAGAAGACAGTGCCAAATATGATAACGAAATGTGCAAGGACCTGCAATGAGACAACCAAAGGGGAAGAACACATTCGGCATATCTGAAACGGAAAGGGCTCAAGAGAAAAGTCAAGCCTCGAACTGCAATTTTGAAAGGTTCTCTAGGGAAACTTTGAATGATGCAGGAAGCATCCAGAAAAGATGGAAAGAATACAGAGTTACTGAACCAGAAAGAACGAGTCGACAGCCCACCATCTCAGGAGGTAGCATATGAGCAAGACCCAATGGTGCTGAAAGAAAACGTTCAAGCGGCACTGAGTGTAGTAGCCAAAGCAAGGCTTTAGGAAACGACGGATTACCCACTGAAGTGTTTCAGAAAGCTGAAGAAGCGCTGGAAGCACCCACTCGTCTTTGCCAGGAAATGTGGAAGACAGCTACCTGGCCAGCTGACTGGAAGAGATCCATATTTGTGCCCCTTCCAAAGAAAGGCGACCCCACAGGATGCTCAAACTATCGAATGATATCCTCGATATTGCGCACAGATGAAATGGTTGCAGCAGCACATTGACAGGGAACTGCCGAAAGTTCAGGCCGGATTCAGAAGAGGACGTGGAACAGGGAGATCATTACTGATGGCTGTTGGGTCTGGGCTCAAAGCGGAGAGCACCAGGACAATGTTTACACGTGCTTCATCGACTATGCAAAGGCATGCGACTGTGGGGACCATAACAAACAGCGGATCACCTTGAGAAGAAAGGGAATTCCAGAGCACTCCATTGTGCTCATTTGGAATGTGGACATGGATCAAGACGCAGCTGTGAAAACAGAACAAGGGAAGACGGCACGGTTTAAGATCAGGACAGGTGTGCATCGGGGCTGTATCCTCTCACCATACTTGTTCAACCTGCGTGCTGAGCACATCATCAGAGAAGCTGGATGAGGTGAAGAAGAGTGGGCCACCAGGATTGGAGGAAGGGCTTATTAACACCCCGTGGTCTACAGATGACACAACCTTGCTTGCTCCAAGTGAGGAATTGAAACACTTATTGATAATAATATATGAATGATGAAGGGTTCATGAGGTAGTGGGGAGTGGGGAGGGAGGGGGGAAATGAGCAGCAGATATTAAGGGCTCAAGTAGAAGGCAAATGTTTTGAGAATGATGATGGCAACAAATGCACATATGTTCTTGACACAATGGATGTATGTATGGATTGTGATAAGAATTGTACGAGCCCCCAATAAAATGATTTTTTTTAAAGAAAAAAACACTTATTGATGAAGACCAGGGATGGCAGCCTTCAGTGTGGATTACAACTCAATGTAAAGATCAACATCCTTACAACTGGACTGATAACTCCATCATGAAAAGCGGAGAAGCTGAAGTTGCCAAAGATTTTGTCTTACTTAGATCCACAATCAATGCTCACGGAAGCAGCAGTCAACACATCAAAAGACGTACTGCCTTAGGTGAATCTGCTGCAGAAGCTTTCTTTAGAATATTGACGAGTAAGGCTGTTCCCCGAGGACAAGGTGCTCCTGACCCAAGCCATGGCATTCTCCATTGCCTCATATGCATGTCAAAGTGGGACATTGAATAAGGAAGACCGTAGAAGAATTGATGCCTTCAAATTGTGGTGCTGGAGAAGAATTGTGAAAGTACCATGGACTGCTACAGGGACAAACGGACATGTGTTGGAAGAAGTAAGGCCAGAGTGCTCCTTAGAGGCAAGGATGACAAGACATCGCCTTACCTACTTTGGACATGTTGTCAGAAGGCACCTGTCCCTGGAGATGGCATCCTGTTTGGTCAATTGGAGAAGTGGTGAAAAAGGAAGGCCCCCGACGAGGGGGACGACACAGTGGCCACATCAAGGGCTTGGGCAAAGGAACAGTTGTGAGGATGATGCAGGACCAGGCAGTGTTTCGCTCTGTTGTGCAGGAGTCACTGTGGGTCGGAACTGATTCAGTGGCACCTAACCACGGCAATGGTTTGAACCGTTGACCTTGTGGTTAGCAGCTGCATGTGTTGCCCCAGCAGGGCTCCTTTTCTGGTGCATGGTAACGTTTGAAGAGCTCGCTGGGTGCTTCTGAGTCTATTTGGATTCATAGAAACCCCATGTGACAGAGCAGAAGTGCCCACAGGGTTTCCTAGGCCACCATCTCTATGGTCCAGGACCAGGAGGCAGGGTTTCATTCCGTTGCAGGACGCTGTGAGTAGGGACTGAACGGACAGCACCTGATAACTGCTACCTGTCTGGGAGCAGACCACCAGGGGTCTCTCATAGAATCATCGGGGGATTCCAACTGCCCACACTCAGGTTAGCAGCCAGGCGCTGAACTGTTGTCTCACCAGGGTACCTTCTTAAAATATTGATGTTATATTAGCAGTAGGCTATATTATATGTTTATTTATCAGAGCATCCACATGCTTTTCTAAAAGTATCACATCCCCCTGCTCCCCCTGCTCCGGAAGTTAGTGGCACCCTTGTCTGAGGTCAGGTTGATGATGTAGTTAGGAATCTGATGTTGATGTAGGATTTAGCAGGGGCAAGAAGGGTGGCGGGCACTAGAGACACATGGCATCTGCTTCCAGTAAAGCAAATGGTGCAGCTCCAGACCATGGCATCTCTGCCCTTCTCCTCTCTCCCCAGCAGGGCTGGTAGATGTGTTGGAGAGGAGCTTACACTGATCCCGCATGGATTGCCTGCTCTTGGGCACATTTCCTGAACTCTGGATGGAGCCCTCTCCTGTCCAGACAGCCATCCATTTTCCTTTGGGAAGGCTGAGAGCAGGCAAGTGGTGATCTCAGTCAGTGATGTCTGCAACTCAGGTGCAAGCCTGACAAGAGTGATAGATCTGAGTGTGGAGCCAGCCCAGGCAAACAGCAGAACGCAAAAGGCTTGTTGCAGAGAGGCCGGTCCAAGAGCAGGTGTGCTGAGCAGGAAGCACAGGAAGGGTGTAGGTGGGAAGGCAGACTGGCTTCAGGTCAGAGGGTGGATGACGTCTCTGGGTCAGCTGCGTGGCAGAGACACTTGAAAGGAGGGAAGAATGCAGCTGGAGGGCAGCCAGGGCATTGGCACTAGAGGGCAGGGCACCCTGACTTAGGGCCTGGTTGATTGTGATAAGGAAGAGCCCGTGTACCATTAACATATTAAAAGCATGTCTCAGTGAAAAAATCTGCCTTCCCAGCTCTGGGCACCAAGCTGACTCCTCCCTCCTGCTGCAGGTTCACGCCTTCAGGTGTTTCTTCCAGGCCTGAACTCTTTGATGTGCAGTGGGTTCTGACTCAGCACCCCTATAAGATAGGGTAGCTCCACAGGCTTTCCAGGGGCAGCAGACAGCCACGTCTCCCCGTTCCCTCCCCTGGTTGCTGGTAGGTTCCAACCACTAACCTTTCACTTAACAGACCAGCGCTTTAACCACTGCACCATCAATGCCCTCCTAATCCAGTTCTTAGTAGGGCCTAGTCAATGGATAGTCTTCAGTGAATGGCTCTGACGTTTCTCAGTAGGTGACCCCACCCAATCAGCAAGTCTCTCTGCCATTTTTCATGATTTTGAGGGTCAAAAAGAGCGTAGCTTTCTTATCGACAGTTGATTTTGCATTTCACTACTGAGGTAGACTTGGACTATGTGCCTGAGCATGGCCCTCGCTTCACCTGCCTAAGAATCACCTGAGGAGAGGGGAGGTATTGGAAAAAAATGGATGCCCCGCCCCCTCTAGACTCAGGGCATTAATGAGGCTCTCTGGGGCAGACCCTGAGATCCTGCATTTTAAAAGCTTCCGCGGTGATCCCATGGATGGGCAATATGGACAGGCAGCCAGGACGGGGCCATTACAAGCGTCAGTCCTTCCACCTGCCATCCTAGGTTCACAGGTAATAAAAAACGTAAAATGGTCAACACCCGGAAGCTCGTTTTAAAAAAGAATTGATCTCTAGAAGTCATATATTCTCTCCGAGCGTCAGCTATTGCCTTTCTAATTGGGTAGCTGCCACTAGATGAGTTCTAAGCTCAAAGAACAAGCAACAGAGCCCGTTCCTGATTGGATGTCGTGGCCAGAGGAGGGGAGGAGGGATTGGGAAGGCTGGAATCTGCTTTTTCAAGCTAATTTCTAGGATTCCACAGGGACAGATGTGTCTGACAGACCTTATAAAGCTCAGCCATTGAGTGGGTTGGTCCTCCAGGACACCACTGACTCCCACAGCCTCAGTTTCCCCTGTCAGGAACTGGATCTGTTACCTGTTGCTTAGCCGTCAGCGCGCAGAGCTGAAGAAAGCGCTGCGGCCCCGTGGGGAGAGAAAATCGATTCTTGCCCACCTTCTTCACTTCTCTGGACGCCCCTCCAGCCGCCTCTCTCCCGAGCCTCCCAGGCGGCGGTTCCTTTAACAGACCTGACCAATCGCTCTCATCTCCGCGGCGGCAGCAGCTCGGCGCGCAGTCGGGGCTGGATTGGCCGGGCCTGGCGCGCGGCCTGCTCCGCCCCCGCCGCCTTCTGGTTGGTGGCGGCGGGCGCGGGCGCGGGGCGGGTCCGCTGGCAGGCGGGGCAGGGCGGCCGGTGCCCGGGGGTGGGCGGGCGGCGGGACGGCTGCCCGAGCCGGAGCTGGAGCCCGAGCCGGAGCCGGAGCCGGAGCCGGAGCCGGAGCGGGAGGTGGAGCCGAAGCCGGAGCCGGAGCCGCGGCGGCCGCGGAGCTCGGACGCCGGCGCAGTACGATGAGGCAGTCAGCGGACCCGGGGTGAGCGCGTCCGGGGACGGCGGGGGCTCCCGCGGAGCAGGCCTTGCTTGGGGGCGGCCCTACCCGTGAGGAGTCCCGGGGACCAACTGGGGCTGGCGGCCGTTGGTGGGGCGCGGGAGTCGGGCCCCCAGGAGCCCTACCCTGTTGTCACGGCCCGGGGGGTGCCGGGGGCGCGCCCCCTGCTCGCTCCCGGCGAACCCGTTCTTTGGGGCGGTTTCTGGCGGTTTGGGGTCATCCTGCCTGGAGGTGCCCGCCGGTGGGTCTCCGACGCTTCCCCTCAGCAAACTAAAGGAAACCCGCTTGGGGGTTGTGAGTGGGGCTCGGGTCCCCGTCGCCCGCGTCTGGAAATGATTCCGAGTCGCGCGCGGCAGTTACTTTTCCGCGGATCTGCCCGAGGTGTGTCTGCCCCTCGGGCTGCGTTTCCGAAGTCCTCGGGAACGCGGGTGGCGCGGGGTTGTTTGTGTGTCTTAGAGAGGAGGCGGCGGCGTCGTGCAGAAACCCGGGCGATTGGAAGGTGAACAAGTGACATTGGGCTGAGGCCTAACGCCAGGTGCGGTGCCTGGGCGCGCGGGTGTGACCGTGGAAGCTGTAGCCGCTGGTGAGCAGAAAAACCCAGGGGTGGGACTGGGACAGCTGGCTTACATTGTCCCACCCACTGCCCAGAGCCCACGCGTGACACGGCGGGAGAGCGTCTTTGAAAATCGTCTTTGGAAAACAGCCCCTCGGCCGGTTGATGGTTATTGAAGCCATCGTGAAGGTTTACAAGGCATCCAATATAGAGCAGGGACTCTGCCCTCACCTTGTCTCCACAGCCACCAATTGACGTTTTTGTCTCTACAAGACTTTGTCACTGCGTTTGACCGACACTCACAGGGAAGACGTACTTTTTAGAGCTGAAGGAAGAACTTGACCTCCTTGAGGGCAGGGATGTGCCCTGGTCACGTTGGAACGCCTTCCCTGTTTTGCCCAGCTGTGCATTGCAGGTTTTCAAATGTGTTTTTAACAACAGTTTATTTGCTGTCTTGAAAACACACCGTAGCGGAACATACATCACGTTTTGTGCGTTTTGATGATTTTCATCGAAGGATTGAAGCGAGTCGTTTCCAGAGCTGTTTGTAACCCGGGAGGGGAACTGCGGGACCCTTAGGGAAACTGGAAGGATAAATGATCCTTGCCATCTAGGAGAGGGGGAGTTTGGGAAGTCCAGACGCGTGGCCTTGAGAGTCGGGAACACAGGAGTCGGCTTCATTTCATAGAAGCTTTTGGAAAGTGTGGAACCAGCATTTCTTTGTCTTTTACCCAACCCTTTATCCTGTAGGGTTGCTATGATTTGAGACTGACCCCATGACAGTGAGTTTGGTTGTGTTGTTTTTTTTTTCTTTTACTTTTTGATTCTATGAATCTTTCAGATTCTCCCAAACTTTGATAGTTGCTCAAAACCTAAGGAAAAGCAAGTAAGTTTCCAGAGGTCAGGGGGTTGAGTCAGATTTTTTTTAAAAAAATCATTTTATTGGGGGCTCGTACAACTCTTATCACAATCCATCCGTCAATTGAATCAGGCATGTTTGTACATATGTTGCCTTCATGCTTTTCCAGACATCTACTCGCTATTGAGCCCTTGGTATCAGCTCCTCTTGCCACCCCCACCCAGTCAGATTTTTGTGCTTTATTTGATAGTTTCTTTCTTGTCACATGGACCTCTTGGGGTACCAGTGAATGCTTGGAGGGCTGTGGGAGAACTGAACACGTTTATCTCAAGGAAAAGATGCTGTGCCTGAAAGGAAAGAGATTCGCCAGCCGGTTTGGATCTGAAGATGGTGGTAATCCATCCACTGCTGACAAACCCCAGGGTGGCTGGGATAGGCGGGAGGGAAGGAAACCTTCAGAAGGGTGGTGTGGGCTGAGCATGCGGGGCACCTGGTCGGAGGTGTGTTCTGAAGAGAATAGGTGGTGCCGGGTGAGTGAAGACATGGCACCTGTCAAACGTTACTGTTCATGATAGTGTTAAGAGGATGTTACTAGAAAAGAATACTTTAAAATAGAATATTCCACATGTGAGAGGCTCTGGCGCTTGGGTCAAGAAAAAATTACCCAAAGGTGTTGGGAAAAAATAATACTCGTCAAACTTTTATTGAGAGTCTGTGTTTCAGAAACAGTGCTAGGCCTTTATGGGTATAGTGAAGGAAACGACCAGGGGCTGAAAGTTTGTTCCACATACTGTCTTCTGAGGAATTTCTGAAGCTAGTGGGAAAGGAAAGGGGAGGGGCACTCAGAACATTCTTCAATGTAGGAATAAAACCGTTGTCAGTGGCCATCAGGTTGGCGCTGATGGAGGCTACCTGGTGTCTAACCGTGCAATATTGCTGGCCCTGCGCCATGTCTGTCCAAGTGACTGGTGTATGGGTCCACTGCCCTGAGGGTGTCCTTTGTTTGTGCTGACCCACGACTTTACAAGCATGTTGTCCTTTGCTAGTGTTGCATGACTTGCCCAAAGTAAGTGAACCGAAGTTTCCTAATTCTTGCTTCTGTGGAGCATTCCGATTGTTTTTCTTCTACGATTGATTTCGCCATGCGTCTGGTAGGCCACAGTATAGAAGTTCTTTCCTCCGGAGATTACTTTTGGTTATCAAATAGACTCTTCAAAGACCAGTTTTCTGTGTCAGGTTCAGCTGTAAAGCTATCTTCCTCCTCGTATCATTTGACCAGAGTTTCTCATTGGCTCTAAGTTCTGGTCGTTCCTTTTTCCCCTTGATTTATTCTAAAGTTGGGAAGACCATTATTTTATTTTATTGAAGTTCATTAAACATAGTCCCTCTCCTTCACATGTTTCCAGTTCATTTTCTTTGCTTCAGTCTCCCTCTGTTTGGGCCTCCTTTGTTCAGGATGCTCCGTAGCGCCTCCTCTTGGGAACTTGCAGAGGTCACAGGGAGCCTTTATTCTTGGATTTTACCCAAAGTAGGAGAAGGCTAATCTTCAAGTTATGAATGAGATCCGTGTGGGTAAGAATTTGGCTGCGGATGGCTCTCATTTACCTTTAGGTTAATGCAAGTCCGCCGTTCAAACCCACCAGCCACCCTGGGGAAGGTGATGCTGCCTGCCCCACAGCATTTACAATCTCGGAAGCCCCATCGAGAGCCGCTGTGAGTCGAGGCACACTCCGGTGGCTGTGGGTTTTGTTTTGGTCGGGTTAATGGGAGTTCTGAGGGCACAGGGGCTCACACAGTGGGCTGCTATCACACACCAGCCACTCCCCCTGGAGAAAGAGTTCCAGTCTCAGAAACCCACGGAGCCCTTCTACCCAGTCCTATAGGATCGCTGTGAGTCAGATTTGACTCGACGGCAGGCAGTTCCCATGGTTCAAAAGCTGTACCTAAAACAAAACAAAGCTGTACCTGCAGCAAGTAAAGGTGATTGGGAAGAGACTTCCTTGTGAGCAGGGGTTGGTCGGTTCAGTTGTTTCAAGTGGACACGTTAAAGGGTGCTGGTAACCCTCCTTTACATAGAGCAGAGCATTTTCGGTGCTGCAGTTCTGCCGGGGCCTACTTTGGCCTTTGTGTCAGTCCCGGAGCAGCCTGCCCTCTAAGGGGGCTGATTTTACACCAGAGGAAACCTGGCTCAGAGCGGCTGAGTAACTTGCCCAAAGTCACAAGCCCGTTGAGGATGGAGCAGGGATTTCCACCCTGGGCTTTCTGATTTTGGAATGTGCTGTCCCTAGGAGAGGGGCCAGCATTTTTAAGAGATGGTTTGGCCTTGTCCTCTCCTTGGATAGAGGAAGGGTCAGGTGCAGGGGTGTTGGGAGAATGGCCATACTTACTGAGGTACTAAGGCACCTGGGGGGAGCCAGGGTCCACTTTCCTGCCCTTCTGCCTGGTACTTTTTTTAGGGCAACCCACTCACTATAGGGAAGTCTGCGTTAATGACCCTGTAAAGGCAAGTAGAATTACCCCAACCTTGTATCCTGGCGCTTCCGCTTATCAGCTGTGTGGCCAGGGGCCAATGACTTTCTGTAACCTCAGTTTCTGTTATCTATAAAGTGGGATGGTACTCACGTTTCCTCGATTGTAGGACAGTACAATTTGTCTCAGCCTAGCATTTCTGAGCGGGGGCAGGGACGGGGATAGGGTAGGAATGGGGTTGGGGTTGAGTGTTCTAATGGATAATGGCCAGGGCTTCCTTTCTGCGTATCTAGACCAGTGACAGGCCTTACAGTCAGTAGGGTCTAGGTTGCAATGAAATGCAGAAGTGCTTTCTGTGCGTGGGGAGTTGTGCTGACTCAGTGAGGTCACACGTGGCCCTGGTTTGAAGAGAACCCCTTGTCACAGTTGGTCTTGCCAAGTGATGGAGTTTCCTGGCAGGTGGTTCGGGGGTAAAACTGGGAAGCATGGTGTTAGATTTGCCCCTGAAGCCCAGGCAGTGATCCATGATCTGTGGCAGGAGGACTGTTTTCCAGTTTGCCTGGAGTTCCATCCTTTGGCTGACTCTTGTCCCTGTGAGAAGCATTAACTTCAGGAGCTAACAAGCTGTGGACAGGCAGCTCCCTTTGTCTTGCCTGTTCATTAAGGTCTTTGTCAACTTTAATTCCCAAGTTAAAAATAAACATCGATACGAGAAGATTGGAAGCCTACGCTGATGTGAATACTCTTCCAGGTGAGCTTTAAAGCATTTCAAGCTCTAATGCAAGATTCTGCGTTGTCCCCTTCAAATGCGGAATTGCATGGTCTGAAATGCCCTTGGGGAGACAGTGCTGTCAGAATGACACCAGGAGGCCGTGTGGGCACAGAGCCCCGATTGGCACTAAGTGGTCTAGAGGGAGCATGGGGCCTGGGGTCAGGAGGTCTGGCTTTCATTCCTGGGGGGTTGCTTGTTTGTATCCCTAGGTTCTTGGGCACAGCATTAGATCCCTCTGGGCTGCAAGGGCTCTTTTCCAAACTGAGGACTTGGACTTGAGTTCTCAGTCCCTCCCTTCTCTCAACCAGTGTCATAGATAATGTGAGTTTGTTAACGTAAGGATCTGAGAAATTAAATGGCTGGAAGGAGAGGCTGCTTTGAATTTAGGACGCCAGGAGTCTCGGTTGGCTGTCGGTGTTGTCAAGCAGAATCCATGGGATGGCCGCGAGAGCAGCTTATTGGTGGGGAACCCATCCAATTTGAAGATGAGAAAACTGAGGTTCAGAGAGCTTGAGTAGCTTGTCTGAGGTCACCCAGCATGGCCAAGGACTCAGAGCTGGTGTTGGAACTCAAGCTCCTCCTGCTGCTGCCCAGTCAGTACCTTTAGCTGCTTTGAGATGGACCTGTTTAGTGGAATCCTCTTAAGCCATGTGCTCTGGGAGCATCTCCAGTTTAAAAAGCAGGGCAGCCTCGGGTGTCAGGCAACAGATTCTTAGCCCAGAATTGTGCGTGAATACTTGTTTAAATTTCTGAGTTCCCATCTACTCTGGCTTGGAGGTCTTTGTAAAGCCTAAAGAATAACCCTTTGTGGGTTATTGTAGAAAAGGAACCCTGGGTGGCATAGTAGGTTACACATTGGGCTGCTAACTGCAAGGCCAGCAGTTCGAAACCACCAGCCACTCTGAGGGAGAAAGATGAGACTTTCTGCTCCCATCAAGATTTACAGTCTGAGAGACCTGTAGGGACAGTTCTGTCCTGGCCCTTAGGGTTGCTTTGAGTGGTAATGGACTCAGTGACTGTGTTTGGCTTTGTGTGAGTCCTTGAAAGGGTGAGTTTTCCTTTGGTGAACAAAAGCTGCCATCATGGGCCAGGTCACCGTGAGCTTAAGGACCTCTTTCCTTGTGCAATGGAAAACCGGCTCAGCTTTGAAACATTAGTGAGGCGACCTTTGTCTGCCAGATTCGCCTGGAATATTGGTTCTAAGGATTTTCCCCTAAGAAGATTATAGGAACCAACAAATGGAGAGCCTGCTGGCTTATGCTAGCCATTGAGAATGCTACAGGCGTTCTCAGTCAGAAACTTGTTTAGGATTTGTGATGAAAAGCCACCCCTTGAATCGTCCCTTACAGGATCACAGTGCATGCTTTAGAAGGGTTTCCTTTCTCTTTTGCTGCTTAACGCTGACATACGCTCTAGCTCGCCTCTTCTCTTATTCAATTTTAAGTCCTTTCTTACATTTAATGCTGCCTTTGAAAGCAGTATTCCTAAAAGGGGCTATATTTATCATTTGGGGCTTGAAATTTGGAATGTCAGACTCCTCTCACGGCAATGACTGACTGAACAACCATCAGCCATTCAACAAGTGTCTGCACAGCTCCTGGGGCCAAGTGCTGTGCTCAGCATCGGGAAGCTGGCGGCGAGGAGAGCAGATGTGGTGCCTGCTCTATGAGGTCCCCATATAGCACAGTGTCTCGTCTAGACAAGAAACAAACCAGCCAACATAGGCGCTTACATATTAACTTGTGGTGAGTGGGATAACAACAGGGAGCCTGAGAATGGACGAAGGGAAGAAGCCAGCAATGGGGATTGCTGGGAAGAACATCAAGACAGAGACAGACAGAGAGAAGCCTGTGGCAAGTGTGATTGGAGCATAGTGAGGTAGGGCCAAGAAGAGGGAAGGATGGGTGTGGAAGGCAGGCCTAGATGGCCCTGGCTCTTGGAGGGCAGGTCACCGGGGGACGCTTGGGGCTCGGGAGCTGGGCACTGCTTCATCTCTAAGTGCCTCAGTTTCCCTCCTTGGAGTTCTGTGGAAGAGTTAATGTCTGGAAGGCCCTGAGAGAAGTGGGGCAGGAGGGGCTATGGGCACGGGTGTACAGGCTCTCAGGACAGTGGGGCACTGGTATGGAATTGATGTCCCTCTGGTCACCGGCAGTGTTTTTTTCATCCCTCCATTTGTAAAGTAACCACAGGGCAGAAGGCAAAAAGAAAATGGTCCCTCTGCCTGTCCCCTGGGGGTTGGACTCTGGAAGGCACTTGTCCTTCAGCCCCAGGATGTGGGGGAGCTGCCAAGAGGCGCTTTGTGGTGGGAGGGGCAGCAAGCGCTGCCCAGCACGGCTGTCCTGCTGCTCCCTCCCACAGTCTGCTGCTTCCGATCTGGGATCTGGACGTGGGAGGTGCCCTTAGCCTTCAGTAAAGCAGAGGCCGAGGCCAGTAACCTTATTATCAGCTGATTGGCATGACAAGGCAGGGGTGCTGAGTACAGTACCCTTCTGAACCCCGCTGCCTCTGAGGAGGTTTGAGGTGGCACTTCCTTACCCTCCAGGTAAGTAACTACCCCTCACGGTCAATTGCTTTGGCCTGGCTTGGGATAGTCAGCAAAACATTGTGAACCCAGCCATATTCAAGTTTATAATTAGCCTAGGAAGTATTTGTTAGAACTGACCTAATGTGTATATAATTACATTAGCTTCTTTTTAAAAAAAATGTTCATTCTGGAAAAAATTTTTAAATGCACAAAAGCAGAGCGAATACTATGGTGGACACCCACCCATGTCTCTACTCCTCCAACCACAGATTAATAACCTAGTGCTAAGCTTCCTTTGAAGACAGTTTCACATTGGAAGCATTGTTGGTGGGGGTTTCTGTCTCAGGAGAAGTATCTCTTTGAACTGTAAAATCATGTGGTTAGATTAGATATGACCCTAATTCGTGTGCTAGATAATAAATAACAGGGCTGGAATTTGGCAGTTGACGTTCATACTCTGAATGTCTTAAATTTCTTATAAACCCCTTTATATTTGTTTATAAAATAGATATAAAATATTCCAATACCTTCAGTTTGACCAGTTGGTTTATGTATTCATTTACACTTGCCAAATATTGACTCTGAGTATATAAAAAAAAGAAGACAGTCACAGCCCACAGTCGCTTGTAAAATTTTGGTCCCTCTTTCGCCCACGAGAAAGTCACAAGGTTATTTTGAAACTTTCTTAGCAAATGTAGTTTACGCAGAACCCAAGTGTCAACGACCACCACGGGTCTGTCTGTCTGTCAGTCAGTCACACTGTGATGACTGATGAAGCACTGGAAGCACTCACCCTACAATGCCTACAGATGTGCTGGGCAGCTGCTTGGACAGATGTGGTGGGCAGCTGCTTGGCCAACTGACTGGAAGAGACCCGTGCCTGTGCCCATTCCACGGGCACTCAACAGAATGTGCCAAGTATAGATGGACACCACAGTAAAATTTGCTGAAGATGACCGGGAGCTTCAGGACAGATTCAGGAGAGGGTGTGAACCAAGGGATGTCATTGCTGATGTCAGATGGATCTTGGTTGAGGGCAGAGTTCCAGAAAGATCTTTACATGTGTTTTATTGACTCTGCAAAGGAATTCAACTTTGTGGATCACAACAAACTGTGCATAGCCTTGAGGAGAATGGGAACTTCAGAACACTGTGCTCATGCAGAACCTGTCCATGGAGCCAGAGAGGCAATTGTATGAACAGAACTAGAGACTAATGCATAGTTTCAAATCAGGAAAGGTGTGAGTCAGGGTTGTATCCTCTCATCACTTCTATTTAGTCTATATGTTGAGCAAACAATCAGAGAAACTGGATTATATGAAGAACAAGGAAGCATCAGGATTGGTAGAAGGCTCCTTATTAATAACCTGTGATAGGCAGATGACACAGCCATGCTTGCTGAAAGTGAGGACTTGAAACGCTGATGAAGATCAAGGATTGTAGCCTTTAATATGGATTACAACTCCATGTAAAGAAAACTAAAATCCTCACAAGTGGACCAATAAATAGGCAACATCATGAAAAATGGAGAAAAGGTTGAAGTCAAGGATTTTGTCTTACTTGGATCCATACTCAGTGCTCATGGAAGCAGCAGTCAAGAGGTCAGATGATGCATCGCACTGGGTCAATCTGCCGCACAGACCTCTTTAAAGTGTTGAAAATAAGGGTGTTTCTTTGAGGACTAAGGTGTGTTTGACTTGACCCAAGCTGTGGTATTTTCAGTCATCTTTGTGCATGTGGAAAGTTGTACATTGAACTAGAAAGACTGAAGAAGAGTCTTACATTGAGTCTTACATTTGAGCGGTGGTGCAGAAGAATGAAAGCACCATGGAGTGCCCAAGAACCAACAGATCTCTATTGGAAGGAGTAGAGACAGGCTGATGATGAGGCTTTGGACAGGTTCTCAGGAGACACTAGTCCCTGGAAAAGGACATCATGCTTGATAAAGTAAAGGGGCAGCAAAAAAGAGGAAGGCCCTCAAGCTGTATTAACCCAGTGGGCTAAAAAATAAAAATTTTAAGGATGGGGCAGGACCAAGTGGAACTTCATTCTGTTATCCATAGGGTCTCTCTCTGTGAGTCAGAACTGATTGGACAGCACCTAACAGTAGCCATCAAATTGATTCTGACTCTTAGTGACACCCTATAGAGCAGAGTACCACTGCTCTGTAGGAGTCCTTTCTCTCTCTCCTCCTTTCCTTAAGGTTTCTGAGACTGAATCTCTACTGGACCAGACCGCTGCTTTTTCCCACAGAGCAGCTGGTGGGTTTGAACTACTTACCTTTAGGTAGCTTTAAGTGTAACAAGATGTGCCACCAGGGCTCCTCTGTGTGACTACAGAGCGTTTGAAAAGTGGCTAGAGTGCCTGTGGGTTGGGATTTTTCGTTTCATTTACATTTAAACTCACATGCTCCAGGGTTTATGAAACCACCAATCTCACTGACAAGCTAGAAGTCAGTGTGAACTCATTTGGGGAACCACCTTGGTCCCATGATTATTAATACATTCTAGAGCAGCACTTCTCAACCTGTGGGGTCACAGCCTCTTTGGGGGTCGAACAACCCTTTCACAGGAGTCGCCTGATTCATAACAGCCACAAAATGACAGTGATGAAGTAGCAATGAAAATAATGGTATGGTTGGGGCGTCACCACCACATGAGGAACCGTACGAAAGGGTTGAGGCATGAGGAAGATTGAGAACCAGTGTTCTATAAGGATGACCCATCCAGTAGGTTCAGGGTGGTCCAGTGAGAATGAGGTGTTGACTGCTCAGAGACCTGGAGAGATGAGGCTTGAGGCTGTCATATGTCTGGGAGCCAGGAGCTTTTGGCAGGAGGTGTGAATGCCCTGTGTGGAAAGCGTGTGTGCTGCTTGTGCGAGTGTGACAGTTACAGGAAGTAGGATGAATTGGCCACTGCTACCAGGAGGATTTGGATGCTCCCTCTGGGAACCCCTGGGGGCTCAGCCAAGACAGTCATGGAGGGCTGCCTCGGTCACCTCTGGAACCCAGGGATATAGTGGGTACTCAAAAATAGGAGCTGAGTGAAAGAATGTAAGACGATGAGAGTTTTCAGAAATGATGTTAGGCATCAATAAGGAGACAGACTTTGCATTTATCTAGTAATTCTGAAAAATAGGTGCCCAGGGTGAGCTGCAGCTGCAGCGCAGTGACTGTCTTCTGCCAGAGGTAATTGACATTTCTCTGCAAGTGCAAGCTGGCTGCCCTCCCTGTGCTGCAGCCAGTCCTTCACCAGACACCGCCGTGCTGCTCTGCTAAGCCTCTCGCATGCTTGTCTTCTCTCTGCCTCACTGGCAGCTCGAGTCCAGCCTACCATGTTTTCACTGGGAAGACTTCGGCTTCCACCTCCCAGCTCTCCCCATATCTCTGCCCCCTCCTCAATCTCTCTTTACCCTACCGCAGTCAGTAGTCTTGTAGACATTCCTAGTATGCTTGCAAGGTCCCTGGGTGCTAGCCCAAAGGTGGGCAGTTTGAGCCCACCTCATGGCTCTGGGAAGAAAGACCAGGTAATCTGCATCCTTTGAAGATCACAGCCAGGAACCCCTGGGCTACAGTTGTACTCTGTCTCCCGGGGTCACCACTTCAAGTAATGGACAGACTGGATGGCCCCTCTCAGCAGCAACCACTTGATCCAGACCCTTGTGCTAAACCCAGACAGATCTTCTCATTGCTCCTGGCCTAAGGACCCATACTCCAAATAGGTCCTATAGCGAGCTTCCTGGCTTCTCCACCAGCCTGGGCCCTGGACCTCTTTCCACTGGGCACAGTGTAACCCAGCCACAGGGCTGACCCTTCCCTTCCCTTCCCCGCTGGGCAGGAGGGAGGGAGGGAGGAACCTATGCTTTTTAGTGTTCTGCTGTTTCTGCAGCAACTGGTCCTGTTCTGCCTGACTCCCGTTTCATCCCCTCTTCCCTTCTTGTTCTTTGTGGCAGCTCTTAATCACAGTTGGTTACTACTATGGCTTAATTGACCCCTGCCTTCCCCTCTCCTCCAGGAGGGTAGGGACAATGCCGATTTGTTTACCATTATATGTATACCCAGGCACCCAGCATGGTAACTGACCCATTGCACAGGCTTCTTAAAGACCTGCTGAGCAAATGAATGAATGCATGCAAACACTCGAAAATCGGGGCACATTTGAAGAATGCTCTTTCAAACTGGGGTTTATGAGAGGGCTGAATGGCTTTTAGATAGACTACTCCAGGAAGGGAAATGGGTGGAAAGAGGCCAAGGGAATCCATCGTTGGTACTGAACCTGAAGCAACCATATTCTGTGCCCATCCCTTCCTGCCCCCACCTCAGGAGGTGTACCCCTCTTCACTTAGGATGGCCTCCCAAGCACAGGGCTGTGATCCGAGACTTTTGTACATAGCCTACCCCCAGCCACATGCTGCTCTTCCTCTCTCCTGGAGTAGGGATTCTTTCTGTCCTGTTGGCTGCTAACCGAAAGGTGGCTCATGTGAACCCATTCCAAGGGAGAAAGACATGGCTTCTGTCAAGATAACAGCCAAGAAAGCCATATAGGTCAATTCTGTTCTCTCACGTGGCAT
The DNA here is from genome assembly GCF_050624435.1 of Tenrec ecaudatus. Taxonomy (NCBI): domain Eukaryota; kingdom Metazoa; phylum Chordata; class Mammalia; order Afrosoricida; family Tenrecidae; genus Tenrec; species Tenrec ecaudatus. The sequence continues at coordinate 143,519,109 of NC_134539.1, read as the reverse complement.
TGCCGTGAGTCAGAGCCAGCGTGACAACACCCAAGAAGAACCACCCCCTCGCTCTGCCCTCCTCCCTGACACGCCTAACAGCAGCCAGAGTTCTTTGCGGGGCGGGCTGGGCAAGTGTTTGAGTACCTGCTCCTGGTAGGAGTCCAACATCATGCCAGGTGGGCCCTGAAGAGGGACTCTCGGCAGGGGTGGGAGGGGATTGTGATTACTCCTTGGGGGTGGGGTGGAGGGTGTCTCCTGCTGCTGGGAGATTCCCTGTGGGGAGAACAGGCAGCTGCATTGAGACCTGACTCTGCAGATTAGCAGACTCACAACCCTCCCCCCACCCCCAGCTGGCTTCCAAGAGCAGTTGGGGTGCCTGCCAGCGTTCCTCAGATCCACCCAGGAGCTCCTGGTCAGGGTGAGTCATGGAGGCAACCGGATCCTCACCTGGCTCTCTCCAGTTCTAAATAGAAAACTGAAGGGCTTGCTGCCTAGTCGGTGGCCGCTTATTTTCTCCACAGCCTTTGTCTTGTTGGCTCTGAAGGAAAAAAAAAAACTGGTAGAGGACGCCACTTGCTGGTTTGTTATTTATTTATTTATTTTCACATGCAGGTTTTCTAAAATCTTGTTGGAAGGGTGATGTGAGTTCTGGGAGACTGGCGACAGAAGATGAGCATCTACAGGGACGTTGCAGGGCCAGAGAGTCGGGAGATGTGTGACTTAGCGTGCGGGCACAGGTGGTGGTGCCCAGGAACTTTGCAGGGGAACCTAACCCAGAAGCTGGCTGAGAACACCACAAAGGGACTCGGATATCCGGAGACTCACTGTGTTAGTCTGAGTAGACAAGAGAAAGAAATCCATGGATACACATATACGTGTATAAGAAAGAGCTTTATATACAAGAGCAATTGTACATTTAGAAAACATCCTAACCCAGTCCAGTCCAAGGCCATAAGTCTGATATTAGTCCATATGTCCAATACTAATCTCTAAAGTCCTCTTCAGACTCAGGAAACACATGCAATGAAGCCAAATGCAGGACGATCATAAGCCAGTGGGTAGAAAGTCTTTGGATCCAGTGGCGTTGTAAGCATCTCAGTGCTGGCAGGGGTCGCTCTGTGGCTTCTCTGCCTTCAGAGGTCTGGTTGCGTCCATGTGGCTTGTCCGGCTCAGGGGACTAGGGTAGTTAGTGCCATGTGTCTTGTCAGCTGCAGTGTCTCCCAGGAAGTGGCAGAGAGACAGAGACACCCTGGAAATGTGAACAACATCCCTGGTCCGCCTCTGGAGGCTAGGGTTGGAATGGAGGAGTATGGGGCTGCGTGGCCCCCAGGGAAACCCTGCGGCATCCTGGTGAAAGCTAGAAAGCATTTCAGTCGGATAGAAAGAGCAGAGGGAGGTGCGTTCTATGAGAAGTGCATGGTGTGGTCAATTCTAACTCTACCCGGCTGATAATTTAGTCTCTGAGGACAGGCCGAGGGAACTATGTGTGTTGGAGATGGTGCGCCTTGGACTTGATGACAAATAAGGGGAAGGCACCACACAGTGCAGCTGAGGTAGAACCAGGGGCAGGGGGCCTGTGCCCGCAGCCCAGTGGGAAGCACAGTCTGGCTTTAGGCAGGTAGGTTCCACAGGGCCTGCTCACAGTGACGGCAACAGTGCCACCGTGGTGGAGCGCTTCGCTTCCTACCACGTATCTACATGGTAGGAATATATATATTATACATATGCTGTACACCCTTGAGTATAAGCCGATCCGAATATCAGCTGAGGCACCTAATTTTACTATAGAAACTACATTTAAAATGTACTGAAAAACTTGGCTTATACTTTAGTGTATATGGTATATATTTATTTGTTTCCTTTGATAAAAAGTGGTGGAGACAGAAATGCCTGAGACTGGGAGCTGTCTTGGGGTCCCAGAGCGAACTTGGCTTCCCATCGACCTTATCCCTAACGTAGAATCAGTACCAGAAAGAAGCTCTGGAGCCCGTTTTCCCGGAACCTGCAGGGAGCCATCTTCAGAGAAGGTTGAGCTTCGTGGCCTGGCTAATTCAGAAGGAAGAGCAAGGTGGAAAATAAGTCCGAGCCTCGGGTAGCAAACCCACGGGGAGAGGAGTTGCTTGTGATTTAATTCCCCAGGGTAGGCCAGGGTCTGTGGGGAGATGATGAGTGGTGTTTGATCCTGGCGGGGTAGGTTAATAGTAAAGCAGGAACATTAATTTTTTTAAGGGTAAAACTCCCAGCAGAAATGACTATTGATTATGCTCCGAGCCAGAGACCAAACTCATTTGGTCAGCCTAGCTTTTGTTTTCAACCTGGACTGTTATGGAGAGGGGTGTTGGCAGGAGGCTTAATAGTCCGAAGTGAATTTCATTTCATGAGGTCTGCTTTGTGGTGCTGAAATCTTATGGAAGGGAAAAACTCATCCTGAGATTCTGAATTAGGTGATGAGTTGTTTTGGCAGCAAGTTACAGGAGCCCCGAGTTTTCTGGGGCAGAAGGTCAGAAGGTACCTTCTAAAAGACTCTGTGAATTTATAATTAATTAATCTCAAAAAAGGAGAAACATTTAAAAAGTCTTCATTTAGTTTGCTGTGACTCATGGATTTGAAGGAGTCTTCGAGGAATGGTAGGTTTAGATATTTCTAGAACTAAGAATCTTAGCCATTGTGTGTTATCTGCCAGAGTTGACCCATTACTTCCTATTTCCCCTTCCAGAGGCTTTCCAGCCCCTGCGGGGCTCCCCTCCACACCCACGCAGCAAGGTACCAAGCGCGGAGCAGGAGACACTGTTGATTGGTTGATGCTGAATGAAATGTATACTTTCTGAGAAGTTATGAGGAAAAGGTGTATTTAAACAAAATTTTTTAGGTGGTGGGGTGGTGGTGCGGCACATTTCCTCTTTTAGGAGCTCATTTGTGCCAGTGCCCAAATAGCTCTTGTCAAATGGGAAAGAGAGGGATCCTTAGTTTGCTGGTTTTGCTGAGGGGAGAGTGGGACAGTACTTACTCCAGCCCTTCAGCTCTTGTTTCTTCTTGTCAGTGCACCTTTCAAGAGTGACACCAGTACTAAGGGACGAAAGAGTACAAGATTCAGAAACTGGCACTGGGACCCTGCATCTAGCCAATGGGATCATTTCAAGCCAAGGTCTTTGCAGCTTGGTACGGTTATCAGAAGGAGTGCTGGTGGTGTAGTGGTTACCCATTGGGTTGTACAAGGTCAGCAGTTTGAAACCACCAGCTGCCACGTGGTAGAAAGACGGGACTTTCTATTCCTGTAAAGAGTTTCAAGTCTTGGGAACTCATGTGGGTCTTCATGAGTCAGCATTGACTCGATGGCTATGAGTTTGGCTTTGGTCTTAGTTATCTGGTGCTACTATACAGAGAGGCCACAAATTGCTAACTTTAGCAAACAAATTTCACAGTGTAGGTGGCTCCAAGTCCAAATTAGGGGGCCAGCTCCAGAGGAAGACTATTTGTCAGCTTTGGGGGAAGGTCCTGGTCTCCTTGCGACATCTGTGGGCCCAGAGTTGCGTGGAGGTCTCCACGTGTCTTGAGCTTTCCTTGGGTTTAGCAGCTTCTCACTCTGCACAGGGACTCCAGGTGAAAGGACAACTTCCTGGCTCTTCTTTCATCGTGGTAGTGTGAACAACCTCCGCCACCGTCCTTCTTTAAGAATCTCATATCAGGATAAAAGAACTTCAAAGAATTTTACCCCAGGGACATTCTTACACGGACTTGGGACTGTGACCTGATTAAAGAGGTTGTATCCCATCCTAGTCCCCTTACAACTGATTTATTGATCTAATCAATGGGGATGATTATATCATTTTTAACTGCCCAGTTATATCATTACATAACTGTCAAACCACTGAGACTCATGGCTTCGCCTTGTGGACTGATTTTGTGGGGGACACAGTTCTGTCCATGACAGGGTGTAAAGCAAGTATCCCCACATTGAATTAATGTAGACTGGCTACCCAGGGATCCCCTGAGCAGTCAACAGAGGATGCTGCCCAGAAGACAGAGTCTGTCCATGGGGGACTGCCACTGGGCTGTGCACACTCAGAGAGTGAAAGCCAGGCTGAGGTATGAATCTGTTAAATGAAGCCTCATTTGGGGAAGTTCTTTAGAGAACCCTAAAATGAATATTTGTGTTAGTCTGGGTAGACTGGAGAAACAAATTTAGGGAGACTCGTGTGTAAGAGAGAACTTTATATCAAAGAGCAATTGTATATCGAGAAAACATCCTAGCCTTGTCCAGATCAAGTCCATACATCCGATATTAGCCCAAATGTCCGATACTAGTTGAGGTAGTTAATTGTACCAACCTGGCTTATAAACACATGTGGGGACAATTGAAGGGTGGCGGGATAAATGGCTCAGTGAGCCTTGCCTTTCTAGTTCTCGGGTCTCTTGCTTTCTGATGGTCGGACCAGGGTGCAGCTGCCTTAGCCAGTTTCCCTGCTTCAGCTGGCAAGGCTCACTTCCTGCAAGACATCCCAAGGAGAAGTCATATGGACCTACCCTGATGCAGTCCTGGGTACTGGAGCATCTGTGTGGAGACCCCTGCCAGCGCTGAGATGCTTACACATTCACTGACTCGGTTGTCCTCCTGCAGTTGGCATCATTGCGTCTGTTTTGTGAGATGGAGGAGAAATTTGTGGATTGGTGTTGAACATATGGGTTAATGTTGGACTTGTGGGTTTGGGCAGAACTGAGTTGGGATGTTTTGGGTTTTGTTTTGTTTTTTTGATGTGCACTTAACCTTTATATAAAACTCTCATACATGAGTTTCTGTGGAATTGTTTCTCTAAAGTACCCAGACTATTACACTAGTCCATAAATTCAGCAATGATGCTGAATGCAGGATGACCACAGGCCACTGGATAGAAGATCTTGTGGATCCAGTGGCAGTGGAAGCATCTCAACACTGGCACGGGTCTCCACGTGTCTCCCCCAGTTCTCTGAGTGTCTCAACAGCAGGTAAGGGAAGGCAGAGAGAGTGTGTGTATCCTGCCTCCAGGAAGGAAGACAGGAGTTCTCAGAATCCTCAGGAGAAGGCCATGCTCACACAGAGGACTCATTGACTATGGCCTGACTGACAGGCTAGACTCCGCCCCTTCACTCAAGCTGGCAGTTGTAGCTTGCTCAGTTGGCAGTTAAAAAACTGCCACAGTATTTTTAAGCCCTTGGAGAGCATTCCTCATAGCAAATCTGTAACCCTAAATGACTAATTAGACTTCCTTCTCTGAGAGTACTCCCTTATAAATTTGTGTGTTACTACTTCTTTTCCTCTTTCTATCTTAATTAAGCACTGAAATATGGTTTGGAATTTTAATCTGTGTTGGCTCCCCTCCTTCCCTCCCCCCCCCTGATGTTTCTAGTTATTGTTCAGTGTCTCGATAATAAGCAGCTGTTTTCCCACTAATGCCTTGGTTACAGGAATGAAAATACTGTTGAAGCTTTGAGAGGGTGGTGCACTTGGCTGCTAACAGGAAGGTTGAAGGTTGGAGACCATCCAGAGGCTCCGCAGAAGAAAGACCTGGTGATCTTGCAGAGCATCAACTGTTGGAAAGCTGATGGAGCACAGTTCTACTCTGACCTACCTCGGGTGACCAGCAGCTGGTGGTTAAAAGACCAGCCTGTTCTTGGGGTGGACCCTCACGCTCTGTGCCTCTCTTGTCCTGCCCAAACTCCCTGAAGACCACCAATACTCTGAAGCTCATATTGTCCCTGTAGGGCAGTGGTTCTCAACTTTCCTAATGCCATGCCTCTTTCATACAGTTCCTCATGTTGTGGCGATGTCCCAACCATGAAATTATTTTTGTTGCTACTTCATCACTGTCATTTTGCTACTGTTATGAATTGGGCTACCCCTGTGAAAGGGTCATTCAGCCCCCAAAAGGGTCAAGACCCACAGGTTGAGAACCGCTGCTGTAGGGAGTTCTTCATGTTGGGGAGGGAATAGTCTGGGCCTCCTGCTAGAAAGTGTCTGAAATTGTGTGGGGAAGGGTCCTCCATGGTCCAAAGGGCTTCCTCTGTGAAAGGTGAAGGAGGCACTTCCAGCCCTGCGCTGCTCCTATGCCTCCAGCTTTGTTAGGGTGGAGAGAAAATGCTAGTAGTAGATTGTAGGTTCTGAACAGATGAGAGCCCATGCCCAAGAGCTGAATCTCTTGCTGGCTACGCCAGGATGCCTAGACCCCTGAGACCCCCTTTCCTTACTGCTAAGACTTTTCCCTTCCCCAGATCCTTAGAAAACCCTTTGTAGAGAGAGCCCTGGATAAGCTCGGCCTCCGCACCAGCCAGCCTGTGCCAGGTCTCTCCCTCTGTTTTCCTTTGTCGGTTTCTGCGACTCAGCGTCGGATACCTCCCACCTGACTCCTCACAGGACTCCTCTCTTCATTTTTTCTTGGGCTTCTCTTATTTTTTATTTCTTGGGCTTTATTTCTCATTCTCTTTTCGTTGTAAGGTAGTTGTTGGCGCTTGTCTGAGGTCTAGTCGAGTCATTCTTGCCTTTGGTCAGAAGGGCGCTTCGAGGCAGACGAGGGGGGGATGTTCCTGTGTCTCTGGACCGGGTCTCCGCCCTCCTGGAACTTTTCAGGGTCTCAGCTCCCGCTTACAGCCCAGAATTCCAGTGATCCACTCTTGCAGCCCAGCTGGCCAAGGGCATGTCTGTCACTAGCTTCTCTGTCGCTCCTCACGGACCTTGTACGATTCCTCGTCCACCTGGGACTGGCGCTCCATCAGCTTCCTGTTTCTCCAGGCATGAAAGACAGGGGCTTCTCGCACGGGAAGCCTGTCGGCAGCTGGCCCCCGGTTCATCATGCTTTAACTTTTGACAACCTAAAGCTTCACCCTTGTCTGGCTTTGTCTCCCAGCGGTGGGGCTCTGACCCTTAGAAGATCTCCGAGCAAAGTCCTCTTGCCTTTGCCCCGGCTGAGGAGCTGGCACCCCGAGCAGCACACGCCCTCGCCCTTGTGAGAAGGTGGGCATGTGATCTGGGGAGGCCCTGCTTAAGAAACTGGATCTCCTCATTGATAGCGCCATCTCTGAGCTGGTGATGCAAGCTGCTGGTAATTACAGAAAACCACTGTGAAAACCATCTAAAATTAATGGAGTCAGCACCGTGGATTTTAACTACAGAGAAAGTTCCAGTTCTCAATTATCCGAGTGTAGATTTTTGTCTCCCTGTGGACAGTCAGCCTAGAGCTGGCTTTCCTTTGCCACCATTGTGCCAGTGACTCCCCTTCCCTGTCACTCAGTCATGGCACCGACCCATTTTAATGGGGGAAACTAGCAGCCCTGGTGGTGCATTGGTTAAGTGCTCAGCTGGTCACCAAAGGTCGGCTGTTTGAACCCAGTAGAGCACCGTGGTCTCCCAGTGCGGGACCTGCTTCAGAAGGGGCAGCCCAGAGAATGCTGTAGGACAGTTCCTCTCTGCTCTACACGACTGGTAGGTGGGATCCATGCAGCGGCAGCGTATTCCACAGGTCAAGGTCGAGGATTAGCCTTTCTCCTTTTCTGTTCCCTGAGCACAAAAGAAGGGAGCAGCACGTTGTATTTAAAATAAAACAATGAAGCATGCAAAGAACAGCGGTTTGGAATGGAAACCAGCTACGGGAGTGAGACACGGCTACCCTGGCTGGTGGAGCATGATTTTGTCCTTTGTTTTGTAAGCGTGCCAGCGTTTTCGGGGAGCATTGGGTGAGGTATTTTGAAGCAACAATCTCGACTGCCTTAGCAATAGGGCCTTACAGGCGTCCCAGCCCCTGATTGAATACGAAGGCCCTCAGGTCTGTAAGTGCTCTCATGAGACGTCAAAGCCACTAACTACCCCACTTACACAGACTGCAGTTAGGATCGCAGGTTTAGCCACCCTGCCATGGCAGATCTTCCTGACCCTTTGGATAGAATTGTCAAATTACAGCCAAGGTAGAAATGATTTTCCAATTTTCTCAGCAGATTGTAATTTCTTATCCTGTTCATCTGGTCATTCTGACAATAATAGTGTAGATGAGTATGTTTTTCTAAAATGGATTATTTTCCAAATAGACTAGCACCCTGGGGTGTAAAGGAAGATTTTAGCCTAGCAGAACAAGCAGTCCTTGTCCAACCTCTCCTTAATGGGACTTTTAGCTACCTTTTGGAAGAAAGACCAAAAATTGTCATATGTGTGAAAGGATAGTGGGAATTGGGGGCCTGGAAGTTAAAGTGGATGTCTAGAGCCTCTGGGTCACACCTGTAAGTCAGGGGATACGTGCCCCCTACAAGTCCAGCTACCGGGGCCCCTGGAAGTAGAACATCATTGTGATTTGTGCGGCGTTTCCATGTTAGAAAAAGCTGACAGAAAGCAAGATGTCTGGGGAAACAGAACCTCATTTTAGGAATGTGGGAGGAGTAATGAAGGCATATTAATTCTTAACAGCAGGTTGGCATAAAGTCTGAAATATCTGCAACTTGATTTGCTGAGAGTGTGAGCAAGCCCCCGAACAGTGGGAACAGCGGCGGAAGGGTTACATCTTGACTTTAGAACAAAGGAAAAGCTTGCCTGGGAGGGGAGTTTCTGTGGTGATGTCCCTGCATCAGAGATTCAACTTTCGTTTAGATATTTCTTAGGAAGCTGGGTAGAAGAATACGTTTCCTAGAAAAAAAAACCTGTAACTTGTGATGAAGCGTTGAATCCTGAGGCCATGAAAAATACCAACACTGTGAGTCTGAGTGAAGACCTTGCCCTCTTGGTTTGATTTCACGGTGGATAAGCCAGGAGGTTCAGCAAGTGCTTTTTGGGCACCCCACAAATGGAGCCTTCCACACCCATCGAAGGAAGGAGTGCACGGCTTGTCCTCAGCACTTAGTGTTCTTCCCGGGGACGTTTCTGACCCCAAACAGTTCCCAGTCTTATAAAAACCTTGCTCACCAAGATAGAGCTGAGCAACGTGGCTTCCTGAAATAATCCAAAGGAGAAAGATTGGTCACCCTTCCAAAAAGGGCATTCTTAAACTTTTTGGGAGACTTTAACCCCTTTGAGACAAGAACAGAAATATATTTTTGCACAGGTCTGAAGGCTAAAAGTCCAAATCAGAGTCTCAGCTGTGTTGCTTCAATTGGTCGGTCACACACGCACGCATGCACGCACGCACGCACGCACGCACGCACTCACTCACTCACTCACTCACTCACTCACTCACTCACTCACTCACTCTCTGTCATTCAGTCGATCCGAATTCACAGTCACCCTCCAGGGGAGAGTATAACTAGCCCTTTGGGTTTCTGAGGCCGTCCATAGTTATGGGGCCGACACACCTTTTCCCAGCAGAGTAGTTTGTGGGTTGAGATTGCTGACCTTACAGTAACAGCCCAACTGGAAACTTCACTTACACCGCCAGGCTCCTTTTCTGATTGTAGTTGTCAGGTGCTTTGGCATCGATACTGACTCATTGCGACCCTGTGTACAACAAAAGGAAGCCTGGCCCGGTCCTGTGCTCAGTGTAACACAATTGCTGGAGCCCACTGCTGCAGTCCCAGTGTCAGTCCGTCTAGTACCTACATTCTAGTTGAAGGTCTTGCTCTGTTTCGCTTCCCTTCTACTTCACCTAGCATGCTGCCCCTTTCTAGGGACTAGTCTCTCCTGATTACATGTCCAAAGTATGTGAAACAAAATCTCACCATTCTTACTTCTCAGGAGCATTCATTCTGGCTGAACTTCTTCTAAGGCAGATTTGTTCCTCTGGCACTTTCTGGTACCTATTCACCCGCTTTGTCTTCAGTGGTTGTATTGGGAAGGTGAGCATCATAGAATGTCATTTTAATAGAAGAGAGTATTCTTGCTTTGAGGGAGTACTTGAGGGGAGGTCCAATGTCCATCTGCTACCTTAATATTAAACCTATAAATATATGCACATTGGTCTATTTCCCCATCCTCATACATAAATATATTTTTATATGTACATGCCTTTATCTAGACCTCTATAAATGCCCTTTGCCTCCTAGCTCTTTCCTCTATTTCCTTTGACTTTCCTCCTGTCCCACTATCATGCTCAGTCCTCACCAGGGTTTCAGCAATTCCTCTCAGTTACATTACCCTTGATCACGCCCTACCAGGCCTCCTGCACCCTCCTCACCACCGATTTGGATCACTGTTGTTCCCTTGTCCCTGTGTTTGTTAACAGCACCACGTAGAGCCAGGCTTTCCCCACACCTCTTCCTCTCCCATGTCCCCCGGAACTGTTGGTCCCGTTGTTTTCTCCTCCAGATTGTTCATCCAGCCTATCTTTAGACAGGCCTGCAGAGATAATAACATGCACAAAAACAAGACAGTGCAAAACCAAGCAATAATATACAACAAACCAATGACAAAACAAAACACTAGAAAGAAAAGCTTGTAGTTAGTTCAAGGATTGTTTGTTGGTCGTTAGGAGTATTTTCCAGTCCAGTCTGTTGGGGCAAAGTCGCACCTTCAGCATTCCCTGGGGATCTTGCCACTCCATTCCCTTGCTGTTCTGTTGCACCCCCTTAGTGTTTTGCCTCGGTGTGGTGGGGTCAGATCGGGCGTGATTCCCACACTGTGTCTCCGGTGTTGTCTCCTGTAGGGCTATGGGTCAGTGAGGGATGTCATGTCTTATAGTGGGGCCGGCCATGTGGTCCTCTCTGTGGACTGGCTGCTCTAATTGGGAACATCATCCTCAAAGCCTGGTGGGCTAGGATGTGCTCCACTCTCTTCCTCCCCCTCTCCCGGAGCTGCAGATTCAATGGCGTCTTTTGAAATAAATTCTTCTGTGGGGAGGGACAGGCGTCCACGTAGTAGTTGGGATTGGGGCCGGCCTCTCACATAACACCAGGTCTTGAGGAGAATTCTAGAAAGGGAGTTAGCAGCTGTTACAGGTGCCACTTTTCAGTGGTGGGCCTAGGCACATGCTTGTGGTATGCTCCACAGAAAGATGTGCCAGCCAGGGCTCATTTTCTGAGAGTTCTACATGCTGAGAAGGTGCAGCTCCCCACTTGGCTCAACAGCTGGGTGCCAGGCTTTCCAGTCCCCACCTGTTTGAGAGGTTGTGTCCCTAAGGGCACTGTTGCCACTGGCGTCTCAGCAAAGTAGCACCGGCTCTGCATTTATGTCTCGGGATATTTATAGACTCTTTTCCCTTAACGCAAAAACGGTGGAGCCTTTGACCTTGTGGGCTTTTAAAGCCTGGCATTACTCTGTGAGAGAAATTGCTGTGTGTGTCCCTTGTGAAGGGGCCATTGCATTGCATAATTGTATTGTGCATAGCACAGGTTCTGAACTCTCCAGCTTGGGACTGGGTTTTAAGAACGTCCCCTGCGAGAGCTGCATTTCCTGCTCTCAGGCTCTCATCTCCTGCAGCCCCAACAAGTGGACAAGGGGACCTCCTACCTGAGGCAGGCTGGGAGTGGCTCTGGTTCCACGTAGAGCCAGGCTTGGGAGCACTGGTCGAGAGGCCAGAGTCCTGGTGGACAGGGCTCCTACTTCAAAGCCCTGTGAGGGCATGCCTGCAGGGAGCCTCCTTGAGGGGCTGAGAGAGATTTTCCAGGAATGATGCCCTTCCACCCCAGCCTGTTCCTGAAGGAGCTGGACTGTAGCAGCTGGACTGAATTTCATTCCCAAACAGAACTATATTTCCCTGGAAGAGAGATAGCACCATATGAATTAGTTTGGTGGAAAGGAGTGGCACCGCACCCCACGGTCTTTGTGAGAAGGCTGTGTTCCTGGGAAAGGCATTATTGAGGAGCCAGATCACCTTTTCATAGCTGGGCCATTGCCATGTGTGAGGCTTTTGGGCTCAAACTGGATGCCAACCCCCTGCAGCGGATAGGTTGTCTTCTGTGGCCGTGGCAGTGCTAAGTGCCGGCGAGTGGGTTCTAACTCCTAGCAACCAGAACTGCCCTGACCACTGTGACGCTTGAGCTCCGTTTGCAGCCACTGTGTTCGTCCATCTCCTTAAGGGTCTTTCTCCTGTGTTTGTCCACCCTCCACTTTACCTGACCTTCTCCATGGACTACTTACCCTCTCCTGATAGCGTGTCCAAAGTACACGAGACAAAGTCTTGCCATTCCCTGCTTCTCAAGAGCTGTACCCCTGACAAGACAGACGTATTATCTGGCAGTCCATGTTATATTCACCATTCTTCATCAACATTCGAATACATCAGTTCTTTTTTGGTCTTCCATATTGATTGTCCAGCTTTCAACCTGTGAGGCGAAAGTTTCTGAAGATGACGGAAACCAGGTAGGTGTGAGTGTGTGCAGGGTTCGTTAATGTACTCATTCAGCCAGTAAGTGTGTGCATGCTCACTTGTACGCCAGATTGATTGGTGACACCAAACCCAAATAACCAAACTCACTGCCACTGAGTCCATGCCGACTCACGGCGCACCTATCATTACAGTTCCAAGACTGGAACTCTTACTGGAGTAGAAAGCTCTATCTTTCTCCCATGGAGAGCCTCGTGGCTTAGAACTGCAGCCCTTGTAGATCACAGCCCAATGCCTAACTACCATGGCTCCTGATTGGTGACACAGCAGTGAATAAAACTAAGTGTCTGCCCACAGAGGGCATATTTTTCTTGTGGAGAATCAGGTCACTCATAGGCAAGATCCTACACGATATCAGGTAGTGATGGTGTTATGGAAAAATCACTCTTAGAATAAGGTGAAGAGGTGACATCTGAGCTGAGACCTGCCTCTCTTCTTTTGGGCAGCCCATTTTAGAACCAAGGACTCACCGTTGGAGTTGCGGAATTCAAAGAAACTTCTTTGCTTTGGGTCAGACAGATTTGCTGAACCGCCTTGAGGTGTAGGGACCTTGGAGTCACTGATGAGCCAAGGCCATGGTCCAGCCCTGTCTGCTGGGGTACCCTCTTTTCCTCAGCTTCATTTCCCTGCGGCAAGCATGGAAGGAGAGATGAGTCTGCTGCTGGCCTTGGCCGGGGTTCAAAGCTGAACCCAGCACCTTCCTGCTCTCTGGTTGCCTTCTGATGTGCAAGCCCGCCCAGCTGGCTTTAAATGCAGGAGCGACCTCCCCCGCCCCACTGACCTCCCCCAGCTCTGACCACCTGAAGGCTCTGCTGGCAGGGTCACTGTATCCAGAGGCAGGCAGGCCTGAGTGTGGCTCCCCAAGCCCAGACTCAGGCCGTTTTTCCTCTGTCATTTTTAAGCCGTGAATCACGAAACCGTCTTTCAGGGAGCAGGAAACCTACCTTGCTGCTGCTGCTGCCGTTTTCCACACACGCAGCCTGTTAATCAGCAGTGCCTCTCCCTGCTGCCCTCCAGTCCCAGGGCACATTAGTGGTAATCGGTGTTTGCACAGGACTGCAGTTGACAGGCACGGCTGCCTTACAGCTTCATCTCACACTCACAACATCCCGCTGTTACTGATGCCGGCTGGGCCCCTTTGCAGACCAGAAATGGGCACTTGACCAGCTAGGGGACAGAAGGGGATTATTCATCTTACAAGGGCAGGGCTTTTGTAGACCCCCTTCCATCCCCACATAGAAGCTGTGAGGGAGACTTGTGTTTTTTATTCCCCATTGTGCAGATAAAAAGCTGAAGTTCATGTAACTTGTCTGCCTGCGGGCACACAGCTGGTAAAGGGCCCAGTTGGGGTTGGCTCTTTGCACTGTCCAGGCTCTGAGTGGCTACCTGCCCTTGACTCCTATCTTCCTTTTGTAACTCCACCCCTGCGTCCTCCTCTTCACTGTCACCTCAGTCACTTTGCCTAGTAGTTGAGCCAGTGGCCTGCCTGAGTCTGTGCCAGGACAGGGTGTCATGGGCAAGGCCTTGGGGACCAAGAGGAGGAGGCCTTGTGAAATCGGGAAGTGCTGTTTAGCTCAGGGGTGTGGGAACGGGATGTGTAATAGGCTTGTAAACATTTACTGATGCAGAACGTGACGTGTACGCCAGCTGTATAGACAGGTATGTACTCTATGTGTGTACATTCCCGTCATTATTAGAGTCAATTTTGAGGAGGCAGCTTCTCCCCAAGGACTCATGGGCAGCACCGCCTCAGACCGTGTTCCGCTGCTGTTCATAAAGCTTTCCCCGGCCAGTTTTCTAAGAAATGCACTGCTAGGCCCTTCTTCCTAGTCTGTCTTAGTCTGAAAGCTCCACTGGACCTGTCCACCATGGGTGACCCTGCTGGTGCTTGAAATACTGGTGCCATCGTTTCTAGAATCACAACACAACAAGCCAATGTGGCCTGACAGACAGACAGAGGAGTGGTGGGTGCGCACGCACAGCCTTACACGAGGGGCCTTCAGCTCCGTTTTCTTTTCATTCCATTTCCCACAAACTTGGAAGCCCCTCTATTTCCATAGAGGAAAGCTAAGTGCCATATCACTCCTATATAGCAGACCCTCATGACCCTTTGAAACATTGGTGTAATCTGTGTACTTTACAGTGTGGTTCACACTGCGAGAGTAAGGTGGGAAACAGGTCCAGTAGCTTCCAGACTAAGACTAGGAAGAAGGGTCTAGCAATACATTCTTAGAAAATTGGCCAAGGAAACCCTAAGAGTAGCAGGGGGACACTGTCTGATATCGTCCACTAACCTCAGTGCCTTCGAGCTTATTCAGACCCCTAGCAACCGCACCGGGCAGAGTGGAACTGCCCCACAGGGTTTCCAAAACTATCCTCTTTATGGAGGGGGGAGCCCTGGTGGTGTAGTGGTTAAAGTGTTTGACTGCTAATGAGAACATCGGTGGTTCTAAGCCCCCTGCTGCCCTGTAGGAGACAGGTGTGAGCGTCTGCTTCCCTTAGATGCCCTGTGGGACAGCAGTATCCCATCTTACCGGCTCACTGTGAGTTGGAATCCACTCCACGGCAGTGGGTTTAATCCTTACAGAAGTAGGCTGGCAAAAATGGAAGTAGAGAGGATTGAATGGGCAAAGACTGCTCTTTAAATGGCAAGGTTAATTGTAGTTAAGAAAGTAATCACTTCACAGCAGGCCACAACAGAAAACATGTTTTGAAACACACAGCCTGGCATTGGGCCTGTAAGGCAGCTGCCTCCGTTTCCTGATGGGGCCTCGGTGGAGAGTTAGCTGCCCTGTTAGAGGCAGGTGTCTGCCCTTTGTAGCCGGCTGCCTTCAGCAAGTTCCTCAGCTTCTCTGTTCTGGTTTTCTCATTTCAGAAGTGGAGGTGGAATTCCTGCCTCTTAGCGCCATCAGGAGGGAATAAGGATTGAAAAGAGAGAGAGGAGTGTCTTGAGGTGTCTAGGACATGAACCTTCCCTGAAAGTTAGTTCCCTTGTTGCTGCCATGGAGCTGGCCCCGGCTCATGGCGCCCCACGCCCAGAGGGATGAAACGCAGCTGATCCTGTCCCCGTTGGTGTGCTCTGCTCTGCTGTGACCCTAGGGCTTTCCTTAGCCCGTGTTTAGACATAGATTGTTCCGCCTTTCTTCCTGACCTCCTTAGTCTGGGAGCTCTATTGAACTCTGTCAGCAACTCAGAATCCATTGTTGACAGACAGGCGGGGCTGCACCTGAGATGCTTGGCTAGGAACCCCCCACCCCCACCCCACCGCACCGGACTCTACCACTTTCCCTTGCTTACCCTTAACTAAGCCCTTGGAATAACTGAGCATTGGTATACTGGGGAAGCCCTCAGCCGCTAACTGAAAGGCTGATGGCGACAAAAGACCTGATGCTCAGCTCGTAAAGAATGCAGCCTTAGGGCAGCTCCACTCTGCTGTGCAGTTGCTATCAGTTGTAATGGACCCAACAGCAGTGACAGCCACCATGACAGTTGTTAGAGATGTTTGGCCGCTGTAAAGACCCTTGGCCGCTCAGTTTACCAGCACTTACTACTCTCTCCCTGTTTTCACGTTTCTTGTTTGCTACCTAGTTTACTTTAGAACGCGACATCTAAAATGTTACTCTTTTTGTGTAGAGTAAGAGACTCAATTTGATTTCTCTTTATTAAAAATCATTTTATTGGGGCTCATACAACTCTTATCACAATCCATACATGCATCAATTGTGTAAAGCACACTTATACATTCATTGCCCTCATCATTCTCAAAATTCGCCTTCCGCTTGGTTTCCTGGAATCAGCTCCTCATTTTCCTTCCCCCTCCCTCCCCGCTCCCCCTCCCTCATGAACCCTTAATAATTTATAAATTATTATTTTATCTCATCTTACACTGCCAGGCGTCTCCCTTCACCCACTTTTCTGTTGCCCATCCCCCAGAGAGGAGGTTATATGTAGATCCCTGTGATCGGTTCTCCCTTTCTACCTGATTTATTTTTTAAACTTACTTAGCCATTTCTGAAATGGTTTGGTGATCTCATATGTTATTTACACAGTGTTGTTAGATGTTTGTGACTTCAAGAAAATATTTCCTTTTCAGCAAGTTCTCTCTGCCTTGATTTGCCTATCTGTGAGGAGTCACTAATTCTTTTGTCTTGAGTGGGAGGTAAGTGTGACATGTACCAGCTGTGAACCAAAGAACTTTTGGTACCTGTTGGACATTGTGCCGTGGGGCCACCAAGTGCCTCAGCCTCCTGTGTCCCAGACTGAACCCACCAGGCTCCCACTGCTGTCATTCGTCCTGTAAGCCCAAGGCCGAGGGCTTGCCCGCAAAAATTCCTCCTCCTCCATGTCCAAGCCCTGAAGTCCCAGGCATCTCACCTCCTGGCTCTCTGCCAGATTTGTTCTTTGGTCTTTACAGCCGCCACCTGCATGCTGGCTAACATGGCCTGCCACCTACAGTGCCTCGGGCTCATACAGGACCCCCAGACCACATTTGATAACCCGGAAGTTGCTCCTCATCGCTTTGAAGATAAAGATCAAATTCTCAACATGGCCTCTGAGCCACTGTGGGGCCCAGCTCGTGGCCCTCTCCAGTTGTGGCCCCACCCTTGACCACATTGGTCTTCTTTGGATTCTCCCATTCGCTCTTGCTCCCTCCTTCCCAGGCTGTTCTCTCTTCTGGAATGCCCACCTTGCCATCACTTAGCTAAATTCCATGTGTCCTTCAATCCAGTTCCCACCAGGGTTCCCGTCTTTGATGCTCACTCTGAGCAGGTCTCCTTGCTAGCTGGGCTTTCTCTCTCTCTCTATTTTAACATATGTAGAATGAATTAGGTGAAGGTTTATACCTTGTTTCAGTGCATGTATTTTGAGATACTCTCAGTGTCCCACTCATTCCACTTTCTCCCTGTGCTTCCTGTTTCCATTCCGCCTCCTTTCCTAGCCATCCGAACTTGGCTGCCCTTTTGATCTTAAATGGTTGGTTATTCTAACACAGGGGAGGAATGAGCAGTGAAGTTAGTTCCAAACCTGAAGGGTGACTAAGAGCCATCCATAATCTTGGGGCTCCCACCTATCTCTCTCTAATTAGTAAGCCTGGTCTCTTTTATGAGTTTGCGATTCAGTCCCCATTTTTCTCCTACTCTCTGCAGGACCGTCAGGGCAGTTGAGTGGTAGCTGGATACCAGCAAGTTCTTCTGGTCGCAGGGCTTTGGAGACGTGTTTGCATGGCGCGTCAGTCCATTGTGGATGGGGAGAGGCCCAATGGTTGCACCTTAAATGGCTGCTCATGAGCTTTGAAGAACCCAGTTGCTACTCACCAACTAGCACATAGGACATTATCTTTGTGACACATGTGATACCAGTTGACCTTGGTGTTCCTGTGTCTACAATGCTCATCGGCCCTTGATTACTTTTATAGCTTGTATCAGTTTGCACTTGTGTTGGTTATTCGCTTGTTTCTCCCCCCACCCCCACTTTTAGATCCCTGAGGTTTGCACCAGTTCTGCACTGCCCTGTGAGTTGTAAGGCAAGATCCCAATGTCAAGTTTCTGTTCAGGGTCGGTTCGCATTTATTCTGCATAACTGATTGAAATACTGCTTGGTCCTTATGGTCGTTGCTATGTATAAGCCCCCCGCTGCAGCCACGGTCACAGTGCCTTTTAAAAAAAATCATTTTATTGGGGGCTCATACAATTCTCTATCACAATCCATACATTCATCCATTGTGTCAAGCACATTTGTACATTTGTTGCCATCATCATTTTCAAAACATTTTCTTTCTACTTGAACCCTTGGTATCAGCTCATCCCCCCCACTCCTTCATGAACCCTTGATAATTTCTTTTTTCTCATGTTTTACCACTGATAGCTGTCTCCCTTCACCCACATTTCTGTTGTTTGTCCCCCTGGGAGGGGGTTATATGTAGATCATTGTGAATGCATTCCCCCCGCCCCCCGCCAACCTTCCTTTTTCCTCCTGGTATCGCTGCTCTCATTATTGATCCTGAGGGGTTTATCTGTCCTGGATTACCTGTGTTTCAGCTCTTATCTATACCAGTGTACACGCTCTGGTCTAGCCACATTTGTACAGAGAATTGGGGTCATGATAGTGGGGGGAAGAAGCATTAAAGAACTAGAGGAAAGTTGTATGTTTCAGTGTTATTCTTTACCCTGACCACCATGTCTCTTCCTTGTGACCCTTTAGTAAGGGGATGTCCAGTTGTCTATAGATGGGATTTGGGGGTCTCTGCTCCACACTCCCCCTCATTCATATCAATGTGATTTTTGTTCTGGGTCTTTGATGCCTGATACCTGATCCCATCCACACTTTATGATCGCACCAGCTAGTGTGCTTCTTCCATCTGGGCTTTGTTGCTTTTCAGCTAGATGACCGCCCGCCATCTTTAATACCCCAGAAGTTATATCTTTTGATTGCCAGGCACCAGCATCTTTCTTCACATTTGTTATGTACCCATTTTGTCTTCAGTGATCCTGTCAGGAAGGTGAGCATCACAGAATGCCAGGTTATTAGAACAAAGTATTCTTGCGTTGAGGGAGTACTTGAGGAGAGGCTCAATGTCCGTCTGCTACCTTAATACATAAAGATGTACATGTTTGTATTTAGACTTCTATAAATGCCCTTTGTCTCCTAGTTCTTTCCTCTATTTCCTTTTACTTTCCTCTTGTCCCACTATCAAGTTTGGCCTTCATTTTGGTTTCAGTAATTCCTCTCAGTTACATTGCCCTTGATCAAGCCCTACCAGGCATCCTATACCCTCCTTGCCATTGATTTTAGGTCACTTATTGTTCCCTTGTCCCTAGGTTTGTTAACCCACACATCCTTATCCCACCTCCTCTCTCCCATGTTCCACGCCCCCCCCCCCCACCCAATCCTGTTGTTTTCTCCTCTGGATTGTTTATTCTGCCTAGCTTATCTAGATAGATAAGCAGGTGGGATATACTCAAGGTTATATATTGGCTCTCATGGACTTGTTTTAATTTTTTTCAACTTGAACTTACAGATGAGTAATTGATGGTCCGTTCCACAGTTGGACCCTGAACTTGTTCTGATGGATTAAGTTGAGCTTTTCCATCACCTCTTTGTACAGATGTAGTAGTTTGACTCCTGTGTATTCTATCTGGTGAGGTCTGCATGTACAGTTGCTGTTTTGTATTGTTAAAAAAGGTATTTGCACGGATCCTTGGTGGTTTAGTAGTTACACAAAAAGGTGTTTGCAACTAACAAGTTATTGGTCTTGCATATTTCTGTTATACAGTCTCCTATGTTGTTTCTTTCACCAAGTCTGGATTTTCTAGCTACTGAATCTTCTGTTTACCCAACTTTCTCATTCTAAACACCAATACTTTAAAAAAACTTTCTTTGGCTATAGCAAAACTGCATTTAATAGCATTAGAAACACATGATTAGATTGTAGAGCAAGAAATATGAAAAAAAAAACAAGAAATATATACCATCTGACCTTAAAAAAAAAAACAAGTAGAGAAAGGAGCTGAGCTCCATTCTTCTGCAGTGCTCAAAGGTATCCATCCATAGGAGGGCAGAGCCCTGGTCCTGACTTTGTCTTTGTCCTTCCTCAGCCCCGACTCATCCAGCTCTTTAAATAGAACCCAAGGATGGGACAGTCAAAGTACAGCCACCTTTCTCCCAACATCCAGTGGTATATGGGGTTTGGTCTTGACCAAATGACACCCACAGTCTCCTAGGGTCTCACTCATCCGGCTCTGCCTCAGGCAGAAGGTGCCCATGGTCAGAGAGAATGCTGGTACCGGGTGCCCCATCCTCGTCTTCAGAGCTGGCCTTAAACGAGTTGCATCATTTCCCTCAAAAACAGGGGGGACCTCATCCGGGCTTTTCTTTCTCAGCTGTTGGAAGATGATGCTAAAGGTCTGTGGCTGTGCTTCTTGTTCCTGGCACCTGGGGAGAACCACCTGGTTACAGGACAACCTGTTCCCCAGTGGAGCCAACCTGCTGTTGCCACATGAGTGGCTTCTGTGGCCTCTGGCAGCTACTTCCCCCCAATCACTAGTACTTATTTGGTGCATGTTTGGGACTGCAGAAATCAGTAAAAAAAATTCCTGTTTCTTCATCTTTGTCACTACAGGTTGGTGTGTGGATTTGAAGAGTAGTCATATTGACTGGTCTTCCTGATAGGGTTTTGATGGCATCTTCTTACTGACAGCGTTGTATTTTAGGATATATCTTGACGGTGAATGTGATGCTGTTCCTTTTAGATTTATGACAGTAGATCATATGATTGTCCGATTGGCTAACACCAGAACATTTCAGCTTACAAATACCTACGAAAGAATTTCATCCCGTTTTTGAAAACTTGCAACTTTCCTGGATTCATACATTGTACATTTCACGTTCTGAGCCATTGTGCCACGTAAGGAAACGGAGGTCCTGAAAGCTTTGCTCCATCCATTAAGGTTGACTGCTTTCAGGAGACAGCTCTTCCCCAGTCGTATCCTGGGCGCCCTTCAACCTGAGGGGCTCACCTTCTAGCACTGTATCGGATACTTTTCTTTCTTTCCAGAAGTAAGTTGCCAGACCCCTTTTCCTTGTCTGTCTTAGTCTGGAAGCTCTGCTGAAACCTGCCCACCATGGGTGACCCGCCTGGTATTTAAAATATCAGTGGTATAGTTTCCAGCATCCCAGCAACATGCAGCCACCCCAGTATGACAGACTGACAGGTGAGTGCGCCCAAGCTCTGCTCTCAGGTCTTAAATCCCATGTGCCCAACGAGAAAGGTTTGGATTACATTAAAAGGTTTGCACAGACAACCTCATAACTGTAAATTGTGAAATTGAGGGACCCTGAGACCTAGAATCGACTCCAAATGCTTATTTTATAACCATAATAAATTAAGGGAAAGTAAGAGTTTGTCTTTACTTGGGTCTCATTTTTGAGATTACTAATTTCTGGCTGGTAGTGCCTGGAGCTATTGAGATCAACATCTCATAGGCGCATTTACATAGGGGAAAACTTGCAGTAGCAATGACCAGTAATGACCATTATCCACAAAGTCGCCAGGTAATCGATACTATGGACTAGACGTTTGCTGCAGATGGAGCCCTAGAGGGAGCCTCAGCTGATTAGCTTTTCCCAGTGTTTCAGGAAAGCCCAGGCTTAATAGTCAACGGCATCCTTACAGAGGGAAATACATTCCCAGAGCACACACAATGAGATGCGTGTACTATTGGGGGATTTTTATGAATTTTTCCCCCATGTGAAATAGGACAGACATGTAACATTGGATTAGAAGAGTGGGGTCGGATAGGTTGTGCTGAGGGAGGTGGAGGGTGACTGGGTTTCTTTTTGCTGTTAACTGGTTTATTGCACTACAAGAAAGCCTTCCCAAGGGAGGACATTTCCCCAGCAGGTGGTAGGTGACTTTGAGCAGCCTTTGAGGAGCTACCCTGAGATGATGAGTCTGAAGTGTCTGGACAGTCTGTTCTGTGAATCACTGTGACTCTCACTGGCATCTTTCAGTGCACCCTGAGTTGTCTGCAGGCTTGGGGTCCCCCCAAGGATTAGTGCTCCCCCTGGGCAGATAGGGCCAAGGTCTTACAGTGTTTATGCAGCCAGGCTAGCCCTCTCTGCTGGAGCTCGGAGCACCTGTGGAAAACCTGGCTAACTCCAGATGGATCTGCCAGTGGAAAGATCTGAGTGGGGCAACGGAGAACAGTGTTGCCCAGCTTTGCCACCTAGCTCCAGGGTTCCAAACTCATTCTTTTCTGCTTGACATTGCTGAGAATTTACAGTTCTGCTTCAGAGATAGGGAATCAGAATCTACCTTTTTAACAAGATCCCCGTTTAGCGATGTATACAGAAGAATCATCTGGGCAGAACAGAAATAAACTTTCATCCAAATCACAATAAAAGTTTAAAAAAAATGATGTGTGTACAAGCCTCACCTGGCAATCAGAATGGAGGCGCCCTGGTGGGTGGCACAGTGGTTACACTTTGGGCTGCTAACTGGTCAGCAGTTCAAAACCACTTACCACTCCTTGGGGAAAAGACAAGGCTTTCTAAAGTGACAGTCTGGGAAGCCCACAGGGGCAGTTCTGCTCTGCCCTGTAGGGTCACTGTGAGTCAGAATTGACTCAATGGCAGAGAGAATCAGAATTGCAGATTCTACATCTTACCTGGAAGGGAAGGCAGATTCAAGCAAGTGAACCAGTTGGAAACCCTACCTTGGCCTGTTGTCCCAAGCCCTCTAAGTTCTTTCTCCTCTGTAAAGTAGACTCCTAGGACCTGCCTCACATAATGTTAGGGATGGTGTTGGTAAAGCACATAGAAGCTGGACCCCAGAGTAATCTAATTGTTGTGGTTAATTCGCTCAGAATCCTTTTGATCCACCTTCAGACATTAGAAGGGGGTCCGTCTGGTGTGGGCCTTTGAGTGTCTCAGCACTCCCCCCTCCAAGGAAGCGTTCCTGCTGCTTTAGTAGGTGCTAGTACTTCTATGAAGACTTCGTCTCAGAAACTGCCCTGCCCTCCAGCGTCACAATGAGTCAGCATGGACTCGGTGGCAGTGAGTGAGTGATGGGACATAGTTGATTACACGTAGAAACTCAAGGTCAGCAGTTCAGAACCACCAGCCACTCTGTGGGAGAACGGTCAGGCTTTCTGCTCCTGTACAGATTTACAGCATCAGGACTCCCAGGGGTGGTTCTTGTCTGTCCTGTAGGGTCGCAGTGAGTGGGACTGGACTTGATGGCAGTGAGTTTGGCTTGGAGTTTGGGAGGTATCCTGGGTGGAGTAGTGGGTTATTCATTGGGGTGCAAACCACAAGGTCAGTAATTTGAAACCACCTGCTAGCTCAGTGGTTCTCAACCTTCCTAATGCCTCGGCCCTTTAATAGATCAAGTTGTGGCCACCCCAACCATGAAATTATTTTCATTGCTACTTAATAACTGTCATTTTGCTACTGTTATAAATCGGGCAACCCCTGCGAAAGGGTCATTCGACTCCCAACAGGGTCATGATGACCCACAGGTTAAGAACTGCTGAGCTAGCTACTCATGGAGCCTTGGTGTGGTGTGGTTAAGTGCTGGGCTGTGGTCCGGTAGGCAGTTCAAAACCACCAATAGCTCTGAGGGAGAAAGACAGGGCTTTCTACTCCCATTGACAGTTACAGTCTTAGAAACTCACAGGGGGTCACTATGAGTCAGAATTGACTTGATGGCAATGTGCTCGGTTTTGAGTTTCATTAGTTCCGGGCCAGTAGGCACTGGTATGCTCTGGGAAGGTACAAGGGGGTGTGAAGTGAAGCTTCTGCATTTTCTCAAGAACACAATAACCAGCAGGTTGAGCCTGTGGGAACAAGCGGTAAGCCTCCTTCAGTGCACTTGGAGCATCGAGCCTCTGGGAATGGAGCAGCCCGGTTAAGTATAAAGGCATTTCTGTGCTGTCACTACTAAATGTGCAGGTTCTGAAACGCTGCCACATGATTAATCTCTCCCAATCACCCAACGGGGTGTTCACCATCATGGCCCTCATTGGCCAACTAAGGACTTTACAGACCCAGAGAGGCCAGGGGTCCTGAATCCAGGTGCCCAACTCCTGAGCTTTCCGGGGCTAACACTTTCCGGTTAGTGCCAGCTGTCAGCCCTGACTGACCAGGGAGGGCGTCATCTGGTATTTAATGGGATCCTAATGGCACACGGAGAGCCAGACAGTTCTCCTGTTTTGGCATTTCCCGCTGGCAGAGAGTGCTCCCTGAGGACCCACAGAAGCTGGAAGGAAAAAGCACCCCAATAAACACACTCAACACAAATTGTCTGGAAAGGGCAGGGCACTGCTGGTAGGCAGCATTGGGCCTGTGAACAGAAAAACCACATCAAGATTGCAGTTGTGTGGCGTGCGGTTCTTTGAAACTTCAGATGGAGTCCCAGTATGGCCGTCAGGTTTATGGTGCTCTGACAGAGTTAGTTGAGACAGGTTGGTCTCGTGGCAAAGGTTCACATCACTGGTTATGAAAGGCTGGCTCTAGGTGCCTCCCCGATCTGCCAAGAGTGTGCTCTTCTCTAGTTCCCCGTGCACTGAAGATTCTGTAGGTCTCACCCCACCTTTGAGAGAGCAATGGAATGGAATGGGTCTTTGGGAATAGATATCATAGAGGCCCATCCTGGGGTTAGCTCTTCTTGGGGAGGGGTGGGGGGAAGGGGGCAGTTGAGGAGCAGGCCCCAGCTGCAAGAGATAAAACCAAAATTCACAGGTATAAACAGTGCCGGGAAGTAGAGACAGGAGCAGGTCTCAGCTGTGCCCTGAAACAGCAAATGCAGCTGCCCACCTCGGCAAATAGGCCGAAGGGGGTGATGGATTGACCTTGCTGGAGAATGACCATTTGCTGGGGAGATGTCGTCACAGAGCAATCGCCTTTTACAAAGCAGGTGCCTCTACAGTCTCAAAAAGCCACTGCTCTCGAGTCAGTTCCAGTTCATAGGGACCATATAGGACAGAGGAGGACTGCCCCTGTGGATTTCTGAGGCTGCCGGACACCTCTTCTTTCTCCTGAGGAGGGGCGAGTAGATTCAAACAACTGATCTTGCAGTTGGCAGCCAAGTGCTTAACCCACTCTGCACCAGGGCGCTCTCTCTATAGGGGTGCCCTCTAATGTCAGTGTAGACTGGATTAGTGACGTGTTGGCACCCAGGAATAGCTCATACTGTCTCCCACTGAGCTTCTGTGACGCATCGCCTCTTTCCCGGGCGCATGCTGTGTGCTAATGAACATGATGCTGCCCTGATACCCTGAGTTGTTTATAGACCAGCGAGTCTCAATTCCAGCTAGGTATCAGGTGGAGGGCAGGGCACGTTGTACACACTCCGGCTTGTGATTACTGGAGGATTTTTTCAAGTCATGTGTCATCCACTCCTGCTCCCACCCCACCCCCTGCCCCCTTCCCTATTATGGTAAACCCTGAGACCGGGAGAGGTGGTTATATGGATCATGTGGTGACAGTGTTCCCTGAGACCTTCTGGTATACCTCCCCTTCCACAACCCCAAGATGCAGCTGCACTCTTAAGACCCGTGATTAGAGCTGACAAGTTGTCCCAACTGCAGCCGGAGGATGGAGGAGCCAGGGGGCCATGTTCAGTGTTTTCAACAGCTTAATAGAAACCGTATGTTTACCAAAGATAAGGACACAAAAGGCACCCAAACCACCTAGTGTCCTTGCTGTTGTTTGGAATTGTACCAACTCTGTATGGGTTCATGGTGATTCCAAGTTCTCATTGGCTGTAGATGACATAATAGGCATTTCTGAGACAGGATTGGTCTGATTCTAGACATTGTTACCAGAGCCTGTAGCAGGTCTCACGCCCCAAACTGCAAGTCCTCAGTATCTTTAGCCTGGTGGGATTGACCTTGAACGTGAGTGCCACTGACTTGTGATTAAACAGTTGTTTCTTGCTTACTTAGTGATGTTTCTTCTCATCACACCTGTGTCATAATATAAATCCTTTATTATAAATATGGATTGTTTGTTAAAACTTGAATCAATGTTGAAATGAAAAAGTCAACAGGATTAATCAATTACTGGTGAGCATCAATTAATTGTTAGACTCTTTAAGCAAAACATGTGACCAACAAAAGGACAGGACAAAAAAGGGATGCTTCCAATTAAAAATCATTCTTTATACCAGCTTTGCACTGAAAGCAGGAGACCTAGTGGTGCAGGGGTCAGGCCCTTGGCTGCTAACCGAACGTGCAGCAGTGGGGACCCACAAACTGCTCCAAGGGAGAATGAGGTGGCAGTCTGCCTCTGTAAAGACTTACAGCCTCGGAAACCCTGTGGGGAATCCACTTTGAAAGCAGTGGGATTGGTTGGGGTTTGGCAGCAAAAGCAAACTGAGAAACACCAACTATTACTATTCAGATCCGATAGGCCCCTAATGGAGCCCTAGTGGTGTAGTAGGTTAAGCACTAGGCTGCTAACCACAAGGTCAGATGGTCAAACCCATCAGCCACTTTGAGGGAGAAAGATGAGGCTGTCTGCTTCCATAAAGATTTACAGCCGTGGAAACCAAAAAGGTCAGTTCCGTTCTGTCCTCTAGAGCCACTATGAGTTGGAATCGACTTGATGGCTGTGAGTTTGGTTTTTGAGTTTTAAATCTTTACAGAAGCAAATGGCCTCATCTTTCTCTCTTGATTCTTAGGTTCAAACTGCCAAGCTTTTGGCTAGCTGATCACCTAATCGTTAAGCAGGGCTCCTTTTACAGTGCATGAAACAAATTACTCACTGCCACCAAGTTGATTCTGATTCAGAGAGACCCTGTAGGAGAGAGTAGAAATGCTCCCCAAGGTTGGCAAGGCTGTGAACCTTCACTTGAGTAGTTCACCCTGTCTTTCTCCCCTGGAGAGTTCGCACTTGTGACCTTGTGGTTAGCAGACAATCTGTAATCCACCTTATCATCAGGGCTCCTTTTTCCAAAGTACAGACCTTTCAGTTTTTCAGCATTGTCCCCAGGGCTGCCTGAGATAAACCCGAGACTGGCTAGGTTGAAGTCAGAGAGTCCAAGATAATCTTATTTTGATGATTAGAGACAGGCTGTTTGTTTGATCCTGGATAACATGGCCAGGGAGTCCCCCAGGTCTAGATGTGTTGATAATCACTTGCACAGGCTAGCCAAAGAAAAGTCAAGTCACCACATCAAGGTTGGTCCGACTCCCTGTCCACATAGAGCAGTGGTTCTCAATCTGTGGGTCGAGACCCCTTTGGGGGTCGAACAATCCTTTCACAGGGGTTGCATGATTCATCACAGTAGCAAAATGACAGCGATCAAGTAGCAATGAAAAGTTTATGGTTGGGGGAATCACCACAACATGAGGAACTGTATTAAAGGGTCGCGGCATTAGGACGGTTGAGAACCACTGACATAGAGTTTCCAAGACTCAGTCTTTAAGGGAGAAGCCAGCCTCATTCCCTCCCCACCCGCTCAGAGTGGCCTGTAGACTGTGGTTAGCAGTCCAATGCTTATCAACTGGGCCACCTGTGGTTAATTGGCACTTGATTCTTTGAGAAGCCCTTGTGAGGTCCTTGCTGCCAGCTCCATTTTATCTGTGAGGAAAAAGAGACCCTTTGAAGTAATTTGTCTGGAGTTGGTAAGTGGTGGACTGGGATCTGAAACTTGTTGGGCCCTGGAAGCCAAGGAGATTTAGATGAGATGCTGAACACGAAAGCTTTCTGAGCAAAAGAGCAACCGAGGAGAACAGTATTAGAAGGTTGCTGAGTGGGCAGGCCAGGGGTAAACCCAGAACTGCTGATGGAAGAACACAGTGCACCGGATTCGGGGGGCTGATAGCAGGTTTGGAGGATAAAGAAGAGATGACATCCAGATTTGGGGCCTTGGCAGTTAGAAGAACAGCCAGTTCCACTGGCAGATGAGCGTGGGATCTGGAACATGGGGACAGTTAAGTTCATTAGATACAGAACTAGCCTGTTGGGGGGGTGGCTTGGGTAGAGTCTATATGTGGTTGGGGAATAGATTCAATCTTTGATGTTAGAGGGACAGGAATTAATGATAGGTGTATTTTGAGGTTAGTAAGTCAAAAAGTGTCTCCATAACCCCCATTGAGCTCTTTATTAAACGGTGAAGCGATTGTTTCTTGACAGATCCTCCGCCTAGGTCTGTCCACTTCTGAAGGCGAGTGTTTTCATCGTTCTCACCCGTCCCACCCAAGTGCTGCACTCTCATTTATGCCACATCAAATGGCAGTTTGGGCATTCGGGAAGGACTCCGATTGTGTTCCTTCTAAATGTTTTTTGAGTTTTAGGACCAAAATAGTGTGAAGGGGCAAAGTCGGAGCTAAAGGGTGGACAGGATAAGGTGTCCCAGTGAAACGCTTTGAAGACAGAGTTTGCTGCCTTTGTTGCTACCCTTGAAGAGTGAAAAGGCACATTGTCATAATGGGGGGTGGGGGCGGGGAACCCGAACCCCGCAGAGCAACTTTCCTAGGCTTTTCCCTAAAATTTGTTCTTACTAAGCTCCCATGATCATCCTGTGTCCTTGGGGGAAAAAAACTATCAAGATTTCCCCTCTGAGACACCAAGGTCACTTGGCATGACATAGTTCACAAAGACAGTGAATAGCAAGTGCCGTCTTAAACTCAGGCTTCTCGCCGCCTCCTCTGCGAGAAAGTGAGCTTCCATTTGTGGTATTTCTGGTAGAGCAGCACTAAGTAGCTTAGACCGCTCTCCTCTTCCCCTGCTCTCCTCCCCATTTTTCAAAAAGCCAGGCAGGCTAGAGGAAGTACATTCTCAGGAGCGGGCACCGAGTTGTCTGACTGTAGGAAGAATGCAGGTGGTGGAAATGTTCCTGAGGCCCCAAGGATGTAGTTGGAGTGCTATTTGCGCAGTCAGAATGAACGAAGCCTTGACTGGAGAACCCAATGTGAGCTTGCCCTTCCGCTGGCCAGAGTGGGGCTGCCTGGGCAGGAGTTGCCTTTCTATACAGTTTGGCAGTAGGTGGGTGGGTGGGGGAAGGGTGAGCAGTGCTTGAGGATGCCACTGCACGCCCAGGTCATTTAAGTAGCTGCATCTGGTTCCTAGCTGTCTTGTGCAGACTGCCATCTGTGAGCAGAATTGAGGAATGTTGTCTACAGCTGGGCTAAGCAACCCAAGGAAAGTGTAAGAAGTGTCTGTTAATAGGAGGCAGTATTTCGATATTACATGAAAAATATTTAGACTTAATTGTGGTAGGCACTTAAGCCCATTTGAGTGTACTGTGGCTTCTTGTGCGTCACTCTCAAAGCTGCCAGGAAGTTCTCTGTGGAGAAATAGGGAAAGTCAAACTCTTCAGTGTGTCTTGGCCCTTGGGAGTTGAATCATAGACTTATAGAATGTAGAGCTTTCTAGAAAGTTCTTTGGAGACAATGGAGGAGGGGCCCCTCACTTTCCAACAGAAGAGGTGAAGGGTGAGCGCCATCTCTGCCATTTGAGTGTCCTTGTCCTTGAGGAGCGTGTGCCCCTTGCCCGGTGTGCATTTTCGGTGACTGATGCTAGTAGCGCCGGAACCAGCTACTACCAGCTGTCAGAATCTCACGCTTGGCGGGAGCTCTTGGGTATGACTTCCTCCTTAGTGGCTGCACATCCCTCAGGTGCTTCCCCCGCACAGGCCACATTTGTGTGGGGGTCTGGGATGGGAGGGTCCCTCTGAGGAGGGCCGTGGAGGTTAGTGGCCCTCCTCAGAAGGAACTACACTGAGGGTCGGTCCCTCTGACTAACCTGCCTGGCTAGGCCTGGAGCCTGGTTTCTTTACCCCAAACACCATGACCTTTTCTCTACATTTTCTTTTTGTTTTGTTTTCCTTTAACCTGCTTGTAGGTAATCTCAAGTGTGGCTCCGGGTAAATGTTAACTGTCAGAAGCGGTAGCCCCGAGCCACACTCGGGATTACACTGCGGAGAAGTCCCCTAACTGCTCCCCGGTCCAGCGGTGTCCTCCGCTGTGATCGCAGAGCATCTGACTTCCTCGTTCCATTTGTATCGCCGCATGTGGGTGGAACTGGGTGGGAAATTCAAAACTGCAAGTCTAAAAGATTACATTATATCAAAGCAAATCACCTCAGATTTGTCCCTAGATCAGTCTCCAGTGCACTGCCTGCCCTTTTCCTGCCATTTGGAAAATTTTTTGCCTGAAAATTTTTTGTCCATGGCATCAAAAAAGTGTCACTTTAGCACAAAAGGAGTTTTAAATGAAAGCGACAGTGACTTAGAATTACTTGCAGAATTGAGCAGTACATTGGTTACATGATTGAAACAATTGTTATTTTTATATTTATTATAACTTATGATTTTGTATATTACAGTTTATCATACCTGGAATGTCTACTAGAGAGATTAAAATGAGTAATTTCTTAAGAATTACAAGTCTACAATATAAAACAAATTTTATGCAAAACAGTATACCGCAAAATGACTGGCATAATTAGACGGCCAGGAAGGTTGAGAGAGGAGTATTTGGTGTCCTCTAAGGCCAACCCAGCCTCACTGTCATCAAGTTGACCCCGACTAGTAGCAGCTCTGTAGGACACACTAGAACTGCCCTGATGGGTTACCAAGGTGAAATCTTACAGGTGTAGAAAGCCTCATCTCTCCCTTGTAGTCACTGGTGGTTTCAAACTGCCAACCTTGCAGTTAAGCAGCTCAACATGTTACCACTACCCCACCATGACTCCTCTAAGGCAGAGACCTTTAAAATAGAGAACTTTAATCAAGGTTTGTATTTTTTCTCTTCATCAAGTGGTTGTTAAATGTTTAGATAATTTTTTATTTTAAAAAATGTGCATTGTGATTAACTGAGATGAGTTCTGAGTTGTTTTTTAAAGTTCAGAGCCACATTTGAGATGAGATCTTGAGCTTCTTGGTGTGGGATGCCTTGGTATGGGTGACCTCTTGGCTATACTCTAAGGAACAGCCACCCACCCTGTGTTCCTGGAGTAGGTGCAGGGGTGGCCTGACATAGAACAGGCCCCAGTGCCTTGCTGTGGGACCGCTCCTCAGCATCCCCAGGAGGTTCTGACTGTTGGTTTTCTTCTTGTGGTCCTGCAGTTTCATTTAGACACTGTCTACTGCTAGTAGGAGAGTAGTTGGACAAACTGGCAGTACAATATCAACATTTTAGTTACACTTATCAACATTTTAGCTACCTACTGCTTTTGGCTCAGCAGCTCCACTTTTATGACTGCATCCTGTGCACATCCTGTGCCCCGGGCACAGATTGTATAGAAGACTCTGCAAGGCAGTGCCACTGCTCATAGCAAAACCTGCAGACACTCCAGATGTCTGTCAACAAAGAGAGGATTACGTAGATGGAACATCCGTACTCTATAGGAAAAGGGTGGGGTGTGTGTGTGCCTACCTGTCAAGCTGTATGTGTAGGCACAGAAAGATGGCCAAGAAATGCTAAGTTAGAAACAAACTGCCAAGTGGGACGCATAGTGTGACCTCAGTTAAGACTAAAAACAAAGCCGACTGTCGATGCATGCTTGTGTGTATTTTCAAATGCATGCACCGGGAGATCTGGAAGATGGACATATTCTAAATGGCTACTGTGCAGACAGAAGGAGAAATTTTCCCTTTTCCTCTGCACACGTATGATTTTGAAGTTTCTTACAATGAGCTTGAAATTATAGGATTTTTTTTAAATGAAGGAAAACTTTATACATGCTTCCTTGACCCTGTAATTTCACTTTATAGATATTTTCTTTTTTTTCCTATAGATATTTTCTAGTGAAATAATCGTCTGTGAAAAGTTTACATATAATAGTATGTGCAGCATTGTTTGTTAGGATAAAAAAAAAGCATTATCCCATGTTGAAATGGTGACATTACCATCTTATATAGTCAATAACAATCACATGTAAAAGAATCTTTATTGACTTGAGGAAAAGCTTACAATAGCAACCCTAGTGGCACTGTGAGGGTGGCCATTGGGCTGCTAACCACAGGGTGGGTGGTTCAAATCCACCAACTTCTCCACAGGAGAAAAACGAGACTCCTTCCATAAAGATTTAGTGTTGGAAACCCTCTGTAGGTAGGGTTGCTTTAATTCAGAATCAACTCAATGGCAGTGAGTTTTGCTTACTACCAAGGATCATACTCAATGCTTTGCATTGATTGTTTTATTTATATTTCCTAACAGTCCATTAGAGGTGTATTGGTGGTATAGTGATTATACGTTGGGTTGTGATCCTCATGGTCAGCAGTTCAAAACCACCTCCTCAGGAGAAAGATTGGGCTTTGTGCTCCCATAAGCACAGTCTCTGGAACTCCCATGGGGGTTCGCTCTGAGTCAGCATTGACGCCCGGGCTGAGTTGATTATTTGAGTTTGTTACATGTTGGGCTACTAAGCCACAAGTAAGCATTTTGAAAATGCCAGCAGTTTGTAAGTACTCTTTGAAAGGCAAGTAGATGGTCAGCCTTTCTGTGGGAGAAAGCTATGAGGCGCTCTACTCCAGCAGCCATTGTGCTCTGTCCTTTAGCACTGCTATGGATTAGAATGGACTCGGTAACTGAGTTTGCTTCGGTTTGTTTTGGTTTTGGTTTGCCATTTCCATTTTACAGATGGAGAAACTGAGTTGGGTTGGACAAATGATTTACTTGAAGTCCGACTGTTACTAAGGTGGCAGAGCTGGAAGCCGGAGCTCTCGCTGATACATGCCAGATCATGTCATCATGTTAAAAGCACACACTGTGACCATCTGTATGTATACTGTGGCCCTCATTTTATAAGAAGACTCTGTCATCTTTGTGTGCCTCAGTGTTCCTGTGGGTAAAGGGGGTGAGGGGAGTTGGTGGTGGCAGGAGCCAGCAAATTGCTCCCTTCTCCTGGCAACTATATGTCCGTACTGACAGAAAGGGTTTCATTGACTTAGTTTCCCTTTTTATAAGATGGAACTCTGTACATTGGCCTTTTTTTGAAGTGCGGGGTGAATTTCCTGTTCATGCACTTGGAGAGTATCTATGGAGGATACTTTCTTAAAGTTGACCTTTGAGAAAGCCTGTACGAAGAATTCCAAAAACCAGACTTGCACTGGGTGGAGCGGGGCGTTTGTAGCAGGACCCTTTCCCCTGATCTGAGTCAGTGCACCCTGTGGCATCACCTGGGACGGTTCTCTCTGGTCACTATGAGCTTCCTTTGTAAAAGCCGGTTCTCTCTGGTCACTATGAGCTTCCTTTGTAAAAGCCGTTTCTCTCGAACCTCGTGTGTTGTGATGGCCAATTTACGAGAACAGAGTAGGGCTGTGAAATGTTGTTTCCTGCCCCAGGGAAAAATGCCACAGCTTACAAGGACAGCACTATGGGGAAAACTCAAGTGTATGAGTGGTTTTTTCATTTCAAATAAGGGGGGAAATTAGGAGTTGATGCCAAGGGCTTAAGTGGAAGCAAATGTTTTGAGAATTAATGTGTTTTACACAATTGATGTATGTATGGATTGTGATAAGAGTTATATGAGCCCCCAAGAAAATGATTTAATAATAATTTTTTAAAAAGGTGAAATGTTGATTGATTACAAACCTCATTCTAGACATCTGTCAACTTCCTGAACAGACAAAAATGGCCACTCATAGTGCATTCGGAGTTCTTTCCACCTGGTCAGACTGTTTAATCAAGCTTTATTTAGAGGCTCTGAACAGATTACATAGCAGTTTGCGACAAAAAAGGCCTGATTTGTGGCAGATGGGACTGGTTTTGCCACCATGACAATGTGTATACCTTCTCATGCAGCCATTTCAATGCACCCGTTTTTGGCAAAAAACAGTATGCCTCTCTTGCCCCCCACACTTTGTTCACCTACCTCACTCTCTGAGACTTCTGTTTGTGTCCACAAATGAAGAGGAGCATGAAAGGACAGTGTGTTAGTCTGGCCAGACCAGAGAAACAAATTCATAGACACTCCTATGTGTATAAAAAAAAGAGCTTTATATACAAGAGCAATTGAATATTGAGAAAACACCCCAGCTAGTCCAGATCAAGTCCATAAGTGTGATATTAGCCCATATGTCTGATACCAATCTATAAAGTCTTCAGACTCATGCAGCCATGCAATGATTCCGAATGCAGGAAGATCGCAGGCCAGTGGTGGTAGAAGCCTCTCAGTGCTGGCGTGGGTCTCCACATGTGTGGCATCTAGAAAGGTTTTCCTCCAGGTTGTCACCTGCTTCCTAGGTATTGTCCCTGAGGGCATTCACCCATATAGAGCAATCAGACTCTAGTGTCTGTCCCACCATAGAGGGGACTCACTCCCTACTGATAAGGATCCTGGATTGCTTTCCGGAAGGAGAGCTCAGAATAGGTCAAGCCAACTCAAGAAGGGCCAAGGTTAGTCTGCCGTCTTGAGTCTAGGGTCCCCCCATTTTGTCACTTGTGCACCCCTAATCCCTCCTCTTCTTATTGCGTGTACATGCCTAGATCGTCCCCTTCCATTGCTGTGTTGCCTATGGTACAGCTCCTTCCTGGGATGTATGTGGTTACCTGTAATCAGTGGGGCTTGCCCTCCCCTAAATATATATAAGCCTTGGTTAGAAATATATTCTCAAAAAAAAAAAAAAAAAGAAATATATTCTCCTCTCGTCTCCCACCACCACGTGGACCACCAATAGGGGCTGAGATGAGCACGCTACCATAAAATGTGCCTGACTCCTTTATTTTACTTTCTTTCCTACCTTCTATGACTTTCCTATGATCTTTATCTATTATAGCCGTACAGTTGTGCCTATGGACCCCCCACGATTGTCAGAGGCTGGTTACTCTGACCGCGTGGCTCCTTCAGCTCCCAGGGCTCTGGCTGTATCAGGGTTGCTGCGTGTGGCTTCTTAGCAAGTATGTCTTGCAGAGTGAGCATGTGTCCCGCCTCCAACGAGCTATTATCTCCTAGTGCTTCCAAATAAGGTCCTCAAACAGGGACTTGATGGGCAGGCTACACTTCACCCCTTCGCTCTTGAGTCTCAAATTGACAACAGAGTATGTAACTACCACAGACATTAATTTGATAACATAGAAGAGAGGTGAAGGGAAAAAGGAGGAAGGTGCTGTCAGCCATCCAAACAGTTGAGTTTGAAAAGTGTTTCCAAGAATTGACAAATGTATTAAGTATAATGGAGAGTACTTGGAAGGTAATACAGTTTTGTAAAAAACAAAAACATAGCTGGGGGGAGTCTTTTTTTCGAGGGTACCCCCTTGTATAGTCCCTTCTAAAGGGAAGTTTTTCTCTGCCAGTTAAAGTGCTTTTTTCTTTCAGGTTTGAGGTTACCACCTAATTTCTTTATTGCCTGGAATTTGTTTGATTTTATTAAATTCCTGGCATCACGAATGACTGTTTACCAGCATGGGACCTCTCAAGGAGCCCAGGTGGCATTGTGAATTAGGTGTTGGACTACTAACTTCAAGGTGGATGGTTAAAACCCACCAGCTGCTCTGAGGCAGTACTATGAGGCTGCTGCTCTTGTGAAGATTTTTTTTCCTCCCCAACAGTTTTATTGAGATATAATTCACATTTCATGCAATTAAACAGTTCAATCCCATCAAGAAGAGCTGTACAATCATCACCACAATCAGTTTTAGAACATTTTCTTCATTCTTGTACCCCTCATTATGAGCTCCCCATTCCCCCCTCCCCTGCCTTGCCCCAAGGAACCATCAGTCTGGTTACTGTCTGTATAACTTGAACTATCCTGGATTTCACATACAGAAAAATATTCCAAACAAAAAAGCAAAAACTAACAACAATAACAAAGTACAACAGATAAAAAACCTCAATTGAAAAGAAAACAGAAACTTAAAAACTAGAACAAATTTAAATGGCTCATAGGAGAGATTG
Organism: Tenrec ecaudatus; assembly: GCF_050624435.1. Taxonomy (NCBI): domain Eukaryota; kingdom Metazoa; phylum Chordata; class Mammalia; order Afrosoricida; family Tenrecidae; genus Tenrec; species Tenrec ecaudatus. The sequence continues at coordinate 143,483,512 of NC_134539.1, read as the reverse complement.
CCTCGTAAAGACTGATAGATGAGGAAACCTTACGTAGACTCAGAATTGACTCGATGGCAGTGGGTTGGTTGGTAGGCTTTCGTGGCTTCCTTTAAGTTTAATATTCTTTCAAAAGGAAATTTAAAAATTCAAGGAAGGATAAAACTTTGACTTTTAGTAACCACCTGTTACTGTGTTTGATACTTATTGACTGACAGCACGGTGTAGTTGGGGGGAAAGCGAACTCACTGCCACAGAGTCATTGCTGACTCATAGTGATCCCTGTGGGTCTCTGAGATGATAACTTTAGGCCCAGTCTTCCTCCCGAGGAGCTGCTCACGGTTTCCAGCTGCCAGCCCTACAGATCTCAGCGCAACGCGTAGCCAGTACACCACTAGGCTCCTTCATGTAGGAGAGTGAGAGTGATAACAGAGGAGAGGCCCACAGCAAACAATGATGAGGGCTCCTCTTTTTCTTTCGTAATTTGGAAATAATCGTAAATAAAAATGAAATCTGTAGGGAACATCATTTATCCTTTCATGCGTTCTTGGAAGTGCGTCTTGTCATTTTGAGATGGGGGCACCCACTGACCTCTTCTCATCCTCCCTCCGGCCTTTTTGCTCCACAGGCTCATTCTTACAGGTTCCAGGTACTCAGTCAATTGAAGAAAAATGTCTACCTCCCAGTTTTCAAAATTTTTAATAACCTGCTACAGTGACTCTGTTTCCCAAGTTTCAAATCTAAATTTAAAGGTTTTGTACAACTTATTCCTGGACCCCAACCTCGAAAGGAGCCCTGGTGCTAGCCCACTAACTGAAAAGTTGACAGCTCAAACCCAGCAGCTGTTCCTCTGGCGAAAGATTACAGACTTGGACACCCTCTGGGGCAGTTCTTCTCTCCTGTGGTAGGATAGGACGGCTGTGAGTCAGAATGCACTCCCTGGCGGTGGGCAGGCCCCGGCCTTACTGCCCAGCTGCTGCTAACCTAGGGTGTTGGCATCCCTCTTTTGGAACTGCCTTGCTGCCCCCTCAGGGCCTTTCCATGTGCTGGCCTTTCTCAATCAATCTGCAATGCTCCTTGTCCCCAAACAAACAAAAGTTACTCCCCGACCCTCTCCTGCTTAGCACCATCAGATTTGGGCTTACTCAGCCTGAGCTTTTATTACTTACTCTGCTGCTTTCTTGCCCTCCTGTGAATGCCATTATGCTTCCTGTCTGGTTTCCTTGAAACCTCCCCGGCCAAGCCGTTGGCTTGTGTCAACCTCCACTGGCCTTGTGTGGTGGTGCTAGGGCAAGACCTGGTTTTGAATGAGTTACTTGTAAGTTGAATTTAGATTTCATTCATAGAATCATAAAGCAAATCTACAAAGCCAGATTCTAATTGTATTATTACTTTAGAACACCATTTCCTTCCAAGGATTTGTCCCTTTTCCCTGGTAGAAGGCCCATGCAGTGGCCAAGGGGGTGGACCTGATCGTTAATGAATGGTATAAACCCTGGGGCCTTTGGGGAGTAGAATAGTCTCTGGGCAAGGGCCTGGGAACCTAATTATTCATGGGAAAGGGTGGGCAGAGTGTCTGATGGTTAAGGGAGCATTGGTTGCTACTGCTGATTCTTTCCCACCACCCCTCCCACCTCCCTTCCTTTTTCCTTTTCTCTCTCCCGCTTCCTCCTTTCCTCCCTCCCTTGCTGGCGAAACTCAGGCTAGAACTAGTTCATTATCTGCAATGTCAATATTGAATTTTGCTTGCCAGGTGGAGTATTAACAGATTAGAGTAGCTGCTGGCAGTTTTCAGCTGCTTCATTGAATGTTAATGAATCAAGGGTAGCTATTAAGATGTACTTGAGATTTTAGGGTAAATCAGACCTTTGACTATGATTGCCTTTGACCAGACTATTTCCTTCTGGGGCATTGAAGTAAAAAAAAAAAAAAAGACAAAAAAGCCTCAGCTCCTTTTTAAGTACCACCCCCATTTTTTTAAAACAAAACGAGCTCTTGTAAAAAAAATGCAGATGTTAAGTTATCCTATACAATAGACTGGAACTTGTTTTTTTCCCCCCTCTCTGCCAGAGACATTTTTGAATTAAAACTAATGATTCCCACAGCCCAAGCTCGAAGATGGTGCCAATTACAGATGTCCAGGTAGAGGCTGTCTCAGAAACAGCAAGTGTCTGACAGGCTGCACTTTACAAAAACTTAAGACTTTTAATCTGGGGTCTTACAGACTTGTTTCCAAACAAACAGCCAAACATACCAGACTATGTGATCCAAGGATCATGAGGAATATAATCCAAAGCTAAAGGAGAGAATGGCATCACAGCTTAACTGGTGAGCACGCCTGGTTTACAGAAGGCTATGGATGACAGGGAAGCCCCAAACCCATGGACAGGCTCCATACATGGAGTAAGCCTCTGGTGAATCCCTTTTGATCATAGTTGAGAGATGTCAATGATCTGTTATCATGCAGAGAGCATTGTAAAGTCAACTGGGACAGACGTAGTTAGGCTAAAATGTAATATCATTTGATTTCCCTTTTGACCCATTTTAAAGCTATTTCAATTTAGAAAAAGTGAAGGAGAAATACACATTTCTTTTTGATTGAGGTTTTATCTGTTTTACTTTGTTATTGTTAGCTTTTGTTTAATGTTTTTCTGTATATGAAAACCGGATAGGTAAATACATAGAGATAGTACTAGATTGATGATTCCTTGGGGACATGGCAAGGGGGAGGGTAGGGGAAATGAGCTAATAATGATGAGCACAAGAATGAAGATAATGTTCCCAAACTGATTGTATAACCAACTCTTCTTCATATGGTTGAATTGTATGGTATGTGAATTATATGCCAATAAGACCATTGGGGGAGAGAATTTTAACAGACTAAAGGAGAAAAGATGGCAGTTGTCAAGGACTTTGTCTTGCTTGGATTCACAATGCTAATGGAAGCAGCAGTCAAGAGATCACAAGACGTGTCGTACTGGGTGCATCTGCTGCACAGACCTCTTTAAAGTGTGGAAAATCTGGGAGGTTACTTTGAGGACTAAGCTGCGTGCACCTTGACCCAAGCCATGGTATTTTTAATCGCTTCATCTGCATGTGAAAGGTGGACATTGAATACGGAAGACCAAAGAGAAATCAGTGTGTTTAAATTATGGTGTTGGCAGAGAATATTGAAAGTACCATGGAGTGCCCCAAAGAACAACAAATCTGTCTTGGAAGAAGCATAGCAGAATGTTCCTTAGAGGCAAGGATCGTGAAAGTTCATCTCTCGCACTTTGGACATGTTTATCAGGAAAAACCAGTCTCTGGAAAAGGACAACATCATGGTTGGTAAAATGGAGGGACGGCGAAAAAGAGAAAGACGGTCGATGGGCTGGAGTGGTCCAGTGACTGCAGCAGTGGACTCAAACGTAAGAACGATGGCACAGGGACACAGAGGCTCGCGATGGGCGGGAACCCATCGCCTAACAACACCGCAGGGACACTGTTCTAAACCAGCACGCCTCTCAGGATGCTGTGTACATTCTTGACCTTCCCACCCGCAGACTAGTTAAAATTGCAGTCCAAGTCCTTTCTTCCCTCCCTCCATTTAGACTAGTATACAGATTGGGAAGAAAGGATAAAGGAAGTGGGGTTGCTACTGAAAGGTTGGCAATTTGGATCTACCAGCTGCACAGTGGAAGAATGTGACTGCCTGCTTCTGTCAGATTACGGCTTGGGAACACCCTATACTCGGGCCTGCAGGGCAGTTCTGCTATGCCCCATAGGGTCACTATGCGGCTCCGTGGACTCGACAGCACTGGGTTTGCTGTTTTGTTTGTTCAGATGGTGATCAGTGAGGGACTTGGAAGGAACTGTGGCCTTTTTTTCTGTGGGTGTGACCATCAGACCCAGAATGGGGTACCCTGGCATGTCTTTCAACTCAGCAGTCAGAAGAGTAAATATTATTAGATCGAAAAACAGCAAAAAGATCATAGGTTCTTTATGAGTTAATAAATGCCACCATCGAGTCTTGAAATAACTTCATTTTTCACTGTACATTGTTGATAGATTTTTCATGGTCTGATTAATGACGGTAACCTTTTTGGGTGATTCCGGGTAAAATAAAAGCCATTGATGTTTTGGTTTTCTAACTCTGACTCCACCATGGTTGATAGTTCTTAATGGGAAGGCATTTGACTACTGGCTCCCTGTTTGAGCAATTTGCTTATTATGGGTTCGGGTTAGATGGCTATCATTGATTTGCTCCTTGAGCTTTAGACTGGCTAAATTCATCTTTGTTGTTTGTTGCTGGTGAGTTTATTCTCCTTTCATGGCAACGGTGTGTGTGTCTGGAGCAAAACTACCCTCTAGGGGTTCCAAGGCGCCAGTCTTTTTGGGAAGCAGAATGCCTGGCCTGGCTCCTGAGGTGGGTAGGTTCAAACCAATAGCCGTATGGCTAGTAGTTGAGTACTTAACTTTCTGTGCCACCCAGATGCTGGGTAAACAAGAATCCTACATAAATGGTGGGAGAGAAAGCCTTATTAGAGCTTCTCTCAATTGTAAGGAGGAGCATGAGAGGCGCAGCGACTTTAGTGGAGTTATTATGGGCAACATTTAAGGAAAGGCTCATGAGCAGAACAGTTTGAGATTCAATACTTTAATATTTCCATGACTAAGGTTAAATTTCAGAAAACATTTGGTATGGGAACACATCTGTTGTTTAAGAACCTTAACCAGCATTCTTTAGTGTAAACACCACCGAAACAACGTGAGCTTTTTAATAGTTGTTTTAATTGGCCTGATAAGTAGTATATTTTCTTGCTGTTAAAGTTTTGAAGGTTAAAAATGTGATCCTCGAAAAGAAGCCAGGTGTTTCTTTGCTTGCATCTCTGTCTCTGTGTGGGCCTGCCTTTATTATTATTTTTTTTTATTAAATATGTTTATTGAAGGCTCTTACATCTCATCACAATCCATACATTCATCCATTGTGTGAAGCACACTTACACATATGCCACCATTATCATTTTCTTTTTTTTAAATCATTTTATTGGGGCTCATACAATACTTATCACAATCCAGATACATCCATTGTGTCAAGCACATTTGTACATTTGTTGCCATCATCATTCTCAAAACATTTGCCTTCTACTTGAGCCCTTAATATTGGTTCTTCATTTTACCCCTCCCTTCCCACTCCCCCTTCCTCACGAACCCTTCATAATTCATAAATTATTATTTTGTCATATGTTACACTGTCCGACATCTCCCCCGCCCACTTTTCTGCTGTCCATCCCCCAGGGAGGAGGCTATACGTAGATTCTTGTAATCGGTTCCCCCTTTCCACCCCACATTCCCTCCACCCTCCAGGCATCACCACTCTCACCACTGGTCCTGAAGGGGTCATCTGTCCTGGATTCCCTGTGTTTCCAGTTGCTATCTGTACCTATGTACATCTTCTGGTCTATCCAGATTTGTAAGGTAGAATTGGTATCATGATAGTGGCGGGGAGGAAGCATTTAAGAACTAGAGGAAAGTTATATGTTTAATCGTTGCTACCCTGCACCCTGACTGGCTCATCTCCTCCCCACAACCCTTCAGTGAGGGGGTGTCCAGTCGGCTACCGATGGGCTTTGAGTTTCCACTCTGTACTCACCCACATTTACAGTGATATGATTTTTTGTTCTTTGATGCTCGATACCTGGTCCCTTCGACAGCTCGTGGTCACACAGGCTGGTGTGCTTCTTCCATGTGGGCTTTGTTGCGTCTGAGCTAGATGGCCGCTTGTTTATCTTCAAACCTTAAGACCCAAGACGCTCTATCTTTTGATAGCCGGGCACCATCAGCTTTCTTCAGCACATTTGCTTATGCACACATTTGTCTTCAGCGATTGTGTCCGGAAGGTGTGCATCATGGAATGCCAATTTAATAGAACAACGTGTTCTTACATTGAGTAAGTACTTGAGTGGGGGCCCAATGTCCATCTGCTGCCTTAATACGAAACCTATAAATTTATGCATGTAGATATATTTCCCCACTATCCTATATAAATATATTTACATTTGTACATGCCTGTATTTAGACCTCTATAAATACCCTTTGTCACCTAGTTCTTTCCTCTATTTCCTTTCGCTTTCCCCTTGTCCCACTATCATGCTCAGCCTTCATTTGGGTTTCAGTAATTTCTCTCGGTTACATTGCCCTTGCTGAATCCCTACCAGGCCTCTCACACCCTCATTGCCACTAATTTTGGATCACTTGTTCCCCTGTCTCTGGGTTGGTCAACACCACCTCCTTACCCTCACCTCCCCCTCTTCCATGTCCCCCCCGGAACCATTGGTCCCGTTGTTTTCTCCTCCAGACTATTCATCCAGCTTATCTTATCTAGATAGATCTGTAGAGATAATAATATGCTCCAAAAATGGAGGCATAGTAAGACAGGTGACAAATGAGAGCACAGTGATGACAACAAAAAAGGAAACCAATGACCCTAAAAGAAAAAATTAATTAAGAGAAAAAAAATTTAAAAAGATGAGACATGACATCCCTCATTGACCCATAGCCCCACAGGGGACAACACCGGAGACACAGTGTGGGAATTGCGCCAGATCCGAAAAAGAGGAAAGTCAAAGGAAATAGAGGAAAGAGCTAGGAGGCAAAGGGCATTTATAGCGGTCTAGATAAAGGATTGTACATATGCAAATATATTTATATATGGGGATGGGAAACATATCTATGTGCATATATTTTTAGGTTTAGTATTAAGGTAGCAGAAGGACATTGAGCCTCCACTGAAGTACTCCCTCAATGCAAGAATACTTTTTTCTATTAAATTGGCATTCTATGATGCTCACCTTTTGGATACAACCACTAAAGACAAAGCGGGTAAATAGGTAAATGTGATGAAGAAAGCTATCCAAAGATCTGGGGTCTTAAGGCTTGAAAGTAAACAAGTGGCCATCTAGCTCGGAAGCAACAAAACCCACATGGAAGAAGCACATCAGCTTGTGTGATCATGAGGAGCCGAAGGGATCAGTTATCAGGCATCAAAGAACAAAAAATCATATCATTGTGTGCTCACCTTCATGATGCAATCACTGAAGACAAATGGGTGCATAAGCAAATGTGGCGAAGAAAGCTGATGGTGTCCGGCTATCAAAAGATGTAATGTCTGGGGTCTTAAAGACTTGGAGGTAAACAAGCAGCCATCTAGCTCAGAAGCAACAAAGCCCACATAGAAGAAGCACACCAGCTTGTGTGATCACGAGATGTCGAAGGGATCAGGTATCAGGCATCATCAGAACAAAAAATCTTCTCATAGTGAACGAGGGGGGTGGGAATGCGGAGTGGAGACCCAAAGCCCATTTGTAGGCCACTGGACATCCCCTTACAGAAGGGTCTCGGGGAGGAGATGAGCCAGTCAGGGTGCGATGTAGTAATGATGAAAAATACAACTTTCCTCTAGTTCATAAATGCTTCCCCTTACCCCACCCCCCAACAATCATGATCCCAATTCTACTTTGCAAGTCTGGATAGACCAGAGGATATACACTGGTACAGATAGGAACTGGAAGCACAGGGAATCCAGGTCTTAGCTCATGGCCCCTTCCGCCTCTACCAGTGAATCACCTCCTCTGACACTTCTGCCTCTCGCTCTGATCTTTGAGCCACCCCTGTGATTGCATTGGGCTCACCCAGTTAATCCAAATAACTTCCCCATGTCAAGACCTTTAACCACATCTGCCAAGTCCCAGTGTCAGGTAGAGTGGGGCTTCATTAGTCCACCCAGCACACTGGCTGACCTCCCCTGGGCTTCTCCTTGGGGTGCTCTGGCCCTGATGTTTCCTTCCTTTCCACCGCTGCTCCAATGGCCAGACTTCTAGTTCAAGCATGTCTGAGTTCCAGCCCAGACTGCGGGTACCTCCTGTTCTGATAACTAACTCTCCCTGCAGATTGGAAACTTACCTTGAAGCTACTATGCATGCTTGTTTTTGTAGTCAGTGCATGATACGCCCATGTTCTGAAATTTTTATTCTGCCATCTTTTGTTTCCGTTGCATCTGTCTTGTTTTCCTTGCTGGAAAGGTGACACGTGTGAGGACGCAGCTTGCTCTGGTGGGAGAGAAACTCCATGTCTTAACGGTCTCGCCTTCCTCACCTCCATCCCATCAGTGCTATGGCTTTGGGAAAACCATGTGATCTTCCTGGTGTGCAGGGTGTGGCCAACCTTGAGGAGACAGGGAGTGTGGTCCCTAGGGGGAGAGGAGAGAGTGACCATTTGAAGGGGGCCCGGGGATGTTTAGGACTCCAACCACAGGCTCTGGGTCTAGTACACTCAGTTAGCTAGCAGTGTTGGAGGCAGAAGCAGCCTGTGTCTGATCCCCTCACTGTGCAGACGAGCAAACAGGCTCAGAGATGCCGTTGTATTTAAGGTGTAGCATGGTTCAGTTAGAAGCCAGTGACAGGGCATGGGCTTCAATCACTGTGGATCTTGGAGGGATGACTGTGAGACTCTGTGTGGTCAGACTGCAGTGCCTCAGCCCCAGCCTTGAGAGAATCTGGTTAGAAATCGAACGCTGCTTGACTCACATGATCCTTTATTGGGCTTCTGAGGCTTTGTAAATCTCCTGAGAGTAGTCTCATTTTCCTCCTGAAAAACGGCTGGTGGGTTTGAACCTCACATCTTGTGGTTAGCAGTTCAATACTGAAGGTTCAGCAAAGGTTCCTTTAAAGGAGCAAGCCAGGCCTTGGCTTTATGGAGGAGAATTGGGCAAACAGGTGCCCTCACTGTGCTCCCCGGGGCCCTGCCTAGTAATCAGGATTCACCCCAGTTCACCTGTTGGCCTTGGCCCTGGCCAGACTTTTCCCTGTGGAGCCCAGTGGACTGGCTCCCCCAGAGCTCTCGGTGTGTGAGCCTGTGGCCCGTCACCTTCACTTGTGGTCACCGCTACCCTGGTGGAGCAGCCTCCGAGCAGCAGAGCCTGGACACCATCCTTTGTGTTATTAAGGCAATGTAAATAAAGTTTCCTCGTCAGCCTGCTGAGAATCATCCAGTTCCCATCTTTCTTTTTGAATTACCCCTACAATTTTCTTCTTAAATGATCCCTGACAAGCTAGATGGGTTAGATGAGAAACACAGGTCACTCACGGCGCTTGTCTTCTCACTCCATGTACAAACCTGTTGGTGTACAGACCACAGGGGATTGTTCTGAACCCAGGGCACTGCCTGTTGAGCTTGTCACTAGCTCCTGGATGGAGATGACTTCATCAGCCTCGTAGAGACTGTGCCTGTTTCCTGGATCCAGTTGGGGTAGAGACGGCAGGGGCGAGTGTGGGCAGAACTACTGGCACACCGTGATGAAAGTAGTCTGTCAAATAGCCATCCTGGCCACGTGTCGCTTCAGCTCTCTCTGTGTTGCTGGGCCCTGGGCCTTTAACTCTTGTCCTCATTGCAGGAGGGTGTGTTTGCCCTGTGTGGGGTGATCCAGGACTACTGTGCCCCACTGTGTGTGGGTTTACATTTTCTCCTGTTGGTGGTATCAGTTGCCAGCATTTGGATCATGAATGCCTGTCATAAGATTTGCATGTAAGAGCGCTTCAAATTACAGAAATGAGTAGCATAATGTTTACTTTCTGTGGTAGAATATTTGCAACTATCTTTTGTTGGGCTATAGACAACCTTCTGTCAGCCCACACATGGAAGGTCTTAGTTTTGGAAGGGGGACGTACCCATGAAGATACTGAGACCCAGAGACGCAGTGGTCTGGTTAGCTGGGAAAGGAGCTGATACCAGAAGCTCTGGCTAGCTAGCTCCAGGTCCAAGGCCGGCTTTTCTAGCTTTCTCAGAGCCCCTCCCCTCCCCACCGCGCTGGCTCCCCAGCACCTACCCTGGGGTCTGGAGGTAGAGACTAGACCCTGTGGCTACGCCTACCAGGCTCCCTCCCCTGCTCAGGTCCCCTCCTAGCCACACTCACTGTACCACAGCATACCCTCTGTCAAGAAAACGAGCCTGCCGCTACCTCCCACACCGGCCTCAGAGCGCCTGATGCCCACCCTATGCGCTCCTTTCTTTTGCCTGGGTCTCTTTCCACCTGGTAGGGCCTGTCCTGCCTGGTGCCCAGGAGATGGGTCTCGAGGGACTAGTGAGAGAGACCGCAGGCTTGCAGCCTTGCTTTGCTCTCTGAAGTGTGGAAGTGGCTTCCCTGTCTCCTTGGCCTCTAGTTCTCGGTGTAGGGTATCGATGGGATCTTGGATCCCATTTCAAATACATTTGCTGTATCCTGGCACCTCAGAATGCACGTCCTGTCTTCATGCTGCTTAGCCCCTCTGGCCATGGGGTTCCCACGACCGTTTCACCGGTTGCCAGATTCTTCTTTTTAGATTTGGGCTACAGTACTGCTTATTTGTAATGGCAAGAGTGAGTGTTACAGGGAGGTGCAAGCCAAATAATTGTTAGAATTGCTGGGAAAATTGCAGTGGAAACAGTATGCCCTCCTGCGCTAGCTTTTTATAGCTAGCAAACCACTGGTGAGTTCGTTGTTCCAAGAGCCTCCGAATCACCAGGTTCTGCCTGTCACCTTCAGAACCAGTGCTGCGTGTCGCATCTGCCAGGCAGGTGTGGGAAGCCTTGAGGTCTAGAACTTATTGATCGGCCCAACCCGTTAAAGGGGAGGGAACAATTGCTGAGGTGTTGTGAAGTGAGGCAGATTGTCTGGCATATATGATACTGGCTTGGAGTTGGCTCATAAAAGAAACTGCCCAACGACTTTATCTAGTGAAAATTAAACTGAAAAGCAGTGGGCATCTGCTAAGTAACAGCAAAATCACCATTTCAAACGGAGCTTCCCAGGCACCTGTATTGGCACATGCAGCATATACTCCGGAGAAACCGCTCTCTGACCTCCCCTTTTCTCACTCTTTTCGCAGAGCCTGAGCCCTTGTGAAGCCGGCAATGACCAGTCCGAATGGTAGCCATGCTGCAAAAACCACTGACATGCCAAAACCGTCAGCCCCCAAAGTGCACGTGCAGAGGTCGCTGTCCCGAGACACCATCGCCATCCACTTCTCAGTATCCGGGGAGGAGGAGGAGGAAGAGGAGGAGGAGCTGAGGGAGTACCTGGGGGACGGGCTGGACAACCAAAGCATCGTAACAGGGCTCGAGGCCAAGGAAGACCTCTATCTTGGCCATGGCCCTGCCGCCTCGCCCACCCTGGCCGATGGGCTGCTGGTGGCCCAGCCCCCAGCCGTTCTACCCGTCTCTGAGAACACTGTCAAGCTGCTGGCGTCCCCTCCTCCAGCAGCCCAAGTATTAAGGACAGTGCCAGTGGCTCTGTCCCCGGGGTCGTCTTCGTCAGGCCCCTTAGCTAGCTCTCCCAGTGTGTCCTCCCTCTCTGAGCAGAAAACCAGTTCCTCCTCCCCGCTGTCCTCTCCTTCCAAGTCTCCTGTGCTGTCCTCCAGTGCCTCGTCGTCCACCCTTGCCAGTGCAAAGCCCTTCCTGAGCCTTGGGAAGTCCCTGTCAACAGAGGTGGAGCCAAAAGAACCCCCCCACCCGCCAAGGCACAGGCACCTGATGAAGACGTTGGTTAAGTCTCTGTCCACTGACACTTCCAGGCAGGAGTCGGAGACCGTGTCCTATAAGCCCCCTGACTCCAAACTGAACTTGCACTTGTTCAAGCAGTTCACACAGCCACGAAACACAGGTGGGGATTCCAAAACCGCCCCTTCCTCCCCGCTGACATCCCCCTCGGAGACCCGCTCCTTTTTTAAAGTGCCCGAAATGGAGGCTAAAATTGAAGACACGAAACGACGCCTTTCAGAGGTCATCTACGAGCCTTTTCAGCTCCTCAGTAAAATCATAGGGGAGGAGAGCGGCAGCCACCGCCCCAAAGCCTTATCTTCAAGTGCTTCAGAGCTCTCCAACCTGTCCAGCTTGAACGGGCACTTGGAAAGCAACAGCTACAGCATCAAGGAAGAGGAGTGTGACTCCGAGGGGGACTGCTCCGGAAGCGATCCCAACGTCGCCAGAAGTGACCACCCCAAGTCGGCCGAGGAGCCCCCACGCGAGGCCGAACCGAAGAGCTCCCAGGTTGGCAGCAGCTTCAAGGACTTTGGCCTGAAGACCGGCTCTCTGGTTCTGGAGAAATGTTCCTTGTCTGCCTTGGTGAGCAAAGAAGACGACGAGTTTTGTGAGCTGTACACAGAGGACTTTGACTTGGAAGCCGAGGGGGAGAGTAAAGGCGACAAGCCCCCAGACGTCCCTCTCAAGCCCGATGTGCTTGTGGACAATGCCTTGGCTCTCGACAGCGACAGTGAGCTGGACTCGGCCGAGCGGCATCAGGAATTGCCTGTGAAGACCCTGGGCTTCTTTATCATGTGTGTCTACGCGTACCTCATCCTCCCCCTCCCCCAGTACATGAGTGGACTCTTCCTGGGCATTGGCCTGGGATTCATGACTGCAGTTTGCCTGATTTGGTTTTTTACACCACCAAGTGCTCATAAACATCACAGGTTACACAAACACGAACACCATCGGAACGCACGCTCGCTGGACGTCAAAGAACCGGAGATGGTCAAGGTAAGCCCTCTCCCGGGCAGCTTGTGTGAGACCTAGCTTCATCTTACTCAGGCTCCTGAATTGTAACATGGTTTTGCTCAAGCAGAGAGGGGGGTTGTGGTATGGTGTGTGTGTGTGTGTGTGTGTGTGTGTGTGTGTGTGTGTGTGCCTGCGTGCGTGTGTGTGTGTGTAAAAAAATCTCTGGGGATCTCCTCATTCTTCCAGCACCCGAGAGACTTAGCTGGTCAAACCTCATTCTGGCTCGTTTCGCCAGTTCAGGGACCTCCATGGTTCTGGAGAGCAGCATTTACATCCAGAATTAGTTCATCCTCCCTCTCAGCTAGTCAGGTGTTTGCTCCTTGCTGAGGATATTATAATGAAGCCCTGATGGTGTAATGCTTACGTGTTGAGCTGCTAGCCACCAGCTCAGCAGTTCAAAACCACTACCTGCTCCTCGGGAGAAAGACGGGACTTTCTACACCCTTAAAGAGTTACTGTCTCAGAAATCCACGGGGGGCAGTTCTACCCTGCCCTACAGGGTCGTTATGAGTCAGAATCGACTTGATGGCATTGAGTTTGGTTTTGATGTTTGAGGTCATTACAACTGAGCCATTTAAAGTTAAGTATTCTGGAGACCTTGGGGAAGGAGGGATTACCCCTGAAAGTGCCTGAGACCAGAAGGGAAGGAGGGGAGGGCACAGAGGCAAATTCTTGTCAGTGTTGGCCCCTGTTGGCCCTCCTCTCTCTCCTCGGTACTGTGGGCGGTGGGACGAGCTGTCATTTTTCAGTGCCCATCAGTTGGGTGTCTAGGCCTCCTCCCCTCCTTCCCTCCCTACCTCCCTCCCTCATGACTCTTTCTTTGCCTTGGCTTCGGATTCAGTGTCAGGCTTGGGTGCCCATGGTCCATCAGGTGCAGGAAGAAAATGCTTATGTTATATTTAATTTATCTTTATTATTTTCATATTCTATAAAAGTTTTGGATTTGCACAGTTCTACTGCGAGACAAATACAGTCACCCTGAGCCAGAATGGGTGCAATAGCCAGTCGTGGTTTTTGTTGCTGCTCAGCTGGGAAGCAATGGGTTATACCTGTGTGACTGTGCATGAAATGTGCAACTTCTCTTTGACTTGGTCATCTCTGTAGCGGCTTAACTGTAATGTTTATCACATTCTAGTTTAATGCTTATTCAATGAGCAAATGGTTTTCTTCTTTTAAAAAAAGTCTAGGTTAAAATATGCTTATATAGTTCATGCACATGCATACATTATTATACCTATCTGATTTCCATAGAGAGGATGTGGAATCAGAAATGTTTAGAGGCCACCATTTTATAAAAATAATTTAATTCAACCTTCTTAATCACCCATATGGGTTGAGCGCTTTCAACCGATGAGGAGACTCAGGCTTGGAGAGGTGGTCATGTGTCTGTTCATGGTTTCTTTTTAATTTTATTTATCATTTTATTGGGGGCTCATACAGATCTTTTTTTTTTAAATCATTTTATTGGGGGCTCATACGACTCTTATCACAATCTATACATGCATCCATTGTATCAAACACATTTGTACATTTGTTGCCATCATCATTCTCAAAACATTTTCCTTCTACTTGAGCCCTTGGTATCAGCTCCTCGTTTCTCCCCTCCCTCCCTGCCCGTGAATCCTTGATAATTTATAAATTATTATTATTTTGTCATGTCTTACACTGTCCGACATCTCCCTTCACCCACTTTTCTGTTGTCCGTCCCCCGGCGGGGGTGGGGGTGGGGGCGTTGTATGTAGATCCTTGTCATCGGTCTGTCCAAGGTTTCTTGACAGCTAAGGTGTGATGCTGAAGTTGAGTGCTGGGATGGCCTCTTCCTGCTTTTCCATGACAACCAAACCCCTCTGGAAAGTTCATAACCAAGCCTGTCTGGAGCAGCACTTAACATTTCAGAAAATGAACAAGAGGGAGATTTTGACTTACCTGAAGCAGTTATTGATTTCAACGCTTAGCTTGGCAAGTTTAAACTTGACTTGATACCTCTACTACATTAATAGCCACCTCTGGTTAAATGAGGATGCTCTAAAAGAAAACACGGTCTCTTTATTGTTTGAAAAAAAACCAAAACTTTATTAGGGTCCAAAAGAACTATGTGTGTGTGGGGGGGGGGGAATGCCCTTATTCTTCCCTGATTCAAAACAAATGCATGGTCACTGCTTAGCACAGAAAACCCAAAGGGGGGCGTGGAGGGTAGTGGTGGTGGAATTCATTATCATGCACGTAGGCAGTCACTGTGAGAGCCAGTGATTTGGTGTATCTCCTAGTCTTCAGGTCTGTCTTAACAGCTCTGTGTGTGTGAGCATGCGGCCACAGTGCTCACACACACGCTGATCTGGTTTTAATAGGGTTGTCATCTCCTGTAGTCTATCTGCCTGCTTTCCTTCCTTCCCTCTCTCCCTTTCCCCTTCCCTCCCTCCCTCCCTTTCCCCTTCCCTCCCTCCCTCCTTCCTTCCTCATGGCAATCTGCTATGAGACTGTTACTTTTTTAAGAGGAGCTGGTGTTGAGGGTGCAGGGACACATTTCAGCTTGGTGTTAATAAGGGAAATGTTGCAAAGTGACTCATCTGCATGGTTGCTGGACGTTGGCATAAGGCGGTGTCATGTCTCCCTGAATGACATGCCTTCTGAGGAAGTTGGTGCTAGTTCCAGCAGAGAAAGATGGGATTTGAGTTCTAGATTTCCACTCTTCCCGCGTCTGTGACTTTAAAGCGCTTCAGGGGTATGAGCCTTGATTTCTTTCTTTTCTTTTGTTTTTAATAATTTTATTGGGGGCTCAAACAGCTCTTATCACAATCCATCCATCCATTGTGTCAAGCACACTTGTACATATGTTGCCATCATCATTTTCAAAACATTTTCTGTCTACTTGAGCACTTGGTATCAGCTTCTCATTTTCCCCTCCCTCCCTCATAAAACCTTTGATAAATTATAAATTATTACTTTTTCATGTCTTACATTGACCAGTGTCTCCCTTCACCCACTTTTCTGTTGTCTGCCCCCCCCGAGGGGGTTATATGTAGATCATTGTGATTGGACTCCCCCCACCCGCCCCACTTGCCCACCTTCCCCTTACCTTCCTGGTATCGCTACTCTCATTATTGGTCCTGAGCAGTTTATCTGTCCTGGATTCCCTGTGTTTCCAGCTCTTCTCTGTCCCCATGTACACGCTCTGGTCTAGCTTGATTTGTAAGGTGGAATTAGGATCATGACATGGCAGGGGTGGGGGTGGGTGGGTTTGAAAGCATTAAAGAACTAGAGGAAAGTTATATGTTTCATTAGTGCTACACTGCACCCTGATTGGCTAATTTCATTTCTTTCTTAAAACAGTTTTGTTAACCTTTTTCTAGGGTAAATCAAAAGAATCCCGTTTGGGAAGAAATTGATTTGAGGATGTTAGCCAGTTTATTATTATTATTTTTTTGTCTCATCCTGGTGGCATAGTGGGTTTGCATTGTGCTGCTCACCACAGTGTCAGCAGTTTGAAACCATCAGTCTTCTTCTTGGAAGAAAGACAGGCCTTCTACTCCCATATGGGTTACAGTCCTGGAAACCCATAGGGGCAGTTCTTACCCTGTCCTATGGGGGCACTCTGAGTTGGAATCTGGATGGCAGTGAGTGAGTGTGATAGCCTGTTACCGGTTTTTACAGAGGATGGGATCATGTAATTCTTGAGGGCAAGCAGATATGTAAACTTTAAAATACAATTCAGAAGGTAGGAACCTGCATGTGACAGTGGCCTCTAGCACAGGGGCCCGGCTCCTTGATTGATCCTTTGTACTTTGTGTTCTCAGTGGAATCTGACAGAGACCTTACGACCCAGCCAGGCATTTGATGCTCATAGCCAGAGTGGATTTGTAAACCTCTGCGTCAGCCTGTCAGTTCTCACAGATGGGCCCCAGGAGTCCCTTGCAGCCTAGATTGAGAACCTGGCTCCATTAAAGGCCCATGAAGCACCTGGACCCTTGTGCAGAAAGGATGAGCAAGACAGGTGAACCCCGACCAGCTCGCACACAAATAAGGGTGCTCCCCAAGGACTGGTTAGGGTTGTTTAGACCTCCTGGTACCACCGCCCCCCCCCCCCCCGCCCCGGCCAATCTGGTGTTCTACGCTCAGCTGGACAGTCTTGAATAGGAAGTAGCAAAGACAGTCACAAAGTCCGAGCACAGGCGTCCTTGGGACCTTCTGAAGCCTGTGTGGTGAAGGAGCTCCTTTCTGTGGCCTTTTCCCTGGGTTCTTTGGCCTTATTTTTTTTTGTTTGTTTGTTTCAAAGAAACCTCTTGGGAGATTTTCTCCTGAAGACCTGGGGAATTAACTTTTGCCCAGTTTTTCTGCACTAACGAGCGTGCTCCCTTCTGCCCAAGCTGAAGGCATATCCTGGGTAAGCTGGAAACCACTTGTGCTTGGATACTTTTCGCCTGTCCCTGGGCTGCGTAGTGGTTACTTACGCATTGGGCTGTGAGTCGTAAGGTCCAGAGTTCGAAACCACTAGCCGCTCCTTGGGAGAAAGATGGTATGTGCTATTCCCATAAAGTAGGGAAACTCTATGGGAGTAGTATATGCAGTCTTGGAAATGCACAGGGACAGTTCTGCCTGCCCTCTAGAATCTCTGAGTCGGGACCAGCTTAGTGGCAGTGGTCGGGCTGCAGCCTGCCCCTGTGTTAGGTGTTCGCTTTGTCAGAATTGGCCAGTGGACTATGCAAGAGACGTTTCTGTGGCCTACCAAGAGAGGATTGGTCAGTTTTTGTGACCCTGTTGGCACGTCATGCCATAGATTGCTGAGAAGTTTGTGTGTGTGTGTACACACACAGAAAGAGCAAGAAACAGCAGAGAAAGGAGATCAGGAACCTCCTAAAAGAACTGGAACCTGGGTCAAGAGCCATAACACTGCAGCTAGCAACAGGTCCCCGAAGGGGACGATGGCATAGCTGACGGCAGGGACACTGAAAGCAGAGAGGCCTGTCCTAAGGGAGCTGACAGGAAGTTTGTCTTGAGGCAGCCTATCCTGTATGGCCCAGGGGTGCTGGGAGGGCTGTCCTGCACTGGGGAAGTAAGGGATACTTTGCTTATGTGTTTCCTGTTCCTGCTCCTACTTTGTAATCTGTTGATTCTGATCCTAAATTACCTTGTACCCTACGGACTCTGTTGCTTCCTTAACAAACCATTCAAGGCGTGTTCTGTGTGGCCATCGCAACCAATTGGGAAGCCCAGAAAAGAAGTGGCGAGTCTGTGGGAGGAGTGGCTGGTGCCAGAGTTAGTAAGAAGGTTGGAGGTGGAGGCCTGTCTGACCTCCACCTTGGAATCAGCATTCGGCCGATCCTAGTCATTAACACCTTCCCCACCCCCAAGTAAGACAGGTTCTGACATGACTTACTGCCACCCCTTCCCAGCCTGCTTGTTCTCAATGTTTGAGGCTTACAACTGACGATAAGGTGACGACAGGCATTGAGCATGAAGTGATACAACCAAAGTAGGAGACGTTTGTGTGGTTTAAGGCATGGCAATTTCGGGAACCAGGAGCCCGTGTGGCATAGTGGCTACACATTGGGCTGCTAACTACAAGGTCAGCGGTTCAAAACCAGCAGCAACTTGGGAAAAAGATGGGGATTTCTACTCCCATAAAGAGATGCAGACTTGGAAACTGTCACCCCGTTCCTATAGAGTCACTATGAGTTGGCTTTGGCTCAATGGCAGTGAGTTTGAAATGTGGGTAAGCCAGGCCCCGTGTGTGAAATGTAGGTGAAACTTAAGGGTTTGTCTGCATGGCTACTAGACACCCTGGGAAGAGAGTCGTGGGTTTGGGCAGATGAGGAATGAGACAAACTTCAAATGTTTTTACTGAGTGTTCTTAAGCAAGTTGGGTGGTCCTTCTGAATTTATCTTGTCTTTACCAAGAGTATGAGAGGGTACAAAAAACAACAACAACAAACCAAACCCAACAACGAAAAAAGAATTTCTTTTTCAAAGCTGTGTATTTTTTTTTTTAACAAAACATCTTTATCACCTTCAAAGTACTCTCCATTACACTTAATACATTTGTCAAGTCTGCGATTCCATTCTTGGAAACATTTTTTAAACTCATCTGTTTGGATGGCTGACAGCACCTCCCTTTTTTTGTTCTTTACCTCTTCAATGTTGTCAAATCACCGTCCTTTCATGTCCCTCTTCATTCACAGAACAGAAAGAAGCATGCTGTTTATTGCCCAAAAGCTGACACACTGAGCAGGTGCATTGTTGTGGTGGCCCAGTGGAGCTTTGTTTGCAGTTGTTTTGGGGTGGTCCCCCCCTCTGGTATATACTGTAGTTAAGGCAGTGCTCTTCTTGCACCCCCCCCCCCCCCGCCACTGTGAGAATGTTCCTGAAGCTTTCATGCAGTTCTTGGATGTAAGTGTGAGTGTGTGACTTAGACACAGCTCTGAATTATAGTCAGGAATAAATTCTGATGTAGAAACCACCAGCATAACACAAGAGTAGAGTAAGTTCCGGAACGATTTGCTGCCTCTTAATGAGCTATGGCCTAGAAGCTTGGCTCAAATTGCAGCCACTCTGTCCCAGGGACTACCAGCAATGTTCTTTAGATGGTGCCATGTTTAATAAGAGGGGTGGGTTTTTAAAATAACTAGATGCCCTGAGTATGGTTTGTTTGTCTTTTTAAACACATCTGTACATATTTTGCTATCATCATTTTCAAAACATTTTCTTTCTACTTGAGCCCTTGGCATCAGCTCCTCACTTTTTCCCCGCCCGCCCTCTCCTCCATCCCCCATGTCTCCTACTAGTATGGGTTTTAATTTTGATAGAGAAATGGAATAATTTTATAGGGTGAACATTCTCTCCATATCAAGAAGAAATTCTGCCTCGTCAATGTAATCTCTGCCCTCCGGACTCCTCTCTTTTCAGAAACTTGAGAGTGAGAAAATAGCCTTGTCCCATGTTGCCAAAGACGCGTGGGTTGCTTCTGCGTGCCTACTGGAATCCTGAATACAATAAGTCCACGAGACCTAGAAGCACTCTTTTCTCCTGCTGTACCCTCAGTGAAATCATCGTGCCTCTGCGGTTGGTGGCTGCACTGTTTACATGTGTCTTTGTATCAGTGTGGCTGTTTCCCAGGCCCCCGGTTGCTGGAAGAGTGGATCAGGTGTGGGTCTGAGTACAGGGTGCGCTCACTCACAAGCAGGTGCTCGAGCTTGGAAGTTGGTTGGACAAGGAGCTTGCTAGGAGACGCTTCCTGAATTCCATAGGAACCATGTGAGGAGGTGTGGCTAGGGAGTCAGGTAATCCCACGTGGATTTCTTTTAACTCTTACTTTTTAGCTAGCTATTGTAGAAAATGCCAAGTATAGACACAAGTAGAGACTTTTCTAATAACCCCCAGGTACTCAACATCCAGCTGCAGCAACTCTCACCAACCTGCCACTTTTCCACGACGCTCCCGTCTTGACGCCGTGGCTGAACTCTCGCTCTGGCCGCTGCCTGTGTGTGGCGACAGTTGACTGCTGTGCTATGGGGATTCTGGCTAGGGGATCCAGCACCATACCTATTTGGTTTGGGTCCAAGGGTCATCGGTGGAGTCAGGAGAGCGGCTGTAGGCATTGTGAGTCTAGTCTTTCAAATTGTATTTTTGGAAGAGTGAGGCATTGGTAACTGAAAACAAAAATCAAAACCAGACCTTTTTTCATAACTCAAGTGAGAGGTATGGAAATAATTAGCCTTTGAGAAGAGGTTTTCCTAAAATTTATGGTGGTGAAGATTACACAACTCTTTTTAGTATGTTTGAACTATTGAATTGTGTGATGTGTAAGTTATATGTCAACAAGATTTTTTTAAAATAAAAAGGGGGTTTGCTATGCCTCCAGTCATAGGAGGCTGCGAGCAGGGGCCGTGGCCATGAGCCTGCAGGTGTGTTGGTGCCCAGGCAGCTTCTTTCTGCCCCTTCAGGGGCCTTCAGACGGAGAAGGCAGCCCTATCCATTACAAGAAGAAAGCTTTCGTTTGATGTGTGTCCTCTTCCTGTGGAAGAAAGCAAATAATACACAGATAACATACACGGGTTAATCTTTGGCCCCAAACCTTGGAAATTGTCAACAAGACTATTTGAAATAATCGCTTACATCCACGATCATTACCAATCAGACTTGCCCAAAGTGCTTTGAATTGTTAGCTAAAGAAAGCCTGAAACCATCGTCCTGGGAAAACGACAAGTTAGTAAAAAGATAAAATATTCGCTCTTTAGTTCTCTGCTTTTCAAATGAAAGTTGCATTGTATTGGCACATATATAACTTTTAAGTGTATGTTGTGGGTACAGAATTTGTGAGAAGTTGCTCTGGGGCTTGGATGCTGGTCTAGTAGCTGTTCTTCCAGGTACAGTCTGTGGCTGGGGCCCTGCCTCCGAGGTGCTTCTGGGAGGCTGTTGTGAAGGTGACCTTGAAGCCAGCGGTGAAAGCTGTGGGCAGTATTGATGCCCCTGCTTCCCTCCCTTAATGGCCCTTTAAAAAAAAGTTCTTGATAGTGTTTTTGAGCAGCTCTTATTTTGAATGTTGGTCTTTCACAGTATGAATTCTGTATGTCTATGGGGCCGTCCTTCATGGGTTTAGGTTCCGAGTCCTGCCATGCTCTCTAACGTCACACTCTCTGATCCCTGCCGCCGTGCCGTGCCTGACGAAGCCAGGTCCGAACCCTTCAAACACTTCTCATGAAGAGCAGCCTGAGCCCGCCAAAGAAGCCGTCCTGCCTCGGGATGAAGACGAAGCCATTCTGTGTGTGTGGGCTTCAGCAGTCTCAGTGCTAACCAACTCTGCTGCTCGCTTATGATTTGCCTGCTGCTCCCCCCCCCCCCCCGCCCGCCCATTGACGCAATGAAGGGACGGTGCATGGGATCCAAAAGAGGCAGCCTCAGCCGCCAGCAGGGTACAGACAGGCTGCTTCATGTCACTGGCGGCAGCTCGGCTAGCCAGCAGCATACCAGAGAGAGAGCCATTCTAGTGCTGCTTCAGGCCAGAGGGTCGGCTCAGCATCAAACCAACTGAGCGCGTTGGCCTCAGACCCTGGACTGGCACAGCACAGAGAATGAGCACTGCAAAAGTCCTTCCCGACATTGCTCTCTCCCACAGGTTAATTGTAGGGTTGGATCACTCCAGGCACTCACTGCCCCTCTTGACAGCTGTGGTGTGCATTTGCAGCCAGACATGGCTGCTACAACCCCTGACCTTTTACACCCGGGATCACAGTCCAGTCTGGGGGCCAGACAGCTGCAAACCCGGCTGACTGTGGCCATTGTGCCCCAGCCGCTTGCCCTGTCTCTGCTTTCACAGCTTCAGCCGCGGGAAGAAGCATGGCTTGTCTGTGTCGTCCCTTCAGTGTGGGCTGGGAGCAGCACACTGAGCTGGCAAAATGGAGTGAGGCGCTGACTATATGCCCTGTCTTTTTACACCCACTCCTACGTTCCTGAAGGACAGAGTCAGAGAAGTGGCTCTCTTGAGAAGAAGTTACGGGTTAAGGATTTTAGAGGACTACCAAGTAGTGGGCAGCTGGACCTGATCATGGGGGCATGGGATTCAGGCCTGGGGTTGGCACACAGTCCTCCGGGTTCCCTGTGTGACCACGGCAGTCTGGAAATTCCATGTACAACTTAACCCAGGGGGCTTGGCAAGCCCCAGGGGAGAAACTGGCCTTTTGATGGCACCCAAAGGCATGGTGTATTTGCATTGGGAAATTGTTGTCTTCGAGGGTAACCTGGTTTGGGGTGATGGGACCATATCCTGGAGCAGAGACAGAGGAATTCCAGAGTCCAGTCTGGCCAGCCTCCCGGCCTGAGCCTCCCTATGGTTAGTCTGCAGCCTGGATGCCTGATATTTAAAGCAGGATCATGTACTTGGACTTTACCTCTAACTTACCAAAGTGGAGGCTTTCCTACCGTGGAATACTAGCTTTCCAGAGTCCCTCTAAGTTAGGGAATGTAGTCCTCGTCATGTTTCCTTCAGCGTTAGTTTCGCACGAGGTTTCCTTTCTCCCTCAGAACAGCTGGCAGCTTTGCACTGCCAAACTTTTGATTGGTGGTTTAGCGCTTGACCACTGCATCACCAGGGCCCCTGCCTGTAGTCAGGAGTGCACATACGGATGATTTTATCCAAGCGTGACAACTGCTACCTGCCCGCCCACACAGAGTCCCGTGAGCCTCCAGTGAGAGGCTGACAGGCTATGGGCGGGTCCGGAAAGCACTTTCCAGGATGAGACATGAGCACTGAGCATGCGGGACAGATACAACATCCTCATAGGTACAGGGACCTCTGTTTTAACCCCCCAGGGTGCCCACTAACCTTCCTGGCTTGGTGGGTTCACCTCTTGTAGCTCTTTCGTCCTTGCCCTTTCTTCCTCACTGATGTCAGGGCTCGGCCATGTGGTAGCTGAATGTAGTCCATTGTATGGACAACCGTATGCGGTTTCTCCCGTGGTCTTTTTTTTTTTTCTTCCTTTTTTAAAAAAATGTTTTATTAGGGGCTCATACAACTCTTATCACAGTCCATACATATACATACATCAATTGTATAAAGCACATCTGTACATTCTTTGCCCTAATCATTTTCTTTTCTTTTTTTACATTTTATTAGGGACTCATACAACTCTTATTCCTGTGGTCTTTTTATCGTACATTTTTCATTTTATAAAATCCACATCGCCTCTTTCTAGCTTAGGTCGTTCATGTATTCACTCAACAACCATTTGTTACAACTGATGCGACAGACCTATCCCTGCTCCTGTGGGGGTAGTAGGGTAGTAGCTGAGTGAAGCAAGCCAGGTGGAACAGAATGGTACAAGATACGAGAGAGCCTGGGCGACCATGTCATCTTGGTCATCACCTGAGGGACGACCAGGCATTAGCCAGACCAGGAGAGAGCAGGAGCCTGGGCCTCGAAGTCCTGTGGACCCAGTGGAAATCCAAAATTTGCCACAGCTTAGACTTTGGGCATTCTGGCCATACTTCTTCCAAGACAGATTTGTTTGGGGCTTTCTTGGGCAGTCCTTGGAGAAGGACATGGTGCTAGGTAAAGCGAAGGGCAGCAATAAGGAGGAAGAACTTCAGGAAGCTGGGCTGACACAATGGCTACCATGATGGGCACAAACAAAGCCATGATGTGAGGATGGCAGAGGGCCAGCCAGTGTTTCATTCTATTGTCCACGGGGTTACGATGAGTCAGTCCACTCAGTGACTCCCCGCTTTCCTCAGCTGTAAAACCCCAGGGTGTGGCAGAAGTCAAGAGCAACCATGTGAGGGACTTGGGTCATCGTGCCGGAGGCTAGTTACTCCTCCTCACTGCGCCAGGGTCCCCCCGGCGAGGCACACAGCACACTTGACTGCTCCCAGAAAGGTGGGTGGGTGGTCCAGTCCACCCCGAAAGGCTTGGTGATCTCCTGGAAAACCAGCCATTGAAACCCGTCTGGAGCACGTTCGACCCTGTCACCCAGGGGCTCGTGGAGGGCGGCAGCAGCTGGTGGTGGTGGTGTCATTGATCGCAAGTGTTTTTAAGTGTTATGTTTCGTGTTTTCAGTGGAAGTTTACACCACGGCCTAGGTTCCCGTCGAGCTATTTTTAGACAAACTGTTCAGTGACATTGGTGCCCCTCTTCACAAAGTGTGATTTCTGTTTGATGGTTCCGTATTCACTCCTCCTTCTCGGCCCACTTATGTACTAATACAAGTATTTTTTAAACCATACCCTTCAGATTTGTGTGTTTTGACACATACAAATGATATCACCTTCAAGTTCAGTTGACATGGGGAGAAGCCGTTGTGGCTCAAGCACAGGGTGGGACCTGGGGTGTGGTGGGCCTGGGCCCTGGCAGATGTGTGACAGGTGGGCAAACCAGGGGTGGAGGACAGGCAGCGTTTGGCCTGGGGGTTAGAAAGTGAGGACGCCAGGATCAGAGAGCCCAGCTCCAAGTAGCTGTGCTGACATGTTGGCACTTTGGTTCCAATGTCTGTGTTTTGACCAGCCGACTTTCATGTACTCAGATGTGATCAGGGGTAGGGTCTAGCTGAAACAAACATGGTGATTCACAATAGACCTGTAATGAAGAAGATCCTGGTTCTTGGCTGAGTTTGCTTGTGGTTTTTTCTTTGGGCGGGTGGGGAGGTGGGCAGCCATGGCTATAAACCTCTGCCTTTAACAAGAAGAAAAGAAAATGACAGTGCAGGAAGGAGGAAATTGAGGATAAAAGGGGAGGAGAAACCACAGGTGGTGCCTTGATGTGGCCACAGCAGCTGGTGATTCTGAAAAGAGAGGAGGAGGGAGGGAGGGGGAGGTTTGGAGTCCTAGGAGGAGGCAGTGGTAGAAGTTCGCCTTCCTTGCCAGGGCACCTCAGCACAGCCACCAGCCGGTGTCAGTGGAGAAAGGGTGTGTGACTGTGGTGCTGAAGAGGTTTCCGATCACAGCGGTCCAAGCCGCGACCAGTCGTGGGGCCAGTGCAGGCAGGGCCCTGTCTCTCTGTTTGGGCAAGGGGTCGCTGTGAGTCGGTCCAGCCCTTGGTTGCTCATGGAAAGGTCAGCAGTCAGAACCCAACAGCTCTGCGGGAGAAAGGCCTGGCAATCTGCTCCTATACACTTTTCAGCTTAGGAAATCTGACGGGGCCGTTGTATTCTGTCACCGGGGTCCCTGTGAGTGAAATATCAATGCAGCCGCCCCTGGAAGTAACATCAGCGGGACTACATGTAAGGAACCAGTAAGAAAGGCGAGCAGTGAGTGGAGGTTCTCCGAAGGTTCCGTTCTCGTGGCTGCAGCCTCCGCCAGTGTGTGGAGCCTTGTGTGGTGGGCAGGGTTGGTTTTGGCCTCCCTAACCATGGGCACAGGCTCAGGCTCACATCTTCTGCTTTTGGTTTCCCCCATCAGGGATGGATGAATGAGATCCACAGCTACGATCCTGAAACTTACCATGCAACGTTGACGCATTCAGTCTTTGTTCGACTTGAAGGCGGGACATTGAGACTTTCGAAGCCCAATAAAAACATATCCAGGAGGGCGAGCTACAACGAGACCAAGCCAGAGGTCACCTACATCAGCCAGAAGATCTATGACCTCTCCGACAGCAAGGTGAGCCCAAGTGGTCTTGGAAGGAGTGCTGAGCTGAGCACAGTGCAGCAGATTCTTGATTGGTTTCCTCTTTTTCCCCTCTGGCTGTATGTATTCCTATGGGAGCCCTGGTGACATAGCGGTTAAATGTTGGGCTGCAGTCTCTAAGGTCAGCAGCTAGAAACCGACAGCTGCTCTTTGGGAGAAAACAGGGCTTTCTGCTCCCATAATGAGCTACAGGGTCAGTTGTACCCTGACGCAGAGGGTCGCTACGAGTCAGCATCGACTTGATGGCAGTGAGTTTGTAGTAATGTCAATACCGGGTCACAAGTAGACAGACGGGCAGAGGAAAAGAGGAAGGTCCTCGAGGAGATGGGATGGCACAGTGGCTGCAGCACAGGAACAGTTGGGAGGATGGTGCGGGACCGGGCAATGTTTCGTTCTGTTGTGTATACGGTAGCACCTAACAGTAACAGAATTTAGGATCAAACCAAACGTACTGCCATTGAGTCAGTGGTGACTCATGTTGACCCTATAGGACAGGGTAAAACTGCCCTGGGGGGATTCTAAAACCATAACTCTTTGTAGGAGTAGAAAGCCTCATCTGTCTCCTGAAGAGCAGCTGGTTTCAAACTGCCCACCTAGTGGTTAGCAGCCCAACAAATAACCACTATGCCACCAGGGATTCTTATGGAACATTAACTCTCAAATAGAATCCTAGGGTGACACAAGTGGTCAGGTTGGTCGGTCAAACCAACCCAGCGACACCTCAGAAGTAAGGGCTGGTTAGTGATCTTCCCTAAATCACAGCCTAGGAAAAGCCCTGTTGTGTTGAGTGCAGTCCTGGGCAGACTGAGGGCCGCCCTGAATCACAGCTGACAGAGCAGCCTCCAGACACCCACATTCCTCCCAGGCTTTAATGGGCATCATGTTGCTCTACTCTAGCACATGTGCGAATCACCTGATCACCCTCTGAAATGCACGTTTGACTTCAGCAGCTGGGGGGGTGGGGGGCGGAGTGTACATTTTTATGAGCTCCCAGGCAACCCTCCAGCTCCTGGCCCCTGGAGCAGACTTTGAGGAGCAAGAGCATGGTATGATCTTCTAACCGACAGTAAATTTTCCTCATTAAACAAACTGGGATGCGTGGCAGTGCTAGGGTAATAACTAAGGAAGCGTTGGGAATGGGAAATGGCGGACACGCAGTTGCTCACATTTGAAGAAAGGCACCATAGACAGGTTTATGTGAGAAATGACCATCACTTGCCTATCGACAAAGCTGGAGGTGCCCTCTGTTGGTATGGCCCATCGGAATGGTCTTTTATCCCAAAAGGGATAAAATGTTTAAGGCATTTTTTAATATAAATGTGCTTATCTTTAGAGCTTCCTGACTAGTTTGATGAATATTTTTCCCAGCTTACATTCAATAAGGTTATTAAGCTCAGATGATAGCCTGACTCCGTTGATGATGATTATCAAAACCAGTGGTTCTCAACCTTCTTAATACAGTTCTTTATGTTGTGGTGACCCCCAACCAAAAAATTATTTTCGTTGCTACTTCGTAACTGTAATT
Source organism: Tenrec ecaudatus (assembly GCF_050624435.1). Taxonomy (NCBI): domain Eukaryota; kingdom Metazoa; phylum Chordata; class Mammalia; order Afrosoricida; family Tenrecidae; genus Tenrec; species Tenrec ecaudatus. The sequence goes on along the minus strand of NC_134539.1, from coordinate 143,456,328 downwards.
TTGCTACTGTTATGAATCATCATGTAAATATCTGATATGCAGGATGTATTTTCATGGTTACAAATTGAACATAATTAAAGCATAGCGATTCATCACAAAACTGTCATTACATATTGTGAAATGTTTATTTCTAATGACAAATACATGAAACTTTGTCTTGAAGCATGGTGTAGCATGGGTAACAGTCTTCACGCAGGGTACTCGTATATGGACATATCTGCATGTGGGCGGACCTGCCTGGAGACGGGTAGAGGAGCGGTATCTCTGTTCCTAAGATCATCGGAAATACGTATTTTCCAGTAGTCTTAGGTGACCCCTGTGAAAGGCTCGTTCGACCCCCAAAGGGGTCATGACTCACAGGTTGAGAACCACTGAACTAAACACGTGCTGTTTTTGAAAATATAAATATTTGTCATTTATAGAATTTTTCTTGAACGACATACTTTCTGGAATGAGTTTAAAGAAGTCATTTCTAGAAATGTATTCTGGTTTCTACAGTCATGAGGTAGATGTTTCATAAAAGTGATTCCCATCATTTGAATCAAAAATACTATAAATGTGTATTTGTGGTAGACATAATACTATTAACACAGTGTAGCCAGCCAATCTTATAATTTGATATGTAAGTCATCATTTCCCTATCTCTGTAGATTTATCTTGTACCTAAAAGTTTGGCTCGAAAACGGATCTGGAATAAAAAGTACCCCATTTGTATTGAGCTTGGTCGACAAGAAGACTTTATGTCTAAGACTCAAACTGATAAGGAAATGACAGAAGAGAAGCCACCAGCTGAGAAAGAACTGGCAGGCGAGGACCCTAAGAAGCCCCCTCAGGAGGGAACAAAATGCAGCCAGCGAGATCAGACCCTGTACCTGTTTGGGAGAACTGGCCGAGAGAAAGAAGAGTGGTTTAGGAGATTTATTCTGGCTTCTAAACTGAAGTCGGAGACGAAGAAGCCACCTGGAGCCTCTGGAAATAAACCAGGTATGTACCTGTGTGCTAAAGACTTACGGATGTTTTAAGGGTCTTCAAGAGAAAATGGAAATTGTTCCAAGGTAGGGAGTAGGGAGGAAGCCCACCCTGAGTTGGCCATTGCCAGCCCCCTCAGGCGTGTTCTCATGAATCTTGCCCTTTAGGCTGATGGCCACACCCTTGGCCCTGAAGCAGTTGACACGGGTGGAATGATTTGTAGCTGTGGGCTTCTACTTTATTTTTCTACACTGTGACTCCTCTGAGGGAAGCAGCAAAAGGAGGGCCTTCGATGTGGGAAGGCGGTGAGTCGGGACAATGCATCAGGGACCGTCTCGAGTGCCTGACCTCCCAGCAGTCCTTCTGTCTGTGTATTCCACTGGGCGCCAGGCAACGCCCCCTCTCGGCTCTACGCAGGCTTCGAGGGGCGCAAAGACACGACAGTTTAAGCAGCAACACCCCTGTCTCAGGTGCTGCGCATCTGAGACAAAATTGACCTACATGAGTCAGATGTTAGCAAACTGCTAAGCTAAATTGAGCGTGGTGCAACCAGTCATTACAAGGAGATCAAAGGATGAGATCCGCGTGGGTGTTGTTGGGAAAAGCTCTCTCAGATGGAGTAAGGCTAGGAGTGAACCACTCTGGGCCTTCACCCAGCAAATCTTGTGGGTCACGAAATTATGGGCCACATGAGAGTCAAACACTGCACCGATTGTGTTGGTTGATGGAGATGGCCTGGCTCCTGCTCCGGGGCATTTGCTGACCTACCGTTGCATCAACCTTCAGCACCAGTACCCATCCTCATCCCTAAACTGAGCTCTGAGATGCCACTTGGAAATGCCCAAGACCTGTAAAATCGGGATGAGTAGGGAGGCACTGGGTAAAAGCAAATTTCGGTGAGACCTTTGTTTCCTGAAGGCCTAAACTTAATCAAATGTGGTGGTCCCTGGCCGGGTGTGGCTGTTGAGCACTGGGATGTAGTCTGCCCACATTGAGGTGTGCACCAACTGTAGCGTGCACAGCAGCCTTCAAAGACTTTACCAAAACAAGGCAGAAAGAAAGTAAATGATCTTATTAATACTTTCTATGCCGATTATATATTGAAATGATAACCTTGGGCTTTTTTCTTTACTTTTTTAACCTGGCTACTGGGGAAGTCCCCACAGCCTGTGTGGCCCCTGTTTGTGGTCCACATCTGATTTCTCTTGGACGGCACTGGACTAGACACTGGAGCTCAGAGCTGAGTGACCCACAGGAAATGCAGGGACACCAGGAAATGCCAGCTGAGGTGCTCAGGGACCACTGAGAGCAGCCCTCAAGCAACAGGTCCTTTATGGACTTCACCCAAGCATTTGCTTATTTCACATGAGTTTGTGCTTTCAGAAATCCTGCCAAAGTCCCCCAGGAAGGGTCTTGGTGTCATCAAGGGTCATTGTCCATGAACTGCACAGAGCACTGGCTGTTCGTATGTGTTCTCCCACTCAAAGGACACTTGACATGCATGTAGAGAGTGTTCTGGGGCAGCGAACACCAGCCAAGCCATAGAACAGGGTTCCTCTCTCCGTGTCAGGAGAGAAAAGGAACCCCAGTGGTGTGGTGGTTGGCTGCTAACCGAGATTGGCATTTCAAACCCCCCAGTGGCTCCATGGGAAGGACCAAGTGATCTGTTCCCATCAAGAAAACCGTGTTGGAAACGTTAGGGGGCAGCTCGACCCTGTCCTATAGAGTCTGCATGACTCATAATTGACTCGACAGTGCACAACCAGGAGGAAAAGAGAACTTTCTGGACTCAGTCCTGAGTGGATGAGTTTGATCGGAAGTTCTCACATCTGCGGGTAGTGACTGAGTCTGGGAAAGTTACGCAATGTAAAACATCTTCCTCCACTCAAATGATGGTCTAGCTAAATATAATTGAAACATCTCTTGTGGCTCTTTGGGAAGCCCTAGGAAATTACAGACCATAGATACATCTGGAGCCTCAAAAATAAAATGATTCAATGTGGTTACTGGTGGTGCTGTTAGGTAAGCCTTGGACTGCTAACTGTGACGTCAGCAGTTCAAAACCACCAGCTGCTCCTTGGAAGAAAGATGAGGCTGTCTGCTCTTATAAAAGAGTTACAGCCTCAGAAACCCTAACTAGGGCCATTACTATGATCTGGAATTAACGCAGTGGGTTTGGGTTGTTCGGGTCCTTCACCTGGTCTCGTGCAAAAGAAATTGTGTCTGCATCAGGCACAGCCCATGCCCTGGTGGCATAGTGGGTTATGCATTGGGCTGCAATCCGTAAGGTCAGCAGCTCAAAGCCACCAGCTGCTCCATAAGAGAAAGACGAGACTTTGTACTCCCGTAAAGAGGTACAGCCTCAGAAACTCCCAGGGCAGTCCTGCGCTGTCCTATAGGGTCACTGTGAGTGGGTTGTTTTGGTTTCTGTATAACTCCTAGTGCACCACTGTGGAGCCATTGGGGTCGTGTGTTCCCCGCCAGCCTCTCCAGCCTCACTTCCTGCACTCAGCACGGAACCTCCCTGGGCCCCGTAGACCCCAGGCTCTCTGCATATGCTGTTCCCTCTACCTGGAATGTTCTTCCTGCACCTGGGCCAGCGAAATGCCATCTGTTCCTCCAGGGGTAGTTCTGAGGTCACCGCCCGGGGAAGTTGGCCTTGACTCTCTGGGCAGTTAGTCATCTCCCACCACCCCCACCCCCAGCCCCTTACCCATTTTCCTGCCCTGAAAGTTTTACCCATGTGTCTGTTGTGATCCTTATTACAGGAAATTGTGATTTAACTGCCAAGGTGTCTGAACTTCAGGGCAGGCATTATGCCCAGTTCTGGCGCAGAGAGAGTGCTTGATGAGTGGAAGATCACTGTGTGTGTGGAATTGCCCTGAGAGATGAACCAACACGTATTGGCCGTCTGCTCACTAGCCACCTCCATGTCGTCCGTGAGGAGTGTGTCCTTTTTACATGTGACGCTGAGGCCACCAGGCAAGAAGAAAAAGATACCTTCCCACTGAGTTTCATTGTCCCCGAACCCTGAATTGTCTTGGAGATGAAGGAAAACTTTCTAAACAGTACTTAGGATTAGCACAAAAAGCACTTTACAGGGCAGGAAATAGCTTTATAAAAACAAGGGGAAAGCCAAGAATTGGTGGGAACATGGAATTAAAAGTTGATGGGGAGAGGGAGAATTTTTAAAATAATAGTTTTTCCATGAACTTTTGGAAGTCTCCTTGTACTTTAAAGTAGTCACATGATAGTATGATAACAACTTAGCCGTTTTTCACTGGACCCAGTGGAGTGGATCCTCCTCCCTTGCCCTAACGGCCCCTCTCCTCTGCCGCAGGGGCTTTGCCTGCCCCCAGCAGGCACAGCAGCCCGTCAGGGCACCTGACCCACAGCCGCAGCAGCAGCAAGGGCAGTGTGGACGAAATCATGCCCCAGCCGAAGCAGAAGGAGCTGGTGGGCAGCGTGCGGCAAAAGATGCTGCTGGACTACAGCGTGTACATGGCCAGGTGTGTCCCACAGGAGAGCCGAAGCCCCTCGAGGAGCCCCGTGCAGAGTGCCGAGAGCAGCCCCACGGCTGGGAAGAAGGTAACGCTGGCTGCCCCTGCCACCACGTCCCTCTGCCAGTCAGACGCGTTTCTTCTTAGAGGTGCTCTTCCTACAGGGGCTGTTGTGTGCCCGGCCCCAAGGGTGAAGAGCAGAACAGCCAAGGGCCCAACTAGGGAAATGGTCTAGACCTACTTTCCAGTGGTAATGAGTGAGACCACACGAGGGAGGGTCGGAGCACCAGCCATTTCCAGTGGGTAGTCAGAAGGGCCTCATGGAAGAGGTGACCTTTGGGCAGAGACAGAATTGAAGGGAGGAAGTTGAGCCATAGACATATGTGCGGTGGTGGCGGTGGGGGAGCAGTAGGTGCAAAGGCCCTGGGGCAGGAATGTGGCTGGGGCGGTCCAGGATCCACAGAGAGGCTGCTGGCCAGAGGGTGTGTGAGCAAGGGGAAGGAGGAGCGGGGTGTGCTTGGAGGGTCACCGGGTGATGGGAGCCCCGGGAGGATTTCGAGCTGGGCATGAGGTTGACCTACGTAATTTAAGTTTAAAAAGGGAAGTGAGTCTCCTGGCAGCATTGGCTCTGGGAGGTAAGGAGTGGGTGGGGTCAAGGATGGCAAGCGCAGGTAATTTCAGGCGGTGGGGATTGCAGTGCTATTGAATGACAGCGGGCTGCCATGGGCTGTGAGAGAGGCTCCTAGATTTTGGACCTGAACCACTAGATGATGAGCTGGGACGTCCCACAGGATGGGTCATTTGACAACTTTGCTTCACCCTGCCTCCACACACAGGTTCTAAGACACTGCTTCCCACGCTGCACTTGGAAGCCTGCTTCCACGTGCAGTCACTGGAGGGGTTGACCTCTCACAGTGATGGGATGGGATGGGATGGGATAGGAGGTGGTTGGTTTCTGAGGGTGTGTGGGGTGGTACCTAATGAGCAGCACTTGGAGCCAGCCCTCTTTAGGCGGCCTGTAGCTCAGTTTAATTTCTCCTTGGATAGTCTTCTGTGTAGCTGAGGCCCCTCACCAGGGCAACAAGGAGCCACACGTCTTTGCTGGGCATTGCCTTCACCTTCTGACCTCAGTTACCCACTCCTGCTCAGTTGCACCCCTGTACATCTGGCTAGGGTGATGTAGAACAGTTATAGAATTGCCTTTCTTCCCAGTCCCCAGCCCCTCCCCTCCCTCCTCCTCCACAGGGAGATGAGGAGGCCCTCAGTTGGGCCCTTGATTAGATTAGGTGTCGCGCCCCCTGCACAGGGAGCTGCCTGGGCTTCCTTAGACTCTGGAGAGGGGGTTGTACATGGGCTACGAAAGATGAGTGGTGTTCCTTTGTCACACTCTCCTTGGACACCATGTGTGTGCAGTGGGTGCTACATGAACTCGTAAACTGTGTCAGCCAGGCCTGTGTGACCTGGGGATCCCCCCTCCCCCAGACCCCCTACCAGTGAGGGGTGTTCTGCCTTCCTCTTAAGGGGCTCTGAGAAACAGAGGCACAGAGCGCTGCTCCTTACGGAAACAAGGACTGCTCTCAGCTATCTGACAGGAAGTGGTGCACCCCCCCGTGAAGTAAACCTACCCTGCTTTACCTTGGAGGCTAGTTTTTCATAAACCCTAACCTCAGCTGCTCGAGTGGGATACCCAGGCGTCATCAGCTGACCATCGACGCTCCCCACCCTTTGTAGGAAATGTACCATTTCCTAACCCATGACTGAAGGTGGTGAAATGAAGATTCTCCCCACATTCCTTCCGGCAGCCAAACGGCAGTACTAGGAGCTTCGAGCAGGCTTCACCTTTAGCCTGCCCTGACCCACATTGGTGTGTTCTCCGTCAGCCTGTGAGTGCAGATTCTGAGCATAGGCCTCTCCGAGGCATGGGGTGTGCCCTGCTGCTCCTGGTTCGCTCTTGGCGCCCAAGGAGTCTGGAGAAGAGCTTGCCTTAGAAAAGGGAACCTACACCCTGCTGGTCGGTTATTTCCAAAATGTCTTTAGCACATCACGCGCCACTGGCCTGGGTGTAAATTGTGAAATAGGCGTTGTTTCTTGGGATTTTGTGCTAAGCTTGTTTGCTGTGAACAACTAGGGTTTAAGGAAAGGTTGACTAAGAGTAGGGGCTCTCCCACTAGAGAAGGGGCAAGAGTAACCTGATGTCTTAGGTACCCATAAGTCTAAGTAGGTCTTGGGGGAGGAGGGAAAAGATAAGGGGCAGCAATTTGGCACTATCTAAACGGCCAGCAGACATCAGCCTTCTATAAGTGATTTTCCCGGAATCTGTTTAATCAGTGGTTCTCAGCCCTCCTAATGCTGTGACCCTTTCATACAGTTCCTCGTATTATGGTGACCCCCAAACCATAACATTATCTTCTTTGCTACTTCCTAACTGCAATTTTGCTACTGTTATGAATCAGGTAACCCTTGTTGTTCGACCCCCAGGTTGAGAACCACTAGTGTAGATAATCTGATAGCACTGCAGAAGTGGCCGACCTCTGACTTCACAAAGAGGAAGGAGAATTGAAGCATCAGTTTAGCCTGATGCTAATGTCTGTGGGGCAGAGGTCAGACAAGCCTCTTCCTGCCAACGTTTTTTTATTTTAGTACCAACTGCCCCTCCCAGGACACCCAGCCTCACTGCTGAGTTCAGTAATCCATTACTGTGGCCACACAGAACTTGGACAATACTCACGATTATGAGGCTTCTTAGGGATGCTAGCATGTTACGTCTCAGGGTCAGAAACAGCAGTGCTCTGGGCCTGAGTGCCTCTACTTAACTGCCTACTAGAGGCACACCTCTTTCAGATCCACAGTCACCCAGCCTCTTGGCTGTTTGGCAATTGTTACAAATACAAAGCAGCTTTAAAACTCATTATCATTGAGGCCATTCACAAAGCTACATTAGTGCTCATAGGTGTCTGCGGGCACCCCACTCTGCAAACCACCCCCTCCCTGCCAGAAGAGACTCAGCTTTCCGGCTCTGTGGGCTGGGAAGCCCGCTGCTCGGTCCCTGCTCCAAGTACCTATGCCTCTGTTGGTACCACTTCTCTGTGCAGGGATCTCGGGGTACAAAGTACATGTTCCACTCGTGGCTCTTGTTGATGCTCATGAGAGCCCCATTCTTGCTTCTTCGACGGCTTATCATATACCCAGCAGAATGACAAACCTGACCAGTCTCCACATTAGAATCCCATACACCTATTGGCAGCTCCATCCAACGATTTGGTAGGCGTTACAAAGACGATGGTTAGAAAGAGCCATGCCAAATAAGTCCCCCGTGCCACCAACTCAAGCCAGTGCTCTCAGAGCAATCCGACCAGAGAGCCTTTAGGTTTGGGTAGACGGGTTCAGGCAGAGAAGCGTGGTTCGCACAGCCTGATCAGCATGTGGTCTGGCTCCTGCTCTTTCATTCAGGGTCTAGTGAAAATCCAAAGCCAGACCAACACTGGAAAGACCCGGATGGAATACTGGGTAGCCATTGAAACAATTATGACAGGCCTGTTCTGAACTGGAGTGACCAACATGCATGTTTTAAACCAGAGCTGTGGTGGTGGTGGTATTAATGAGCCTAGCTCCTAAGATGCAGTAACACATGTTTGAAAACATGTACGAGAGCCCTCTGCCTCCCAGAGAGACCCTGCCAGTTGTGACCAGACCTCCCTCCCTCTGTTTCCCCGAGAGAAGGTGGGGCTTGCCTGCTCCCGTGGTCCTTGTGCGTGGCGGGGCCGTTGGTGATGAGGGCAAGCAACTGCCTGCTCTCTTGTGCCTTCTCACTAATTTGAGCCCCTTTTCTTTGCCAGTTGCTGGAAGCGCTGCCCTCTGAGGAGGAAGAGCAGGAGGCCTGGGTGAACGCCTTACTTGGAAGAATGTTCTGGGACTTCTTAGGAGAGAAATACTGGTCTGATCTGGTGTCTAAGAAAATTCAAATGAAACTCAGCAAAATAAAGGTACTGTTGTCTGCACTGGCAGTTTCTGGGTCCCCACCTCTCTCAGTGTCTGGAAGCCCTGTGTCAGTAAGGTTCCCAGTGATAAGTAGTTTGACTTACAGCATCTGACTTGGGAGGGGCAGTAAGCGCCGATCCCAAAGCCCGCTACCCTGTGCCGGTGCCGGTTGGATGAGCCGCAGCTTCTGTTGTGCTTTTCCTCAGACTGCCCCCACTACTGGCCACGCTAGGTGGCACTCCACAATCGGGCCGGGGCCAAGTGAGCTTTTGTAGCTGGTGTGTGTTGTGCCATTCTGTTCTGTTTCTTTTATTTCTTAATTGTGTTTAGCAAGGGATATAGTGTCTTATTAGTTTTAGATTTTTTTAATAAGCTGAATCACTTTTTCTAAGTGGATCCTGAAATGATTAATAAATTACTTGTGTGTGTGTATATGTGTGCAGTAGAGCACTAATTTTTTTTATTCAGTAGTTTTATCACCATCCCTCCTCTTTGATTTCCCTTCTTCCTCTTTCAGATTACCGTCTTCCCTTCACCCAGACATGGGTGAGACAGCTGCCTCATTCTGTTTAAGTTAGCAAGGCACTGTGTGTCCAGAGCCCACTCAGCCTCTTTGTGATCTCTGCACACTCCGAGGAAACCCAGTCACGTTCCCTCCCAACACTGAGGACGTCAGCATTGTGCTCTGAATGTGTCTGTGTTTGACCTTCGCTCTTTGGCCAGGTGGTACTTTATTTTGGGCTCTTTGCTGAAGAAACCGCCCTAGTGTTGATCCAGGCCCACCTGGAAGTCAGTTTAAACAGCAGAAGTAGTCACAGTTCTCAGAACTGCCGTTAAGTGACTCATTTACCGACCAAGAAGCCTTACCTGTTAGCTTTTTTAGAAGTAAATTTGTGATCCAGTGAGGACCCAGACAAGAAATAGCATCTTTGGTCCTAAATCTGCAGTGATGACCTCCACGGCTTTGGCCAAAGTTGGTGGTTCTTAATCCTTTTGGTCACAAAGTGCTTTGAGACACAGAAGCTTATGGATCTTCTCCCTAGAAAAATGCACAGAGATGTAGATCTTGCCCACCGTTTTAGAGAATCCAAGGACTGTCTGAGCTGAGCTAAAATTGTATCAGGAGGCCAGTGTGGATAAGGAGGAACATCCATTCGAGCTTTGTCTCTGGGCTGTGTCAGAGGGCTGCAGGGCAGGGGTTTGGGAGGGCCGTGACAAATGTCCGCCTGTTGGATGATGAGTTGAGCCTGGTTCTGCTCGCCGCTTCTGTGGAGGGGAAGCAGCCGGCAGCAGTGACCCTCGGCCTTGGGGGCTCAGCACCCACCTGGAGCTCACTTACTAGAGTTCGCAGAGCACAGCGGACACACAGCGCAGCCCCTGCGCTTCAGGATACTGCTGGGAGCTTCCTTCCCTGGGAGCCGGGAGGGCTGCAGGCTCCCAAGCAAGCGTGACGGAAGCAGGGCATGCTGGAACGTCAGACAGGAAGCTGCCTGCCCACACTGACCCTGGAGAGTAGGCCTGGCATTCACTCCCCTCTGGAGCGGTCTGTGGGCTCTCCGCCTCCTAGTGGAGAATGGGGAGCGTCCTCATTCCAGACGTTGAGGAGCAGTCTTGTCTTTTCAGTCCCCCTTCTACTGTCGATGCGGGCTCTGGCAGTTCAGGAATTTAAGCTTCGTTCACATTCGTAGCTTTACTTGGCCCCGCTAGTGCATGGGCAGGGCTTAGCAGTGAGCCCAGAGCCGTCCTGGGGACAGAGGTGTGGGGCTTGAGGAGCCATACCTTGTAACACAGATCTCCCCATGTCCTGCTTTCTCAGGGAGAACTCTGCCTGCCTGCCCCCTCAGTCCCCTGCAGTCCCTGACTGTCCCCTCTGTGTGGCCAATTGCCCAGTGATGAGATTCAAACCAACTGAAATTCTACCCAATGGCAAATGCACTCTGGGCTTCAGCCAGCTGCTAGGCTGCCGCCTCAGGACCCTGGTGGGCCTCTTGTGCTGACACCAGCTGCTGTCGCTTTCAGGGCCAGCTGCCCTTACTGGTCACCCTGCAGCCACCTGAGAATGTCCTGTGCCCCTGAGTCTCTGGTCCCCACTTGCATTGACTCAGGAGGACAAAAAACATGCCACTGAGCTCCCATGGCAACGAGGTGGCATTTCTGGGTGAAAAATCTTTCCCCTGCCTAGTCACAAGGACATAACTCGAGAGCCTGGTACCAAAGACTCCAAACCCAGACTGGAATCTGAGCAAGGAGAGGAGGAGATTGAGGGGAAAGCCCGTTGCTGTCCTCTCCCCATCTGCGTGTACTGGTCATTAGGGCCGCACCTCCACCTGCCTTCCTCAGCTCCTTCCTTTGTCCTCAAAGACACGACCGAGGACGAAATGGGGAAGGGTCCTGGCCAGGGGAAGACGAGGACAGTTGGTTCCTGCTGTCTCTGTACCCACTCCTGTGGCTCTGTGTGGGACTCAGGTTGCCATGGAAACACTGTGGGAAGTAGTGACGTTCCCTGGCCAGCCCTAACGCTTCTAACTGGGTTGCCCAGAACATGGGTGCTGGAGGGACAGCGATGGATGGATAGAAAGCATTGCAGCACGGGTTTTGGCCAGGGAGTATTTTGTTAGCTGATTGGGAAGCCAACCAGCACTTACAACAGTGAGTCATTAGAAGAGATTTCCCCAAATACAACCAGGACCCATCAAAGGCCCGTGACTCCTCAGGGATGATCAGTCTCTGCAGGGGGACAGCTGAGTGGTCCAGCAACTGCCTTGTGAAATCCACGCCTGCAAGGTGACCTGATGTACAAACAAACAGCCACCACCCCGTCTGAATTCTCAATTGGGCAGAATCATTCCAATATTTAACTGGGAAATACTTGTGAGGCACCACAGGAACCGAAGGGTCTTGTCAGCGTACGAAAGGTTCAACAGCAGTGGCAGGCAGCAGAGCTCCCCACCAACTCCGGTGTGGCGGGGGTCCTGTGGAAAGATGACATCACAGATGTACAAGGAAAGGGCCACCTCCTCAGCAGCAGCGGGGGGCAGTTGATTCGCCATTTGGGGAAAAGTGGAGTTGAGCCCCTCCCTTACTGCTTAGACTACAATTCTGAATGGATTAAAGGTCGGATTACCTGATTTTGGGCTTCATAGCCCTATCATGTACGACACTGTATTTGTCTACTTAATCTTCAGTTTCTACCTCTCCTCTGTAAACCCATGAGAGCATGACTTTTCAAGGTGCTCTACGTACGTGCCTAGTGTGTGACGCACACACAGTACCGTTTTGTTCAATTTATGGCGTACCCCCAACCCTCCAAGAACATGGTGATTGCATCGCCCAGCTCATTTGAGGGCAGATCAGCCGTGGGGAGGGCACGCTCTCTAGGATGGATGTGGTCATTGTACAGTTCCCCCTGATGTGTATGAACGATTCAACTGTTCAGTTAGCTGCTATGTGGGTTGTGTGCCAATAAAACTGTTGGGGGAAAAAAGAAGGTTGAACCTGAACTGACCTTTGCACACTGACAAAGTTGAGCGAGTGTCTCATCCACTGTTGGCTTCTCTTCCCCAGCTCCCCTACTTTATGAATGAGCTGACTCTGACAGAACTTGACATGGGAGTGGCTGTGCCAAAGATCCTCCAGGCCTTCAAGCCTTATGTCGATCACCAAGGTAACTCTTCATTGACCATGTACAGGAATGTTAGGATGTTCACACCACTCTGGGTCCAATATCAAGCCTATGCGCTGGAGAGGGGAGAGGTGGGAAGTATTTTTAATCACCTATTTCTCATTGAAAGGAGCCCTGGTGACATAATTCATTGGTTATTCCTTGGGCTGCTGACCCCAAGGTTGTCGGTTCAAATCCACAGGCCGTTTTGAAAGAGAAAGATGAGGTTTCTGCTTGTGAGAATATTTACAGCCTCAGGAACCCTATAGATTTGCTATGAATCAGAATCCACTCCGGGGCTGTGAGTTTGAGCTCTCATTGAAAGAGGCCAGTGGCAGTGATTAAGTGTTTGCTTAACTGCTAACCAAAATGTCCCTGGGCCAAACCGACTAGCTGAAGATGCCCCACACAACTCATTTTAAAGGTGACTCCATGGGGGGGGGTGTCTCAGGGAAGAAAGAAGGTTCTGAGATAGATTATGGTAATGATTGTGTAATTTTTCTTGCCGTGAGTGAACTGTATGATGTGGATTATGTGCCAATAAACCTGGGAGAGGGGGCAGCAAAACAAAATCTGCAGCCTCGGAAATCCTCCAGGACAGTTCTCCTCTGTCTTAGAAGGCTGCTGGGTCAGAGTTGTCTTGACAACACTGCGTTTTGGTATTTCATGTAGAATGTCTTTCCGTTTTGGGGGAAAAAAAATGTTTTTAAGGGATTGTTCTGTTGTATTTTCAGTGAAGGTGCACACAGTGGTTTAGGGTCCAATTTAATTTCTACATAAATTATTCAGTATCATTGGTTACAAAGCATGAACGTTCTTAATACTTCTGGAGTTCTGTTTCCATTCATTTAAGTTCCCTACCTTGTCTTCATTGCTTTAAAGTAACTGTTGGTCACTTCATGTCATACGGATGGCTTTTTAATTTTATTAAAAATCTTTAATAATGGTGTTTTATTGTAAATTCGGCAAGGGTTTACATTTCAGACATTAGCTTTGTATTCACCTGTTTAAACTGCTTCTCACACCTGCCATGATTTACCCTACACCCACTCCTGATTGCTCTTTCCCTCCGTGGACTGCCGTCTTCCATGTCACCCAGCAAACATCCGTTGCAGTCTAACCCGTGGTTCTCCACCTTCCTCATGCCACGACCTCTCTCATACAGTTCATGTTTTGGTAACCCCTCAACCATAACATTATTTTCGTTGCTACTTCATCACTGTCATTTTGCTACTGTTTTCAATGGGGTAACCCCTGTGAAAGGGTCATCTGACCCCCCAAAGGGGTCGAGACCCACAGCTTGAGAACCGCTGGTCTAACCCATCGCTTTGGGCCCCCCTTCATTGTCATCCCCCATAGAGCCCAGTACTTCCAGGAGATAGCCTTTGTTTTGTGACTAACCTGTTATTTAGCCTAAAATATGATCTCAGGGGCTAGTTCTGGGTCTTCTTTGCAGTCAAGGCCTTACACTGCTGGGGAATAGTGCAGGACTCACGTGCTGGTCCTCCTAGTTTCTCATATCCTTACAGGGCACACAGGCCAGCTGAACTTGTATGTGATGTAGAAGACAGTATCTACCTGTACAGAGTCCTGGTGGCACAGTGTGACTGCTATTAACCGAAAGGTCACGGTTGAAACCCACCAGCCACTCCACAGGAGAAAGATGTGGCAGCCAGCTCCAATAAAAGCTTACGTCCATGGAAACCCTGTGGGGCAGTTCCACTCTGCCCTGTAGGGTCACTAGGAGTCAGACTCACCTACCTGAGTAACCTCAGCTCTGGCCTAGGGGAGAGCTGAAGGGCTTCCAGCTCCGCCCACCCCTCACATGGCCCTCTGCTCCAAGCTACCACCAGAAGTTGCCTCTGAGCGTAGGAATTCACATCTTTATTATTCAAAGCTGACTTTCAGGCTGTAAGTTCTTTGACTTTCATATTTTACATCTTTCAGTTCCTTCCAACTCCTAGATGCTCCTCACTTGGTGCTTGAGAAATGAAACTTGTATTTTAAGGCAGTATTTTAAGACTGCAGTTGAGAAAGGTTCTGCCGGAGAGAATCTTGGTGTAAAAATCAGATTTCATTTTTAAAACATGTTCCTGGTGCAGTATTCATGTCCTGACTTGTGGGAGAAGGGAAAGGTCGATTTGAATGTTAGAGTTAAATAAAATTACGATGATGAAAAGATGCGTGTGCTGCTTTGTGATACATTAGCTTTTTCTTCTGTCACAATATTTAATTGTGGTAAAGACAGATGTGTGACCCTTCTGTCAGCTGATAATGTTCTCCGTGTACAGTCTCATGACACTGATTACACAAGTCTTGTCGTGCACCCATCGGCAAGGTCTGGTGAGAAGAGGAGGAAACATGACTTCCTCACCTGAGCATTCCTTTCCCGAGTGAGCCGCTTACTCCTTAGGCTCATGATCAAGATAAACGAGAGAATAATTAGGATTCACCAAGAATTAACTATTTGGTTTAAAGAAAGATGGCCAGTGAGATATGTAGATTATGAAGTGACCTTGGCCTCTGGCTCTATCAGATGGCTCTCTTATTATGTTTACTGAAATCATTGTTCTTCTTTTGTGTCCATTTGATCAAAAAAGAGAGATTTTCTAGTTTTACAGCCAGTCAAGTCTCTCTTGGGATATCTTCCAACTGACCATGAGCTGTTTTTAGCCTCCCATTGATTTCAGACAAGGCCAACCCCCAGAGTATTACAAGGGGTCTTCAAAGAGTTACTATGTGAGATAGTTAAGGTTTAATTTATTGTGCCAACCTGGCCGATTAACACGGGTGAGCCTCGCCTTTCTAGTTCTCGGGTTTCTTGCTTTCTGATGGTCAGGCCAGGGTGAGGGTGCCTTAGCTAGTTCTTTGCCTCAGCTGGCAAGGCTCACTTCCTGCAAGATATCCCCGAGGAGAAGCCACATGGACCTACCCCATTGCAGCCCTGGGTGCTGGAGCAGCTGTGTGGAGACCCCGGCCAGCGCCGAGATGCTTACATACTCACTGATTCAGCTTTCCTCCTGCAGTTCGGCGTCATTGTGTGTGTTTTGTGAGATGGAGGCAGATTTGTAGATTGGTGTCGGACATATGGCTCAATGTTGGACTTATGGGCTTGGATAGCACTGGGTTGGGATGCTTTCTTGATGTGCACTTACCCTTTGTATAAAACTCTGTCTTACACATAGGAGTTTCTGTGGAATTGTTTCTCTGGTCACCTAAACTAACATACTATGAAAAAACGATGCATGGATTTTAAAAAGTGTTTCCATCCAATGAAGCTTGTGCTAACTTGTTGTAACACGTCTGATTGGAGCTTGGTGGGGGCCCTGAGAAAGGGAGCCCCTGTCAGAGCGCAGTGGAAGAATGGTGAAATCATGGAAGCTTTATGAAGTTGATGGGGCAGTTCCCCAGAGAAGCCGTTTACAGATGGATAACTCACTTCAAGACCAGCCAAGACGATGTTGAAGGTGAAGCCCACAGTGGCAGACCAGGAAATATTTACTCTTGTGTGTGTGCTGACTGAAGAGGACCAGCAGTGAACATGAACAGCAAGAGTCCTGAATACCGTAGACTTCTCGATTGGTTCTGCTTTCACGGTTCTGACTCAGAATCAAAGTTGAGTAGATGTTCGGCTCAGTGAGTGCAAGAATGTCCCCATCTGCAGACGAGCAGAGCTTTCCATGGAAATTTTCAACAAGTGGGATTAAGAGCCAGAGGCATTTCTTCGAAGAATTGTAACAGAAGGTGAAACATGGCTTTTCCAACACAATCCTAATGGCAAAGCCAGCTCCACCCCCCCCCACCCCCCACCCCCGGGGTAGGAGTGGCACAGGCCAAGCAAAAGCAGCCTGGTCAAGAGCAGAGGTCACAGTTTTGGGGGGATGCTTGGGGAATTGGACCTGTTGGTTTTCTGGAAGGCCAAAGAACAATCACGCCTGCTTATTGTGGAAGTGTTTTGAGAAAGTTAGTGGAAACCATAGCAGAAAACTGCCCGTAAGAGCTTCATGGGCGTGTCATCCTCTGCCTGCCCATATTCCTCTCCCCAAACAAGGGCAATTTGGGGAGAGTTTCGATGAGAAGTCACTAGATTTCCAGCCACCTGACACTCCTGACTTAGCTCCTTCTGACTTCTCTGGTTTCCAAATCCTTCAGAAATCGTTGACGGGCATCCCTCTTTCTTCAGACTGCGTGGTACAGTTAGCTCCCAGAACCGAGTTCGTGAGAGATGGACTAAATGGCTGGCACCGTCACTTGGAAAGCTATCTTGGACTGGATGGCACTTAGGTTGCGCAATCAAGTGTGTATGCTTTTACTTAGTTCGTTTTTAGTTCTCTCTTTCCATGAGCTTTTGGCGAAGCCTGTACAGCGGCAAAGCCAAAAGTTCACTTGAGGCTGCCTGTCACCCCCTGGCTTTGTCGCCACCTCCGGAGGCCAGAGTGCTCCCAGCCAACGGAGAGTCAGACTAGGACGGATTTGGACTCCTCTGCAGAGAGTTTAGCGAGAGTTCCGTCCTCCCACAGAAAGGCTTTCAAAGTTGGACTCTGCGTTCACTGTAAAAGGAATGAATCATCACCCTTCCCAGTGGACGCCACCCTGACCATCTGGTATGTGATCTGCCGACCTCACCTCCTGAAGCTCGGCCCCAAGAAAGTAAAGAATGCAGGCGAACACTCTGTTTCTGGCTGTTTTTGTTGAGTGAATAGAAATTCCCCAACTGGGACACGGGTCCACATCGGGGCTTGCAGCATCTAAGAAGTGTCCCTGCAGCTCCCGGCAGGCTGACTTCACCATACACCAAAGTCTGCAGTTTCTCTCTTGTTGGGCAGGAAGACATTTCACTGTAGATCAAAGCTTTGCTACAGCGTAAACAGTGCAAGGAGTAAGCGGATCCATCCATCCACACAGGGCTGTGTAAGAGCTCATTCCTGCTTTACCTTGATTACAGCTGCCTGCGTAGGTGAGGAGGTGGAGGCTGGGCCGGGCGTCCCACTGGGACTCCCCGTCCAACATCTGAATGTGGGCAGATCCTTGGGGGAGCGGCACAAAGAAGAATGTCTAGAGGAGTGGCTGGCCTGAGCTCATGGGCAGGCCATTTCTTTCTAGGGCCACCAGGGAACAAGTTCAGTGACCAGGGCACATGTCCTGAAAGGTGGATGCCTCTCCCCTTTGGGAACGGGCTGTGCACCCCCTGCTTTCGCTGTGACCCCTCCCCTCTAGCCTTGAAGGGTGTACCAGGTCTCAGGTCTCCTTTCTTCCCTATGACTATCCAGGGGCTCCAGGAGCCTAGTACGCCGACCCTCCTCTGCCTCTGGCCTCCCCTTCGCATCCCTCACGTCTGCCCTAGGGACATCGTCCTCCTCGGCCAAGCTTTTCCCAGTTGTCTCATCAGTGCTGTTAGGATAGTGCTCGTTCATTGGTCCATGCACGGAAGGAGAGTGTCACCCCACCATTCAGAGGCAGCCAGGTGACCCCTTAGGTGTGCTCTTCCGTAATCTCTTTTCCTTTGGATCGTAATGCAAGATGCATAGTTCTGTGATAGTATAGTCTGGTGTCAACTTGGCTGGGTCTGAATTCTCAGTGGCTTGGCAGATAGGACTGAATAATGCCCCTAACACAGAGCTGAGACTGGACAGGCTCGATTTTACAGCTGTGTGAGCCATTCTCTTGATAGAAATTTGCATGCGTGTGTGCGTATGTGTACATATATATAGACATCAGGGGGTTTGCTTCTCTAGAGAACCAGCCTGGTGGCACAAGCACTAGTTAAACCCTAAGCAGTGGTTCTCAACCTTCCTAATGCTGCAACCCTTTAATACAGTTCCTCATGTGGTGTGACCCCCCAACCATAAAATTATTTTCATTGCTACTTCATCACTGTCATTTTGCTACTGTTAAGAATCCAGAGACCCTGTAAAAGGGTCGTTAGATCCCCAAAGGGGTCACGACCCTCAGGTTGAGAACCAATGCCCTAAAGAATCCAGGCAAAGTGACTATTTTGACCTGAAGGGCACTCAGGGTCATCCAGCCAGACCCTAAGGTGGGTGAGATGGGTAAGCTGAAGCAGGAAGGCGAGGACCTTCCCCAGAGTCCCCCTCAGCCTTGCCTTTCCATCTGGGTCGTGGCTTCTAGGCCGTGCGCACAGCTCCACAGTCAGGGACCTGTATGGGCCAGGCTCCTCCAGAGTTGCCAGCAGTGGGAGCTCAGGCAGTCCCTGCCCTCCCCACAGCAGTGTCTGCTCATGCAGCTGAGGTGGATACAGCTCAATAGTGCAGAAAACAAGCCAGAGCCCATCAGTGGCCTCCCTGTGCCCCCACCTGGCCCTCTTCAGTAGTAGACACCAGGAGAGCAGTCGTGGCCACCCAGTTCAGGGCAGGTGTAGCGCCCACTCAAGCTCACTCACCTTTTAGGGGACTCAGATTGATGACTCTGTCAGCCTTGGAGCAGCAGGGCTCTGTTTCCGGGAACAGTTAGAGGCAGGCGCAGGTGAACATGATGTGTGTCAACAAGACACATCCCAGCGCTCGCTTTCTGTGGTTCTAGATGCACAGTGGGCACCGGTCTGTGTGCCAGGCACAGAGCCGTCGCTGGTGCAGCGCTCATCCTGTTCTGTGGAGCATGTGGTCCCGCTGCCCGTTAGAAGTAGTTTCCTCCGTCATTTGCCCAGGGCTGGCGGTCAGCGGACAAAGGAGCCCCTCAGTTACGGTGGAGGGCAGATCGGGGGCAGCCAAGCCCCACTCCTTGGAGCAGCAGTGCCCGGGGATGCGAGCCCAATGAGACGGCGGCCTTACAGTTAGCTTCCTAGAAATACACCCGTGAGCAGCTGACCTGAATGGCCACCACAGTGCTACTACTGAGGGGTGCAGATAGCCTGCTAAACAGAGCAACAGGGAGCCTGTGTGCCAGCTGTGGCTTCTCCCTGGCCCTGGGACATGCACCACGGCAGGTGTGTCCCCTGTGGTGGCATCATGTCTCTAAGTCCTCTTCATTCTTCAAGCACAAACCCCTGGAGGGCAGGGGTCACCTTGGTGGGTGTGAAGCTGAGAGAAGGAGGGAGATAGGACTTTGGCTGCAATGGTAGTGGGGGTGGTGACTGAGGCTGGCGAGTGGGGAAACTGCCACCTGTACTCCACACAGGCCCTCACAGAAGGGCCATCGAAAGCAGCTCATGTTTTCGTCAGCTGTGCTTTCTTGGAGACTCCTTGATCATCAGCACTGGACAGCCACTCACGGGGGGGACCGGGAGAGGCTGTCAGCATCTCTTGCTCCCTCCCCTCTTGTTTATGCTCCAGTCCCCTTGGCCGAGACCTCCGAGGCTGACCATCTTACACGTGTAAAAGCATCAGAATGGCCCTACTTCTCAAGAGCAGATGGTTCTGAAAACAGCATTCACATGCAGTGCTTCATATTTGTCACAACCAAGGAAAAGTTGCTCTCTCACGACATTATCTGGATTCGCAGCATTCCGCTTGTGTTGGTTAAGCTGCACTTCTCCCAGTGGAAAAACAGCCTTTCTAGTAACTGTCGATTTATCTCCTAGTTACTCGAGGTGGGCGCCCCTGACTCACTGTTATATAACCGGTTGGTCTCGGCTCCAAGTTGCTCCTGCTCCTAGATTTTCAGGGTGCATTTTGCATGCTGAATCATGGTCACAGAAGCAAGTTTTCCTTTGCACCTCAGGGTAAAATAGCCTTCTTGCCCTCATCGAAATGCAAGCATGTCATGGTAGGGTCATTTGTTAGAATTTTATTTGGTTTTTCAGATCTGGTCTCAAAAGTTCTCAAACCATCCATGACTCTTCCTTGTGTTCTTTGAGTGTCACAGGTGAGCAAGACCCTGTTGGATATAGGCAGTGGTATGAGAAACAGACTCCTCCCCATTAGGGGTCCCTCCCTCATCCTCTCCCAGGTCCCGCAGCGCAGCCTCTTCCCTTTCTTGGTGCATGGACTTTTCCAGACCATTCCCTCCTATGGAAACAGCAGCAAACTAGGCTGGAGGCAAGGATTGTGGCCATAAGGAAGTGGGAAGTGGATCTGGCAGCAGCAGAGAAGGAAGGAGTCCTGGCCCCTGAGGAAGCAGTGGTGGTGTTCCCATTGTGCGGGTGAGACAGGCATGGAGGTTAAGAAATTGCAGCCCCATCCGCTTGCCGCCCTTCATCTTTACTGCCTCAGCGCCTAGATCACACATCACCGGATGCACCATGCACTTGACTGGGACATGAACCGCACTTCCCTGGACCCACATCCAAATCCCCTCACTGGAGAAAACAAAAAACACAGATAAAACTTACATTTTATAAGGCGTAAAATTCTGGTGGCTTTAATATGACAGCCTCCAAGGTAATACATCCTGTTACTATTTATTGGACAACTGAGCAGGACGTGAAGAGAGGCGATGATGCCTGAGTCCACACAGCATCCAAGTCAAGCTAGAGTGAGGAGACAGCAATTGATAGCTTCTCTGCTGGTCATCTTTCATACTGCATTCGAAATCTATTAAAATCTAGCTTTGTCTCAGTCCCCTCCTATTAGGGACAATTAATCACCAGGTGTCTTTATGAAAGCAGATGTGCCCTTTATTTCCTGTAATAGTCCTTTGAAAGAGCAAGCTAATTGATGATTTCTTTTACACTGCTCAATGCATAACGAAGAGTGACAGCTGTTTTGTGAGTCTGACTGCAGACTCCAGGTAATCGCTCTGCCTACCACTTATTAAAACAGGTCATTCGTGGGAAGGAATTAGCTTCAATCAGGATGAAATCTGTTGAAAGCAAAATGGAAGCGCTTCTGACTCTAGTGAGGAGCGACACTATTAGTGCCTCTTGAGGTTAAGCGGAGCTTTTCATCTGAGGTGGCGTCCAGATTCGGGGGACTGGGGGCGGGGTAGGGGTGGGTATTTACTGTAACCGCCAGAAAATGCTGCTGTGTGTCAACAGTGGTTTCAGATTAATTTCCTCCTTTTCAGTGTTGTCATTTGTCTTTATGAGGATCTGTAAAAGTGTATTAACATTTAATGTCTACCTGAAGAATCCTGCTTGATGGCTAATGCTTGAGATACTACGGGGCTCTGAGCCTGAAGGACCCCAGCACAGTTTATGTGAACCTGCTAAGCAAAGGGGTCCTGAGCTGGTCCCCCCTTGGATTTTAGACTACTGGCCAGTGGCCACTTCTGGTGGTCACCACCCCATTGAAGTTCCACAAACCAGGCGGCCCCTGTGACCTCGCCTCATTGGCACGAGTATCGTGTATAGGGAGTACGGTTTCAAGTTACGGTACAGGAGGGTTGCTCCATTTATCTATCTGGATAATCCCATAGAAAATCAGTTCTTTTGTCCCTGGGTTTCAAAATGTGTATGTCCCTCCCTGTGGAACCATGCTAACTCGGAGCCACCTGTTGTCTAAAGAAGGGCCCAGAGTGCAGAGGTGTCTGTGCACTTCTCTTCAGGCCCCGTAACTGCCAGGGAGTCAGGGAGCTCATCCCAAGGGGTCCTGGGTGAAGCCGTCTCCTTCTGCCGGCACTTGAGTGGCTTTTGGACATGATTCGAGAAGCAGCAGCCAGCTACAGGGCCTCCCACGGCTCCCGTCATGGATTTGCTGTGGCCTTTCTAATGGATGCAGAGAGCCTGGCATCTCTCAGCCCTCTTCCAGAAGCTGGGCGTTAAAGTGAGGTGTCGGATCCAGACACTTGAAAATGGAAATCGCCCCCCCTCCCCCATACTGTCATTGATAGCATGTTCCTTTCGGGGAGACAAACCCTGTGCTGTTGTCTTGTTCTTTTTCCCACCGTTTCTCCAGGACTCTGGATTGATTTGGAAATGTCCTACAATGGGTCCTTTCTGATGACTCTCGAGACCAAAATGAATTTGACCAAACTAGGTAAAGAGCCTCTTGCTGAAGCCCTGAAGGTTGGCGAAATTGGCAAAGAAGGGTAAGGGGCTATATGAATTTCCTAATCGGAATCCCACCTGGGGCACCACCTCCCCCAGCCCCCTTCGAGCAGCAAATTTGATGCACTGTGGCCATGGCTGTTGGGTGGGCTTTTGGACCCCGGAGTGTTTTAGGGAACAGTTTCTTTGTTTCACCCCAGCAGACAGACAGACGGACAGCCCCATACCCAGCCAGGCTGTCAGGCATCCTCCCCCGTGATCAGTGTGGTGTGCACAGTATCGATTACCCAGAAACACTGCCGTCTCAGACCAGCAGCTCCACCTCAGCTGCACAATTGCGCTGTGTGCATGGAATCATCCTCAAGGAAGTTCCTCCGCCCACGTTCAGCCGCAGACAGCGACGTGGACCAGGCTCCCGTCCTGCGGGTCCCTGCGGCTTTCATCATAAGATCAGAAATGCTCATAATTAGATGATCGATTTCGTAGCCAGCCGGGTCCTCCTAAGTGTTTTGAGAAGCAGTTTCCCTAAATAATGTGGTATTGATCTGCTTCATAAATCCCTCTTGTAGATGGGGCATCTGCTGCATAGCTGAATTTAGGGAAAATTTTCCAATTTGTGAGACAATTAACGTAGCTAATTTCCCCCTTTATGCCTCTCAGAGAGACGCTAGCACTTTTGCTTGCCCACACACCTTTAAAACGACTCATTTAAATGGATCTTAGGGTTTTTGCCAAATTAGAGATGTTGATTGGAGTCTACTTCCCCGACTTGACTTGTCTCACATGAAATTGGCAGTACAATGATAGAAGGGCGCTGCCAGGAGCTGCCTTGTCAGGACCTCCCCATCCTGGGGTCTTGCTGACTTAGCATCCTGACCTATGCTTTCATGCGGCCCCACAGGAGAGCAGATGGGGGTGAACTGGGCCGTCCAGGTGAATGTCCTTTGTCGAGATGGCTCTGCTTTAGCCAGGCCACTTAAGGAAATGTCCCTCTGTGAATAAGTGGAAGCTTTCCCCACTGTGTGCACTCTAACCCTTCTCTGCTGTTTCCTCTCGTTCTGGTGCTGTTTGTTAAAATGGGGTTGGATCGGCAATCTGGATTTGTGTTTCCTGGTGAGTGGCATTTATCAATTCTCCACATAGCATTTCATACCCGGGGAGTGCCACGGGACACCACCGTGGCATTTGCCCTTCCAGTGTGTTCCTAGACATGATGGCCCGCCTGTGAGCCCGAGCTGGGAGGATTGCAGAGACTTCCCGGGCAGTTTGGACAGCGGGGGGCTTTGATCTCAGTCTCTTGTCCCTGGGTGTCCCCACACGCAGCTGAGCATCCCCGGTTCAGCCTCAGAGAGTCAGGAAAAGAGCCCCAGTAGGCAGACCCGGTCACAAAGCCTCTGGAAAAGGAGGCCTGCATGAATGGGAGTAGGGCAGAACACGCATCAGTTGGAGCATCGGGCCAGGAGCTTCCCATGGGAAAGGGGGGTTGTGGGCCTCAGGGGTCCCCAACACAGCAGGCCTTGGGGCTTTTGCCTCTGAGGAGTTGCTTGCAGGCGCTCTGGCACAGCTTTCATTCATCGACTGGCTGACCGGAGGGTCCGAGGGAAGTCGCTGCTGGACAGCGGTGATCGTAGTAAATTCTATTGTGACTCTATTTCCTAGAGCAGTTTTTTCTTGCAGAAATTTCCTCTAATACCCAGGGGAGGGGGGCGGATATTAAACTAAATGTTTAGTGATTTTCTGATTGGCTGGACTTTAATTTTTAAAGTAAAGAAGAATACAGTCCGCGAGCACTTTGTCTAAGAGATAAGGACAGGGGAAATAGACTCCCCGCCCTCTCTGTGTGTCAGAGAGCTCTTTGTCCATCAGGAGGAGCGCGGGCAGTGTGGTGGGTGCCCGTTGGGCTGCTCACCTCAAGACTAGCCGTTGGAAACCACCAGCCACTGCACAGAGGAGAAGCAGTTCCAGTCTCAGAAACCCACAGGGGCAGTTCCACCCTGCCCTGTGGGGTCGCTGTGAGTCAGTATGGACTCGATGGCAGTGGGTTTGCTTCTTCATCCGAGACCTCTAGCTCTCCAATTGGCCGTAGCTTCTAGGAGCATCAAGAACCTCTGACACTCACCCATGGTTGATGAAACAGAGCCCAGAAGCACCCGAGGCTGAGTACCAGAGGGAAGCACTGAAGTCAGGACATGTTGTAGCCTAAGAGTAAGCAGCTGACCTTTGGCACTGACCTCTCTTTCACGCCCCCCCCCCAACATACTCCAACCTCCCCAAGGAGCACGGTGTGTCTGAGAGGTTGCCCACAGTGGCATTCCCTTCTGCCCTGTGGGTGCCCACTTCTGCTCTCCTCAGCGTTTTCTTCAGTCCCCTTTTCCCAGGGTGCAGACAGTGTGCTATAGAGACCCTCGGAGGAGATGCCGCCCCTCCTGTGAGCAGGGAGTTTGTTCATGCTGTTCTTTGAGGGCCACAGGGGGCAGTAGAGAGAGGTGTTGCTCCGCCCTTGGAAATGTGCAGACATGTAGCTGGGTGGGCAACCCCCCAGCCCTTTTCTTCTCATTGCTTTCCTTGTCACCCACTGTGGCAGCATAAAGAGGGCAATAAGCTTCTAAAGCGGAATGCAGAGCAGTGAGCCGAGCGGTCTTCACTGTGGGCACAGGCATGACAAGGACCAAGGTGAGCCTGTAGGGAAACAGCCTGCCAGCCGTGCGCCCAGCAGCGGAGGGCAGCGTTGTCCTGCCACCACAGCGTGAGCCACCTGGTGGCCTCTGAGCTGCGTGCTGGATCACCGTCTCTACTTACCCCCCAGGTCCCGGAAGTTCCTTCTGGGTGCTAATGTTTGCAAGTGACACATGGTCCCGTCCCGTCCATGGTGCAGGTGGTTGGGACACATTTTTCTTAAGCACAAGGGAGGATTTACTCCCATGAGCATGGCCCCCTAAGCCAGACACATCCAGGGCTGGACGTGGAACCTTTGGGGGTGTCTTTTGAGAACAGCCTCCAGAGTCTGTGACATTTAAAAAAGAAAACAAACAAACAAACAAACCCTGAGCTGCCGTAAATACATTCTGGCTGTTTGAACTGGCCTTTGAGAGATTAATAGAAGTCAGTCAGAGATGGATAGTGATTCTGAGGCCAAGAAATAAAATGTTTGGCCAGAGACAGCGTATCAGTGATGAAACAATTCACCCGTATGTGTCTTGTCTCTGGACACATTTCCAGAAAGGTCGGTAGCAGAGGCAGCATACCCGGAGTAGGCGCTCTCTGGTGTGTTTAAGAAATGCTAGGCTCTGTAGCAAGGTGTGCAGTGTGTCTGGTGTTCTCTGAAGTTCTTGCTGGTAGCCTGAGGGTGTGTCTTTAATTGTGAAATGGAGAATCAGCCGCACCTAATACACCTTGGGCGCTACATGATACAGCTCCCAGTTCCATTTGGACAAAATCGGAGCCTCGGGTCCTCGGGCCCAGTGCACCATGGTCTCAATGATTAACCTCACTGCCCCGCAAGAGCCTTGGGCACCAGAGTACATTACTGCAGGGCCATGCCCCCTGCAGGTCCAGGGGCTGACAGTGGGCAAGGGCAGGCTTCCCCTCGGTCCTTGGTCTTGCAGGCCACCTTCCATGGATGAGGAGCCTGTGCTGGGTGACATGCAGGCTCCATCCTGGCATTGCTAGGCCCTGTAGTCGATGGGGACTTAAGTCCCAGTTTTTTCCTGATCCCCCCAATCCAAATGGGGTTATGTCTTTGTCACATACATTTTAGAAGGCCTGGGTGCTTACCAGTTGGTCTGCTAACTGCAAGGTCCGCAGTTTGAAACCCCCAGCTGCTGTGAGGGAGAAAGGACCAGTTAGCGTCCCTGAAACTCCCGGGGCAGGTTGGCCTGTCCTGTGAGTCGCACTGACTTGGAATCCGCATGGTGGCAGTGAGGGCCGCAGTGCAGATGGGGAGGCGCTGGACTGTGCACCCAAAGGTGAGTGGTTAGAGCCCACCCAGAGGGGCCTCCGATGGAGCGCCTGCAGGACAGGGCCGCCCGCACTTGTCCCCCACACCGGGGGCTGTCAGGAGTTAGAGTGTGCTCTGCAGCAGTTGATCTTTGGGGTTTTATGTGCATTTCAAATAAAAGATCTAGGCCACGAAACGCGCTGAAATGGCCTTGTGACCAAGAAGGGATACAGGTGTCCCTGAAGGAGGAACACGGTGGTTTTCCCGGCAGGGCCCAGGACAAGGCGCTTTTGTCCCTGCTGCGAGGGAGTGTCCCTTTAACACGAGCCACCGCCGCCTGTTGGCTGGGCCAGTGGGCTCTAGATAGGGTTTCTGAGCCGGCCCAGGAGGATCTGCTGTCTGTGGGGAGGGTGCTCACGAGGTCCTCTTACAGCCGACTCCTGTTTCGGCCCCAACTCCCAGTGCATTCCCCTGGAGTCTGCCTGGCCTTCTAACTCACGCTGCCCTTGGGCGCCCTTGACCAGGGGATGACTGCCCAACAGGCTTCAGATGGCACAAGGGCAGTGTGAGAAAGCCAGAGGTTCGCAGCTGTGGGGAGCCAGGGCTGGCCCATCTGAGTACTTTTCTCCTGGCCCACATTGGAAGTAAGGCCTAGCTCTCCTGAGCCACCGTTGGCTGCTTACCAGTGTTCAGACATGTCCTTCCTTCATTTCACCCCAGTCAAGTCTCCGGGGAAGGGACGACACAGGACTGCCTTGTGTGTGGCTGAAGCTGCTCCAGAGGGAGCCCCTGCCAGTGCAGACTGAAGGTCCAACCCCGAAGGAGCAGTCAGGGACATTGTTGTCGATGAGGTGTTTTATTATTGTTGATTAGTAAAAGACGGTCTTCAAATGTTGGCTTTTCCAGAAGTTCCTCCCTAGAAGCCCCTAGGGACTTGCACCTTATGAAAGGTGGCCTTGTCTGTGACCCTCGGATGTATCGTACAGTGAGCCCTTTTAGCGAGGAAGGGGTCTTGGGTCAAAACTGAGTAAGTTGGGAAGGCATCGTGGTTGTTGAACTCAGCCAGAGTCAAGGACTTGCCTGAACATCCCTGTCACCGGCCAAGAGGCCATCATGTCTCCCACAAGCTGTCACCTCCCCATCGCAGTCATCCATTCTTCCCACTCGCCCCACCCCTGCATTGTGTGGATTGCATCATACACCACACCTACCGCCTTTCCTTCTGACGCATGCCCACAGCGAGCTCCTCCAGGCCCGAGGCCCTCGTGAGGGACTTGTCCCTGAAGAGTCTCCTGAGCAGCCACGCCGATCCAAGGACCAGCCCCTGGATTGGGCTCGTCCTGGTGGGCTGGGTGGGGGTGATGCAGGGTGGCGCGGTAGCTCTATGCTCTGATCTGCGTGGCTGGGTGTCCTCTCGCACGGTGGTGACTCTCCCTGTGTTCAGTTGCAGGCCCAGGGCATACTGTCTGGCCGACAGCGACGAGGAATCGTCCAGCGCTGGCTCCTCCGAGGAAGACGACGCCCCAGAGCCCAGTGGGGGAGACAAGCAGCTGCTCCCAGGGGGTGAAGGGTGAGTGGGTCAGGGCGGCCAGGGTGCCAAGGAGGCCGTGGCGGCATGTTGAAGGAGAGCCTTTTTCTCCCTCCCTCACGCAGAATGAGTGGGTTTCCAATTAATGCCCGCTGCCAGAGCTTAGGTCAATTCTAGTGCCCAAATCCTAAAGACTGTGAAGCTTTCCTTGAGAAGGTCCCCAGCAAAGTGACCTTCTCCAGCCCTTTGCGTCAATCAGTAGGAGAAAGGGCGAGGTTCTCCTGCGCACATCTGGGTCTTCCTGAGAACACGGGTGCTCAACACTTCCCCCTGGTGCTCGGTGGGGAGCATTACTCCCCTTCGTGGTCCCCACAGCTCCCGAGGGACAGGGGGTGTTTGGAGGATTCCCTGGTGACTTAGCTTCACTGGGGGGTGGTTCCCTATCCCTGTGGCTGAGACTGGAATGACCAAAGTGCTGGCACCACCGCTCTGTCGGCGTCTTGTCATTATGTCAAGTGAGTTCAAGAGACTAAATTATAAAAACGCTGGAGGGGTTCAGGAACTTTTGTGAGAAAATGCCGGCCGATTAACTTTTTAAGTCTTAGGGAAGATGGGAAGAGTGTAGACATTTGAAAAGTTCAGGCTTTTTTTTAATCTACCTGCTTGCCTCTTGCAAAGGAGCCCGGGTGGCACAGTGATTGCATATTGGGCTGTGATCTGCAAGATGGGCAGTTTGAAACCACCAGCTGCTCCTCAGGAGAAAGTGGAGGCGCTACGCTCCTGTAAAGGCTCTCAGGAGCACCCACCAGGGCAGCGCTACCCTGTCCTCTAGGGTTCCCGTGAGTCAGCATTGACTCGATGGCATGCGTGTGGTATTGGGGTGCTATCTGAAGAATGGGTGCTTTTCCCTATGGGCGCACAAGCCTGACTCCCTGGGGCCGTGGGTGGAGCCAATGTCTTCTCTTCTCAGGGCAGGTTTTTGGTAGCTGTGATTTGATGCAGAAGCTTACTGGCTGGTCTGCTAGTGTGTCAGCCTGATGCAGCATTTTTCTTTAGAAGCCCCGAGTCCTTTGAAAAGTTGTTGCACTCACAGTTGTGGGGCGGGGATGGCATCAGCTACACGGCAGGCAGGCAGCTTACGTCTTGTGTTTGCTGTACTAGGACAGTGAGTCTATGATCAGTTCTGTGAGTGGTTTAGAAGAGGGTGTGTGAGAACCCTTCTGTTTGCCATCTTGTTTGGGTTGTAGAAAGGTATTCCCAAAGAATTCACGCAGCAGAAGCACTTTTTATAATCCAAGTACCTTTTATGAGGGATAGGGAAGTTTTTGGCTAGTACAGTCTCAGATTGTACACACTGTCTCTGGAAAGAGTACGAGGTCACATGGGAGGGGGTGTGGGAGAGTTCGAGACTGAACATGGCTCTTACGAGTAGGCTGCAGAGCCAAGAGAGGAGTCCCAGAACCTAGAAACGCAGGTTGACCTTCACCTGCACCTCAGTGACCTTGGTCCAGGCATCCCAGCTTTGGATGGTCCCCATCGTTGTCTAGTTCAAACCCTTTATTGTGGCATGGCCAGCTAAGTTTCCTTTACCGCAGGCTTTCGGTGCCAGTCAATCTGAGGGCGTCGTCTAACCCATGAATAGGCTCTGACATTCAGACCTTCTCCACGGCAGTGGTTCTCAACTAGGGGTGACGGTGCCACCACCCCACCACCCTCGCAGCTCATCAAGATTGAGGGGTGCTGTTGACGTAGTGGGTAGAGACCAGGGTTGACAGCCCCGTGGCAAAGACTAGCCCAGTCCAAGAGGCCGTTCGGACTGCAGTTTACCAACTCTGGTGTAGAGTGAAGTAGAAGAAAAACCAAACTGTTTCTCTTTGAAAAGGTGCAAAATTTCTACTACTGATCCTTCTGTTCCTCATTTCAAGGTATGTTGGAGGTCATCGAACAAGCAAGATTATGAGATTTGTAGATAAGATTACCAAGTCAAAATATTTCCAAAAAGCCACAGAAACGGAGTTCATCAAAAAGAAGATTGAAGAAGTTTCCAACACGCCCCTGCTGCTGACCGTTGAAGTGCAAGAATGTAGGGGTACCTTGGCGGTGAACATCCCACCACCCCCGACTGACCGGATCTGGTGCGTAGGGGCCCCTCTGGGGTGGCAGGTGAACCCCCCCTTGTGTGTGACGATATAGCAGTCCCTGCCTGCTTAGCCTGGAGATGATTCAAAGCACCTTCTCCTGGGCAGCAGATGCACTGTCCAGCCTTTTCACAAACCATAATGTTAGCGATGAACATGGTTCTTCCTTCCACGAATGGCTGGTTCACGTTTAAAGACTCACCGTAACACGTTGGGAACCGTTCGGGTCGGTGCCTGAGGTTGAGATGAGGTGAGCTGCTTCTGCCCTCCTCCTCTCGCAAGGCAGCTCCTCCACCAGCACCAACAGCTGCCCCGGCAGGGCCCTGGTTCTACCCCGGGTCTGGTGGTGACTGCATCACCTGGTCAGCTGCACAGCTCCCTGTATCCGCAGGTGGGATCACACATCAGGCTCAGGGAAGGCTTCCTGGAAGAAGGCCTCCCTGTGGAGGAGCAAGAGCACGGCATTTTGGCAGGCAGTCTAGTTGGGAGCTGTCACCAACTGAACCAGTTATTCACAGATAGACCCAGTCGCCCTCCAAACTAAGCCAAGGTCAGGGACCACAGAAATCCGCCCTTGCTGGGTTGTTGGGTGGAAAAGTGCTTTGGAGGTCTGGGCCCGGGTGCATACAGTGCCTGCCGTCAGCTGCACTCGGCGAAACCCAGAGTTTGTAGAAATCATCAGGTGAAGGTTTCCACTCAGCCCACCATTTGATGATCAAAGGCGGTTTCTCAATGAAAACTCCCTTTTCAGGTTTTGTTTTAAAGCATATTTTTATTCAAGAAAACAAAACAAACCAGAAAACTGACTACATCCACAAGAAAACAGCAGTAAAAACCCAGAAGGACAAACAGAATCCTGCCACCCACGAATAGCCACCACCAATGCCCTGCTGTACAGGCTGTTTGTTAAGTAGGCAGGTTGGCCCCACCTGGCTTCCTCCTGTACTTCTAAGCCTCTGAAAGCTGGAGCACACGAAGGCCCTCTGGGACAGCGGGCTGAGCGTGTGCCCCGAGCCACCGAAAGGGACAAGTACCCACGTTGAGGGCTTAGAAACGTGCACTGCCTTTTGACAGCTCTATGATGCTCTCAGACAGTGGTTGTGACAGGTTGAAGGGTTGGGGTCAATAACGGGCACCCCGTCCTGCATCGGAAGGCTCATGAAGAGTGCCAGCCTGTGCCGTTGGGAAAGCCGTGCAAAGCAGGCCGTGAACGGCAGGCTCTGGAACATGGTCCACTGATATGTTCTTGTGGAGTGGACATGGAGCCAGCCCCTTCTCTCTGCTCTTGTCTCGTCTTTCTCTTTTCCTGCTTTATATACAAAACCAACCGAGCCAAACCCGTTGCCACCAAGTGGAGTCCTGCTCTTTGTTCCCCTGAAAGGCGGAGTGGAATGGGCCTCGAGGGTTTCCTGGGCAGAAGCAGCCTGCCAGGTCCCTCTCTTGCCAAGTGGCTGGTGGGTCTGAACTGCCGACCTTTTCATTGGCAGCCGGACACGTGACCAGTGTGCCACGGGGCTCCTTTTCTACGCAGACTCTCCTCTTACGAGCAACGGGGGGAGGGACGTTGCCATTTTAGGAAGGATGAAGACACGAAACTGTGAATGGACCATGGACTTTTCTAGTAGTGCTTCCTGGCTTTCTCAGCTCTCAGGCCCACTCCTGCCCTGAGGCCCAGGCAGGGGCACAGGGAGTCCTGCCGGAGCGGTTGTGGAGGAGCTCGCTGAGAACACAGGAGTGTCTCAGGGATAATACTGCTTCCCGACTGAGGCGCGTCAGGTGTGGGCCCTTGGATTCTTCCTTTCTTTGCTGCTGATGGTGCTTATTCTTTGTTGTCTTCAAAAAGGTACGGGTTCCGGAAGCCACCGTATGTGGAGCTAAAAGCTCGGCCAAAACTTGGAGAGAGAGAGGTGACGTTAGTTCATGTGACGGACTGGATTGAGAAGAAACTGGAGCAAGAGTTTCAGGTCAGGCTTTTGTCTCGTCTGGGGTTTCCCCGAGTAGAAAGCTGCCGGTGGACAGGTTCTGACTTAAATGTTTTGAGTCAGCTTCTTCTTTGGCAAGTCCAGTGGACCTTCCACCTGGAGCGGAGCACGTAGGGTCCGCCAGAGGCCTGCACCCCATCTCCAGGACTCTGTGGGGGCCCTCCAGAGGGAATCCAAAGAGCAAGATGATGGATGTTGTACGTGTTCTCCAATAAGACCTTTTGTAGAAAAGCAAACCTTCTCTCCGAGTAGGCTCTCCTTGGACTTGGGGGCTGGATTGTTAAGCGTGGAGGAGCCAAACTATGCTCAGGGAAGTTACTCCTTTGGTTTCTTCCATAAGCGAGAATACCTCCTACCCTGGGATCGCCAGGGTGAATCAGCCTGCCCCTTCTCCCCAGGCACTGTAGCTCACTCTCTCAGCCCGTTTCACTGTGTGTGCACGCAGGAAACAGCAATATTGAAATGAGGGCGCTTCCAAACAATCCATGGGAAAACTGCATCTTAAGTTCCTGTGCCCCGCCTGGTTCCATCGAGTTAGACCAGACATCAGAGGCACCCTTGTCTTTCAAGGAGCTCTTTTTATGACTCAGCAAACAATTTATAATGAAATTGACCTTTTGAAGAAGATCCACATTATTTTTGTGGTGCTAGGCTTCGTGGTTATTCCCTTGGTGGCAGGGGGCGTGGGGGGGTGTTTCTTATTATTTAAAAGCTGGAGGTGAAGCAATAGTTTAGAATCCATTCCTGAGAAGTGAATTACTTCCACATGGATAAGCACTTTGAACCTAGTGAGGAAGGCAACCCGTGCCCGTGCCCGTGTCAACTCCCTCCATCCTGCCCTGGCAATGTGGGTGGGTGGGTGTCCGGGACCAGGAGCTGACTGCCTAGTGCTTCTGAGGATGACTGCAGCAACATGAAGACTGGAGGCACTGCCCAGTCACGTGTTTGAAGTCAGTTTGTCATCCCAGCAGCTGAGCACCAGGACTGCCCATCCCTGAAGGCCCTTCGAATGTTGGCCTGTCGCTGGGTTTCCTTCAGATAGCTGTGTGTGCTTCTGGTTTGGACAAAAAGGGAAACAGAAGAGTAGCTTACCCTTTGTGCTGGTAGGCGTTCAGAGGAGAGATGCCCCTGTGTTCAGGACACCGTGACTTGGTGGTCCTGTGAGGAGCCAGTTCCCTCGGTGTTGTTGAATCTGCTTCTGCCTCGTTGGGGTTGTGAAGTGCCCCTGAGTCTGTTCCAGCTCACAGTGACCCTGTGTGCAAAACAAACACTGCCTGGCATTGGACCACCCACCCAATTCTCTCTCAATTTCTTTTCTTCAATTTAAATCTTTTCATTGGGGGTGCGTACAGCTCTTATCACAATCCATGCATCCATTGTGTCAAGCACACTTGTATATGTCTTGCCATCATCCTTCTCAAAATGTTTTCCTTCTACTTGACCCCTTGGTGTCAGCTCTTCTTTTTATTTCCCTCCCTCCTGCCCTCATGAACCATTGTTAAATTATAATTATTTTCATATCCTACACCATCCACTGTCTCCCTCCACCCATGTTTCTGTTGTTCATCACCCTGGCGAGGGAGTGCTTGAGTAGAGGCCCAATGTCTGTCTGCTTACCTTAATACTTAACATATAATTAAAGATACATAGATCTATTTCCCTATCATTACATAGATTTACATACGTAAATATGTATATTCCTGTGTTTAGACATCTATGAATGTCCTTTGCCTCCTAGTTTTCTTCTATTTCCTTTTACTCTCCTCTTGTCCCACTGTCATGTTCGACCTTCATTCGGCTTTCAGTAATTCAACTCGGCTACATTGCATTTGATCATAATCCACCAGACATTCTATACCGCCCTCGCCATCGATTTTAGATCACTTGTTCCATTGTCCCTGCGATTGTTGGTTCCCACCTTCCTTTCCCGCACCTCCTTTCTCTCACCCCCACCACCCGTAATCGGTCCCATTGTTTTTCCTAGGGATTGTTTATCCTGCCTATCTTATATAGACATGAAATTTCAAGTAGCCTATGAATAGTTCCAGGTCTTTTTGTTGGCCTTTAGGAATGTTTTCTGATGGAGTCTGTTGAGGTGCCGAGCCCTGCTTCTTAAGTCTATTTTTGGGATTCCTCAGGGACTTCATAGATTTGCTGCTCAGTTGCACTCCCTTCCTGTTTCGCCCTGGTTGGGGGGTGGGGTCAGACTGGGCATTTCCCGCAATGGGTCTCCAGTGTTGTCCCCCATAGCGCTATGGCTCAGTGAAGGGACCTGTGTGGTGGTGGAACTGGCCCTACAGTCTCTCTATGCACTGGGTCTCCAGTGTTGTCCCCCATAGTGCTATGGCTCAGTGAAGGGACCTGTGTGGTGGTGGAACTGGCCCTACAGTCTCTCTGTGCGCTGGCTTCTCCGAGCAGGATGCGGGTTATTCTCTGCCCTTTTCCCCAAGCGGTTTCTTCAGTTCTTCTGGGGAGTCCATGTAGCATGTCACCAAAGGCCTGATTTTCCGATGACCCTTCACTTTACCGAGCATAATCCTTCTCTAGGGACTTGACCTTCTGGATAACATGTCCAAAGTACATAAGACAAAGTGCCTGCCGTCCTTCTAAGCAGCATTCTGGCTGTACTTCTTCCAATATAGATATGTTCACTTCTCTGGAAGCCCATGGTATACTTCACATTCTCTGCCAATATCATCATTAAAAGCATCCATTTTTCTTCAGTCTTTGTCATTGCTTAGTCTTGACATGCACCCGAGGTGATTGGAAATCCCATGGCTGGGGTCAGGCTTACTTTGCCTTCAGAATGACACTTTGCTGCTGTGCACCGTGAGTCTTGTGCAGCCTCTTGACTGCTGCTCCCATGGGTGTTGCTTGTGCTCCCACACTGACACGGTGATTCTGTAGCTCCTCCTCCTAAACTTAAAAACCAGGGGAATTTATTTGGAATATCTAGAATTGTTTCATGTGCATTTCAAATTCTTACTACAGCCTAAAATTAGCACTAGCGCCATGAGCAACATCCTGAGAAAACGTTCTGCCCTGGCTGATCTTTCTCTTTCTGCAGAAAGTTTTTGTCATGCCAAACATGGACGACATCTATATGCCCATAATGCACTCGGCCATGGACCCTCGATCCACTGCCTGCCTCCTCAAGGACCCGGCGGGGGAGGCGGCGGAGCAGCTGTGACCGGCGAGCGACCATTCCTCCCAGTATTAGGAGAGCTGGGTCCCCGGTGTGGGGGCTCATGGCTGTCAGCTGTGCCGAAGCCCTGGCCTTCACCAGTGCCACAGCTGCTGTCTCCAGACAGACTGCTTCTGCCCTCTGCCTGTCGGTGCCCATCCCACTGGGAGGTGTCATTCCACGCAGCCAGGGACCGGTGTCTGGACTGCCTGCTGCAGAGCTTTGACTTAAGCAAAGGAGTCTGAGGCTGAACATCACGGAAGTTACAAGTGACTCACTCACGTGGGGGCTTTCTCAAGTCTACCAGTTTGGGGAGGGAGGCAGTGGGGGTGTGGGGAGGCAGTAAAAGAGCACATTAAGAGCAACACTGTCCCCTGGGAGGCTTCCCCTTGCCTTCACTCCTCCAAAGCTTTACCTCAGGCAGCCAGGGCACCACAGGACTAGTTTCTCTGAGCGACCACCTGCCATCCTCCAGCCCCGAGCTGTGGGGAAGCACTCGCAGGGTGGGCGTGGGGTCTCGCGAGCCATTTCATCGATGGTGAAGAGATGTGCATAGCAACTTCCTCTTTTCCATATTGTGCATTTTGGAAGCAAGTAGCCATAGTACACACACACACACACACACACACACACAATCAGCTGGGGTGGGGGCGGGAGACTAATGTCAACATTAGGCAAAGCCATGAGATCAAACCATCCCAAGCCTATACCTGTGAGGTACAGACACCTGCCTGGGTTGTAGTTAACCCTGCGTGTTCTCCTCAGACATGAGCACACATGAACTGTCAGACACTGCACACCACCAGTTGTCCCTCTCCACTGTGGGGCAAGAACGCAGTCTTCCCACCTGGCACGCACTGTCTGCCCCACATGTTAGAGGAAGCTAACCGCTGTTCCCTAACCCGGCAGTTAGTTCCCTTTTCCAGTGGCCAAAACGGAAAACTGCCCAACATCCAAACACTACATATCTCAGAACTTAATGTGACCTTTCCTTCATGTTGCCAAGTTTATTTTTTGTGCATTTGTGTCAGAATGTTTAGTTTACATGTTGGGGAGCTCCCTCTGATGGTGTAATTTGCTTTGTGGGGCGAGTAATTAACTTTTTTTTTTGAAGCTGCATTTGACATCAAAATTACCTTGAGTAACTTTGATCATTTCCATCTGTGGACAAAGCTAATAGTGGTTTTTAAAAAAAACAGCACCTTGCCTGAACATGAATTTAAAGAAATTAATATATTGATAAAATATATTTGAGACCTTACTGGATTATTTTAATTGCACCATTAAAAACATTTCAACTTAAATTACTTTACCATTCCAGCCTGTGTACTGTTCTCATTGTGAAACTTGGTTAACCTGTCTGGAGTCCGCATGTCTTGTTGACTGGTCTTCCTTTCTTTGTGCAATAACTAAAGGGCAAAGGACTAGATGCACTACTGTGTAGAGATGACCTGACTGTACCCTATTGCACTTAATCCAATAGTATGTGGGGACTTATCACCGCTTGCATTGTTTCACAAAATAAATCTCATCAAGTACTAGTTAAGCATCTGTTATTTCCTGGATTGGATCCTGCCTAGGGAGAGGGAATACAGGGTACAGTCAAATGCTATTTGCTGTCAGGTGTTGTCCCCCCCACCTCCAGGCGACCCCAGGCAGGGATCCGAATGGAGCACACTGCCCTGTTCCTTCCTACTGTGGCCTGGGCCACTGTCA
Source organism: Tenrec ecaudatus (assembly GCF_050624435.1). Taxonomy (NCBI): domain Eukaryota; kingdom Metazoa; phylum Chordata; class Mammalia; order Afrosoricida; family Tenrecidae; genus Tenrec; species Tenrec ecaudatus. The sequence goes on along the minus strand of NC_134539.1, from coordinate 143,419,852 downwards.
CCTGGTTCCACCAGGCCTTTCTGCAGCGTTAAAACCCTGCAACTTCCAGAACTGTCGCCCTCATGGAAGGTGGGGGGACAATCATACCACACCTGTAGCCCACAGTTGTAGCATGTACCACACCCTCCCCTGGGGATAGCAGTGAACCCACTGGGGTTCAGAGGCTTCATTCTCCCTCAGTGTCCACATGGGTGGCAGGCATGCATCGCTGGCCTTGATGCTGGCGATCCCAAATATAACCCACTGCCATCAGGTGGTTAGCAGCTGGTCAGTTTCAACTGGCATGCTTCCCCAGTGAGCAAACTAGCACATTAACTAGTAAGTGAGCCTCACCCCCCACCTTGGACACCAGGAGGGGCAGGACAAGGGGGAGCAGAAATAGCTTTATTAGGTGGGGGGAGCTCGCGGTGACCTAGGCCAACAGGGAAGTCGAGCAGCAGAGGGGGCTATAAAGGGGTGGTGAGGAATGTAGGGCAATTAGCATGTGGGGTCTGGAAACCCGGAGAATTGTGGCTTTCTTTGAACCAATAACAGCTGGTTTCACTGGTTATCTGGCGTCTGCTGCTGACCTTGGGGATGTGCAGGGAGCACGTGCAGGGCTCGGCCCTGCTTCAGCTCAGTGCAAACAGGGGCTGCCTAGTTCAGACCCGACCCGAACAGCGTGCCCTACCCACAAAAAAAACCCCAAAACGGGCTAAAAGCTCAGCCCAATTTTAAAGTAGGCAGACCGGGCAGTTAGATTTTTGTTCTAATACTCAAATAAGCCGTTAGTCCTGCGTGTAATCCGAAACTGAAGATGAAAGCCAGTTCCCGCCAGGTACCTCAAGGCCCAAGCCCCGGCCCCCAGCGGGGCCCCCGAAGGTTACTGCGCAGCCTCCATGCCCAGCGGCGGGCGACGCCTTGGCACAAGCAGCAGGGCCTATTAGTTCTCCCACCCACTCCCCCGCGACAGTCGCTCCGGGCCGCCGTGTCGCTGGCGGTTAAAAGGGCCGCCCGCAGAGGCTTGGCGGCCCCAGTTATGCGCCAGCACTTGCTCTGGCGCCGCAGCGTAACCCCCCGCGCCACGGGCAGGCGCGGCGGGTTCAAAGGCAGCGCGAGGTGGACACCAAACTCCGAGAACAGAGAGGGTTGCGATCCAATCGCTTTATTGAGTCGTGGCTTGGGGGGATGGGAGGCAATGAGGTCCGACGACAGCGGTCCGACTGAATCTGCAACAACAAGAGCGGGCCATGAGCGGCGCGACCCCCAAAGGCCGCCCCCTCCCCCTGCAGCCCCGGCGGCCCGGCTCAGACCCAGTTCGCATCACTGACGTCAGCAGTCTAACACGTGCTTTCTTGGAGGTCATCCCCGCGGGCCGCGGGCTTCCCACCCGCTCCCTGCCGACCCGGCCGCGGAGAGGACACCGTCCCACCTCACCTCGCAGCCGCCGAAAGGCCGGTCCGCCGCTGCGGCGCCGACTTAAAGGGGCGGACGGGAAGCGAGGGGCGGGCTTTACCACCCTTTAGCCAATCGTGAATCAAGCTCTGGACCACGTGCACGCAAAAGCACCTAATGATTGGTCAGGCTCCCTGAGTCCTCCAGAGTCTAGAGTGGTCCCACACCAACCATCGAGGCGGAGCCTAGGGAGGGGAAAACGACTGGTGAATCGGAGCTCTCTGCAGTTGCGTGTCGCCTGTGTATCGCCTACTTGTGATTGGCTCGTTTCTGTGCAGCGCACAAAAGGAAACTACAAACAACTACACACACCAAGCCCAATACGTGGATTCCAATTCATTAAGACCCTGTAACAGTGTTTCGAGACTTAAGCCTAGCCTTCAATGAGTTCCTGCTTATTACGTTCTCAGCAGCAATGAATGTGGACATTTCTTCACCAAAACTCAAAATCCATTGACGTAGAGTCGGTTCTGACTCACAGTCACCCTGTAGGACACAGGGTGCAATCTTCACGGCACCACGTTGCCAGGAGAAATTTGTCTCCTATGGAGCCTGGTGGTTTTGATATTTTGGGTTAACGTTGGCACTTAACCCTTTGTTCCCCTGCGCGGCCTTCTATTAAGTTTTAAACACCAAACCCACCGCCATCTAGTTGAATCCCTGGGGTTTCTGAGACAGTCAAGCTTCTTTCTCTTCCTCTGCGAGTGGGTTTGAACCACTCACCTGGAAGTGATGGACTGAGCATGTAAAGTGAGCAAAACCATCTCTGCCCCTGAGTTCAAAGGAACTTGGTGTAGCAGAAAGAGACGGGCGCTTTCAAAATTGACATGTTTGCAGTCCAAGTCTGCCTTTGCAATGAATCAATCCATGGTCACTTAGCCTCTGTGAGACTCAATTTCTGAAAAATGAGACTCAGTGAAATTGTAAGGATTAAGTGTCAATCGGCTAGCACATTCTAGTGGTAAAGATTTGTTTTTAATAGACCAGAGTGATTGCGATACTTTAACAAATGCTGAAAGACACCCATGACCACCTGCTGTGGACGCACAGGGAGAGATGGCCCCACTTTGCTTTGCGACAGCTAAACATGCATTTGGAGGTTTACTGAGCCAATGCTGTGACCAGCACTATAGGGATAACCACATGGTCCTGCTTCTGAGAGCTTGTTTTGTCCTGAACTTGTCCTCAGCAGCCTTCACAACAGCCCCACAGAGCTTACCATAAAGTTGTTGGTAGCTGTCCCAAACTGGTTTCACCTTGGAAAACTGCCTCCTAGCATTTTCCAGAGTAAATCTTCTTTGTCCCATGGAGCTGCTAGGTGCTTTTGAGACTACCACCTTTGGACAGCAACCCTAGACAAGGAGCAGTAAACACGCCGGCCTCTGGTGTCCTAAAATAGAGGTGTGCACGGAGGACCACTGGGTCGCTGGAGGGAGGATTAGGGAAGTGTTCTTGAAGGTGACGTCTATTGAGTCCTGGAGCAAGAAAGCTGCGGTGTTTCCAGCTACAACACTGTGATGAAATATGTGTAGCTAAGTGCACATCTCTGATGATCTCCTTAAGCTACAGAATTATTGGATCAAAATAATAAATAGTTTTAAGGTTCACGGATGCATACTGCCAGATTCTTTGCCAGAAGCACGTGTGCGTGCACACACACACACACACACACACACAATCACACCCACTGCCTTCAAGGCAGTCCAATTCAAAGCAACTCACTAGGACAGAGGAGGGTGTAAATGGTCCCCAAAACTGACTACTACATCTTCCCATGCAAAAGCTGGTGGGCTTGAACCGTAGACTTTCGGTTTGCAGCTGACCCTTTTACATGTAGGCCACCAGGACCTCTTTGTGGGGACACAACTGGATCTGACTGCCTGTTTGAAGAACGTTGTTGAATTCTTCCTTCTGAATCTCCTCATTGGAATCACATCCGTGCCATTCCACCTTGGTCCGCGCTCACACATCTATCTGGCTCCTCCTCTTCCTTGCTCTGGAGAAAGCCCCAAATAATCCTCGCTGAAAACGCAGGACCACCGCTGGGGCTCCCACAGCCTGCCTTGGAGTTTGCCTTTCACTGACTTGTCACTTCTTTGATATTCCCTCGGGACCCCAATCCTATGAGCTCATTGACAGTGGTTGAAAGAAAAGAGAAGGAACAAGTGAAGGGTAATTATCTGTGTGGAGGCTTAAAAATAAAAAGCCATCAACCAACACATGGCTGACCAAACTATGGCTAAAGTCTCTTCCTGCTCTAAAAGTGGGCTCTACCTCTTTACGTTCCAAATTAATTTAAAAAATCGTTTTATTGGAGGGCTCATACAGCTCTTGTCACAATACATACATACATACATTGTGTCAAGTCTGTGTGAGTCTGGGTAGATAGAGAAACAAATCCATGGACACATGTGTATAAGAAAGAGCTTTATAGGCAAGAGCAATTAAACATTGAGAAAACATCCCAGCTCAGTCCAGATCAAGTCCATAAGTCCGATATTAGCCCATATGTCCGATACCAATCTACAAAGTCCTCTGCACACTCATGCAATGATGCTGAATACAGGAAGCTCAGGCCAGTGATGTGGGGGGAGGCTCACAGCCATCCTCCCAGTTGCCAGACTGAAGTGGGCCCCACTCCCTGCTGTAAAAGACAATGGATGCCTGCAGACATCTATTTGGTTCCAGTAGGTGGGGTTTATACCCTACTGATAATGGTTCCTATGGAGAGCTAGGGAATGTATAACCCCAATCCCTCCCCTTCCTATTGTGTGTATGTCCCTAGACCACCCCCCTCTCATTACTGTATTACCCATAGGACAGCCCCTTCCAGTGATGTATGTCCTCACCTGTAATTAGGGGGCTTGCACGTCCCCAGAGATTATAAAAGGCCTGGGCTAGCATTAGCTCACTCTCTCCCTCCACATGGATCATCCAGTGGAGCTGAGGTGAGCATGCTACCATGAATTGTGACTGACTCCCATTTATTTCAATACTTCTCTCATGCTCTCAATAACTTTACTATGATCTTTACTTATTATCGCTGTACAATTGAGCCTACCGGACCCATAATAATGTGTTAGGGGCTGGCTTCCCCTGACACAGTGAGTAGAAAGTCTTTGGATCCAGTGGCATTGGAAACATATCAGCGCTGGCAGCGGTCTCTGCATGGCTTCTCCAGCATCCAGGACTGCATCAGGGTGGGCCCATGTGTCTTTTCCGCTGCTGTGTCTCCCAGGGTGTGAGCAGGGGGAAAATACTGAATTCCCAGAATCCTTAGGGGAAGGCTATGCCCACACAGAAGCCTCATTGGCTATGACCTGATTGACAGGCTAGACTCCAACCCTACATGCTTAATCGTTAAAATGATAATTATACAACTACTGCAAGCACATTTGTTCATTTGTTGCCATCATTGTGTTCAAAACATTTTCTACTTGAGTACCAGCTCATTTTTATCCTCCCCTTCCCTCCGTTCCTCCTTCCTTCCTTCCCTCCCTCTCTCCCTCATGAACCCTTGATAATTTATAATTTTTTTTCATATCTTACACTGACCGATGTCTCCCTTCACTCACTTTTCTGTTGTCCTTCCCCCAGGGAGGGGTTATATGTAGATCCTTGTGATCAGCACACCACCCTGCTCTGTGGGGAAAACGGAAACTCTTCGCCCGGCTGGAGACTGGAGGGCCCGATCCCTGTGGGTAGTATTCTAGCTTTTCCCCAGCTTTCTGCCCTTTGGGCTCAGCAGTTACATTGTGTCTCTGTGAATATGGACAGTTAGCATTTACCAACATGTGTCTGTCTACTTTCTCATGTTTAAACAAGGGGAGAGGACTATAAAAAGGGGTGAAGGTTATAGAAGCAAAGGGTGAGTTAGAGATGTCCTGGTGGGTTAAGTGGGCATCTTGGCAGCATGGCTTCTCCTTTGCCACGTGTGATTGTGAGGTTGGACGGATAGCCAGCCTTGGGGAGCGAGCCACGTTTGGGAGGAGGAAACAGCCGGGAAGAGTGAGATCTGAGTAGGGAAAAACATCCAAGAAAGAAGATGGTCCTAGTATTGACTAGCGGTCTGGAGAAGAATGGGGTGCAGCTACTGGGATTAACTAGAAGGAGGAATGTTTCAGAGCTGCTAAGAGACGTTCCAGGGCAGTCCTGGGGAGATTAGGAGGGCCCTTCTCTAGGAGCCTGAGTCCAACGATGGCAGGGGCTTGGGCTGGGCTGTCCCAGCAAGGCAGTGGACAGAGTGTCTATGTCCTTTAAGGCTAGTGACAGTTCCTGCCTGGCGCCTTCCCATGACACAAAGGTTATGTGCTCAGCTGCGAACCAGAAGTTCAAAAGCAGCTGGACCCCGTGGGCAGGTGGGCGACTTTCTTCCATCAAGTCTACAGCCCAGAAAGCAGTGCTCCTCGGCCACCCAGGGTCTTTGTGAGTCAGACACTAGTCGATGGCCCCCGGTCACAAACCTGGAAGGGTGGCACTTCACCCTGGTGGCATGCAGACTTGGCGCCGATGGGGATGGACCACAGACAACATCGTACAGGCTAGTGAGCATAGACTGAACGAGATGCGGGGGGGGGGGAACCCCCTGGAGCAGCTCCTGATCCCCGGTGGGTGTTTCCAGTCCTGAGAATCTTCTCTCCAACCCCAAGGTGACACCAGGAGGCTTCGCATGTTCTTTAAAGCACTCCTCCGTCATATTTACACACACGGGAGCGTTGTCAACATGCCAGGGGAATGCCAGTCGGGGGCTACTACGCGGTGCTTGGCTGTGGTTATTCTTAGCAACAGGGGAGGTGGCCCATAGTGTGACTCCATGCATAAGGGAGCAAAGAAGTCCCAGCCAGCCCTGCCTGCATCATCGCCTGTGATTGGTCTCTGGTGGGACGGCTGCCATTCACTGGCTGATGATCAGCCTGCAGCTGGGCTGAAACCCGCTCAGAACCCTGCAGTGCGCACGCTTTCGCTGACGGATGGATGCTGGTTAACGCTGAGGTGTCTTGACCAAGAATTGAACCTGGTTCTCCCTCATGAAAGGCAAGAATTTCCCACTAATGCCACACACAGATTCGTCTCAGTACCAGGTCCTAATACTGTGGGCAGGGACAAGAGGGTCTCGTAGCTAATGGTGGCACCTGTGACAGTTCCCCTCACCCAGTTAGCGGGCAACGTCCTGGCTAGACAAGTGGGGACCTTGCGTCAACAACTGGTTTCTAACGTTGGTCCTGCCTCATACTAGCTGCGTGTGATTTTCCGGGCTTCAAACCTTCAGTGTCAATGTCTCTTCTGTAGAATGGGCCGGTAACACCTACCTTGTCGAAATTGTTGGGCAGATAAGGTGGGATGAGCCTATAAAGCAGGTTTGAGGGGCTTCAAAGTCTGTGAAACCATTTCATGATCTCTTAATCCCACAAACTCTTTGAAGTCTTCTCATACTTGCAAATTGCTCAACAATAGCAAACACCCATGACTATTCAAGGAGCCCTACTGGTGCCGTGGGGGTGAGCTGTGAGTGAGGTCAGCCGTTCAAACCCACCAGGCACCTTCCAGTAAAGACTGACAGCCACAGAGATGCACGGAGGCGGTTCCCTCCGTCCTCTAGGGCTGCTTTGAGTCGGGATGGAGTGCATGGCAGTGGGTTTGGTTTGTTTCTTTTGAGACAAATATCAGCCGTGATACTGAGAAAGACTTGCCGTTGCCATCCAAGAAGGCACGTGGGGAGGGGAGTGGCATTCTGGGTAAAGAGAAGTCGCTTTGAAATCGCTCTCCAGCGTTTCAACTCCAGTCCTCCCGGAACAGAACGCCAAAGTTCTGTTTACCTAAGACCCAAATGGCCTTCGGTGGCAAACACGTTTGTTTTCTTTTCCCTCAAGCATCATGGTGCGGAGGGGACATTCACTGAGCTTGCTATCAGAGGCTCTTCCTCCGCCTTTTATTGACTCTGCAAGGGCCTCATAGGTGCTGTCACTCTGCTTGGAAGTAGTAGCAGCGGATCTTAGGGCAGGGAAGAGGAGATCACAAAAACTAATTTATTTATTCTGAAGGCACTTCTGCTTTGAGATGTTACTAGAACTTTCTTCCATGAACTCCCTTTCTGGTTTTACCCGAGTTTCTTTTCAAGTCCCCTTCAAAGGGAGCTACTCGCCCACCACAGTTATCTGCAAGCCAACCAACCTCCAATCAGTTTAAAAAGTAAGGGACTTTAACCAATGAGACAAGATCAAACGCCGTTAAAAGCTGGGTCCTAATTTCGGCCACCAGAGGGCAACATTTGCCAAAATAAAAAGGAGTCCAGGCCGGGGTGATTAACAGCACTTATGGGAGCAAGGAGCCCTGGTGCCCTGGTGGGTTACCATGTGGGCTGCTAACCTCAAGGTCAGCGGTTCAAAACCACCACCAGCTGCTCCTCAAGAGAAAGACGAGGCTTTCTATTCCCACCAAGAGTTATGTTCTCCCTGGCCCTATAGGGCCATCAGATGGCAGTCCACCAACGACTCTGAGGGAGAAAAGATGAGGTTGTCTGCTCCTGATTTACAGCCTCCGAAACTCTAAGGAGTAGTTTACTCTACCTGCTCTGAGTTTAGGGGGGAGGGGGAAATCAAAGGACATCGGGGAAATCTGCATATTTCAAGAACAAAGATGAAAGAGCAACGGTGTCCCTGTAATGGCTAGGCCAGTGGTTCTCAACCGTCCTCACGCCGCCACCCTTTCATCCAGTTCCTCCTGTCGTGGCGACCCCGCAACCATAACATGATTTTCGTTGCTACTTCATAATTGTAATTTTGCAACTGCTATGAATTGGGCAACCCTGTGAAAGGGTTGTTCAACCTCCAAAGGGGTCATGACCCACAGGTTGAGAACCACTGGGCTGTGGTGTACCTGGCCTAAGCCATCATATTGTACATAGGGTCAATTTATATATGTAAATCTTGGTGACAAAAAGGTGTATCTTTACACTAAGATGTGACCTTTGCTTTGTTGTTGAGTTGAGGTGCCGTTGGTCAGTCCCAACTCTCCCTATGTACGACAGAATGAAACCTTGCCCAATCCTATGCCACCCTCAAAATTGTGTCCCCCCCGCTTTGGCTTTAATGATAAGACATATAATCTCTCATGGTTTAGGAGGCTTTGCTATTGTTGCTGTTGTCAGGTGCCATGTGTTTGGTTCCGACTCATAGTGACCCTGGGTACAACAGGACCAAACAGTGCCAATCCTGTGCCAGCTCACAAGTCTTCTTAAGGTTGAGCCCATTGTTCCAGCCACCTTGTCAATCCGCCTTGTGAAAGGGTCTTCCTCTTTTGTCCCTGCCCTCTTCCACTTTTCCAAGCATGGTGTCCTCCCCCTCCAGGGACTGATCTCTCCTGAAGTCTCTTGCCATCCTTGCTGGAGGAGCATTCTGGCTATACTTGGTAGAAGGCAGACCTGTTTGTGCTCTTGGCACTCTGTGATACTTTCAGTGTTCTTTGCCAGACCCTAATCCATGCTTCGATGGTTCTTTGGTCTTCCATAGTGCCTCGGTGAATGTGTGTCATTCAATAGGACTTCCAAGTAAGTCGCCTAGCACTCATTTCCATATTTCTTAGATGAGAAGGTCAATTGTTCAAAGACGCGCTGAAGAAGCTTCCCTTTCCGTCCTCGTGGTGCATCTGTGATGCCAGCTTCAGCGTTATCAGAAACAAAAAGGCGTTTTTTCCCCCCGCTTGTGGCATTGAGATTAAAGCAACACCCCTATAAGTAAAACCAGTGCTTATCAGTCTGAGCTGGCCAGTCATGTGAAGCTCACAAAACACAAGAACTAGTTACTCTATTTAGACTTCAGAACAGCCAAACTGGGTAGAAGAAACCGTGAGACCTTGAAACAGCACAGGCAGGCCTGGTGATTGGACCCAACACCTGGCTCAGCCTCTGGGACACTGATTTTTCTCCTTTCCAGGCTCTTTACGGATTTATGAGTTAGATGGAAGTCAGCATTCCCCTTTGCGTCTTATTTGCTGTGCACACAAGGGTCATGGTGACATTTTGAATTGTAACAAAGCAGCCAGAGTTCCAGGACTGAATGTTCCTCACCTCGACCTACCCTGTTTGACACACACACACGCGCACGCATGCACACGCACACACACACACACACATGCTCTCTCTAGAGAAGGGATGTGAAAGTAGTGATTTTCAGTCAAACTTCTCCTTTACTCAGACCCTGTGGTCAGCTTGCAAGCTGGACAGGTGATGCCACACATACTCGAGTATAAGCCGACCCGACTATCAGCCGCGGCGCCTAATTTCACCACAAAAACTGCATTTAAAACAGTGCTGAAAAACTCGGCTTATATGCGAATACAGACAGTAGTTAAAGAGTCCCTCCCGATGTTGATGTCGCCACGGTCACTCCTCCCCGGCACGTGACCACACTACCCAGCAGTGATGGGGCCCTGCCCTGCACATCCCTCTCCCGGGCCCCAACCTCTCCCTTTCCACTGGGACACGCAGGCCGCCCTCTTCAAAACGTGACCTCCGATGTCGCGGCGGCCAAAATTCATCACACCCTCTCTCTTTCTTAAAATGTTATTTTTCTGGGTTCTTGGTGAAGCTTTACGCAGCAGTTTCAGTTCCCTTCCCACACTTTCTTACCCAAGTTGTGGGGCGGCACTGCTTCCATCCTCCACAGTGGGTGGGCACTCTCTTGATCGTGGGGTCCTGCTGCCATTCCTCTCCTTTCCCAGCCCCTTTATGGCGTTGGAAAGTAGCTGTTGTTGACTTAGTCCCAGACAGGCGATTGTTAAAAGCAGCTCTGTGCTTTTTATTTGTTGAGCCTGTTGGCTACAAGGTGACCCTGGGGCTAGTTCCTGTTTAGGTTTGAAGTTATGTCAAGGCAATAACAGCCTTCAGGTCACAGCCAGTCAGTCTCTTTGTCAATTGTTAGAAATTTGAGGGTTGAAGCCACCTCTGGCTCCCATTTCTCTCTGGGCGGGTCCCTTGTGGTCCTGCCACGCTGTAACTGGTGTGCCCGGTTCTTCAGCCGCGGATGGATTTACCTCCCTTACCTGAGATAGATCCAGGCTGGCAATGGGCTCTTGCTGCCTGTGAGGAGTGGCTGGTTGGTGCAGCTCGTTCACGTGCTTGGCTTCCAAGTGAAAGGTTGGAGGTTTGAGACTTGGAAGAAAGGTTTGGAGATCTGCTTCCCGAAAGCTCAATCACCAACGGCAGCTCTGTTCTGCTTGGATGCGGGGAACTGATTCAGTGGCAACTGGTCCCGGCTGTGGCTCCTATGAGCATGTGTCAGTTGTGGTGGGTGGGTTCGATCCGCAGTGCATCAGGTGGTCCGTCCCCAACCCCGAGACTTCCTTGTGGTATTCTCTAGCCATGTTTACTGCTTTCCCCACGATCCTGAAAATCTTTAGACTGTCATGGGAACAAGTCAGAAACAGACAAAGTGGGATTTTATCTTTTTCTCCTAGTATGCTATGTAGCCCCCTACCATGGAGGCCATTCAACTCATAGCAACCCTAGATAAGGTTTATGAGGCTGTAAATCTTTTAAAAATTTTTATAATTGGGAGTTAATACACATAGCATTCCGTAGTTCAATGACATCAAGCAGAATTGTAGAAATGCTACCACAATCCGTTTTCCAAACATTGTTTTTCTTTCTGGACTCCTTGACATCGGCTCTCTTCGACACCCCCACCACCACCTCTGTAACTCCCCCACTCCCACCCCCTTATTCTACTTGCTCTCCCTATAGGTTCATCAATCCCGGGGTTTCGTAGACCGAAACACAGAGAAACATATAACACAGCTTCCTAAGGGTGACCTCCAATGACATAACACCTCTGAGATACACCCTAGTAGGAACAAACAAATACAAAACTACAGAAATGTTGAAAACCAGGTCAGGTCCAGCATGCATCAGAGAGGGGACCAACCGACCGACAGAGTTTTGACTGTTCGAGTGAGGCTGTAAGTCTTTCAGAGAGTGGAGACCCTCATGTTCCTCCTGAGGAGCTGCTGGTGGATTTAAACCACTGACCTTGTGGTTAGCAGTCAGTCCACTGCTTCCCGACACTGCCACCAAGGTTCCTAAGACCCCAGAAGAATGAGTCCATTTGAATTGTGGTACTGCCCAGAGGATTTAAAGCACCGTGTACTGCCGGGAGGACAAACAGATCTGTGTTGGCAGAAGCCCTGCCAGAACACTCTGTAGAAACAAGGGTGGCGAGACTCCAGCTCATGGACTTCGAACATGTATCAGGAGAGGCCAGTCCTTGGAAGAGGCTGTCATGCTTGGTAAAGGAGGGGGCGGCGACAAAGAGGAAATCCCTCAACAAGATGGATTGACACAGTGGCTGCAAAAAACAAAACAAGAAACAATTGTGAGGGTGGTGTGGGATCAGGCTATTTTTCTTCTGTAGTTCACAGGGCTGTTATGAGTTGGACTGACTTGATGACACGTAACGGGAGCAGCAAATGGAAAATGCCTTTCAACACAGCCAGATGTGCTTGACACCACGGATGGATGGGTGGATTGCGACGAGTGGCACGAGCCCCCAATAAAATGATTTTTTTTAAGTAAAATGCCTTTTCTTGGGTTTCAAAACTTAATTTATTCTGTCTTGATACAAACTCTGTGAGTGACCCTCTTCCTGCTCAGTGGAACCAGTGACCAAGCAGCTTCCACGTTCTCAATTCAGATGAATAACCTATAATCCTCAAGTAGCCCCCCCCATAAGTCCTCCATCTTTCCCAGTCCCTCCAATCATAGGGTCTAGTGAGCTGTGACACACGTCACAGGACATCTACAGAGAACAAGGCCCCCACAGGCACACAGGACACAAGGAGCCCAACGGAGAGCCGTCTGCATTGATTTTTGGTGACTTGGCCTTGGTTTCTTCCCGATGGGAACTAACTGATGGCTATTGGCCATGCTATGAGGGGAATTCCTGGGGCTAAGGATGGGAACGAGCGGAGCTTCGGATTAGATGAGGCACAGCTGCGACCCCCCTGCTAGCTGCTGAGCCCTTGCTCCGGAGGTCACCTGGGTCAAGTGGCTGGCGATAGGAAGATGAACCCCGGAGGGGCACTCAAGGGCACCCCTCCCCAGGTCCTGGCTTCTGATCTCGGCTGATGCAGCGAGTCTGAGGGCAGCCTTCGTTCGGGACACTGCCCAGGGCGGCACGCCAACGTGGCGCGACTGCTGGCTTCCTCCGGGCCTGGGTTTCAGTCACCTAGGCCCCCAGAACCGGGCCAGCCAGAGGTCCACTCCGCCCTCGGTCCCGCCCCGTCCCCGCCCACAGCAAGGCCGGCCACGCCCAAGGCCACGCCCCTCGCCGCTCTGCCTTCAAGGCCGTCCCGCTCCCGGGCCCGCCCGGATCATAAACAGCCCGCCTCCGGCCACGCCCCCGGCCACGCCCCTTCGGCGTTAGCGTGGGCCCGGACCTCTGGACCGGCTCCAGGCTGACCCCGCCCCGGCCCCGCCCACAACCCCGCCCCTACCGGAAGCAGCGCCGGCACCCCGCGCTTATAGGGCCGGGAATGGGGATGCCGCCGCCACCTAGTCAGTCCTGCGGACGCTGAAGCCCGGCCTCTGCCGCGCTGTTGTCGCGGCGCCCCCGCCCGGTCCTCCCCCCGCTTGCGCGTCCGCACCGCTCCCGGAGCCGGCCGGCTGGGCCCGGAGCCAGGACCGAGTGCCCGCCATGCCGGCCGGGCTGCTGCTGCTGGCGCTGCTGCTGGCTGTCCCTGGGGTGAGTGACCCGGCAACGTGGGGTGAGGGACAGCTCGGGCCGGGCCGGCTCGGGGCCGCAGGAGGGTCGCGCCGGCCGCGGGGGCCAGAGTCCGAGCCGGGGGCGCGGCGGCCTGGGGCCCCGTGCGCGCTGCCGCGAGTCCGCCGGGAGCGCTGGGTGGCCGCCGCGCGGCCGCCACCCCAGGGCCTGCGGGCGAGCCGGCTGTCCGGGACAGCGGCCCCGGCGCACTTCTGTGGGCGCTGCGCGGCACCTCGGTGCTTCCAGAAGGCCCAGGGCCCCTGGGAGGCCACCTCAGCTGGCCGACCCGACCCTCAGCTGGGCACCGCTCTGCCCGGCGGCGGGGACCCCAGAAGGGCGCAGAGGCACCTCTCCTGGGGAAGGGCACGTCTCGCGTTACAATCCTGGTTTGAACGTCAGAAAAAAAAAAAAAAAGCCAAACTCTGGAAAAGGAACTCGAGAGGGAGTTAGCATTTTTGCCTTGATTCTGCTTACCTGCCCTACAGGTGTTTTGGTATTCCCAGGCAGGCTTGCGTGTATGCACCAGGACTTCGTTAAGTAACTTACACACAGTGGGAATCTGACGCTTTTTGAAGACCCCGTGTGGGTCAGAGGTGAAACTGCTTTCGAAACTTTACGGGCTCTTTCTTCAGGTGAGGGGCAGTGGGGCTGTCGGGCTTCCCATCATAGTTTTTTGTTTGTTTGTTTTAGAAAAACCGAGAGAGTCGGATTCCCCTTTATTTTGACACGTATGCAGCTGGTGATGATGGTCTTTCCTCCAACGGCCATGGGATTTGGGCACCGTGCTGAGAGGACATTTTGTGGGCAATCAGTTTTTTTCCCCTTTCTTTCCTCCTGGTTGAAAGAACCTAAATTAGTAAGTTATGTGTGTGTGTGTGATATTTTTCAAGTATTATTCAAGATCTGGGCATGGCATATTTTCACAGGTTCTGTTTAATGACCCCCACTGTGTACTGTTAGTGTGGTGTCTCATGTGCCTGGTGCCCAGGTGGGGAACGGTCATGAGGTGTGCCCGAGAGCCATGGCTGGTGGAAACTCTTTAGAGGCTACGCTTTTTAGGCAAATAACAATCTGTCCTCTTGAAAGAGCCCATGTCAACAGTCCCTCTTTTGCAAACTCAGATTTGTTGCAGTAAAATGTGTGCATTTCCCCACCCCCCCCAAAAAAAAGACCCAGAGTAGTGGGTATACATTGCAAAAGATAAGACTTGAATGAGATGTTTTTCTTCTAATTAAAAGAAAAATCTGCTTTCACAATTAGGGTCAGGCTTTGCGTTTCACCGCGGATTGGTTAATTGCAACCCGGCATCCGTTCACAAACAGTAGGGTAAACAGAATGCCCACACATCAGCCTGGAAGCTGGGCATTTCATCTCTCTGGGCCCAGGTGTGTTTGGTTCCCACTCAAGGTACTTTCACTAGATACTGATGTGTTGGTTATTGTATAACTTGTGCTACAAACTCACTGCCCTCCAGTTGATGACAACACAGAGTAGATTGCCCCTAGCAGCAAGCAGCCTCCTCTTTTTTCCAAGGAGTTATTCGTGGGTCCAACCCAGTTACCAGCCCAAAGTTAACTCGCTGTGATACCAGGTCTTCTGCTAAAGAGCCAAGTATAATTCTGTAGCGTTAGTTAAGACTACTCCAAGGTGAGGAGCCCTGCTGGTGTAGGGGATTGCTCTTTAGTAAGGTCAGCAGCTCAAAGCCACCAGCCACCTCAGTGGGAGAAAAGCACGGCTTTCTCCTCCCATAAAGCGTTGCAGTCTCAGAAACTCAAAGGGGGCATTTCTACCCTGCCTCGAGGGTCGCAATGAGTCAAAATTGACTTGGTGGCAGTGAGTTTGGTTTTTGGGTTTTATACCGAGTGGTGGAGGGCAGACAGGGGAGCAGGGCATGGGTTCAAAAAAGTGTGGAAAAACACCATTCTCTTTCAATTCCATTTTTTCCACAAAGTTTTCAAAGCCCCTAGTTTCAATTCATGTAACTATTTCCAAATGTAATTAGAGACCCAAACTTCTCCGAGTAAAAGGTTATAATTAGTACACCTTCTTTTTAGGGGAAAGGTGAGAATTTTACTCCCACTAAATATGTTGATACAAAAAAAATGTCAATACATACCCCTCAATAAAAAACCCTAAAAATAAATATAATGAGAATTATAAATGGGGAATTATAAAATTCTAAATGGAATTCTTCAGGAAGCTTGCGATGATTTAAGATGACTACAGTGATGTTGAAGTGAATACACCGGAGATAGAATTAGACAAAGTGAAGTTCTAACTAGTCGCTTGTTGACTATGCCCTCAGGCAAATGATTGGTACTTAAAGCCCGCTTTCTGAAGTATGATGGGGACAGCTGACAAGTGTGAAGGTACCTTACCCATAATAGATTTCTTCATTTGCTTTAACCTCGTTACCCCATTTGAGGGGCGTTTTTATTCTGAGCCATTATCCTCTGAGTGTTCCATAATGCCTCTAAAGTCCCCTGTAGTTAAAATATTGGACTGCTAACCACAAGTTCAGGAGTTCAAGTCCATCAAACACCCTGAGGAAGAAGGGTCGACTGTCTTAGAAACCCTAAAGAGCAGTTCTATTTAGGTTTGCTAAGAGTAGATATTACCTCTGGCAGCAGGTTTGGGGCTTTTTTGCAGGGGCCAGGAGGTGGACAGTTTACACTGTATCTCTGCAAGGGATATTTTTTAGTGGTATTTACTGTTGATTGAAGAAGTAACTAGCAAATTGCAGGCAACACTGTGATCTTCCACCCCCCCCACACACACACCACACACACACACTGCACACCACACACACATCACACACACACACACACCCCACACCTGACTTTTAATTTTTCTTTTTCTGGTTGAGCCAGACATTGACTCATCATTGTAGACCAAGACTCTGACCTACCAGACCCCAAACGCAGTAAAGTTGCCACCAGTAAGCACTGAGGCTGCTTTTTGTTCATCATCTAGCAGAGCGGTTGTCAACCTGTGGGTCATGACCCCTTTGGGGGTTGAATGACCCTTTCACAGGGGTCGCCCGATTCATAACAGTAGCAAAATGACAGTGAGTAAGTAGCAATGAAAATAATGTTATGGTTGGGGGGTCACCACCACATGAGGAACTGTATGAAAGAGTCACAGCATGAGGAAGGTGGAGAACCACTGGGCTAGCATCTGCTTGCTTAGTCAGGGATCTTCCTCCTCTTCTGACTCATCTCTTGTCCCTAGTGGCGAAGTGGGTTACACTTTGGGCTGCTAACTACAAGGTCAGCTGTTTGAAACCACCAGCCTCTCTGAAAGAGAAAGATGAGGCTTTCTACTCCCAGAAAGGGAATCCACAGGGACAGTTCTACCCTGCCGTATAGGGTCACTCTGAGTCAGAATCGACTGGATGGCAGTGAGTTACAACTGTCACCGGTCCTGGTACTCCAGGAGTCATTTTTCTCACTTGCACGTTGTATAAAAGCCTTTTTTCCATGTGTGACATATAAAATTGATTGCAGCAAGTGTTTTCATTTAGAGGACAATGAGATGGGAAACGACAGTGAGAACCATTATGTGTGTAACTCAAACCCTTTGCCATCTAGTCAATTCTGGCTCACAGTGACTCTGTGGGATGGAACCAGAACTGCCTCACGGGGTTTCCAAGGCTCTGAATCTACTGGAACCGATTGCCAGGTCTTTTCTTCCAAGGATGGTAGTGGGTTTGAACTACCAACCTTTCGGCTGTCAGCCTAGCACTTCACCACTATGCTGCCAAGAAACAACCACACCCACAGGTATCAACTGAGAAGTGAGTGTTAACTAGAAGCACTATCTTTACCGTGGCATGAGCTATCTGACTGGGTGAGGTGGAGGCCTTTAGATTGGCCTGGAGTGGCCTGTTGCATAAGCTCTTCCTGTCAGGGCTGTTGATCATGACGGAATGAGAGGGGAGTTGTGCACGCGCATAGTGTCACGTGATTGTCTCATTAACTTGCCTGTCCACTTAGCTTTCTCCAGGGGCCTGGCTTCTCCTCAGGGCACGGGAGAAACTGTATATGAGACATTCCCTGAATAAGAGATGGGCAAGCTCAGTAACAGTTTATTTCTGCAGAGAAAGGCACCCCCCCACCCCCAACTGGAGAAATAGAGTTCTCAATGGAAAGCAATTCCATCTTCCTGCAAACCTCTTTGGTTTTGCACTCCAACGTAATGCTCAGGTCCAGCATTTCAAATGTTGCCTGATACTCAGACGCTCTCTCTAAAGGGATAACAGGAGAGAAAAGGCCAAGGTATCATTTTAATGGACTACGTAACCTAGCAATGTGATTAGAGTGTGATGCTGGCTTGAAAAATAGGGACAGTGAATCACAGGCCATGAATTATAAACATGCCATCTGGATCGACTCGCCAGCGGTGTGGGGACTCCTGTCCCCTCCCCGCTTATCTCCTCCTGTATCTTCTGTTCTGATCAGACTTCCTGGCCTCAGAGCAGCGCATAGATGCTCGAATGAGCGCCGCAGACGAGACCCTGATTAGAGAAAGCAAAACCTGAACATCCTCATCCTAAGGTCCTTGTTTCCTGCCCGCCCCCCTCCTTTTTCTGAAATGTAGGGCAGTCTGTAAATGACTTGTGATCTCGTCCACGAGCAAACACAGCAAAGGCCACAAAAGCGTGTTCCGTAGATTTCTGCTCAGCTTCGTTCACAGAATGTTCCCGAGAACCTGTCAGGAGACGTTCCGAGCGTGTCCTTGTGTTCCCATGCAGAAAGGCTCTGAGCCTTCTGTGCTTGGCTGTGGGTTAGGGACTTGGTCATAACTGGTCGGGGTTGGCACGGAAAGCAGCTGTCCCTGGCTCAGCCATGACCCTGCGGAGGTAAATTTGAGTTATTTACATTCCGCCCCCCCCCTCCCAACCATTATGGGAAAAGGTTCATAAGGTTTATGGTCTTTTCAGATCTTGTGTGTGCCTGGTGCCATCTGTATTGATAACGGGGGAAGCTCTCCTCGCAGTATCTTCAATATGATAAAGTTGAAAAGTCTAGATAAGCTGATGCTCAAACAAACCAACTCTCCCAGTCGCCCTCCTCAAACATGACCGCTCCTGGCATTTCTAACAGCTTTTTGAGAGCAGATCACGTACTGGACAACCCCCCCCCCCCATTTCATGTGTGCCTCCAGGATACAGGAGTCCACCCTTATCTGTGGTTTCACTTTCCTCCAGCAAGTGGAAATCTGCCATGGAAAATCCCAGAAATAAACAACCCATACGTTTTCGGTTGCATGCCCCTGTGGGCAGCAGGGTGAAATCTTGCCCCCATCCTGCTCTGACCCACCTGCTTTGTCCAGCCTGACCCTGCTGTGGGGTCTGTGTAGTCCTCCTGTTGGCCGCTTAGTGGCCATGTGGACTGTCTCAGTATTGCAGTGCCTGCGGTCACACAACCCTGACTTTCCTGAAGAATGGCCCTGGGGAGCAAGAGTGGTGATGCTGACAAGGCAAGTGCACCCCAAGGGACCCCGAAAGAGCTTCCTTTGAGTGAAAGGTGAAAGTTCAGGACTTAATAAAGAATGCGTGAGGGGGGGTTTCCATTATCTTGCAATTTCACTTTTCCACAAACATCCCCCTCTCCCCCCGCCCACTAACTTTTTAAAGCCCCTGGGTATTATCTACTTTAGTACTATCTGCAGTTTCAGGCTGGTAGGGGGTGTGTCTTTGAGCATACCTCCCATGGATAAGGGGGGTGGGGGTTCTTGTATTTACCAAAAAAAAGGCTTGCTTGGATCCACAATCAATGTTCCTGGAAGCAGCAGTCAAGAGATCAAGTGATGCATTGCATTGGGCAAATCTGCTGTACAAGAACTCTTTCAAGTGTTGAAAAGCAGGGATTAAGATGTGCTGGACCCAAGCCATGGTATTTTCAGTGGTCTCGTGTGCATGTGAAAGTTGGACCTTGAGTAAGGAAGACCAACAAGAATCAATGCATTTGAAAGGAGATGATAGATAGATAGATAGATAGATAGATAGATATCTCCATGCATTTGAATTATGATGGCAAAGAATATTGAAAGTACCATGGGCTGCCAAAACTAAAAAACAGACCTATTTTGGAAGAAGTATAGCCAGAATGCTCCTTAGAAGCAAGTATGGCTAGACTTCATGTACTTCAGACATCCTATCAGGAAAGACCAGTCCCAGGAAAAGCCCATGCTTGGTAAAGTAGAAGGGCAGTGAAAGAGCAGAAGACCCTTTTACAAGATGGTCCGAGCCAGCGGCTGCGACAATGGGCTCAGACATAGGAATGGTGAGGACGGCACAGGAGCAGGCGGTGTTTCGGTCTGTTGTTCGCAGGGTCATTATGCGTTGGAACCAACTGGAGAGCACCTAACAACAACAACAACAACAGCTGTATTCACAAAGGAGTGCGGCCCTCAAAAAAAAAAAAAAAAAAAAGGAGTGCGGCCCTCAACCCCAATCCATTTTAGAATATTTTTGTCAGCCCTCAGAGACACCTGGTACTTGTTACTTGCTTCCTTATCTCCCCGAGCCACACCCACTCTGCGCCATGGCTCCTTCCTCAACCATAGGCAGTCACTAATCTGCCTTATTTTTCTGTGAATTTGTCTGTCCTGAGTGAGACATCCAACCTGAGAGTCAGCAGTTCAAGCCCACCAGCCCCTCCAGGGGAGAACGAGGAGGCTGCCTGCTTCTGTACAGCTTTACACTCTCGGAAATGCTACACTGTCGTCTGAATTGGCTCTGTGGCAGTGAGTTTGGGTTTTGATTTGATTTTGACATTTCATATACAGCCATTTATGCACATGGTTAGGTTTCAAAGACCAGGTTGTTAATTGGAAAATTGTCATTATGCAAAAATAGAGGATGGCCACATCAGATCACAAAATAAAGGGTGACCCCATTATTGCGTAGCTGCCAGATCTCACCGTTATCCTACAATCACCAGACCTCTGAGGACCATGGCCCAGACAAGTTGATGCGTAACCCTAACCGTCATAGCAAGCACTACCCTCAACCTCACGACTTACCATTCGTTCCTGCCAGACGTGCAGCATCGTTAACACACACAGTGCTCAGATTGTATGTTTGCTATTGTCACAAATGGAAAGTGCTAGATGGTGAGGTGGTCAGTACACGAGGAATCTTACACCATGGTGGCTTTTATGCCTGACTCCTTCCACTTCGCATAATCTTTTCGAGGTTCATCCACATTGGAGCATGAGTCAGTACTCCGTTCCTCTCTAGGGCTGAGTCATATCCGTTGTGTAGACATACCGCATGCTAATTATCCATCCTTCAGTTGATGGGCATTTGTGCCATTTCTACCTTTGGCTGTTAGAAATAATGCTGCCCCGAGCATTCATGAGCGCCTTTCTTTGTGAACACATCCTTTCATTTCGCTTAGGATATGTGTGGTCACTTCTGATTAACCTGGAGAACCACCAGACTCTTCTCCATCGGGATTCCCGCCAACCAAGCTGAGAGATACCAGCTCTCCCCAGCACCCCACTGCTGCTGGTTCTGTTGTGTTTCTGAGAGCCGTCCACGAGGCCATGGCCCTCGTGGCCCTGGGCTTTTGTTTTGTTTGAACCCTAGTAGATGCGATGTGGTCGCTCCTGTGGTTTTGATTTGCATTTTTCTGATGACTAATCTGTGTACTTTTTGATGACTGTCTCTCCAGACCGCTCTTCTTAGGTGCACATATTTATACAGGTAATGGTTTGCTGGAACATTCCCTAGATCTTCCTGGGTGAATGGCTTTAATTCTGCAGCCCTCTCCTTATTGGCTGAGTGGTGCTCCTCCAAATGACTGTGCCATAATGGGGCGATGCAGATGTTGCTGTTCATTGCCAAGACTGAAAGCAAAGGTTAGGTAAAGGCGGAAGGTCGGCTAAGGTGAGGACAGACAGGCCGACACACCATGAGAGGATCGTCCCTGTGGCTCAAACACGAGAAACGAAGTCAGGTTTCCATGACTAGGAAAGTTATAACCTTTATGAACAGTAGGAACTATCTTGCTGCTAAACTTTGATATGTATATTAACTGCTTCGTTATCTCCTTGGGGTAAATTCTCAGATCTGGAATTTGCTGGTTGTGTGTACTTAAAAAAAAAAATAGTCCCGGTCCCCAATTCCCAAGCAGTGCTGCAAGAATGTTTTAAAAGCACACCCCACTGGCCCTCAGGTCACTTCCAAACCCAAACCTTTGTTGCTGCTTAGATTCCAATGCCCAGTCACCCTTTAGGACTGCATGGAAATGCCCCATCCTGGTTTCCCCAGGCTGTAAATCCTTATGGAAGCCGACTGCCACATCACTCGCCCGTGGGCTGCTGGTGGGTTTGAACTGCCAACCATTGGGTTCACTTTTGAGAACTTAAATCCGGGGCCCACCTCGGCTCCCACAAAATGAATCTTCCATTGATGTTTGTTGGCCATCTTAAGGGAAGCTGTTTTCTCTTCAGCCATGTGCGTCTTATGTCATGTGAAACAGGGACGTTTCCGTGTTGTTTTGTCGTGAGTCACGCTCTGAGCCCAAAGCTGCAGAGAGCCTGCTTCATCCGGACGGCCTCGCCCTCTTGTCTGTCTGCAGGAGGCTGGGCCGGCAACGGTCACCCAGCAACTTTCCGCGGACGAGGGACTTCACAAAGTTCGTGGAAAAGTAGAACGACAAGATAACAAAACTGTCCAGGAATTTATTTTTGAGTCCCCTCCTAGGGGGTGACCACGAGCAACGACCTTGCAGGCCTTCTGTGCGTCTGGTTTTGAGGGCATCCTGCTCACCCGCAGACAAGATTCTTTCTGGAGGAGGTCATGAAGCCATGGAGGTTTTTGCCTCAAATCTCTTAGTAACCAGGAGTCGACTAATTGGCCTTTTTCTTGGAGCCCCAGTTCCCAGGAACACAGACTTGTCAGCCCAGCTATTGCCCCTCAAGAGACGACAGCTCGACTCCGGACGACGGCGGCGGCAGCACTCTGGGCTTAGTTTTTCCCACAAACATACCTGAATGTGTATTCATCCCAATCAGCATTCCTTTCCCAAATCATCACCCCGTCAGGGTTCAGTAAGGAGCCCTCCGTGGTGCTGCGGTGTGAGCGCTGGTCTGCTGACAAAAAGAACAGCTGCTCTCTAGGGAAAAGAAGCGGCAGTCTCCGTCCGGAAAGATGTACAGCCTGGGGAACCTCCGGGAGCCGGCCCTTCACTCTGCCCTACAGCGCTTTGTGAGCCAGAATCTGTGGGAAGGTGATGGGCTTATTTCTGGGGTCAATTTGCATGCCATACAAATGTGTGTGTGTTTAATTCTTCAGTTATTTCTCTTTGAAAATGTCACTCATTTAATAATACCACTTTAAAGCAAAAAAAACAACCCTGTTTTCTTTTTGAATTTCACTATCCTTTACACAACCTAACATATTACCCAATTCTTCTCAGTCCTTGGTTAAATACAGCTCTTCGATGGTTGCACTACTGACTGCAGTTTTGACCAAAATTGTTACTACTCAGCCTGGTTACACAACTTACCGGGCACACTTGATTTTCGATTGTTTATAAAACTT
Source organism: Tenrec ecaudatus (assembly GCF_050624435.1). Taxonomy (NCBI): domain Eukaryota; kingdom Metazoa; phylum Chordata; class Mammalia; order Afrosoricida; family Tenrecidae; genus Tenrec; species Tenrec ecaudatus. Next base: position 143,397,109 of record NC_134539.1, on the reverse strand, counting down.
AAAGCTATCTGCAAATGAGCGGCAGGAGTTTCTATCACTTAGGGGATCTTCCTTGAAGGGACTTTCCAGAGGAACGCAGAGCTACTTGGAGCAGCGGTGAATAAGTGGGTAGCCTCCCAGAGTCTGCCAGGAGGCTAGAAGGGAGCTGAGTGTCCCCAAAGTCTCGATGGTTCCCCGACTGTTGCACCCTCAGTTAGCAGAGGGAGCAGCCCTGAATCGTCGAGGATGGACTTGGGGCATATGCCAACCTCCCTCCCCCTCCAGAGGAGCCCTCGCGGGGCAGGGGGCTGATCGCCGGGCTGCTCACTGGAGTTGGTACCCACCAGCCACTCCGCAGGAGGAAGACGTGCCAATCTGCTTCCCTAAAGTTGTGTCGCTTCTGAAATGGCACAGGCAGTTCCCCTCTGTCCTACAGGATTGCTGAGTGTCAGAATGGACTCTGGGGAGGTGGGTCTCCCCTCCCAATAGCAAAATCAGCACGTGAGGAAGTTGAGGCCAGAGAGGGCTGGTTGACCTGTCTAAATCCATGTGTCCCTTGTGGTACTGAACCTGGAACCGGAGCCTGTTTCCCTCTGGAGCACAGCCTCTCCCCAGTGCTTATGTTCTGAGGTGTTTGTTGAGAACACATCAGTCAACTGCCTCCATTGCACTCGGAGGAGGTGACCAAGCCAAGTTGCAAGGAAGGACTGGGACCTGTGGAAGGGCCTGGCCTGAAGACTTTTCTTGTAAGCGCAGTAACGTGCTGAAGTCACCCGGCCCTCCTATTCGTACCTTAAGAGTCGTGGCCTCCTACCCCTTGTTTCAGAAGTGGAAGGATGCAGCTGCGGCATAGAAAGACTGCTGTCCTCCCTCCAAGCTGTCCCCGTCCCCAGCAAGCTGTCCCCGCCCCATCGGTGAGAGAGACCATTGCCAAGACGGGGTCCAAGTCCAGAAAACGTGGGGAGCATGAGAAAAGGCTCTTAACACCTGATTCACAGCTGAAGCTGGTCTCTGCTTGAGGTCTAATAATACCCGAGCAGGTGCAGGCCTTCCAGTCATCTCGTCTGCCGGTCTTTCTGAAATAGCTAAACTGAAAGTTCCAGCCTTAGAAGCCTCTAACCAGGCTTGCTCTTCCCCCGTCCAGGTATAGTCACTACTAAACAACCCTGCAAAGACAGGACCCCAGTTATGTGGGCTGTTCTGGGGCAATCTGGCTGCTCAGGTCCCCAGGGTCAAGTCAAAGTTGTTCCCATCCCAGGAAGTGGGCCTGTGGACCTAGGAGTGAGGACTTGAATGAGCTGAGATAGGTCCGAGTGGGAGAACCTGGGGAGGGCGGAAGAGGAGGAGAGGAAGGAGCCAGGGAGAGTGCTGTGGGCGAGCGTGGCTCACCTCCCTGTGGGTTTGTCTCGTTAAGGACGGGGATGCTGCCTAAGTAGACAATCTTTGGCTCCTCGGTGCAGGTGGCAGCACCCTTTGCAGTGGACCACTCGGCAGATAGGACTTGGACTCCACCTTGAAATGAATTAGGGCCAGTCTAACGGGCTGTTTACCTTCAAGGCAGTGAGGTTTTATTGTAGGGAAGATGCGGCTTAGCTATGTTTTGTGTTCTTTCATGACACGTCACCGGCAGTGTTCCTTCCTGTAGAATTAGTGGGGCTTCTAGACTACTTACAGGAGCCCTGGTGGTGCAGTGACTCCATATCGGGCTGCTAACTGCAAGGTCAACAGTTCGAAACCACCAGCCAGCTCCAAAGGAGAACGACAAGGCCTACTTTCTACTCCTGTGAAGAGTTCGTCTCAGAAAGTCATAGGGGCAGTTCTTCTGCCCAGAGGATTACTGTGAGTCAGAACTGACTCAGTGGCAGTGAAGTCTGTTCTTGAGCTTTTTGCCCCTTGCTGGGGTGGACACAACCAGGTGTGCCATGCCCGTAGTGGGGGCTTGTCAGATCAGAAATGAGATGAGCTTGTTCCCTGCCAAACCCTGGGCGATAAATGGCCTCCGATTTATCTGTGTCAGTTTCATTTTTCACTCTGCATGATGTTTCACTGTTAAGAAATGAACCTTGATCCGAGTTGTCTGATGTATTAAACATGACTTCCTTCGTTAGTAGACTAATTTATAATTATAATTCAAAACCACTCCTTTCTCTAGTGAATTATCCCGCCCCGGTTCAGATGAAGGGATAATGATGTGTCTGGGCCGCCAAAGTGTTTGTCATGGAAACCACATTTTCCCCGACATTTTCTGAACAAAAGGTACTGTCGGATCTCTGACAATTGCCATTGATTTCTGGTGGGGTCTGAGGAACTTGTTGATCACACTAAATTAGATCCATTTTCTCTTGAAACCAATGGGCTGGGGCCCCTGAAGGCCTGCAGAGTGAGGAACACCTGTCCCACAGGCCACAGCTGTGACTGCCAGCAAAGGTGTTCCTCAGGGCAGTGCTGCCCAGTGCCAGCTCAGAGTAGTCCCTTGGAGACAACTTGGGGCATCTTGGAAGCCCATGCCCAGTGAATTGAGTCAGCTCTGACTGAGGGGGTGGGGGGATGTAGAGAGGTGCTGGGGGCTGGCGGAAGGTTAAAGAACTCAACTGCTAATCAGGTCAGCTGTTCCAGCCCACCGGCCTCTTCCTGTAAAGATTGACAGCCTCGGAAACACCATGGGCCAGTTCTGCTCTGTCCTATAGGGTCCTTCTGGGTCAGAATGGAAACGAGGTGTTTCAAGTCCAGGGTGGCACAGAAGTGCGGGCAGGTCAAAGGTCACTGTGATAACTATCCGACTCAACCAAACGTGCTGTTTCGAGTTCATTCCAACTCAAAGTGACCCTATAGGACAGAGTAGAACTGCCCCGTGGTGCTCCGAGACTATTACTCTTCACGGCAGTACAAAGCCTTGTCTTTCTGCAGAGCCACTGGTGGGTTTGAACCACCAACCTTGCAGTTAGCAACCCAACGCGGAACCCACCACACCACCAGCACCCCTTGTGCTAAGTCAGGCCTTCCACCAATGCCCAAGTCAAACCAGATGAAAGGGGTGGCAACGGGCCGCCCGGTACGCCCACACAGCACTGAGCCAGGGCCGCAGGGCTTTTGGCTCTCCGCACAGAGGGGTTCAGGTTGGCATGGCTGCTGGTGAGTGGCAGAACTGGAAAGAGAGAACTTAGTGTGAAGTGTTCTGTCTTTCTCTAACATACATATTCCATTGTCAGATGAGACTCGGTCCGCAGGAGCAGGAAGTAATTCGAGACCAGTGGTATTTTTTTCCTTGGAGCCCTGACTGCTAAGATTGCTTTTGTTATCAGTTTTAACTGATAACTGGCCTTCTGTTCAAATTGTACGGAGTTGTTGAAACATGGACATGTTTAGAGTTCAGTTACCCAGTCCTGTTTCTTTACTAGCTATTTTTGCCTTCTCTACGTAGATGTAAGAAATCTAAACAATATCATTTTCCTCATTCCTTCTTTTTTTTTTCTCATTCCTTCTTAGAATTCTGGTGGGTAAAATCGACCTTGTACGAGAACCTTCTATTTAAAAAAAACAAACAAGCCTCTGTAGCAAGAGAAAGCAGCTCTGGTGCCCTAGTGGGTTACTGGTTACTGGGTCACTGTCCATGCCCCAGGCCCTCCTACAGTCGGCGGACTACATTATCAAAGCATCCTTCATCTGAGCAATGTTAAAATGCAGTGTCAACTAGGTGCAGGATGTGGTTTCCATACATGTCTGGACCCAAGCATGTTACTGAAAATGTTTGCCTTCAGTAAAGGGTGAGGGGGAAGTTGGGGGGAGTTGGAGCCGAGGGGATGTGACACAGTGAATTATTCGATATGACCCTTCTAGCCATCGCCTGGTATGTTCCACTGAGTGACTGGGTAGGACCATGCAAAACGGGTGTGGGGAACGCTCATGTGGGAACTGGTCAGTTTTGCCATCCGTCTCAGAAGCGGAACAGGAGGAATCTTGCCGCCATGAAGTAGTAAGAGCCAGAAACAGCACATCCTTTGGACTCCCAGATCCAGGGACAGCTGAGAGACCAGACGAGCAGAGCCGCACCAAGAACACGTGATGGAGCGGCAGGCTTCCTGGCTCACGGAAAAAATAGCCAAGCGCCTTTTGGGGTGAGAGGCCCAGTTGCAGGCTGAGTTGCCTCCAGGCATTATTTAGGGAGGGAGGGGGAGTGGGGGGACCTAAGCTTGCTTCCTCACAGAGCTAGAGTTGAAAACGTTCAAGCTGATGCTACTGACGGAGTGCAATGCCCTTTGGACACTTATTGGCAATGCTAAGAGGGCTTTGTAACATTGGCAGAGGCTGAAAGGCTGAGGACCAGAGAGAGGCCCACCTGTGAGCCTGGCATTCCTGACGGAAGAACTGTATTCTGAGCATTTCTGATCCTAATATGTAATCTGTTAACTTCCCTACTAGGCCTCGTGATCATGATATACTCCTGTCTGTGAATAGCGGAGTATAGTGTGCCAGGGGAGGGACGACTGGTGTCAGATTGGTAAAGAATGCTGGTGAGTGGAGGTCTGTCTGACCTCTGCCTTTCTAGTCCTTGGGCTGATGGAAAGTATGGTTTTTCCTTCCCCTCTGTGAAGTCAGATGAGGCCAATTGCTGCCCCCACATAATTTTTCCAGGGGTCCTGTACTAAAGTGAGACTTAGGTCAAATACGTATATACTATGCATATAAGCTGATCGAATATCAGCTGAAACACCTAATTGTACCACAAAACTGCATTTTAAAAATGTGCTGGAAAACTTGGCTTATACACAAGTCTATGCAGTAAATGATTTCCCTTTCTGCGCCCTAAGCTGTAAAACAAGGCTATGGAACTAGGTGATCTCTGTGGTGGCCATATTTCTAAATGACCTCCCAAATTAGGAACACCATTTAGGGTAAAGGGACTGGCTCCCCAGCTGCCTCCTTTCAGAGACAGTTTTGTACTCATCTGAGGCAGCCTAGCATGGAAGGGCTGCTTTGCTTCGAACTCCTCAGCTTCCTAGCTCCTGAGTGTGATGGATGTCACCTTCCTGTTGGTTCCTCCATCCATTCATTCATTTGGCAATTTCACTGAGCGCACTGTAGGTGCCCAGCACTGTTTGAGGTGCTTGGGACGTTGGTGAAGGAGAGAGGCCTGCTTCATTCAGTAGCCTTCAGCTGAAGCTTGCCCCCCAACTTATGATGGAAATCCTTCCTGCAGCTCCTTTGTAACTCAAATAGCTCATTTGATATACATTCATACATACATATATTGTGCATACTCACGTATAAGCTGAGTTTTTAAAAAACATTTTATTAGGGGCTCATACAACTGTTATCATAATCCATACATATACATACATCAAATGTATAAATTACATCTGTACATTCTTTGCCCTAATCATTTTCAAAGCATTTGCTCACCACTTAAGCCCTTTGCATCAGGTCCTCCCCCTCCCCCCCCCCCCCGCTCCCCACTCCCTCATGAGCCCTTGATAATTTATAGATTATTATTTTGTCATATCTTGCCCTATCCGGCATCTCCCTTCACCCCCGTTCTCTGTTGTCCCTCCCCCAGGGAGGAGGTCACATGTAGATCCTTGTAATCAGTTTCCCCTTTCCAACCCACTCACCCTCTACTCTCCCAGTATCGCCCCTCACACCCCTGGTCCTGAAGGTATCATCCACCCTGGATTCCCTGTGTCTCCAGCTCCTATCTGCACCAGTGTACAAACTCTGCTCTATCCAGTCTTGCAAGGTAGAATTCGGATCATGGTAGTTGGGGGAGGGAGGAAGCATCCAGGATCTGGGAGAAAGCTGTGTTCTTCATCGGTGCTACATCGCACCCTGACTGACTCATCTCCTCCCCTAGACCCCACTCTGAGGGGATCTCCAGTGGCCAACAAATGGGCTTTGGATCTCCACTCTGCACTTCCCCCTTCATTCACTATGATATTTTTTTGTTTTTTGATGATGCCTTATACCTGATCCCTTTGGCACCTCGTGATCGCACAGGCTGGTGTGCTTCTTCCATGTGGGCTTTGTTGCTTCTGAGTGAGATGGCCGCTTGTTCACCTTCAAGCCTTTAAGACCCCAGACACTATCTCTTTTGATAGCCAGGCACCATCCGCTTTCTTCACCGCATTTACTTGTTCACCCGCTTTGGCTTTAGCAGTTGTATCGGGAGGGTGAGCATCATAGAATGCCAATTTAATAGAAGAAAGTATTCATGCATTGAGGGAGTGCTTGAGTAGAGGCCCAAGGTCCTTCCACCACCTTAATACTAAACCTATAAATATAGACATATAGATCTATTTCCCCATTCATATATATATATATAATTTGCATGTACTTGTCTTTGTCTAGACCTCTCTTAATGCCTTTTGCCTCCTAGCTCTTTCCTCTATTTCCCTTGACTTTCTTCCTGCCCTACTATCATGCTCCGTCCCCACCTGGGTTACAATAAGCTGAGTTTTTCAGCACATTTTCAATGCAGTTTTTGTGGTAAAATTAGGTGCGTCAGCTGATATTCGGGTTGGCTACCCTTGGGTATGTACGTTGTATATATTTTAGATTTAACTATCTTTATCAATATAACCTTTATTTACACTTACATCTATAGATCCACGCTGCTTTTGCTAGGCCTGTTGCAGGTGTTACAGTTTGAGACACGAATCGCTCGGCTTCACTAAACAGCTGGTGCTTAGATGATGGGAAACACTGAGGCCGTTCCCACTAGCTAGAGACCTGGTTTACGACGAAGCTGGCGCCGGTGTCCTAACCGAGATGCCGGGACCCTCCCGGCTGTCCGGTGCAGAGCTGTGCTCCAATGGGTTTGTAGTCTGATCTTTTGGAGAGCCCGTGTGGGAGGCTCCTTGCATGTGTCCAAACATCCTGGCAACCACGGGGCTTTAAAGGAGGCTGACTGCTGTTAATATTGAGTGATCATTTGTGCCAAGAGAAAAGTTTAGAATTGCATCAGGGAAGTCCAAGAAACCCCCACACAAGCCGCAGGGTCCTGAGCCAGCATTTCTTTGATTCTTGGGAGGGCTCAGCTGCCAGATACACATGTGGTGTAGTGTTTGTATCACGCAGAATTAACCGGTCTTGGTGGTTGTGGTCGTCGTAGAAGCTATCTAAAACATTTCCAGGTGAACTCAGAGTCACATCGCTCCAAGAATCTGGCAAAACCAGGTGTGGTGACTATCCAACCAGTACAGTCTCACTACGCCCCGAGTAACCCGGCGACACCACCCTCCTCTTCGGTTGGGGTTCATTTCGCGCCCGGTGTGGCCTGGTTTGGCAAAGGGGAAAACTGTTTCCTTTCCACACAGCAGTCATCAGTGAATTTGTCTGTAGTTTTGATACTCAGCGCACTGGGAACCAAACCACAGTCACTTCTAACACCAACCTAAGTCGTCGTAATCTGATGGTTCAGTACTTGGAAACGCCGGCCTCACGGTGAGTGGGTGTAGTTCAATCACTTATCTGATTGTGGTGGCAGAGCAATAGGGATCCCCGTTTCGGCCTAGGCCAGGGTTTTAGACTTTGTCGCGTTTGTGTACTTGGGAGCAAGTCGCTCATCACATACATAGCATTAGTTGATTTCCTTAAAAATAAACACTGTCTTTTCTTCTTGGGATTGGGGTGAGTCTACAGGGCAGATTAGTTTTCCGGGCAACAGCCTATGCACATTTTGATTCCTGAGCTTGATGGCAAGCCCCACAGTGTCCGGCTGTCCTTTGTAGCGGCCATGGCTGACTGGTCCGGGAGTGGGTGCCGCCCGGTGTGACTGTCCGCCTTACAGGCCTGCCTGTCATTCTGACTGGCCGCCGAGCCACAGGTGCGAGTTTATTTCCAGGCCCTGGTCTTTCTTCTTCTGAGTTTTGTCTTCCCGTGTTTCTCACACTCTGCTTGAGATCACATGTTCTGATCCTTTTCAGGGTGGGCTGCAGGGAGAGCTGGTCACTGTCTAGAGCAGGGGTTCTCAACCTTCCTAATGCTGCGACCCTTTCAGTTCCTCATGTGGTGACCCCCAACCATCACAATATTTTTGTTGCTACTTCATCACTGTCATTTTGCTACTGTGATGAATCGTCATATAAATATCTGATAGGCAGGACATATTTTCATTGTTACAAATTAAACATAATTAATGCATAGTGATTAATCACAAAAAACAATTTGTAATTATATATTGTGAAATATTACTTGCTAATGACAAATAAATGAAATTTCATCTTGAAGCATGGTGTAGCATGGGTAAGTCTTCACACCAGGTGCTCGTAGGTGGGCATGTCTGCATGTGGGCAGACCCACCTGGAGAGGGATAGAGGAGAGGTGTCTAGTTCCTAAGACCATGGGAAATATGTGTTGTGCCCCTCAGGCTGAGAACTGCTGGTCTAGAACTTCCGGTCTCGGGGTCCTGAAAGCTTGGGTTCTCTTGGCCCCTTAGCCTTCTGGCCTGGATCGTTCCCTCGCATCTCTGATTTTCTCTGTTCTTCTTGGGGAGAGATCAGTAGCCACTCCCAGGGGCTGCTCATGTTGGCTGATTTCTGTGGCATTTCCTTTCCCTCCCTGAGCTTTAAAGTGAGGCAGAGCATTACTGATGTCCAGTGTTGCGACAGTGCAAGATCAGTGGAGACTCTGGGATGTGGCAGGATCAGGATTGAGGATGACTTCATCCCAAGGCATCAGGGCTTCCAAACCCTTTTATTCTTTATGTGGATCAGCAGCATGTTTGGGTTGGTTGGAGCTAGAAGAATCCATAAGGACCTGGTAAGCCATAGATCATCACCCCCTTCAGAGCCACAGGGCACCTTCCAACCCCATCCTCTTACTCTGCAGAATCAGAAGCGGATGCCTGGGGGAAATGTAGTGACTTGCCCAGAGCCCAAACCAGAACCCATATCATTTGTCCCATCTTATCTCCTTCCAGTGTCATTTGCCCCAGAACATCAGTTGTACTTTTGCCAGGCTCACGGGAATAGCTGTTTGCTTGTTTAACTTGGAGTTGTAAAGGATGCTTCACAAGGTTTGGAGTTACATGGGCACTAGGTAGTTAGTGAGGAGTGAGACAGCTCTGGCTGAGCCGGGCAGGGTATGCTCAGAATCCACAAGAAGCAGTCTGAGGGACTGCTCTGGGCCAGGACCAGGGATGCTGCCAAGTCTTCGCTCCGGAGGCACAATCAGTCGTGGGACTTGCCACCTTGTTCCTGGTGGTGCACTGTTCTCTGCTGGATGGTAAATCCCTGGACACCGGGAGCTATGGCTCCAGCGTCTTGCTTATAGCAGAGTGAGCTTTGGAATGAGAGTCGGCCAACAGGACCGAAAGTATGAACCAGGGAGGTCCTGGAAGGGATGGATACATGCACTCAATCCTGGCCAACCATCTTGAGTCATGTGACTCTGTGACCCCGACACTTCTCTCGTTCTTTCGGGTTGGACCCCAAGATTCCCGCCCACTGCAGTAAAAGTAGAACTGATTTCAGCATTGGGGAGATTAGAAGTTGGCAGGGATGGTGGAAGCGGGGCAGGTTCGGCTCCTTGTGCTTTCAGAGAGAGCTCTTTGATGCCAGGTGTGGTGTCAGCCCAGAGCAGGCCCTCCAGGAGCAGGACTCGGGATGCTGTGTCTCCTGGGCACGTTCCATGCAGAAACAGCCTCGTCTTACTGCACCCTCCCATCCGGTTTTGGTGTGTGATGTTCATGCTCGGCTGTATCCTGTGAGGGCACCGTCAGGTCTTGTTGGAATAGAGTGGACCCAGAGAAGTCCCACCGAGGGTGTGAGCACAACCTGGACCCTCAGGCGGGTGTATCTTAGAGGAGTGGTCTCTGTCCTGCAGACTGGCTTTGCCCAATAGCAACAACTGCACACCATCCTACCCTTTCTGTGGGCTGCACGCGAGCAAGCAAGACCTGTAAACCATCCTGGTTTTATGGCCCACGCTGTGGTTGTACGGAACCCCAGGTTGTCTGCTTCCCTGGCCCCACCTTACCCCTCTCTCCCCTGAGCCACACTGCCCGCCAGGTGCTCAAACTCGGCACCTGCCTTCTGTTCGGCTTTGGCACAGGCTGGGCATCTCCCCGGGCATTCCTCTTTTCCTTCCTGCATGTGCTTTCCGAGCTTCAGGAAAAGCTCCCCACCGCCACTGCTCGGAGCCCTCCCACCCCACCCCAGCCGCAAACCAGAGGCACTCCTGCTGCATGGCCAGCGCCCGGGGTCTGGGTACTTGTACACGGTGTTGGTCTGTTGGTGTGCCTGCTTGGTGACTAAGGTCCTCTCACAGCTGATAAGCACCCTGAAGGCAGGGAGCAGAGGTCTTTTGTCAGGATTTGCATCCCCAGCCAAACTCACTGCCATCAAGTCATTTCCGACCGCCTGTGGGCTTCCCAGACAGTCATTTCTGACGATGTGGTGGGCTCGCTGTGAGGTGGGGCCGACTCGGTGCACTCAGCAGCAGCAACGGGCAGGCGGTGCTTACCGAACAGGAGGCCCAGTTCCGAGAGCTCTGTGTAGACGAACACATCGAAGCCTCCCGGGAGCCCTACAGCAGAGGAACCCTGGGCACACCGTGGTTATGGTTCGACTCCAGCTGTGGCAGGCTGCTTCGGTAAGGATTTGGAGACTTGGCAGGGCAGTTTGACGCTGGCCGCAGGGTCCTGGTAAGTTGGAATCAACAACAGTGGGTTGGGTGTGGTTTGTAGTCACCCTTTGAGGTGGTGCTGTGACCATCCTGGTTCTACAGGTGAGAAGACAAGACCCAGGCCCAGAGAGATAGGTAACTGCCCAAAGCCACACCGCCTGCAATGGCCAAGCCGGAATTCAAACTGAGGCAGTCAGCTCAGAAGCTAACCTTTCACCCTGTCCTGCCCCCGCACGGCATTAACGCTTGCCCACCCACACTGTCAGAGCATGACTGTTCCACACGAGGAAATTCCCAGGTGATGGCAGCGCCGCTCCAGAGCACAAAGCGTGGTGCCTCTGCTGAAAATGCCACACACCAGACTCTTTTTCCTTTTCAATCTTTTTTTACTATGGAACGTGCTTCACGAATTTACGTACCATCCTTGAGCAGCGGGCATGCCAATCTTCTCTGTCGTTCCACTTGTAGTCTGTGTGTCGCCGAGGCAAGCACTCCTTTCACCTTAATTATCCCCAGATTCTGTCTGTCCCGCCAGCTGCGGTATTATTTCTGTCTACCTGGAAAGGTGAGAGCCGAGGAGTGTAACCAGCTTTTAAATCTTGTTGTCTTTCAGATATCTTCAGCCACCATTCGTGTTTAACTTAAATGGTCACCCCTCAGACTTATGTAGAGCCGCCCTGGTGGCCTAGTGGCTACTCACTGGGCTGCTAACTGCAGGGTCAGCAGTCTGAAACCACCGGCCGCTCAGGAGAAGACACATAGGGCTTGCTACTCCTGGAAAAGAGTGTGTTTAGGAAACCCACAGGGGCAGTTCTACCCTGTCCTGTAGGGTCACTGTGGGTTGGCATGGAGTCCGTGGCAGTGCGTGTGCTTTGGGGGAAGACTCATGTAAGGAGACTTCCTGGTACCAGAGTGAAGCACTCAGCTGCTAACGGAAGGGTTGGCTGTTCAAATCCACCCAGTGGCTCCGCAGAGGAAAGGCCCGACGGCCCAGAAACCCTATGGGGCAAGTCTGCTCTGCCCCACAGTGCCCACCAGAGCATCTCAAGCAGTTCCGCAATAAGTAGCTAGCTCTTGTTTTCGAGATTCTTGGCATTTCCCTTGTTAGCTTTTTGGAGACATGTTGCTATATCCCAGTATTCAGAATTAGAAGCTTCGCTGCTGGGGCTCAGCATTCCAATCCCGGAGGAATAATCCACTTTTCCGATCCGGAGAAGTTGGTGGCAGGAGTAGGTGAAGTGCAGGGTGGGCCTGCACCCCCGAGGAGAAGGTGGTTGTAGGAGCAGCTGCACGTCCACCCCTGGAGTGTGGCTCCTTCCCCGCCCCAGCCCCGGGCCACCATTTTCCTGTGCTCAGGAGGGACGTTCGCTCTCTTGGCTGCCCAGGAGGACTTCTCTCCTGACCCCGAAGGCTCAGTTTCTCCTTGTTGGTAATTCTCCCCTGCTTCTGTTTCCTGTCTACTGTGATAAGCTGGCAAAAGCAGCGCCACCCAGTCTTGGCCGGTCCCTTCGTGGCTGCCTTTTACTCATAACCAGCACCCCTCTGACTCCGCCCCCCACTTTCCTGTCCTGGCCCAGCATGTGATCATTGCACCGACCTGCTTCTATTGGCCTCTCAAAGCCCAGCGAATAGAAAGAAAAACAAACTCACTGCCACGGAGTTGACGCCGACTCAGAGCAACCCTATGGACCGAGGAGAACTGGCCCCGGGAGTATCCGAAACCCCCGTCTTCCTCGAAAGAGCAACTGGTGGTTTCAAACTGCTGACCTTGCAGTTAGCAGCCCAATGTGTAACCAGTACGCCACCAGGGCTCCTAAGGAATAAGGAAAGAACTCTTAACATGCGGTTTCTGTAATTTCAGCACAGGAAATTTAGGCTGAAATTACAGGAATCGGATGGCATAAGCATTCTTGCCTTTGCCCACATCAAAAAGGCAGCCTTCAGCTCCGCACCTCCCTCCTCTTGTGAGCATCTCACCTGAGGGAACGAAGCAGTCCTCACCTGCAGTGGGGAGCCCAGCTGTTCATGGTGGCTAGTTACAAGAGCCGGGCTGCTCAAAGGGCTGTCCCGTGCTGATTGGTAATGATGCGTTTCCTTGGCACTGGATGAAAAGAACAACTCGAGCCATCAAAGGAATTGGCAGCAACTACTGCATCATCATCATCATCAAAGGGCAATGTTGTGTGTGTGTGTGTGTTTATAACCATTAGAACTGGACTGGATGAGTGTGTATTATAGGAATGTTTTTATTTCTATATTTTCCCCTCGTGGCTAAAGCATTCTGTGGTATTATTCCCATCCACTTCACTGTGGCGTGGGATCTGAGGGCTTCCATCCAGGGCAGGTGAAAGACCTCACCCTGTATAATTGACAGTGCCTTTTACGGATACTGGGTGTCTCCAGCACACCTCCAAATGCATTCTGGTCTCCCCCAGCAGTTCCAGCCCTGCCTTCAGCACACGGGGCCAATCGAGGGGAGCTGCAGGCCGGAGTAATTTCAGCTTGTGTTTCTCCGGGAGCGTTGATTGAAGGTCATGAAATTACAGTGTGGGGCAGGGGCCAGAGAGCCAGACGGGAGGCGGAGACTTGAGTTCCAGTCCCCAGTCTCCAGTTAACTGTCTGTGGTACCTTGGTTGAGTCACATCGCCTCTCTGGGCCGGCATCTCCTCCCCTGTATGAGGGCAGGGCTGACGAAGGTGACCTTTCCGGCCCTCTTCATTCCACAATTGCATACAGCCATAAATGGACCCTACTGTTGATCTGGGTTAGAGGAGAAAACACTGGAGCCTTGTGAGCTGGAATCGATTCTTCAGCTAATGAGAGAGCGGAAGGTGGTTTGGTGGGCCAGGCCAGCCAGGAAGTAGACAGTTTTCTAAGAAACTTCCAGCCAGGTGGGTGCTGGCTGGGAAAGTCTGCCAGGTCAGGTAGCTCAACTCGAGCCATATTTCACTGTGTGTAATGTTTAGAATACAGCTGGGCAGCATCTGGCAGGGGTAGGTAGCAATTATGCCATAAATACAGTTGTTTGTAGATCATTCTTTTTATTTTTTAATCATTTTATTGGGGGCTCTTATGACAACCCATACATCAGTTGTATCAAGCACATCTGTGCATATGTTGCCATCATCCTTTTCAAAACATTTTCTTTCTACTTGCGCCCTTGGTATCAGCTCCTCCTTTTTCCCTCCCACCGTCGTGACCCCTTGATAAATGATAAGTTATTATTATTTTCATATCTTACACCGTCCGCTGTCTCCCTTCACCACGTTTCTGTTGTTCATTCTCCGGGGGTCGGGGGTGTTATACGTCGATCATTTCCACCCCCACCTCCCCCCATGCTCCCCCTCTACTCCCATGACTGTTCCTGAGGTTTTATCTGCCCTGGATTCATGTGTCGGGAGCCCTTATTTGTGCCAATTTACATGCTCCGGTCTAGCTGGATTTGTAAGGTAGAACTGGGGTCATGATAGTGGGAGGGGTGGGGGAAGCATTAAAAAAAACTACAAGAATGTTGTGTGTTTCTTTGGTGCTGTACTGCATCCTAGTTGGCTCGCTTCTCCCTTGTCACCCTTCTGTGAGAGGATGTGCAGTTATCTACAGATGATGGGCATTGGGTCTCCTCCCCGACCCCCATCATTTGCATCGATAAGATTTGTTTTGGGTCATCTCTTGCCTAATATCTGATCCCATTGACACCTTGTGATCACACAGGCCGGTGTGTTGATAATTCTTATTTAACAACAGCACTCGTCTACTTTTTTACTTTACCTCCACCACTGCCACCTCCATCAGAAAAAGAAATCTCTAACCATGATAGGTTCCAATTATTTGCTGTGGTAGGAATTGATTGAAAAATTGGGTATCTGATTCATCCTTTTTTGGTCTGGGGTTTTCTTTCATATATGGTATATATACACTCAATTGACTTCAATTGGACTTGATAAATACAGTGGTGACATAGGAATTCATATGCCCTGTCAGAATGTTCCTCAGACTCCCTGCCGTGGAATCATTGCTGACGCATAGTGGCCCTACCGGACAGGGCAGAACTGCCCGGGAGTGTCCAAGACAGTAACTCTTTACAGGAGTAGAAAGCCTTGTCTTTCTCCTGAGGAGCAGCTGGTGTTTCTGAACTGCTGGCCTTACGGCTAGCAGGCTAGCACATAACCACTCTGCCACCAGGGCTCCATAGATCGCTTCTACTTTAGTTTGTGTGAGCTGCATTTCCCACAGGGCTTTGAACCCCTGCTGAGAATTTTGTCTTTCCATCCCAAATACCCTGACTCAGAACTGACATTCCCACCACGGTTCCAGGTGATTCTTAGGTATACCTAGGCTGGGAGCAGCAGGGGTGGGGTCGGGGATCGGGTGTCCCTTGGAGATCTTGTTTAGCCGTAGACTCTGGCTCAATCTCCCAGGCCTGGAAAGGCAGATTCTCTGCTCGGGGTCGAGCTGGAAGGTACCGATTCGAAGCCCGGGTCTTTAGCAATCTCGGCAGCTGAGCACACGGACAGATTTCCAGTCTCCCTTCAGATAGTTCCCTTGGGCTGCAGACAGCATAGCGCCGCCGACTTGCCCAGCATGCTCACGCTGTGTAACCTTGACTTTTTGTTTTCATACAAAAGGCCCCGGGGATTTGCCACCGTCCCAAGAACACGGGCTCATTTTCCAGACTGTGGTGTGGCGAACGACTTCGTGTAACAACTCCCATGCCTAGATGTCTCTTCCCCTCCCGGGGGCGGGGGGCAGGGGGACAGTGTAAGTTGGTGGCAGAGGGACCATGATGACAATCAGACCTTCAGCTGCTTGAACTTACACACTTAGCTTGGGGCCCCCAAACCAGTTTGGGGGATAGTCATCTCGTGAAATGGGGCTCCCCTGGCACCGACTCTGGAGGAGCCTTTGACTGGATCCATTCAAGGAGAGTTACCTACACAGAAGAATCGCAGCCGTCTTTGGTGGTGGTGAATTATGCCACATGCCAGGATTGCCACAAACCCAAGTTCACCTGTCCCGGCCGCTGAGTGTGGAAACCGCACGGTGCTGTTTGTTCAGTTAGGCCTTGCCCTTCACTGGATCCCAGCTAGACATTGACTCCAATCCAAAGCAAATGTCATGGCTGCCTTTGTTGACTTAAAAGCAGGCACCCTGCAAGCCCACGGGCTGGCTCGCAGGCACTGCATGGCTGATGGGTTATTGTAGATGGAATCCAGCAGGATTTGGGATGGCTTGCTCTTGGCTTTAGATATGGCTACAAGGAAACCGGAAAGGCCTCTTGCGGCTGGCGGTGGTTTCATTTGGTTCTTTATTTGGATTCAATCGAAGATTCCGTCGCCATGTGAATCTTGCTAGGCGGTTGCTTGAGAGATGAGGACTTTCAAAGGCTGGCCTTTGAGGGCCCAACAGCACATCTGCCGATGCTCAGAGGGCTGCATTTCTCACTGGGACCCAGCTGTGTGGTCAGCCTGCACTGACGTTTACGTGGCGGTGACTCCAGCACCGTGCGGTTTGTGAATCCTCAATGTTTGTGGTCCGCATTGTGCACAGCCTCCTCCCATCATGATCAAATGGGGTCGGCGCCCCAGCACTGGGCTGGGTGTGTTTGTAAAGTGTCCAGAATTGCGAACAGCCGGGCCTTGTTAGAGGTTATAGTCTGAACCAGACCTCTCACCATCAAGGCCATTCCGACGCCTAGCCACCCCACTTGGAGTAAAGTCTCCAAGCCTGGAATGCATGCCATGCCAACTTGGCATGCCCATTTTTTTCTCCCACAGAGCAACTGATGGGCTGGGACTGCAACTGGTGGGCTGGGACTGCAACTGGTGGGCTGGGACTGCAACTGGTGGGCTGGGACTGCCTCTATGACTCCTTCCTGACAACTTACTGCTGCATGGGCCTGGGAGTGTGGGTCTCGTGAATGCTGGTCCCCTCTTTTGAACACCATTGAGTGGCAACCAGGAAACTCTGCTGGAAGATGACTTTGAGGTGGATAGTGTGTATTTATGTGTGCTGTTATAACACAGTAGAAAATATCTAACTGGTATGTCTTAAATCAGCTGACCCATCATGTGGCTGTCGGCCAAGTGTCACTAGTAGAAAAACCCAGTCTATTTGCCACGATCCCTCACCTGTATTTTCTCATCCTTCAGATTCCATGCGCCTTGCCCCAGGCACACACGTGCACATTCGTGTGTACACATACACACACACACACACACACACACACACACACACACACACTTCTCTCTGGTCTCCCTTGGAGAGCATGCCTGCCTTGCTACATCGAAAGCATTGTTGCTAAGATGAATAATTATAAACCGAGTCTGGTCCACTCAAAAGACATTATTTTGCATTTGGCAACGTGCAACTTCAGTCGATCTCAGAGACCCTGCACTGTTCTAGGTTAGTGGAGGGGCCTCCGGGGAGAGTGTGCAGGGAACATGCTTGTATGTGGACTCAAAGACTGGAGATTCAAGTCTGCCCAGAGATACCTCAGAAGAAGGGCCTGATCGCCCACCACAGAAAATCCGGCACCAGAAGCCCCAGCTCCCCTCCCAGTGCACTGGGGGTCACCATGCGTGGCAATTGACTTAGTGCAACCACAAAGTCCCTTGGGATTTTTCTCCTCCTTCCTCACTTGCATGCCTGTATCAAGGTGCTAACCGAGGCTTTGTTGTGTGTAATCACCACCCAAAATGAACCCGGAAGTCAGGGGCCTGCGTCTCTCCTCTGTGACGAGCCACCCAGTGGCCTTGGGCGAAAGGTGCCTGGCCCGCATGCCCTTGGCACCCTGGTTCCCGGAACTCGGAGCACACTCGCTGGCATAGCGATACTCAGTTGGAACACATTGCCACAATCCTTGTGAGCGTGATCCAAGCATTGTACTCTAAGCTGAGAGGAATGGTTTTCTTCGCCTTACGTAAAGAATGCACAGTGAGGCTTATGTAACATAACAGGAGCCCAGTGAATGTGGTGGGAGGGAAAGGGGAGCCTGCTCCCGGATCCCAGGAACCGGTGTGGCACGCCTTAGAGGAAAGAAAAACCTCCCGGCACAAACACCATGGCGGTTGGAATGGAGGGTGGGAGGGGGAAAGATTCATAGAAAGTGTGTGGTGTGCTTTAAAACTGGTTCAGCAGTTTTGTTTAACATTACTGAATCATCACTAGTGTTGGCATATGGATTTAACCAGTACAGATGTGTGGTTGGGTTGCATTTAACCAGTTTACGGGACGCCAAGAAATTAGTGACTCTCGCGAACAGCGGAGGCAGGGGGACTCCTTTGTGTAGGAAGCGCCGGCTGTTAGGGGCTCTCAGTACAGCAAGCACTATAGGTCTCGTTGGCAAGCTCTGTCCCCACTGCCACTTCCCGCTTTGGCCTGGGCATGAGGGGTGTGCTCTTTTGTTGCTATTGTTGTTTTTCCTTTCTCCTTTCAGCAATTCTGACAAATTTATTTTTTAAGGTTGGTGCTATTTAAAAATATATTTTGGCCCCTTGTTACCAGGTAGGCCGTTCACCTGGGAACTATTTCTTGGAGGGTAATTGAAATTTAAAAACTTATTTTTCTTTTCAGGAAGTGCAGCATTTCTTTAAACAAAAAAAAGATTGAGGGCCTTCAGCTTTCACATTGTCATTACTCACTGCCCTCGAGTCGATGCCGACTCATAGTGACCTTATAAGACAGGTAGAGCTGCCCTGTGGTTTCCAAGACTGTGACTCTTTATGGGAATAGAAAGCCTCGTCTTGTTCCCTCGGACCCGCTGGTGGCTTCGAAATGCTGACCTTGCGGTTAGCAGCATAACCGACAACCACTGTAGCACCAGGGCTCCCTCATGTGTCATCCGGTGCCATCAAGTTAATTGTATCTCTATGGGACAGAGGAGAATTGCTCCCTGGGGTTTCCTAGGCTGTAATCTCTCTGGGGAGCCGATCTCGGGGTCTCCCACTGTGGGTGGGAAGCACGTCACCATCACACCGCCAGGCTCCTTCCAGCTCACAGAGTTTCAGAGAAACTGAAGTGTGTTATGGCTCCCTGCCAGGTGAATCCGAGTGGGAGAGGGAGCGTGGCGGCAGCAGCCAGGCCAATGGCAGGCAGGGATATCGAGTTTGGGGTGGACCAGATTGCCAGCCCCGCCCCACCATTCTCACCCTCCGCCGAGTTTTGTGGTTACTTCTAGGAGCCACGGTTAGTTCCTAGAACCCACCCTTTAAAAAAATAAGTCAGATGTTAGATAGCCAGCGTCGGCAGCTTGCAGACTCAGCATTTTCTTTCCTGCTATTCATCCTTACCAAGTCGGCAAATGTTTTCTGTCTATCTAGAAACTGTGTGCATGGCTGCAGGGTCAGTCACTGTTAATACCCACGGGGGAGAGAAGGGGTTACCCAGACTGACGTGACGGGGTGAGGACAATGCCCGGGCCCACAGTGGACAAACACATACTTGTCAGCTGTGCTCAGGACAGCCCTAGGCTGCCAGAGCCTTGTTCCGTTCATGTCAGTTACAGCCACAGTATCCGTGCATTGCCAACAACATCCAGAGCCTTTCTGAAATACTTGGCCTTATGAGTCAATGGTCCGTCTTCCATCACGACGAAACACCCCCCACCCTCACCCCCAGTATTCTAGTTTGAAGCTGGAGAGAGAGAGAGAGAGAGAGAGAGAGAGAGAGAGAGAGAGAGAGAGAGAGAGAGAGAGAGAGCGCGCGAGCGAGCGAGCGAGAACGAGAACCAGTCACTTGTGATTGGGGGTATGTGACGCTCTTTGGACATTGTGACCAACTGTTGGTGCTCTGGGCTGCTGAATCCCCCTTCTGGTTCCGCCTTGGGTTTCTGAGACCTTCGAAGACTGAGCTGCTATATGACCGGGTTCTATTTTGATTCACCAGCCAACCATAGACAATTGTCCTTCCTGTGGTTTCCAAGAGGTTCAGAAAAGACAGCTGGCTTCTGTTTCCACTCGACTAGTTAGCAACGCTGATCTGTTTCGGTAAATGTTGGCCCCTCTGCCTATCAGTCTTTGCCAGGAGGTCCTTTTGAGGGCACTTTGTTCATTATGAGCTCCCCAGTGACAGCTCAGTAGTTAGGTGCTCATCTGTTAACCCCAAAGTGGGCGCTCCGAGGTCCCCAGCGACTCCACAAGAGAGCCAGACGCCTGGTGATCTGCTCCCTAAACACCAAACCCACTGCCCTTAAGCCTGTTGTGACTCAGGCGGCCCAAGGCCTGGGATCTTTATGGATGCAGGTGGCCGCCGCCTCTCTCCTTCTGGGTGTCACTGCCAACCTCCTCGTTCGCAGCAGTTAACCACTGGGCTGCTAGGCTCCTGTGTCTATTAAGATTACAGCCTGGGAAACCACCCGGGGCAGTTCTGCTCTGGCCTGAAGGGTTGCCAGGAGTCAGAGTGCACAAGCAGTTCCTTGCAGTTGTACCAAACCCACACTCACTGCCATGGAGTCAGTGCTGATGCAGAGCAGCCCCCGTGGGTCCCCGGGGCTGACTGCCTGTGGGAGGAGAAAGCCCAGTCTTTCTCCTTGAGAGCAGCTCATGGTTTCAAACCGCTAGCCTTGTGGTTCAGTAGCCCAGCCCATAACCTACTACACCAAATTACATGACTGGTTTGCGTTCTCAGCAAGAAAAGAGGGAAGGCATACAAAAAGGAAAAAAAAAAGTTAAAACTACTATGTACCCCCAATTTTAGATTCTATATATTTTTTACTTGATAGCATATTGTATACACATTTTCCTATATTATAGTTGTTAAAGTACTTTGTAATGATTATGTAATGTCCCAGTGATTATATATAGTCCACATGTCATCATTAATTTAGTCCTGAAGCGTTGTTAGAATTTTAGTTCTGTGTGTGTGTGTGTGTGTGTGACTATAAATGGATTGTAATGAGGATCTTGTAGAACACAGAAGCACATAGTACCACCTGTGGATATGGATATATAATATATTATATAATCTTCCTTTAATTGAGCAAAAGGGCATATTTCGATTTAAATTAAGTTCTAAGTATAAGTGAGGAACACCTGGGGCGTGTGTATTTTATTTAAACACCTCTGCATCTCTCCTGGGATCTCAGGTGTTGCTAGTATGTTGCCGTTGGGTGCCACCCACTTGGTTCTGACTCATAATGACCTGTGTCCTACAGAAGAAAACCCCGCCTGGGCCCGCGCCTTATTCACTGTTGTTTGTGAGCCCGTTGTTGCTGCCAGAGTGTCGCTCCATCTTGTCCAGGGTCTTCCTCTCCCTCGCTGCCCCTCTGCTTTACCAAGCATGAGGCCCCTTTCCAGGCATGGATAGCTCCTGGTAACAGGTGCAAAGTACGGGAGAGGGAGGCTCACCATCCTTGCCTCTAAGGGGCATTGTGTCTGTACTATGTCTTTTGGCAGTCCGTGGTACTCACAATTCAAATGCATGGCTTTTTCCTTGTTCGTCCTTACTCGGATCCAACGTTCACATGTATGTGAGGCCATTGAAAATGCCGTGGCCGGGCCAGGCTCTCCTCAGTCCTCAGAGTCACACCCTTTGCTTTTCAGCACTCCAGCAGTCTTGTGCAGTCAGTTACCAATGCAACGCGTTGTTGGAGCGCATGACTGCTGCGCCCATGAGTATTGGTTATGGATCCAAGAAAGATGAAATCCTCGACAACTTAAGTCTTTTCTCCCTTTACCACGTTGTTACCCGTTGGTCTAGTTGTGAGGATGTTTATTTTCTTCACATTGAGTTGTAATCCACACTGAAGGCTGCAGAGCATATCCTTGATCTGCAGCAGGTGGTTCATATCACTTTCTGCAAGCAAGGTTGTGTCATGTGCCTGTTGCTTGTTGTTAATGAGCCTGCCCCCAGTCCCAATGCCTCATTCTTCTTACAGCCCAGTCTCTCTGATGAGCTGATCAGCATCCAGATTGGAAAAGTGTCATAAGCAGACACACCCCTAATGCACACCTCTCCTGATTTAAAATCATGCAGTATTCCCTTGCTTAGTTTGCACAACTGCCTTTTGACCCATGTACAAGTTCACTGTATATAAAACACAGTGTTCATGATAGTTTTATATAAAGCTTTACTATTTTAGGTAAACTTTATATAGTAGTTTACTACATAGTTTAGTATTATAGAAACTATATCATGAAAGCTGGGATTCCCCCCTCTTATTTAGTTTTAAACCTTTCCCTCTAATTTTATCTTTACTTGTTAAATTCTGTAAGCACAAGGAGGGTCCTGCCAGTGTGTTGTAGACTTTCTTCTTTTCCCCAGAGTCCTGCAAGATGACCAGGTTCTAGGCAGGAGCTAAAATAGTATAGGGGAAAGGATGTTCACCAGGAAGCCAAACGTGCCACCACCACCCCACCCCAACATACACGTACACTTTCAGCAGAGGCTGCCCATGAGTGAGGACAGAGTCCCTCTGCCTGTCACCTCAGGTCAGGAGCCCATTTGCCTGCAGGTTGGATTGCCACTGAGTTAAAGGAAGGGGTCATGAGTTCTAGTCCCAACTCAGCTGTTGTCCACTGTCTGCACCAGGCTGGGGGCACGGCAATGCAGGCTCCGCTCCCTGAGCTGCTTCATCTGGAAGATGGGGATTTTTAGAAAGACTGCCCTTGGGGATGGGGCGCAGGGGTTGCAGCTTCTCAGGGTGAAGCCTCTCCCATCTCTTTGCAGAGTCTCGGGAGCCCCAGCACAGTGACGCTTCCCGAGACGTTGCTGTTTGTGTCAACCCTGGACGGCAGCTTGCACGCCGTGAGCAAGAGGACCGGCTCCATCAAATGGACGTTGAAGGAAGGTAATTTGGATGCGGCCCTGGGGTGGCAGGGACATTGGCTCAACTGCTTCTGAGTAAACAGGTTTCAGAAGAGGAGCGGAAACGGTGAGACCTGAATTACTAAGATACAAACTGAGAAAGGGAGGGAGGGTCAGGGCGAGGAATGGCGCTCGCCGCTCTGGTTGCTGCGACTGTCCAGTGTGCAGTTGAAGAGCGCGCGCTGTGTGTGTGTGTGTGTGTGTGTGTGTTCTCTTCCTCCAGCTGTCTTGATGTCTCAATGGCTCCAGGTTTTTCTGTTAATTGCCCTGGCTGGTCGGTCTCTAAAGAGATGGGTTGTGGTTAGGTTTGGGTAAGTTCGAAACGATTAGCATCCTGTAATCGTAATTAGATCTGTCAACACCTCAAATTGCTCCCGTGTTTTCATAAAGAGGCTTGAATAATCGCAACCTGCCAAATTTGACAGTGGTCCAGGTTAGTCACTTTACTGGGCCTCTGTGGTGCCAGGGAAGCCAAAGCCGAGCTTGTCCCTCCTTGGGCCCGCCCTGCGTCCGCCTCATGCCCTCACCTTCCTGGTGGTGGCGTGGAAGCTGGGAAACTGCCCTTGATCTCCAATGCTGCCTTCTCCGGGAAAGCCCCACAAGTGCTGGGCTTTGGGGTACCCTGACCAGGAATAGAGGGAAACACAAGGCTTTCTACTCCTGCAAAGAGTGCCTGTCTCGGACACCTGCAGGGGCAGTTCTGCCCCGTCTGACTCAGTGGCAGTGAGGTTTACGTTGACCGACCAGGAGTAACTCTCGTTCGGTCCTTGGCCGGTGTCTGATCAGCCTGGTCTCTCCTGTCTCTTGTGTGTGTGACTCATTCTCTTCAGGCACACAGCAAATGTTTTTCTCTCCTCGATAAAATGTTCCCAAACAGCATCCTCGATGGAAAATATCGGCGCACATCAGAGGCCACCCCTAATCCTGTCAGCTCAGCAAAGCAGCAAACCTGGTTGCCACCGGAGATGTTGGCAGCAGGGCACCAAAGGTCATCCTACTTCTCCTGGGTGGGCCCAGCCTGGACCAGCAAGAGCCTGGAGCAGCTGATAGGCCCAGCCCTCTGAGGAGGGAGCCGCCTTGGGAAGGTCAGAGAGCAGGGCTCCCCATGGCCGGGCAGGACCCCAGGCAGTCTTATTGCCTCTGTTTGTGCCTCAGCTTCTAACTGGTTTTAAATGAGAGCAGAGCCCTTTGCATTTCTGAATTTCCCATATCAGCCGAAGGCAGAACGCTTGTCAAAAATAGGAACTAATAAGCCACAGAAGGACTGAGAAAGACGTTATACTGTTGAATTTCAGGGCTCCCTCGCCAATGCCCAGGTTCTCAGTCCAGCTGTCTCTGTCCCCACATCACTCTTCCCTGTTTTGTCCTGCATGGATTGTGTCAGGCTGATCTTCCGTGCCCCACTGCCCAGAGTAGCCACGGCCGGGCCTGGCAGAGCCGTGGCCTGCACTGGGGGCTGCTCAGCCAGATGGGAGGACCTCTCCCCTCTCCTGTAACTTGGAGCACAGGATTCGGCCTCCCTTTGACTCCCTGCTAGGTGGAGACTGGCTTGTGGAAGGGAGTGTGCCTGGCACACAGTTGAAAGAGACCCTTCTTGGCCCAGAGGAGCCCGTCTGAGACGACACAGAACCAAGCAGAGGGTGGACATCTCTGCCTGGAGTGACAGGACATGCTGAGAAGGCCGTGGTGTTGGAGGGATCCTGGGGGGATGGATGACCTAAGGACTAATGAGGAAAGTCCTGGAGGGGAGCCCTGGGGGTGCAGACTTGTCTGGAAACTGGCCCCATTTAGCAGGAGCTTAGGGATGCTTACGGAGCCCTGGTAGAGCAATGGCTTAAGCGTTGGGCTACTCAACACAAGGTTGGTGGTTCAAACCCACCAGCCACTATGTGGGAGAAAGGGGAAGCTGTCTGCTCCCATGAAGATGTACGGAAACCCCAAGAAGCCGTCTATTCTGTGCCCTTTGGGGTCACCATGAGCCGGAATCCACGCGCTGGCAGTGGGTCTGGCTTTTGGTTTTAGGCCGGTTGGGAGGTGCCGTGGAGTAATGACGGCTGCCAGCAAGGTCTCTAGTTCAAAAGCACGCCACTCAGACAAGGCTTTTCCTCCATCCAGAGTGACAGTCTCGGACACCCACAGGGGCAGTTCTGCGCTGGCCTGGAGGGTCACTGTGAGACAGAATGGACTGGGTGGCAGGGAGAGCACGTGGGCGCGTTGGAGATAGCAGGAGGGGAGGGCTCAAGATGGGATGTTGGGCCTTAAAGAAGCACTCAGGTGTTTGCACTTGATTGAACAGGAAATCGGGAGCCATCCACATGACTGAGCTTGTGGGGGGATGGGGTGGCCCCACAGGGGCTCTGCTTTCAGGAGATTAATCCAGCAGCAGTGTGTGGTGTGCCCAGAGACAGGAAGGCCAGCAAGAGGTGAGGCTTTCAGAGGGAAGGGGGTGGGGAGGAGGAGGTGGTATGTCAGCAACAGAATCCACAGAATCCAGCCCTGATTAAGGGGGTGGAATGGAAAGGAGGGGTTAAAAGACACTTCAAGAAGAATTATAGAAATCCGATTAAGGGCTCCTTAATTCAAGTAGCATTCAGTCTGCTCAAAGTCTCAGTATTTTTCTAAGAATAAACTGCAGGATTGCGGTTCATTTCAGCCATGGGCCCAGGAGCATCAGTTTGTGTTTCTGCCCAAGGGTCCACAAGTAGTAACTAGGCCCCGCTTTTTCAAATTTTCTTTTAATCTGGCAATTATTGTTAAAGATGAAATTATTAGCGTTTCTAAATTCATAAAATTGCTCTGAGTCAGAATTGACCCGACTGCAGGGGGTTTTGGTTTCAATCCGGTTTTGATTTCTCAACCATTAGTATAGGGGTAGACTGCGGAGGCATCCAGCTCCCGAGGCTACAGCATGCGAGCAAACAGACGGAGCCCCTGCTGTGCCCACAGAGAGCTCATTCCAGAGGGAACCAGACAAGGACATGCTGATAAGGAGTGGTGGCCATGAGGGGTCTGGAGGAAAGAAACCAGGGAGGCTGAGTGTAGGTGGGCCTGGTGGAGCTGTGGTTCTAAACATGGAAGACCCCCCACCGAGAAGTCATCACTGGAGCCCAGACCTAAGCCAGGCAGGAGTCTCACCATGACTCGTGTCATGTGACCAGGGGTACCCATAGAGGAGAGTGGCCGTGTGCGCTGGGAGCCCAACCCAGGCTGACCGGAGGAGGGTGGAGCTGACCTTGGACAGTGCTTAGAGGATGCAGGGAGGAATCTACCCCTTGCTGGAGTCCTGTGCACACGTCCCCAGGGACTTGGTCAGGGGTGCCGTGCACCCTGTCAGAGGAGCTTGGGGTGGGTGGGAGGATGGGGATTATCTGTTCCAGCCCAGCAAGCTACTAAGCGAACCTCTGAGCCCTGCGACGTCCCTTGCTGTGTCTAGAATCGGCAGGAACGGTGTGACCCAGGAAGGCGCCGGCATCACAGAGGCCGTGCGTCCCACGGATGCTGGCGTCTCAGGTTGGTTAGCCAGCCTGTCACGGGGACTCGGCCTGCCACGGCTATTGTCTTATAGAAAGATCAAAGTGCCAGCAGTGAGACTCACTGCCATCGAGGCGATGCTGACTCATAGAGACCCCATAGGACAGGATCGAAACTGAGTTTCTGAGACGAATTCCCACAGAGTATAACGGCTTGTCTTCCAGGCTTTCACAAAATGAATACGTAGAAACAAGCCTGTAGCCGCTGAAGCAGTGCCAGCTCCCAGCAGCCCCACGTGGATCCGAGTAGAACTGTGCTTCCTGGGGCTCTCAGATGGGCTGGGGTTTGGAAAGGAGACAGCCAGGCCTTTCTTTCGAGGTGCCTCTCGGTGGAACTCCAGCTGACACCTTTGCACCACCCAGGGACCAGACAGAAGGCATAGCAGGGGGGCAGCAGAGCACTGTCACGGCTACTTTCCAATAAGAGGAGCCCTGGTGGCGTAGCGGTGAGGCATTAGGCTGCTAACCTCCAGGTCAGCAGTTTGAAACTGCCAGCCACTCCATGGGAGAACGATGAGGCTTTCTACTCCTGAAAGAATTAGTCTTGGAAACCCACAGAGAGAGTTCTACCCTGTCCTGTAGGGTTGCTATGAATCCTAATGGACTCAACTGCAGTGATTTTACTTTTGTTTTTAATGATCATATAATGAAATTTATAGACAGTGGCCTATCTACATACTCAAACTCACTGTTATAGAGCTGATTCTGAATTATCACAACCCTATTAGGGTTTCCAAGGCTGTAAAGCTATTATGTATACACAATTTATATATATATATAATACATACATGTATATCATGCATATATATGTGTATATGTATGTATGTATGACTCAAAGGTCACTTAAAACTAAAATATTGGGAAGTGCACAGCGTTAGTCACATGTCACCTTGGACACAGGATGCGGTGCAGGCTTGCCAACACAGAGACCATGCAGAGAACCATGGCCCCAGGCTACATTACCTGTGGGGGGCCAGGGTCCAAGACGGGGAACAGTTCTTGGCAGCATTCCAAACAAAAGGACAGCCTAAATTGGCTTCTGTCGTCACTACATTTTAGTGGGTGAAATTATGCAAAAGGTGCTTTACATACAAGACAGGTGTTGTCCCTGTGGCTGGCGTGTGCTCCTTATAGAGAAAGTCAGTTTTGACTCACGGTGACCCTGTAGGACAGGGCAGAACTGCCCCAAAGGAGATTTGCAGGGCTGTAATCTTTACAGAAGCGACTGCCACAGTTTTGTCCCTCGGAGGGGCTGGTGGGTGTAACCACAGACCTTTGGGTTCCTCTGTCGGGCACTTCAGCACTGTGGCACCAGGGGTCACGTCAGCTGGGTGGTTGTGGTCCCATGCTGTCGAAACATGGGACATTATTAAAGTGCAGGGGGCGGGGCTGGGGCTCCTCGGCTGTGTGGGCCTGCTTAGCATCGTTGGTCTCTACACCAAGCCAGGCTGACAGACACCTTTCACTCATGAGCCCCAAACCAGTGCCACCATGTCATCTACCCCTCATGCAACCTCCGTGTGCCAGAGCAGAACCAACCTCCCGGGAGTGGCCAGTGACTGGTTTTTCTGAGCCAGGCCTTTCTTCTGAGGCCTCCACCCGTCCCAGGAGCAGGCCAAGGCGTTAACTCGGAGCCCGGAGAGCTCTGTTCTGTTGTGCTGGTCCCACAGGGCTCTTCAGTGGCTAAGTTTCTTAATGGTTTACCTTTTTCCAGGAGCCAACAGACTGCAAATGTTCTTTCTTCTTTCGGCAGGTGCTTTTGTTCCCCAACAAAACATGTGCTGCTGTTCCCAGAAAGGGCGCTTTCTTAGAGCATTGTGACAAAATACAAAAGACGAGTTTTGCATATATCAAGAAACCACTTTGAACTTTGGTCTTTTGCTTTAGGTGCGATCTAAGCTGCCATTTCTGAAGTGTGGCGGCATCCCGCCTGTCAGTCTGCCTGGCTGTGCAGTCTCACTCATGAGCACGGTCGGGCGTGGTTCATTACTGTCATGCCAGCTCGAAGGAACACATTGCTTTACGCTCGCTGGCCCTCACCCGCCTCCCACCGCAGCCCTGTGCCCACCACCCTCGGTGGCAGGAGCCCACCCAAGCCCTCAGAGACCT
This sequence comes from Tenrec ecaudatus, assembly GCF_050624435.1. Lineage (NCBI taxonomy): Eukaryota > Metazoa > Chordata > Mammalia > Afrosoricida > Tenrecidae > Tenrec > Tenrec ecaudatus. The sequence goes on along the minus strand of NC_134539.1, from coordinate 143,369,069 downwards.
CCTCCTGCTGGTGGGCTTCCTGTCCCGGCAGCCTGCAGTGTTGGACAAGCTCTGTCCTTCTGCAAGGACCCCTCCCCCTGGGTCATCTCCGTGACTCCCACCAGTGGGAGAGCTCCTCCTCTCCTGGGACTGCTGCCTCTGCCACGGCATTTCCTGCTTGTTCCCGGGACTGTTTACAGTGTTCTTCCTTTTGGATTCTCAGCTCCTTGACAATGGGCCTCACACTCTAGTGCCCGCCACCCATAGGTGCTCAGGGGCTGAGGCACCTGGTCCTGCTGACTGGCCGTCTCGCGGGACCGTGAGAGACACATGCAACCCTCTTTCCTCCTTGGGATGTGCCATCTGGCTGGGGTGCCCAGGCCCCTCAGGTTCCGGTTCCAGGTTTCTCTCCACTCCTTGCCCCCTTCCGTCTCCGAGGCAGGGTGTGCACCCTGGAAGAGGTGGCGTTACCTTGGAAAAACATGGTGGAAGCCACGACACTGTGTGAATCGCTGTGGCTTCCACTCTTGTGAGGAGTTCCCTAGGCTGAGAGGTGCTTGGGCTCAGCCACATCATTGAGCTGTCTTTCCCCCTCACTGGCATTCCTCCATCATCATCATCATCATCATCGCTGTGCCATTTGGTCTGTTGATTATTCAAAACAGCTTTTTACTGGTTCTTTTTCATGTAGCTTTCTGCCCCATGCTTGGGCCTTCAACACTTTGGCAACCAGTGTCTGCTCTTCAATAAGGAAGTGCTCTTGATCTGGTCACGGCCACCGTTAGTGCACATGGGCCGCCACAGGCCCTGCTGGCATGGCTGGCTGGTTGGTTTTGGAAAACCGCACCTCGAGTCTCACAGCTCAGACCCCCAAAGTCAACCTGAGTACACCCTGCATGCAGATTTGCGTGCTTGACCAATCGTCTGGGCAGAAAGGCAAACTATTCTATTTCCAGGGGTTCAGGACAGCCGAATTTTGTTAGAGGCCATATTATAGAACAGTTATGACTGTCCATCAGACGCTGGGCCATTTTGAATGCCTCTATACAAGAAGATGGAAGGAAAACACAGGAGCCCTGGGGATGTAGTACTGACTCATCTGTCTGCTAGCTGCAAGATCAGCAATCCGCCACCACCAGCCACTACAAGACAGAAAGACAGGACTTTCGACTCTTGTGAAGAGTTAGTCTGAGAAACTCACAGGGGCAGTTCTACCCTGTCCTATAGGGTCGCTATGAGTCAGCATCGACTCAATGGCAGTGAGTTTGAGGGCTTTTTGATTTGTTTACCGTAACAAAAACAATTGGTCAACATCCAACCATTTTAAGAGGTAGCAAATCATCAAGAACCAATGGTGCTGAAAGAAGTCGTTCAAGGTCACTGAAGATGTTAGTGAAAAGCAGGGCCCCTGGAATTGATGGAATCCCAGTGGAAATGTTTGAATGAGCCGATGAGGCTCTGGAAGCATTCACTCATAGATGCCAAGGAATTTGGAAGACCTGGCCTATGGACTGGAAGAGATCCATGTTTGTACCTGTTTCCAAAGAATGTGAAAATTATCCAACAACATCAATATCACATGCAGGTAAAACTTTGTTGATGGTCGCTCCGCCATGGTTGCTGTAGTGCCTCAGGGAACTGCCAGGAGCTGGAGCCAAATGCAGGAGAGGACATGGCATGAAGGAGCTCACTGCTGAAAGCAGACAGGTCTACCAGGAAGATAGTTACTTGTGTTTTATCGGCTATGCCGTGACGTTGACTGTGATCTTAACAACCTCTGGATGGCCTTGAGGAGAACGGGAATTCCAGAACACAATTGTTCTCACGTGAAACTTATACATGGACCAGTAGAACAAGGGAGTACTGCATGGTTTAAAATCAGGAGAGGTTTGCATCAAGAGTCTATCATTTTACCCAGTTTATTCAAATCTCGATGCTAAGCAACTAATCTGAGAAGCTGGACCACATGAAGAAGAACATGGCATTCGGACCGGAGGCGGGCTTATTAACAAGCTGTGGTATGCAGATAACACAGCCTTGCTTGCTGAAATTGAGGAGGACTTGAAGCCCTTGCTGATAAAGATGGAAGACTGCAGCCTTCATTGTGGATTGCAATGTGATATAAGGAAAATCAGAATCCTCACAACTGGACCAAAGATGACATCATGATAGAGCAAAGATGGAAGTCGTCAAGAATTCCATCGCTGGATCCACCACTAATGCTCATGGAAGCAGCGGTTAAGAAATCAAACAATGCACTGCATTGGACAGATCTGCCCAAGATCTCGTTAACATGTGGAAGGCCCAGGCTGTTACTTTGAGGACAGATCTGTGCCTGACCCCTGCCATAGTATGTCCAGTCGCCTCACATGCATGTGAAAGTTGGACAGTGAGTAAGGAAGACCAAAGAAGAAGCCATGCATTTGAATTGTAGTGCTGGCGAAGACTATTGAAAGTACCTTGAACTACCAAAAGAACCAACAAATCTGTCATGGAAGAAGTTCAAGAAAAAGCCTCCTTAGAATGGAGGTCCTCTATCAGGAGACACCAGTCCCTGGAAGAGGCTGTCATGCTTGGTGAAGTGAGGAGGTGAAGTCGAGGGGATGGATTGGCCAGGTGGCTGCACGGATGGGCTCACCATAGCAATTGTGAGGCTGGTGCAGGACCAGAGGGTGAGGCAGAGTCCACTGGATGATACTCGATGACCACTAACAACGTCCCTAGAAAGGTCCATTCCTTCGTGAGTGATTAGAATCTTCCATTTGTGCTTTTAGGTCTGAGTTCCTCCTGACAACTGAGATGCAAAGAGAACCCAGCGCCTTATTCCGAGCCACTTGTTTAGATGGCTGCTTCCGCTTGGTCTTCTTCGCCAAACCCGTGGGTCACATCTTGTGACCTGTAGAGCTCGCCTTGCATGGGAACTTGCCGTTTTCCTTCCCAGTTCTGATGAGCTTTGGAGTCTGAGGAGCTTTTGATTAGTGTCTCTTTTAAAATGCTCTTGGGAACTGAATTCAGAAGACTATATGAGACTTTCTACCGTATAACTTGGGACTACCAGTTTTACTGGGACATGGGGCTTTGCAGAACGGCACACCTCTCTGGAGGGAAGAAATGAGCTGCCATTGGGAAGAGAAAATGAAAACTTAAATACAGGAAACGTCTGAAGTGTTGAAGTTTTGAGGTTAAGAAAGTGATTGAATGGTCTCTACCAATGATTTCTCCCAAACACAGTATTTTCCCTTTAACCGTGTTCTAGAGGAAAAGACAGTTGTTTACTGCATTCAGGCTACACCTTTCTCATTTCACTGGTACCTGTGAGCCAGGCTTAAAATCTCCACCCGATTTCTCACTCTTTTTCATGTTTCTTTTCCACTTTGTTCACCCTGTTGAGCATTAGTCATCCTGATTGTTTTTTCTCCTCCACGGCTGACCTTGCACTGGGGTGACGGCACCGCCGTCCTCATTTCCCTTTGTGGCTCCTTCAGGTCTCCTTCCCCGTTCACTCTGTGCCCTGACGCCTGTCTGTCCAACCGTCCTTCGCCGTAACTCGTGTGACATTTCTCTCTGTCTCTGAAGCCCTCCAGCTGTACACACCACGAGGTAACGCTTTAAGACTCCTTCTGCACCGTCTCAGTGCCTCGGGCTCCCCGGTTTGTGCTGCTGCTCACCGGGAGCGCTGCACATCATGCACAGATGTCTTCATCCCCACACGCAAGGCTCGGCCCTTCCTGCGTCTTGCCTGTCTTGCCGCGTCCATACTCCAGGCCAGCCATCTTTAGGAAGTTGTTTCTTCCCCGAGGACTGCCCCCCCTTCCACTCATCCCCCACCTGGGAAATCCCGCAGAGCCTGTGGTATGGTGGGCACATTTTTGTTGTTCGTTATAGACGTTTCAAGTTGGTTAGCTTTATAAGCTCTTGTGTTTATTCCACCTGGCAGGCTGACAGTAGATGCCTGACTTGCCCATTGGAGACGTGGATGGTAAATCTCACCCAGTGTTAATGGTTGTTGAGTTGGTAAGCCCCTCCTTGGGAAGAAAAAGCCTTGTCTATTTGGCGTGTGCAGACCCTTAAAAAGGAGTCTAAAGCAGCTGAGGGTTCCTTTGGTGTGTGGGGGGGTGGTATCTAACTTTTTGTGAATTTGTAAGAAGTGATGCTTGACATTGAGCAGTTCATACCCATGTTGTCTCAGTGCGCCCACTGCAGTCCCCTCAGCGTCCCAGTTCGAAAGACCAACCAGAATCCTTCAAATGCCCGGGCGAAGCAGGCACTAGCCCACGCACCGTGCCCTTCTTGGCAGGTGGTCATGGAAGGGGCTGGTTTAGGGACTTGGGCTGTGCCATGACTTCTCACTTGTGCCCAGAGAAGTCTCCCAGCCAGCAGGGAAGCTGGCGGGCAGTGCCTAGTAGGCAGAGACCCAACAGGTGGGTGCGCTTCAGAAAGCTGAGCGATGTGGAGGAGGAGGGCGGTGAGACAAGCGTCCATCTAGATGCCGCGGCTGGGAAGTCTGTGTTCCAGAGCTATCAGCCGTCATCTGGAGAAGGGAATGATCTTGTCCGGGTCCTCGAGCCCCAGTCAAATGAGCAACCTGTTCCCGTGGCTTCTGTAATCAAAGGGATCTCATTCTTCCTACGTCCAAGAAACTCTCACCAGAGCAGCCTCCAGAGAGAACACGGGGGCCTGGGCTCCGCTTTGGAGCCGCTATTGACATTGTGGTTGGTTTCATCAAAGACACCGGGCTCGGTTCAGTTTGGCTTGGCTTGGTTTTCAGTTTGGCTGGCTGACCGCCCACTTGTCCCCTGGCCCTCACTGCTCCTGACCACCTGTGTGGGAGAAGGCTGGTCCTGGCCCTTGTCTAGATGTCCCTCCAGCCTCTCTGTGAGCTGCTCCCAGCCTCTCATGGGATCAGGCTGGTCTGGTTTTACACAGCCGTTGAGTGAAGGAGGGACAGACCTGCCATGTCCACCTAATGGAAAGACAGCCCGTGAGCAGCTTCTCCGCGCTACTGTGGCCGCTGCTTTTGCTCACGAGCATGCCCTTTCCCCTGGTAACTTCCATCTGGGAAGATGCCCACATGCACAAAAGCAGCAGGAATGGCGGCCCAAAATGCTCACGGAGCGGGCGCTGGGCTTCCGTGGCCGTCCACGGGTGGCACTCACTTCCCCCGTGTGGTTGTGAGGCGAATGCCACCTCACTGCATCCACAAATGGAAATACATTTCAAATGTGCGCGAGCAGAGAGTTCGGTGCCTCCTCAGTGCGTGCTGGCTCTCGTCACGCCGGGTCAGTGTGGAGACGTCCTTCTCATTAGGCAAATGCCCTTCAATGGCTCTCCCACACACAGGATTAAATCGCCCAAATGACCGACCGACTGGCTTTCGTTCCACAGACAGTATGACCTGTTAGGTACATGGAGGAGCGCAGACCTGGGCTGTGGTTGCACAGACGTACCTCCGACCCCGCGGTCAGCTCATGGAAGCTTTATGCCTTCTGGGTATATTTCACATTGCTAATCAGCAAAACATGGGTGCTTGCCCTTCAAGGGTCAAACAATTCAATCCAGTCCCCCAGATGTGTGAGAGCCAGAGAGGACACATGCAGTTAAGTCCCCGCCCCTTGAGAAATGCTGCCAGGGCTGCTTTAAGTAGATGCCAAGGGCCGTGGGCGGTCAACTCCTGAGACCACGGAGACAAGAGACATTTGACGTGGCACCAAAGGACAAAGGGATTAAGGCAGATGGAGATGGGACAAGTAGAGGGGACCACAGAGGCCAGCATGAAAGCTTGAGGTGACCTGGGAAGAGGGGTGTCTGAGAGGGAGGCATGGAGACTTGGGTTCGGGTTTTGGAGGAGTGTCAAGGGGCCCCGCCCAGAGCCCCACTGAGCACTCCCAGGGGCTTGGCGAGCTGCTTGACATCTTTGTGGACACCATGGTGCTGTTCAGTCAGCGTCAGGTACCATGGGAACTGCTGGCTTGAACGAGTCACCTTTTCTACCTTAGACAGGGCTGCATGACTTCTATTTAATTTTTTAAAACTTTGTGGTGAGTCAGGTGAAAGTTTACAGAAAAGATCAGTTCGTATTCAACAAGTCGTACTCCTTGGTTTCCACTCCTCCGTTGCAGTCCCTCAGTGTACCATCATGTGCTCCATTGCCTGCTGGTTCTTCCTGTTTCTTGTTTTCTCGACCTCTGGTGGTGGTTGTTGGGTACAGGCTGCCCTTTGGATCTGAAATTGTTGGTTATTACAACCGGGCATGAGTTCAAGTCCAGAAGGGCTGCATTTCTCTAAACGAGATCATCTCTGTACAGAGCTGGGCTTTGGAGATTGCTGTATTCAAACCTACCTCCTCAGCTCTGCGGAATGGTGGTGATGAGGATGGTGTGTCCAATCTGATCATGAGATGGAGAAGTGGTGCAGTAGCCAGCAGTGGACAGACCCCATGGATCACTGTTCAGTTCTTTAAGAAGGAAATCAACAGTTTCTTTCCATGTATGTGTAGTTGTGGTGTTGTTTTTAATTGCTAGTTGTTAGGTTCTAAATACTTTTTTGGGGGGAGTGTAAATCTGGTGTAGGGGTTTACATTTCAGATCATCAACTTTGCATTCAGCAGTTTAATCTGATAATCAACACCCCCCACCCCCATATTTACCCCTCACCCATTCCTTGCTTTCTCTTCTCCCTCAGTGGACCACTATCTTCTGATCCACCCAAGTCAACACCTGTCTGTTGCTTTCGCTTCTCCCTCTTGGCAGGGACCAAAGTCATTCAATTCCCTCTGGTATGAAGGCCCTTATCTTGTTTTATTTTTCACATAGTTTCCCCCTTATAACAGTGGTCTTATATAATATTTATGACTGACTAATTTTTAAAATCATTTTATTGGGGGCTTATACAATTCTTACCACAATCCATACATCCATCCATTGTGTCAAGAACATATGTACATTTGTTGCCATCATAATTCTCTAAACATTTGCCTTCTACTTGAGCCCTTACTATCTGTTGCTCATTTTCCCCCTCCCTCTCCACTCCCCCTACCTCATGAACCCTTCATCATTCATAAATTATTATTATTTTGTCATATGTTACACTGTTCGATGTCCCCCCCTGCCTTCTTCTCTGCTGTCCATCCCCCAGGGAGACTGACTAATTTTAATAAGCATGATGTTCTTTGGGTCTCTCCCTGGGGACCCAAATGCTTATTAAGGTATTGAGACCTACCTATTAAATACATGGAACTGTTAGGGACTACTTTTGGCTGAGAACTCTGTGGACAAAACAGACATGAAACTCTTAAGAACATCTGACTTAGGCTACAGAGATGGTAGGCAGAGGTGTGAGTCATTGTAGGATTTTTAGGTGGGAGAAAGACAATGAGCAGATTGGCCTTTATCAAGCCACCTCAGGTAGTGGGCGGAGGGTGTGTCTAGGTGGGTAGAGATCTGAGACGGGTAGCTGGTGAAGAGACGACCAGTGAATCAGTGGGAATAGCCTCACTGGTAGTGGTGAAGGAGATGAGAGGGCGGACTGGGAGTCTGAGGCATGCCGAACGGTTGAGTTGTATACCACTAAGCAGCTCGGTGACTGGCAGAGGGGAAGGATTAAGAAAAGGGAAGAGTGAAGGACAACTCCTAGGTTCCCGGTTGTGTGACTGGCTGGCTGGAAGTGGGGCCAGCCAGGTACCCCGGGGGAGGTAAAAGGAGGGCGAGGGTCTAGGCCGAGGGAGGAGTACTTTGCCAGGTGCCATGTAGCCATCATCAGGATTTGGAAATGCCGGTTAGCTTTGGTCACCAGAAGTTGATGGTAGAAGGTGTGATCCTGTCCTGAAAGTGGGAGCAGAAGAAGGCAGGGGGTGGGAAGGGTGAACAGAGGGCTCAGAGCAGTGGTTTTCCAGGACGAGTCCATTCAGAATCACCGAGCATGGATTGAAAAAGCAGATCCCTGGTGATGCCCACAGGATCGGTTTCCTGGGGGAAGGACCTGGGAATCCGTAATTGAAAGACTGTCCAGGAGCTCTCTTACCATTGCTAGTGGAAACAGAGACTGTCTTGGGAACCGTTTGGCAATTTCTTATAAATTCAAATGTAAAAAGAGATGACTAAACCATCCAATTCCTAAGAATTTTCCCAAGGGAAATGAAACCATAGACCTGTGTAAAGACTTGTGATTTATAGCAGCCTTCCCCCGCACCTCAATAGTCCCAAACTAGAAACAACCCAAATGTCTGTCAGTAGCTAAAGAGATAAGCTACTGGTGCCAAAGCCATGCAGTGAAACACTGTTCACACACACAGTAAAGACTGAACGGCGACACACCCAACGGTATGGATGAGTTTGTCAGGCACCAAGAGTCTCCCCTTGTGAGTCCATCTTGTGAAATGTTACAGCCCACAGAACCAGTATTTTACCAGGGGCTGCCTGGAATGGGGATTGGAGGCATTGGCTCTGAAGGAGCATGAGAAGATATTTGGGGGTGCGAGTGCCCTGTATCTTGATTGTGAGGGTGACTCCATGGGAGTTTATGATGGTCGAGATTCAGGAAACTACAGCCGAAACATGCGTGCAGTTGGGAGGGAAAGGGTAGCAAGTTCAAGAGAGAGGGGTGATCCAGGGGGCAGAGGGCGCTGGCCAACGGAGAAGGAGTTGTTGCAGATCCTTGGAGACACGGGGCTCCACCTGGGAGCTCTCGAGATGAGTGGACCAAACCACCGCCTTGGGGCGCAGCTGTCCGTAGATGTAGGGTGGCCTCCATGATGGTTGTAGCGGTTTTTGCCAGCAGCGTTCTCAGCCAGCAGCTTGGCTGGAGGAAAGGGCGTGCTAGAGGGGCCCTGGGCGAAGGGCAGATGAATCCATCAGCTGGATGCTTAGACGTGCTCAGCAACGGATAGCCACTCTGCGCAGGAGGGGAACCAGGAAAGAAATGCATGTTCACTGGTTGCCCCGGTCAACAGATGCACTGAGCACCTACTAGGTGCCAGGAACTACTTTAGATCTAGGGCGATCACAGATGACAAAAGACAGACCCCTCCCTCATAGGACTTACGGTGCTTTGAGTCAGCCATCAAATAATACAAACTGCATACTACTTTAGAGAAAGATTGAACAGGGAAGAGGGATAGGAAATCCTGGGGGCAGGAGATGGCTTGGAAGATCGCATGGAAAGGAATGATAGCATTGATCCCAAGGCGGAGAGGAGAGGAGAAAATGGACTTGTGGCAGCAGAAACAGCCAGTGCAAAGGCCCTGAGGCAGGAACAGGCTCTGTGGTACTTAAAGCATAGGGGGGTGGGGGTGGGGAAGGTAGTCACAGATTGTCAGAGGAGGCAGGAAATGGAAGTTTATGTGGGATTTGTAGGCCACTGTAAGAGCTTTGGTCTTTACTGAGTGCGATAGGAAGCCACCAAAGGATATTACGTGACAGGCATAATCTGACTTAAATCTTTAAAAGGATCAGACTTCTGTGTCTGAGCACAAATAGGTAATCCTTATTTAATCCACATAGAGATGCCCCATGAAGGAGACGCTGTCTGGTTTCTCTCTTTCCCCCCCATCATTGGTGAGGAAATTGAGGCTCAGAGAGAGGAGGTAACTTTGCAGAGATCGTCTTACTGGTCATTGGCGGGGTTGAGGCCCGACATTAGGTTTCTCTGCTCCCAAAGACCACTCCTTCCAGGAGAAAAGGAAAGCTGTGAGCAAGGAGAGTCCCAGTGCTGCTGAAGGAATCCTGGGAACAGGACGCAGACTGCTGCCCGTCGCCGGAGGAGCCCACAGTGTTTGACAAGGATTGGATATGTTGGGGGGAAACGCGTTCATGGTGTTCTTTGAGGCTTGGATCTCTTCTCGCAGAAAAGTGGCCGTGCTCACCAGACAGGGTCGGCAGACGAGGTCAGCGTGGAGGGCATGACTCTGGGCAAGTAGGGGGGTGGGGTGCCAGCAGGACGTGAGTGGAAAGGCCCCGTGGGTCCCCAGAGAGAAGAGCTTGGGAGACGGAGACCTCAAGTGTGCTTCCCAGAGGGCGAGCCTGGACGTGTCCTCTTTGTGTTCCCGGAGGGGGAGGGAGAGGGAGAGAGAGAGAGAGAGAGAGAATCACCAGGCAGCCCAGGGCCGCCGTTGCTCCAAGGAGGGAGCTTCAGGGGAAGAGGTGAGCCACACCCAGTGAGGGGAGGCTGCTTCCTGGGAGGCCTTTTGGGGCCACTGTAAGATGCATGTGGGCGCATGGGTCAAGCCCACATGGCGTTTGGGTGTGAGGCACGAGGTCCGCAGCTCAGCAAGGGAGCAGCAGATCCCTAGGTGGTTGAAGGGCCCATGCAGAGGCACCTCCAGAGAAAGCCCTGGTGCTCGACTTTGTAAAAGCAGCCTTGGCAGCCCATGGAGCACAGTCCTGGCGGCCACACACACGGGTCAGCCTGCCGCGGAGTCCACCCAGCAGTGCTGGTTAGCTGTTACCAAGGGGGGCTGGACAACACGGGGTCTGGAGAGGACGGGGGCAAGGATGACGTAACGCCCTCTCCAGGTTTCACCTCTCTGGACTTGGCCAAAGGAAAGGTGGGGGAGTCTATTTCGAGTCACTTCTGTCTTGGGATCCAAAGGAGAAGGGAGTAGCACGAAGCGATACCAGCACGTGTCCCGTGTGTCACTCAGCTGGTTTCTCCAGGTTTAAAGGTGGTGACATTTCACTAAGAGGATGGAGACTGGCCATGACTGTCCTGGTGAGAAGTCAGCAAGGCTATTCCGTCCCATTGCTCCTGGAGAGGGCAAATGTCGATTCTCGTGCTAACCCCTTGTGTCTGTCCGGAGCCCTGGAGGTGCCAGGGGTTAAGCATTAACCCAAGGCTGGCAGTTCAAACCCACTAGCCACTCTGAGGGAGAAGGATGAGGCTCTTTGCTCCCATCAAGACTTAAAGTCTAGGGAACCTCCAAAGAGCACATCCGTGGACTGTCCCACATGGGTGCCCTGAGTCACGGTGGGCACAGCCACTACTCGGTGGTCTCCTACTTAACCCGTTCCTGACACCTTTGCCTTTACTCTGCATCTTTAAGGGAATAACACCATTCTTTTCTCCCTAGAAGTGAAGCAGCAGTGTGCAGTGCCTGAGGGACAGGTTCAAACTGCCCCTGGGGGGTTCTGAGACACTAATCTTTACAGGAGCAGAAAGCCTCCTCTTTCTCCGTCTCCGTGTAGGGTGATGTCTTTTGCGGCCGCATCTGTTTATGACCGTACAGCTAGTTAACTCTTTCTGGTCTTTAAGTCTGTAGCTGACAGCTTCAAAACAAAACGAAACAACAACAACCAAGAACCTTGTCTGATGGTGGTTCCGTCATCATCAGAAGCAATCACTTTGTTATGTTGGGCTTTTATTGCATGTGTTCAGCTGGTGCTGGGTTTTTATTAGCTTTGTTTTGTTTTGTGGGTTTACCATGCATTTTTATCAGGAACCTTTTTGATTGTGGCAGAGTCCCAGCCTCTGTGAAATCATGGTAAACTGAGTCCCCAAGCTCCCATATCTCAACTTGAGCTGTTATCAGCAGTTGGCACCCAGACCTTTTATTTTTCTCCTTGTTGCTGAAGTCCGCTAAAGCAGATCTCAGGCTTAGCTGACTCCTTAAGGACAAACCCTACAGATAAGACCCTCATCCCTTCCCCTTCTGCAGCTTACCTGGCCTGCATCCCGGCAGACACTCATTCTGGGTGTCTTATTTGACCCAGTGCCAAGAAAACCGTGGCTCTTAGGCACAGGTGTGCTTCTCCCAGGGCCCTCCCTGTCCACGGTGGCCATAAGTGGAGCCTCCTGATTTGAACCCGAGGCCCCAGGGTCAGGAGGAGTCCACACCAGCGGGCAGATACAGTGCTGCCAGGATGAGCTTCCGGACTGGAGTCTGCCTCCTGCTGGTCCCGGGGCCTCCTTTCTGGCAGCTGCTGGGAGATGGCCACGTCGCCTTTGGTGTGCAGCTGGAACGAGTGAGAGGGCTGCTGTCCTCCCTGCCCACGTGCCTCCCTGGCTCCCATGCTTGGGGCCGCGCTGAGGCAACCGGGTGGCAAGAGCACCTCACCTCGTCTGTTTCAGCCGGATGCACGCCGTGTGCTTTTGTTTCCTGTCTGTTGCGTCAGGCTGTTTGTGAGAGCGTCCTGAGAGGTGATTAATGGGAGAGAGAGCATATGCTTACAGACTGCCAGTTCCAGCGCTGCTTCCGAAAGCTTTTGGGGGCTGGTAGATTATTTGTTTATTGCCCACAGACCACACATGGTACGTGGACTTCTGTTCCGAGGTCACGTGGCAGCAGGGTCATTAAAGCAAAGTCAACATACAATAAAGCCGGAAACACTTTCCTGCATCCAGGGATCCGGAGCGACTCGGGTGCTGGGTGGCCACTGTTCCCGTAAGCAGAGCTTGTGCCCCCGGGGCCTCTGTGGAGAGGATCTGATTACATTGTTTGCTACCTTTGTCCCCCCAGCTTGGCTACACACGGATGTCACCCAGCGCTTGGATGGTTGGAAATCCTTCATTCCCGTGCGGTTTAATATGTATTACGTGGAACTTCCGTGCTGATGTTCACACTTGCACGTGTGCGCATACACAGGCCACATACCCTGCACCCCCACAGGATCAGGATCTTCTGGATTTATGCCCAGGAGACGGAGGGAGGGAGGGAGAGATGCTGGTGTTTGTGACTGCTGTGACTAGAAACTGGACCTGGTGTAGTGGTTACGGGTTGGGCTGTGATCCCCAAGGTCAGCAGTTCAAAATCACCAGCTACTGACTGGGAGAAACACCGGGCTTTCTACTCCCAGAGTTACAGAGACGCACAGGGTGTTCTTGGTCCTGTAGGGTCACTATGAGTCAGCAGTTCATTTGGTTGGTTTGTTTAGAGCAAAAGCTCCCTCCCCCACCCCCAGCCCCAACCCCCAATTGCCAGCTCTTGTAGAAATTTTGAGAACTGCCAAACCCAAACCAAACTCATTGCCATCGAGTAGATTCTGCCTGGTGGCATCGTGGTTACAAGTCGGGCTGCTAACCGCCAGGCCAGTAGTTCCTTGGGAGAAAGAGGAGGCTTGCTGTCTACACGGGTGAAAGTTAACAGTCTGGGAATTCCAGGGGGCAGTTCTACCCTGGCCAGCAGGATCTCTGAATCGGAATCTACTCGCAGCAGTGAGTTGCTAGGTACCCTGGTGTCCGAGTGGCTTTGGGGCTGCCTGTCGCCCTGCAGGAGAAAGACGAGGGTCCTGCTCCCATGAAGAGTGACAGCCCTGAAACCCACTCTGCCCTCCAGGGTTGCTCTGCGATGAGGATAGCAGTCTCACTTCCAACAAAGATCACGCAGCCAGCCCTGTGGCTTCCCCTCTGTGTGCACTGAAAGCCCTGGAGTCGCACTCATACGTCGTACGTCACACAAAGCCGCACGTCTGCAGTGCCTGCGTCTGTTTTGTTTGTTTCTTGTTTTAGGTAGATATCTTATTTATTTCATTTCAAGTTTTCCCGAAGAGTCAGGATTAACATCAAATTATTAAGGTGCTAATAATTTCAAATAAATAAAACAAAAATCTTTACAATCGGTCCGTCATGATAAAAGGGAAAAGATACTGAAGCTGTTGAGTATTTCATTTTACTTGGGTCCACCATCGATAACCATGGAAGCAGCATTTAAGAAGACAAATGATTTATCTCATTGGGCAAGTGGGGGGGGGGGCGGGGGACAGAAACCTCTTTGAAGTGTTAAAAAGCAGATGTCACTTTGAAGACTAAGGTATACCTAACCCAAGTCATAGTATTTATTTTATTTTATTGGGGGCTATTACAACTCTTATCACAATCCATACATATATCCATTTTGTCAAACACATCTTTGCATATGTTGTCATCATCTTTTTCAAAACATTTTCTTTCTACTTAAGCCCCTGGCATCAGCTCCTCCTTTTCCCCTTCCTTCCCCCACACCTCCCTAACAATCTATCCAAAATTTTTTTTCATGTTTAATATATACTGTTGTCCCATTTCACCCACCTTCTGCTGTCTGTCCCCCTGGGATGGGGGCCACATGTCAATCATTGTGATCAGTTCCCCTCATTTACACCACCCCCCGACACACACACCTTACCCTCCTAGAATCACTGCTCACTTTATTGGTCCTGAGGAGTTTCTCTGTTCTGGATTCCCTTTCTTTCAAACTCTTATCTACACCATTGGTATGGTAGAGTTGGGGTCATGGTAGTGGAGAAACTAGAACTAGAGGAAAGTTGTGTGTTTTATCGGTGCTATACTTCACCCTGACTTCCTTATGGCCTGAACTGAAGGTGTGTCCAATTGACTACTGATGGGCTTTGGTTCTCCACTCTGCCCTCCCCCTCATTCCCATTGATAAGCTTTTTGTTTGTTTTGGGTCTTTGATGCCTGATACCTGATCCCATGGACACCTCATGATCACACAGGCTGGTGTGCTTCTTCCATGTGGGCTTTGTTGCTTCTGAGCTAGCTGGCTGCTTGTTTATCTTCAAGCCTTTAAGACCCCAGGCACAATATCTTTTGATAGCTGGGCACCATCAGTTTTCTTCACCACGTTTGCTTATGCACCCGTTTGTCTTCAGCGATCCTGTCAGGGAAGGTGAACATGACAGAGTGCCGTGTTAGTAGAACAAATTGTTCTTGCCTGAGGGAGCACTTGAGTGGAGGCCCAGTGTCCATCTGCTACCGTAATACTTTATAAATATATGTACATAGCTCTATTCCTGTCATTGTATATAAATGTATTTACATATATACGTGCCTGTGTATAGACCACTACAACTGCCTTGTGCCTCCCAGTTCTTTCCTCTGTTTCCTTTGACTTTCCTCCCGTCTCACTACCATGTTTGGCCTCCCTTCGAATTTTGGTAATTCCTCTCGGCTACATTGCCGTTGATCGAGCCGCACCCCCAAGCATCCTACGCCCTCCTCACCATCAGTTTTAGGTCACTTGTTCTTCCCTTGTCCGTGGGTGTGTTGGCACCCCCCTCCTTTTCCCCCATCTCTCCCTCTCCCGTATTCCCCCCAATCATCAGTCCCATTGTTCTCTCCTCCGCATGGTTCATCCGGCCTATCTTGTCCAGATAGACATGCATAGACAATAATACACACAAAAACAAAGCGGAGCAAAACATTAAAAAAGAAGACCAAAAATAAATCAACAGCTAATACAACAAAACAAAATTTAAAAAAATAAATAGAAAAAGAAAAACCAACAGCAGAAACTGAAAAGCCCTGAGTGGTTCCAGGTCTGTCTGCTGACCGGCCCCCAGGTCCACCTTTGGCATTCCTCAGGGACTTGGTTGCTTTTCTCCCCTCATGTTCACACCATGTGGTGGAGTCAGGTCGGACACATCTCCCACACCGTGTCCCCAGTGCTGTCCCCCTTAGCACTCCGTGTAAGGGGGGGACACGTCCTGTCTTGTGATGGGGCCGGCCCTGTGATCCCCTCTGAGCCTTGGCTGCTCTGAGCCGAAATACTGTCCTCGAGGCTTGGTGGGCCGGACTGTGTTCCACTCTCTTCTTCCCTCTTCGTTTGCTCCTGTTCAGACGCACCCCACTTCCTGAGCTGCAGCTTCAGTGCTGTCCTCTGAAGCGCATTCCTCTGGGGCAGGGGGTGCTCACTTGCAGTGTTTTTTTCTGGAATAGAGAAGCATGAAGACTTATGCGTTTCAAAGCGGTGGAAGTGGCCACACTAGAAGTCAGCCGTAGTATTAAGCGTGCAGGCCATCCCGGGTGCCCTAGCGGATTATGTGTTGGCTGCTAACTGCAGGGTCGGTGAATTGAAACCACTAGCCACTCCTCAGGAGAAAGACGGGCTTTCTACAGCCTTAGAAACCCGTGGGGCAGTTCTCCTCTGTCCGCTGGGGTCACTAAGAGTTGGACTAATCCACCCCGTGGTAGTGAGTTTTGAGTCAGTCAGCATCTTAGTACAAAAGCCGGTTTCTATAGCTTATATTATTCTTAAACTAGGTTTTCTAGAAATAGAACTGATAGATCAAAGTGAATCCAAGAAATAAATATTTAAAGGCTTTATCATTTCTACATTGTGGCCCCAAAGGTATGTATCCATTTACCACGCAATCAAATTCTCATCAGCCAGAAAAATGATGGCTCTTATGCCTAGTTTCCTACCGGGAAGAGCTGGTACCACTCCAGGCTTAGATTCGTCTGTGCTGGATCAGATGGTGATGCTGTGACCCACGGTCTGCCAGACTTTCTCTACTGTGAGCTGTGACTGTCGCCGCACATTGCACACCAGCTGTTCCCTTCTGCTCGCAGCCTGATCCCCGGTCTCCACCACAGCCATGAGCACTTACAGTTGTGTCTTGGTGCATGTGCATTTCCTGAAGTGCCTTCACCTACATTCTTCCACCCAGGTCGCTCTTGGTTATAAGGACCACCTGTGACTTGGTCCAGGATGCCCCCTAGTCGCCCTGCTGTTTTAGAACCTGTCTGATGATGACTTTGTTGTTTTTTCTTCGCAGATCCAGTCCTCCAGGTTCCGACACACGTGGAAGAGTAAGTGTTTGAATTTGCTTCAGCACACCCCTTTAAGGCATCTTATTCATTCTGTCGACATCCACAAAGCTAGTTGGAAGAGTTCAGATATGCCTAAGTGTAGGCATAACACAGTACATGTAGTCTTATCGGTAGTGTGTTAGAAGTCTGTGGTGGGGAGGGGCGGTCAGTTCCTTAAGAGAGAGAGAGAGAGAGAGAGAGAACAACAGTACAAAAAAGAAAAAACCTTATTCGACAATGAAACGATTAAAAGCAACAACAACCTGATTCGAGATGAAATGTATGTTGAGTTTTGAGCTTAAACGTCCCCTAGCCCCCAAGAGGTGCTGAGTGTTGGCTCACTCTCCCTCGTCATGTGAGACCATGGAGAGGAAGCCAGCGTGGTGCCCGTTGGAGTGTGGCAGGAAGTGTGGCCTAAGTAGGGAAAGAGTCGGCAGGGGTTTCTGAGTGATCGTTTTAATCCAGACATGAGCAGGTCAGCCCTCCTACAGATGGCCACCTCGCCCCTGCTTTACGGGGGCTGCTGACCACAGGCCTCACTCCACCTTCTTGGCCAAGCCTCCCTGATGTTCAGCATCTTCCCCCACCCCCCTTTTTTTCTGGCCTCGAATTTAAAAAGGAACTTCCACTACAAAATGAAAGGTGGGTTTTCCGCTGATTTCCTTGCTGTGCTGTTACATGTAGCCGTCCTAGTTACGTGGAGGCTGGAAAGTCGACTGACTTCCTGCTCCCAGTCCACTCATCTTTTTGTCCTGAGTGCCTGGGCCAAGTGACGCTCGACTCTCCTGTGGCCTGGTGCTGGTTGTCCCCAGTCATGGATGGTATGCACCACTAGAGGGTCATCCTGTTTTTCGGTAGCCGGGAGAGAGAGAGAGCAGTGGATGGACCAGAACTCCCCAACCTCTTACAACCACCCCCTTTGATAGTGTGTTCTGCACCCTGGGCTGTGACCGATCATTGATACTTACTGCTTAACTTCCAGGCCGGCATTCCTCCCAGATCCCAATGATGGCAGCCTGTATACCCTCGGGGGCAAGAACAATGAAGGCCTGACGGTGGGTGTCTTTAAGTGTCCTTAGTTGCTTTGTCCACTCCGTATGCTCTAGACCAGTGGTCCTGGACAGTGCCTGCATGTGGAGGTCATCTGGGTCCCTAAACACAATTTGGAGGTTCTGGTTGGGTAGTCTGCCTGCCGTGGGGCCTGGGCACCAGCATGTTTTCAGAGCTTTCAAATGTGAACCAGAATTCAGAAGCACTGAGCTGGGCCAGCGGTTTCTTGTGGCCTAACCAACACCCTGCAGAGAGATGTCATGCCTCCTCCTTCCAGTGACCAGGTTCCCTCTGACCAATGAGCCACAAATGGAAAGGTAGGCACATATTCACGGGGACTTCAAAAAGCTCCTGGAAGAATTCTGTTATCTTTTAATTCCATGTTTCCACGAAATTTTGAAGCTCCCCTTCTTGGTGGAAAACCTGTTCCCCCAGCATATAATCCCTTGGGAAGAAGGCATGGATAGTGTCTCTGTCTGTCTGTCTGTCTCTGTCTGTCTCTGTCTCTGTCTCTCTCTCTCT
Source organism: Tenrec ecaudatus (assembly GCF_050624435.1). Lineage (NCBI taxonomy): Eukaryota > Metazoa > Chordata > Mammalia > Afrosoricida > Tenrecidae > Tenrec > Tenrec ecaudatus. The sequence continues at coordinate 143,351,003 of NC_134539.1, read as the reverse complement.
CTCTCTCTCTCACACACACACACTCACTCACACACACACACACATGAGAGAATCTAGATCTGTGGTTCTCAACTGCAGTGACCTGGGGAACACACACACAAAATGCTAAAGCCAGATCCGGATCCCAGGAGTCACAATCTAATTGATCCAGGTTAGGAAACTTCAAAAAGTCTTCCAAGAGAAGAAAGGTTGGAAACAGATCCGCACGTGGGGTCACCTGTTGATGAGAACGATGACCCTGCAGGCGGGGGAGAAAGTGGACTTCTCAGCAAGGTGAGCCACTGGGCGTGTATGTGTCAAACCAACACCCTGACCACACCTGGCTCATACCACACCCCACGCAGCTCCAGATAGATTTTGCAGATCTACAGGTGAAATGGGAAACAATGAAGTTCTAAGGACAAAGGAACAGAGCATCTTCGCAACCTCTGAGTAGGTAAAGATGTCTTAAACAGGACCCATACACGCACACCGAGGGCGGGGCAGCGGGGGAGGACAATACCATAAAGGAGAAAATGTATATATTTGGATTATAATAAAATCGACAACTTCTCTTCACTAAAAGAGACCATTAAGAGAGTAAAAAGTAGACCACAAAGTCTTCACAACACATGGGAGTATCCAACGTGGGATTCATAGGCCTATTCCGATTCATATTTCTATTACAGCTCATGAAAGACATAGACAACCCAATGGAGAAGTGGCGAAAGAGGACCTGCGCAGGGTTGACAAATGCACTAAAAGGCCCTGAGCTTTATTAGCCACAGGAGATGTAGAATAAGGTCCCGGGCCTTCTCGCCCCTGCGATGGCGGAAATGAAAACGAGTGAGAGGACCAGAAGCCTGCTTGCCGGTGGGAGTACGAATTGATACAACCAGTGTGGAAAATGGTCTGGCCGTATCTGCGAAGGCCTTTTTGACCCAGGAGTCCCCTCTGACCCCATAGTGAGATGAACTGACAAGGGCTGCAGCAAGGCAGAGTGGGGCTGGGGGAGGCAGGACCAGGCACCGTGCGGCAGCCCGCTGGACACAGCAAGGTCGCCATGAGTCAGCATCAGCAGTGTCACCTCACAGCACCCATTCCCTCCTAGGATGTCCACCAGAGAACATGCACCAGAACACCTCACAAGTCGCCCTATGAAAAAGTAGGAACTACTCAAGTGCCCAGCAGCAGCAGACTGGGCAGAGAGATAGATGGTGGAGTGGTCACCAATGGAATACTGCACAGCAATGAAAAAGGACGGGTTAATATCACAAACCTAACATTGAGCAAAACTGGCTACATGCTCGCTGATTCGTTTATATAAAGCACAGAAATGCGAAGAACTACTCTCTTCAGTCTTGAAGTTCAGGATAATGGCTACCTGAGGGGCCATGGCTGGAGGAAGGAGAGAAAGGGCTCTTAGGCTGGAAGTGCTCTGTTTCTTCATCCGAACTCGGGTTACCTGGAGATGCTCACTTGGTGAAAACCACCTGAGCAGAACCCTTGAGCAAGCTTTTCTGTTTGTGTACAATCCGCCCGTAGAAAATTTGGAAAAACCTAAAAGATCAGCCCCATGTCTGACCCGAGAAGGGCAGGCCAGAGCAGCAAGCTTTGGAGTTGAGACCTATGGACAGCTGCCTCCCAAAGGTCTCTGGCTGGCACTCTCGGCTACTGACTGAAAGGACCATGATTTGAATTCACCCAGAGGTGCCTGCTCTCAAACACAACGACCTTGGAAACCCGGGGGGCACAGTCCCACGCTGCACGCCGAGGGTCACCACCAGTCGGAATCCACTCCATGGCACTTGGCTTGTTGGGTTTGTTTTCCTACTTGGAGACACCCCCTCACCCCAACATGTACAGCTCCCCCAAGTTGAGGGTTAGTATTTCCAGACACAACGAGTCCCGAGTTAGGCCTTGAGGGAGACTTCTAGCAGCTCAACAAGGACTTCTAGCAGCTCAACACCGGGCTTCAGAGGGGAAGGTTTGCCCCTGCCCTCCGCATCTCAAACACCTGGAACAACCCCCGCCCCCCCCCCCTCCTTACAGCTCCTCTGTGACAGCTTCCCTTCCAAGGCTTAGGTCAAATGCCGAGTGAGGGGGATAGCTGAGTCATTGACTTCTCTGCTTTATTTTGGTTTGTTTGTTAAATACTTTTACTGGGGGCTCTTACATCTCTTATCACAATCCATATATTCATCCATTGTGTCAAGCACATTTGTACATTTGTTGCCATCATCATTTCCTTTCTACTTGAGACCTTGGTATCAATTCCTCATTTCTCCTCCCCCACCTCCCCTCCCTCCCTCATGAACCCTTGATGAGTTATAGATTATTATTTTCATATCTTACATCATCCTCTGTCACCCTTCACCCACTTTTCTGTTGTTCGTCCCCTTGGGAGGGGATTATATGTTGATCCTTGTGATGGATTCCCCCTTTCTCCCCCCACCTTCCCCTTATCTTCCTGGTATCTCTATTCTCATTGTTGGCCCTGAGGGCTTTATCTATCCTGGATTCCCTATGTTGCAGGTTCTTATCAGTAGCAGTGTGCATGTTCTGATCTAATCCAATTTGTAAGGTAGAATTGAGGTCATGATAGTTGGGGGGAGGAAGCATTAAAGAAGTAGAGGAAAGTTGTGTGTTTCATCGGTGCTATAATGCACCCTGACTGGCTCGTCTCTGCCCTGTGACCTCTCTGTGAGGGGATGTCCAATTGTCTACAGATAGGCATGAAGTCTCCACTCCATGCCCCCCCACTCCAAATCACCTTGGGTATGGTTTTATCCTGGATCTTAGATGCCTGATACCTGATCCCATCGATACCTCATGATCACACAGGCTGATGTGCTTCTTCCATATGGACTTTGTTGCTTCTCAGCTAGATGGCCACTTGTTTATCTTCAAGCCTTTAAGAACCCAGATACCATATCTTTTGATAGCTGGGCACCCTCAGCTTTGCTTACCACATTTGCTTATGCACCCATTTTGTCTTCAGAAATTGTGTCAGGAAGGTGAGCATCACATAATGCTGGATTGTTAGAACAAAGTGTTCTTGTGTTGAGGAAGTACTTGAATCAAGACCCAATATCCATCTGCTACCTTAATTCTTAATATATAGATATGAGTACATAAATCTATTTCCCTCTTGTTATATATAAATATATTTACATATGTACATGCCTGCATTTAGAACTCTATACATGTCCTTTGCCTCCTGGTTCTTTCCTCTATTTCCTTTTACTTTCCTCTTGTCCCACCATCGTGTTTGGCCTTCATTCAGGTTTAGTAATTCCTTGCTGTTACGTTGCCCTTGATCAAGCCCCACTAGGCATCCTACGCCTTTCTCTCCATCGACTTTAGTTCGCTTGTCATTCCCCCTTGTCCCTGGGCTGGTTTCCCCCCTCCCCCTTCCTTTCTCCCATCTCTCCTTGCCCTGTATCCCCCTCCCCACCAAATGTTGGTTCCATTGTTTTTGTCTCTGAATTGTTTATCCCACCTATCTTATCCAGATAGTAATGCAGAGACATTAATAAGCACAAAAACCAGGAAAAGCCAAACAAAGCAGCAAAGGAAAACAAAACCAACAAAAACAACAACGACAAAAACAAAATAATAAAAAGAAAGCCAATGACAAAGAAGGAAGAGCCTACACATAGTTCCAGGTCTGTTTGTTGACCTTTTGGAGCATTTTTCAGTCGAGTCTGCTGGGGTGCCACACTCTGCCTCCAACGTTTATTTTTGGTCTTCCCTGGGGATTTCATCACTTTTCTCTGTTGCATGACCTTGGTGTTTCGCCCCGGTGTGATGGGGGTCACACTGGGCACACTTCCCGCATTGTCTCCAGTGTTGTCCCCCATCGCGCTATGGGTCAGTGAGGGGCGTCGTGTGTCGTGGTGGGGCCGGCCCTATGGCCCTGTCTGTGCATTGTCTGCTCTGAGCAGGAATATCGTCCTCGGGGCTGGGTGGGCCAGGATGTGCTCCCCTCCCTCTCCATCCCCTGCCCTGCTTCTTAAGGCTAGAAAGCAAGCGTCGCCTTCTTGGAGGAAAACAGAAGGTGACAGGTGTAGCAGCGTGGAGTCTCTGCAGAAGCAGACCTCTGTAGAGCAGTTTCGAGTCCCAAAATAAAGCAAGCCCTAACCGAAAGAGCCACTCAGATGTCAGCTGTCGACTTGAGAAGACTCAGCTTTCTGATGACATGCAGTGGAAACATGTCCACTCCTCTGGTTTCTCTTCCTGGCCCTCGCCAGAAACCGCCTCCTCTCTGCCACAAAGCTGGGCCTTCAGTTGGTCAGCAGAGAACCAGCCGCTTGAAGAAACCATTGGGATTTCTTTCCCACCTCCCACTCCTATGTCATCTCCGTAAAGCATTCTCTCTTCCCTCCAAGTCTAGGCTGGGCAGGGGGTCACTTCTGTTCAGAACGAAGCCCACTCCACAGAGCACTGCCATTCTGCTCGGGCTGACCCCCTCTGAGAGCCGAGAGCTGCTTTCCCCAACCCTTCGGTCAGGGGTGGTGTGACGCCCCTAGTGGAGTCACTCTCAGAAAAGCACTAGAGATGGGAGACCTTCTCCTCCCCCTCCCCCCGCCCCCGCCTCGGTGTGTCAAGGCATTGCAGGTACACAGCACAAGAGCCTGGGAGCCAAGGGCTGTCGGGAATGGGTGTGGAAGTCTGGGGCACACCCTTCTCCTTGGCATCCAATTAGGACAGTTCCCACCCACCATCCACAGAGCTGCTCTCTATCCCTTGGCAAAGTTGGGTTTAACCGGCTGCCTGGTAGAATTGTCCTAATTTCACAAGACTTGGAGAATTTACGTTTCATTTGGCCTTTTTTTTTTCCTTTTAAAGAAACTTCCCTTTACCATCCCAGAGTTGGTGCAGGCCTCCCCGTGCCGAAGCTCGGACGGAATTCTCTACATGGGTAAGCCTCCCACTCAACACCCCCACACCCCCACCCCCGGGTCTGGGAAGAGGCGTGGCTGAGAGGGAGGTGAGCCCCTCCCTCCCGCCCTGGCCAGCCCTTCTGGGAATGGCTCCTGGCCTTGGCTGCACTCCTGAGGAGGCTGCTCCCGCCAGGATCCGCTGGCCAATTAAGACAGGCGCCCCCACCTGGGAGCCAAGCTGACACCAGAAATATGGTTACTCATTTAACAAGCTTTTAGCTGCGCTTGACCTAACCACCCCCCAACCCCACCCCTCGTGGTTGAAAGATTGCAGCATCTGGGCGGGCACAAGGCGGTGAGATTTCAAGTGAATCCAGTCAGCTGAGGCAAGGAGGGGCAGCCAGCCTCTGCCTCTTAATTACAGAGCTGTCTTTGTATTTCCTGCTATTGGGATCTCTGATAAAAACAGTACTTAGCAACCTCGTCCATGGCATCAGGTCACAGCCCTTCTTTGCCCGCGCTGCTGCCAAGGTGTCAGTAAGAACACATTTGTAACAGGAGGTGGGGCTGTCTTTATCTGAAGTCGCCCTGGTGACCAGACCCTGTATTTATGCAGCAGTATTGCCCCCGAGGAACTGAAAGTGCTTGTGGCCTAGCCAGACCTTGGCAGCGGATTGGATTGTTCTGGGTCTCACGTGCCAGCTGGATTGTCAGTGTTTGCCGGGGTCAGGAGGGTGCCCCTGAGTCTTCCCCCACCTTCCTGTTGTGGGGTTGGCAGGACGTGACAACCTAGGCTCCTCTGCAGACCAGACCCAGACAAGGCTGGAACATCTGCGTCACCATCCCCTCCCAAAGGTCATCCTTAGCATGTGGTTCCCATCACCTCTGTTCCTGGAGCTTCTTGATAGCCCCGTTCCTCCATGAAAGTCGTAGCTCCCGATAGTGTCCTGCCAGGTGAGACAGGCTCGTGACCACAGCTGCTCGGTGACATTTCACTCCAGCTTGAGATCTGTCCCCTAGTAAGTTCTTAGCGATATCAGAAAGTTGGGGCCCATGGACAGGTCTCACACCTGCGGAAGAGGTGTGTGTGTCGCACACCTGTTAGAGCCAAGTGTGTTACTGCTCGGTGCCATCGCGCCCACTTTGACTCCTAGTGATCTGGTGTGGCTCCGGGGCACTGCCCCTGGGTTTCTGAGGCTCGTCTTCATGGGGACAGACTGACAGCTTTCTCCCACTGAGCTCCTGGGTGGGTTCAGACAGTTGACCTCGTGGTGAGAAGCCCCCAGGGGGCTCCTTAGAGGCAAGTGTAGCCTGAGCAAACTGGAATGTCCTGTGGTCTTCCCCAAAGAGCCCATTGGACAGCCAGCCACAAGGTCAGCAGTTTCAATCCACCAGCTGCTCCATGGGAGAAAGAGGAGGCTTTCTCCCATCAAGAGCTGCGGTCTCAGAAACCCAGAGGGGCAGTTCTGCCTTGTCCTCTAGGGTTGCTGTGAGTCGGTGTTGATTTGGAGGCAGTGGGAGAGTGCAGACCTGCACCGGCACTGCCCCCTCTGCTTCCTAGTGCCCCTTGAGAATGAAAACGTTGGCGGGATGTTAAGAAGATAGAGCTGACCGAAGCCATCCCTCCCCGCACAGCCTGGCTTACAGACCGGAAGCCTGCTGCCGGCCCGCCATCCTCCGGCTGCTGTGGAGGGCACACCACACGTCCAGATGCTCTGTGTTCTTTGGCTGCCCACCCGGTCCTACCACATCTGTTACCCAGCTGACCAGGGTCCCTGGTCTCTGGCTAGGGAGCAATGTATGAGCTGAGGTCTGGGGCTGAAGTGACTTTGGCCTTAGCACCAGGTTGCAGGCAGCTCCACTGGCCAACCGTGGGCACCAGCTAATTATAGTCATAAGCAGCAACTGTAGATTCTCTTTACACGTGGGCTAATTAATAGGGGTGATGAGAATTGTGAATGGTGGTTTCCAGAGAGATATGCCTCCTGGGTGAATTTCCCCATTTTTATAGGCCTTGGTGCCTGGGAAAGAATTGTCCTTTCCAAGCAATAACTTTCATATTTAAGGATATTAATCAAAGCAATAAAGTTTAACTTGGGAGCTTGGAGAACTTTTTAACTATGATTCAGTCCCCGATTGCTAAGCAGAAGGTCAGCAGTTAAAACCCCCAGCCAGCCATCCCACGGGAAAGAGCCGTGTCGGCCTGCACTGCAGAGGTTTACAGCCTGGAAAACTTGGGGGGCAGTTCCCCCTGGCCTGCAGGGTCACCAGGGTGGCAGTGGGTTTGATTGGGCTTTATGATTCAATTATTAGGTATGGAGGACCTTTTTAAGAACATGATGAAGTAGTTGCTATAAGATCCAGTGGCCCCCAAGTTTTTATTTCCTCACTACCCTTTACATTGCCACTTTCCAAGCCTCACAGAAATGTCCCGGACCCTGTGGGAACCCCAAGCCCGTCTCTGGGCACAGAGGACCTCTTGGGCTGCTGGTGTGGCAGTGACGGGCGTAAACCACAGTGTATCCCGTGACCTTCCAGGTAAAAAGCAGGACATTTGGTATGTTATTGACCTCCTGACTGGGGAGAAGCAGCAGACTCTGTCGTCGACCTTCGCAGAAAGCCTCTGCCCGTCCACCTCTCTTCTGTACCTCGGGCGAACAGGTAAGCAAGGCATCTCTGATGACTGTCAGCCTGCAGGGATCTGAGACAGTCCCATCCCTGGCCGCCTTCTCCAAACACAGATCCGAGTATGCTGTGCCCCTCTAAAAGATCCTTCCCTGGCTCCCATTGCCCACGGCTGGAACCCCAAGCTCGGTCCCAGAAGCCCCGGGCTGCTCGCCAGCCATCCCTGAACCTCCCCCACTTCCACACTGTCCATCCACAGTGCTCCCTGCCGCTCCCAGAGCAAGCCGTGCTGGGCCGTGCGTCCCTCACCACACATCCTTTCTTCTCTTCACGCCTCTGCTCAAAAGCCCCCTCATCTGGGAAGCTCCCTTCCCAGCCTCCCCAGGGGCAGCCTCCATCTTGCTATTCATCTTTACCCCTCATGAATCATGAAAAACACCCCCATCCTTTTCTGCTCCCTGTGTCCTACGCGTCTCACCACCGACTTCAAGTTTACTCACCTCCCCCCTGGGCTCAGGCCCCATTTGTGGCTCCTCTGCACCCTTGTACTGAGCACACTGCCCGGTGCTCAGATATGTGACTGGCAAGCCCTTTCTCGCAGGAACCGACCTGATTCACCAGGTGCTCAGCCGCTGTCCCTGTCCTCAGTGTGAAGGGCTGCGTGGCAGATACAATACAGCCAAACGGGAAGCAAGCAAGCAAGCATTTAGAAGTGGGTGGGGGTGGGGGGTGAGGATTGTGTCAGACACTTGGGAAGAAGCCATTCTAAGTGACCACTCCATTTAGGTCACTGAGCTCAGGGAGCGAGGGAGAGGGCGGTGGGGTGGGGGTGGGGGGCTTTCTTCAGGTGCTGTGCAGAAAGGTGCCTTTCTGCAGATTGGTGAAATGCACTGTGGCCCCCTGGCAGCTGCTTGGCCTCTCCAGGAGCTCGGAGGCCAGTCTGTACGGATTGCAGAGCCCACCCCCAGCCCCACCACTTTCCCCGAGAAAGCCAATCTTCCAGCTGTGGGGCCTGCTTAGGATTTTGTTTGCTTGCTTTTCTATCAGGTAAAGGCTTGCAGCGACTCCAGCTTCCCCCAGGCATCGCCAGGCCGTGGTTCTCAGGCAAAGTGGTGGTGCTTGGAGGTGTTAGGTGTGGGGGGCAAGTGCATAGGAGTGTGACTGCTTGGCCTCCAGGACCAGTGACGACAGCAGCAGTCATTTTACCGCTGCCCCAGAAGTCCTTCATGGGACGGTCCTCCCCACTCCACATGCTGCTGGCTGGCTCACTCCTGTCTGGGACCTGGCTCTCCACGTAGAGTGTGGACTTGTTGGCATGGCGACTAGGTGTCCATCTTGGGGCACAGTGGAAGCTACCATGGCTCATAATGCCTGGGCTCAGAAGCCCCCGAACTTTATTGTCACGGTGGTCTCTTGGCCAAAGGAATCATAAGAATCAAAGGAGTGGTGAAATGGGCTTGGCCTCCTGAAGGAAAGAGCAATGTGAACATCACATGCTGGTAAAGAATTGGTGACCTTTTCAGAAAAGCTCCCCAGACTCCCACAGTCGAAAATCCAGCACCTCGTGCCCTGCATCAGATCTTGAAACGGGGGGTGGGTGGGGGGAGGCTTCTCTTGGTTGGTCAGTCGGGCCCCTCCTGTGTCCTCTAACTCCACATAAGCTGGTGAGACAGTGACAGGACAGCTACAGTAAACATTCTCAATCACGTGAGCACCGTGCAGCAGTCACTGACCCAGAGTCACGCTGCCGTCTGGCCAGACTGCAGGTTCCTTCCCCTGACAGCAGGTTACAGCCCCCGGTGAGGGCCAGTCTCCTCCTCTGGGATTCTTTCTCCAGTATGTTGCTCTCAATGGCCCTTGCTTCTGCTCTGAGACTTGCTTCCTTTTCCCACTAGAAATAACTGTCCCTGCCTGTCCCTTGTTCAGTACGAGTTGGAGGTCTAGAGACCCTTTTTAAAAAATATTTTTATTGGAGGTTCGTGCAACTCTTATCACAGGCCATCCGTCCATTGTGTCAAGCACATTTGTACATCTGTTGCCATCAGCATTCTCAAAACATTTCCTCTCTCCACTTGAGCCCTCTTTTCCCCTTTGACTGTTTCTAGTCCTTCCAGTCCATGGTTGATAGCAAGCACTCTTTCAAAACATTCTGGATGTTCCATAAGTCAAGCGGAGTCCTCTCCTCTCGACACTAGCCATGCCCACAGATCTCTGAGACCAGCCCTCTCTCCGCTTTCATGGTGAGAACATGCCAGGCAGAGTACCCGCCTCGTTCTAGAACTGAGTGTGGTGATGCCTGCACAACTCTTCACACACGACCGAAGACCGCCTTGCATGACACGTGGATGCAGTGCTCGCGAAACTGTTACAGAGAGGCGCCATCCATCTCACAGCCTTCTCCTCTCTCAGGGGCACCGGGACTATTTCTGAGGTTTCAGATGCCTCGCTGGCATCTTGCGGTCTTGGCTTGGAGCTGACCTTGACCATGAGGCCAGGCTTCACTGCCAGCACCCTAAGGTTTCATGCAAGGCCAGCTTTCATCTTGAGAGTCTTTTACCAGATGGGGCGATGGCCTTGGACCCTCTATCTCATTGTTGTCCAGTCAATTCCAGTTCATAACGACTCCGCAGGACAGAGTGGGACTGTCCCTGGGCACTCCAAGGCTGTACCTGGAAGCTGTGAGAGCCAGGCCCAGCCGGGCTGCCTTTGACAGGTGCCACACCCCCACTGTCACCCCTTTAGGGGAAAATAGTGGCGTGTTCTCTCCCTGGCAGAGTTCTGCCTTCCACAGCTCCTGGCATTGGCAGGCTGGACTGAGTCACACTCAGCCGAGGGAAACTGATGGGCACTTTCTGAGCCTGCCCAGCAAGCGCCTCAGTCAGATACACAGCTTCATTAGGGAGCTCTTTCTCTCCCAAGTGCCTGCCCGCGGAGTGTACGTGTGCCACCGTGACATGAGCAGGGTCGCCCTGTTCTGCTCCCAGAGGCAGGGACCCTGTTCATCTCTCTTCCGGTGACAGAGCTCCGGTCGCCCCCCAGCCGCATCCCGTCTCTGAGGCCCAAAGTCAGTGCCCCAGGCTTTAGGGCGTCATTAAAGCATCACCCCACGCCTAGGTACCAAATTCTGTATCAGTTATCTTTTACCCTCAGGGCTTCAAAGAGGCTATAGGGAGATGGGATGGAAAGATGGTGGAATTTTAAAAGCCTCTTGGCATGGAATAAACCACCCTGAGATGTCAAGCGGCTCAAAACAATAGCCATTCTATTGCTCACAGTTCTGTGGGTCAGGAGTCCTGGGAGTCTGGGACTTCACCTCCCTCCATGTGGTCTTTCCCTGTCCATAGGGCTAGCTAGACATTCTCCCCTGCAATTCGGGGAGGCCAGTACTATACGTGGGTTGCAATTGAGGTGAGGCCAGCATCCCAGTAGGTAATGGGCTGGTGTGTGTCCTGCAGAGTACACCATCACCATGTACGACACCAGATCCAGGGAGCTCCGGTGGAACGCAACCTACTTTGACTACGCCGCCTCACTGCCCGAGGACGACCTGGACTACAGTAAGTGCTTCCGGGCCAGCTGTGGGAGGTCGGGCCAGGACTTTGGACCAATCACCCCAGACACCAGGATCTCCTCTTCAGACGCTGCTTTACCGCACTCTGAGCTCTCCACGGGCTGGTGGTAAATCCCTCCAGCAGTCGGGGTAGCAAGGGCCAGCTCACCTTGGAGTCCCTCTGTGTCAGGAAAGGAATTCACTGCCAGCCCCTGGGAGAAAAGTGATGCCATTGTCCCATCACTGCTCTCTGAAAGTCTGGTGGGAAACTGCCCTGAAAAGGATCACATTTGCAGGTTCTGGATGGCGTGGGAGGGAAATGTGGACCAGAAGTAGAAATCCTTATGGAGATTAGGCTTACTAGTCAGGTGGAGCTGTGAGCTCCCCAAGACCACAGCCCTTACCCTTCAGATCGGTAACACTCCCCACCTCTACATTTGATCACTTAAGATCAAAAGGACAGCATTTACCTGCAGCGAGGTAGGAGTGAGGACAGGAGGAGGAGTGGAGCCCAGGAGGAGGGGCCCAGCAGGGGTACTCTGAGGGGCCTGTTGCAGTGGATGGGTTGACTGAGAGTGGGTGTGAATTACTACATGTAGGCCGGTGGTCTGAGTCTGATGGAAATCCTTCAGACCCAGGACCTACGTGTTCTCATCCGATCACCTTCAGTGCCCTGTCAGGACCAGATGCAGACTGTCTTTCAGCTTGGTCCGTGGAGTTATTTTACAGGGCTGCTACAGAAAGCCAGGCTAACAGACTTCGCCCGACCCCTTTTTCCTTGGTATGAGTTACCCTCGGACCTTAGTGCGCGAGCCAGGCTGCTCTCAGCATCCTGAATGAGCTCCCTGGGAGCACGAGACCAGTCCCCGGAGTTCTCGGCGCCCCAGAAGGCTTGCTGCCTCGAGCTGAGAGACTGCCACGTGCCACGCGGGGGGAGGATGTGGCCGTGGGGGGAGTGAGACGCGACCTCTTTTGTGTGTCTGCTCCGCTGCAGAGATGTCTCACTTCGTGTCCAACGGCGATGGGCTCGTGGTGACCGTGGACAGTGAATCCGGGGATGTCCTGTGGATCCAAAACTACGCCTCCCCCGTGGTGTCCCTTTACGTCTGGCAGCGGGAGGGCCTGCGGAAGGTGATGCACATCAACGTCGCTGTGGAGACCCTGCGCTACCTGACCTTCATGTCCGGGGAGGTGGGGCGCATCACCAAGTGGAAGTACCCCTTCCCCAAGGAGACAGAGGCTAAGAGCAAGCTCACGTGAGTCGAGGGACCTTGGGGCAGGGGAGGGCAGGCTGCTCTGACCCGGCCCCGGGATGACCACATGTGGCAGACCCTGCGCTCCAGGCCAGGGGTCGGGCAGACAGACTCAGGCAGAACCTCCGAATGGAGGAAGGGGGTGCAGGCCTTCTGGAGAGAGAACAAGTTAAAGTCACAGGTGGCGACCCGTAGCCAACCTTTAGAATCAAATGAAGAAGCAAAACGCTTCCAGAATCCCCACCAGCTGAGTGCTATCCAAGTGGGTTGAAGCCATTTTTAAAAGCCAGGAGAAAGTGGGCAGACGTTTTTAGTACATGCAAGTCTCTAAGGCCCAGCCTGCTGGTGGTCTCCATCCCGCCGATGAACCGCCCGTAAGGACGTCACTGAATGTCACCTAGCCTGCTTCCTGCCTCATAGAGTTGGTGGGGAAGGTTGCACCAGAGCATTCTGTGCATAGAGGAGCCCTGGGGGTGCAGGGGTTACAGGTGGGCTGTGATCCAGACATGGTGGTCGGCAGTTCGAAGCCACCAGTCACTCCGTGGAGAAAGACTGGTTTCTACTCTTCTCCACAGTCACTGTCTCGGGAGCCCGCTGGGGGTCACTATGAGTCAGCATGGACTCAATAGAGTGAGTTCAGTTTTACTTCCTAAATGGTCGGACACCTGCAAGTGCTGGCTATTTCTTGAGAGAGGTTTAAGCTTCTACCATCTCTGAACTGACACCATAGACCCATCCCGCCATCCCTTCCTCAATGCCCCAGTCCAAGATGGTCCACTGAGCTGGAGGACAGGATGTCTTGCCCAGCTTGGGATTCCGTAAGCATCTATGAGGCTTTTCTGGAACCTCCAGGCTAACAGCATGTGATGGCGTCTCAGAGCTTCTGTGGGCCCTCTCGCAAAAACACACACACAGCACTTACTGCCATCAAGTCAATTCTGACTTACCCTACAAGACAGGGTAGAACTGCCCGGGGGCTCCCAGACGGCAGCTCTTTATGGGAGTAGAAAACCTCACTCACCTTTCTTCTTAGGAGCGGCTGGTGGTTTCAAACTGCCGACTGGCCCAACACATAACCACTACACCACAGGGTTCCTCTAGAACCCTAAGACCAGACACGGCATGTGGGGCGGTGAGAACTCCGGTCCCAGAGTGTGCTGCTCAGGCTCGCTGAGCATCCAGCCTTACCAGGCCGTCCAGGCCCGCCCGCCCGCAGGCCTTCCTGCAGGCTGTGATGGGCAGGGCCGAGCCCAGCCCTGCCACTTCCTGATGAGGAAGGCAGGTTTGCAGTGAGGCGGCTTGTCTGTGCTTTGTAGGCCATGGGTGACTGTTCCCCTGGCCCCTGGGATGGTGCCCTGCCTCCCACCCCCCAGCTTTCCTCCTTGCTGGGGGTCAAGGCAGTTATGCCTGGGTGGGGGGGGGCGGGGGTTGGGACTCTGGCTCCTCTTTCCAAAGGGCCACCTGTGGGCTCTGGACATAGAGTGACTGGAACACGTGTGTGTTTCACCCACAGGCCCACCCTGTATGTTGGGAAATACTCTACCAGCCTGTACGCCTCCCCCTCGATGGTGCACGAGGGGGTCGCAGTCGTGGTAAGTCCCCAGGGCGGGGGGGCAGAGACAAAGAGGGCTCACTGCTGCAGCCCCCAGCGCCGCCTCCCATGTAGCCGCAGTGACTGCGTTGTAGGTGAACGGCTTGTGGGCTGGGGATGCAGACCACAGATCTGAAACCCTCTAAACCAGCTTCTGCACGGGCCACGCTCTGCTTCATGAGCAGAGGCGCGTGTCTGCCCCCTGGCTGCCATGCTCAAAGCTGAACCCCAGGAGCCAGTCCTCAGGGTCAGCCACATTGTTAGCTTCTCTGGGCGGGGGGTGCTGCCCAGCCAGCTATGCCTGCTCCCCGGCTTCCAGACACCTCTGCCCTGAGCCTTTAGTCCTGCAGTGCCCTGGCTTCCGGTGCCCTTCCTGCTTCCTTTGCCCTCTCTAGTCTCTGAGCACCCCAGCCCCTTCCCTCTGGCCCTGGCGGGGCCTGAGCTGTGATGCTGCTTTTGTAGGCAGCCCACGACCGTTCCCCTGGTCACCTGCCCACTGGGCATGGTGGCATCTGAAGCTATGACCCGAGCCAGCTCTTGGCAGGGCCGGAACTTGATCTACCCGTATATGTGCATTGCCTCAACTTGAGCTTCTGGAAGATGCTGTGAACTGGTAGATGCCCACTCATTCTCTGGTACTTACAACCGCTCTGCATAATACCCCAGCCCACTCCCACTGCTGTCCAGTGGGTTCTGGCTCACGGGCACGTGACAGGGCAGAGTAGAGTGCCCGGGGTTTCCAAGGCTCTGCCGGCCGTGGCTGAGTGCTCTAGCCGCAGTTCCACCAGGTACCCGCTTCCCTCATAGCTTCTCGGGGTCCCCACTCTCCCTGCCCACTCCGTGGGATCCAGCCATGAGAAACGAGGCTGGTGCCCATGTTGTGGCGTCCTCGTGGACTGAGCTCACCCTGCCAGTCTTGGGGCCCTGGGAGCCCAGCTTCTGTCGAGGTGGATGGTGCGGTCACACTCGGGCAGTCCTGGGAAGACCCCGGTGGGGCCTGCCTCACCACAGTCTGTGTCCACAGCCCCGCGGCAGCGCTCTTCCCTTGCTGGAAGGTCCCCAGACCGACGGGGTCACCGTTGGCGACAAGGGCGAGTGCGTGATCACGCCCAGCACCGACCTGAAGTTTGACATCAAAGGGAAGGACAAGCTCAACTACCTGAGGAACTACTGGCTTCTGATAGGTACGTGGAGGAGGCTCGCCCCCCTCTGGGGCCAGCAGCAGACTTGCTGGTGAGCTGCAAAAAGCATCACCCTTGGGCGGCCCTGGGGGGCACAGCTCTCCCCTGACCGCCATGGGGGGCCTCACGAGCCCCAGGCGCTCTGCTGCAGGTGGGGTGCAGGAGGAAGGGAAGGGGGGGGAGGGTGGGTTAAGAGCCGCTTTCTCCAAGCAGGCGAAGGTCAGAGACCGCCTCCCGGTGGGCAGAGGTTTAAAGCATTTCTAAGTCAGTCGCTTGGACCGTGGGGCATTTTATCCCACCCTCCTCCCCTCCCTCACAAGGAACACAGCCCAGCCGTGTTTACCAGTCAGTTCTCACAAGTCATCATGCCCTTCATGTCCCCAAAGTCAGCACCTGGCGGGTGCCCGGCCGGCCGGGGCCCAGCACCTGGGAATCCATCTCGTTGGTTTCTCACAGCGGCCCCGGGTGAGGCTGGTGCCCTGTCTGTTCCATTTTTAGGTAAGGGAACAGGTCTTCTGTGGAAGAGTCCCTTGGAGGTGGTTTGGAGTTGTGGAAGGAGGAGTTGAAGACCAAGAGAGAGACTGAGGCGGATGTTTCCGGTGGACTCCGAGAGCAGCCCTGGGCCCTGTTCTCTGGAGTGGGCGTGGGCGCTCCCTCCCCCATTTCCTTCCTGTCCATGCGCCAGCCCAGGGGCGTGAGGCTGGGAATGGAGGCACTGTCAGCGGGAGAGATAGGGTGTTTCATTGACACCCCAGGGCGGCGTCCTGGGGACAGGGCAGTAAGGGTGACAGTTGACACAGAGGCATGAGGGAGAAGCAAGGTCTCTGGCAAGCGTCCCACATGACCACAGCAGGGTGGAGCCCTTCAGGGTGAGAGCTAAACTGGGTCACCCTTCGCCCCAGCAAGTGCCACCGCACCTCCTGCGGTCATGGGCTCACCGCCAGGGCCAGGCCATGAGTGCCGGTTGCTAGGCCTCCAGGAGCGGTAGTGTAGGGAACGTCCAGTGATGATTGAGGACCTGCTGGAACCTTGGCCCTCATCCACACAGCTTACTTACATGTCCTGTTCCCGTTCCCCAGACACAGAAGGACGTGCGCTCCCAGTAGGGCATCTGGTGGCCTCTGCAGAGAGCTGCCCCTGGGCTGAGCGTTGTAGGGGAGCTTCAGCTGTGAACAGGCACTAAGCAAATCAGCCAGACTCAGCCATGTGTGCCTCGCTTCCGAGAGCACGTCGGGAACGTCTCGGTGCCTCTCCCGACAGAACCCTCTCTCTGCCCACCCATGCCGCTCCCACGTCACCGGCTAAGAAAATGAATGTGTTACTGCAACTTCTGGAGTCAGGTTTGCCCCTCAGATCTGTGTGTCCGGGGACAGTGACCAAATGCATTTGTGTCCTCTCCTAGGCCACCACGAAACACCGCTGTCCGCCTCAACCAAGATGCTGGAGAGGTTCCCCAACAACCTGCCCCGGCATCGGGGGAACGTGATTCCTGCCGACGCCGAGAAGAAGAGCTTCGAGGAGGTGAGTGGGCTGGTGGGCAGGGGCTGGCAGCTCTTTATGCCAGGACTTGAGGGAGCCCTGGCTTTATAGCACGCGGTCTAATTGAGGGGTGCCGGGGACCCAGGGCATGAAGGGCGCGAGAGAAGGAAGAGGAGGGCAGGGAGAGCAGGAGGCCCAGCAGGGCCAGGAAGAATGGGCAGTATGTGGCCAGCTGGAGGGTCCTGACGGGATGAGAACAGCCCAGGGAAGCGTCGTCTGGAGCAGGGCATGACGGCCCAGCTCCCAGACTCGGAGGAGGCGGGCCTGTGACCCAAGCCCATCCTTGGGCAGCCCAGGAAAAGACACGCCCACCCGGCCCACTGCTCTGACTGGCAGTGAAGGCGCCCTCTTCCCCACACAGGTTATCCACCTGGTGGACCAGACGGCCGAGAGCTCGCCCACCACCGTCACCCAGGATGTGGAAGAGAAGTTCGCCCCCGCCAAGCCCGAGGCCCCCGTGGACTCTGTGCTCAAGGACATGGCCACCATCATCCTGAGTACCTTCCTGCTCATCGGCTGGGTGGCCTTCATCATCACCTACCCTATGGTAAGGCTCCACCTGGGCCTGCTGGCCACAGGGCCCAGACAAAGACAGCCCACCAGCCAACCATTGTCCCCTCCCAGTGAAACACCACTGGGTGCCTAACCCCCCAAGCAGGGTCGCTAAGGAGGCACCGCCTTCTCAGAAGAGGGTGGTCTTGAGCCCGGGACTTAGTCTTTCACTTGACAAGCCTTGCTCACAGGCCCTCCTGAACGCTTGGCTGTGTGTGTTTTGAAAAACAGGGACAGCAGGCGTGAAAACCTCCCTCTCCCCCTTAGAAACTGCCTGCGAGCGTGTCAGCAGAGTCGAACGGGCTCCTGGGCACAGCTCTGGCTTTAGCAAGCCTTACGTTGCTTGCTGGGCTGGGCAGAATCTCCCGGGGGGAGCATTCCCTCACCAGCCCATTCACGGCAGCACACACGTGCTCGGGAGTACGTGTCCACACGGACTGGCACCCCAACAGCTGCATGGGTCAGACGTTTTGACCCTGTCCCCCGCAGGTCAAGGGTCACTGTTATCACCTGTTTACCCCGAGGTTACTCGGCGAGCAGAGGCTCCTGGGGACATCAGCCTCAGGTAGAAGGGGGAGTGCCAAGATGCCTCCAAGCAAGGGTCCCCCTCTCGCTGCTCCCTTAGCCACCTTTCCACACCTGGGACGTAATCAGCACAGGTGTGGCAAATAAGGGTATCAGACGCTGCAGGGAGGCAGTCTGATGACACCGAGAAGGGGGCACCTGGGCCAAACCCATGTTTCTGCTGCCTTCTGCCTCAAGCTGGCCATGTGGTTCTGGGTAGGTGGCTGTGAGGCCTGCGCCCAACTTTCTCATCAGCCTAGCTGGGCGCTCACTGACCCACCTGAGCCGGCGTCTCTGCGGGCACAGGCCAGAGTGGGCAGCACTCCTGTGCCCGCCAAACCCACCCCCGTCTCTCCATTGGTTCTACTTCTGGGTTTTCACTTCTGCAACAACTCCCGGACTCTCAGCCAAAGCTGCCAAATTTGAGAGTGGACCTGAATGCCCTCCACCTGGGGCCCACTCCTTCCTCTCCCCATGCTCCCATGGCCGGGGTGGGCTGCCCGGAAGGGCCCAGCCGCACAAGGCGGAACACTCAGGGAGCAGCACTACCCCAGGGCCTCTGGCCGACCTCCCTCTGCCCTGTGGGTCATGCAAACCCACCCCGCCTTCCCTGGTGGGGCGGGGTGGGGGCTGCCCCGGCTGCATGGACGCCTCCCTTTCCAGAGCATGCACCAGCAGCAGCAGCTGCAGCACCAGCGGTTCCAGAAGGAACTGGAGAAGATGCAGCTCCTGCAGCAGCAGCTGCCCTTCCCCCCAGCCTCCGACTCGGCGCTGGACTCGGAACCCCTGGACACCTCTGGCCTCTATTCCGAGAGCTCGGCCACCAGCAGCCCCAGCACATCCCCCAAAGCCTCCAACCACTCCCTGCACTCCAGCGGCTCCGCCTCCAAAGTCGGTGCCAGCCCCTTCCCGGACCAGGATGACGAGGGTAAGGGAAGCAGGCTGTCTCTCCCCTGAACCCGCTTTCTTCCTCCACCCCCAGGGCTTCTCCACGCGCTCACAACTCCCTGCACTCTGGGGCCTCTTGGCTGCCTGGTCCTGAGACCTCTCCTCTCAGAGGGCCTTCTGGACCCCAGTCCTCCCTCCATCCTGATCCACAGGGGCGGGAATGGGCTGGCCAGAGGCGGCATGGCCACCTTGGCTCTGCCCTGTTCCTGAAGCCACCCAGTGGCCAAGTATAGAAGTACAACTTGCTGAGCCTCCTCCTTTGGGAGCCTGGCCCAGGCCCACTGTCAGGGCCCAGCCCAGGGAATCAGGCCAGATTTGTGCAGGAGGGCCCTGGGGCTCATGCTCAGGCAGGGGTGTCTGCTCCTGGCCTCTCAGTTTTCATGCTCACTTGTCTCAGGGTGCAAATATTTCACTTCAGGATGGGTGGTTTGGGTTTGGTTTGGATGTTTAACATTCTGCATATCCGTAAGGACATGCGTATGTCTGTAGCTAGATACCAAAACCAAACTAAACTGGAGTCAGCGCCAATCCATAGCACCCCTCTAGGACAGAGTAGAACTATACATCTTTATGGGAGCCAGAGCAGCTGAGTGCCAACCACTGACGCTTCATTCTCAGCTGAGCGCTTCACCACCGTGCCACCAGGGCTCCTTTGATAGGGCTGGGTCTGGGAAGCTGGGGAGAGCACCAGGGGGCCCCCGCTATGCTCCCTGCTGCTCACAGCGGGAAGGCAGGAGCCAAGACATGCTGGGGAGGGCGAGGAGGCACCCTGGCCACAGCTGCCTGCTGGGGACCTGTGGTCCAGAGCCCCTTCAAACCTTTCTTCACCCGAGGTCAGGAAGGCAGCAGGTTTTGAGCTCCGTGGATCCTAGCTCATACTTGTTTAACATCACCCTTTCTCGTCCCCATTCTGTTTCAGGTGAGGAGACCAGCATGGTGCTAGTTGGGAAAATTTCATTTTGTCCCAAGGATGTCTTGGGCCACGGGGCAGAGGGCACAATTGTGTACAGGTGAGTGGATGAGAGTGCTCCAGGCCTTCACCACCCTGTGCGCCAGGCACAGAGCGGGCAGAGTCTTGCCTCCGCAGAGCCCACGGCCGCCTGAGGGGAGCAGTGACGGCCATGGTCCTGCCTGCAGTTTGGCTGGGACCTCTGGGCGCAACACCTGTGGGAGGGGCACCTAGGGGACCGCTGTAGCCATGGCCCCCGCCCTCGTCCCGCAGAGGCATGTTCGACAGCCGAGACGTGGCCGTGAAGAGGATCCTCCCCGAGTGCTTCAGCTTCGCAGACCGAGAGGTACAGCTGCTGCGGGAGTCGGACGAGCACCCCAACGTGATCCGTTACTTCTGCACAGAGAGGGACCGGCAGTTCCAGTACATTGCCATCGAGTTGTGCGCAGCTACGCTGCAGGAGGTGCGCCTGGGGCGGCTTTCAGGGAGCACTCACTGCCTTCGAGCCGATGCCAACTCTGAGTGGCACAAAGCACAGGGCAGCACTGCCCTTGTGCGCTTCCAAGACTGCAGCTCTTTACGGAGTAAAAAGCCCCATCTTTCTCCCTCCAGTGGCTCGTGGTTTCAGACTGCTGACCTTGAGATTAGCAGCCCAGTGTTTAATCACTGGGCCACCAGGGCACCTGGCTTTAGGGACCCCCCACCCCCACTTTATCTACTTGTCTAACACTTAAGTTAACTTTAGTGAGGATCAGGTGTACCGGACATCAAATGAAAGGCCTACATTTTTAACTGACACAGTAACAAAGCAGACCATTTATCCCGCCCCCCAAAGTTTCCCCCTGAAGGGCTGCCATTCATACCATGGTCCCCGCGGTGTGCCTGGGGTGGTCTCTGGTTGCGATTGGTGGCCCGTCCGGAAACCTGGGCCTGGATGTGTGGCTGCGAGGACCTGCCCATCCTTTCCACTTGCTGCCCGGGCCCCCAGAAAGCCCCCATGAGGCAACGAGCTTGATTTGCTCACCCTGATGTCTGTCTCCGTGAATCAATACCTCGGAGCTCTGCTCTCTAAGTCAGCTCTGACTTCAGGGGATGCTTGGCTGGAAATGACCATGTGGTACAGAGACCAGCTGCACAGTGCTCTCATTTCTCATGGAGCTGGGGGGCATGGGGGCAGCTTTCGGGCTGCGGGTCATGACGGTCCCTCTTGTCTCTCACAGTATGTGGAGCAGAAGGACTTGGCCCACCTTGGCCTGGAACCCATCACCTTGCTGCAGCAGACCACCTCGGGCCTGGCTCACCTCCACTCCCTCAGCATTGGTGAGTGGCTCCCCTGCCAGTGCGGGTCTGAACTCTGGGCTGCAGCATGGAAGTGCAGGTGGGGCCTTCCGGCCAGTTACAGAAGTCGCTGGGGAGGCTGGTACATAGCTGAGGGCCAGAGCATGTGGACATGGCTAGCGGCAAGAGGCCTGGGAGCTTGCCGGCCATGCCCGCCCCCACCCCACAGTCCGGAGACCCGGTGGTAAGCATTGGACTCACGTTGAGTTTTGTGTTAGTTCACAGAGACCTGAAGCCCCACAACATCCTCCTCTCCATGCCCAACGCACACGGCAGGGTCAAGGCCATGATCTCTGACTTCGGCCTCTGCAAGAAGCTAGCAGTCGGCAGGCACAGCTTCAGCCGCCGATCCGGGGTGCCCGGCACAGAAGGCTGGATTGCCCCCGAGATGCTGAGTGAGGACTGCAAGGAGAACCCTGTGAGTGTGGGGCTGGCCCCCTGGGCCCCAAGAACCACCCGGCAGTGGGAGCCTTCAAGGTCCGCACTTGGGGCCCAGCATGCAAAGCTGGAGGAATGAAGGGCACCATGGGGCCCTGTCTAGTCTCTCCCCTTCCTCTTCCAGTCGCTCTCCACCCCATTGGGAAACTGAGACCCCTGTAGAGAAACAAGCCTCCAGTTTCCATTCTTGTTTTAAAGGCAGCTTTGTTCCCCAGCCTTCTAGTCGAGAACGTTTGACGTGTGAAACTCAAAAGGATAAGAGGGTGGGGTGGATGCGTGGGTGAGCGTGCTTCAGAAAGTGCAAGGAAACAAGGAAGGAAGAGAGCACGGAGCTTCTCCACCAGCTCCCCGCCCTCGGCTGTGCCTCCACCTCCATCCATGGCTGCTGTTCCTTGCCTAGGCTTTCCTCCGGGAGAGCCCTTCTCCCCCAAGTACCTGCGCATCCTCCTTCCTCGCCCCGTCTGTGCCTCCTCGCTGCTAGGTGCTGCTGAGTCAGTCTCACACAGAACGGAGCGAACACCGCCCGGCCCTGCAGCCTCCTCACCTATTGTTCCTCTGCCCGCGCCCATGTTGCAGCCACTGTGTCCATCCAGTTCCTCCCGGCCTGCCTTCTCTTCCGCTGCCCCTCCACTTTACTGAGCATGAGTCCTTCTCCAGGGCCCCGTCTCCCCTGTCAACATGTCCCAAGTGTGTAAGGTGAAGTCTCCGCCCTTGCCTCTCAAGAGCACGTTGGTCAAACTTCTTCCAAAAGAGATGTGTGTGACTTGCCTCCGGCCACTGTCCTCTCTGGGCTCCTCAGCAGCACAGTTCAAGCGCATTGATTCTTCTTGGGTCGCCTGCACCTCGTCAGACCCAAACAGTGCTGTTGCCACAAAATTGAACATTCCACCCAAATTCAGCCCCCCCAGTTGTCCCCCAAATAGCTTCCACACAGCTAGTTTTCGTCTACCAGGACCCAAGCAAGTGTCTGCACAGAACCTTCCCAGACCTCTCTCCACCCAGAAGCATCGTCCTGACCCCTCTTTTCTTGTCCGATTGGGACTTCCTGAAGAGTCCAGGCCCGGTCGTTCTTTCACAGACGCCCCACTCCAGGTGTGAACAATTGTCTTCTCAGGATGCTCTGCAACGTGTCGCTCTTGTACTTGAGTTTTCTGTGATCCAGAAGTTAGTTCTGGAGCCTCAATCAGATGCAGGTGAAGAGGTTTGGAACAAGAACAGGTCACAGGGCAGAGCATCCGTCTCTCTGGTACTTGAGTTTTCTGGGATCGAGGAGTTGGGTCTAGAGCCTCCGTTAGGTGCAGGGTAAGTGGCTTGGGGCAAGAACAGCGACCAAAGGCTCTCAGTGGCACATTGAGCCTTATGACATTACTTCTCTTAGTGATACATCCCCAGGGACTGGTCTCAGACCTCTGATAACACGTCCACAGCACCCGAGACAAAGTCTCGCCATCTTCACTTCTAAGGCGCATGCTAGCTGTCCTTCTGCCCAGACAGATGCTGTGTTCTCTGGGCAGCCTGCCATCTACTCAGTATTCTCACCAGCCCCATGGTTCAAAGTCATCGATTCTTCTTCAGTCTTCCCTACTCCCTGCCCGTTTTTCATATACCTATACAGCCATCACAAACACTACAGCATGGGGCTGAGACTCGCCCTTGGAGAAAGACATCATGCTTAGTAAACTAGAGTCAGCAAAGAGGAGGCAGACCCCAGCAAGATGGACTGAGAGAGCCGCTGCAGCCGTGGGCGCGCACAGAGCCAGGATTGGGAGGGTGGTGTAGGACCAGGCGGTGTGTCTTTCTGTTGTGCTGGAGTCTACCTGAGTTGGAACTGCCTCCACTGCAGCTAACACCAATGGCGATCAGGTGACTAACTTGGATCCTGTGCCGTGGGTGTGGATCACCAGGTCTCCCCACTGTGAGATTAGGAAGTAATCTTCAGGGTCACTTTGGCACGGTGTGAAGATCCTGTTTACCAATCGTCCTTTGCCCGGTGGCTTAGCATCCATCAGTAGGCCTTTCCTAGAGTCACTTAATTCAGCGGGTATTTCTTCTGTGGCCTAGTTGACATTTATCTCTAAAGAAGAGCTTAATTCTTTTTCTCTCCCTTTTTTCTTTCTTTTGGGTCACTGTTGACTTGTGATTTCTAAAACGGTGTCATAGTTGATTATAGTCCTCGTACATTCCCTTATCCTATCTTTCTAATTTTCAAATGGCTCCAAATTTGCTCATTGGGCATCCCTCCAAGCCCCCTCAAGCGTCCTGTTGCCAAGACCCCATTCCTGTTTGAGCACCTTGCTTTCCAGCCCCACCTGCCATCGTCTCGCCGGGTACTTCCCTGATTGAGACTTGGGGGGCTCAGCCACGCTGACACCCACTGATCGCAGCGCCACCTCTTAGCCCACGGATGGGCGAGGCCGTCGTTGCAGGGGAGCGGCACCATGAGATGCACGCTGTAAGCGTTGTGTTCTAACGTAGAGCAAGCACTGTGACGCCCTCGGTGACTAACATCTTCTGTTGTGAGGGTTTCCCCTCAACTTGGGGTCCCCGGATTGGGGCTGTGTCTTTCCATGGTCACATCAAGCACACTCACTTCTCTACTGAGACCAAGACATCCCAGACTCCTGTAAAGAGTCACAGCAAGGGGGCACACCTGAGGCCGAGCATGGCTACAGCCGACCCTTTCCAATCATCATTCCTCCAAGCTTCACCCCAGTCCCATGAGGGTGCCCCACCCCAGCCCTAGTGTACACAGGAGGAAGCAGGTACTGGGAACACCTAGGGCTTTCCAGTGAGCACCCACCTCCTGGGGCACCTACTGGGTGTCCAGCACCGCCCAGGCTGGCCACAAAAGCTCCCAGATTCTCCCAGGCCCCTCACCTCTCTGGTTGCCGACGGTGACCAAGAAGCTCCTGCGAGGCTGGTCACACCTGGTGTCTCTGCAGACCTACACGGTGGACATCTTCTCTGCGGGCTGTGTCTTTTACTACGTCATCTCTGAGGGCAGCCACCCCTTCGGCAAGTCCCTGCAGCGACAAGCCAACATCCT
Organism: Tenrec ecaudatus; assembly: GCF_050624435.1. NCBI lineage: Eukaryota > Metazoa > Chordata > Mammalia > Afrosoricida > Tenrecidae > Tenrec > Tenrec ecaudatus. The sequence goes on along the minus strand of NC_134539.1, from coordinate 143,326,564 downwards.
CCTGGGAGCCTACAGCCTTGACTACTTACACGTGGAGAAGCATGGTGCGTGGGGGGGTGTGTGGGGGGAGCTCAGGGTGACTCCACGTGGTCCCTGCCAGGTCGGGGGGGTTGAGATGACACTGTATCTGTACTCCCCAAGGCCTCCAAGCCGGTGGGGGACTGTGCAGGGTTATCCTTGGTGCAGCCCTCCCCCCCAACACCAGGTCTCCAGCTTGTTACCCCATCACTGAGCGACTTGGGGAGGCCCCCTGTGAGGGTCAGACGTTTGGGAGGGCAGATCATTGTCCACGTTCTGTCAGCCAGCCTCTGGGCGGCTGCACTGGGCTGGGGACAGAAGGAGCCACAGCCACTGTCCAGCTGGGAAACGGCAAGCCCGGTGCTCCGTTGAAAGCTAGGGCAGTTAGCAGCGTGGTGCTCTCTGGTTCATTGTCCCGGTTCCTTGTAGATGTGCCCCAAATGCCACAATGGCTCTGTGTGGGTCCGTCCGAGCGTAACGCCTCTGCAGATCGGCGTCTGAGCACCCTTGGGACGGGAGTGTAGATTTGTACGAAGCAGAGTTAGATGGTACTCTATAACAAGCTGCCCCTCCACTTGGCTCCCGGAGTCTGTACAGTCTCAGTTGGCCGAAGGGTCAGCCTCCAACACTAGGGGCCCCTGTCCACCACACACCGTGCAGCCAGGGGGTTCGGTGCATCAGTAATTCTGACATTTCCAGGCAGGCCCGTCTGCCTGGTGGCTGAATTGCTTGCAGGCCATCAGGCAGGTTTGAAGGTCTGGGGTTTGGGCCGTAATGTGTGGCCACGTGCCTTTCTCCTTTGTAGAAGACATCGTTGCGCGTGAATTAATAGAGAAAATGATCGCCATGGACCCTCAGAAGCGCCCCTCGGCGAAGCAGGTGCTCAAGCACCCCTTCTTCTGGGGCCTGGAGAAGCAGCTGCAGTTCTTCCAGGTAGAGATGGCGTTCGCGCTCTCTGACCCCCCTTCCCGAGCTGCACGTCCACGTCAAACATGCAGGGGAGGGAGGACAGCGAAGGGAGCAGGCGACCCACCGTCTGATCCGTCACGAGAGCTCACAGAAGCAGCCGTAGCAGCACCCATGCATTTTCTTCACAGATGAAAAATGGAACTGGGGACAAAACTAGATCATTTTGAATCAGTTGGGAGTTTGCAGGGGGGGGGGCGCTTTTCTGGTGCATGTTTGAAGCATTTTTCCACGTTGCAAACTTCTAAGATTTTTGTTTTACAATCAAAATGTTATTGACACATTCGAGAGCAGAGCATTCCATTCTAAGGCTCTGCTGCGTGATTTTCCCAATTTCCCATCAAGCTGATTCCACCTCGGTGATCCAGGTGACAGGTGGCATTTTCTAGGCAGAGCCACTGGGGTGGGGGGTGTCCAAGCGCCCCCCCAGTCCCCTCTGTTCCAGCCCGACCATAATGACCCCGTCTCCATTTCTCCCACCCCACGTTATTTTGTACCAGATGCCACCCATCAGGTCATTTCATGCCCCATTCCTAACGCGCTCCTCAGACTGGAGTTTTAAAATGACCTTGCCCTCTGGTTTTGCTCAGGTCTATTTTTGCTTCACAGTCCGTCCATTCAGAGAAGGTAAATGATAGTACCAATGGGCAGGGACTGTTGTGGGGCAGGCTGTGGGGGCATGATGGTTCTGAGGTTCCATGGAAAGACAGTGCTTTGGGGAAAGCAGGCCCATGCTGCCCCGGAGGCTTGGCCCAAGATGCCAGTCCCTCAAGGCCGGGATGTGTGAGTGCGTACCTCACTGTGTGCCCCCAGCCCGAGGACACCGTCTGGCACTTGGCGGGTGCTTGGTATCTATGTGGATGGATCAGGCCGAGGGGGATTTGATGCGGTTCCCATGGTAACCAGTTGGTATGGGAACAGTATCCAGATGGATCGTTGTGCTCTGAGCGAGAGATCACAGTACCATTGTGCAGTCTCGCTGTCTCCAGGGGAGACAAAGTACAGAACAAGCATAACCTGGCACGAGAGGCCCGCCCTTGACTGCAGCTGGGGCTAGGACGCCCATCCACAGGCTTTCCCTGTCGTATGTCTGCAGACAAGCCTGGCTGCCATCTTTATCAGCCAACCCTAATTAATGACCTTGCAGCCAGAATCGTGTCCCCAATGTTCCTGAGTCAACCGTCTGGCCCCAATCCTAGGCTTTCTCTGACAGACACTCGGCCAGTCCGGTCTGACTTTGCTTTATGGGGCAAGAGAAGACGGCACCCCTGATAAGACTGCTCCCAGCGAGCGAGCATGGACCTCGCTCGCTGCTTGCTCAGCTTGGCTTCTGACTGCGGAGGGCTGGTCGGAGCCAGTGCTCGCTCGGGAAGCGTGAGCCCTGGGCCTGCAGCTTGGCCGCCCGCGGGGAAGCCTTGGCCTCCCCCGTCCTTTCCGAGGTTCGCATGAGAAGTGGCAACTCGCCAGCAGTTAGGAACTTGAGCGTGTTATTTTGGTTCACTCACCAAGGTAGCACATGGTGTGTGCGTGCATGTGTGTGTGTCAGAGAGATTGAGACAGACGGACAACCCAGAGACCAGGACATGCTGCTGTGTGTCCCCTCTTGCCGCCCGCATGGGCAGCTCTGGAGCCCAAGTCCTTGTCCCCTCTCAGGACGTGAGCGACCGGATAGAGAAGGAGGCCCTGGACGGCCCGATCGTGAAGCAGTTGGAGCGAGGCGGGAGAGCCGTGGTGAAGATGGACTGGCGGGAGAATATCACCGTCCCTCTCCAGACAGGTGACTGTGCTGATGTCCCCCAGCTTGGAGCCCGCGGCAGCAGGCGGGGATTGGGCACTGCAGCGCCGGCACGCTGATCTCTGTCGCATTCTTGCTCCTTGGGGTGATGCGTGTGTGATAGGTGTCGTGCTGGGTTTGCAAAAGTATGTGGTCGTTTCTGACCACAGCTGTGGCGAGAGGTGGGACTCAGGTGTGCTGCTTGGGGGACGGGGGGTTCCGGTGCCTCACAGGCCGAGTGCTGGACTCGCGGCCACAGACCCCACGCTTCTGATCTGCCGTGTGCCAACCACTGAATTCTTTGGTCTTTGCCCTCTCCCCTAGATCTGCGCAAGTTCCGGACCTACAAGGGGGGCTCCGTCCGGGATCTCCTCCGAGCCATGAGAAATAAGGTAAAGGGGTTGTGGGGGCAGGAGGGGGGCCACACACACAACACACACACGCACAACACACACACACATACCATATACATAGACCACACGCACGCGCACACACGGGCTGGGCCGGGCCGGCAGTCAGACTGGACACATCAGAGGCCCTCTCTGGGCCCCTGGGTGAGGCATTCAGCTCTGTGAAAGCAGTCTCTCCGGGCCCTGCCTGCCCCCCATGCTACTCACGGCAGACCCGTCTGTCTGGCCGTGCAGCGGGCCAGGTATCAGGCTACTGACCACGAAGTCCACTCTTGGTGTCCCTGACCCCCCACACACACACACACACTGGGAGAAAGAAGAGGCAGGTGGCTCTGTAAGGACCAACAGCTGTGAACACCTTAGGGAGCAGCCCCGCCCTGTCCCCTAGGGTCGCTATGGTCGGAGTCAACCCGATGGCAGTGGGGTTGGTTGTTTTTGTGAATGACCCTTTCACAGGGGTCACCTGATTCATCACAGTAGCAAAATGTCAGTGATGTAGTAGCAACGACAATGATTTTGTGGTTGGGGTGTCACCACCACATGAGGCACTGTATGAAAGGGTCGAGGCGTTACGAAGGTTGAGAACCACTGCTCTAGGGTAACCTCCCACACAAGGCCTTAGGTCAGGGGTCTCCTTACTGTCCAGAGGGGCCTGCTCTGCTCTCTGCCTGTGCTAGACACTCAGCCCTCCCCCCACTGAAGTGACCCAAAGCCTTTGGAGGCAAAACTCTCCAGTGCTGGGAGGCAGTCATCCCTGGCCACCACCCTGGAAACCAGCCACTCTGGGACTGACCGACCCTTGCCTGCAGGAGACCACGCCGGCCGGATCGGGGTGGGTGTGGGGTTGCAGGAACCTGTCTTCCTCTTCTTCACGGAGACCCAAGTTCACTCGGGTTCTGTGCATAAGAAAAGGCCCTTTGCCCGCCCCTCCCGATGCCCCCAGTGCTCACCCCGTCTGTGTGCCCGCCTGTCCACAGAAGCATCACTACCGCGAGCTGCCGGCCGAGGTGCGCGAGACGCTGGGCTCCATCCCCGAGGACTTTGTGCGCTACTTCACAGCACGCTTCCCCCACCTCCTGTCGCACACCTACCGGGCCATGGGGCTCTGCCGCCACGAGAGACTCTTCCAGCCCTACTACTGCCAGCAGCCCCCCGACCCCCAGCCCCCCTGCCTCCCGGCAGCGCCCCCCGAGCCAGGACAGACGCCCCTCTCTGCACAGCCCCAGCTAGACTGAGGGCCTGGCCTCTCTGACCCAGCTCTGCAGGGAGACCAGGCAGCCCAACCAAGTGCCTTGAGATGCCACTGCGGCCACTAGCCGGGACGGCACCCGCCCAGCAAGGGGCCGAGAACGCCTTACCCTCAGCTGGCTGTCCACAGCGGAGGGCTCGTCCCCGAAACCTGCTGGATGAGCGTGTGGCAACCTTTCCTCCTTCCCACGATGCCTGGGGGACGCCAGCCTTTCAGGAAGGGAGAGGCACCATCCGGGTGCTGCCAACCTGCTGGACCAAGAGGGAGGCTGTGGACACACCACAGGCTGCCCTCCAACAAGCGGGGCAGGAGAGGAGAGGGCGCCCGGGAAGAGGAGGGCACCTGGGGAGGGGAGATGCCACCGCCATCACCCCACAAGCCCGGGTCCGTTAGCCCACCTTGAGCAGGGCCACGACGCAGAGACGGGTCCACAGTACATTCTAGAAGGTGAGCTCACTTCTGGAGATTTCTCTTGGGCACCAAGAGGACACTCTGTTCTGAAGGCAGCTGAGGGCTGCCCGGCACACTGGTAGCCTGAGCCGTGGCCTGGGGACAGACAGGGGACAGACCTCGGAACTGCAGCAGGCAGGCTGAGCTGGACCCTCAAGACCACCCAGGAGCCCTGAGCCAGCTAGTGGGTGGCAAGACCAGCAGGAAAGGGCACGCACAGCGAGTTGGGGCCAAGGCCAAGGTCACTGTGCACTTAGGCTTTTACGGTTTTCTTGGTAAATTTTAATAACTCTATATTTTGATCAAGCTGTAGAATTCTACTTTAGCTGTAAGGTAAACTTCGCTTTCGGCTTACCTGTGAGGACGAGCCGTGTGCTGCAGTACATCTACTTGAGTGGCCAAAGCACCAAAAACCCTGTTCCCCGCAAGCAGGAGCCCTTCCCACCGGAGTCAAACACAGCAGCGCTAGCTCGCCGTACCCAGCAACCTCCAAGTAATACTTTCCAATGACGCCAAAGCCCTGTTAACGTTTCCTGAAGCTACTGAGATCTGGAGCTCTTGTTCCAGGGCCACCCCCACCCCCACCCCCACTCCTCTACCGAGAGCCCTAGAGGGTGACACGCAGCCAGGGGGCCTGTGAGAGGGCGGGGGCACAGGCGGGTTTATCCTGGCTGCCCGAGACCACTGCCGCTGCTTTCTCTCCCACGGTTCCCCAGTGCAGTTCTCTCAGGCCCTCGCTCACCCAGGGAAGGCTCTTCTTGGGCTCAGGTGGAAGCCGGTCCTTTCCGCCTCAGAATGCTGGCAGCGGCTTCCCCTTCTCCAGAACCTCCATCTCTAAGCCCCATCTTTAAACCTCACTTCGACCTGGAGCCCAGAGGATGCATCCTCTCCAGGAGCACTGCCAGGTGGTCTTCCCACCTCACATGGAGACCCCGGGAGCCCCAAGCGAGGGTCCAAGGGTGGAGAAAGTGCCACACGTGACCTCACGGGGCTGCGAGCACCCATCCCCATCGCTGACTTCCCCTCAGAGGCAGCCAGGCAATCTAGCTGCCCAGTGTTGGCGGCACCCCCAGTTAGCCGCTGGGGTAGCTTCTTCCTTTGTCAGTCCGCAAGCACCCGCCCTTCTCCGACTCAGCTGTCCAGCACAGTGGAGGTGAAGGCCAAGGCTCTGCCTTCCTAGGCGAGTCCTGTGGGAGACAGCAATACAATGCCGGCCCAGCCAGGAAAACCCAAGTGTGGGGGAGGCACGCCTCGCTTCTGCCTTAAAACGGGATGCCCCAGCGTCCACATGCTGCCGGACTCCTGTCCATCACCCCTAGAGCCCAGCCACTCCTCGGTCCCTCCGTAGCTCAGGGGAGGACTGGTGGGAACTTGTCCTGAGTCAGACCTTGGGCGACACCCCTCTGTCCGTGCCCTGCTGTTTTCTAGAAGCCCACTTCCTGTCACCCCAGAGCAGCAGGCAGCTGTCTGAGGGAGACATCGTGTGTCCTGTCCTCCCTGTGTTGCTGGGCATCTGCCCATGGTGGGATGGGTGCAGGCCCTGTCTTCGTTTTGAAGACAGAGTTCATATCTGTTGGGGACACAGGAACGCACCCCCTCTACGCCAGGCCTGCCTTTCTTTGGGCCTCTCGCTGCTCCTGGAGCTTCTGGAAGACTCCTGGCCCTGTGCTGGGGCTCTCTCTGAGTTACCAACCCTCCCGTGGGCAGACCCCAAAGTCCTGGCAAAGGCGTTTCCTTGGGCAGCAGTCCTCACAGGCGCTGTCCGCTGGCATGTCCGTCACCCAGACCAGTGACACACATTGTATTGGAAGGTCCACCAGCCAGGGGACCAGAGTATTTCTCCCGCCCCTTGTGGGCACCAGCCCCACCCTCCCCCCTGGGAGGCCTCCTGTCTGTGTCCGTGCTCGCGAGTTCTCTTCTTGGGCACCTCCGATGCACCAGGTTCCCAGCCTCCATCTGGCGCTGGGCCTGGGTCAGCTCCGAGTTCTCTGCCATTGGGAAGGCGGGCCCCTCTGTCTGCACGTCTTGGCCCAGTTTTCTCGACTGGCTCTTTGTGTTTCTTACACTGCTGCTCTCTGCATCTCCCAGCAATTCTCCTTGTTGCCCTTTCTTCGCCAGTCTGGCCTTGACTTTGCCCCAAGAAAGTCCCCAGGGTTCCCGTAAAGCAGGCAGACAGAGGCCTGCCACCCTGCGTGGGCCGTCTCCTTTCAAACCAAAGTGTCTGCGCTCTCCCTGCCCGAGGCTCCCCTGGGTATCTGACTTCCCCAGAGGCCCCTGCCCGCCCTGTGTCACTGCCTTTATGTCCTCCTGCCCGTGGAAGCTCCTCGTGGGCCTGGAGCCTGGAGGAGCCTTAACTAATGCCTCCGGCTGAAGCCCAGCCCTCCCGCACTCGCTGTGTTTGGCAGATACAGTGTTCTTTGTGAGTACCCCACGAGCTGTGACGGGGGGCGCCCGACCCGCCTGGAAAGCATTCCCAGTCACCCACACCGCGGTCGCAGAGTGAGCCTCGTGCCCTGTCCCTGCTGCCACGCCCTATTTATTGACCCTATTTATATTTATTTAATGTTTATGCCGCAGTGCCCCCCACACACAAGGGCACCGTCCAAAGCACACCAGGCCGGCTCCGGCACCGCTGACCACTTAGAAACTGGAAACGTGATACCGTAGCCTTCCCCGGAGCGGGACGCCTTGGGGCGAAAGTGTTCGTTTTTAGGTGACTTGTTTCTTTTAAAATGCCTCGTGTCCTGTCCGCGGACGGCCCGTCGTGGAGTTTGGTGTTAACTCTGTCGTAGCAATCCTGGAATCCTCTTTCTAGCTTTCTATTTTATAAATCGCCAGATTGTACAACTTTTATGTGTATTTTTTAAGCTTGATGATGTGAGGGTCGTTACCGAAGGGAACGGCATATTTTTGTACCTCCTGTACAGTTTTATAATTCTGCTGACCCATGATGACGTCATGTTGAGCCAATCACAAATAAAGGTAGTTTTAGATTTGGAAGTCAGACTCTTCTTACTGACTCTCATGGCGCTCTCCAGCCAGGGGCTCCCAGGGAGGGGTCCTGGTTGGTGAGGGCTGAGCCCCTGGCTGAGCAGGTGCAATGATGGGGTTGGCCCTGGCCTGCCAGGCCCGGGGACTGGAGCTTCCTCCCCGGGTGAGTGGCCCTTTGTGGGAAAGCAGGAAGTTCGTCCCGAGAGAACTCACTGCTGGGAGCCGATTCTGCCTCACAGTGGCCCACAGGAGAAGGTGGAGCGGCCGTGTCCCAGACTAAATCCATGTGCGAGTGGAAAGACAGATCTTTCTCCCAGGGAGCAGCTCCTGGTTTCACATGACTGACCCGGGGTTCCAAGGAATTCCTAGAGGGCTTCATTTGAGCCAAGCTTCTGGAAGGTGGCCAGGTGGGGACAGGCTTATCGCATGGTGGGATTCAGCACCAATGGAGTCTGTGGCACGTGGACAACCAACAGGACTTCCAGCTAGTGTGAATGCACAGCTAACGGAGAGGCTGGAGGTTCGAGTCCCCCAGAGGGGCCTTGGAAGAAAGGCCTGGAGATCTACTCCTGAAAGGTGAGCCCTTGAAACCCCCACAGAGCACAGTTCCACTCCAACACCCGTCGTCTGGGAGACTCAATGGCACCTGGTTGATGGGACAGTTAGTAGGGCCCTGGGCAGAGTGTCTTCAGGCAACTCAGCCTGCTTGTCTTGGCCCCGCCCTCTCCTGGTGCCCACTGTTGCTTCCTAGCCCCGCCCCTTTCTAGTGGCTTCTCCTGGGCTCCAGGCTGCCCTGTACCCCAGGGTAATGTCCTCTGACAATGGGGTGCTGAGGGAGCCCACCCAGCGGGGACGGCTTAGCAAGGACTGCCACCAGAGTGGGCCTCTGCCCTGTTGGGACCGCCCCGCAGGCCTCCGTGGGCCTGAGCGTCTGAGGACAGCAAGCACCTTCCTGAGGCATTGGGTCTCCCGCAGAGGCATTGGGTCTCCCGCAGTCCAGCCAGGGAGACAACCAAGCTGGACATTCCGGGTCCTGGGCACTTGTTCCTGCCTCAGGCCACCAGGTGGCCTCAGCGCTCCTGCGTAGCCCTCGCGCTGGAAGCCGGGGCTGGGCCAGGGCTTGCCGACCTGGGAGGCAGAGGGATGGGGTGCTTGCAACAGGGAGGCCCGCGTGCAGCTGGGACCTCTCTGTGCTGCCCTGCAGCCTGACCCAGGCCATGTGAGGTAGCAAGTTGTGGGCCCTAACAAAAGTCCTCATCCTGACAGGGCAGGAAAAGAGCTCTTTGGGGGAGAGGCTGCAGGAAGCTCACTCCCAAGTAAGAATCAAGTGAAGCCAGCGCTCCTGCCACGGGGCCGTGGGAACAGGCTGTGCCCATCACAGGAAGGGGTGGGGGGGGCACGGAAGAGGTGCATCCACACAGGCATGGGGGACGGCTGCAAACACACCAGCGAAGCAAGGAGCAGCACCTGAGTCAGTAGGGTGAGCCCAGCCCGGGAGCCTGCCAGGCTGCTGGCTGGGGCAGCTCCTGGGGAAGAAACTGAAGCCCAGTCTATGTGGAGGGGGACGGGGATGGCCCTTCTGTACCTGACCTTGGAGAAGTCCCAGGGCCTTTTGAGAATTTTTTTCCTAAGACTCAGTGTCTCAAGATGGCAGCTTGATGCCCCCCTGCCGCCCTCCCACAGCCGTCTGTCCGTCCAAGTCAAAGCACAGAGATGAGGGAAGTGGGTCGGGCGGAGACGGAAGGAGTCCCTGAGAAACTTGAGGCACATGGGACTGAAGAGGGAACCTGCAGACTGGGGGCCAGGGGTGGGGCCTGGAAGAGGAAGCTGCTGCCTTCCCTTGCGAGCAGTGAGTGAGCAGGACCCCTCCGTCTGTCAGGCTGCACCACAGTACTGGAGGTGCCGTCACCAGCTAAGCCCCTGCCAGAGTGGCATTGTCTGACTGCCTACTAACCTCGAGGTTGGTGCTTCAAAGACACCCAGTTTCCGTTAAGAATACAGTGAAACACACAGGGCCGTCTGGAGTCCGAATCAACTCGCTGGCAGCACATTTGCTTGTTTTCTGGGGAGGGGGTGGATCTCAGCTAAAATGGGAGCGTCTGAGGCTGAGAGGCCACTGAGACCCCATGGGCACCCGTACAATCAGCAAGAACCATTACCAGCCAGGTACCTGCCAGGGAGCAAGGCCTACCTGCTCCCATTCTCACAGGTGCAAAGAATGACCTCATGGGCACCCACCCAGGGGCACCTCACCCAGAGGGAACTTCATCCAAGGGACATTTTACCCGGGGAACCCCTCACCCAAGGGACCCCTTACCCAGGGGCACCTCACCCAAGGGACTCGTAACCCAGGGGACACCCCACCCAGGAAAGCTCCAGACTCGCATCCGGAGGAAGGGCTCTAAGGGACGGCTGTGTAATTGATGAGGAAGAAATTAGAGACACAAACTCTGGGCTGCTCCCTCCACCATGGCTTCAGGAGCCAGATCCGTGCAGAGAAAAAATATGTATTCCCAGCTTCAGCTCATATATTCTTGGGGCATGCAAGCCCCCCATCCACCATGAATTACAGGTAACCACATAGGTAACAAACCCTGGAGGTTCCTAGTTCAATGGAGGAGTAACCCAACACCAGTGCTGGGGCAGGTAAGGGGGAGTGACTGAGAACAGTCTGCTCCCATCCTTAAAGCTGCCGGCCAGATAGCAACCAGCCACGTGCTTGTCAGAGGTAGTTTTTAGGCAGCACTATTATGGGAGGAGATTGTGGGGATCAATCTTGGTTATGAGAATGTGATTGGGACTCACCTCTAGCCTCCCTCCACCCAGAACCTTGGCCTGTCAGGCTTCTTAAAATATGAGAATAAAGAATTTGTCTGCATACACTCTCTTGCCAGTCCTCTGTTTCCCGCCCTCCGGGCCCCTCACCCAGGCAGGCAGCGGGAGCAGATGGGAATCCCCATTCCCATCTTTGGTTGCCTTCACAGTAGCAAAGACACACAGCTCAACTTCATGCACTTGAGCAGAGCCCACTGAGAAACTAACGGATTTCCACCGGAGGAAACAGGACCTCGCAGGAAATACAATCAAAACGCCCTTGGAGAAAGGAGGTGTCACATCAATTGGGAGGGGGGAGAGGGAGGGGTATCTTAGAACTGAAGAGGTGTAACTGTTGAAATCAAGGTCAGTAGGGGGGTGGGTGGACACAGCTGAAGAAGGAATCAAGTGTGAGCTCTCTCCCGGAATGCAGCAAAGAAGAAAGAGAAAAGAAAGCATAAGCGATGTGGTAGACAGAATAACAACCCACCCCCATCACGTCCCCATCCTAATCCCTGAACCCTGTCAAGAGGCGACCTTATAAAACATGGGTGACTGCAGGTATCATGAAGGTCTGGAGGTGGCCTGGAGGAACTGGGGGACCACTGGAATCAGTCTCAAGGGAGATAAGGGGAGTCAGTCAGGAAGCAGAGTGGGAGAGAGGCATTTTGAGGACGGAGGAAGGAGCCACAAGCCGAGGAGCGCAGGCAGATTCCACTGTTGTTGGTGAGTGAATCCCGTCTTGACTCAGCCACCCAGTGTGACCGAGTAGAAGTCCCAATGGTATCTTCTGGACTAATTTTTATGGAAACAGGTCAGATCGCCAAGTCTGTATCCCCCACAACCCTGGGAGGGTCGACTTGCCAGCCTTTGGGTTGGTTGTGCCACGTGGGCTCCTTAGGCAGCCTCTGGAAGCGGGAGCAGACAAGCCAACATTGCTCCCTAGATTGTCCAACAGGAAAGTCACCTGCGGTCCCGGTTATCTAATGGGATGACAGAAATGCCACAAGTGGTGACTTTCCTGGAGGTCCGGTGTCCAGACTCAGGGTCCAGCCTCTGTTGGCTGTGGAGGAAGGTCCTCAGCTCTTCCAGTGTCTGTCCCTGGACTACCTTACATGGCTCAGCATCTCTCTTCCCCATCGCTGCTTCCCAGCTAGCTTTTTTAATCATCTGTATCACAAAAGGGATTGTCTCAAAAGACGCCCTACACTAACCCTGCTTCATTAGCAGAGCAGAGGCAACCATTCCAACGGGGTTGTAATCCCCGGGACCAACAAAACCAGTCACTGCCCAGTCATAGCAACCTCATAGGATAGGCCAGAACGTCCCCTTGGAGCTTCTGAGACTGTAACTCTTTAGGAGGAGTGACTGGTGGTTTCGAACTGCCGACCTTGCGGATGGCGGCCCAACTCATAACTCCTACCCCACCAAGCTCCCACCACCACATAGATTTTGTAGGGGACACTGTTCAGTCCACAACCCCGGCCATCTTGAATCAGGACTTCTGACTGTTGACATGTAAACAGCATGCCCCTGGAGGAGCCTGGTGGCTGCAGCCAGGGGCTGAGACATGACGACATTGTGTCTGGTTAGACCTGGGTCACTGTGACTCAACCGGACCTACCACCAACTGGGTGACACACATGGCGGAGTTTGCCTTGGATGACTAACCTGAGAGGAGCCCTGGTGACGTAGTGGGATACATGCTGGGCTGATAAATGAAAAGTCAGCAGTTCAAAACTACCAACCGCTCCAAAGGAGAACGCGGAGGCTTTCTGCACCTGTAAAGAGTTAGTTTTGGAAGCCCATCGGGCAGTTCTGCTCTGTCTTTTAGGATCGCTGTGAGTCGGGATCTACTCACAGCAGCTGCAAGTTTGGGTTTTGAGTTTTAGTGGTGCTGTTGGTTTGGACGTTGGATTGCTAACCTCAAGGTTGGTGGTTCAAACCCACCAGCCTCTCTAAAAGAGAAAGATGAGGTGATCTGTTTCTACAAAGACCTATGGCCTCAGAAAACCGGAGTCGGGTTAAAGGGGATGGCAGTGGGGCTTTTTGACTGGTTTTAAGTGGACTGATCTACAGGAGCCCGATGGGGCTGCTTCAGCACTCGGAAGAAGTACCAGGCTGTCCACTCTCATAGGAAAGATGACCATCTCAGAGACAGGGGCAGTGCTGTTCCTCTCCTAGAGGGTTGCCAGGAATCAAAATCGACCCAATGGCCATGAGTTCGGCTTTGGAAAATGGAGTCCTGGTTGTGCAGGGGTGAAGCACTTGGCCGCTAACTAAAAGGCTCGTGACTCGAACTCAACAGCTGCCCCACCAGAGACAGAGGTGGCCGTCCAGATTTTTTTTGAAACAAGTGGGAAGTTTAGACCAGGGCTCGGCGTATCAGAGTGAACCAAATCATTCTTGGGCCAAGACCCCAAGTCATTTTTCAAGATCTCCAGTTGATTCATATGGGGGGTCTTGTAAAAATGTAGGTTCTGATTGGGCTGCTAGCTTCAAGGTCAGCAGTTCGAAACCACCTGCCAGTCTTTGGAAGACAGATGGGACGTTGGGCTCTTGTGGAGAGTTACAGTCTCAGAGACTCACAGGGGCAATCTGTCTCGTCCTAGGGGGCCACTGGGAGTTGGAATCGACCCGATGGCAGTGAGTTTGAGGAGGGAATGCAGATGCTCAACAGGAGTAGAACCAGAGCCCACGAAGTGGTGCTGAAACAAAGACCCGGTTGGGTGACCCCTTCCTCAACAGCCATGTGGTCACTCGTCCTTCACGGTCTGCTTTTCCTGTGGAATGAACGTGTTGTCAGAGCTCCATTTATCCCGAAATTCCTTGTCGGGGACGAGGAAGTGTGTTTTCCTTGTGTTTTGGTGTAATCCAGGCTGCAGAGCTTCAAAGCCTCTTCAGTTTCAGCAGTCAAGGTTGTTAAGGCATCTTCCTCCAAACCTAGTGCTGCTTCATATACAAGGGGCCTCCCCGCAAGAAACAGAATTGTGCTGGGCAGAGTGGAGCTTTTGTAGTAACATGCAATTTTTCCCACTAGGTGAGCATCAAGCAATGTGCTCTGAGTTAGTGCACCCAGTGGCATCACCTGGGAAGGTTCTCTGGCCCCAGTGAATTTTTTCATAAAAAGCAGTTTCACTCAAACCTCATTTTTTTGTGTGATGACTGATTTAAGAGAATAGTATGCAACTGTAAAATTTCCTTCCTGCTTTTTTTTTGGGGGGGGGGTTGATGCCGCAGAAACTGTTGTGATGTTGATCTCAGCTTACACGGACAGCACTATGGGAAAAACACAAGTGTACAAGTGGTTTTCTTGTTTCAAAAAAGATGAAATATTGATTGATGACAAACCTCGTTCTAGACACCCATCAACTTCCCAAACAGATGAAAATGTTGACTCATAGTGCATTGGCGTTCATTCCACCTGGTTAAACTGTTAATTAAGCTTTCTATTTAGAGGTTCTGAAAAGATAGCGTTAACAGTGTGCGACAATAAGGGACTGATTTGTGGCAGGCGGGGGACTGGTTTTGCCATCATGACAATGCGCCTGCTCACATAGCCATCTCAGTGCGCCGGTTTTGGCCAGTTCAGGCTATGTCTCTCTTGCCCCCTGCATCTATTCACCTGACCTCGCTCCGTGAGACTTCGTTTTGTTTCCGCAAATGAAAAGGGACATGAAAGGACAGCGACTTGACGACATAGAAGAGGTGAAAGAAAAGGACGGAGGTGCTATCAGCCATCCAAACAGATGAGTTTGAAAAATGCTTCCAAGAATGGAATCGCAGATTGACAAATGTATTACGTGTAATGGAGAGTACGTTGAAGGTGATAAGGTTGTTTCGTAAAAAAAAAAAATTAAATAGCTAGCTTGGGGGAGGGGGATTCCTGATTTGGGGGGTACCCCCTCATAGTCCAGATTCTCAGATTATTTGTTCAACATGCAGAGTGTTTCCAAGTGTGAACTAGACAGGCAGTCATTTTAAAAACAAACACCACCAAGCCAGTTCTTACAGGAGACAACGGCGTAGAAGCTTCCCTGTGGGTAACTCTTTAGAGGGGCAGTCTTGGCGCTCTCCCATGAAGCTGTTGGTGGTTTCAAACTGCCAACCTTGCGGTCAGCAGGCCCATGTGTAACCCACTACAACCCCTGGTAGTGTGCAATCGATTCTTGGAAACTAACCTGCAGCTCGCCTTTAGTGTCTCTCAATCTAACATCTGGTCTCTGAAGGTAATTGGCCTCGCAGAGAACGACCACAGCACACGAATAGCCTCCGATAGCGCTTGGGTTTGCTTTTGCTCGTATAGCAGTCTGAGGAGTGGCTTCTAACACGTTTCCTAAGGAAACAGTTCCTTTTCCTGTCTGAGTTCCTAGAAGAGTCACACAAAAAAAGGCAAAAAAAACCCCACTGCTATGACATGAATTCCGACTTGTGGTGACCCTACAAAACAGACTGTGACCCAGAGTTTCCAAGGCTGTGATCTTATCCCCTCTACCACCACAATCCAGTTGTATTGGCACACGATCCACATCATAGAATTCAACCATTCAGTCTTGTCAAGAAGGATTGTACAATCATGACCACTGTTTCAGAACATTTTCACCCCCCCTACCCCACCCCCGCCACGATCAAATCACCTTTAAAATGAGCTGTGTGGTCACATTCAGTACCAGTGTTCCATCCCCCTCCGGTCTTCACTGTTTACTCCCAAGAACCCCTCACCCTCCCCATCTCCTCCCTACCCGCCCTACGCCCCCCACAAATCCTTGGATCCGTTATCATATCCCTAGTCATCACTCCTTCTGTGCTTCATAAACTGGTGAAAAAAAAAAAGCCAACAGAAACAATAATGACCCAAAACGAGATGTGGGAGGAAGGAAACACAGCAGCAATATCAAGATTGAAACTACCAACAACGAGCCAGGAAGAAAAGCGCACCGTCAATATGTAAAACGCCGGGGAAGGAATTTCTGTCATGGAACAAGCAAGAGATCCTCGCACCTAGAACGAATTCAGGCTGGATCTAGAGCGAGCTCAACTGACCGAGGAGCAAGTCTGATGCAGCCTAATCAGGATGGCAGTGATCTGCGTGCGATGGGAAGGCTGTTCCAGACCTTTGCCGGTGGCTCGCGGGCTCTGCCAGCGGCGGAATCTGACTAGAGACTGCAGATGGGATTTGGGCAACCACGGCCCTCCACAGCCTTCCACAAATTGGGTGGTCACAGTTTTAGCCCTGGGACAAGGCTGTAATCTGTACAGAACGAGACTGCACGCACTTCTCCCCTGGAGTTGGCGCTGGGTTCCAACCACAACCCTTTTCTTTTACAGCCAGGTCCTTGGACCATTGGCTCACAAGGTGAGCCCCTGGGACGAACACCCAGGGCCCAGAAACAGCAGCCTCTGCGCACTGCCTCCACCTAGTGGCCAGAGTGTGCAAGCAGCTTGCCAGTGGGCGTAATCAAACCCAGCCCACGCCCGGGAGGGGATTCTGACTCACAGCAACTCTAGAACAGAGCACAACTACCCTTAGACATGCAGAGCTGCGAGTCTTCACAGGAGCAGAAAGCCGCATTGCGCTTCCCCCACAGATGTGTCCCGAGGGCTTCATACGGCCTCATAGAGACCCACGTGGGTTTTCCAAGGCTGTAAGTCGTTAGGGGAGCAGCCATTAGACTCATTTTCCTCCCGAGGAGTGGCTGGTGGCTTTGAACCCCTGACATGGCAGTTAGCAGCCCAACGCTTAAAAAGGAAGACACTCACCACCGCCCAATTGTCTGACTCCTCGGGACCCTGTAGGACAGAGTGGAGCTGCCACTGGGGGTTCTGAGACTGTCCATCTTTGTAGGAGTAGAAGGCCCCATCTTTCTCCCTCGGAGCAGCTGAGGGTTTCAAACTGGGACCTCGCAGTTAGCAGTCCAGCTTGTAATCACTACTGTGGGAGGGGGGTGTAGATCGCATCCCTTTACGATACTCCCATGTCCAGCCCCATCCTCTTCTCCTAACCAGTGAGATGAGGCTGGAGTCTAAACCAAAGAAGGTCAGGGAACTTGGTCCTGGTCATTACCTAAGTAAGACATAGGCACCAACCTTTTTTTTTCCCTCCCATTAAGCATTCAAATGGAAGATCGCAATCTCTGTCTCCTCATCTGTAGAGTGAGGACGACTTGGGGTCTGACATCTTGACCTGTGGATCAGCACACAGGTCACTGCACTTCCTAGAGGGTCCTGAAGCCCAGGTTCCAGGAACAAAGAGGTGCATACATCCACACCTCGACACTAGCATCTTCCCCCGCAAAACCCCCAAACTTGGTTGTGTGTTTACTGCAATGCAAGACGCCGAGTTACATGCTTTATAAAGTATCACACTGAGCATAACTGATCCCAAAACCAAGCGAAGACATCACCAGAATAGAACCTTAAAAATCAATATCTCTTAAGAACACATGAAAAAAAACCGCACTGCCATCGAATTGATGCCAACTCCCAGCCACCCCATAGGACGGGGTAGAACTGCCCCTATGGGTTTCTGCAACTATAACTGTTCACAGAAGCAGGAAGTCTCATCTTTCTCCCTTGGAGCGGCTGGTGGTTTCAAACTGCCGACCCCGTGGTTAGCAGCCCAATGCATAACCACTGCACCACCAGGGCTCTTCTCTTATGAACACAGATGCAAAAATTCTCAACAAAACCTTAGCCAATAGCATCCCACAAAACATCAAAAAGAGAATGCGTGTAAGGATGGTTCAACACGAGAAAGCGGTCCACCCTGTAAACAAAAGCACTCGACAAAATAGGAAGAGATGGGAAATTCCTGAACACAGCAAAGGCCATAAATGTGAACACAAGAGCCAACACGGAGTTCAATGGCAAGAGACTAAAAGCATTTCCCCCTGCAAACGGGAGCCACACAAGCATGCCCTTTATTACCACCTTCTTCAGCAGTGTGCTGGAGTCTTGGCCAGAGCCCTCAGACAACAAAGAAATGGATGGCATCCAGGTGGGCAAGCAAGAAGCGAACTCAACGTATTCACGGATGACGTGGTGCTGCACACAAAACCACAGAGGCTCGCCATGAAAATTGTTAGAACTGACGGAAAGCTTTGGCCATGTGGGGCGGGGGGTGGGGGGCACAGGATCAACCATCCCAAAATAACTCCGGTCCCTGCGCGAACCAAGAGAGCTCTGGGAAGGAAGTCACGGAAACACTACCATTTACAATAGCCGCCCCAAAGACGAAAGGGTGAAGAATCAACCTATCCAGAGAAGCAAAAAGTGTAAGCAAAGAAAACTACAAGTTGTCCCCACCTCCCAGCCTTTGTCACTGTGTCCTGGGGTCCCTGTGTCCCGCTCTTGCCTCCTTCCCACTGCCCTGCCCAGAGAGATGCGCATGTGTGTGTGCAATATTTGCGACACCCAAAGCAGCCATCCCCACTCATGGCAGCTGCACTGGGCCGGACGACCACTTAATTTATACAGTTGACAGGTGTTAGGACTGTAAGGTCGCGCGGACCCCCCAAAGAGCTCTGATGCTCCGCCCCAACTTTGACATTGGCTTTGTTTTACTAGGGCATCGCCCGGAGGTTCCCAACCAAGCTTCTGTGACCAATCTGAGGCACAAGCGACCACAAGGAATGGCCCCAGGGCCCACAGACCCTCAGTAGCCACTGACTCTTCTGTGGTCCCGGCCTGACCTATAACTTTGCTGGGTGCCTCCCTGAGGGAGCCTCCGGGAGCATGGCTCGGCATTTCCAGGTGAGCCTAGCTGGCTGCCCAGGAGCTGTCTCCGCCCTTAACTCCCGTGCTTTCTGCTTCTTTGTGGCATAGTGGTTACGTTGGGCTGCTAACTGCAAGGACAGCAGTTTGAAACCACCAGCCTCTCTATGAGAGAAAGATGAGGCTTTCTACTCCCATGAAGAGTTCTGGAGTCTCCGAAACCCACAGGGGCTGTGCCCAGGCATTGAAACGGATTTGATGGCCG
Source organism: Tenrec ecaudatus (assembly GCF_050624435.1). Lineage (NCBI taxonomy): Eukaryota > Metazoa > Chordata > Mammalia > Afrosoricida > Tenrecidae > Tenrec > Tenrec ecaudatus. Next base: position 143,307,914 of record NC_134539.1, on the reverse strand, counting down.
TGAGTTCTGAAGATGAACTGGGCCTCTGGGTGGGTCTGGCGCACTCTCGGCTGTTAGCCCAAAGGCCGCTCGGAGGAAAGGCCTGGAGATGCGCGTCGGGATGTCCGGCCACTGACACCCTCAGGAACAGGCTCGTACTATCCCCCGGGGGCTCATGGGGAGCCCACATTGCCCCAAACGCAACTATTTGTTTTTTAAAAGAACAAGCTAGTGCCCAGAGACCGAGACCGTGGTCACCAGAGGCTGGACGAGCCCGGATGGGGGACTGTTGCTTAATGGACACAGAGTTTCGGTTTGCCGTGGTCAACAGTTTCAGAAACCGATACTGGAGATGACTGCCCACATGGAGAGGGGCGGGGGCAGATGGAGAAGCGAACAAGAAGTTAGCTGGGCGGGGAAGCCAGGCCCAGGAAGCACGTGACTTCCACATGATGGGGAGACAGACACAGGAAGCCGTCAATAACAAACGCATCTCGCGGGGGCGGCCATCTCAGACGCAGGAGCCAGGAGCGCATCTGCGGGGTCACTGTATCCAGGAGGCCGGAGGCCGGGCCTGGACTCCACAGCACCCATCCTCCTCCTCCTCCCTCCTGGCAGCGGGGGCTTTGCCTCCAAGGGTAAGCTGGTGCTGTTCGGGGGTGGGGGGGGCCTGCGTCCCAGCTGGCAGCGTGGAAGGAGTTTTGTGAATTCCAGTCCCCAACTGCCCCCTCTCCACCCCAATCCCGCCCTGCCTCTGGGCTTGTTTCCTGCTTCTTGTCCCCTGCACCCCACTCTGCTCTTCGGGTGACTGATTTAGGAAGTGTGGCTGCCATCTTGTCCACCAGTTGCGCCCAGTGGGCGCCAGGCGACCTGGCCCGTGACTGCACCCCCGTGAGGGTCTTGCATTTCAAGTTCAGGAGTCACAAACAATTTCACTCAGCCAGGAGCCATCCGTGTCAGCAAGGGGGCAGGGCTGTTTTCTCATCCATGATCGAGTTTTTTTCCTAGACGTGGAGGGGTTTCTCATTTCCCTCTTCAAACGAAATAAATACAATATATAGATGCAATATTGCATTTGCTGACCTCTTTGAAACTTGGCAAGATGCATATGGGCAGTGGAATTTACCATCCCGGGATGTTGCTCAATCTGATAAATTCCTTACCAACAAAATGAGACTGTGGTGCCTCCCTTCCACCCTTGAGGAGCAGTCCAGGTAGTGCGTTTCAGGTTACGGATTGAGAGACTAACTCATTCTCTGATTTACCGGAAAAGATCTAACAGGTGTGAGTCCTGCTAAACATGTTGTCTCTAAAGCGAAAAAGTAGGCAGGGGTGTTATTGAGGTATGCGGGGAAAATGTAACAATTCAAGTAAAATGTAGCTCTTCAGAGAAACTATAGGTAAGATTTTGGAGGCAGCCAGAAAGAACAGGAGCAGCGTGGTGTCTGGTTTAAACTCAGAAAAGATGTGTCAGGATTGTATCCTTCTACCGTGTTTATTCAGACTGTGATCATCGGAGCAGTAGGCTGTGCGAAGAAAATCCAGGCTTCAGGATTGGAGCAAGACTCATTGACAACTTGTGATGTGCACACAACACAGCCTTGCCAAAAAGGACTTGAAGCCTTTCTTGACCCACGGCCATGCCGCCTTCATGATCGATTCCACCCCAACACACAGAACACAAGGGTCTTCACCACCGGACCAATAAGCAACATCACTATAAGCAGATCGAAACTGTCAGGGATCCACAACCAATGCCATGGAAGCAGCCGTAAGGACTTCAGATGACATCGCATGGGACAAATCTACCACCAAAGACCTCTCTTCAAAGTGTTAAAAAGCAGAAATGGTAGATTGGGAAGTTGGGGGGAGAAAAGGGGAACCCTTTCTACAATGATCTACATATAACCCCCTCCCAGGGGGACGGACAACAGAAAAGTGGGTGAAGGGAGACATCGGTTAGTGTAAGACAAGACAGAATAATAACGATTTATAAATTATCAAGGGTTCATGAGGGAGGGGGGTCAGAGAGGGAGAGGAAATGAGCTGATACCAAGGGCTCAAGGAGAAAGAAAATGTTTTGAAAACCATGATGGCAACAAATGTACAAATGTGCTTGACAAGATGGGTGTATAAATGGGCTGTGATAAGAACTATAAGAGCCCCCAATAAAATGATTAAAAAAAATCAAAGATGGCCCTTTGAAGACATAAGTGCAGCCTGCCCCTCGCCATGGCACTTTGAGATGCCCCATCAGCCTGTGGACACTGGCAATGAGTAAGGAGAGTCGAAGAAGGATCGATGTCGCCGGATCGTGGTGTTGGCAAAGGACCACGCATGTGCCGCTGCTGCTGGGAGACCGCACCGATCGGTCTCGGAAGAAGTGCAGCCAGGCGCTCCTTGGGAGTGGGGATCCTCGGGAGGGACTAGTTCCTGGCAAGCGCCAGGCTTGGTCCAGTAGAGGGTGCACTGAACAGTGGGAGCCCCTCAGAACGGAAGGACAAAGTGACTGCAGTGGGGAAGGTACAGGAACAGTGTGAGGATGGTCCAGCTCTGGGCAGCGCTGTGCTCGGTTGTTTACAGGGGTCGCTCTCCGCGGGAACACACACAGCCGGGAGCCACTATGTCTGTAGTCCGACGACTTCTCTCTTTCCCTGCTTCATGCCCTTTTCAACAATGAGGTGCCCATGGCCACCCAGGGGACTCCGACTCATGCCAGCCCTGCGTGGTACAGGGCGGAGCGACTCCAGATCGGCACACAGCAGATTGCTGCATCTTTCGTGGCACCAATGGGGAGGTGTGCACCCTTAGGGCCACCTCAGGTACATGATTTTAAAAACAACTAAACTCACTGCCATCGAGTCAGTGCTGACTCATGGGGACCCCCCTGTGAGTTTCCTGGCGACCATGCGGATCAAAGGCCAACTTTAGAACCACTACACCATCAGGGCTCCAGCAGCTATGTGCTAGATGGGGCAGTGCTTTGTTCTGTTGCCACAGGCCACTCGGTGTGGAAACTGACTCAACAGCCCTGAACCGTGACAACAGGGTCCATGACATCCTAAAAGAGCATGCAAGACATACATGTGCATTATCCAAGGAAGCTTCCAAAAGTCTGTGGGGAAATGGACTTCAACGGGAAGGGGGTCTTCCCACGCACTTTTGGAAGCCCCTCTGTAAGCGCCGACATACAGGGGACACTGCTAACTAACCCTTCAAGGCAAGGCTGAAATGTCGCTGAGCTTTACAGCGTCCCCTCGTACCGAGTCATAACCTCCACCCTGAATGCTGTGTTGACCGTCTCCCTGATTCTCGGTTGTGGTTTGTTTGTCTGTCTTTCCAGTGCTTTACCACATGAGGAAGGACCTCTGGAAGCCCACCAGTTAAGCGCTCACCTGCTAACTGAGGGCTTGGCAGTTCGAACCCGCCCAGTGAGAAGAGGAAGACAGGCCATCGCTCCTGGAAAGTCCAGTCTGACCCGTAGTGGCCCTAGACGACAGACAGAACTGTCGCGAAAGAGGTCTTCACCGGGGTGAGTCACACCTAGGACCGTACAGAGCGCCTTTCTCTCATCGCATGGCGGCTACCAGTCCACAGTGGACTGAACAGTGCCACACACTTGTGCCTCTTTATTTCTGCTGTATAACAGAGCTACACGGTGTTTAGGAGACCCTGGGCCGCTACCTGCAAGGTTGGCTGTTCGAATCCAACAGCTACTCTGCAGGAGAAAGATGAGGCTCTCCGCTCCCCCAACGACTTAGTCTCAGAAACCCTGGGGGCAGAGTCGCCGTGGGTCAACCTCAGTTGGGTGGGTGTGGTCTTGGGTCCCTCATTCTAAATGCTTTCAATCACGAACCTCATTTGATCCCCACAACACCGGATCGGAAGGTATGAAACTCAAGGTACAGAAGAGAGAACGGAGACACAGGCAAACAATGCGACCTGCTCAAAGTTTTCGTTCGGGGGCACAGTCAAATCAGCTTCGATCCAAAGCGCCCCATGGACAACACAACACTGCCCGGTCCTGCGCCAGCCTCACGGCGGGGCCTGGAGTCCAGCTCTAGGTTGCCGCCCTGTGTCCATCCATCTCCTTGAGAGTCCGCCACTTCTCCAGAGACTCTCGCCACAGCCTGGTCTCTCCTGGTCCCAGGCCCAAAGTAGATGAGGTGAAGTCTCGCCATCATTGCCTCTAAGGAGCCTTCCTGCTGTGTTTTCTCCAAGGCCATGGATTTGTTTTCCCGGCAGTCCCTGGTGGCTTCAGTAGTTGCCACCAACACCGTCATGCAAATCCATCCATTGTTCCCGGCTCTTCCTTATTTGTTGCCAAGGTTAGGCAGCTAACCAAAGGAGCGTTTGACCATGGTGACCTCGTGTGCTTCGAGGTGGAACTGTGTGCTCCGCCAGAGACTCAGTGGCTGGTTTTTCAGAAGTAGCAGATTGTTGGTCCTTTCTTCCAAAGTGCCTCTGGGTGGACTTGACCTTGACACTCCAAGCCCTCATCAGCCCCCACGTTGACCTTTTGCACCTCAGGGACACCAAGGTTATACAGATAGTAAGAGGCAAGGACCGGACAGGTCTCCCAGTGCTTTGCGCACATTTCTGTAAAAGACATGGATGTAGGAGGGGAGTGACGGGCCACGGCTGTGGCAGGGTGCTGTTGAGTTGGTTCTTATCCATAGGGTGAAACCGGCCCAGTCCTACGCCGTCCTCCAGCTGTGGCTCTAGTCGAGCCCATGCTTGCAGCCAGAGGGTCAGGCTACCTCACTGAGTCTTCCTCCTTCTCTCTGACCCTCACTGTACCAGGCCTGGTGTCCTTCTCCAAGGACTGACGATAAGAGTACCAAAGTAGTCAGCTTTACAAGATTAATGCCTAATTCGGGCCTTCTTAAGAATTCCTAGCTTCTCCCAATCTTGTGGTCCTGAAAGGGAATCCCAGTGTGATTTGAATTTTCCTATTATTGGGTGTCAGCATCCGTCTCATCCATTTAGGCATGTATTCTTTTCTTCGAATGTTTTACTATCTTTAAGCGACCCCTTTGAGGGTCAAAAGACCCTTTCACAGGGGTCGCCCGATTCATAACAGTAGCAAAATGACAGTGATGAAGTAGCAACAAAGATAATTTTGTGGTTGGGGGTCACCACCACGTGAGGAACTGTCTGAAAGGGTCGTGGCATGAGGAAGGTTGAGAAGCGCTGATCTAGATGGAATTGACTTCTTTCTATATGTGGTGTGAGGTAGGGGTCCATTTCCCCCCAGATGGGTAACCAATGGATCCAAGACCACGGCTCAACGAGCCCCTTCTTTTGCTCAAACAGTCGCCCCAGGAGCACAGTGCTCAGCACCAGATGCTAACGGATAGGTCTGCAGTTGAACTCACCGTTCACTCCATGGAAGCCATGATCTGCTTCCATCAGATCTACAGCCTTGGAAATTCTCTTCTGTGCCACAGGGTCCCATGAGGAGGATTGACTTGGGGGTTTGTTTTGTTTATTGTGAATCAGGTGAACATTTCCAGAGCAGACCCTGTTTTCCATTCAGCTCTTCATGCACATTTTGGTTCATCTCACTGATCTCTCTCTCTCTCTCTCACACACACACACACACACACACACACACACACACACACACACACACACAGTCATGCCCTTTGACCCCAAAGGCACGGTCCCTGGTGTCCCAGCAGTCGCTATCAGACCAGTGATCCTGAATTTTGAATTCAGTAAATTGTGTTCTACATTTCTTTTCCACTCTCTCTAGAGCAGTGGTTCTCAACCTTCCTCATGCCACGGCCCTTTCATACAGTTCCTCATGTGGTGACCCCCCAACCATAACATTACTTCATCACTGTCATTTTGCTACTGTCATGAATGGGACGACCCTTGTGAAAGGATCCTTCAACCCCCAAGGGGGTCGCGACTCACAGGTTGAGAACCGCTGCTCTAGCACCTTCTAGGGTGATCACCAAAGCAGTTGGTGGGTACCATCTAGGTCTTCTGGTCTCCGTGTTGAAGAGACGGGTGCTTGCCTGGCTCGCTAATCCGTTGAACTCATGGTTTCTGTGCATCTTCAATTTTTCCCCCCACTCTTAAGACCCCAATCGTCCCGCAATAGAGTACAGAACATTGTCTGTGGGTGCCCTTGTGCCGAGCGATCATGGTGCCCCAAGACCACAGTCCTGAGCCCCCAAGCCTTGTGACTCGTTGCCTTAAGGAATCTGAGGAAATGTTCATAGCCCTGCCCCCTGTGGGCCCCTCCACATTCATGGAGATATTTGGGGCACGTAGAAATACCCGTGGTCAGACCTACGAGTATTTGTGGGTATAGAGTCCCCTTGTCCCTCCTATGCCCACCCAGCCAGTGCGTCTATCCAGGCATCTAGTCACAGGCCACCATTGTTGCAGGGCTGTGTATAAAACAGCATCTATTCCGTTGCCTTCAACTCTGGCCCCGGCATCTCCATGGCCTCCATCATTGTTGGCGACCTCTCTCAGTAGATCTCGCCTCCCCTGTGCCCCAGTGAGCTCCTGCCCCTTCCCCTCCGCTCGTCACTGCCGCTGGGATGATTCTCTGAGTGTGAAACCTTCTGCTTGGCTTTGGACAGGAATGGCCTCGATGACATTTGCCCTTTGGGGGTTGACTTATTTCACTCGGCATCCGGGCCGGCTTGGACACGGGTTGGTTTCCTCTGCCCGCTGGGCTGCAATGCCACCTAGGGGCTGTGATCGGCTGTGGGTGCATGTCCCCGTGCTGGGCATTCAGCTGAAAATTTCAGTTCCTGCCCAGGTTTCCTGCCTCTGCCCCTCCCTGCAAGTCCTGACCTCAGAGGGGACCCCCACCCTGCCTTTTTAGGATGGGGGGGTCTCCTCCTCTGACCGAGGTGTACACACGGAGGCATCCACAGTGCGCTGGGGTCCTGTGTGCACACGCTCGACCATGCGTGTGCCCGTCCCTCCACAACCCCCTCTTTATTTTCCTGCTTATCACGGCTGCTTCCTGGCTTCCTCTGCTGGACTCTCAGCGTGCGGGGAGCTGGCTGGTACATGTGGCCTCCCGAGACCACTCAGATAATGAGAGGAAATGTAGTCATCAGCTCACCGAGCGCCTGGGGGTTGGGGTTGCAGCTCCCGGCCGCCACTCCTTGACCTGTGCCCTTCTCTCCCTCCAGGAAGCCCTCAGTGTTCCTTGTGAGCCCGTGGACGCCTCCTGGGATGCGTTCTCTTCATTGGTGGGGCCTGCCCATGGCCCTTCTTGCCCTGCTCTGCTGCCCAGGTGAGTGGGTGCTTGGGGCTCCTGCCTTGGTGCATTCCAGCCCAGGTGGTGGAGTAGCAGGCCCTCTGTGGGGCTGCCCCACTCCCGTTGGGGCAGGGGTGGGGTGTCTCAGCTTGGAAGGCACTGTGGGTGCAGGATGCTGAGGCAGTGTGGTGGCCAGTCCCCACAGCCCTGGGCAGTATTGGGAAGGGTGTGGCCCAGACACCAGGATAGACAGGTACAGAGCTTCATGGCTGGTGGATGGGGCAGGTTGAGGTGGAAGGGTGAGCAGTCGGGCCTCCGGAGGTGAAGGGACATTGGGGTTCGGGGAGAGGTGCAGACAGACCCCTATCTGGCCTTCGAAGGTGGCCAGGGGACGGTGGGAAGCAGCAGAGGCACTGCCCTGCCGGCTGAAGGAAACAAAAGTGAAACCCCCACCCCCACCCCGTCCTGAGGAATGAGGGCCACTGAGGAAAACAGTCACCGTGTGCTGGGAGGCATTCTCCTCAGCCTTGTGCGGTGACAGGGCCTGGCCGGGGGACCAGCTTGGCCTTTCTTCTTGGGCCCTGACCCTTGAGCAGACTGCCAGCTGAGGGCGGCTCTGCTGGGCGGGAGGAGGGACGCCTGTGGCCAGTGGCCACTGACCAGTGCTTCTGGTCTCTCAGGGTGCAGCGAGGACGCGTTCCAAGTGAACATGTGGCCAGAGCAGCTGGTGGTCAAGCCCAATGGGTCCCTGGAGATCAACTGTAGCACCAACTGCCTGCAGCCGGACAAGGGTGGTCTGGAGACTCCCCTGACCAAGACACTGCTGGCCCGCCAGCCTCAGTGGCAGCTGTACTTGATCTCGAACATATCCGCGGACACAGAGCTCTACTGCTACTTCACCTGCGCCGGCAAACAGCTGTCCAAGGGGGCCAATGTCAGCGTGTACCGTGAGTGCCAGGGCCCCAGCGCCTCCTCTTGCAGGGACCCCATGTGGTCTGTCGGATGGAGGCCAAGCTGCTCTCCTTCTCTGCTCCTAGGCACACTCCTGCTCAGGCTTTGCTCTCCCTAAGCGCCCAGGCCACGTGGAGTCGGACGCAGGCCAGACAGCTCAGTCTGCCCGCGTTCTCCATGGGCCTCCCCGAGTCTGCTGGCAAGCTCAGAGGCAGGCCACGGTCTCGGGACTAGCCAATCTAGTCCAGATGTAGCTTCAGATCCAGATGCCATTCTCAGACATAGCATGCATGGTGTCCTTTCAGCTCAGCCCCGGCTTCCTCACCCCGTCACGGGGCATCCTCTAGGGACCTGGGCCAATCCTCCAGCGGCCACTTGGCCCAGTGAAGACGGGGGGTCTCAGCCAATGTTTTATCCTCCCCCGTGGGCCCTTGGGAAATGCGTGACAGTGACACACACATCTGCCTGTGTTGTTACTGTCGAGTCACAGCAACCTGATGTCCCACAGAATGAAATGCCGCCCAGGCCTGAGCCCCCCCAACCCGCAATGGCCCTTGTCTGAGCCCACGGACGCAGCCGCTGTGCTGGCCCATCTTGTTGGCCTTCCTCTTTGCCACTGCCCGCTACTTTACCAAGCACGATGCCCTTCTCCAGGGACCGGTCTCTCCTGACAATGTGTCCATGCCTCGTGACACTGCATCTCCCCGTCCTTGTCTCCAAGGGGCACTCTGGCTGTACTTCCAGGACAGACTGCTTGCCCTCTTGGCATCCAAGGTCCATTCGAGGTTCTTCCCCAGCCCTGTTATTCAAATCCTTCGATTCTGCTTCGGTTTCCCTTGTCCCAGGTCCGGCTCTCACAGGCGGATGTGGACATTGAAAATGCCATGACCCGGGTCAGGTGCACCTTGGTCCCCAAAGTAACAGCCTTGCTTTGCAATGCTTTAAAAAAGGCCTTGTGGCCCTGAGCCCTGAAAATCCTCCAGATGGATTTGAATTCTTTATTTCGCACCAGTGAGATCCCTTCCCCCTACAACCTCAGATCAGATGAAGAAGAGCAAGATGCCCGCGCAGGGAGAGTCGGGGCAGAGTATTGAGTTCAAAAGGGAATCTCGGGGGTTATGAGAGGCTAAGGGCGGTCTGATGCCAGACCCTGCCTCCAAGTGAGGAACACTAGCACTCGCCTGTTAAGCTCTTTCCTGCCAAGCCTTTTTCAATAAAACGCCTGATTGTTCCATTGTTCCACATTTCTGCTTCATCCCTGGAGGGGCAGGGGAGAGAGAGCCCACCTACCATCTCCAGCCTCTCCCTTTTTGTCCAGCCCGGAAATCATCTTATCAGGAAAGCCCCCACACAGGACTTTCTTCCCTGCCCACAACCTGGTGCTTCCTTTCTCCACAGGCCCAGTCCGTGCCCTGCCCCCAAGTCCAGTGGGGGTGCTCAGAGAACAACCAGGGGGGCAGGGATGGCCCCAGCCTGGCAGGACTGCGGGGAGAGGGCCCCGATCTTGACCAGACCTCCGTCCTTTCTCCCTTGCAGACCCTCCAAAGCTAGTGATGCTCAAGCTACAACCCACCTGGGTGGCCATGGGCCGACCTTTCACCATGGAGTGCAGGGTGCCCGCTGTGGCGCCCCTCGAGAGCCTTACCCTCACCCTGCTCCGTGGCAGGGAGCCCCTGCACAATCAGACCTTCAGCAGGGCAACGTCTGCCCCCCAAGAGGCCACAGCCACACTGAGTATCACGGCTGGCAGGGAGGATGACCAACACAATTTCTCATGCCAGGCAGAGCTGGACCTGCGCGCTCAGGGCGGGGGTGTCTTCCGCAGCTTCTCGGAGCCCCAGGTGCTGCAGGTCTACGGTGAGTGTAGGCTGAGGGCCCTTCACTCACATACAGCCCTTTAGGGGAAACTCACTGAGCCCCGCTGGCTGCAGACTTGGGAGGCAGGGACAGGACCTCTGTATTTAACTTGAGTGTGCACCCCATGTCCCCAGCCCAGCTCCCCCAGTGTCAAAGGTCCTCCAGAGGCCAGCACAGGGAGACAAGTTGTCCTTGATCGAGCTGGGTGACCTTGATCCAGAGTCCCTGGGTGGTACAAATGGTTAAAGTGCTCAAGCCCATTAATGACACCTGGAAGGAGGCCCCGGAAACTCTGTGACCCACAGTCCCTCTCTGACACACACGGGTGGGCGTGAGCGGACCGCACTCAGTGACAATGATGAAATAGACTTTGACCATGTCACGCTCTTCTTTATAGCCTTGGTTCTCAATGGGCTTGGCCTGACTGACCCCTCTCACCCTGCTGTCCTGTGACTCTGGGTGGCCTGTTTTTGGGGATTTGGCATGAAGCTGACTTAGCTCTGTTTGAGGTGGGCCCGGCCCGGCCGTGGTGTCTAGCAAGCACATGCTATCCCAGGGTGGGAGGCAGGTGGACATCTGCCCTCACAGTCCAACAGAGACCTGGCCCACTCTGGAGGACACTGGGAGGACTCGACACTGCCATGCCCACTCATCTCCGTGCACAGTCAGCACAGGGCAGATGAGTGGGCCGGTGGGGGGCAGGTGGGACTCGGGGACCAGAGGCCTTCTGAGACCACTGCCTCCTCCGTCCCCAGAGCCCTTGCAGGACAACCAGATGGTCATCATCATCGCCGTCATGTCGGTGCTGCTGTTCCTGTTTGTGATGTCTGTCCTGCTGTGCTTTGTCTTCGGCCAGCACTGGCGTCAGAAGAGGACAGGCGCCTACCAGGTCCGAGCGGCCTGGCGGAGGCTGCCCAGGGCCTACCGGACACAGCAGGCATGAGTAGTGAGGCCCCGGCCACTTCTGGAACTCAGGGTGTTCAGCCCCAGCTGAAGAACTGTGTGACAAGCCGCAGAGGACTTGAGGACACGCCCTTCGCTAGCCTGAATACAAACACCTGGACTTAGCCTGGTGCCCTCAGTTTCTCCTGGGCTGGCACCCAGTGCCAGCAGGTGTGACCTTCTCCCCTCAGCCTCCCTCCTGCTGCTCCTTCAGTCCCTTCTAGAACCTCGACCAGTCCAGACCCTGGGGCCCTCCCACCCATCCCTGAGGACTCTCTCCTGAGGGGTTGTGGGGGAAAGGCATCCTGGCCCAGTAGGGCCAAGAGGGTGCTTGATCCCCATTGTCCTTCAGGGCCCAGGCACTCCTGATTGAGCAGGACAAAGCTCTGACCTCCCTCTTCTGCCTGCAGAGCCAGCTTCCTGGGGTGAGGGTGGGGCCCTAAGGGAGTTGGCTCAGCCCCAGGGCCTTTTCCAGCCAGGCCTCTCCCCGCTCCACCCCCACCCAGAGCTGGAATAATAGACCAGATCGCTCCCTCCACAGCACATAATTCATTGCTAAGCCACCCAGCCTGTCAGCCCAGAGGCGGGGTGATGGGGGATAGCGAGGGTGGGGCCAACTCCCCAGCAGGAAACAGTGAGGCTGAGTTGGGCTTCCCAGGCTGGGGTGGTGCTCCCGGGGTGGTGCTCTGATCCCAGGGCACAGGCCAGTCTTCTCAGGGTGGGGAGGCAGGGAGGTACAAAGGGAGCTGATTCACCAGTTCACTGGGAAAAGAGGGCCAGTGGGGTCTGGGCACTAATGGGTGACAGCCATGAAGCAAAGACTGCAGGCACAGCAGAGAGAGAGCAGGGTGGTCCCCCTTACCCCACACACACACACATTGCTGGCCTGAGTGTAGGGCTGTGTCCATTCTCATGACAGGCTCTCGGCATCATAGTAATCTGGGGGAGACACAGCACCCGCATCTCTCCTCCCTTCTGCCTCACTAGATCCCCTTGAGGTAGGGACCCCACCCAGGGCATGTGGGGCTCCTCTCTGGCCACATGATTCCCCCAGTTTGGTTTCCCCCCCCCACACACACACACATACACTTGGGCCCATACCTGATGCTGGGGGCACATCCACACCCACAGTCCCTGTGGCACTTGGGGGTGGGGGTGGGGGCACAGCTCTCCTGCAATGAGGGAGAAGAAAGACCCCATCAGAGGTCCAGAAGTGGCCTTGGGGGTTTGTCCCCAGTAGCTCCCCTGTCCTAGCCCAGAGTAGACCTTCCACCCCAGCCCCAGCCTCACTTACACCTCCCTTCTCCCTGTGGCAGGAGCTTGGTGCTGCATCCTGGGAGTGGCCTGCAGGTGGGGCAGAGGCAGGAAAGGGACAGGCCAGGGCAGCAGAGGGCCCAGGGGGGCTGGCACACAGGGAAGGTAGTGGTGGTGGAATACCAGTGGCCCATCCCCCTGGACTCCCAGCTCCTCGTCATCCTCCTCCTCCTCCTCCTCCAGGTAGTCCTCCAGGTAGACCTGGACAGGAAGGGATTGGGGAGGCAGCATATAGTCCAGGAGAGCAAGATGCTGTGTAGAAATGTATTCCTTATTTTGCAGGTGGGGAAACTGAGGCCCACAGGGCTTGGGCAGAATGTCAAAGGTCAAGCAGAGACTGGGCCCATCACTGTGGTGCACCTCGCCTCCCCTGGCCCCTCCCCGAGTGAGATGGTGCTCATTCTGAGGCCTTGGGGGTATGGGGCCACAGCCCTACCCACAGTGGGGTGAGGACGGGGGTTGGGGCTCCTTCCTCCATGGCTGCCTCTGCTCTCTCCAGGCTGCCCAGCCCTTTCCTTGCAAATGGCCTGTGTCATCCTGGGCCCGAAGCCCCTTTCCTCCTTCCCAGGCAGCCTCAGCGTGTCCCCTGCACCCCAGTGCAGACAGGCCATCTTCAGCAGCACGCTGGGTCTCCACCAGCCGCTTCCAGTGAGGCCCTGTTCTCCGGGCTCCAGGAGGCTCGTGGCCATCAGGTCAGGGGCAACCTTGGAGGCACACTTAGAGGTCCCACCGCTGCCCCTGCCGCTTGGGGTGCTGGGCCTGGCTTTGCAAGGCCCCTGCTGCTCCAGCCCCAACCAAGGGTGCAGTCCCAGCAAATGCGGGCTTCTATGCCTGGGGAGAGCCTCCTACCGGCTGCCCAGTGGTCAGGGAGCACGTCAACAACCCTCCATAAAGAAAAGGCCCGAGTCCCCTGGATGTGGGGACCCCATGGAGGCTGACATAGGGCCTGGCACCACGCACAGATGCCAGACTCAGCCAGAGGGTTGTGACTGGCCTTCCTGTCCCTCTGCCATTCAGCCCTTTCTTCCTGGAGGATGGGGGAACCTCAGGTGCCCCAAGGTGCCCCTCACGCTTCAGCCACGCACCTGCGGGCCGGGGGCAGCGGGCCGTTCCGCGCTCAGCGCCCCCGAGGCCAGGCGACTGAGCAGCACTTGGTGCACCTGCGCATTCTGCAGCAGCAGCAGCTCCAGCAGGTCTGTGGGCAGCGGGGCAGCAAGTCCACGTGGAGCTCCCACCAGGCACCCCTCCCCGCCCCGCCCCAGGGCTCTGCCCAGCACCCCAGCCCGGGGCCCTCAGAAGTGGCAGCGGCGTCCCTACGCCGGGGTCTCACCTTCCTTCACGCGGCCCGTGTGTGGGGGTGTCAGCGGGACGACCCCCGGGAGGGGCTGCTGGACGGCCACCCAGGGCTGGAGCAGGAGAGACAGACCAGGCGGGAAAGGGGTGGGGGTACGTCTCGACTGGCGGGTTGCCCCCTAGTCCTGCTGTGACCACACTTTGCACGCAGTCCTCCCCCCTGCCCCCCCCATTCAAGACCCTTCCCCTCCTGCTGGCCTTGACCCCGCCCTCACCGTCGGAGCCCTGCTCTGGGAGCCGGGGAGTGCCCAGCTCCAGCCCGCACCCGCCGCCATCGCGGTTTCGGTGGCCGCCGTTCCCATGGCGACACGAGGGACGCCCCGAGCGCCCAGCTCCTCTCGAGCACGCGCAGACTACGCCCCGGGCCTCCCTCCCCTTCCCGGGAAGGGGATCCAACTCCCACCCTAGCTCCTCTGCGCCCCGCCACCTCGCATCCCCCCCCCCCCGCGTACTGGGGGCGGGGACAGGGGGCTTGTGGGGTGAGTGCTTCGGATGGGGAGACAGAGCCCCAACTCTGATTCTTGGTTTGTGGGTCCCGGAGCCTCTTTGGCCCGGCTGCGCTGCGGAGTGAAGCTGGATTGACAGTTCTGTAGCGGAGAGGGGGAGGCCTGGGCCGGGGCCAGGTGAGGGTGGTTCCTGGAGGGCCTCCCTGTCGCTCTGAGTCAGTCTGCGGGGCCAGGGAGGTTTGGACCCCAAGTGCAGGGGGTGGGGTGGGTGGGACTCTGTGTGCACCCTGATTCTCAGAGGCAAGTGAGCTGGGGAGCTCAGCGCAGGGGTCCCCACTAAGGGGACTAGAAAGCAAACTCCTTTCAGGGGATCTGCTGGCATAGGGGTTGCTCCTTGGGCGGCTAACCTCAGGGTTAGCAGTTCAAAACCCCCAACCTTCCCCGGAGAAAGATGGGGCCCTCTACTGCCCTGAAGACTGCTCTTGGGGGCACACAGGGGCAGTTCGACCCGGCCCTGTGAGGTCATGTGAATTGGTATGGACTCCAAGGCAGGGAGTTTGGTTTGGTTTGGTTTGGTTTGGTGTGTTTCTTTTCTGCTAAGAGCAAGCAAGGGCTGTGACCTGCCCTGAGAGAGATCCCGTTGGAAGGTTCTGGATTGACGGGGAGGGAAACAGGGACGAGAAGAAAAGAAAAAGGCCTGACTGACTGACATCCGTGATACAATGGCCCTTAGTCACCCTCCAAGTCTGGAAATGAACTCAGCCCAAGGCGTAATGGTGCAGCCAAACAATCGGCTGATCTTTAAGGGAAGGGGAAGCAATAACAAGGGAGAGTTATGCGCAGCTGCTGAGTTACCAGCCCTTTGAGCTCAAAGGGGTGAGGTGGACCCAAGGCCACCTCAGGAAAGGAGGAGCCATGGGGACCGGACACCCAGGATGGGAGTGGGGTAGTGATGGTTGCTGAATGGAAAGTTGTTGATCTGTTCTGCAAACCTCACCCAACTCACAATAAAGTGTTAAAAGGAAAAAAAAGGAACTGGCAGGACAGGTGAGGGGGAGATCTGGCTCGGCAGCTGGGACCGGCTGAAGATAGGTCTTGGGCAGCAGTCAAGGAAAATCCAGACAGGAAGCTGGCATTAGCACCCTGAGGTGCCCTTCCGCCACGTCATGTCCGCACCTCCTCCCGGCAGTCCTGGTGCATAGAACAGGAGCCCATTCCTGCTTCTCCCTTTTTGCCTTCATCCCGTCGGCAGAGGAGGGGGTCCGAATGGCCGGTGTGTGAACTATTCTCACACTTCTTAAACGGAGACCCGGGCGCCGTGCACACAGGCTCCAGGTCACTAGGGAGAACACAGACATGCTTCGTCTTGTAGCCTGTTATTTAGCTCAGTTAGGAAAATCCCTTTTACTAAATGCACTTAGCCTAAGGTACTTAATGCAGCCTCTGTGGGATGTTTCCAGCTCGCCACCTTGCTCAGGAGCAAACAGATGGGATATGGATGTCACCTGGAAGGGCCAGCTAACTCAGAGGGCCTTCCCTCCTTACCTGGCGGTTCGTGATGGAAATGCTAGGTCTTGCTATCTCGTTAGTGAACAGAGACATCCTGAGACTGACCTAAGATGGAAAGAAACGGGCAGGTTCTCTTACATCGACTGCCTAAGAGTCGTGCTGTAAGAAGCAACAACCTTCCTCTCCTCTCCTCTCCTCTCCTCTCCTCTCCTCTCCTCTCCTCTCCTCTCCTCTCCTCTCCTCTCCTCTCCTCTCCTCTCCTCTCCTCTCCTCTCCTCTCCTCTCCTCTCCTCTCCTCTCCCCTCCCCTCCCCTCCCCTCCCCTCCCCTCCCCTCCCCTCTCCTCTCCTCCGCCATCTGCCTGGAGCCGCCAAGCAGCAGCCATGCGTGAGTGCATCTCCATCCACGTCGGCCAGGCCGGTGTCCAGATTGGCAACGCCTGCTGGGAGCTCTACTGTCTGGAACACAGCATCCAACCCGATGGCCAGATGCCCAGTGACAAGACCATTGGGGGAGGGGATGACTCCTTCAACACCTTCTTCAGTGAGACGGCGCTGGCGAGCATGTGCCCAGGGCAGTGTTTGTAGACCCGGAGAGCCCACAGTCACTGAGGAAGTTCGCACTGGCACCTACCGCCAGCTCTTCCACCCTGAGCAGCTCACCGCAGGCAAGGAGGATGCTGCTAACAACGATGCCGTGGGCACTACACCATCGGCAAGGAGACCATCGACCTGGTCCTGGATCGGATTAGAAAACTGGCTGACCAGTGCACAGGTCTCCAGGGCTTCCTGGTTTTCCACAGCTTCGGTGGGGGCACCGATTCCGGGTTCACATCCCTGCTGATGGAACGCCTCTCAGTTGATTATGGCAAGAAATCCAAGCTGGAGTTCTCCATCTACCCCGCCCCCCAGGTGTCCACAGCTGTAGTTGAGCCCTACAACTCCATCCTCACCACCCACACCACCCTGGAGCACTCAGATTGTGCCTTCATGGTAGACAATGAGGCCATCTACGAGATCTGTCGCAGGAACCTCGATATCGAGCGTCCAACCTACACCAACCTGAATAGATTGATACGTCAAATTGTGTCTTCTATCACTGCTTCCCTCAGATTTGATGGTGCCCTGAATGTAGATCTGACAGAATTCCAGACCAACCTCGTGCCCTACCCCCGCATCCACTTCCCTCTGGCCACATACGCCCCTGTCATCTCTGCTGAGAAAGCTTACCATGAACAGCTTTCTGTAGCAGGGATCACCAATGCTTGCTTTGAGCCAGCTAACCAGATGGTGAAATGTGACCCCCGCCATGGGAAATACATGGTCTGTTGCCTGTTGTACCGTGGGGACGTGGTTCCCAAAGATGTCAATACTACCATAGCCACCATCAAGACCAAGCGCACTATCCAGTTTGTGGATTGGTGTCCCACTGGCTTCAAGGTTGGCATTAATTACCAGCCTCCCACTGTGGTCCCTGATGGAGACCAGGCCAAGGTGCAGCGAGCTGTGTGCATGCTGAGCAACACCACAGTCATTGCTGAGGCCTGGGCTTGCCTGGACCACAAGTTTGACCTGATGTACGCCAAGCGTGCCTCTGTCCACTGGTACGTGGGTGAGGGGGTGGAGGAAGGAGAGTTCTCTGAGGCCCAGGAGGACATGGCTGCCCTGGAGAAGGACTATGAGGAGGTGGGGGTGGATTCTGTTGAAGGAGAGGGTGGGGAGGAAGGAGAGGAGTACTAAAGTTGTCACAAAGGTGCTGCTCTGACGGGGAAACGTACTCTTCTAAACATTGGAAAGTTATGGGCTGGTCGGTTAATGTGTATGTACCAGTGTAAACTTCCATGAACAATTACTGACCTGTGCTTTAAAACATGAACGCTTTGTCATAGACCCAATCTGTTCATTTCTCTGATGGGGTTTGAATAAAGTATTCCCTGTCTTAAATGAAAAAAAAAAGATGGAAAGAAACGTATTGTTCTGTTTGCTTGCCCACAACCAACAATTCTTTCCCATGGCTACCTTGAGACCTGAGTTAATGCACAGCATCTGTACCTGACTTCTCCAACTGCAAATTCCAAAGGAAACGGTATCTATTCTCTAAGTATCCTGATCAAACAGGGCCCAGAAAGACAACCTACATTGCCGTTGGTCTCTTCACAGGTACCTTCTAATAAAGCTTGCCTTTCTTCCTCTGTAACTTGGCGTTAGTGAATTGACTTGGCTGCTGTGGGGTAAGAAGCCTTATTAGCGGTAACAATCTCCACCTTCATTTCAGGGTAAAAAGATAAAGTCAAGTATCCTGATCACCCTCAATTAGCCAGACACCCCGACCTGTCTTGAAAGAAGAATGGCCAGAATGTTCCTTAGAAGCAAGGCTGGAGAGACTTGATCTGACGTATTTTGTTCATGTTATTAGAAGGGACCAGTCCCTGGAGAAGGAAGTCGGACGTGGTAAAGGAGGGAGATGGATCGACAGTGGTGTAGCAATGAGCTCAGATGAATCGTGGGACTGACGTAGGACTGGGCGATCTTTCTGTTGTACCCAGGGTCGCTATGAGGGGGAGCAGACTGGACAGCACCTAACAATAAAGATGGGCCTCTGTATGCAAGGTGCCATTCGGAACTCTGGAGACACAGAGTGGTACCCCGTAGTGCATCCTCACTGCTCCATCATTCTTGGAAAGCAAAAACGTACCCCATGAAAAAGGAGTGAAATGCTGAGGTGATGCAGAGTCCCTGAGAAAGAATGAGTACACTGAGAGGGTACCGCCACAGAGGGATGGAGAGGCAACCCTTGGGTGGAGCAGTGTAGGAAGGCGTTCCGTTCAGGTTGGAGACATCAAGCAAAGGCACAGAGACAAGACTGGGCAGCGCCTAGGAGAGGCCCCTGTGACTGTGGTGGGGGAGCCCTGAAGGGAGTCGTCGAAGGGCCGGTGGTCCAAGCAGCTACAGCTCAGACTCAGATGCCAAGCGATGGATCCAGCCCTCACCACGTGGGTAACCAGAGCTGTTGATGGGGTTCGAGCCGGAGAGAAGTTACAGGTTGACTTGCTTTAGAAAGATTCCGCACACTTCATGGGCCTTTCTCCCCTCCGGTCCCCTGGTGGTGTAGTGATTACAGAGTGGGCTTCTCACTGCAAAGTCAGCAGATCAAAACCACCAGCTGCTCCGAGGGAGACAGACAGGGCTTTCTACTCCTGAAACTCCAATGGGTAAATCAGGATCAGATCGATGGCAGTGGGATTTTGTTGGCTTTTTGATCCCTCCCCCAGGGCTTTCTGGGATCCCATTCCACATAAGCTACTTGCTCCCAAGGCTTTCTCTGAGGATCGGCTTTCAGCAGATTCAAACCACTACACCAGCCTTCTGCTCACGTTCTTCTGGGCTGCTGCCTACTCCTAAGGGCAGGGAGAGTGGGCACGCTAATAGCTGATGAGCGATTGGGGTTCAGAGAAGTAGAACACTGAAATAGGCATTTCAGGAAGTTCCCCTAGGGGTATCGTGGGGTAGCTTGAGGCAGAGTTGGGTGGATGCAGAGGCCAGTAAGAAGGCTGCCCCCTCACCCCCACTGAAGGAATACTCAGAGCAGGCCGGGAGCAGCTATGGGGGACAGAGGCAAAGAAAGGAAAACGCCAGTAGCTCAGCTATGAAACTGCATGTTAAACCCACATGACACTTAAGAGGTCCAGCAGTGGCACTGCGGCTCTCAGCCAGAGCCAGCCTCTCTCACCCCTCCATCCGCACTGATCACAACGTGACACCTCGCCTTGTCAAGACCCAGAGAGCTCACAGGAACACTGTGGTGCCACAGCCAATGGGGGACACGAGGGCTCCTTTTAGACACAATCATCGATTTCTGTCCCCAAAGTTGATTAACGTGGATCCCTTTGTTCCCACTCTGTGACTCTCTTCTCCTCCTGTGGCCGCACGTCCGTCCCTCTGTCTCTTCCTCTCTCCAGATCTCCCTTTCTTAAGTTCAGCCAGTCTCTCTCCACTCTGCCTTCCGTGCTCCCCTCCCCCTGCCCCCTTTGCCGTCCTTCCATGCCAAACACCCGGGCAGGTCGGTCACACCAATAAAACCTGATCATTGCTGGGTCCTGCTCCTTTCACTCCCATTCTAACAGGGAATAGAGGAAATGAGGTCCAGGTTCCAGCGTCTGGTGCTCAATTTGTATTCTTTGTCAAAGGAAAACGGAAACATTTGCCATTTGGGACAAAAGGAAAAGCTAGACGCGTCTTTTCCTGAGCTATTTTGCTTATAGAATATCTTGCATCTTGCATCTTGGAGGAGTTGGCTTTCCGGCCTGTTTTCTGGGAAGCACTGCACACTCACTCCACCTATTTCCTTCTCATTTCGCCCCAATGAGGACTCGTGTTGCATCGTTAGTTTTTTGTTGGTTTTTTTTAAAAATGTCCCAAGACAAAATGTACCAAAGCGTCCTCCCTGTTACCTTGGTAAATCTATTTCTGGGAATAAACTAAACATTAAATAAAAAAAAAGACTTAGGCTCCAATGTGTTTCTCAAAGTGTTATTTTTAAGAGTGGAATGTTGAAATGACCCAACGTCCGGTCACAGGAGCATGGTTAAATATGTTATGGCGATCACGCTAAGGAATATTTGGGCAGTCACCTAACTCCATGGAGCTGGGGGGGCGGGGGGGGGGGGGACAACAACGGAACTGGAGAAAGGCGCTCCCTTCGCCCTCCTCAGATGGGAACGAAGCGGGAAAAAACCCGTTTTAAGAATTCAGTGAGCCACGAGAAGACGTTACAGGTTCTCGGATGTACACAAGCAGGGTGAGAGAACTTATTTTTAGGCTTGCCAGCTTAGGTCCTTCGTTCCCGGGTTGACATCTCAGTCCACGAAGTTCATGATCTATATCGTTAGTAAATCTGGGGCCTTCCAAGCTGGCACGTAGCCATCGGAGAGACTGCTACTGGCCTCCAGTCCTCAAGAGCAAAAGAGAAGCCGAGGTCTCAGAGAAGAAACGATTCTGCGAGGCGTCACATCTCCCCTCGCCTGAGGCCGAGAACCCTGGACGATGCCTGGCTGTCACTACCGGTGGCGCCTCTTAGGACCACAGAGAACGGCCTCTGACCGAACAAGACAGAAAGCAGAGCAGAACCCAAATGTTTTAAATGTCCAGACTTAGCTGGACCAGGTGGGACGGGAGGACTCGGAGACGATCGTCTTGAGAGATGCCTTAAACCTTGGCTGGAAACACACACACATACACACATGTCACATGGTAGCAAAACAACAGACAGACGGGAAAATCAAGGGTCTTGCCTTTATGGGGGGTGGTGCCCGGCGGCACAGTGGTACGAGTTGGCCCAACAGCTGTGCGGAAAAGAAGACTTTCTGCTCCCGGAAAGATTCACCGTCTTGGGAGCCCAAAGGAGCAGCGCTCTGCCGTCCCGTGGGGCCACCGCATGGGAATCCAGTCGATGGCAGTGGGTATGGTTTTCTTGGGCCCGTGAGTATGATCGGTGGCTCCCATAAAACAAACTGTCCAGAAAGGACCAGATAAGTCAACAGTGACTCTACTCCAATAGAAGAGAACGAACCATTCCTATCAAGTGTCAAGTGGGAACATAATTTGCCGTATAAAATTCTCACCGCAAACACAATAAAAAAAAATTAAAAATCATTTTATTGGGGCTCATACAACTCTTATCACAATCCATACATACATCAATTGTGTAAAGCACACTTAGGCATTCGTTGCGCTCATCATTCTCAAAATTAGCTTTCCGCTTGGGTTCCTGTAAAAAAAATTTTTTAAATAAGAGTCCTTATTCAAAAATTGTCAGTGTTTCTTTTCTCTTTTGGGGGGAGAGTTCAGGAGACAGTCAAGCCATGGGGCCAGGAGAGCTGGAACCCGAGGGTTGAAGAGGGGGCACTCTTGCTCTGCGGAGCGACGGACACATGCGGGAACTGGTACAGGACGAGGACTCTGGGCACGTCCTCTTCTCTGCTCACGACGTTGACTGCCTGGCTTCTGGAAATTCTGGTCACCCGTGAGAGAGAGAGAGAGGGTGTGTGTGTGTGTGTGTGTGTGTGTGTGTGTGTGTGTTTTCATTGGGGCTTCTGAACAGATAGATCACACCATCAGATGTCTTGTGATGGGGACCCAGTTTGAGGCCCTGTACCACTGGAATGATCCTGGGGCGTGGGGGAAGCCAGCCCCTCACACTACCACGGGTTCAGTAAACTCAACTGTACGGTTAATATATATGTATATATAAAGATTATGGTAAAGTCATAGAGTAATAGGAGAGAGAATAAAATGAAGGCGTCAGACACATGTCATGGTAGCATACTCACCTCCTGGATGGCCATGATCTCACCAGCCGGGTCTGCACACAGCACAGGCAGAGAAGGCAGGAGAGTCTCTCTGGCCAAGACCCATATGTCCTTAGGGGCCTGATTACAGGTAACCACACAAGTCACAGGAAGGGGCTGTACAATAGCGTACACATCACAGGAAGGGGCTGTACAATAGGCATAAGTGTGACAGGAAGGGGATAAGCTAGGGGTGTGCACGTAATAGGAAGGGGAGGGTCTAGGGGTGTACACGTGACACGATGGACGGACCCTAGACTCAATCTGGCAGCCTGACCTTGGTCACCCTTGAGCGGGCTTGACCTCTCTGGGCTCTCCTTCAGGGGAACAATCTACTATCCTTATCAGAAGGGAGTGGGTCCTACTTAGGGCTGGACTGCTCTAGACGACTGAAAACCCTCAGCGAGAATAACCTCTGACCTACTTTCGTTGACCTCCTGTGGACAGTCATTTGCCAGGTGCAGCAAGCAGCTACGGTTGGCATATATTTGGGGGAGACAGCTTAGGGAATATCTTTCTGTATCCCACACTGGGGGGTGGAGTTCCCCAGTCTCCCCGTGGCAGTTACATAATCTGTTGTCAATTTGAGACTTAAGAGTGAAGGGGTGGAGTTTAACCTGTCAATCAGGTCGCAGCTTGATGGCCTCATTTCGAGGCGCTAAGGGGATAAATGGCTCACAGGAGGCGGGACACACGCTCACTCCCTGTGAGACATTACTGATGAGGAGCCTGATGGAGCTACACAGATGCAGGCAGAACCACACGGAGACCCACACCAGCGCTGAGGTGCCTTTACTGCCAATGGATACACAAGACTTTCCACCCACCAGCCTGCGATCTTGCATTATCAGACTTATGAACTTGATCTAGGCGGGGATGTTTTCTCAATATTCAACTGCTCTTGTATATAAAGCTCTTTCTTATACACATATGAGGGCCTATGAATTTGTTTCTCTAGTCCACCCAGACTCACACACTCCCCAACACACCTAGCAACTGGGTGTCAAGCACTGTGGAAGAGCATCCCGTTGAAGCTCCCAGAAAAGTGCCTTGACCAAAGGAAGTGGTAGGTAGTTCTAGCGTAGGGATGGGGAATGTCCATTAACGCATGCCCAGAGAGCCAAGCTCGAACAAGGAGTGGCGCACTGCACATGCTCAGAGGCTCAGGTTTCCCGCGGGTAGGCATGGGTGGATGCTAAACCTGGATTGGCCCACCTAGGTCACCTGGATTGGCCCACCTAGGGCCAGGTGAATTCAGTTCAGCCAATGGGGTCGATCAGGGGTCATCCACCACGCCTCCCAGTGGAATCCTTGAAAAGGCAGGAACCCAGAGTGGAGACTTTGTTTGCATGACGCTGAGCAGCTTCCGCCAGCCTGCGTGGTCGGGAGGAGTCCTATGGGTGCCGTGTAAACTTGAAACTTCTTCCAACTCTCATAAAACTCACTTGGATCACAAACCAGGCTTCGGCGTGAATTCTTTCTCACACGGGGCCAAGGACTGAGGTATGACTCTAGCTCCAGAGAGATCTAACAGAATCACTTGTTGGGAAAAGGACTGCGGTGGGGTTAGAGGGGGGTGGGCACGACACGGCCCATTCCTGTGGGTCAGGGAGGGGTTTTTCTGAAAGGGGGTTCCATGACACAGACTTCTTTTGTCTGTGGTTTGGAATCCAACCTACACTACCTTGAAGAAAACGGGCGCTTTCCAGTGGTGCGTACTACCAGACCACACAGGATCCTAATTTAGCGATGTTTTTGTGCCAATGTCACTCAAAGCCTATACTCCCCATAGATAAACAACTAGGAAAATTCAAAATACATTAAAAAAATTTTTTTAAACAATTTATTAGGGGCTCATACAACTCTTATCACAGTCCATACATATACATACATCAATTGTATAAAGCACATCTGTACATTCTTTGCCCTAATCATTCTCTTTTTTTTCTCCTCTTTTCTTTTTTTACATTTTATTAGGGACTCATACAACTCTTATCACAATCCATACATATACATACATCAATTGTTTAAAGCACATCCGCACATTCCCTGCCCCAATCATTCTCAAAGCATTTGCTCTCCACTTAAGCCCTTTGCATCAGGTCCTCTTTTTTTAAAGCTTCAAAAGTAAGTGCCGATGAAACCACGTGATTCGAAGCATCATTGTAATTGGGTCATCCTGATAGCTGTGACCAGAGCCTATTTTGGAGGGTTCAAAACATAAATCAGCAGAGCATGTCAGCCTTGTGGGTTTGCAGAATAGACTGTTGCTTATATGTGTTGCTTATATGATGGACCATGACAGCCGGAGGGGTTTATGACTCTGTGCTGGAAGAAGTACAGCCAGAATGCTCCTTAGAGGCAAGGATGGTGAGACTTTGTCTCGTCCACTTTGGAAGTATTTCAAGAGATTAGATCCTCAAGAGGGCAAAACCAGCCCCCACCACTAATTGCAGGTTTGATAGGCACAATTGAGATATGTAAAGATTATAATAAAGTCATAGAAAGCATGAGAGAAAAAAGAGAGATTGAAATAATGGAGTCAGACACATTTCATAGTGGCATGCTCACCTCAGCCCCCTTTGTGGTCCACATGGAGAGGGGGGGGGAGGAGGACAAGGGGAGCAAGGACAGAAGAGGAGAGGGAGCCAATGAGAGGCCATGGGGGAATCTTTATTTCTAACCAAGGATTATATATCTTTGGGGGGCATGAAAGCCTACTAATTATAGGTAAAGATATATGTCACAGGAAGGGGTTGCACTATAGGTTATACAGCAATGAGAGGGGGACAAACTAGGGACATACACACAATAGGAAGAGAAGGATTGGGGGTATACACGTGACAAGAAGGGCGGATCCTAGATTTCGAACAGCAGCCTAACTTTGGATGTCACTGAGCCTGTTTGATCTGTTCTCTGGCTCACTATAGAAATCATTATCAGTAGGATGTAAACCTCATCTCAGGGACCAGACTAATGGTCACAGGCCTTTAGGGAGAAGTAGCCCCTTGTCCTTAACAGCAGCAGGGAGAGGGCCCTTCTTGTGGTGGGACCAGACAGTAGTCTGGCGACTGACTGCCTTCAGGGAGGATGTCTCTAAATATCTGACCTCCCACCGTCAGCTGGCAAATAGCCTCTAATGTCTGGCATGTCATTGGGGGAGACAAAGCCAGAGAAAAGCCTCTTTGTAATCCCACAAAAAGGAAGGCCTTCTGCCAGCTAGATGGATAGGGTAGCTGCAACAATGAGTTCAAGCCGAAGGCAGAGGGTGAGGATGGGGAAAGGTCCAGGCAAAGTTTTGTTCTCTTGGACATAGACTCACTGTGAGTCAGAAGTGACACACTGAAACCTACAGATATATTGATCCACGTGAGCGTAGCTCATGAAAAATATTTTTGTTGTTTTCTCTAACTCCAGAGATATGGTGTTACAGTGGACAGATGTCTGTGGACACATCGCACAAGAATTCTACAGACAGCCATCTCGGTCTCAGCTCCCCGTGACCGTGTCCCCTGAGGCAGCCCACACACCCACCACCTCCCCTCTGAGTTCGAGGAAGGGCAATGGTGGTGCCGGTCTCCAGGTGAACTGGATCAGGGAGACAAACACGGTCTTCTGGTTCCCGACTCCCTGTCCTGCATCTCTCTCATGTTCTCCTCTATGGTGGGAGCCCCAGCCACCAGCACCTCAAACTCCCACCGAGAGAGAGAGAGACAGAGAGAGGCACAGAGAGATTTTGTTTCTGTCTTGGTATCTATAAAACCCCAAGAATGTCTGAGAGTCCATTGGCCTTTGAACCCACAGGTGTGGCCAAGAGGATTAGGCAAACCTGGGTCACAGGTCTCTGCCTGTGGATGGGGTGGGGCTGTGTCCTGGAATCAGAATTTAGGTATTTGGAAAGCAGAAGATGCAAAGGAAGGAGAGCTAGTGTGACCTGGGAGGGAGGCATTTGTTCCCTTTGGGCTAGGGGGGGGGGTTGGGGGGAGGAGGGAGGAGTCTTATTTAGCATACAGGTATCTGTTTTCCCACCAGCCCCATCCCTAATCCAACCTGACACCTTTTATGCAAATTAGAAAGGTAGCTGCTTCCTCCTGACATTTCATCACAACTGCCTGAAACCATCCACTTAGTGATATGAATTTAGAACACTGTAAGTGTGCTTGGTGTGCAGACTGGTGCAGTTCGTAATTCACACAACCGATTGTGGCAGCCGTGGCCCCAGTAAAAGGGGTAGAGCCGCACAGGGGAATGGCAGCTGGCTCCCACCCCAGGTAGGAAGCAGCATCCTGTGGAGGGGACAGTAACCAGGGGTTTCAGACAGTGACCAGCCATGCAAGCTGGGGCCACAGCAGGGCCCAGAGCAATAGATGCTCTGAGGAGCAATTCTGGGGCGACAGGAAGAACCCAAGGGGAATGTCCACTTTCCCTCTGAATGCAGGCAGCAGGCCCTTGTAAAGCAGGGGAGGCAGGCCGGCACCCTGAGCTGCGCCACCAGTAAGAACACATGGACCATGTCTGAGAGGTGGGTGAGCTAAGCGGGATACAAACCCGCGTGTAAAGAGCACTAGCACTCACATCTAGTTTTAGAAAACACACCTTTGAGGTGTGAGGTGACCCCGCTGGGGTCACTGTCTGGGCAGGGACCAAAGGGTGGGTCATCCCAAAAGCTTCTCAGCCCATGGAGGAGCTCTCTGAGGTCTGAAGCTATGTTCACGGAGTCTGGACAAAAGTGTCGGGAACCCCTCCCGGGCCCAGGGCGCCCTACCTCCACCCCGGTTTCATGTGCCCGCTCAAAGGCAGGTAGCAGCCGTAGCTTGGAGCTGCCGGAAAAGATGGCAGCAGGGGGAGCGTGGGAGCACCAAGACGGACAGTTTCTGGGAGAACAGGAGTAGGAATGGGGAGGTGTGAGGAAGGACCCCTAGACCCACCCAGAGGTTTTCTGGTCTTGTTTCTTGAGCTGCCAACCTCACGTGCAGTCAGCAGCTCTGAGACCACCAGCTGTTCTATGGGCGAAAGAGGAGGCTTTCTGCTCCCATACAGAGTTACAGTCTCGGACACCCACAGCACCCATCCCACCCTGCTCTGTGGGTCCCCACCAGTCAGAATGGACCCGTGTCTGATGGGAGTTTGGTTTTGACCCTTCATCAGGCTCTGGTGCAATTCACAACAGCACCACTAGGGGTCACCCAGCGCACAGCCCCGTGGAGACCTCTCCATACGGCCCTGACCTCCAAGCTGGCTCACAGCCACCCCACTGCAGGTCCGAGACTGTCACTGCTAACGGGAGTAGAAAGCCAGCCTTTCTGCCCCAGGGCAGCTGGTGGTTTTGAACTGCCATCCAACCAGATCGCAGCCCGATGGGTGCACTACACCTTTAGTGGACACCAGAGGGCTCAAACCAACCACGCTCGCTCCATTCCTCGCCCACCAGAGCCCCCTTCTCCAAATCTGACCACAGACAGCCAGTAGGGTCCAGGAAACGACCCTGAAAACTTCCATGAAGTCCAGCTGAGCCCTGGGTGTGGACGCACCCGTGTGCGAGTGGGTGTCTTTGGAGTTGTGTGTGGGGTGTGTGTGTGTGTCAGGGCTGTGTGTGGTTAGGAATGTGTGCGTGTGTGTAGTGTGGAACAGTGTGTGTATGCACACGTGCATATAGACGGGCACCCGCTTGATAACAATCTAGGGACAGGTTGTGTGGCGCGCGCGCGAGCGCGTGTGTGCACAGAGGACTCTGTGTGTGTGTAAGGAACATGCGTGAAAACGCATGCCCGTACCAGCATGACGGGGTGGATGTGCACTGAGGCTGGAGGTGATTTTCATCTTCGTTTGTACGCGAGCGTGCACGGGAACACGGAGGGCCGGGGTCTGTACAGGAGGAACTATTTGAACGTCCATATATCACCAAGCGGAAAGACAACCGGAAAGAGTGTGTGCATGTGAGTCGGAGGTTGGAGTGTGCATGGGTGTGATTGTATACAGGGCAATGTACGTGTGTAGGTGAGTGTGTGTGTGCGCGCGCGCACAAAACATCCCTGGTGAGAAGGAGCCTGTGTAAGTTTGGAGAGAGAGGCCGGGGGAGGTGGGAGGAATGGCTGGGAATGGGCTGGTAAGTGTGCCCCGGTGAGTGTGCCCGAGTGTGTATATGTGAGTGGCACGTCCTGGGGCATGCATGAGCGTGTCCTGGGGCGGTGAGGCCCCGAGCGCCCTGCGGGGAGGGCCGGCTGGGGAGGGCCGGCTGAGGCTCCCACCTGAAGATTGGCCCAGTCCTCCGGTTTCACTCATGACCCTGTGACATCAGCGGCAGCAGCTGTCCCGCCGGCCCGGCCCCCCGGCCAAGTCCCCCAGAGCTCCAGCCGGAGCCCGAGGTGGGCACGACGCTGGGGGCTTGTCAGCAGTCGCCCTGCTCCGCCCAACAGTGAGTACTGTGCCCCCCCCACCCCCACCCCAACCGCAGAGAGCCAGGGCCCCAGTCTCAGCCCCAGCTGAGCTCTGAAGGAGTCACCTCTGCTCTGGGCAGGACTGCCCCCCTGCTCGCCGGGCTCTGCTGCCTGTGCCCAGGGCCCTGCTCTGTCTGGCTTGTCCCTGCCCCTGTTGAATCTCCCCCTGCCTCCACCCACCTGCCCTGTCCCCAAACTTACCTCTCTGGGTCCTCTCGTCTGCTCTCACTGCCCCTGACTGGCTGTCCCTCTCTGCCTTCAGCAAGGGCCCTGCCCCTCCTCACAAAGGACCACTTGGCTAAGGTTCGGCTCAAGACAGGCAGGGGTGACCCAAGGGAAAGGCACCGGGGCTGCAGTTTCTCCAGGGCCAGGGAGTGGAGAAGCCAGAACGAAGGTGGCAGACCTGGGCTCGGCTTGTGCGCAGGGGCTGGGCAAGGGGGTGGGGGGAGGAGAGTGGCTGGGGCAGGGCTGGCGTGGCCTTGGCTCCTTTGCTCTGGGGAAACGAATCTGAGAGATGCCAGGGGAGGACACGTCTCCAGCTGCACCCAGCTCTGCCCACTGGCCCTGCCCCTCCTCTCATTCTGCTCTTGTCCTGGGGAAGCTGGGGTTTGGGGTGGCCACTGAACCCTGAGAAAGAGAGGGTTCAGGGTAGTGACCCCACATAGCCAATAGGGCCGGGGTGGGGGATAGGAACCAAGCTTGAGGACAAGAATAATAACCAAGTCCGAGGGTACTGTGGGGGGACTCAGTACAGGGGTGGGCAGGAGCGGACTGCAGCCCCCTCCCAGGGACAGAGGGGACAGGGTGGGCTGGTCTGAGCAGAGTTGGGGACCTGTTTTGGAGGGGTGGCATGAGTGGTGTTTCTTACTAGAGGGGACCTGTCCCCAGGATGAGGACATCCAGTCTGGGCGCCTCAAGGCTGTGGGGTAGTGAAACATTCAAAGAACGAGTTATTGTTCCAGGTTAGCCTGAGCTCCTCCTCCTCCACCCAATTAAGTGGGGGTCTGACCAAGTGCCCTTGTCCATGGGGTTGAGGCATAGGGCCAGGTCATGTCTGAGGGGAGAAGGCACTCTGAGTGGAGACCCCAGAAACATACCCCTCCCACCCACACCCCCTGTAAAGGCAA
Source organism: Tenrec ecaudatus (assembly GCF_050624435.1). Classification (NCBI taxonomy): domain Eukaryota; kingdom Metazoa; phylum Chordata; class Mammalia; order Afrosoricida; family Tenrecidae; genus Tenrec; species Tenrec ecaudatus. Next base: position 143,278,420 of record NC_134539.1, on the reverse strand, counting down.
CTCAGTAGAAATAAATCATCAGCGCTAGGAAGGTCATGGCTGGCCGGAAAGTGCCAGGAGGCCATTTAATCCAGTCCCTTCTGAAGGGGCAGGATGGGGAGGGAGCTTCGCCTGGTCTGGCGAGGGGAAGGGGTTGGGGAAGAGGTTGAGGGAGGGTGTGATGAGTCCGGGACCATAGGGGTTGCTGCCCCCCTTCTGTGAATGCCCCTGACCACCGATCTTGGGTTACACTAAGGAGACCCCTGGGGGGTCAGGGGCTGGAGGCTGGCGTGCAGATGTAGAGGTGCAGCCTGAGAAGGATGGTTTCCCAGGACCTCCAAGATTCTTCTGGAGTTTTCTCTGCGACCCCCGCCAGTGGCCGGCAGCCGAACTCTGTGGTTGTTGGATGGGCAGTTGTGGTTGTCATGGGAGTGCTGGGTTACGCCACTTGTGTGGGACAGTGCAGAGACCCAGGAATGACCAGGCCCGAGGAGCGCTACTGAGGCAGGCAGGACACAGGGGTATCCCACCCCCACCCCACTCCCACCACTGCCACCCAACTGCTTGGGCACACAGGGATCTTCACCCTCCTTATGAAGCAGTTTGCAGGAGATTAAGCTGAGATTTTAGCAGGGTCCAAGGCAGGTAACCAAGGGCCCTTTCTCAGCCTGTGTCCTGCTTGTCATTTCTGGTTGGAAATGTGTGTGTGTGTGTGTGTGTGTGTGTGTGTGTGTGTGTGTGTGTGTGGAGGGGTGGGACTCAGGACTGAGGGGTCTCCTCCCCAGTTCAAGACTGACCAGATGCCTGTGCCCTAACCCCAGCCAGGCCTAGGGGAGCCCAGAGCTTGACCCTGGACACTGACGGCTAGTGAGGCGGAGGTGGTTTCAACCGGTCCTTGTCCTTGGAGGAAGCTGGGGCGTAGGTCAGGGAAAAGGTGGGGTCAAGTCGGGGTGCAGATGATCCCTGGGGGCTCCCTAGAAGGCTGCCAGGAGGAGGCACAACTGACTGGAGGGGAGGATGGGGCTTCCGGAAGAGTGGAAAGACTGTCTCAGTTGCTGAGCAAAAGGAGAAGGGCCTCTGAGAAGGGGCAGCAAGGTCCCATTCACACTTGCCCCCCGGGGTGAGAGGCCCGGGCTCTGTCCAGAGCAGCCAAGGCCCGGCTCCCTGGTGCTCGGGCTCCCTGGCCATGAAGCTGACTGTGCCGCAGGGCTGGGGCATGGGGAGGGTGGGGCAGCACATCCCCTAAGTTCCCTCCTCAGCATGCCCACCCACGAGCCACCCTGGAGCTGGGGACAGGAAAGCCCCGCCCTGCAGTTCAGCCCTAGCAGGGACTGACCACAGTTCCCTGTGGTTCTGTCAGATGAGCTAAGGAGGATGGGGGCCCTAGGTCCCTTACCTTCATCCCTCCCACTCCCCACCACCCCCCGGCCCCAGGCCTCTCCTGTGCTCTGGCCCCCATTCTGCCTCCTCAGCTCGGGCTATTTTTATGCCCTACAGTTTTCAGTCAACAGTCCTTGTTGGGGGAGGGGTTCTGAGAAGAGTAGGAGGGGCTTGTGGAGCCAAAGGGCATTGAGTGGGGGAGAGGGGCAGCAGAGAACCACTGTGCAGTAGCTTAAGAGAGGCCAGCAAAGCCCCAGCCAATAGTCCCTGGATCCCACTCTGTGTTTGAGACCAGTTTGTGGCACCAGGCTCCCACCCACCCCAGCCTGCTAGGTCGGGATCCCATTTAGACTGGGTGGCAACACGTCCTAGTGGTTATCGCCCCGAAGGCCTTCCAATCCCAGGTGGTGACATAAATAATGTCTAGAGAGCTACGTACCTGCTCTGTGCCTCAGTTTCCTCATCTGCCAAATGGAGCGATGAGAATGAGGGGATGGCCCCAGAGCAGGCAGGAGCTCCGGGGCACGTGATGTGGGGTACCCAGACCAGTGCTCAGCATACGGGCAGCTCTACCTAATGGTCGCTCTTGGGCAGTGGGTCTCCACCTTCCTCATGCCTCGGCCCTTTCAGACAGGTCCTCAGGTGTGGTGACCCCCCAACCATCACATTATTTTCATTGCTACTTCATCACTGTCATTTTACTACTGTAATGAATCAAGTGGCCCCTATGAAGGGTCATTCGACCCCCAAAGGGGTCACGACCCACAGGTTGAGAACCACTGCTCTTGGGGCTTTGCCCAGGCAGGCCCCAAGGAGCGGTCCTCCTTGGGGGGTGGGAATGGAGGCAGAGAAGGTGCTCTAAGAAGGGGCTGCCAGGCAGGAATTAGGACAGAGGCCTGGGACCCTTCCCAGGAGGTCTGGGCTCAGAAGGGAAAGCTTTTACCCTTCTGTAACCAAACCTCAAACGCACTGGCATCCAGTCCATTCCAGCTAGAAGCTACCCTTCGGGACAGAGGGGAACTGCCCCCGGGGGTCCCATGACTGTCATCATTGTGGGGCCCACAGCCTCCCATCTGGCTCCCACGGAGAGGCTGGGGCCTTTCAGTTAGTGGTCCAATGCCTAACCCTCTGTGCCACCAGGGCTCCTAACCCTCAACTGGCATGAGCTGCAAACTCCTCCCTCAAAAAGCTGCCGTGAGACCGAAGGAGCCCAAGACCCCAACAGGAAGGCAGAGCCCCCCACCTTGGATTTTAGTGAAACCCCATCATGACCATCTTTTCTGAGGCTTGCTGCTTCTTGAGGGGCCTGCGGCTTGGAGAGAGCCCCTTGACTACTTGGTGGGCAAGCCTCCCCAGAGCAGCTGCTTGGCTGCAGCCAAGTCCCCGGTGGTGGCAGGGCATGTCTGCATCATCTGAAGAACCTCTAGCTGTCGGAGCTGGGGGACAGTCCTGGCAGAGTTCCGGTTATAGGCTCAGGGTCCATCCTGTGCCCTTGACATCGACTCCCAGGGTGGGGGCAGGAAGGGCCCCAGACCCCCAGTCCACCGACCCCCAGCAGTGGCGAGGGTGAAGAGCCAGTTCCACCCTGGGACTCCCCAGGTTCTGAAGGGAGATTCCGAACTGCTTTCTTCTTGTTACCCCGATGGACCCAAGGCAGCAAGCAGGCCCGTCAACCCTGGGATGGGAGGGAGGACGGGGTGCAGAGAGAGCCGAGAATCGCCAGGGTGACGGGAGACAGTGGATGACAGGGCCGGTATGGGGGATGAGATTAGAATGTAATCTAATCATTAGATGTGTGTGGAAAAGAGGGGATGTGCACAGCGGAGAGGCTGTGTGTGCTTTGGGAGTGCATCCAAGGGGGGGGGGGGGGTCACCATGCTGAGGGCTCCTGGAGGAAGAGCTGAGCCAACAGAGGGCAGGAAGCCCCAGGCCTGGGCGGAACAAATCAGCCTGCCCACCCCTAGAGCAGCTGGGAAGTGACTCATGGAAGAAGTTGTGTGTGTGTGTGTGTGTGTGAGAGAGAGAGAGAGAGAGAGAGAGAGAGAGAGAGAGAGAGAGAGAGAGAGAGAGAGAGAGAGAGAGAGAGAGAGAGAGAGAGAGAGATGGGGCTTGGAAAACCAAACGGCATCTCCACCACCTGTAACTCCCTAGTCGAAGTCTCAGACGGTCTAAGCCAAGCCCTGCAAGGCCTGCCTGCTCCACTCCAGGGCACATCTTTCAGGGGCTCCCCAAGGACTCTGGTCTGCCCTTTAAAGGGAACAGATGGGCTGGCCAGGTCAGTTCAGGGGGCAACCTGGATGGCAGCTCAAGGGTAGACCCTGAATTCTCAACCAGGGTAGCCAGATCCCATCAGTTCCCCGGAAGATCTAGCGCGAGGCCGTGTCGATAGTGACCGGCCCGTGGACTTGGCAGCAGAGTGCCTGCGTTCAAATCCTGGTGTTTGAACTTGAAGCATTTAGAACGATGCCTGGCCCAGTAAGCGCCAAGCACACGCGCCTCGGTGGCTTTCTGCACCTTGGGGTGAATGCGCTGAGGCTGGGGGACAGAGGAATTGACCCTCCCCACTCTAGACTCTTCCACGCCAACCACTACCGGGAAGTCCACATCTTGGGCTAATTGCTTTGCTTTCGGGCACAGCCTGGGGAAAGGAGACTCGCTTATGGGCATGGGATCTTGAGGGGAAAAGACTTTGAGGGGCAGCAGGTGGAGTGGGAAGAGGGTCCGAGATGAGGATTCGGGGCACAGAACCCAACCTCAGTCTGTTGAGTGGGACTGAGGTCCCGTGCCAGGCAGGCACATCCTGGGGGAAGAGGTGTGAGGAGTTTGGAGGAGGTGGCCGAGAGCTGGAATGCCATCCCTTGTTCTTCAAGAGCCTCTGGGCACTGACCGGACGCAGGGCTGCCTGTGGGGTGAGGGGCTGCTGATGACTGTCTCCTGCCCAGGAAACCAGCCTTGGCAGACAGCGAGACCAAAATTGATTGGCCAGCACCAGCATTTCCCCCCACTGGGCACTCACTGCTAGAGCGCCAATTCTGACTCAAAGCGGCTCTGTAGGACGGGTAGAACTGCCCCTGTGGGTTTCCGAGACCATAACTCTTTATGGGGGTAGAGAGCCCTGCCTTGCCCCCCCCCCCCCCCCAGGTAGGACCAGTTTTCAGACTGGTAGAATCAGGAGACAAAAGAGGGGAGGCTGTTCGGCCCCAGTCCAGGGGGCAAATGTCATCAGCATTAGTCCACTCCTGGCCCTGGTAGGTTTGGGAGCCTTTTGAGGCCCCTCAGTGTTCTGAGGCCCCTCAGTGTTCTGAGGCTTCGGCTCTGAGCTCCCCGCTCCTGGCTGCCCTCGAAGGCCTCCTGGAGCACATTCCTTCTGCAGAGCATGCAGGGCCGGAAGGGGAGGGCCGCCGAGGGTGGCTTCCTCCAGGCCCCTGGCCTGCCAAGGCCACAGCCGTTTGTTCCCTCTGCTCCAGGGCCAAATGCTGGCAGAGCACCCACACAGCCACCCTGGCCATTCCACTCCCCAACCCCCATCCCAGCTGAACAGAAGCTGTGAGCTGAGACTAGGGCCCGGGGAACGGATTTTCCACTCTTGGAACGAGGCCGCAGCAGGAACAGGAATTGGGGAGCTGGCCACCGGATGTCTTTGGCCAGGGACAGGAAAAGGTGGGTCTGTTCTAATGTTCCAGAAGGTCCCAAGTCTGGGCGCCAAGGCCTTTAGGTGAAGACGAGGAGGGCTAACTTAGCTGCCAAGCCCCAGAGAAGTAAGCAGTCAGGTCCTGGAAGGTAGCACAGGCCCGTGCGTGTTTCTTTCTGCCGGGCAGAGGGTGGCCATGGGGCGGAGCCATGGTGATGAGCCTAGCCAGGCACACACACACAAGTGCCCTGCACTGAGCAGGGGAGTCCTCCCTCAAGTCTCCAGGGCTTCTGGGGGCTTGAAGCCCCCTCCTAAAAGGCATAGGTGTCCCAGGAGGGAGGGTGCTAGGAGCACATGCGGGGTGGGGCCTGAGTCCGAAATAATGGGGGGCAGTCAGGATCCCAGACCGCACCTGTGCAAGAAGGTATTGGTGTGAGTGCCTGAGCGTGAATGTCCAGCGCCCCCAGGCCTCAGGAAAGATGGCGGAGAAGAGGCCTGGTGAACTCGGGAAAATGAACCGGAGGTAGATGTCAAAGCCTCCCCCTGGATTGCACAGAACGGGAACCAACCACAGGGCTTGGTGCTTGGGAAGCTGAAATGTGTCCCCACTCATAAGGCAACGGCCCGGGAGCCGCTGTTGCCAGCTGAAGAAGCAGATGCCACCGGGAGATGAATGGACTCTCGAGAGGTTGCCTGGGCCAGCAAGCAGGCTTCTGTGCTCAGACTATATCTGGAATTGGGGTTCTGATCTGGCGGCCACACACAGACGACACCGCTGGTCCCCCTCCAGAAGAACCGCCCCACCCTCCCGGGTCCTCCTCCTTGGCTCCGGCCTGCAGACAGCTGGCCCCAGCCTGGATCCCCGACTCCAGGCCCTTCTGAACCACTCCCCTCTCAGCACCTCCAGGACACACGGACTACCCCCCCACCCCCACTTCCTGTCAAACTTCCGTTTTGATTCAAGCCCTGTTGGAGCGACTGGCGGCCTCCAGGGACTCTGGCCCTGGCGTCTCACTTGTCAGGCTCTAAAATTATCTTATTTACTTCCCTGCTTGTTGTCTGCCTTCTCCCTCTGTGATGCAAACTCCACGCGGACAGGGGCTTCCCTCCACTCAGCCCCGCGCCTGCACTTCACCCACGCCGAGTCGAGTCGATGCTCGGACTCCGTTTCACCACGTGCAGACTCGGGGAGCTCAAGACTCCGACCTCTCAAGACTGGGTAGGAAGAGGCCACCTGGAGCTCCCGGGTCCCTCGGCTGGCACGTCTCAGGGACCAAGGCAGGGCCGAGGCTGGAGCCTGATCTGAGGCTGTTGGGAGGAGGGAGACCACCTGAGAGCCCTCCCCTGCAGGCCTGCCTTTAATGCATATCATCGAGGACCAAGAAGCCACTCGGAGATCTCCTGTGGTCACCCAGCCAATCCTGTGGGTGGGCCGTTGTTAGTGCTTTTGTCCCCATAGGAAGCTTATTACTCATGCATCCTGCATGCCTCTCATTCCTCCACGGTGACCCCCAGAAAACAGCATAGCTCATCGCGTCTCGACACATCCAAAGGGGATGGAAAGGCAGCACACCTCTTGACCACTGTATCATGGTCCTACTGTGGGTGACACTCAGAGTCCAGGTCTGGCGTGCAAGGCCCTGTCCCAGCTGCCCAAGCCACCGTCCCCAAGTCCTCAATAGATCCTGTGTCATGGAGACGGACACGGCCCTGCCTCCACCTTGGCTCTGGGCCCTGCCCCTGGACTGTCCTTGCCGTCCATTCCTCTGGGTTCATAACTTTCTCCTCCTTAGAGACCCAACTGAGATGCGTGTCTCCCCCCCATTGAAAGTAGCCACTCCTTCGCCCAAACTTCCATAGCACCCCGGACTTTCCTCTGCAGGGCAGGCCTTGCTTTCCGCTGCCAGCATAGTCGTGTGTGCCCAGGCCACCTGCCCCCCAGCCTCTCAGCTCCCTGAAGGCAGGACGCCTGATGAGGGCACCTTTGTGTCCCAACCACGTGTAGCTCAGCTTCTTGCACACGAACATGTGCATGAATGAATGAGTGACTGGATGGACTGATCAAATGACACTAAAGAAAGGAAGCAATCAGAATCCATCTTCTCCTTTGTGCGTTCAGCCGACTCTCAGTGTTGGATGTCTACCATGCTCAGTACCGCCCTTGCAGTCTGGGAGTGCACTTTGGTTGAATGGGGGAGACAGACAAATAAGCAATGACGCATTGTGAGAAACGATGTCCAGGAAATGCAATGGGGTTTACTGAGCTCACACCAGGAGAACGGGAAGGAGCGGGAGAATGCGATAAGGAAGGGAAATGAGAGTCTCAGAGAGAGCAAGGAGCTGGCTGAAGGCTCCAGGGCAAGAATGGGCCCCGTGGGCCAGAAGCTGGAAGGGGACAGGGGACATAGACCATGGGCTTTCCCTGCAGCAGAGCCAGCAAGGAGGAAGATCAAGAGGCCACGTTTGGAGTCTTGGGCAGGGGCTAGGTTACCGTGGCCTTGCCAACCCCTCTCCGAAGCTCAGATTTTATTAAAGTACAATGGGAAGCTACTGGAGAATCGTAAGCAGGAGAAACAACCATGTCGTTTCCTTGTTTGGGAAAGATCGTTGGCTACTTTGTGGGTCTGTTTTGGAAGGGGCAAGGGCAAAAACAGGTTGTAAGGAGTTGATCGTTGAAGCAATGATTGTGGTGAGGACCAGGAGAGATGGGAAAAAAGGAAGTTGGGTCATTTGGTGATAGTTTTTTTTTTTACCAATTTATTGGGGCTGATACAATTCTTTTCACAGTTCATACATATACATACATCAATTGTATAAAGCACATCTGTACAGTCTTTGCCCTAATCATTTTTTTCTCTTTTCTTCTTTTACATTTTATTAGGGACTCATACAACTCTTACCACAATCCATACATATACATACATCAATTGTATAAAGCACATCCATACATTCCCTGCCCCAATCATTCTCAAGGCATTTGCTCTCCACTTAAGCCCCTTGCATCAGGTCCTCTTTTTTTTCCCCCTCCCTCCCCATTCCCCCCTCCCTCATATGCCCTTGGTAATTTATACATCGTTATTTTGTCATATCTTGCTCTATCCGGAGTCTCCCTTCCCCCCTTCTCTGCTGTCCCTCTCCCAGGGAAGAGGTCACATGTGGATCCTTGTAATCAGTTCCCCCTTTCCAACCCACTCACCCTCCACTCTCCCAGCATCGTCCCTCACACCCTTGGTCCTGAAGGTATCATCCACCCTGGATTCCCTGTACCTCTAACCCTCATATGCACCAGTGTACAGCCTCTGTCCTATCCAGCCCTGCAAGGTAGAATTCGGGTCATGGTAGTTGGGGGGAGGAAGCATCCAGGATCTGGGGGAAAGCTGTGTTCTTCATCGATACTACCTCACACCCTAATTAACCCATCTCCTCTTCTAAACCCCTCTATGAGGGGATCTCCATTGGCCGACACTTGGGCCTTGGGTCTCCACTCTGCACTTCCCCCTTCATTTAATATGATATATATATATATACACATACATATATACATATACATATATATACACATACATACACACACTTATATCTTTTTTTTTTTGCATGATGCCTTATACCTGGTCCCTTGGGCACATTTGGTGATAGTTTTAACAGAAATTTGACAGGTTGGACATAGAGGGTGAGGGAAAAGGAGACTCCAAGGAGATTGTTGACTTGCACACTCGGGGTGTGGTTTTTGTTGTTGGGTACCAATGGTCGGTTCCAAATCATAGACGCCGCATGGGACACAGCAATACCCCCCCTCAGATTTTCTTGGCTTTCATATTTACAGATCACAAGGTCCTGCTGAGCGGGTTCGAACGCCCAACCTTTCGGTTAGCAGCCAAGCACTTAGCTGTTGCAACACGAATGCCCATTCACTAGGATGGGTGGAGGTGTCGTTTCCTAGGTTAGGGAAGACTATGGAGAAGCAGCGGAAGACCAGGAATGGCTCCTTCCAGACACGTTACGTGAGGCGTGTGTAGCCACGGTCAGCAGTCGGCTAGATCGGTCTAGAATTCAAGGAAGAGCTGGACCGTGTTCCTGCAACATTTTCCCACCGTCGTTGGAAAGATGCCCTCCAGCCCTGAGAAATCTGAGATTGTTTGGAGAAAAAAGGATGAGCCAAGGATTCGGAAGCAGCAGCCGGGGAGGCAGGAGGGACCCCACGGGAGGAGCGTCTCCAAAGGGATCTGTGGCCAAGCGGGTTGAACGCTTCGGAGAGCTGGAGGGCGGTGAAGAAAGGAGGGAGTTCGTTGGCCTTGGCAGCGAGGAGGGTGTTCGTGAGTTGACCAAAGCCGTGTCAGTTGAGAGGGAGAAATGGAAATCAGGTTGGAATGAAGAGTAAACAAAAGGTAGGGCAGGAAAGGCGGCTGCTAGAGACACTTTCTAAGAAGTTTGTCCAGGAAGAGGAGCCGAAAAATGTGGCAATCGGTACAGGGAAGTGTGGGGCAATAAGGGTCGTGTTGGTCGTCACGGCCATGTTTTTAACAGGGGTGACACCAGAGCCTCTTGGTTGATGGCGTGATATTGAGGGGCAACCAAGGGGTTGGGGTAACTAAGGACTGGGGTCCTTGGGAATGCAAGAGATGTTGGGGTTCTGAGCCAGATGGCAAAGTCTGGCTTTTGAGTAAAGGTATGGCTTTGTTATAACGGGACGGATGAAGAAGAGGTGGAGCCAGTGGACAGTTTTCTGTCGGTGACTGGAGGACATCAGCTGGGAGGCCCGTAGGAAGGAGGATCCTGGAGGAAGGTGGAGCCGGTCAGGAAAGAGAGCCTTGAATGGTGGCATTGGAGGACGTACAATTTCTGGCCGTAATCTGGCTTCAGGGTGCACTTCCAGAGAATGATCGATGTGGATTGCCTCTCTCGTTTGTTCTTCCATTGATTTGCTTCATAAACTTTGGAGCAATGAGCGATCTGCTTAGGAAACGACGGCCAGGACTTCCTGAAGGAGGTGGTTCTCTGGTCGGTTGTCTGGAAGGATGAATTGAAGTTCTCCATGGAGACAAAATGGAGCGCTTGTGGTTAGGTGGTCGCATTCCCGCCTTCTACGCAGGAGTTGCTGTTTCTTGTGAGGCGACACTGAGTCGATTTAGACTCCGAACCAACTTTGACCCTGTGTGCACCAGAACGAAGCACTGCCCGTCCTGCACCAGCCTCACACTGGTCCCTGTGGGTGAGCCCATGGATGCAGCAACTGTGTCGATCGACCTTGTTGAAGGGTTTCCTGTTTTTAGCTCCCCACTAAAGCGTGACATCCTTCTCCAGGGACTGGTCTCTCCCAACACGTCCAAAGCATGAGAGATGAAGTCTCGCCCTCCATGCCTCTGAAGAGCATTTGGTGTTTTAACTCTAGGTCTTTGCACATTATGTTATAATACTTTATAACGCTTGTCTTCTCAAGCTGCCCTTGGAAATGTTCTAGTTAGCTCTTTGGCTTCATCATTTCTTCCACGGGCCTTAGTTACTCTGTGATTAAGCAGAACTTCTGTTTCTTCTGACACCCATGCTGATCTTTTCTTTCTTGCCTGTTGGTGGAACGACCTTTTGCTTTCTTCATGTCTCATGGCCGTGGTGTCATCCCCCAGCTCATCGGGTCTTCTGTCTTAATGTTCACTGTGTCACGTCTGTCCTTGAGAATTTCTCAAAATTCAGGTGGGATAGACTTACAGGTAGGATTTTGACTCTTGTGGAGTTGTCTCAATTTTCTTCAGCTTCAACCTGAACGTACATATGAGCAATTGATGGTCTGCTCCACAGTCAGCCCCTGGCCTGGTTTTAGCTGCTGCTATTGAGCTTCTCCATCGTCTGTCTCTTCCCACAGATACAGTCAATTTGATCCCTATGTATTGCATCTGGATAAGTTCACAAGATTCATTGCCATCGGTGTTTTTGAAGAAAGATATTTGTGGTGAAGAAGCCGTTGGTCTTGCAAAATTCTATCATGCCATCTCCATGCAGGAGACCTGGGTTCAGTTAGTTCATGGTCGATGCCCCTCCATGCACAGGCAGCAGAGCTTCCAGATGAAGACTGATAGGAAGGGGGACCTGGTGACCTTCTTCTGAAGCTCAGCCAGTGAAAATCCTACGGCTCATGGTGATCCCTCAGGCTGCAGGTTGGGCTGCCTTTTGCTCCATTGTGCACCTTGTCACTATGAGTTGGGGCGACTCAACAGCAGATAACAATAACAGGAAGACAAAGACTAGAGATGCCCTAGGAGGTGTGCAGACCACAAACAAAGGACACAGCGGGTGGCTAACAGCTGGTCCCACTTGCAAACATGGAAGTCACCTGGCCAGAAGATGGGTGCGGGTGGAAAAGGGATCAGATGGATGCAGGTAGGGATTGGATTGTGGGGCAGTGGTGGGGGCTTGGGGCTCATGTTGAGGGATTTAGATTTACTATTAAGCAGTGGCAAGCCAAGGAGTGATTTAAGCAGGAAGATGACATGATCAGATTCGTGATTTTAGAAATGTAGATGGTGGGTAGAAGAAAGCAGGGCTTCAAACTGGTTCAACCCAATCCAGTCAATGGCTGACAAGGCAAAATTGGAACCAACTTTAATTTAAATATATATATTTTTAACTTTTGAAGAATTATAACTGGAATGGGAATCATTATAGGCCAAAGCTTGGGGACAAAAGACTCAGAGAAGGTGTAGTCAGCCCTTTCCAAAGCAGGAGATTGGATCATTGTCAGGACAGTGGAGAGTAACAGCCTGTTACGTGGGTCGCCACTGTTTCCGATTCGGCCTTGCTGTGCAACCTGCCTGCTGCCCTTGTTTCCTAAAAGGGAGATTATGTTTCTAGCAAGGTGTCCGCTTATAGTTTTTCCCCTTCCAGTTATCATTCTGGTGCACCCACATTCTACAAATTCAGGTTCACTTCCTCAACCATTCCTGAACAGACAAGAACCAGTCCTGGAGGTGAGCCAAGTGGGAGGCAGGGAGGAGGTGGAGGTTATTCATTTATTTGTTTGTTGATTTGTTTATTTTATTTTTAAAAAACATTTTATTGGGGGATTGTACAACCCTTATCACAATCTATCCATCCATCCATCCATCCATTGTGTCAAGCACATTTGTACATGTGTTGCCATCATCATTCTCAAAACATTTTCTTTCTACTTGAGGCCTTGGTATCAGCTCATTTTGTCCCCTTCCTCCCTGCTACCCCTCCCTCACAAACCCTTGATAACTTATCAATTATTATTATTTTGTCATGTCTTACACTGTCCAACGTCTCCTTTCATCCATTTTTCTGTTGTCTATCCTCCAGGGAGGGGGTTATATGTCGGTCCTTATGATCAGTTCCCTCTTTTTACTCCACCTTCCCTTACCCTCCTGGTATCGTTACTCTCATTATTGGCCCTGCGGGGTTTATCTGTCCTGGATTCCCTGTGTTTCCAGTTCCCATGTGTACCAGTGTACATCCTCTGGTCTAGCTGGCAGAATTGAGGTCATGATAGAGGTGGGGAGGAAGCATTCAAGAACTAGAGGAAAGTTGTATGTTCATCGTTGCTACCCTGCACCCTGACGACTTGTCTCGGCAGAGGTTATTTAAATAGAGCAAGTGAGGTTGAATGAAGTCAGCCAGGCCATGGAGCATGGAAAGGAGGGGACAGGAGTGGGGAGGGTGGACAAACCAGCCAACTGAGGGGCTGCGGCCAGCAACCACAAAATGCCTCAACTGACCCAAGCAACAGGAGGATCTGTTCCCATGAAGAACAAGAAGTCGTCCAGGCGTGAAGTGCCTCTGGGGTAGTGAGAAGTATAGACAATGAAAGTCATAGTTTGAGAGGAAGAATGAGGAATCCCATTAAGGGTGGACTGGGGAAAGCAGTGGTTATGCATTATTGGGCTGCAAGGTCAGCAGTTCAAAACCACCAGCTGCTCCATGGCAGAAAGAGGAGGCTTTCTACTCCCGAAAGGAGTTAGTCTCAGAAACCCACAGGGGCAGCCCACCCTGTCCTATATGGTCAGAATTGACTCGATAGCAGTGAGTTGGGTTCCTTGGGTCAGGGGGAGGAAGCAGTGAGTTTGGGGTGGCACAAAGAGTTAATTAGCTCAGCTGCTAACGTGAAGGTGGGAGGTTGGTGTCCGTTCAGCAGCCCCTCAGAAGAGAGACTTGGCGATTACTTCCCAAACTTCTGTCCTTGGACCCCTAGTGGAGAACAGTTCCTCTCTGCCACACACGAGGTCACTATGACTTGGAGGGGACAGCAGGAGAGGGCCCAGGGGAAGCCTGGGCTTGGGGAGATACCTGGGAATCCAGACAGGTACCAAATCACCAGGTGCCGGGTGCATGGCGGCCCTAAGCCCCCTCTGCAGAGAGGATGCCGAACGAGTGAGACATTCACAGACAATCACACTGAGCTCAACTCCTTAGTAACCCACTTTCATGACATGCACTGAAAGCCAAACTCACTGCCACCAAGTCCATCCCACCCACAGAGACCCTTTGGGACAGAGGAGAAGCGCCCCGTTGGGTTTCTGAGACTAAATCTTGCCTGGGGAAGAAAGTCTCATCTTGTTCCCTTGAAGCAATGGGTGGGCTCGAACCACGGACTTTGTGGTTAGCTGTTCAATGTGTAGTCCACAATGGCACGAAGGCTCCTGTCTAATCACACTAGGAGGACACTCAGGGTTTTGAAGGCCCAAAGGGGGAATCTGGCCCAGCCAGTCTGAGCCCATGAGGGAACTGGGGGGACCATGGAAAGGAGTGGGTGGTGGGTTTTTCATGGCAGGGAGAAGGATGGGCAGGCAGAGATGTACCAAAGAAGGCAGGGCTGCAAACTAGACCCGAGAACAAGCATCCCCAAAGGGCAAGGAAGACGGAGCAGGCCAGGCAGAGATGGAGAGTGGCCGGAGGAGCGGGCCATGTTCTTCCTCCAAGAGGAAGGTGGTGAATCGTGTAAGGGGTGAAGGGAGGGCCGGGAAGGCCAGTTGAGGCAGCAGGACCTCAGGTCAGAGCAGACAGTGCATCGCCGGTATCTGTGGTCCCTCCCAGGTTCCTGTGAAGGGGGTGTGGGTGGTCTTGAGGTCAGAGTGTTGTGAACAAGCACAGTGTGAGCAGAGAGGGTGGGCAGCAGCCCTGGGACTCCTTGAAGGCCATCTTTCAGGTCAGTGTCATCTGTTTGGTGACCGTGGGCTTGAGGGTTGAGTAAGGTCACATGGAGCTGTTGGTCATGGGGATGGGATAGAGAAGCGCATGGCAGGGCTGGCTTCACAGAAGGGCTGTTGCAGGCCGGCAGAAATGTGTGCCGTATTGTGTGTATGAGATGTGTGATGTGTGTGTTGTTGTGTGTGCGCTGCACATGTACTTTTCTTGCATTGTTTTTGTGTGTGTTCTGTTCTGTGTGTTTTGTGTGTATGGGTTTGTGTGTGGTGACTGTGAGGTGTGAGTTGTGTTTGGTTTTGGCATGGGTGGTGTGCTGTGTGCTGTGTTGTCGTGTGCGATGTATGCTATGTGTTGGACAGTGTGCATGCATTGTTGGCTGTGTGTGCTGTCTGTCATCTGCATGTGTTGTGTGCGGTGGGTGTTGAGTGTTACTGTGTTTATGTATTGCATTTGTTGTTTGTGGTGCCTGTATGTGTGGTGTGTATGGGCCACGTGTGCTGTGTTTGTATTGTATTTGTTGTGTGTGGTATCTATTATATGTATGTGTTGTGTTCTATGTTTTGTGTATGTTCTACATGATGTATTATTGTGTACTGCATAAGACAAATACTGTGTGTGGTGTATGTTCTGTGTTTGGTGTGTATGGTATGTGTGTATGTGTTCTGTGTGGTATGTGTAGTATTGTGTATATGTGTTCTGTGTGGTGTGTTTATAGGTTCTGGGTGGTATCTGAGTGCTGTGTTTGGTGTCTGGTCTGTGTGTGTGAGTTCTGGGTGGTGTGTGATCACTGTGTTTGCATGGGTTCTGTGTGATCGCTGTGTGTGTGTGAGGGTTCTGGGTGCTGTGTGATTGCTGTGTTTACATGGTTCTGGGTGCTGTGTGTGTGGCAGAGGGCGGGCAATGAGCAGCTGAGGGCCAGGAGCCGCAGGAATGAGCAGAGTCATCCCTGCGGAAACATGACTCCTGGTGTGATGGGAGGAGCAGCTGGGGAGTAGTTACAGGGGGTGGGGGTAGGGGAGTGGCTCCTGCAGCCCAATGGCCCCTGCTTCTCCCTGGACCACCCTTCCCACCTGTTGGCCAAGCCCGGGAAAGTGCTGGTGCTCGCTGGGGCCACAGTAAGGGGCTGCAGCTGGCTACAGCTGAGGGTGGCTATGGGGGAGTCTGTCGATCAGGTGGCAATGGCCGCATGCCTAGGCAGCTGTGGCCTTGCTGTGCTCACCTGCTGACGTGGCCACTCCTCTGAGGGCACCTGTGACCTTGTGACTATTCGACCCCACAGAAAGCAGACGCAAGAGGGCTGGGAAGAAGGGGAGAGGGGCCAGGAGAGGCCAAGGGCCTGGCCCAGGAGACCAGGTTGACAGTCGCACAGACTCTGGGTGGGTGCCCCACCCCCTGGTTGGTTCTTGCAGGACAACCCGCTACGGATGGACCCTAGGAGCTCCGGTCCTGGCCCCACCATTGGAATTGTCCATCCTGCATTTCTTGTCTACATTAGCACCCCCGACCTAGCCCGTTACTCATCCTGCATCTTCCTGTTCTGTCTTGCCCTGCTCACCATCGGTTAGACCCCCATCGTCCCTACGGTAGGGGGCTGTTGGGAGTCTCTGCAGGGCCCAGAGCCTCTTGTCTTCCTGCTCCCAGCTCAACCCCAAGCTTCCCTAGAGCTCAGATAGGGAGACTCACATCTGCCTTCCCGTGCTCTGCAGCCCAGGAATAGCCTACACAGGGCCAGACTTTCCGCTCCCATGGCAGACATCACCAATCAATCACAGCAGTCTTCCTCCCGACCCCGAGTCTGGATGCAAGCAGTGGTTTCCACCCTACCTTACGGTGCCCCCCAGGTCCCTGGCCCTTCATTCCTCTCTTAATGCTTTCCCCTCGGTCTCTGGGGCTGCGGTCACCACCACCCGTGGTTCTTCCTCTGTCCTGTAGGCTGAAGCCACCACGTTCCTGCAGCTGGGCCAAGAAAGTGGCTGAAGACTTTGGGTCCCCAAGGCTGGAGAGGTTCTAGCTTGGTTCACTGTAGGTCCTGAGGGCTGTCAGCCCTGCCGTCAGGCACAGTGCAGTTCGGGGAGCCCCCCCAATGCGGGGAGATGATCTGATGTCCAGCCCCTGAGCTGCAGCACCCCCTCATTCCCCCCCACCCCCCCGCTGCCAACACCAGGCAGGGCCTGCACACCAACCTTCCCGGCCTAGGCCCTGGGCAGGCAGTGACTAGTGGACGGCCAGCCCAGGGCAGAGTAGCCACTCAGCTCCCCTAGGGCTGCTCCCTGCCGCTGTCCCGGTCACCTGCCTCCCTCCTGGCCTCTGAGCCCAGAATGCAAAGATGGCCAGCGTGTCTCTGCCCACCCTGGTGCCACTGGGCCCCGACTGCCTGCGCCCCTTCACGCGGGAGTCCCTGGCAGCCATAGAGCAGCGGGCGGTGGAGGAGGAGGCGCGGCTGCTGCGGAACAAGCAGATGCAGATAGAGGAGCCTGAGCGTAAGCCGCGCAGCGACCTGGAGGCCGGCAAGGGCCTGCCCCTCATCTATGGGGACCCCCCGCCCGAAGTCATCGGCATCCCCCTGGAGGACCTGGACCCCTACTACAGTGACAAGAAGGTGGGGTCCAGGCCGTCGGGGGGCGTCCCCTGCCGGCGGGCCCCAGCCTCGCTCACGGCTCTCTCCCACCACAGACCTTCATCGTGCTCAACAAGGGCAAGGCCATCTTCCGCTTCTCGGCCACGCCCGCCCTCTACCTGCTGAGCCCCTTCAGCATCGTCCGGCGCGTGGCCATCAAGGTGCTCATCCATGCATATCCTGCCCCAGTGGGACCCACGGGGGAGCCTGGGGGAGTGGGGCAGAGCCAGGGGCCCTGTCCGCACCCCCTTTCCACCCGCTCCCTTACTGCCCTTGACTCTGGTCCCAACGCTGTTCAGCATGTTCATCATGATCACCATCTTGACCAACTGTGTGTTCATGACCATGAGTGACCCACCGCCCTGGTCCAAGGACGTCGAGTGAGTACCTCTCCCCCACTCCTCACCCCACACACTCACTCACTTGGGGCTCCCAGCCCCCACCCCCACCCCCCACCCCAGGTCACACACGGTCACAGTTGGTATCTTCAGCCCTGCTGGCACATTGCATTTTGGGGAAGTCACCCCACCCCACATACCTGTGGCCGACCTGGGCCTGGCCGGCCCTCTCCCCGCCAGGTACACCTTCACCGGGATCTACACCTTCGAGTCCCTCATCAAGATGCTGGCCCGCGGCTTCTGCATCGACGACTTCACATTCCTCAGAGACCCCTGGAACTGGCTGGACTTCAGCGTCATCATGATGGCGTGAGTGGCCCAGTGGCTGAGGGCAGGAGGCCAGCCCCGAGGGCAGGAGGAGGGTAGGGGCGGAGGTGGGGAAGGAGGAGTTGCAGGCCTCCTGGACACTGCACAGGAGATGAGCTGAGCAGCCTCAGGTGTGGCTGGACCTAGGGTCGAGCCCCGCCGCTTCTGGTGCTTCCACCTGCTTCCCACACCCCAGGCCCACACCCACTCCCTGCGCCTGCTTTTCCCACATTGGCCCTCTAATGGGAACCTTGGAGTGCTTACACGGGACCCCTTCCCCCGGCAGCTACAGGGACCCCAGGGCCTGGAGGAGCCCTGATCTCAGTCCCACCCCCAGCTTGGGCACAGCCCCTACCTTAACCTTCTACTTCTACCACCACTACCACCTACCCTCACCTTTCACACCTACAACCCCTCCACCTGTACCCTAACCTTACATCACTATAATCTACCACCGCCCTCCTGGCTCAGACACAGCCCCACCACCACCACGACCTCCACCACCTGGTTCAAACACAGCCCCTCCCTAGCCCCTCCACCCACCCCCGGCTCTGACGCAGCCCCTACCCTAACCTCCTGCCAGATACCTCACGGAGTTCGTGGACTTGGGCAACATCTCCGCGCTGAGGACCTTCCGGGTGCTCCGGGCCCTGAAAACCATCACGGTCATTCCAGGTACCAGAGGGGCAGCAGGCCACCTGCCTAGACCCAGAGGTGTGCCACGGTGAGAGAGGAGAAGGGCCCGGGCAGGGAGGCTCTGGACTGCCTGGGTTCGATTCTCCCCTCTGCCACTTCCTCACCGTGTGCTTGGGCAAGTGGTTGACCCTGTCTGCCTCCAGCAGAGATCGATAATAGCAACATCCACAGATCAGCTTGTCGTGGGAGTTCGCTGATTTCAAATATCTACGGTGCTCAGAACAGTCTCACACACAGACTGTGACCTGTGCTTGTGTGTTACGTGAGATGTGCCCAGGGGCCGAGCAGAGGGTGTGTGTGTGTGTGTGTGTGTGTGTGTGTGTGTGTGTGTGATGGGGGTCTCAGCCCCCGGGCTTCTGCTAGGAACACACCACACATCCTCGAGCCAGGAGCACAGACCAGCTCCAAAGGAAGGACTCAGGAAGCACGAAATAAATAGAGCATTCCGACCCTCAAAAAAGCCATTGGAGAAATTAGAGCCGGTCCCGAAGGGGGGAGAGAAAGGTGATCTGGAAGGGAGAGAGCAGGCTCTGGGAGGAGGGGAAACGACGCCATCCGAGGGCCAGAAGGTTCTCCTGCAGTGACCCGTGCCATGGGGCAGTCCCGCTGTGGGAACCCCGTTTTCTGCAGGTGGTTATTTTCAAAAGAGATCCCTAGCTCGTTCCTCTTATTGTCTCTGAGTGGACTTGAACCTCCAGCCTTTGGGTTAGCCGTTGAAGGAAGTAAGTGGATCAACCAAGGGCTCCAGACCGTCGTCGGTGTCTTCTAGCCCACAACTCTTGAATTGTGGCCGAGGCAGGCGAGGTTCTGAAAGTGGCAGGGCTTACGGGGGGCGGGCACACAGCGAGAAGGCACAGGGCCAACACAGTCTCGACTCTGGCCCTCCTGCTCCCAGCGCCCTCTGGTTGGGAGGGTGCTTAGAAGGAGACTGCGGGGTGTTTGTTTCTCACCTCAGGATAAGAAAAGAAAATGAGCTGATATTGAAGATACTCCATGACTAGGTCCAAGGAAGAAGTGATAACCCTCCATTGGTGGGCCCTGGTCCCTTGGAATTCCTTAAGGATAGTGGACGCCTCTGCCTGTTCCAGGAGCCCTGGTTGTGTAGTGGTTATGCGTTGAGCTGCTAACTGCCAGGACAGCAGTTCGAAACCACCAGTAGCTCTGCAGGAGAAAGATGAGGCTTTCTACTCCCATAACGAGTTAGAGCCTTGGGAAATCACTGGGGCAGTTCTACCCTGTCTTATAGGGTCACCATTCAGTCGGAATTGGTTCGATGGCTGGGAGTTTGCTAATTTTGGTTGTCTGTCCAAAAGCGCAGACTCTTTGGAGTCTGATCAGGGTCATCTGAGAGCTTCGGAGAATGGATCCTACTGCCCCTCCAGCGACGATAGGCCTCCTCATCAAGAGGGTGAGGCAGTCACGGCTCGGCGAGCGTAGATGTGGCAATAGCTTAACCTCTGTTTGTTTCTGCTGGGCTCTTCAGAGCCTCGAATGGGAGACTCCGTGTAATGACCCCAAACACAGAGAACTCCTTTCTTAAGCACTGTGCTCGGAGGACGGATGTTCCAGGAGCGCGCTTTGGCCAGTGCCGACCTTGCAATGGTCAGTAACTCTGGTCGCGCCTGTGTAGGAGTCTCTGGGCAGAGCACACATGGTGGCACCAGGAGGTGGCATTAACTCAACGGTTCTGGGTGACTTTGTGGGGCTCCATTAGGAGCCCTGGCAGCACTGTGGGCATGGGGCACTAACCACAGGCCAGCGGTTCAAACCTACCAACCTCTCCGAAGGATGATTTACACTCCTGAAGTGCTCGATAAGGCTTCGGATTTGATGGCTGTGGGGTTTTACAGGTCGGAGAGCAGGTCGGCGAGTCTTCTCCGCTTGCCTGAAGTGCTTGAGGTTAGAGTGAGGATGTCATCACAGAAGGGAGGGGTGCGATTCACTCACCAATGTGACAAAGCACACACAGCCACACACGCCCCGCTTCAGCAACTGTGGGACATACAAGTCTCCGACCCTGGTCCTGTTCTTTAAGTTGTGCCGCCCTTCTCAACGACCTTTTCCCACGACCTCCCCGTCGGTAACCCGCATTCACCGCAGAGGTGGTGGGGTCACCTGGGGAGGCTTCTGGAAAATGGTACCCGGAAGGCTGAGCTTAGAAGGCAGGTGGTAGTAGGCGGAGGAGCACGTTACTCCCCTGATCCCGGAACCCTTGCCCTCTCTACGGCCAGGCCTGAAGACCATCGTGGGGGCCCTGATCCAGTCGGTGAAGAAGCTGTCTGACGTCATGATCCTCACCGTCTTCTGCCTGAGTGTCTTCGCCCTGGTGGGGCTGCAGCTCTTCATGGGGAACCTGCGGCACAAGTGTGTGCGCTGGCCTCCGCCCTTCAACGACACTAACACCACGTGGTCCGGCAACGACACCTGGTTCGGCAATGACACCTGGTATGACAACGACACCTGGACCGGCAACGACACCTGGAGCAGCCATGAGAGTTGGATCAGCAACTTCACCTTTGACTGGGACGCCTACATCAACGATGAAGGTGAGGGTGGCAGATGGGACACAAGGGGGGTCGGTGCCAGCCTGTGGGGCAGCCCCTTCCTCAGCCTCTTGTGACTGCCAACTGAAGTCTCAGTCCTGGGTGGGGTGGCCCAAGCAGCTTGTGATCACTGAAAGGCGGGTCGTTTGAACCCACCGATGGCTTGGGTGTGGCAGAAGAAGGGCCTGGCAGTCTGCTTTCAGAAAGATTCCAGCCAGGGAGGCCTCCAGAGCACAGCTCAACTCGGGACCAAACACAAGAGGGAATGGACTTCACAGACATAGGTCTTCTGTCTTGGGGATCATCCCGACTCCACCCTGGTGTGCCCCCTCTTCTCCGTCACACCGTTTGCTCACAGCCCGGGAGGGCCACTGCCAGGCCCCCACATCCGCCACACAGCCACGTGCCCTTCCTTGGCAGGCACACACACGACACGTGCATGCTGCCACACAGCCACGATTCAACTCAACTCTCTGCCCTCGAGTCGATGCCCACTCATGCCGACTCTCTGGGACAGGCAAGGGCGGCACTGTGAGTCTCCAAGACAGTCACGGTTCACGGGAGTAGAAGGCCCCATCTTTCTCCCAAGGAGCAGCTGGCAGTTTCGAACTGCCAACCTTGGGTATCACAGTCTGATATGTAACCACTACACCACCAAGGCTCCTACAAGCCATTATTCGTCTGCAGAAATGAGGAAAAGGCACCTCTTCTCAGCCCGGCATCCTGGAATACAGCCCGAGCTCAGGTGTCCCGTGCAGGTGCCTGGCAGCACCATGCCCACACATGCACGCTTCTCCTGTGTCTCTCTGTGCCCGTGCCATGCCCTTACTTAACCATATGTGGTAGTTACATAATCTGGTGTCGACTTGAGGCTTTTTTTTTTTGACGAGGCTTTTAAGAGTGAATGGGAGGAGTTTAACCTGTCAATCAGGTGGCAACGTGAGTCTGAAGAGGAATTTGTAGGTTGGTATTGGACATATGGGCTAATCTTGAACTTATGGAGTTGATCTGGAGGGGCCTGGGATGTTTTCTTAATATATGATTGCTCTTTGATATAACGTTCTCTCTTACACACATATGAGTGCCTCTGTATTTGTCTCTCTAACACACCAGACCATGTACTGAGCTTGGAGCTGAACTTCCTGCATGGTACATACGCAGAGACCGATCCTGTGCCCTGAACTTGGGGTTACCCTAAAGGAGGGCCACCCATTCAGGGAGCAACCATTAGGTGTAGATAGTCCATGCAGATGTGTTCACGGGTGTGCAAGAGAGGTTTGGTGTGTGTGCTTCCAGTGTGTGCATGTGGATAACCTGCCTCCTTTGCCTCCCAAAGAGAACTTCTATTTCTTGGAAGGCTCCAACGATGCCCTGCTTTGTGGGAACAGCAGTGATGCTGGGTGAGTGTTGCTGTGTGAGGAACCAGGCACTTGGGGACCGGTGAGCCAGGGGAAGTCCTAAACGGGGGCTTGGGGTGGAGGAAGTGCAAGAGAAAGCCTGTGGACATGCACAGGACACTTCTCAGCTCACAGGGGGCACAGGCCATTTGAAGGAATGTCCCCCGGGGTTCCCCATCTCTTCCCCCCAACTGGACTCCCCCGCCCTCCCTAAACCTCATCCTCATTCTGTCCTTAGGCACTGCCCTGAGGGTTACGAGTGCATCAAGACTGGACGGAACCCCAACTATGGCTACACCAGCTATGACACCTTCAGCTGGGCCTTCCTGTCTCTCTTCCGCCTCATGACCCAGGATTACTGGGAGAACCTCTTCCAACTGGTACAGCTGCCAGCTCTGTGACCCCCCAGTCCTGCAGTCACCCCACCCCCAGGATGGTCAGCCT
Organism: Tenrec ecaudatus; assembly: GCF_050624435.1. Classification (NCBI taxonomy): domain Eukaryota; kingdom Metazoa; phylum Chordata; class Mammalia; order Afrosoricida; family Tenrecidae; genus Tenrec; species Tenrec ecaudatus. The sequence continues at coordinate 143,255,876 of NC_134539.1, read as the reverse complement.
ACCTCACGCCCCTCAGGGGTCCTCTCCTTCAGGGAACCCCGCTGTGCTCTCTAGCCCCATCTCTGCCTAAGAGCTGAGGAGTTGACCCAGGTCTCACAGCTGACAGTTGGACACCGTGGATGCTCAGTTTTGCCCAGACATGTTGATTTCCTCTTCTCCTGTAGGCCGGGTACCTCAGGAGCAGCGGTGCCTTTTGGGGCCAACTGCTATCTCTAAGCAGATGCTGTTAATTATATCAACAAGGGCTGGTGGTCCTTGAGCTTGGCCCAGGTGCCAGGCACGGTGGCAAAGCTGGGATACAAGCTGACCTTGGAGCCCAGTCCATGTGCACCATCTCCCTGTCCGGACTGGGGGTGATCAGGTGGGGGGATGGTCCTCAGAGTTCTGAGCCAGGCGATCTGAAAAGGCTGGATTCCCACGGTGTTCTCCAAACAGGGGCTAATTGCCAGATACACTGAGGAAACCCAGGCTAACCTTCTAAGTGGGTGATCCACCCTAACTCAGAAGCTTCTGGAATGTGGCTTGGCCTATCAAGGATGGCCATGCCCTGTCTCAATGCTCCTTAAGCCCCCTCTGTTTGCCCCTCTGGGTAACGGGTGCATGGAAAGGGGCAGTGTGTGACAGGGAGGAGGACAGCAGTGCGATGCCCTGTGACTCTCCCTCCCCCGCCCCCGCCCCCACCCCCAGACCCTGAGAGCCGCTGGCAAGACCTACATGATCTTCTTCGTGGTCATCATCTTCCTGGGCTCCTTCTACCTCATCAACCTGATCCTGGCGGTGGTGGCCATGGCGTACGCGGAGCAGAATGAGGCCACACTGGCCGAAAACCAGGAGAAGGAAGAGGAGTTTCAGCAGATGATGGAGAAATTCAAAAAGCACCAGGAGGAAGTGGAGAAGGTCTGGGTCCAGGGATCTCCCTGCCCCTGAGCCCAGGCTGCTCAGCCCCTGCCCACCTCTACTGCAAGACCCTCCACAGGCTGAGGCTGGGTGGGGAGGCAGGTCAAGAGACAGGCCTTCAAAGCAGGAGGAGCAGAGGGTCCCAGGTTGTGGCTTTGGTGGGAGAGCTGTATCCATGCGGTGGGAAGGCTTCATCTCTGTTGCTCCTGCATGCCCCACCTGGGACGAGCAGTCTGAAGAGTCTGTTCTCCTTTCTTCCTGGGTAGCACGTGGCGGGTGAGGCGGGCTCTTTAGGAGGCCCCATTTTCTCACCACCTCAAGTGCAAGGGCCTGTCAAGCCGTCAAGAGTTGAGGGTCTTAGTCACTCTTAGCCCCTACCCTGCCACCTCTACCCAGCCCCTATCTAGGCTCCACACAGCCCAAGAAGAGGGGTCGAGGGTCATTAACCCCCACCCCGGCTCAGAGTGGGGCTTCATGCCCATCCAGTGCCCTCTCCTCCCCCTTGCTGGTCTGCAGGCCAAAGCTGCCCAGGCCGCCCAGGCCCTGGAAAATGGGGAGGCCGATGGGGACCCAGCCCCCGGCAAGGACTGCAATGGCAGCCTGGACACGGAGCCGGGGGAGAAGGGGCCCCCCAGGCAGAGCTGCAGCGCAGAAAGTGCCATCTCCGACGCCATGGAAGGTGAGTGCTGACGCCCAGTGGGGCAGGGCGGGGGCCCAGCTGGGTCCAGCTTCAGGATGGCTGTAACTTAATCTTGGCATCGCAGAAATGGCCGTGATAAATATAGTTGTGGTTTCACCTGGTCCAGTTCTAGCTGCCGGGCCCAGCAGTGATGGGAACCCGGGGCTTCCGGGACGGCCCAGGGGGGCTGCCAAGGCAATGGGGAAGGACAGGCCCAGGAAGGCCCAACCTTCCGGACACCGGAGATGCTGCTCCGCACTGATCCCTTAGTGCCCTGCCACCCAGTGCCTGCAGACTCCTAGAGACCCTATAGGACAGAGGAGAACCGTCCCTGTGGGTTTCTGAGACCGTAACTCTAAGGGACTAGAAAGCCTCCTCTTTCTCCCACGGAGCGGCTGGTGGTTTTGAACCACTGATCTTGTGGCTAAGCAGGTCGATGTGTAGCCACTACGCCACCAGGGTTCCTTCGAGGTAGCAGTATAAGGTCAAACTCTGCCCAGATGAAACAGTAGATTCCCCCCAATTCCTGCCTGCTAAGCATCCAGAGAAAGGGAAGGGAGGTAAGAACAGGCGGAGAGAGGAGTGAGAGAGAGGGCCCGCCCATCAGCTGGACAGTTGGCCACAGCCCCGCATTCCTGGGCCGCACTTGTTAAAGGGGCCCCTGCAGTGGAGGGCCCCGGAGGCCAGGCGGAGCAGCAGCACCTCACCGGCCTTACAGAACCCCCAGGGCTTTATAGAGCTGGGGCAAGGTCTCGCTTCTGCGAGACAAGGTTCACCAGCCCTCCTCCTGGGGTGAAATGGGAGGAGCCTAGGGGAGGCGGGGCCTAAAGGGGCGGAGTCGATGGCAGATGCGGCCTTGAGAGGAGGAGCTTGCTTTAGGCCTCTTGGAGGAGGGAGGGGTTTTCGACTCGAAGCGCCCAGGGGCGGGGCTTTTGGGGGGTCGTGGGTAGGGGATGAAGCTCTGATGGGTGGTGTTCCGAGACGTGAAGACTTACGGGGAGGGTGTACAGGGGCGGGGGCTGAGGTCGGCCCAGCGAGGGGGTGTGATGTGGAGGTGTGGGGTGCCGACACGTGCGGGCGGAGCTGGTGGAGCGAGGGGCGCGCGGAGGGCGGGGATCCTCCCAAGGTCTGTGCTGTGACCTCCCTCTCAGAGCTGGAAGAAGCCCACCAGAAGTGCCCGCCCTGGTGGTACAAGTGCGCGCACACAGTGCTCATTTGGAACTGCTGCGTCCCGTGGGTGAAGTTCAAGCACATCATGTACCTGATCGTCATGGACCCCTTCGTGGATCTGGGCATCACCATCTGCATCGTGCTCAACACGCTCTTCATGGCGATGGAGCACTACCCCATGACGGAGCACTTCGACAACGTGCTGAGCGTCGGCAACCTGGTACGGGGACTGGCCAACCGTGGGGTCTTCCGGACAGGGTCTTGGGTCTGGATGTATTGGGCGTGCATGGATCGACTAAGGAGGTTCATCCATCATGGGGCTTGGGCGTCAGAATATTGAGGAGCCAGAGGAGTGGTGATGGGGTGCTGGGTTTCCACAAGTCGGATCCCTGGGGGGGGGTGTCTGAGGCCCCAACTTCGTGGAATCACCTCTCTGCTGGCCCCAGTTCTAGCACCCAGGCCCTTTGACAAGCACCCCATAAGGGTGCTACCCCACTGGCCTCCCCACTGTCAGAGGTTGTCATAGGCCAGAGAGAGATGGAGGAACCCAGAAGTGAGGCCAAGAAGGGCAAGCTCCCTGTGGAGGCCTTCACCCACCCTTGCACCCCTACTCCCTGCTGGACACCCCAGTCCATTCCTGCTCCTATTGTTGCCTTGCACTGATCCCTCACTCTGATCCGAGTACTGATCCCTGCTTATCCCTGCCCATTAGGGGCATTATCACCTCGTTGCCCAACTGACAAAGGGAGAAAGCACCCTCCACCTGCCCCACCCTGCCTATCTTCCTCTGTAATTCTTCCAGAATGGGAAATGAGCAAGATGTGACACCCCACCATCCCCCAGCCCCAAGATTGTTGGGTGCGCAGGGATAGTGAGACGGGGGCCTGGGCAGCATGAGGGATGTGTGGGTATAATGGAATTGCAGAGACCCTGGACTCCCGAGCCAGCCTGGGCCGACTGGTCCATCCATGCCTGTGGAAGTGCCCAAGGCAGCCGCAGCCAGGCAGAACTTAAGGGGCAAGGGTGTGCCCTGGCCTCGGTGAGCAGCTGCTGGGGTATGTGTGATGGGCCTGCCCTGCCAGCCACCTGCCCCTGCCCACACTGTGCTGCTGCCTGGGCCCCTGTTGTGGTCAAGGACAGCTCCTGGGAGGAGCTCAGTATGTGCCCGGGCAGGCTGCAGACCCGGGGCAACTGGTGCCTGGCAGAGGGGGCTGTGCCCAAGGCCTTCCAGGGACTGTGCAGTCCTCAGCCCCTTGTGTCCATGCCTGGGGAGGCGGGCAGCTCTGGCTTCTCATGAACCTCAAAATTTGCCACCTTTGGGGCCCTTCTCCTAGACCTCCAAGTGTGCAAACAGATTTCGTGGGTCAGCAAGGCTGTGGAGGCAGGGACAGTGAACTGAGCTCCCATGTAACCGTCTCTCCCCTGTCACGGTAATGGAGAGACTAATGAGGTTGGCATGTGAGCCCCAGTAAGGAATGCTTATGTAACTTGCCCATGGTCTTTAAGCCAGAGATTGGTGGGTCCACAGATCTGGGCTGGACTGACCTCTGCCCTCCTCATTATACGCACCTATGAGCCGTGGGTGCCACTCGTTACCCCTCTCGGGGCTCGGAGCCACTTCCCCTCAGCCCCCACAGGAGGCAGGGGAAGCTGGGGAGCCCCTGTGCCCCACCCCAGCGAGGCTTTGTGACCGAGACGTCTATCCCCTTGCCCTGGCCCACAGGTCTTCACGGGCATCTTCACGGCCGAGATGGTGCTGAAGCTGATCGCCCTGGACCCCTACGAGTATTTCCAGCAGGGCTGGAACATCTTCGACAGCATCATCGTGACCCTCAGCCTGGTGGAGCTGGGCCTGGCCAACGTGCAGGGGCTGTCTGTGCTGCGTTCCTTCCGGCTGGTGCGTGAGTTCCCCCACCCCACCCCCACTGCCAGCCCAGGCTGAGGAGGGTGGGCTTGGGGGTGAGCCCTTGAGACGCCAGCACCCCCTCTGCCCTGTGGGTGGCACATCACCTCTGGAAACCTCCCCCTTATCACACAGTGCTGCTGGGGGGAGGGGAAAAGAGAAGGCCGGAGAGCTGGCATTGGAGTGTGATCCCAGACTATCCTTGAAGCAGAGAGCAGCAGGGACAGCCACCCCCAGAGCAGACCCGAAAACGGAGCCGGCAGAACGCCTGCCACTCACTCACTGCCATCGAGTCAGTGCCAGCTCATGGCAACTCTTCGGCAAGGTCGAGCCGCCCCTGTGAGCTTCAAGAACATTAACTCTTTTTTGTTAATTAATTTATTTTAATCATTTTATTAGGGTCTCATACAACTCTATCACAATCCATACATACATCAATTGTGTAAAGCACATTTGTACTTTATTTCATCATTCTCAAAACATTTGCTCTCCATCTAAGCCCCTGGCATCAGCTCATTTTTACCCTCCCTCCCCACTCTCCCTCCCTCATGAACCCTTGATAATTTATAAATTATCATTTTGTCATATCTTGCCTTATCCAACGTCTCCCTTCACCCACTTTTCTGTTGTTTGTCCCCCAGGGAGGAGGTTACATGTAGATCCTTGTAATAGGTTCCCCCTTTCCAACCCACCCTCCCAGTATCGCCAGTCACATCACTGGTCCTGAAGAGATCATCCACCCTGGATTCCCTGTGTTTCCAGTTCCTATATGTCCCAGTGTACATCCTCTGGTCTAGCCAGATTTGTAAGGTAGAGTTGGGATCATGATGGAGGAGGAAAAAGCATTTAGGAACTAGAGGAAAGTTGTATGTTTCATCGTTGCTACATCGCACCCTGACTGGCTCATCTCCTCCCCGAGACCCTTCTGTAAGGGGATGTTCTATGGCCCACAAATGGACTTTGTGTCTCCACTCCACACTCCCACCCTCATTCACTATGATATGATTTTTTTTTTCCTGATGATGCCTGAAGCCTGATCCCTTTGGCACTTCGTGATCACACAGGCTGGTGTGTTCTTCCATGTGGGCTTTGTGGCTTCTGAGCTAGATGGCCGCTTGTTTACCTTCAAGCCTTTAAGACCCCAGATGCTGTATCTTTTGATAGCCGTGCACCATCAGCTTTCTTCACCACATTTGCTTATGCGCCCATTTTTCTTCAGCGATCCTATCATGGAGGTGTGCAGTCAATGATATGATTTTTTGTTCTTTGATGCCTGGTAACTGATCCCTTCGGGACCACTCGATCACACAGGCTGGTGTGTTCTTCCATGTGGACTTTGTTGCTTCTGAGCTAGATGGCCGCTTGTTCACCTTCAAGCCTTTAAGACCCCAGTCACTATCTCTTTTGATAGCCAGGCACCATCAGCTTTCTTCACCACATTTGCTTATGCACCCATTTGTCTTCAGCGATCACATCATGAAGGTGAGCTCACAATGATATGATTTTTTGTTCTTTGATGCCTGATAACTGATCCCTTCGGGACCACTCGATCACACAGACTGGTGTGCTTCTTCCATGTGGGCTTTGTTGCTTCTGAGCTAGATGCCTGCCTGTTTACCTTCAAGCCTTTAAGACCCCAGATGCTATATCTTTTGATAGCCAGGCACCATCAGCTTTCTTCACCACATTGGCTTATTCACCCTCTTTGTCTTCAGCAGTTGTGTTGGGAAGGTGAGCATCATAGAATGCCAATTTAATAGAAGAAAATATTCTTGCATTGAGGGAGTACTTGAGTGGAGACCCAATGTCCTTCTGCTACCTTAATACTAATCCTATAAATATATACACATAGATCTATTTTCCCGTCCTCATATAAATATATTTGCATATGTACACGCCATTATTTAGACCTCTAAAAATGCCCTTTGCCTCCTAGCTCTTTCCTCTATTTCCTTTGACTTTCCTCTTGTCCCACTATCATACTCAGTCTTCATTTGGGTTTCAGTAATTCCTCTTGGTTACATTACCCTTGATCATGCCCTAAGAGGCCTCCTACACCCTCCTCACCACCAGTTGGATCACTTGTTGTTCCCTTGTCCCTGGGTTTGTTAACACCACTTCCTTTCCCCCCACCTTCCCCTCTCCCATGTTCCCCTGGAACTGTCGGTCCCATTGTTTTCTCCTCCAGATTGTTCATACAGTCTATCTTATTTAACCTGTGGAGATAATAACATGCCCCAAAACAAGAAAGAGCAAAACCAAACAATAATATACAACAAAACAACAACAAACCAATGACAAGAAACAAAACAAAATACAACAAGAAATAAAAGCTTGTAGTTAGTTCAAGGACTGTTTGTTAGCCTTCAGGAGTGTTTTCCAGTCCAGTCTGTTGGGGTACCATGTCCTGGCCCCAAAGTCCACCTTCAGTATTCCCTGGGGACCTTGCCGCCCCAGTCCCTTCCTGTTCTGTTGAAGAACGTTAACTCTTGACAGGACTAGAATGCCAAGTCTTCCTCCCATGGAGCTGCGAGCGGTTTCAGATGGCTGACCTTGCAGTAAGCCGCACAAGGAGTCACTGAGATGCCACCAGGGCTCCAGAAACCCACTAGTGGTGGCATTCAGACTCCTGAGTTAATGTTCTTGCTGCCGCCTCAGGGGGACTCCTATGGCTTCCTCTCTCCTATAAGGGAACTCCCACTCAGACCCCAAAGGGTAGCCAACCTCCGTGTAGACACCATCAACCTTCAGCAGCTGCCAACCCTGGCCGATGCTCGCAAACGTTTCACCAGAGGGGAAAGTATGTCAAAGCCAAGCCAGGCAGTGAGTTTTACTTGTCCACACGCTAGTCTGTGTCGCTAACAGATAAGGGTCCCCCCCACCCCCGTCCCTGTCCCTCACCCACCATTTTGACCTATGAAGAGCTTGAGGTGGAAGGATATGGTGGCCCCATTAAACAGAAAGGCAAACGGAGGCTTCAGAGGCCTGGTGTGGGTGACCCAGTATTTGACTCATTCTCTTCTCTAAGGACGGGGTTCCCTTGAGTTGGCCCCGAGGTTCCCACGCAGGAACCCGGGGAACCCCTGGGCCTCATTCACCCCTGCCCGGCAGCTGCGGGTCTTCAAGCTGGCCAAGTCGTGGCCCACGCTGAACATGCTCATCAAGATCATCGGCAACTCGGTGGGGGCGCTGGGCAACCTGACGCTGGTGCTGGCCATCATCGTGTTCATCTTTGCCGTGGTGGGCATGCAGCTCTTCGGCAAGAGCTACAAGGACTGCGTGTGCAAGATCGCCTCCGACTGCAGCCTGCCCCGCTGGCACATGCACGACTTCTTCCACTCCTTCCTCATCGTCTTCCGCATCCTGTGTGGCGAGTGGATCGAGACCATGTGGGACTGCATGGAGGTGGCTGGCCAGGCCATGTGCCTCACCGTCTTCCTCATGGTCATGGTCATCGGCAACCTTGTGGTGAGTGAGGCTGGCTGGGACCTGGCTGGGCCCTGCCTTGATTTCCTTTCAGTTTGCCTGTGGTTAAGAATGTTTTCTATGAGGCTGAACGGCTGGAAAGTCTGGTACTTGATGTTTTCTGCCACCCCAGCTCCTCCCCTGCCACCCCCCCCCTTAAAAACAGGACAATTTTATATGCGCGAACCCAGAAGTTCTTACATTTCAGCATACTGCAAAATTCCCGGGCACCCTTGGCGGGAAAACCTGGGGGCTGCTCTGTACGGACAACAGTGGGAAAAGCCTGGGGGGCGTGGGGTGACCGGGTGTCAGTTTATGGCAGTGCATTCAGCTTGTGATGTCAGAATCACCGGGGGATTCGTACAGTGATGGTTGTGTTACCGTCACAGGGACGCCGTTGTGCGGGGTAGACCACAGGATTTCCAAGGCTCCGGAGCAGTTGGTCGGACCCGGGCTCCGAAGCATCTCTGAGTGGGCTTGAACTGGCCACCAAACTTCCGGCCAGTAATCGAGGGCTTAAGCATCAATGTCACCGAGGGGCCGTCCTGGGTCCTACCCGAGAAATCCCTGGTCTGTGACTCTGTGGCGGGGAGTGGAGTCCACATTTCTGCCAGACTCACGCGATGGCAGCGCCCGTGGCCCAGGGACCACAGTGGGCGTAAGTAGCACAGGGGTCGAAACATGCAAGAGGAGGGCTGGAGGAGCCCTGATGGTGCCATGGTTAAGAGCTTGGCTGCTCACCAAAAGATCCACGGTTCAAACCCACCAGCTGCTCCCAGGGAGAAAAGACCCAACCAGCTCCCCCCACGTAGAGTTTGGCCTCTGAGCCGAAAACCCTCTGTGGCAGGTCTGCTTCATCCCATTGTTGCTGTGGCCGCGAGAGCCCATCGAGTCAGTGCCGCCTCACAGTGACCCCGTGCACGCAGTCTGGCATCGTCCTCAGTGGTTCCTCTGCCTCTCATGAGGGCCTTCCTCATCGTCACCCCCTCTCCCAAGCATGACATCCTTCTCCAGGGACTGGTCTCCCCAACACAGAGGGTTGTTTGGAGTTGAAATCGACTGGGACACACGCACACAGCAAGATAGCAGACGGAGTTGGGCAGACGTGGGTTCTAATCCCGGCTCCTCCATCATCTGCACTGCAGCCTAGAGCCATGCTGAGTCCGGCTGAACACCCTGACTGTCAGTGGGAGAAGTGAGGCCCTCACAGAGTCGCTGAGCTAGTGTGGAGAAAGGGGCATGAGCTGCTGGGCCTCCACCCTCCTCTTGTCTTCCTCTGTCCCTGAGACTCCAAAAGAGGCGGGCGTCAGGCCCAGGTATCGGGAATGCAGAGATGGCATGATAGCCTCCTGCCACTGTCTGGGGCTCAGGACTCGGCACGTGGGGCAGTGCAGGGCGGCAGGCAGGTGTGCCCGGTTTGAGGAGAAATGGGGCTGGGACTGGGGCTGGGTCCAGCGGGCGACTGGCATTTCTGTGGCTGGGCCCCAGAGGTGGTTCACCTTCCCGTCTTGAGGTGGGAGAACCATCCTGTCAGGGCCCTGCGGTGCTGTGCCCGGCTGCCCCCTGCAGTGACTGGCACTGGCCTGGGCATGGGCGAGGGAAGGTGCACGTCCCTATGTCCCCAAAAGGCCTGTGACATCCTGGAGCTGCTGGCTCAGCACTTGTCAGCTATCGATGCTGTCCGGCCTCGGGCCGGGTCTGAGCCAGGGGACGGAGGTCACTTTGGCTGCAGGAGGTTGTGGGGATGGCTCCCAAGCCCCCAGAGGCAGCGAGAGAGAAGGTCCCTGACAGACTGTCCCTGGGGAGGAGTGGGAATGGGGAGTGTGTGGGTGCACTTCTGGGGCAGATTAGGGGTGCAGAGAGAGGGTCAGAGGAGGACACTGTGCAGAAAGTTGGGAATGAAAGGTGAAGGACACGGCGTGACTGGGGGCCTGCAAGAGGGCTCTCTCTGTCTGTGTGTGTGAGAACTCAAACACAGGTCGAGAGCCCACGTGGCCACTGACTGCTGGGGAGCTATGAGCCTTGTTCTCTCTGTGCCTCAGTTTTCTCATCTGAGAAATGGGGTGATCAGGGTGGTGGATCACAGGACGCATGTGGTCAGGGACATTCCAACGTGACCACGGGAGCTGAGGAAGTGGGGGGCAGTGCCGCAGGCACCCCTTAGGCTCCAGCCGTTGGTGAGACTGCACCTTTGTCAGGGGCTCCTGCCCTCCGCGCCCAGGCGTCCCTGAGCCGGGATTAGGACCTGGGTCTGTGGAACTCCTGTCACGGCAGCAGAAGCAGTCATCGTCCCCCTGGCTGCCCCCACAGGGCCCCCAAAGCAGATGGCTGCCGTCCAACCTTGAGCATCGGTGCCTCTAATCCTCACAGCCACCCTCCAAGAGGCAGCAGCTTGGGTGGCTTGGCCGGCATTTTAAAGGTGCAGAAAGAACAGCACTGGGAGGTGAATTAGCAGCGTGCACAGGATCTGCACCCAAGCAGGCTGCCGCCAGAGTCCATAACCATTGTCCCACACTGCCCCTGCGGGCCAGCTCCTCACCCCCGCACTCCTGTCGCAGCCTTCTCTCTCTCTCTCTCTCTCTCTCTCTCTCTCTCTCTCTCTCTCTCTCTCTCTCTCTCTCTCTCTCTCTCTCTCTCTCTCCACCACCACTCCTTGCAGGCCCAGCTCTGGCCCTCCCAGTGGCTGAGGAGGGCAGCACCATGGACTTCTTGGACTCTGTCCCTCCCCTCCACCCCCAGCCTTAGGAAAGCAGGTGCTAGAGGGCGCCAGGGCCAGTGCAGGGTGTCTGGGGACCCGTGCTCCCCACGCCCATGACCCTGGGCACTTCCTCCGGGCTATTGTGCAGAAGAGGAGGAAGTGACTGGGTCACACCTGAGCCACCCCACAGAGCCCTAGGGGAGTCACGTTGGCCCCCTCCTCTCCATCCCCACCCCCTCCTGGCCCTGGTGGCTATTTCTGTCCCAGGCAGGAGTCCTGCGCAAACCCTGCTGACCCGCAGAGCTGCTAATTCCCGGCTCAGATGTGTTCCTGGCAACTTGGCGCCTCCCCCCACCCCACCCCCTACGGAGAAAGAGAGTGACCAGTCAACATTGGTGGGGGGTGAAAAGCATAGAAGTGGGTGAGGGGCATGAGAAATTTCCTCCAGAGGGTGGAAATGTTGTAGCTATAATGCGGTATGCAGTTAAGACAATGATGAGCAGACCGTGGTCGATACTGGTGAAAGCCAGACATGTATAAAAAGTTCGCATGTCCTGTGTCCCCCCGACCCCCCGCCCCTCATGTCCACCCTCACTCCTCCCCCACACCACACCCCACAGCCAAGGAAAACCCTCACTCTGCCTCTGGCTCACAGGAGGGAAGGCAGCCCCCTTGATGCCCCACTGTCCTCTGGAGCTGCCCTTCACCTTTTCATCCAAGTGACCAGTGCCCCCCTCCCCCAAAATGGTGGGACACCTGGAGACCTGAGTTCTAGTCTTGACTATGCTGTGTGTCCTAGGGGACGGCATATCCTCCCCCATAAAAGGAGAGCCTTACCTGGGAGGGGAACAAGCCTTTGCCTGTGCCTTGCACAGACAGGTCTTTCTGATCACATATTACAGGCAGCGTGGTTAGAGACCCAACTGGGCACCCCCCCCCCCTTTGTGTTGGTCATCTAACCTCCCCACGCTGCGAGAAGCAGGTACTATATATAGTGTTCCCATTCCACAGACGAGGAAACGGGCAGAGAGAGGTGAAGTGACTTGCCCCAGGACACACAGCCTGTCGACTGGCAGGGTGGTTTCGAAACCTGCACACCCTCCTCTGCATTGTTGCTGTGGTTGTTGTGTGCTGCTGCTTACGCAACTCGCCAAGAGCCCGTGGGACAGTGTAGGGCTGCCCCCTGGGGTTTCCTAGGCTACAGCCTTCAGGGGTGCAGACGGCCCGGTCATTTCTCCCACAGAGCCACCGGTGGGCTCACACTGCTCTTCACCCAGAGCATCCACAAACCCTTCCTTGTATTTGATCCAGCCTCTCTCTCTACCCTCATCTCCAGCCCCCTGAGACTGCTCACTGCTGTGTGCAGAGGCAAGGCCACAGTGGGTGTGTGTCCAGTGGAAAATCCAACGGGGAAGGCAGGTGGTCTGCTCACCGCAAGGTTGGTGGTTCAACTCCACCACCCACTCCATGGGCAAAAGGGACCATCTGCTGCCGGGAATATTAACCGTCTCAGAAACCCGACGTAGGGGTGCTCTGAGTCAGAACCCACTTGACGGCCTTGGGTCACCAGGGGTGCAGAAAGGGAACCGGGAACCCACAGGGGAGAACAGGAGGTGGAAGCAGTGGGTTGGACGCCCCTCCAGAGAGAGAGGGGACATGTGTCTGAGCACTAGGGAACCATGAGTGGACTGAAAGTCCCACTTAATAAGAAAAGGCAAAGGTTAAACGCAAGCATGCAAGAAAGTCCCGGTGCACAGATGTGGGATGAAAGCGGCCCGGACCTACCGAGGAAGCCAGAGCCCTGTTCTTTGCTCTGTGTGCCCAGCAGTGGGGGTGGAGGTGCGAGGTGGCATCACAGAGTGCCCCTGTCACCCAGTGTGCCAAATCCTGCCCCAGCCTTGGACAGTCATAGCACAGGCCCAAAGCCTCACTGTCCTTATCTGCAAAGTGGGGGTGATGAGGCCCGCTGCCTGCCCGGGGAGCTGTGCCAGCACGGGTGAGGGGGTGTTTAAACTCTAAGTTGGAGGCCCTCGTGCTGGCTCCGGGTGGCAGCTCCAGGGTCCCAGAGGCTGAGCCGAGGCCCTGCCCCTGCCACCCAGGTCCTGAACCTCTTCCTGGCCCTGCTCCTGAGCTCGTTCAGCGCGGACAGCCTGGCGGCCTCCGATGAGGACAGCGAGATGAACAACCTGCAGATCGCCATTGGCCGCATCAAGTGGGGCATCGCCTTCGCCAAGACCTTCCTGCTGGGGCTGCTGCGGGGCAAGATCCTGCACCCCCGGGAGATCATACGCAGCCTCAGGGAGGCCTGCGAGGCGCCCGAGGCCGGGGAGGCTGTGCCCGGGGACGAGAAGAAGGAGCCGCCGCCGGAGGAGGGTGACAAGGCTCTGAAGGACAACCACATCCTAAATCACGTGGGCCTGGCAGACAGCTCGCCCGCCAGCATCGAACTGGCCCACCTCGACTTCATCAACAACCCCTACCTGACCATCCAGGTGCCCATCGCCTCTGAGGAGTCAGACCTGGAGATGCCCACAGAAGAGGAGACCGACACCTTCTCGGAGCCTGAGGAGGTCAAGGTGAGCCCCACTCGCTCGCTCACGCTGTGAACAGTGAGGGGGTGGTGTGTTTCTAGCACGGGGGCACTCTGCAGTGACTGTGGTCCACTGACAGGATTGCCCTGAATCCCCCCGGCCCCCCTGGACCTTGGTCCCCACCACTCTAGCCCTGATGGTCCCCCCGGGACCCTCTCTCACCTGCAGGGGGCACGCTTGGACAGGACTCTCATCTGCGGCAGCTCAGCCCAGACCTGGGACCCAAGAACACACCCAATGGCCACCCTGTATGTGTCAGAGTAGAGCTAGAATCCGCAGGGTCTCCAATGGGTGATCTGTAGGAAGTAGTTTAGCAGGCCTTTCTTCAGTGTGTGTGGGGGGGGACACCACTAGGGATACAAGAGACCTCTTTAAACACCCCTCTGGGGTTCTCAACACCTGCTTACACCACCCCACCACCCCCAGTCCTCACCAGCGCCCCCCTCTCCCCCAGGGCTTGTCCCAGCTTCCCAGGCTGGTCCAAGCTGTAGTCCTGAGGTTCTGCAGAAAGGACCCCTGAGGGGCAGTGGGAGCAGTATAGCCTCAGGGCTGGAGCACACCAGCTCTTACTGCGGGGCTGCTGCTGCCTGGGATGCCTCCTTCCCCTGCCCCCCTTCCCACACCAGGCAAGAGAGGGACGTGGAACAAGGCAGCCAGGTTTGCGGCTGGAGCCCTGCCCCAGCCTCTCACCCGCCCCAGCTCTGGTGGGCGGTGGTGGCATGGGAGGTGGGGTGCAACGAAGAGCACTTTTCCCAGGACAGAGACCCCAGTCTCTGGCTGGCTGGGAATCTGAGCCTGAGTGAACTTTACCCTGGAAACGCTTGACTTCTTACTCCCCCTAAAGACGTGGTGCTGACCAACCAGGGGCGCAAATGCCTACCCAGCTATAAATACCCACAGAAATGTACCCTGACCTCGATAGGAGGAGCTGGTGGGGGAGGAGCTGAGGACGTTGGCAGGAATGGAGGGGAGGGGCCCATGGGGCTTTGAAAAGGGGGCAACCATGGCTCCGAAGGGCAGCGTTTAAGGAAGTTGGGGTGTGCAGGGGCAAGGGTTCCATGAACGTCCTGGCTGACCTAAAAATCTGTGCCTTGGTTTCCCTTTCTGTCACCTAGTAACAGAAACAATCCCACCCCACTGCTCCGCGCCCACCCCTTCCCCCGTTTGCTGTGCTGTACTCTGGACCCAGAGTTGCCCTAAGACGAGACCTTGACCTGCTCCTCCACTTCCCCCAGCCGTGAGGGGGGCTCCCTTCTGAGCAGGAAGGGGAGCAGGCCCAGGATGCTGGCCTGAGGCAGCCCCAGAGGCCAGCGGGGCCAACACCCCACCCCTCTCGCTCCCTCTCAAGTTCCCTGGGCAGGCAGCTTTGGCCCAGGAGAAGTTTCCATCCTTTCTGGATTCCTCAGCCAAACAGACGATGGGCATGGGGACCCCACATGGCCTGTGACCTGTGGGCTGTGGCAGCCCAGTTCCACCTTGATGCCCTTTTACATCCTGCCCCCTCAAAAGGGCCTGAGCTGCCCCCCTGGGTGTCCCTGCTCTTCTGCAGCCACCTCCTACCCTCCCACCTGCCCCCACCCCTGGAGGGTGGGAGCACCCTGCCTGGGGTTGGCTCACCCAGGGCTGGAGGGACGAAGGAAGGGTCCCCCTTCCCCGCGTCTTCATCCTGACCTCCCTCTGACCCCAGGACCCACAGAAGCCCCCACAGCCCCTCTACGACGGGAACTCTTCCGTGTGCAGCACCGCCGACTACAAGCCCCCCGAGGAGGACCCCGAGGAACAGGCCGAGGAAAACCCTGAGGGGGAGCAGCCGGAGGAGTGCTTCACGGAGGGTGAGGACCCCGCCCTACCCCACATCCCCCAAGGGGGGTCTGAGCCATGTGTGCCCAGCCATCCGAGTGCTACAGCCACCTGAGAGGCTTTGTGTACCCAGGCCCTGGGCTGGGCAAGGAAGGCTGCCTGGGCCAGGAGGGCAGGAGGGGGTGGTGGAGGGCATTGGCACCCCCTGGCAGAGAGGACCCCAGGGGCAGAACCTGAGACTCCACAATGAGGGGGAGAGCTGTCCTCATATTGACCCACCCACTCCTCACCTGCCCACTCTGCGGAGGAGATGTGATCTGGGGACAGTAGAGGGGTAGCCTGGTGACCCACACTGCCCACGCACCCTGCAGCAGCCCCCAGGCCCTAACAGGCTGCCCCCTCTCCCCTCAGCCTGTGTCCAGCGCTTCCCGTGCCTCTACGTGGACGTCTCCCAGGGCCGAGGGAAGCAGTGGTGGACACTCCGCAGGGCCTGCTTCAAGATCGTGGAGCACAACTGGTTCGAGACCTTCATTGTCTTCATGATCCTGCTTAGCAGCGGGGCCCTGGTAGGCACCGCCCCCCAGGGGTTGGGGGAGACAGGGGGGTCTGTGGCAGCTTCCCCTGAGGCTTCAGCCTCCCCACACCAGGGGAGGGATTCAGCCCAGTCCGTCTTGAACCCAGGGAATCTCGGGGAACTACCTGGGGTTCCAGGTTATGGGTTGGTCTCCGAGTGGTGCCTAGTCAATAGCGACTCCGTGGGATGGAGTAGCTGCCAGGCTTTTCTCACGCCTGTCTCCGGTGGAGTGGCTGGTGGGTCCAAACCACGGACCTGGGTTTTGGTTACCAGCCAGGGTTCCTGGTTATGATAAGAGAGTGCACGCATGTCTCAAAGCGGTGGGTGGGCCTTCTCATGCTGTGGGTGCTGAAGGAGAATGGGGCCGGGGTGGGCAGGAGGAAGCTGTGTCCCTGAGAAACCCACTAGTGGACTGGTGAGTGTCCCTAGATGCAGGGCTGGGGACAAGGAGCCCAGAGGCTGTACATAGGGAGGCAGGGGGGAAGCTGGGAGAGACCAGCCACCTGCCCCTGGCCCGACCCCTGGGAGCCAGCACAGCAGGCAGGGTAGGGGCCATGCCCTGGCCCTGGCCCCGGCTGACGCCTGGTCCTGCCGGCGCCCCCAGGCCTTCGAAGACATCTACATTGAACAGCGACCGGTCATCCGCACCATCCTGGAGTACGCAGACAAGGTCTTCACCTACATCTTCATCATCGAGATGCTGCTCAAGTGGGTGGCCTACGGCTTCAAGGTGTACTTCACCAACGCCTGGTGCTGGCTCGACTTCCTCATCGTGGACGTGAGTCCCTCCAGGCCCCCAGCCCCCCCAGGCCCACCCAGAAACTGTCTGGAGTCACCCCATGGATCTGACCCCCACAGACTTCTCCCGGCTCAAGGAAAGCCTTCCAGAGGAAGGGGTGGGCTGGGCTGGGCTGGTGTCTTGGACCTGGGGGAGACTGGAGGCCCTCCCTCACGGATGTCCCCCTTCACAGGTCTCCATCATCAGCCTGGTGGCCAACTGGATGGGCTACTCAGAACTGGGGCCCATCAAATCCCTGCGGACTCTGCGGGCCCTGCGCCCCCTGCGGGCACTGTCCCGATTCGAGGGCATGAGGGTGGGTGCAGAGCGAGACTGGGTGGGAAGACAAAGGGTGGGTGGGTGGGTGGGGGGTTCCCCTATGTCTGTACTCTGGCCACCGCTAGGGGGAGGCAGAGGCCAGCTCTGTGGAAAGACTGGCTTTGGGAGAAGACATCCTCCTTCCCTGCCTGGACCCCACCCCATTCCTGCTCCCAGAGTCCCCTATCCAGCAGGCTCTGAATTCAGCTCCACCACTGGGGAGGGGGCCCTCGGAGGCACCAGGACAGGAGGAGGAGGAAGGAGAACAGATCTGTGGGTTCTTGGTGATGCCTGTGGCCATATGGGGTCTGTGGGTTTATGGGTATCCTGCCCCAATCTCAGGCTGGGCCCTCAGGGCTCTGAGCCCGCCCTCCTCAGTGAGCTTGGGTTACCCTGAGGTCAGAGAGGATCCCTCAGGCTCCCAATAGCGGAAGTGACAGGTGAAGAAGGTGGGGCGGCGTGGGGGGAGGCAAAGGGGCTTCCCCAGGGGAGGATTGCTGGGAACAGTCCAACCTGGGGGGCAAAGCTGTGAAGACAGCTGGTGGTGGCCACGAGACCCCTCCGGTTCCTTCAAGGAGCCCAGCCTCTGACCCTGAGCCAGGGTGTCTCCCTGCCGAGGGGAAGTAGCCCCTGCTCAGCCACACACCTGGTACTTGCCGCAGCCTGGAACAGAACCCCCGCGGTGCCACCCACTCCGTCTGGAGTTTAAGTCACAGCTTCTACTTCCCAATGGACCCGTCTCTGCTTCGGCCTGGCCCGAAATAGTTGGGGTTGGCCCGTGCACCCAGGCAGGCTTGGTCGGGGAGGCTGGGTCCCCATTCCAGGGGCACTGCTGTTTTCCAAGAGCCCTGTGGCTCGTTGCTTGTGAGCAGTTGAGCAAGGGGCTGGGGTCACGTGAGCCAAGTTTCCTATGGGGGCCGAGGAAGGAGTGTTTGTCTCCTGCCTGGTGATGCGTGGCGAGCCGCTTCTAGAGAAGCCTCCAGCCAAGCAGAGCAGCTCTCCCACCCCCCCACCCCCCAACACACACACCAACCTCTCCTCCTTGGCTCTGGCTCAGACTGCTCATCCACCAGGAAGCCCACCCCAAGTCACAGCCCGGCCCAGCCCTGGCCCCTGGTGATGGTATAGGTGGGGAGCATTCATCAGAGACCAGGGCCTGCTGGTAACAGCCCCCCGGCCCCCAGGTGGTGGTGAACGCTCTCCTGGGGGCCATCCCGTCCATCATGAACGTCCTCCTCGTCTGCCTCATCTTCTGGCTCATCTTCAGCATCATGGGGGTCAACCTGTTTGCCGGCAAGTTCTACTATTGTATCAACACTACCACCTCGGTGCGCTTCGAGATCTCCGAGGTCAACAACAAGTCCGAGTGCGAGAGCCTGATGCACACAGGCCAGGTCCGTTGGCTCAACGTCAAGGTCAACTACGACAACGTGGGCCTGGGCTACCTCTCCCTCCTGCAGGTGGTGAGTACCCATCCAGGCCCTCTTGGCACCTGAGCCCACTGCTGCTCCTCGTTCAGGGGTTGCCGACACTGTCCCCGAGACTCTGGGGTATGAGGTGGGGGGAGGCTGAAGATGGAAGCAGGGAGAAGCCCGCTCCCCCTCTCACCCCGACTCCCCGTCTCAGGCCACCTTCAAAGGCTGGATGGACATTATGTACGCAGCTGTGGACTCCCGAGAGGTGAGCGGTGCTCCCTGCTGAAGCACAGGGAGAGGGGCCTGGAAGACAGAGGGGTGCGTCCGGCCCCATCCCCTGGGGCTGGGGACCCTGAGGGTGAGAGGGGTCCACCTCCGGGCCTCGGCCTGCCCTGTCCACCATGTGGTGGGGCACATGGAGAGGCCAGTGCGTGCACTCTCCCCACCCCCACCCTGTGCCTGTGCGGTGGCCCCACAGGTAGAGGAGCAGCCGCAATATGAGGTGAACCTCTACATGTACCTCTACTTTGTCATCTTCATCATCTTCGGGTCCTTCTTCACCCTCAACCTCTTCATCGGCGTCATCATAGACAACTTCAACCAGCAGAAGAAGAAGATGAGTGTCTAGCCCAGCCTGCCCTCCCCCTCTCCCGGTCCCCACCCCACCCCGATCCCCTCCCTCCACTCACTGATTCCGTCAGATCCGGAACACCTGCTCTGCTACTGCTGGAGACAGCCAGCCCTGGTTCAAATCCTACCAGGAGAGCTTCATCAACTGATTTGGCCTCCCCGGGCCTCCATTTGCTCATCTGTAACGTGGGGTTGATGCCAGCCCCTGGCTAAGTTGTTCTCAGAGCCGATGAGAATGGAAACATGCATGAGGCAGTCCAGTCCCCCTCCCTCTGTCCATCGCCCCCACCCCATCCCTTCTCTGGGCCCTTAATCCCATTCAGTTTCCTCCTCCTCCCCCTCCCCCCCTCTCTCTGACCCCTTCCTCCCACTGCCCTCTGCAGCAGTGGGGGCTGCTCAGACAATGGTCACGGAGGGAGGGGGCGATCTTAGCGGTCAAGAAAGACCCTCCGTACCCCAACCTTATGGAGCCTTATCCCATTCTACTTTGGAGGGAAAGACATCTTCATGACAGAGGAGCAGAAGAAGTACTACAATGCCATGAAGAAGCTGGGCTCCAAGAAGCCTCAGAAGCCGATTCCCCGGCCCCAGGTACCACCGCTCTGGACCCCTCTCCTGCAGCCAGGCCAGGCCAGTTGATGGAGGCGCCTGCACACCTGCTCCCCAAGAGGGACAATGGGAGCCAATTGTAGCCTGTGATCTACCTTTAAGGCTAGGCTACTAGTGTAAGTCTGGGTCCAGCTGCAGCAAGGGCCACCCCGTCAGCATCGACACAAGGGTGCCTGCACCCCTGCAGCCCCACCCCTGCAGAGCCACCCGCTCCTTCACCTGGGTCCCTCAGCGGTCTCCAGGATGAGGCCCTCAGGAAGGGGGAGAGAGAGAACATCCACGTGCTCCCCAAAGTGAGCCATGCCTTCACGAGAAGGGGAGGGGCACTTGGAGACCCCAGGGGAGGGGGGTCCCCGAGCAAGAGAGCTACTCAAGGGCCTCACAGAAGAACCGACTCCCCGACCCAGCAGAGGCCAGCCACCCCTCGACTCCCTTCCATCCTCAGCAGACAGACTCCACCTCACTCTCCCATCCTCTCTCCTCTCCCTCTGCCCACCCTGCCATCATCCTGTGTCTCCTGCCTGCCCCATCTTGCCTGGGCCCGGCTCTGGCCCCCATCCCACTTTCACATGTGCCGATCCCCGCTGCAGAACAAGATCCAGGGCCTGGTGTATGACCTGGTGATGAGGCAGGTGTTCGACATCACCATCATGATCCTCATCTGCCTCAACATGGTCACCATGATGGTGGAGACGGACGACCAGAGCAAGTTCAAGGTGGACGTCCTGTACTACATCAACATGGCCTTCATCGTCGTCTTCACGGGGGAGTGTGTGCTCAAGATGATTGCCCTGCGCCAGTACTACTTCACCGTCGGCTGGAATATTTTCGACTTTGTGGTTGTCATCCTGTCCATCGCCGGTGAGCAGGGCCTGGTGGGGATGGGCAGGCCTGGGCCTGGCTGAACCACTCAAACACCTGTGCCGCCTCCTCTCGCGGGCGCGGGCGCCTCCGGGTGCACCTGGCGTGTTTCCAGACACACGCACACAGACACTTGGCATGGACACTTAACCCCAGAGGGTGGGCTCATAGTCAGCCTGCTGTCTGCACACACACACACACTCTCTCTCTCTCTCTCTCTCTCTCTCTCTCTCTCTCTCTCTCTCTCTCTCTCTCTCTCTCTCTCCTTTTCCTCTCCTTGGCCCTTTGCCAACAACTTTCCAGATTCATAGTCATCACATCGATTCTGCCACGTAGACAGACTAGAAGTGCCCCCCAGTGGATTTCCAAAGCTTTAAAGCAGCGGTTCTCAAACCTTCCTCATGCCAAAGAGTGGACAAAAACCTCCTCTTTCTCTACAGAGCAGCTGGTGATATCACAGCCCGCTCATGACCCACTACACTTCCGGGGCTCCTTCCCCTGCCCTAGGAATTGGCTTTCCCCTCATCCAATCAGCTTTGGCATATACCCCCTCCAGCCAAGATGTCCCCACTAGGTCCAAGTCCCCTGGGTGAGGCCAGCCTAATCAGCCAGGCCACCGGGGCTATAGTCAGAGGACTGAACCTCGGCTGCCTCCTCCTGGGACAAGGCGCACCAGGCCAGCCCTCCCTCCTCTGGGCCTGACCCCCAGCACCCGCTCCCCTCGCCCAGGCTTTGGTTCTCACTGGCTCCTCCCTGCAGGCCTGGCGCTCTCGGATCTGATCCAGAAGTACTTCGTGTCGCCCACACTGTTCCGCGTGATCCGTCTGGCCCGCATCGGGCGCGTCCTGCGGCTGATCCGTGGCGCCAAGGGCATCCGGACTCTGCTCTTCGCCCTGATGATGTCCCTGCCCGCCCTCTTCAACATCGGCCTGCTCCTCTTCCTCGTCATGTTCATCTACTCCATCTTCGGCATGTCCAACTTCGCCTACGTCAAGAAGGAGTCGGGCATCGACGACATGTTCAACTTCGAGACCTTCGGCAACAGCATCATCTGCCTCTTCGAGATCACCACGTCGGCCGGCTGGGACGGGCTGCTCAACCCCATCCTCAACAGCGGGCCCCCGGACTGCGACCCCACCCTCGAGAACCCGGGCACCAGCGTCAGGGGCGACTGTGGCAACCCCTCCATCGGCATCTGCTTCTTCTGCAGCTACATCATCATCTCCTTCCTCATCGTGGTCAACATGTACATCGCCATCATCCTGGAGAACTTCAACGTGGCCACGGAGGAGAGCACCGAGCCCCTGAGCGAGGACGACTTCGAAATGTTCTATGAAACCTGGGAGAAGTTTGATCCGGACGCCACGCAGTTCATCGCCTACAGCCGCCTCTCTGACTTCGTGGACACCCTGCAGGAGCCCCTGAAGATCGCCAAGCCCAACAAGATCAAGCTCATCACGCTGGACCTGCCCATGGTACCTGGAGACAAGATCCACTGCCTGGACATCCTCTTCGCCCTGACAAAGGAGGTGCTGGGAGACTCGGGGGAGATGGACACCCTCAAGCAGACCATGGAGGAGAAGTTCATGGCAGCCAACCCCTCCAAGGTGTCCTATGAGCCCATCACCACCACCCTCAAGAGGAAGCAGGAGGAGGTGTGCGCCATCAAGATCCAGAGGGCGTACCGCCGGCACCTGCTCCAGCGCTCAGTGAAGCAGGCCTCCTACATGTACCGCCACAGCCAGGACAGCAGCGGGGATGGCGCCCCAGAGAAGGAGGGGCTGATTGCCACCGCCATGAACCAGATGTATGGCCACCTGGACGGGGACAGCGGTGTGCCCGACAAGAGCGGGGTGACGCCCTCCACAGAGGACGCCAGGCCTGCCGTGGGGCTCACGGCCCTCGTCCCCTCAGACACTGCCCCTTCTCTCTCCCCACCGTCGCCACTGGGGCAGACAGTGCGCCCAGGGGTCAAGGAGTCTCTGGTCTAGTGGGCAGAGGTGAGGTGGCCAGCTGAGCCTTGTAGTCTCACCAGTCACCCGGGTGTCTGTAAGCCGAGAGTCTGGGGCTGTGCCTGGCTCCCTCCTGCAGGGACAAGAAGTGGGAGTGCCGAGGCTGACCACCAGGCTCAAGCGCCTGCCCCCTCGGGCAGTGGGACATGGGGATTGCTCCTGGGGGTTTCATGCTGGCCCTGAGGCCCCAAACACCATGATATCGCCTTCAAGTTCCTCTGACCTCCTGGGCACACTCCCTTCCTCTTGACCCTGGGGCAGGTCACACACCAGAAGCAGTGACCCCCGACTCGGGGAGAAGCCAGCCTACAGTGGAGGGATTGGCCACCCTCCTTCTCCAGAGTCTTAAGGGCTGCCGTCCACTCCTCTCCCCAGAAAGTGTCTCAGGTGCACAAACCAATCACAAAGAGCAATGTCTTAGCCCCAGGGCGCGGCTTCCCTTTGCCTGCTCAGGGACTCCCAAGGAAATGGACAGCACACTGGCCCAGAAGTGGCTCCACAGACCTTAAGTGGCTACTGGATCCTGACACACTGGACTGTGGCCAGGGCCCATGGCTGACCCCTAGGGGACGAGCAGAAGAGGAAGTCCCCCAGTCGGTTGCTTTGTTCCGGGCAACACGATGGATGGTATAGCCACTCTTCCCAACTTGAGCTTTCAGATCTGGGGAAGGGCTGGAGACCCTGGCGCTCAGGAAGAACCTTCTCCCTCATTGCCTCCCCTCCTGGCACCTCCATCACCCCCACAGCACTCCTCGAAGCTTCAACAGAGCCTCAGAGAACTCCCAGTCCTCCCTCTCCCATCTCTTCCTTGCCCTCATCCTTTCTTGCTTCTCCTCAAAGTGATCCTGAGGATGGTCTGATGGAGCTCCTGCTGGGTGTCGGTGACCCTGGGGCTAGCCGCAGGGAAACCCACCAGGCTCAGGCTCACCTCTGCCAGAGTGAGAGCCAGGCAGCCCTGCTGCTGGGCATGCTGGTGCCAGGCCTCCGCTGACTTCTGCAACCGAGACAGACAGAAGCCGCCCTTGATGGAGACACTGAGAGAGCTGCTCAGGGGTGGTCGGGTTTATTCCCTATGTGTGCACCTGTGTGGCTTCCGTCTGCTGGGGTGTCTGTATAGCCATGTGTGTTCCAGTATGAGTCCATATGGGTGTCGACCTCTGTACCGTGAAGCCTGCATATGTGTGAGTGTACAGGTATATTTGTGTGTGTGTGTGACTGTTCCTATGGTGTCTAGAGGTCCTCGTGTGAAGGCAGGCTAACGTGTGTGGGCCATCTGCTCAGGCCCCTGTGTGTGTGTGTGTGTGTGTGTGTGTGTGTATGTGTGTGTTGTGTCGACATGTGTCCGCATGCCCCCAGAATGCAGGGCTGTTCCTGTGAGTGTACCGTGCTGGGCCGTGAGTGAGTGTGGGTGGGAACAGGTATGATACAAATTGCACCTGGACTCCCGTGTCGGCATAAACCCCTCTGCCTTTTCTTCGTGTCTCTCATGAACAATAAGCTTAAAACTCAAGACACGGCAGTCTTCAGGACACCATACGCATGTTTGAGCTGTGTGTGCGTGACCGTGGGCCCATTCTCTCATACACACCCCATCCCTCCCTCCTGGTGGGGTCCAGTCTTCCCCAGTCTTCCTGTCTCTCAGCTGTCACATTGGGGAGCCTGGCTCCCCATCCCTCACCTGCATCTCCTTGAAAACTCGCTTCCCTGTGCCTCTTCTGCGGTTCTGTCTTTTTCTTCAGGCTTCCTCTTCCCCCCTCCATCCGCCCAGGGCTCAGCCTCCTCCCTCCCTGCCTGCGCCTACCTCTCCCTCCAGGGCCCTGAACTGGCATGGCCCCAAGAGCCCCCAGAACCTCTTGACTGGACCTTCTCCACCAGACTGTGCAGACCGCAGGGTCCCCACCTCCCCTTGCCCATGGGCCCGCCCTGCCAGGGCAGCAGATGGGCCCCTTGGACAGTTCTTGGAATAAACCCTCCCGCTCCTCGCCCCGACTCCAGTGAATGTTGGCGGGGCAGAGGCAACAAGAAGGAAAGAGGTGGGCGGGGGCTGGATCCAAGAGGGAAAGACATTGTGGGGGGCTTCTGAGGATTGGGAGGGCAAGACAAGGAGAACTCCAGCAACACCCCCCCAAAAAAAATCTGGAGACCATGCCCCTCCTTCCCTGACAGGCAGCACCAAGCTCACCCTCCCCACTCATGACCCTCCAAAAACCAAATCGAAACTCACTGCCATCGAGCCGATTCAGACTCTGGCGAGCCTACAGCTCTGGGTAGAATGCCCTGTGGGTTTGAGGCCTTACCTCTTTACGCGAGTAGACAGCCATCTCTTCCTCCCTCCCTCCTTCCCTCCCTCCCTGGCAGTAGCCAGACCCAGGAAATGGGTCGTTGGGACACTTGCCCTCCAGTCCCTCCTTCCTGGGAGCCCTCCCCATCTACCTCAGGTGCCTATGGAGCACATAGTGCACATCGCACCCCCACCCCCACCCCAAATTGCCTCTGACCCCCGAGCTTGGAGTCCAGAACTGTAGCCCACAACATGGCCCTGTGACAAAGGGTAAATGGGTGTTGGCACTCGGCCCTCCCCCCCCAGCAGTCAGCAAGCCCAGGGCGGGTGGGGGTGGGGTGCATAATTTGACCTATCTTTCTTGGCTTCAGGGACTGTAAACAGTCTCATCTGCCCAAGCTGTCCCTCAGCCACGTCCCTGTGACCCTCGCCACCTTACAGTTCTCTCCTGTCAGGAGAGGAGAGCTTTTTGAGGCCCCCACTGGGCCAGCTCTCAATGCTCAGGGCGCCAACCCCCTTCCCTGGGAAGAAGACCCCTCCCAACCTCACCAGAGCCCTCTCCGGCCCTGGCCCACCCTCGCCCTGGGCCTTGACTGATGGGGAAACAAAAGGCAAAGTATTGGGAGAAACAGATGAGGTTGGCTAATATTTCACACAACACACACACACCCCACCCCACCCAACACCCCCCAACCCCCCCCCCCCCCCGCGCGCTGCAGTTCCCCAGCCCTTTGGAGTGGCCGTCACAATCACTCAAGGGGTTTTTCCACTGCTTCCCGTGCGACCACCTGTAGCTGAGGGCCGCTGGGGTACCCACAGTGTCAGGGGAGCTTCAAAGCTGTCTCCTCCTCGGCCAGCAGGCTCCCCCCTAACAACAACCCTTGGCACACTGAGGAATGCTGAATTGAGAAGAGGGGGGACATCCAAGCCCTGGGTCCCCTGCGCTTCTTCACTCCCAGAGTGGGAGTGGAGGTGGATGGGGGGTCCCTATCTTTTTGCTTTTTCCTGAGCCCCTCATCCTTGCCCTCCTCCCCACCTCCCTCTCTTGTTTGCCTTCCTGGAAAGATGAGGGCGGTTACCAGATGTCCGGGTGTGTGGCTCAGGACAGCGAGAAGCAGAGATGGGGATGGGCCTCCTGTTGTGGGCGGGAGCGCGGGCTGGGAACAGCGTGGCTCAACGTGATAAATACACCTGTGGGTGGCAGCCCAGGCCCCACCGCCCCAGCTCCTGAAAACTGACCCCTGCCCGCATGAATGGGAATGAGCTCCAAAGGACACATCTGCATCCCCACCCACGACGCTGACATCTGTGCTTAGAGGGTGCCCACCTCCATGGCCCTTCCAGCACCCGAGGCCCCAGGCCACATCCACACACAGCCGGGAAACGCACATGACACACACGTTAGCTCGCGCACACACACACAGGACCGAGCCCTCCCCCCAACTTTAGGGGGGACTCTGAAACTCAAGCTAGCCAGGGGCTCCAACCTAGAACCGGGAAGGCTGGGGAGGGGAGTCTGCTCAAGGGGCCTGCTGCTCCCGGAGCTGACCTCAGGTGATGTTTATATTCCTGGGCACTGAACATCTGATACATTTTCAGAGAAATGTGTGGGTCTGGAGGTTGTTTTTTGTTGTTGTTTTTCATCTGGAAACAAGCAAGAACATCTGGGTCCATCTGCCTGGAACAGGCTGTCCCTTACATGAAACCTTAGCTAATTCCAGAGTTCAGCCCATCCTGCCAGGTGAGGCCCAGGCCCAGAATGGGAAGGGAGAAGGGGCTCCTCTGACCAGGACCTTCACCTTCACTGCCTCCTGGGGGTCAGGGTCAGCAGAATGAAGAGGCTGCGAGGAGACAGAGACTCCGAGCGAGCGGGCTTGGCTGGGGGCGGGGGCTGGGGATGGCCATGTACAGTCGTACAGGTTGTGCACTGCCCAAAGGCCTCCACTGGCCCCCCAGGCAGGAGCCCACAGCTGGACTTGAAGGCTCCCTCCCCATGGACTGGAAGGACAATGCCTTTCATTTCTGAACTCCAGCCCCCCACCCCCACCCCCACCACCACCCTGGCCTCTGTCCCAGAGCTGTAGGCGGCGCTTCAGGACTCTGGGGCCTGGCCGTTTAGAATCCCGTGAAACAGCCCCCATTAGCTGGGTGGTGGGATTTCCCTGAGATGTGCCCCTGGGCAGACGCCGGGCAGCTGTTCCCCAGCACAAGGCAGAGGGGCCTCTCCGGAGGCTTGGCCAACCCTCATGGGCGGCTGCTTCTCACGCTGGGCCTGTTCTTGCTCAAGAACCTCCCTGACCCCTTTCCTCCCCAGGCAACTCTCCGTGGACTCCCAGCAGGGCCACCTGCACTGCAGTCAGGAGGTTTTGCTCCAGGCCTCTCTAGGGAGCTGGAGTGGGTGGGAAGCTGCCCCCTCTTTGGTGGTCTTTCTTCAGTGCTCAGTGAAGGGTGTGGGCTGGTCCAGGGCGGGAGGGGCCGCCCTTTCTTCGCCATGCACCCATGTGCATTTCAATAAACCAGAAACTGGAAAGGCTCCCGGGAGCTTGCAGGCCTCAGGATGGACAGCTCCGAGCCCCAGGGAGCGGCCAGCAGCAGGGTGGGTGCAATGGGGGTGGGGGGCCCAGGATAACCCCTAGAGGTCTCACCTCAGGGATGCCCACCTTGGACTCCAGTTTTGGTGCCCAGACCAGGTGGCCTTCAAGTCTAGGGCAGCCCAGCTGACAAGTGTGCCCGCCCTCCCCCAGCCCCTGGAGATTGGGTGCCTCCCCTGGGTCCTGATTTGCATGGCAGGAAGGGGCCTGGTGGGGAGAGGCGGGGAGGGGACGGGCTGCAGGCGGCCAGTTCCACGTTTCCCCCCAGCAGCCTCGGACGTGGGCACGGGGCTGGGGTTGGGACAGAGGTGACCATGGCTGGGCCGGTGCTGTCCCCTGTCCCCAGCAACTGGCTAGTGCTGCTGCTGCTGCTACTTTCAGGTATGATCCTCCCACCTTCCCACCCACCCCCAGGCCTGCTGGGTCCCCCAGGTCAGGCCCCAACTCCTTCCTCACTACCTGTTTCTCCCTCCTGAGCCCTGGGCCTGAATGTGTGGCCAGCTGCCATGCCGGGCCCAGGAGTCTCCTGTCTGGAGGGCCTGGGTGATGGTCGGAGGAGCTAGGCCCAGGGTGGGCACCCAGCAGAGGGAAGGAGAGCTGGGAGAGGTCCCTGGGGTGTTCCCTGTGGAGGTGGAAAGACACCTGTTCCAGAAAGGGCCTCCCCGTCAGTCAGAAGACCCCAGCTGGGGCTTCCCTTGTCCAGTCTCCGCATCACAGCTTGTTCAAGGACCCCCTGAGAGTCGGGGGAAGAGGGAGCAGGTGGCAGGTCTCCTGATACCCCAATGGCTGAGGCCACAGTCCAGGGGCGGAGGGTGGGGCAGGCAGAGGGGTCTGGAAACTGCCGCCCTGGAAGGAGAAGGTGGGTCTGGAAGAGGAGAGGGTGCAAGCGCAGGGGCGGGGCAGCCACTCTGGGGCCTAGAGGCCTGGCAGGCCCCACCCACTTCCTCCCTCC
Organism: Tenrec ecaudatus; assembly: GCF_050624435.1. Taxonomy (NCBI): domain Eukaryota; kingdom Metazoa; phylum Chordata; class Mammalia; order Afrosoricida; family Tenrecidae; genus Tenrec; species Tenrec ecaudatus. Next base: position 143,227,652 of record NC_134539.1, on the reverse strand, counting down.
ATCCTCAGCAGGTGAGACGGTGCCTGCCGCCAAAACAGAGGACCTGTACCCGGACTCCTCAGGTTGGCAACTTCACCCACTCCTGGTTTATCTCTACCTCCTCTGGTGACTGTCCTGTAGGCTGTCCCCTGGCTGCCCCTTGGCCCAGCCGTGCCAGGTCCCCTCACCCAGGGCATCCTGCCCCAACCTCTGCAGGCCTGCCTCTCCCCCTTGGCCCTAGTCCCCGGCAGCTGTTACCCTCATTAGACACGGTTCCAGTCCAGGGAGAAGCGGTTAAACCGCAGAGCGGGGAGTCAGGCCTGGGTCTGTCTGCCTAGAGGGGAGCAGGCTCAGGCTGAGTCTCAGCTATGTGAGGGGTGAGGGGTTGGGGGGATGGTGCTCCGAGAGGCAGAGGCAAGAGAAAGGCTTCTTTGAGGAGGTGGGTGACAAGGGAGGGGAGTGACAAGGGAGGGGAAGTGACAAGGGAGGGGAGGATAAGGGAGCCTAAAGTGGGTGACAAGGGAGGGGAGGACCTGCCACACTAAGAGCCAGAGGGGGGAGCAGGCCTGTGCCACAGAGAGGTTCGCAGGGGAGACGGGGTCTCAGCTGCTGGGCGAGGGGGTGCCCTCTGTGTCCTGGATGCAGGCAGGGTGCCACCAGGAAGCCTGGAAGAGACCCAAAGTTATCAGAACTTGTAGGTCCCGAGTCCTGGGGGAGGTCTGCCCTGTCTGTGGTCCCCTTGTCCAGGGGGAGGCCTGGAGCCAGCTGCTGTAGGGAGATTGGAAGGGAGCAGGATGGTTTCAGTGTGCTTCTGAACGGAAATTAAAAGGGTGGCAGGAAGGGGCGGGTTGGTGGTTTGGCCTGTGGCTCTCACGTGACTCAGTGCTCACCTCGCTGTGGCTGAGAAAGAAGGGCGGAAACAGGGGTAGCCGACTCTGGAGGACTGAGGTCTGTCCGTCCAGCAGCTGGGATGCTGGGCGGGATTTTGAGCCTGGCCTTGGTGCCCACAGGAAGCCCTTGCTCCCGAATCTGGCAGAACCCACGTTTCGTGGCCCGGAAGCGGAGCTACACGGTGAAGGTGAAATGCCACACAGACGGCACTGGCGTGGTGAAGTGGTTCTGGAAGCGACTGGGGGACCAGGAGCCCCAGGAGCTGCTGGAGGACCAGAGCCACATCCTGCAGACGCGGAACCACTCCGTGGCCACCCTCACTATCCGCGACATCCAGTATGAGGACAACGGCATCTACTTCTGCCAGCAGACATGCGGCGGCCCCCGCCCAGAGACCAACTGGGGCTGCGGCACCGAGCTGCGGGTCATGGGTGGGTCTCTGGCCGGCCCTGACCTCAACCGGGGGTGGGGGGGCATGGGAGGGAGGTAGGCTGCAGAGGAGCCTCATTGAGTGCCCACAGCACACACCCCAGCCCTGCCTAACCTACCAGTCCTTGTGGGACCCTCAGAGTCCCCAGGAGAGATGCAGGCCTGACTCCTCTGCCCCGCCCCCACCCCAGGGTTCAGCTCCCTGGCGCAGCTGAAGCAGCGGAACACGCTAAAAGACGGCATCATCATGATCCAGACCTTGCTCATCATCCTCTTCATCATCGTGCCCATCTTCCTGCTGCTGGACAAGGTGATCGCTCAGCCCCCCACTCGGTCAACCCGCACGCGTGCCCCCCGCGCCCCCCCCCAACAGTTTTACTGGCACACAATTCAGATCTGAAACACAATTCAAGGGGTCAATCGTGGTAGACTGCGCTCCTCATTCTTGGACGCCTTGTTATCGCTCCCCCCTCACGGAGTCTATCAGTAAGGCTTTGAGGTGATTCAGGGCAGTCTCTGTGCTGACCCAGTGAGTGCCCCTCACCCTGATCCCTGTCCTTTGACCCCCAAGCCCTAAGCCTATCTCCCTGGCCTTCCCTGCATCTCTGCATTTCTGAACACATCCCCCTGTCCCCACCAGGATGAAAGCAAGGCGGGCATGGAAGAAGACCACACCTATGAGGTGAGCCGGCGGGCACACTCAGCCCCAGGGTGGGCAGGGGTCACCTTCTGTGGGTTCCATCCTGCACGTGACCACGCCCTGAGCTCCGCTCTGTGTCCCCAGGGCCTGAACGTTGACCAGACAGCCACCTATGAGGACATCGTCACTCTGCGGACTGGAGAAGTCAAGTGGTCAGTGGGTGAGCACCCTGGCCAGGAGTGAGGGGCCGGACCTCCCCACACCTGGGCGCAGCCTCCTGGGTGCGCCATTGACTTCCTCAGAGCCTGCCCGGCTCCCAGCCTGCCCCTTCTCCATGTATCTCCCATCCCCACCGGCCGCCTCTCCGCCAGCCCCCAGGTCCCCAGCTGTTCCCCTAGGGCCTGGACTAGAAGGGCCCCAGGCAGAGATTCGGGGCAGAATCTCGGGAAAGGCTGAGGCCGACTTGGGGAGGGAGGCTGCTGTGGGTTACGGCCTCACGTGGGGGCAGGGAAAGTAGAGACTTGTCTAGAACGTGCCAGTGCATTCAGAGCAGACCAGCCCTCTGAGGAGCCTGGGAAGAGCCATGACCCCGACTGGCCCCAGATGGGGCCACTGAGAGCTGTCTCCCTCCCTCCTTCCCCGGCCCTCTCCCACCCAGGGGCCTCGAGCCTGTTCGCCTATGGAATAAACTGTGTGTCTTGAGAACCACACACGGACTTGTGACATCTCTGGCTGTGGGGTGGGGCGAGGGGGTCTGTGGGCCCACAGGGGGTAGGCTAAGGTCTCGTGGCCCTCTCCTGGGCCCATGCATGGCTCCTCTCTGAAGACGCAGCTGCGTCCTGCAGCCCCTTACCTCTTTTGTCCCCTTAGCTGAGCCTAGAGCAACTGGAGAAAGAGCGATTCAACCAGCCTATCTCCCCAGCAGGCATGCCCTCGGCCCATGTCCATCACCAACCCATCTCACCGGGTCCTGCTCTTGGAGCCCTGCAGTCTTGCCCTGCCTCCACCTCCACCTCCCAATGCTGCTGTCTGTCCACCACCATCCCACTCCAGCAGAAGCACCCCAGGCCCTGCCCAAGCCCTGCCTTAGCTTACAGCTCCACTCCCCACTGGCCCTGGGTCTCCAGGTAGACTAGAAGCCCCCTAAGGGGAACGGTCTCCCTACCTCCACTCCACACCTCACCTCACCAAAACAAAACTCCCAAAGCCTGGGTTTCGTTTGTTTGGGGTTTAAGGGTGATCCAGAGCCTGCCAGAGATAGAGGATCCTAAAAAGGAAGACTGTGGGGGTGGTGCCTCGGGATAGGTGAACTGAAGCCCTGATAGCGTAGTGGTTAAAAATTGGGCTGCTAACCCCAAGGTCAGTAGTTTGAAGCCACCAACCTGGTCCACAAGGGAAAGAGGAGGCTTTCTACTCTCATCAAAGATGCAATGTTGAAACCTCAGGGGGCATTTCCACCCTGTCCTACAGGGTCGCGATGAGGCAGAATTGACTTGATGGGAGTGAGGGGTGTTTTTTGTGTGTTGTTTGCTTTTTAAAAAATCATTTTATTGGGGGCTCATACACTTATCAAAATCCATATATCCATCCATTGTGTCAAGCACATTTGTACATTTGTTGTCATCATCATTTTCAAAACATTTTCTTTCTACTCGAGCCCTTGGTATCAGCTCATATCCCCCTCCCCACCCTCCTTCCCTCTCTCATGAACCCTTGATCATTTATCTTTTCTTTTTTTTTTTTTTCATGTCTTATACTAACCGCTGTCTCCATTCACCCACTTTTCTGCTGTCTGTTCCCCTGGGTGTTACCTTGTTTTTAAGTCAGGTGACTCCTTCCGACTTTCCCAGCATCTCACCAGAAGCTCCCCAAGTGGTCCCAGAGCATCCAGGTCACTGCTGGGAACACAAATGTCATGAGCCTCCCTGTACGAAGCCCACCTGCCAGGCAGGCTGCCTCTGCTTCCCACTGACCTGTGGAGCCACCCCAGAAGGCCTTGCTGCCTCTCACGCCCTGGCTTCCCTTCCGACTGCTCTCCCGTGCCCCCTTCACACAGAGGAAGCCCTGCCCGGCCCAGCCTTTGGGTGTCTGAGCCCCTGGCAGGTGGGCAGGGCCCCCGCTGTGGGGATTCCTGACAATCCAGCCTGCCTCAGGATGCCCACCCTGGGGCCTCAGCTCCGCCCGGGCTGCCAGAGGGAACTGGTTTGTTTTGTCTTCTGCCTGCACTGGGCTGGAGCCCCTTTCCTGCTGTTTTGCATAGTGACGCTAATTCTGTCCTCTCTCCACTGGGGACCCTGGGCTGTGGGGCTGGGGTGGGTGGGAGGGAGTCTTCACTTCTCCCCCCAGCTGGGTCTCTTCCCTCCTTGGGCTCCCCCTGGCTTTACCCACAGGCCCCTTTATGAATACCTCATGTCACCAGCTTTCTCTAAAACTTCGACGCTTTTGTTGCCAGACTCACTTGAGCAGTCAGACCTGCCCAGCCTCCCCCCCCCGCCCCCCCCCCCAACCGGAGCTGTCTTTCACTCCCAAAGGGAGTGTGCCTTCAGGGGCTTAGGAGGCAGAACCCACGCCCACCCCCACCCCTGAATCCCCTTCGGCTCTGCTGTTCTTGGGTCACAGACCACGTCATCCTTGACGTGACCTCCCGTGACGTCCCCTAGGCCACTGATCTGGGTGAGGATGGGGAGTGATAAACACCCCAGGCCTCAGTGGCCTTATCTGTAAAATGAGCATCGTGAAACCTGTGTGCGGGTAGGGCATTGAAGCAGATGTGTATTCTCTGAGTGATCAGATGGCACAATGGTCTTTTTCTTTAAGTGCACAGTTCTGGGAATCTAGTACTACTCCCGTAAACAACTGTGCTCTTGGAAACTCACGGGGCCGTTCTGCCTTGTCCTATAAAGTCGTGATGAGTCAGCATCGATTCGATGGCTGTGAGTTTTTGGGGTGAGTATAAACCCCACTCAGGGCCATGGGGCCAATTCTGCCAGAGCAGAGCTGTTCCTTAGGGCTTCTGAGTCTACATCTTCACGAGAGCAGCCTCATCTTGCTTCCCTCGGAGGTGCAGCTGGGTTTGAACCACTGCCCTTCCAATTGGCAGCCCAGTGCTTAACCCACTACACTACTAGGGCTCCTGAATACATGTATTAAAAACAAAACAAAACTCACTGCTATCGAATCAATTCTGAGTCATAGCGACCCCACAGGCAGGGTAGAACTGCCCTGTGGGTTTCCAGGTCCATGCGTTACAGGAGGAGACAGCCTTCACGTTCTCCTGTGGAGGAGCCAGTGGGTTTGAGCTGCTGGACTTGCAGTGAGCGGCTCGACGATCAACCGTGTGCCACACGCAGGTCATTGGTACCTGCATAGATGCGTATAATCACCGTCCCACTCGGGGCACCGAAATGGAGTCACGCACGTTTACTGGAGGTGCAGCGAATATTTGTGAAGTGCCTTTGAAATGTCCTTTAAGACGGATCGAGCATGTCCATGTTCACTTACAGGACCCCAGCAACCCCCTGGGAAGGGGTCGCACTACCCCCACGTTACAGGCGAGGGAAACGGAGGCTCAGGGCAGACACCATGAATGGCCAAACTCCCATCCAGTTTTTCTGACTTCAACCCAGCATCTCTACTATGACCCGGCTGCCTGCCTGGAAGGGGTTCGCATCAGGAAGATGTGGAACTAGAGAAGGTGGGAGAGGAGGAGGGGAGGGGGAATCTTGGGACAACTCAGGTCACCTTCAATGTCTGTAATGAAGAGGTTTGCTCTGCCCCCCAAGTTCCAAAGGCTAGAGGCCCTCCCACCTGCGAACAGGGCCTGGAGGGTAAGGCCAGTGGACCACCCCCCAACCCCCAGCAGCCAAACCTTGGGGCTGCTCCCCTCCCCCCACCCCAGCACAGCCCCAGGCTCCTGGGTGGGCATATGCGCGACTGCCCACTGGGGGAATCCAGCCCAGTCCCCCGGGGCAGGGGTTTAAGCAAGGCTGGTTCCTCCTCCATTCTAGCTTGACTTCCGGCAGGCTGGCTGCAGGTGCTGCTAAGGCTGAGGTGATCTGGCCCGGGGACCTGGGTATTTTTCCAGAAAAATCAGAGAGGAGAGAGAAAACAAAACAACACTTGAAATACTGCTGCTGTTTCGGGTCACAAGCAGGTAGCGACTGTCTCTTAGCAGAGACCTGGCCTCGAAGGCCGTCTCAGAATCCTCCGTCTGGGGTCCATGCTCCCTCCACGCCACAGCGGGACCCAGAGCCTGCCTCCGTGACATCCCAGGGTGGCCCAGGTCTCCAGACTGCGCCCCAGTCTGGCACCCTCCACTTCTACTCTTAAAATCTTCTCGAACAATAAACCTTCCTCTGGGACATCGCAGCTGCACCTCCTACAAACCTCTATCTGAAAACTGTAGTGACGGCTGAGAAAAGCACGTTCAGTCCTGAACTCGCGTTGACTGAGATCTATCTCTAAATGCAATTTGTGTGCGTGTGTTTTGTGTCTTTTTTTAAAAAAAAATCATTTTATTGGCGGTTTAAACAGCTCTTACCACAACACATACATGCACCCATTGTGTCACGCACATTTGTACATTTGTTGCCATCTTCATTTTAAAAACATTTTCTCTCCATTTGAGCCCTTGTGCATCAGCTCCATTTTCCCCCTCCCTCCCCACCCCCCTTTACTCATGAACCCTTAATAATATACAAATTTTTTTTTTCATGTCTTACACTGACTGATGTTTTCCTTCGCCCACGTTTCTGTTGTTCATCTCCCTGGGTGGGGAGGGGCTGTTATGCGTCCACCCCTCCTCCCCCACCCCTGTTCTTCCCCTAACCTCCTGGGTATAGTTTTTTGCGGCTGTTGTTGAGAATGGACGCCAAGTCAACAGCCTCGCCGTGTACACTGAATGGCGTCCCTGGCCGGTGCGGTCATTCCCACCATCCTTCTCCCTCATCGCCCCCCCCCCAACCACCACACACAACCTGTGGGTCCTAGCTAATCTCTCTGTTTGCGGTTGTTTCCATCAGCAGAGCTCTTTAAAGAGGCAGATAGACATTCTTTACTTGGAAAACCCAAAGTAACTAGTGAAGTTTGGTTTGTTAAGAACACACTGGAGGGGGGGGTGTTTGGGGTCATAGGGGTTAAAGATCCCAGCTTTAAAGGGATGACCTCAGGCCAGAGCCCTCTGCCCCTCAGGGATCCCCATGCCCCACACCCCATGCCTCCTCCTGTTGCCCCTCCACCCACGCTGACCGCGGGCCGGGCCGTGGCTCCTGGTCCCCACTTCCCGGGTGGTCCCCCCACTGCCTGAGCTCCCTGGCTTCCTTCATGGTCCTGTTCACTGCACATGTTGCCGCTGCGGAGGCTGGTGAGCTGATTCCCATTCACCACTGCACAACGCCCACCCTCATGGGACTGGGAACTGGCCCCGGAGTGTTTTCTTGGCTGGGGGATCTTTACGGAAGCAGACCTGCCAGATCCTTCTACAGCAGAGCTGAGCTGCTGGGTGGGCCCAAACTGCCGGCCTTCGGTTGCACCCGTGTAGCTCCACAGGCTGTACCGCTCTGTGTGTATTTGTCTGCTGTGGTCTCCCTCTTGCCAGAGGGCTGTGAGAAGGGAAGGGATCCTGCCTTCTGCTGATCGGGTGCAATGTCTCATAGGATCAGGGTGACGGGAACTGGTTCAGTTAACACACACACCGGAAAAGGAGCCATGGAACGAAGAGCTAAAGGCACAAACAACCATTCGCAAACCTGAGGCCAAGAGCCCACTTCCACTCCTGGTGGGTCACAGCAGGACTGTGCCCTGAGGCTTTGCAATGGCCTTTTTTCAGATCGCCAAGCCTTTCTTCCGAGGCACTTCTTGGGGTGTGTGAGCTGCCAATCTTTAATAACTGGATGCCTTAACAGTTTACACCATCTAAGGATAAACCCACAATAAACAAACTCATTGTCACCGATCCGCTAAGACAGAATCAAACTGCCTCTTTGGGTTTCTGAGACTTTAAGTCTTTGAGGAAGTAGACAAACTCATCTATCTTTCTCCCTCTAAGTGGATTCGAACTGCTGAGCTTGCAATTAGCAGCTCAGTACTCACCCCACTAGGCCACTAGAGCTCCTTATCAATACAACTCACCACCACAGAATCGATTCTGAGTCATAGTGACCCTGTAGACAGGGTAGACCTGCCCCTGTAACGCTTATGGGAGTAGAAAGCCTGATCTTTCTTCCACAGGGTCTGGTAGGTTTGAACTGCTAACCTGACACTTAGCAATCCAACTCATAGCCCCTTCACACAGGAGGGCTCTGATTTTATCAAAAGACCCAAACCAAAGTCAAACTCACTGCCATCGAGTAAAACTGCCCCAGTGGGTTTCTGAAACTGTAGCTCTGTATGGGAATCAGGTCTCTCTCCCTCAGAGTAATGGGTGGTTTTGAACTGTTGCCCTTGCTGGTCACAGCTCAGCTATGCCATCAGGGCCCCCTGCTGTCTAGGCGCAGGCCTAGGTAAAAAGGAGAGGTTCTTTCCAGCTGACAGTATCAGGAAAGCACCCCAGACTTCCCACAACTGCTGGAAATACCTTGGCCCGGCTTTCTTTTTCAATGGGACTCTTTCCTTGGGGAATCGTCCCCAAAGTGGAATTGACTGAGCATACCTAGCGGTGGCTATGAATGACTAGAAACTTGCAGACACTCGGAGACCCCCCACCAGTGTAAACAACGCTCCCAGCTGTACACACGAGGGCCCCACTTCCTTCATGCCGAAGCCCTCTGGCTGCATCCTGTGGCAAACACGGAGGTCCAGCCGCAAAGAGGAAGTGAAAGTTCAGGGGACGCTGAAACGTGACATACAAATGGGAAGGCTGGTAGGGCTTGGTCCACTGCTCAGCACCCCAGGTTGTTTGCTCTAACCCTTTTCCTCGCCTCGTAAACCCGATCTGTGCACACCTCTGGGGCCGAAGCTCCACCTCCCCACCTTCAGGGAACATCTTGGCCTGTCCCGCTAGCTCTGCCCTGAATGCCACTGCCTGCCTAGATGAGCTTCCACGGCTCTTCTACGAGCGAAAGAGTACGGGCCCTTGGACAGCTAGGCAGCTATCACTTCTCAACCTGTGGGCTGCGGCCCCTTTGGGGGTCGAACGACCCTTTCACAGGGGTCACCTGAGTCATAACAGCAGCAAAATGACAGTGATGAAGTAGCAATGAAAATAATGTTATGGTTGGGGCGTCACCACCACATGAGGAAGTGTACGAAAGGGTCGCAGCCTGAGGAAGATGGAGAACCACTGGCTAAGATGATAGGCTGTGGGCACTCAGGGTCTTCAGCTGGGAGATGGGGCTCATGCCCCCCTGTGACCCAGCACAAGGCCTGGCCCAGGATGGGCACTCAGAAGTCTTCACCTCCTTCCCCGCCTCCCTTGGGAACCTCACGGTATGGTCTCTGGAGACCCTGACCAACTCAATGTGCTGAGACCCACTCGAACTCGTGTAAAGGATATTGGAAATAAGGGGAGGTCGAGGATGGCCCAGGAAGAGTGTCAGTCTCTGAGCTCAATGAAGTAGGACCCAACTGGAGGCAACAGGGCTCTATTGACCACAGGTGAGTGAGGAAGGCTCCCGTCAGGCCCTCTGGGGCTGCCCCGAAGGCCAGGGCAACCTGCAAGAGGTCGCCTTGGGAGCACGTGTGATCTCCCCTCTGAGGCCCACAGAACCCCCAGATGGTGTAGTCTGGAGATGGAAAGGACTCCAGCTGCCCTGAGAAAAATGGCACCCAAGCTACGATAGGGCGTTCTTAAGGAAACCCAAGGTGACACATATGTGGGGGTGGGGGTAGGGTTCATCCTGAGTCCTTTTATTTTTTTTAACTCATGACTCACTTTTTTTCTTTTGCTCAAATCTTTTCAAAACAGTTTCATCAACATAGAATTCCCATATAATCCCATTCAATAGGTTGATCATAGTAAAAGGAGACGTGCCATCACCACGACCACCGATTTCCGAACATTTTCTTCTTTCTGTGCTCATGACTATTAACTCATTTCCCTCCAACTTCCCTCATCACAACCCCAAGAAGTGATTCACCAGCTACAGTCTCTGTAGGTTTACCAATCCTGGCTTTCACATGCAGAGAGGCATCAGAAAGGACCAGGAGCAAGAACAAGCTGAAACGGAGAACAAGTGTCACCAGAGGAGCCAATCCCAGCCTCTCCCCATGGCCAACGCCAACACAGAGGCGTTGGTAGCACCGCTTGAACACAGAGGACACGAGGATCTGGCTCCAGGTGGTCACTCAAGAGTGGGTGACTTCATAGCACCGGAGGGAAAATCCCAAGTCTAATTAAAAAAAATGTTTCTTCCCACTAGTAATAAATTATTTATGCGGTCCCCCAAAAAAGTGCAAACCGAGCAAGAAGAGCCCAACTTCCACGGCTCATGCATGGGTACCCTTCTGCACTTCCTGCTTCCGGTCTTGTGGTTGCCACAGTAACCCCTTTGTAAAGGTGTATCCCTACCCCAGGGATCCCCAGCATCCTCTACTCAATAGCAGAGGATATGGAGGGAAAAGGTGTCCACTCCCCACCCAATGGGTCCCACCTGCTCTGGGCAGTAACCTGCGTCAGTCAGCCCTCCCTCGTGCCCCACCTCCTGTGGCCATTGAGATGTCCCCAAGGCCGGCCTCTGCTGTGCTCAGTCCTCATGGGAGCTTTGTTGTTAGGGACCGTCAAGTTGGCTCTGACTTGGCAACCCGGCCCTTTCCTGCGCCAACCTCGCGCTCCCTGTTGGGTTTGAGCCCATTGCGATTGCCGCCGTTGTGTCACTCCGTCTCCTGAGGACCCTCTGCCTTTCCATGGCTCTTCTGCGTTACCAAGCATGATGTCCTTTTCCTGGGTCTGGTCTCTCCAAAGAACGTGCATCTCACCCCCCACATTCCAAGGACAGTCCTGGCTGTACGTCCCCCAAGACGGCCAGCAAGTCACAGTCCCTTCAATAGTCACCACCAACACCAATACTTCAAATGCATCATTTCTTCCCCAGGCTTCTACATTCGTCCTTGACCTTTCACATGCATATCAGGTGACTAAAAACACCTTGGCTAAGGTCAGGTCCACGGTAGTCCTCAAAGTGACTATCTATCTATCTATCTATCTATCTATCTATCTATCTATCTATCTATCTATCTATCTATCTATGTATTTGCTTCCGAACACCTTTACGAGGTCTTTGGCAGCCTATTTGCCCAAAGCCATTGTTTGGGGTCTTAACTGCTGTTTCCATGAGCGTTGATTGTGAATCCAAGCAAAATGAGATCTTCGGTCTTTTCCCAAACTTGGATCTTTGGGGACACTCCTCATCCGTTGGTGCTCTCAATATCCTGCAGGGAGAACAACTCCCAGCGGTCTCGGTATCCTCTCAGCAGATCACACATTGCGGTCACCTGTTGGACAATGATTTGGGAAGGATGGGAGAAAAGGGAGCGCTATCTTCTGGTCCTAAAAGAGGGACCTGGCAAGGCCCTGTCTCTCAGGGACACGGGACTGTGACTTTTCAACGTTTGTTGCCAACGGTGTAACACTAGAAAGGCGTGCTTGCTCTGCCATGAGGTCAAGGGCTAAATGTTCTTCAGCTAAGGGACAGAAGGTTTAAACACCAGTGAGTGTGTTCCTTCCTGCCCTCACCCCTGGGTGTTCTCCAGATGCTGAATGGCCCGACTCTGGAGATCAGAAGGCTGGAAGGCAGCAATCCCAGCTTCTCTCGGTCTGACTTTGCTCTGCGGTGCATACTGTGGCATGTCCGTGGGCCACTCTCACTTGGGAGTTGAGAGAAATCCATCTGGCCCTGATGGGAGGACAAGGGACCCTGTGATCAGGGGGTTCCTGAACTCTGTTAAAATAACAGAGTACCAAAAATATAATATAATAACAGAGTACCCACACAATCCTTGAATGCTATAGCTTAGTGTGAAAAGAAGAGCAAGCCTGTGGAGATCTGCTACCTGGGCCGATAGCTCACCCAAGTCCGCCTCTCTGAGCCTCGGTCTCTTCTGTAAAATGAGATGATAGCAATCCCTCCTTCACTGGATGGCCAGGATGAGCTGATGGGAGAATCGTAAGCAAACTCTTTGCATGCAACCAGATAGGCTCGTTACGAACATGAAGAGTAGAAAGAAGAGGCAACTTCCACGACTGCCTAGGGTGTGTCTCGGGGTTCTCCACGCCGAGTTCCAACACTGGGGAGGAGGTTCAAGACGCCAAAGGCTCTTCCAATTCTGAGATGCTCTCACACGAGCAGGCCTGAGGATCCAGGATGTTGCATCTTGGTTTGCAGGTCCAAGCAACAAGGGTTGGTCCTTTGCCCCACTGGCCTGGGGCAGAGCGATGGTGTGGGGTCCGTGCCCTCGAAGGAACCGTGGCTGCACAGTGGTTAAGTCCTGGGCTGCTAACCCAAAGGTTGGTGCTTCAAACCCACCAGCCACTCCGAGGAAGAAAATGTATCAGTCTGCTTCTGTAAAAATTACAGCCCTGGAAACCCTGCGGCACAGCTCTACTCTGTCCCGTAGAGACAGACACCTTGTGTTGGAATCCAGTCAATGGCTGTTGTTTGTTGTTGTTGTTAGGTGTGACTCTATGTACAACAGAACACAACACTGCCGGGTCCTGTGCCATCCTCCCAATTGTTCTCATGGCTGAGCCCACTGTCGCAGCCACTGTGTCCAGCCATCTCCCTAAGGGCCTTCCTCTTTTTCGTTGACCCTCCACTTTCCCAAGCATGAAATCCTTCTCCAAAGACCAGTCTCTCTTGGTAACACGTCCGAAGGACATGAGATGCAGTCTCGCCATCCTTACCTCTAAGGAGCATTCTGGTTGTACTTCTTCCAAGACAGATTTATTTGTTCCTTGGCACGCAATGGCAGGGCATATGATGACATATAAAGTGCCCTCTAGTGGTCAGTACCAGCACTGCACCCAGCCATCCCCAGCCAAGAGGCGGGATGGTGGAAGGAGATAAGAGGTCAAGGTGGAATCTGGGTCTGGACCATACTCAGGATCTACTGGCTGTTCTTGTCCCCCTTTTTGACAACACACACATTCTCTCTGCAGGGAGGAGAGGTCTGGGGGCTGTTTGTTCTCTCAGGGACCACCCATCCTTACATAGGGCCCCACCTTTGGACTTCCTCCTCCTGGTGGACAACCAACCCTACAGAGCTTTGGACTCGGTCAGCTAGCACTCCCTTCTACCCATCCCCCTTAAAGGAGGACAGATGGGGGTGGTCCTCTCAAGCAGGGAGCCTGGATGCACATGGCTCCTGGGGCTGGCGCCAGTGAGGAGGGGAAGGTGACAAGCCCAGGGGACATGACCTCTGGAGAGGAGCTGGAACAGGACGAGTGGGAGGCGGTTGTGCATTACACATTAGCACAGGCCCTGCTGTGGTCCATACATAAATGTATAGAGCAAACAGCCAAGGGGAGGGGCAGGCAGAGAGCGGCCAGGTATAAGTAGGGCCCATGAGGGACCCAGGCCAATATCCCAGGACCCAGCTCCCCCAGCCAGCTCACATCCAGCTGCCATGGTTGCAGGTTAGCATGCGGGAAACTGCCTGGATTGATGGTGTTCAGCGGGGAAGTGGTGGGCCCTATCTAGGATGGAGGAGCTACTTCTCGGGTTTGGGGATTGCGTGCAGACCAGGCCGGCTGTAAAGCCGTCTCTCTGCATCCCAGGGGGCTGCAGGAGGGGTGGACCCAGGCCGGGCGGGCAGGGGTGCAGGCAGGCCCCGTGGCCTCTTGCTCTCCTTGGCTCCCTCGTGTCGCTCCGCAGGCTCCCGGATCTCCGTGCTCTTGGCCTTCGCCCTGCTCTGTCAGCCCTGGCCTCCCGAGGCAAGCGCCTTCCCCGCCATGCCCTTGTCCAGCCTCTTTGCCAACGCCGTGCTGCGAGCCCAGCACCTGCACCAGCTGGCCGCCGACACCTACAAGGAGTTTGTAAGCCCCCCTACCCGCCCGCCCCCACTCACCCCCAGCCCCAGGCACTGGGTGGAGGATGGGCGGGAAGGGGTGAATCAATCCATGCCCGCTGCCCCAGGTACTAGGAGGAAACTGACCAGCTCGGAGGCCTTTTAACCACCCCAGACAGAGCCGGGGCAGAGGTGGGGGTGGGGGTGTCGTACAGTAGTGCTGAGCTGGGACTGGGTGTATCCCTCCACCAGGAGCGCGCCTACATTCCGGAGGGCCAGAGGTACTCCCTCCAGAACTCCCAGGCCGCCTTCTGCTTCTCTGAGACCATCCCAGCGCCCACCGGAAAGGACGAGGCCCAGCAGAGATCCGTAAGTAGCCCCTTTGGTGGCACGTGGCCCTCGCTTCCCCGGGGCCCGCCGGTACCCACGCGCCTCGCCCGGCCCTGTGTCCGCAGGACGTGGAGCTGCTGCACATCTCGCTGCTGCTCATCCAGTCGTGGCTGGAAGCCATGCAGTTCCTCAGCAGGGTCTTCACCAACAGACTGGTGTTCGGCACCTCGGACCGCGTCTACGAGAAGCTCAAGGACCTGGAGGAAGGCATCCAGGCCCTGATGCAGGTGAGGGGCGGGGTCCCAAGCCCGCGGGAGGAAGAGAGGAAGCTGGTTTCACTGAGGACAAGAGGGTCTCCTGACAGCCTGGCCTTGACCCAGGAGTCCTTTTCCTCCCTTGTTCTCCACTGGGACCCTTTTCACTTTGCCAGTGGGAGGTGGGGTCAGGTGGGGGGTGAGCTGGCAGGGTGGGGAGGGAGGACCCAGCCCTGAGCCTCTCCTCCGCCCCTTGCCCCTTGGCAGGAGCTGGAGGAGGGCAACCCGCGCGACCGGCAGATCCTCAAGCAGACATACGAGAGGTTCGAGACAAACTTGCGCAGCGAGGACGCGCTGCTCAAGAACTATGGGCTCCTGTCCTGCTTCAAGAAGGACCTGCACAAGGCGGAGACCTACCTGCGGGTCATGAAGTGTCGCCGCTTCGTGGAGAGCAGCTGTGCCTTCTAGCTGCGGGGCATGCGCCCCCCCCCCCCCACCCAACCACTTCCCTGGTCCTAATAAAACCATGTTGCATCATATTGTTTGAGCAGGGCTCATTCTGTGAGGGGAGTGGGACACTGGTGAGGGGGTTGTTGGGAAGGCTCCAGGTCTCCTGGGAGCCAGAGTGGCTGAAATATAACGGACCCAGCTGGGTCACTGAGTCCGTCCAGGTCCCTCCTTGCTGGACACTCAAAGGTCAGGAACACCTTACAAATACTCGAAAACCTCTCTGCCTTTCCCAGCAGCCCCAGCAATGCTATACCCAGGCTCCTCAAGAAATGAAAGGGTGACAGGCTACTAAGTGCAAGATCAAGATGCCCCAACGTGTCACATCAAGAGAAAACAACGAGTGGCCATAGAATGATCAAAAACCCAAACCCACTGCCATGAAGTCGATTCGGACTCAGAGCACTCCTACAGGACAGGGTAGAGCCGCCCCTGTGGGTGTCTGAGACTCTTAACTCTTTACCGGAACAGAAAGCCTCATCTTGCTCAGGTGGAGTGGCAGGTGGTTTCGAACCACTGACCTTGCAGTGAACAGCCCAACACATGACACTGGGGCAGACGTGTTTAGGGGAATACACTCTCAACCCAACTACTCTTGACAAAAAGGGGCTGAAGAGGAAGCCTGATCATGGTGACCTCGTGTGTCAGGTTAGCTCAGTGCTCCACAGGGTCCTCTTGGTGGACTTTCCTTAAGTGGATGGCTAAAGCACTTCTGGGTGGGCATGAACCAGCCAACGGTGGTGCGACCCTCCCACCGCCAGGGAAGAATTGCAAAAGGGACTGGGGAGAGCACAACCGGAGTACTGGGATGGAGAAGTGTTGAGGGCCAGCAGGGGCCAGGGAGTAACCGTGAGTGGCGAGGGCTGGTGGAAGGGAATGCTGTCACAGCCACCAACACACCGCTTTTACCTTTGAACGTGGTAAGGGGGTGTAGACCAAGTCAACCATGAGGGCTGAGACGCCAGCCCAGGCGGCACCCACTCCACCATGCTGCGTCCCCAACTTTCGGACGCTTCAAGGACATGTAACAAACATTTAAACGTCAGCAACCTGTGCGCACGGAAACCATTCTTAGACACGAACGCAGGCCACCTCCAACAGAGTGATCTCTAAGCCGTCAGAGGCAATTTTGTTGTGCGAGCAGTGAGCGGGTTGAGACCACTTCGCCTAAATAAAGGAAAGAATTAGACCTTAAGACTCAGCTTCCTCAGCGGAACAAGAAGGGGTATAGATTTATCTCCTTAGAAGTGTCAGGTGTGGATGAAATCAAATGAGGTTTCTGAAATGCATCAATCAAGAATGTCATTTAAATGAACAACCCAATAAAATATTCATTTTAAAATTGCGGCAATTTTCAAGTTTAAAAAAAAATGGTGGCAATTTCTAAGTTTTCTGGTGTTCGATCTTTTCTACAAAGATTTCTAAGCACTTACTTATAAAGCACATTCTGTCCAGTGACATGGTGACATTGTTTATTCCCAATGCCCTTCAGAGAGTAAGGTTTAGAGCTAAGTGTTTAGTCTCCTAAGCCCTTTGGCTAAGTGACTCTTGTGTGTCCTCTGGTTGATTCTGACCCACAGCGACCCCACATGACAGAACAGAACTGCTCCCTAGGGAGCAGATCTGACTGTTTCATACACATCTGACTACTGTCATCGATTCTAACTCCCAGCGTCCCTTTGGGTAGCAGGGTAGAACTGCCCCGGGAGGGAGGGAAATAGGTGGGGAGTATGTGTGGTAGATATGACTTTTGATGGTCCTCAGTGGTTGCCCGGGATTTCGAACTCTGGCTTTGGAGTTTATTCGAATCATAGTCATGATGAACACCAGTATGATTAATAACAAAAGCTAATGCTTACAAATACACTTGGCTTTACAACTGCTGCCGTTTCTTTCTAATTATGATCCTCTGAGGTAAGCTCTATGGTCGAGATAGCAAGAGGTCTCACTGAGTTCTGCTGGAGCGCAAACTCTGAGAGGTTTGTTTGGTTTCAGAGAAGATTCTGAAAGTCAAGTTCAAGCAGGTACCACGCCCAGGGGGTAATGGGCTGATCCAGAGGACTGCAAAAGCAAGTACCTACACTTTCCTGGATTGTGGGCCATAGGACAAACGTTTCATTGCTGGGGCGGGGGGGGAGGGGGTTACTGAACCCCATAGGTTCCCAAACTTATTTGGTCTACTGCCCCTTTATCAGAAAAAAAAAATCACGTCAGAGCCCCCTGGCAATGAAAAACTATTGTACTGCATCCCACAATTGAGGGTACCGGGTGGGAATCTTTTGTAGGACTCCAGGGGTGCCGCCCCCGGATGGTTTCATTTCACATGCCGCCCCCACCCCTGGCCCACGGGGGATGGTAGGGCCACTGTGGGCAACACTGGTTTAGAGTAAAAGTAGATCTCTCCCCCTCCTGGAGATAATCAGGGTAAGTGCGGGCTAGCTGTTCTAACGTTCAGAGTACGCTCCGAATGACTGAGATACAGTGAAGGCAGCTACCCTTAGGAGGTTGGGCAGAGGCCAACTTATACAGCGGGGGGGAGTGATGCCATAGGACCCTGTATGCTTGGAGAAGTGACAAGGACGAGCAGCTAGGGCCCTGGTTGTGTGGGTCCCTGGGGAAGGAAGGGAAACTGAGGTTCTGAGGTTGCCAAGGCCCAATTCTGAGAGGCTGGGGAGGGGGCAGTTGGGCCAAAGTACTGAGCTCTCCCAGCTGTAAGCCAGAACTCAAGCAAGGGCCACCCTATCTGGACCAACACCTGAGGCAGTGGCTGCTCCCCCAAAGGTCCCCAGCAGCCTGCCTGGGGAGCCGGCTCTGTAAGACTATCTGTCAACAGCGACACCGTGTGGCAGTGAGGAGGAAGGACAGTAGCAGGCTAAGGTTCAAGGCTCTCCCTACTGGAGAGAGGAAGTCTGAGCAATCCCACCCCGGTCTCCCCTCTTCTCTGGATCTGTGGGACCGTTGCAGACCTGACAGCGCTGCCTCCGTGATGTCAAATAGTGGGAGACGCTTCAATTTGGGGATAGCGTTTTGCAAGATCGGACAAGAGACTTTTAGCCTCCCCTCAGTCTCCCCGGGAAGCTTTCCTGATCCGAGTTCGGCGCTCTTTCCCGCCGCAGAGGAGTTAACCTGCATTTATCATTTATCATTTCCCGTTCACTGGCTCTCGCTTCCCTGACATAAGCTGTGTAGCCCTATTGCCCTGTGTGTGTAACTGCTGAAACCAAAGGAGATGGACCGACACCACGGCTGCAGCAGTGGGCTCAGGCACAGGAATGCTTGTGAGGACGGCGCAGGACGGGCAGTGCTTCATTCTGTGGTGCACAGGGTCACTGTGGGTCGGAACCGACTCAACGGCACCTACCACCACCACCCCTTGTAAATATGCTCCCTTACTACCTCATGTGTTCATTCCAAAACTGTGAGTAGCTTGCCTCACACACACAGTAGGGCTAGTGTATCATTAATTCCACCGTCACAAAGTTAAGTCTGCCTCATAGTGACCCTATCTCAAAAAGAAAGCCCAAACCAAACTCACAGCCATCAAGTAGACCCAACTGCCCCTGCGTTTCCAAATTGGTAACTTTTTATAGGATTAGAAAGCCCCACCTCTCTCTCTCCCAAGGACCAGCTGGGGCTTCAAACTGCTGTCTTTGCAAGTAGCAGCCCCACACAGGGCTCCCCCCACGGGGCAGAGGAAAGCTGCTCAATAGGGTTTCTATGGCTGTAACTCTTTACTACACAAAGAGGCTGCCACATCCCTCTCCGTGAGATCCTGGCTGGTGCGTTCAAACTGCCATTATTTGGGGGATGCGGTTTCTTGCAAAATCAAACAAGAGATTTAATCCCACCTCAGTCTCCTCCGGGAAGCATTCCTGATGGCTAGGTGCTCTTCCCCGCCAAAGGAGGCCCCATGCCCTCCTCCTGCCCTCGTTTCCCGTTCACTGCCCCTCGCTTCCCTAACACGCGCTGTGGAAGGTGGGGCTGGTACTCTGTCCATCGCTTGCCCCTCTCCTCACATGTGTAACCATGGAAAACACGAGTGTAGTTTGTCTTTGATGCTGTGTCTTCTCCCAGGCTGGGATGTCATGTCAGGTGGCGGCCATTTCTTTCGAAGTCTCATGTGCTGTTCTGGGGGCAGGCCGAGCAGGGGCCCTGTCCCTCTAATGAACCACTGTCCAGAGCGAAGTTGTTTATGCTGCCAAGCTGGCTCTCTTTCGTGGAAATTGTACTCAAAGTTCCGACGTGCAACCGTGTTTACCTTTGGAGCTTACTTGGCACAAGCCCTCCTCAATGACATGGCAGCAAGGTGCAGTCAGCTATGCTAACTCTTCCTTTAGCTTCTCCAGCGTTTCAGCAGCCCATACAAGACTGTTTGCGGGTAGGGGTGGGGTGAGGTGAGTATCTGGCTGGATGGTCCTCATGCCTCCTCTGGGGTGAACAATCCAAAGAACAAAGGAGGAAACTGGATCGCATCGAGTCACCCCAGAACTTTCCTCTTGGAGCTTCAAAGAACCCATTTGCAGACAGATCAAAGTACGTGCTTCCTGACAGAAAGGAGGCGTCCACACTGGCACTCTGCCCTAAGGGCCTGTGTGGAGCAGACACTCACGGGTGATCACTGCCATGGGTTGGGGACTGGAACCCAGGGTTATTTGGGTCCCTGACCCTGAGGCCTCTACCTGCCAGTTGGGGGCAGGGCTCCAGGCGAAGGGTGCTGCCTGTGTGACCACAGATGGGTTGTGATCACACGCTCAATGGTTACTGAGGTGAAGCCTAGCCAGTCAGAGGCCCTTTTGCCAAAGCTGCCACACGGGCTCCAGCATGATAGCCTCAGCTCAGAGCTGGGCGCTGGCATTCCAGAGGTGAGCAGGGGAATGTAAAGACGGGGGTCCCTACACTACAGAACTAGCTCCAAGGCAGTCAGCAGAAAACTATGAGAAATGAATTGCATTTGAAATCATTTTATTTCGTTTCTCTTCAGTCTGATGCTTGGGGGCCATATGTGGTTTGGGGGAACAAAAGGCAGTAGGAATGGAAATGGGGGAGGCATGGGCAGGAGCCTCTCTTTTTTGAACTCAAGGGAATGGATTAAGCAGATAGCAAGGAACAAAAGGCCCTTCCACGCGCTGAATACTGAGACGGAAATTCCTAGAGAACTTGAACAAGAAAGCTGAACTTGGAGGCGGCTGGGATACCGTGGACACAGGCCCAGAGACTGTGTCGGCACCACTACGGAACACAGAGTAGCAGCCCCACTTGGGCTTCGCCTGAGCTCTCAACTAAGCCCAGACGAAATCTCTACCAGTGACCATTTCTGTTTAACACGTTTCTGCTTGCTCAACAGCAGACTGGTTTTCCTCCGCTTGGTTGTCCGCTTTCGGCCTGTAGGCCGTACTCCGTGTCTTTATTCTGCAGGGCCAGTAGCTCAAATACAGTGCTATGATGGCAACCCCCACTCCCAGGGCAACGCTACTGCTGATGATGATAATGATGAGGAAGAGAGTGGGGTTGAAGTCTTCAGCCAGTCCTGCCCAAGCACAGAAGACAGGGAGATGGGGAAGCCCGACAGCCAGAGAATCATCCCGCCCCAACTCCCCAGGTCCCCGCACAGTCCCCTCCTCCGCAGTCCACTAAAACCGCCTCCCCTCTCTGTTTTAAGAACTCCATCAAATACCCCCACGCCTACCCAGGACTGAGGAGAAGGCATCTGCATCCCCTTGAAGGACGACAACAGCTATGTCTTTGCTGACAGAGCCCAGCTGGTTGGTGGCCTTACAGCAGTAGGTCCCAGCATGATTCTGCATTGCCTTCTGCGGGAAATCAAGGTCGAAGACCATCCCATTCCAGGTACACACCAAACTTGGAGTTGGGTTTCCCTTTGGGACACAGGCAATCATCTGCTCTGTCCCTTCCACCCATGTCTGATTGCCAGGACAGCCAGATTCCTCAAACCGTGGTTCGTCTGCAAGACAGAGCAGCCCCCAGGAGCCCAGCTGGGTGACCTCATTCCCTTCCTCCCTCCCGCCTTCCCTCCCACAGCTTTCTTTCCTAGGGGAGGCCTGGGTGCTTCCCGCGTGAGCCCATGCTCCTGGACTTCCTTTCCCAAGTCTGCCAGGCTGTTTTCATGGGCTAGCACTAGGTGGCACCACCACGCTGTCAGTGGTGACTGAGACCTTGCTGCCTCTCCCTCCACTTTTTGGACTTCTCAAAATGGAATTTTGCATAAGCCCCAGGTGTCACGTGTTAGATTTCAGCCATCACTGAGCCTGCACAGGAACTCCTACTGCTTTTCTTTCTGTCCCGCTTCCTCCTCATCTTTCTCCCCACGCTCACTCCTAGACCTTCTATGTGTTTTGGGTAAGGGAACCATGGCAACTCGAATACGGAAGCCATGGGCCAAGAAGTTCCCTGGAAATGGGAAATTAACGGTGTCTTGTCTTGATCCGAAGTCTCAAGTCTCTACTCACAGAAGACATGGAGCTGGGTGTCAGTGGTCTTCATCAACCGATAGCCTTGTGCCACCACGGAGGCCTCGCAGGAGAAATTCCGGCCATCGTCTTCCTCCCTGGCTGTCAGTGAAATCCAGGCAGGCTCCCCGGGGGCAGGGAGGTATGGGGCTCCCTGAAGTCTCAGAGTAGGGCTGGGAGAAGTTAACACATGCCCTGAACATGTCACATTAACTTCTGTGCCCACCAGGGGGTAGGATTCGTTGATCTCCAGGATTGGTGGAGGGAAGTCTGCAGGAAAGGAGAGAGAACAGCATGTCTCTGGCTGCCTCTCCTGGTCTTCTTGCTGCTAATGCGCCCCCCCCCCTCTTTAGGTCAGCAGATGGGGGCGCAAAGAGGCTGGTGCATGGCTGGTTCTGCCAATCCTACGCAGCAGGAGCCACCAGGTGGGCTGAGGGGTGGAGAGCTGCTCTGGCAGCAAGCGCAGCTGGTACCCATGTGGCTGCACCTCTACTGCGAGGGCATGCGATGCCTGCATCTCTCTGGTCCTCCTCAGCACAAGTACCTGCCCCTTTCTGTAAGTAGGTGGCCTGAGAAAATGGAGGTAAAGGCTGGCTAGAACTACTGGTTCAATGGCCATGCCCAACTGTTCCACACACACACAAAATTACAACTAATTTAGTTGTGCTTACCTTGCAAAGGTAAGCAAGGCTAGCTATGGTTGAATGCCCAAATCCGTACTGTGGCAGTTATCCGCGGCACGGAGCGCACCCAGGGACTGGAAGAAGCAGGTCACTTACTGTAGACATACACCAGCTTGCTTGTTTTCTGCTCCTTTGGACCCAGAGATACAAAGCAGGACAACTCCTGATCACCAATCTCCATGGCCCGAACGGTGGCATTGGCCCACGCTGTGTCTCCCTCCCAGGACAGGAAGGGACTCAGCTCCTGGTCCCCCAGGAATACGGAGAACGTTACCGCTTTGGCTGGAAACACTCTATCCACCTCGCAGCTCACGCTCTCTGCCATCCCAACCTCCAGTAGTGGAAGGACCCAGATCTGGGGGTTCTGAGAGAATTCTGCCAAGAAATGAAGAGGAGAGAAGTCATGGTAAGCCAGGTGCCAAGGGAGACGTGACAGGAAATGTGACGCAGGAAAGGAGCGGAACTAAAAGGCCCCTCCCACCCAGGCTGAGGTGGAGTTCAAGTACCTTCACACCTTTACCCCAAACCAAGCCGGACCTCAGTCCCAAAGGCCAAAGACAGAGGAGAAAAATGATCCTCAGGAGCCCTTCCATGACGAGAAGGAATCGGACTCACCAAAGATGTGGAGCAGTTTGACGGCGGAGCTGGTGTGAAAGAGCCCTCCCCCTTGTGAACTCAAGTTCAGTTGTGCATGACAGGAGAAATTGCACCTGTCATCCACCCTCTGAGCTCTGAAAGTGACCATGACTTCAACTTTGGGGGAGGCCGTAGTCCAGCTCCTGAAGTTCTCCCGATACAGCTCTTTGTTGTCCTGGAGCACTGTAAGGCTGAGCTTCTCCAGGGGTGTGACACTGGGCACATGGCACTTCACTGTAACGTCTTCATCCACAGCCACCCACTCGGGCTGCAGCTCCAGGGCCACAAGCGCCGGTGGCTCTTGAAGACAAAACAGGTGCGACTTGATGAGAAATGGCAGGAAGAAATGAAGTAGGACAGGCAGTTCGTAAAAGAAGGGGAGTACTCTCTTCAAACTAGGATGTCAACGTTAATTCTTCCCCGCCCAGCCGTAGCTGACAAAGTGAAACCCCAAGAGACCCAGGTTTGTAAACTGAGAGTGAACTGAACAATAACTAGACCGGGAAAAATGATTGGTCAACACGCTGCTCAAAACTGAATTTCCTCCTCCTACAAAGGCGTTTTGTCTGTGGTTCCCTGTTCTTGGACACATAAGAATTGGAGGCAAAGAAATGTGGATTTGGAGAAGTTTGGGGCCAGCTTGCTCCTCACAGGCTCCAGCGCCCCCATCCACTGACTACGGAAAAAACAAAATTAAAAAAAACTGAATTTCCTCCTTAGAAAACAGCAACCAAATCATTTTACCAACAGAGTCAGATACAACGATGCCCCACTCAGAGATGGCAGCCAACCAGGCAACCGGAAATGCACATGCTTTCCCCGGTGCTGGCAATAATCCAGTCTCTCACTTCAGGCTCTTGAGAGGGCTCACTGCCTCTTTGGAGTCTCCCATTTCAGTGCTGGCTCATAAATGTTTCCATTTTGATGGTCATTCCATTTCACCCAAATTTTAAACATTGAATTTGTTCCAGTTTCCCTTCACTGACCATGATTAAACCAGTTTGAGCTGGTTCAAAACTCTGCCTTCACTCATCTGACCAACAGTCTCCACTTTCTGTCACCCCGTCCTAAATGGGACAAGTTTATCTTTTGTACATCAAGGTGACTAAATCCAGAGTCCAGAAATGTGACCACAGAGCCCCCGCGTTGGCTACACCCTAGCCCACCAAGATTCAACCCCCAGAGACCACACTACTTCTCATAAGCCTATCTTTTCCAATGCTCTAGGCCCACCTGAAAGACCCTCATCACCCACCTCTATCGATTCAAACGCTCCCCATTCTGCAATGTGAAAGGCTGTTCCTTGTCCATGGGGCCTTCTCTGAATGTGAGCACACAAGACCCTTCTGGTCTCCAATCTGTTCGCAGTCTCAGAATGTGTAGCAAATAATTCAACACTCATTTTGAAAGCATTTTTTGATAATTTAGAATGGAGCATTATCAGCAAATGCCTCCTATATTTGGACATGTCCTCCACGACATCTGAATCCCCTCTATGGTCTGCTCCTTATTTAAACCCTGACACATGCCTTCACCAAAGGGAAACAGAAGTAATTGATTCTAGAAATTCTACAGTATAAAAGAAATGAATGGTTGAATCATCTCCCCTAAAAGAACCCCGTCTCATCCTCCTCCATATCCATATCCATATCCATATTCATATTCTCTCCCTCCCCAACCCTACTCACGATACACAGAGACGCCCAGACTCCTGGACCTTTGGATTCCTGCACAGGAGAAGAAGCATTGCAGGATGGAATTCTCTGTGATATTCTCCAGGAGAAACTCCTTCCACTGAGGCCCTTTGCCCAATTGGGTTTTCTTTAAGATGGTCTCAATCCCACTGGGTCCCGGATCTGGACAGGTGGTGCTACAGTTGACCACAAGGGACTGTCCAAACTCCACCAGGGCCTGGTCTGGCCAAACCGAGACCTCAAACAGCTCTTCAGTGACCCCTGAAATGATCAACCACAAATATCAAACCCTCTGGTGAGGTCAAGGAAACACAAAAAAAGATACAGAACTCATTCTAGGTAGTGATAGGTGAGAGAGCAGGGAGTCTGCCCTAAAAAAAAACAACATTAAAAAGGGACACCTCTTAGCAGGTGAGAGCCCTGGTTCTGCCACCATGCCCTAGATTGACCTTCTTTCTTAGGGATCTTAAGTTCTCCATTAGTGGAAACTAAGGAGTCATTGAGAATGACATCCAGGAGGCTGTTCTCTTCCTAAATTTCCAGAATTCTTGGAAGTCCCCTAAGACGGGCTGGTCGGGGCCCAGAAATAGAAAATCCCTGAGCAGAACAGTTATGTTACTTAAACCTCAAAGCTGTGTTTCTCTCAAATCGTGGTCTAAGAGTTTACTGCCCTAGATCACTTGAAAGGCTCATACAACTACAGATTCCCAGTTCGCCTCACACTGAGTGATTATGAACTTCTAAAGGTGGAACATGGAAACATGCAGGTGAACAAAACAAGCATTTGTGGTAAAATTTATGGACACTAAACTCTGAGAATCACTGACCTAAAGATGACTCCCAAGGGCATCCCTTCCCCAAGAAATTTTCCACCTCTTCTTTTTAGATGGAGACTGCTCCATTTTTGCTTTGACACTAAGGCAGCAAATGTTTTCAGATGCTTAAGAGTTTAGTCTGGAAGGGACAAAAGCCAGTGGGACGGACAGGCCATGGGGAGGGTTGGTAGATTGTTTGGGTTGCTGAATGCAAGAATTATTATCTGAAATGTAAACTCACATTTAATTCACAATAAAACGTTTTTAAAAACAAATTTAGTCTCTTAGGGAAATCTACTTGGATTCCTTGAAAGTGCTATCAGGTCAAGCAACGTTGACTGATGTCATGGGTGAGGTGCACATTCTCCTGAAGGCTTGACTGCAGGTCCCCTGGAGCTACTCCATCCCGACCCTCCACTTCCTCTCCTGACCACCAGTCTCCTCTGGGAACACACACCTCTGGGAGCAATGGTCCCACCAGGGTTCCAGTTCCTCTCTTGCCGTTGAGAGTATCTATTCCTCATGGTGAACTATACACCCTGTCTTATTCATACCCTAGTGTAGCTTGTCATGACAAGCATCAAAGAAGTAAAAATATTTTCAGTAGAAAAAATACAAAACCATTCTGGGGCATCAGGAGCCAAGCAGAGACAGTCAAACTCCTTAGGAGGGTTCTGAGCATTTCTAATTCCTATCCAGACCCTGAATTTGGGTTACCCCAATTATAAGATAGAGATGCCTGAAGATTTAGTGTCCTAGAGATCCAAGAAGTCAACATCTTTCCCAAGGAGCCAGATAAATGATTAAGTGTTCCCCCACTCAGAAATCCCCACCCCCACCCTCACTGACCAATATGTGCCTCAGTACATATTGGCTGAAAAAACTTTTTTCCCAAATAGCCTTACCTACCTGAGTACAGGATCAAGGCCAGTAGGGCCCAGAAGCCAAACAGAAACATTTCTGTTCTTTTGAGAAGTGCCAAAAGCTGGAGAGGAAGAAAAGAGAGAGCAGTGTTGAAGAAAGGGGCAAAGGGAATGGAGAATTCTTTGTCTGATCGCCTTAAATGCCGACCTCCCTCTTGAAGCCTCGCATCGCATAACGCAACCAGCAGGGGCACCAGTGAGAGAGGTGCACTAAAGGGACATCCTGTATCTACTTCTGCTTGGTCTATGTGCACAGCAAAAAGACGGGGTACATATGAGAAAGCGTCTTTGATGGAGAAAGATTTTTCTATGGCATTGTAGTACACATCTCGGTATCCATATTTCCACTACTGAATCAACAGAAGCTGGGTGCTGGCATGGGGACATGAAAAATGGGGTTCACAAAGGTGGAATCTGACAGTATTTATCTGGCACCGTCCAGTGAGGTCTACTCCTGACCCTCCTTGCAACCCTCTCCGTTCTCAGCCCCACTACAAGCCAAAAGACTCCGCTCACTGTCGAGTAGATGCCAGCTTAGAGCAAACCAAAGGGACCCGATAGGTCAGGAAAGAACTGTCCCTGTGAGTTTCCCAGAGTCTTTACCGGAGTGGAAAGCCCCGTCTTTTCCCCAAGAAGCAGCTGATAGTTTCAAACTGCTGACCTTTCCATCACAGCCCAAAGCATAACCACGACACCTCCAGGTCTCCTGCATCCCCACCACAGCATACCCTTAATCTGTTCTATTATTATGTTATAACACACATCGCCTTTAATACATTTTCATTTGCTTATTAAGCCTGGAATTACTGTCTAGCTCCCATCTCTGGACTCATACAAGCCCCACCCTTGTTTTGCTCGGTAATGGACCTCAAGAGTGTCTGTAAGTATTCAACAACTGTGAATGACTGAATGAACTAGATGCATCATTTACATTGGGGGGGGGGGCAGCAGTTGTCTACCACCATGTGAAAGGCCCTTGCTTGGAAATGGTATACAAACATGACTCTTGTGTCCTCAGTACAACATGAAGGCTTTCAAAAGCAACGGCATTTAAAATGTTAAAAATACCAGTGATAACATAAAAACAGCCTAAATTCCCATCCGTAGAAGAATGAATGGATAAAGAAACACAAAACGGAACGCTATACATCACGATAAAACAACGACAGAACCACACCAGTGTCCCCTGGACCTAGAGAACAGCATGCTGAGTGACAGGAACCAATCCCACAGGGCTGATGTATGAGACGTCTGTCATCAGAACTAAGATAAAGATTTGATGACAGTGAAGAGAGTTCACCTGAAAAACGGTTTCTGTGGACTGGCAATTCCTGCCCGGTTCCTATACGCTGTTCCTAGAGCCAGGCTGCCGAGGTCACTGCCCGCCATTAGATCTGTCCATCCTGTATTCAGCAGCCTCTAGACCAACTAGAGTCAGAAGAAGAATCCAGTTTGAAATCTCAGCCCCCTGGACCTCGCCAGCATCACCACGGTCAGGATTCCTTTTGCCGGCACGCTCCCAGGCTCCTGGACCTTGCCGTCCAGAGTGTGTTGCACAACGAGGCCTCCGCCATCGCCGCTCAGGTCTCTTCCCTCCCTTGTTCATGGGCAGCAGTTGTCGGGGAACACAGAGAGGCAGTGAGGGCCATGGTTGGGGTCTGGTCCTTGCTCCAGCTCCCCTGGATGCTCTGATGGAAGATGACCAGCCTCACCCGACATCTCACAGACTGTACTTGATGGTCTTGACATCCTTCCTGCTAGCCCAAAATGTTTAGTGCAGTAGAAGCCACCTGAAAATGCAGGATTTTCCATGGAATATGACATCATCATCTGGGACATGTGGACGGGATCCCAGTCCGGTGCCTCTGTAACCTCAGCAAAAAGAGCCAGAAGCCACACTGCTCAGGATTCAGACTCTTAAAAGGGACAAACCCATGTCAGTGGGGAAGCTTCCAGCCTGGCCCCTGTAATGTTGCTCACAGACCTGTGCTTTCAGGAAGAAGTCCCAGATAGATTCCTCATCCTCCTCGTTGAGAGGGTCAAGCAGAGGAAGGCTCAGCCACACCAGTGCTGTAGGAAGGTGGAGTTTGTTGGGGATGTACCACAATTTCTCATTCTTGGGGGGATTCTGAAAACAGTGTAACTGGACTCTGTCCAGGCGATGGAAGTGGGGACCTTCAAAGTCTCAACTGCTTTTCTCCTTACCTGGACCGGGTGGTCCACCTGCATACCCTCCTTCTCTCGGAATGCATCCTGTATTGCATAGTCCCCAGGGAGGAAGATGAGGATGAGGTGGAGAAGCTACTTCAACAATTCACCTCTCAGCTCCTCAGTCTGAATCAGCTCCAACACCTCATCCTGCACTCTGCCACCTTCCGCGATGACCACCTCCACCAGCTGCTCGGAAGCTTGCAGACCCCATTGAAGACCCTCAGAATAAGTCATTGTAGGCATATGGATCATGACTTGACATACCTGTCCTCGTGTCCCTGCACCAGGCATATAAGGTCCCTGAAGCTGAATGGTGTACGCAGGGCAGGCTTCAATAACGAATTTCTCTCTGCTCTGCTGAACAAGGTCTCAGCCACCCTAGTGGACCTGGATTTAGCTGACAGTGGCATCCTAGACTCTGAACTCGGTGCCTTGCAGCCAGTTCTGAGCACCTGCCCTCAGCTCAGAACCTTGATGCTCTGGGGAAATCCAGTGTCCATGGCTGTCCTACAAGACCTGCTGGTTCACACTGTCCCAAGGTGCAACTTTACCTTTCTATAGCTTTCCGTCCTTCTGCATTGATAAGTGGGCCACCCCGGAACCCTGCACTGGGGTACTCTTGAAGAGGTGATGGGGGAGCTGAGGCTAACAGGCCCCACTCAGTAAGCTTTGCTCACAGGACTTGTCGTAATGTTTGGGGTGCGCAATCTGCATCCAAACAGACAACTAATGCCAGGCCTCTTCTTTGCCATCTGTTCTCAATCGTAACTTCTGCCTCGGGATCGCAATGCCAGTTTTGAAAGACTAGTGTTCCCTAAATTAGAGTGGTTTTAATGGGAGTCACAGGATTAGGTCATGTCTGCTATGATTAAGAAGGAGACTGGAGGTAATGGTCGGAGGATACATCTGATATGACCAGTCTGACTGAAGTCAACCCTTCACTGGAACCAGGAAACATGGAGGCCAAGACACAAGGAGATCTGCTGGGACTACAGTCGCCCCAGAGGTTACAAAGTGACAAGGACCTTCCCCCACCCCCTTTCCAAGAGAGAACTCCACTGCTTACCACCTAGTCCTACATCTCTCTTTCCTATTATTTGCACTAGGAGGCAATAAATATCTCTTTGTAAAGCTGAAAAAAAAAAGATAAAGACTTTCGTTCCAAAGGGAACAGACTTTGGAGATTACCAAGGGAGAAGAGGGTAAGGGAGTGAGGATAAAGGAATGGGCTAGTGCTGATGGGTGTTAACTCTCCTCCTGCGATGGAGGAGAGTGGTCCACAGAGGGAGAAGAGAAATCAAGGAGCGGGTAAAAGGGAAACTGTTGGGGACAGGGGGGTGAGCAGTTTGGAATTCTCTGTGGAGTGCTCCTGAGCATCTCCAGCCTATTAAAATAGGAGGGCAAGGCCAACCTGAAGTCATGCAAATAACACAACCTTGCTCCCTGAAAGCAAGAAGGTCTGGAAGCACTTACTGATGAAGATCCAAGACTGCAGGCTTCAGCATGGATGGCACCTTAACATAAAGGGTGGGGGACCAGCCTCAACAACTTAATAGGGCCAAGGAGGCGGTGGTGTAATTGAAGGGTAAATTAAAGAGACATCAGACATGATAAAGCATGCAAGGGCTCACCTCATTCATGACTTCAGGAGCCAGGTCCGCGCAGAGAGAGATTATATTTCCAACAACAGTTTATATTCTCTTGGGGCCTGCAAGCTCCCCTAATTACAGGTAACCACATACATAACAAAGTAGGTTGTACCCTAACCCTGGAGGTCCCTGAGTTTATTGGAGGAGTAACCTAGCACCAGTGCTGGGGGCAGGTGAGGGGGAGTGACTGTCCCCTGAGCAGGGAGAGCAATAGCAACATGTCTGCTCCTACAGATAAAGCTGCCTGCCAGATGACAATCAGTCACGTGCTTGTAAGAAGTAATGTTACAGCAGCACTATTACGGGAGGACACTGTAGGGATCAATATTAATTATGAGAATGTGATTGGGACTCATCTTTAACTCACAAGAATGAAGGCTTCCCTCCATCCCAGAATCCTGGCCTGCCAGGATTCTCAAAATATGAGAATAAAGAATGTATCCGCATATATTCTCTTCCCATTGTTCAGTTTCCCACAGCAAAGAAAGCCAAAATCCTCACAATTGAACCAACAGACAACAAACGTCATGATAAGTGGGGACAAGTTGGAAGTTGTCAAAGATTTGGCGATCGATACCCGTGAAAGCAGCAACTGAGAAATCAAACAACTCATTGCACCCGGCAGATCTGCCACACAAGCCTCCTTAAACACTGAAGAGCAAGGACGGCACTTTGAGGACTAACACGTGCCTGACCCCCGCCATGGTATTTTCCATCGCTTCGTGCGAAAATTGGACACTGAAGAATCGATGCACCCAAATTCCAGTACTGGTGAAGAATGACAGTACCACGGACTGCCGGAACAACAAACAAATCCGTCTTAGACGAGTACCATCAGAACGCTCCTTGGAAGCAGGGATGGTGTGGGAGTTACATACTCTGTTGTCAATTCGAGGCTTAAGAGCGAAGGGGTGGAGTTTAGCCTATCAATCAGGTTGCACCTCGATGACTTCATGTGGAGGCGAGACCCTTGCTTACTCCCTGCAAGACATCCCTGTAGAGAAGACACATGGAGAGAGGCTGATGGAGCCACATGGAGATCCCTGCCAGCACTGAGATGCTTATATCGCCACTGGATCCACAAGACTTCCCACCCACTGGTCTGTGATCTTCCTGCATTCGGTGTCATTGCACGTGTTTTGTGAGTCTGAAGAGGACTTTATAGATTGGTATCGAACATATGGGCTAATATCGGACTTAGGGACTTAATCGCTCTTGTATAGAAAGCTCTTTCTTATTCACATCTGAGTGTCTGTGAATTTGTTTCTCTAGACTACCCGGACTAACACGTATGGCGAGACTTTGTCTCAGGTACTTCGGACACGTTGTCAGGAGGGACCTGGTCCCCGGAGAAGGACGTGAGGGTGGCCCAGGGCGTCGGGTCACCATGAGTTGGAACTCATAACAGTAACAATTCCTGGACAGCAGCTTTCAGCAACCTACACGGATAAAGTTGGGCTTTGCCCCCACACTCACATCGTGCCCCCTAAGAAAAGCCCACTTTCCTCCACTTTTGAATCTTCACGCCCAGACCACCCTACCAACCAAGTCCTTACACGAACGCCCCGAAATTCCCCGCTCTCCTCCTAGCAATCCATCAGGAGATGGACGGCGGCAGGGGCGGCCACCTGGCCCTCACCCAGGGCCCCGATCGATCGAGATGGCGCCGGCCCTGGCAGCGGTTCCCTCCGTGGCACCCACACGGACGGTAGCTCCGAGTCGGTGCCGACTCGAGGGCACCTCAGAGCACAACCGAGGGTGAGGAGGGTCGCCAGGAGAGCGCGAGAAGACCCCCGAAGGCACCTAACCAAAGGGAATGGGTCTTAAAAGGCCCCCGAGCGGCGCCCTCGTCCTCACCGCTCCTCGCCTCGCCTCGCCTCGCCTGGCCACAGCCTCGTCCGTCGTCCGTAGTCTGCGGCGCTCGCGGGATCCCGCCTCGCGCTCCGACAGTTTGGCGCGCGTCCCCAGGAGGGGGCGCGCGAGGCCGCTCTCGACGGCACGCTCCTAAATCGCCCAGATACTGCTGACGTCAGCCCCGAGGCGTAAGCGGGTTGGCTGAAGGGAGTGGGGGAAACGAAATCATCGAGAGGGGTGTGAGGGGAAGATGAGGGCAGTGTGTCTGGATTCTTATGGGTAGAGAAGGCATATTTGCCTCCAGATCGCTACTTTTGAATAAAAATAGCGTAACTAGGTGGACTTGGTTGCTGCATCGTAAGCAATGACTCGGTAAGAAAGCCGAATGCGTGGGCCACCCCTCTTCGTGTGGTACGGCCTGAGCACGTGGGAGGTCCCGCGCGGGAAAGGGCTGTCTGTGTGCGCAGCTGCCTTCCTCGGAGCCGCGGAGTTGTGGGCGGAAATGAGCCCCTTGTTCGTTCACTCCTACGAACCCCTTCTTGGCGTCTCTCGTGGCTCTTCCCTTAGGGCTGAGAGAGGCCTGGGCAGGGCACGTTTCCTGTAAGGAAAAATCCTTTTTGTCCCCTGCGATAGACGCCTCCATCCATCCGTGCGTGCACAAATGGCGTCCTCGAACGAGCGCGGCATTCCTTTCTTCACGCACCTGTACTCAGGAGCTGTCAGAGGAAAACGAGGAGGAGTGAGTAAGTTCACCTGTTAGCTCTCCCCACCATTGGACCCTTTTTCTCATCTCCAGTGTCAAGGGCCCTGGGAAGCCTGAGTCTTAGGCTGTTTCTCAGGACGTGTCCCTTGAGCCCAGCTGGGCCGTTTGGCTCTCCCACCGTCCTTGGCTGCATTCCTTGGTGCAGGGAAATTTGAGGATTAGAAAGAGTTTCCAAGATAGTTATAGATGGGAGGCTTACAACGTATTCCACTTAGGACAGACTAGACTGATCGCCGTCTTTTTTCTCTCTCCTTTTTTGTATGTCTTTTCTTTGGCAGTATGTACTACATTGTAGTACTAGGATGGGGGGGGCGGCCCCCCCACCGCTAGTCGTGGGTTCAGTAAGCACAAGCGTATGTTTGAGATATATATGTATATTATATTCAAGTTATCGAGAGCATGAGATAGAAGAGATATTGCAATAATAGGGTCAGGCACATTTCATGGTAGCATTGCTCACCTCAGCCCCGCTTGGTGGTCCACATGGCGAGAAGGGGAAAGAGAAAGGGGAGGAGAGGGGGGGGGCGTAGAGAGGCCTCTATTGCTAACCCAGGCTTATATACCTTTGGGGGTATATAAGCCCACTAATTACAGGTAAAGACATACGGCACAGCAAGGGGTTGCACTATGTTACACAGCAGTGACAGGGGTGACCTAGGGGGATCCACACAATAGGAAGAGGAGGGATTGGGGGTATACGTGTGGCAAGATGGGCAGATCCTAGAGTCAGGATGGCAGAGGGATCTCCATAAGAACCATTAGCAGTAAGGTGTAAACCCCACCTACAGGAACCAAGCTAATGGTTGCAAGCTTCAGGGAGTAATAGTACATTGTTCCCAGCAGCCGGGAGTGGGGCCACCCCTGTGGTGTGGGGAGACAGCAGTCTGGCAGCGACTGCCTTCAGGGAAGATGTCCGTAAGCATCTGACCTCCCCACCCCACTACATAGATATTGACAGAGGTGCAGTGAAAAGGAGGAAGACCCTCATTGAGATGGATTGGTGTCCTAGAGACAACCATGGGCTCAAAAGGAACCACCGGGAGGATGGTGCAGTGTCTGGTTTTGCCGTAAAAGAGGCCACTAGGAGCGTCGTGGGAGCCAACTCCACCAGCTGGACTGAACAGCTACACTGCATACTTGGCTGCTGTTGCCAATCTCAGATATTTCCTTGCAGATGTTCAAAGATCAAATTTCCAGAGAGAGTGAGTGTAAAAGACAAAAATAATTAAACGTTTTTAAAAAAGTATTCTAATGTAAGTCAGAGTGTAAGTAGGGGACTCTTTGTCAATGGGGACCCCCTGCCTATGCCACTGTGATAGCATTAAGGATCCCTGGCATTGAGCTACTAAACACAAGATCGGTAGTTCAAGCCCACCAGCAGCTCCACAGGAGAAAGATGAGACCCATCTGCTTCGGTAAGGGATCTACAGTTTTGAAAACCCTATAAAGGGCAGCCATGAGTCAGAACATCTTGATGGCCGTGGGTTGGAGGTAGAGCAGTGGTAAAGTTCTTGGCTGTGAGCCAAAATGTCAGTGGTTGGAAGTTGTTCTGTGGAAGAAAAGACCCCATGATCCTGCGAAGATAGCGGTCTAGGAACCCTAGGGGACAGTTCTGTGTTACATTGGGTCAGTATGAGTAGAAATTGACCCTGTGACACCTAACAACAACAATATCTTGTTTTAATATAATGAGGGAGGTACTATGTAATCCTCATTTTATAGATGAGGAGGACAGTTGAGGAACCCTTATCAGTCCTTATCCGTCAGTGACAAGCCAGGGAATGATGACAGTCATTGGCAAATTTGGCATGCACTCTAAGAACTAGCTGGCATTTGGCTCAGTATCCAGTGGTGTTTGGGATTGGCTCATGTAGGACAGGCCATCTCTTCACAAGCCAGCACTCAGTGATGGCAGTTGGTAGCTTGAAATCAACCATGGTGGGTATTTACACCACTGAAATGGTCCAAGGCTACAAAGCTGGACTTTTTAAAATTTTTTACCAGATTGTTAAACATTCACCAATGTACCACTGTGTGTATGTTTATCTGTTTGTGGTTTTCTATTTAGCAAGATTTTCGTCTATCTGGTTCACTGCTGATTCCTGAGTACTTAGAATGGTGCCTGTACCTTGTAAGCATTCAACACATGTCAGTGATTGAGTGAGCTGGGAGTCTGAAGTGTGACGATGTTAACATGTTCGTTTTGTTTGGGGACGAGGTGTTGCCTAGTGCTTACAGAGGACTCTGCTTAGTGACACTAGTCTCCCTAGATAGTTTGTAATTTTCATTCTGCTTCCTCTCAATTTGCTCCCAAAGATGGTGGCAAGAATGAGACAGTACTACCATCCTCTTCCATACCACAAGTTGGGCTCACCATCCCCGCCTCTGGCTTCGCCTATCAGTGGGACAGAATGGAGTTTCCATGCTTGTCAAAGATAAGACCTCAACTTGACCCACCAAAACGGCTTCACAGGGCTGAGTGGGGAAGGCCTTGACCCCAGGTCTCCAAAAACATGTTTCTTTTTTGAACCTGTGTTTGAGGTTCCCAGTAATTAATACTGTATAGTTGGTTTTAGCAACTTTAGGATATTTTGGAGTTTTAATGAGTGGATTTTAATTTTACCTTATTTTTTCCATGGATCTTGGTGGAAAGTCACACATCAACAAATCCAGGAGAGCAAGAGCATAAAAACCTCAAGAAGGATTTAGCATTTGGAGTTAACTATTAAAGTTTAGCTGGGTGTAACCTTCTCTCTGGATGGATTGATTCTGGACCAGAGCAGACTTGGCACAGCGTTCCGGGACAAGGGAAGCGGCAGTAACTTGTTTCTAATAAGCACTTCCGGGACAGGCATTGTTTCTGCACTGTCCTTGCCCTCTTGGAGCCTCACACTGAAGGAGTGTGTGGGTGGAGACTGAGTCCCAAACAAAAACCACAGCACAATATGATGAGCTTACAAAAATTTCGATCAAGTGCTATGGCAAACAGAAAACAAGCCAATGAGAGCAGTTAGAGGGAGGGGATGGGAAGTCACACATGTCAGAAACCGTGACATTTGAGTTGGCCTTGAAGAATAAACAAATGTTATCGTGGCAGGGAACTGGCGAAAGACATCCATTTAACAAATAGGTATTGAGTACTTAACTTTGAGCCAGGCATGGTGTGAGGTAGCGGGGAAAGAGCAGGTAAGACAGACAAAGCCCTTGCCCTTGAAGAGCTTTTGTTCTAGTTATAGCCCAGGCAGAAGGAACCACGGCTTAGGTCTTCTAGCACAGTGGTTCCCAACCTTCCTAATGCCAGCACCCTGTAATATAGTTCCTCGTGTGGTTATCCTGTATGTGGGCGAATCTGATGTGGGTGGACCCACCTGGAGATGGATAGAGGAGCGGTGTCTCGGTTCCTAAGACCATCGGAAATATGGTCTTAGGTGACCCCCGTGAAGGGGTCATTTGACCCCCAAACCCCCAGGTTGAGAACCGCTGCTCAAGAGTGAGCTCACAGTGAATTCACTGTAGAATGCAAGGGATGTTGGTGGAAAATAAAGCTAGAGAGGTAAGAGGGAGACAAATATTAGTCCATGGTGCCGTGGTAAGGAGTTTAAATTTCAATTTTTCTATAAGCCATTGGATTTTAAACTTTTAGAGCTAAGACTCCTTTCCTCCAAAAGAAATCCCGCATGGTTAATCTATAAAGCAGGGCTTCATCTCTGGACTTGGAGCTAGTTTGTGGTACAATGGCCAAACGCACCAAGAAGCTTGGGATTGTGGGTAAATATGGAACCCATGATGGTGCTGACCTGGAGGAAAATGGTGAAGAAATTGAAATCAGCCAGCATGCCAAATAAATTTGCTGCTTTCGTGGCAAAAACCGAACTGAAGAGACGAACTGCTGGGATCTGACACTGTGGTTCCTGCAGGGAAACAGCGGTGCCTGGACCCACACCCCATCTCTGCAGTCCTGGCAAAGTCCACGTCGGCAGACCAGTAGAAACTGCCATTTGAAGCATCTCTGGCCTGTAGTAAATAGGTTCATTTGATCTGACATGATGATTTTAAACCATTTTTATCATTTGATTGAATATATATAGAGGAAGAGATTGAATATATATGTATGAGAAAGAGAGAGAGAGAACTAGCTGCTGTGGTTGAAACGAACGGTGGGGAGGGACTCCTCACTCTGCCGTCCCCGTCACTCTCAGCTCTTCTGAGACTGCCTCAGTAGCTGTGGAGAGCTGAGACTATGGTTTACAAAACCTCGAGGAAGATTAGCAAATATAGAAAAATGGAGAGACATTATTTGGTGTCTTGGAATACAAGTGGCAGGGGAGTTGCGGGGAAGATGACCTTATCGCAGACAACAAGCCAATGGGATTTGTGGGTTAGGGAGAAAGTACTAGAACCTAAGGGGGTGGGATGCCTCCTGAAAACAATGAAGAGGTTTCTACAGGACTTGATGATGAATAAATAATGAGGAGGGAGGGAGGAGGGCGGGGCAAAGAATTTCAAGTGAGCAGAATGAAAGTGAAGTCTTCCCCTTGTGTTTCCTTCCTTGAGGTTGCTGGCGCCTTGAGCAGCTAACTGCAAGGTTAGTCCACCTTCCCTAGCGCTCAGTTGCCTGCAAACCAAGTTTGGATGTCTCAGCAAGGCAGGGCTGGCCCTTCACCAGGTCCTCGTGGCCTTAGCCAAGATAGTTGCAGCGGAAGAAAGGCAGACTGAGAGGGAGGAAAGGGAGACATTGATTTTGGCCAGATGGGTTTTAATGACCTAAGGAGCATTTAGAAAGGAGTTAGAAAGATGGATCTCAGGTTCATGAGAGATGGGGGTTAGAGTGAAGAGATGTATGGCCCCCAGTCTGGTAGTGGGGTGATGGGAGCAGATGTGTTTGGGTAGATCCTATGTAGAGTTAAAAGAAGTCCCAGGGCCCATGGATGGACGTTTAGGGACTAGAAGGGGAGTGAGAGGAAGCCAGGGAGGGTCTGATGTCTGAGCAGTCCAGAATGACCAGGGCAAGGCCGCTGCAACCCCAAGACCACTGTGATCTTGCATTTTACCTCCAAGACCGTGCTGGCTATGAAAAGACCAATGCTGTGAACTGTTAACACAATGGGCACACAGAGGAGCAACTGCCTTACACTTGATAAAAACTAATTAAGTTCCTTTCGCCCTATACCCTTTCATCCCTTTGAGCCCTAGTCTGCCCTCTAAGGATAACTAGCCCCTAACTTCCTTGCCTTTATCCTCCTCCAGGAAACAGTCACTAAGCTAATCTCCTTCCCTCATTAAAGGCTCCCCAGCTTCCCCACAGTGCCTGGTGAATACCTTTATCTAAGACGTTGCACATGGGACAATGCTCGCCTTATGTATTGATGGCTTTTACGAGAATGTGCTGCTTTCCTGTCTTATCTTTCTAGTGCTGCTGTAACAGAAATGCCACAAGGGAGGGACTAACTTTACTGTTTTTTCACGGCTGAGGAGGTTGGAGATCTGAGTCCAGGGAAAAGGCGCTAGAGCAGTTGTTCTCAACCTGTGGGTCGCGACCCCTTTGGGGGGTCAAAGGACCCTTCCACAGGGGTCGCCTGAGATCATCAGAAAACACAGATTTCTGATGGTCTTAGGAACCCTATCCGCCCAGCTACGAGTACCCAGCATGAAGACTGGTGTACCCATGCTACATCATGCTTCAAGACAAAATTTCACCGCTTTGTCATTAGAAATAAATATTTCACAATATAGAATGACATTGTTTTTGTGATTCATCACTAGGCTTTCATGATGTTCAATGAAAATACACCCTGCCTATCAGATATTTACATGATGATTCATAGCAGTAGAAAAATGACAGTTATGAAGTAGCAACAAAAACGTTATGGTTGGGGGTCACCACCACATGAGGCACTGTCCTAAAGGGTTGTGGCCTGAGGAAGGCTGAGAGCCGCTGCACTAGAGGAAGGCTTTCAATCCTTCGCTCTTTTGAGCTTTCTGCTGCTGGGTGATCTTCTCCCTTCTTTCTAGGCTTCTTAATCTGCCCCTTTTTCATCTCTTCAGAGGCTGAGTAGATACATCCTGCACGGGGTAACCATGAAAACCCATTCCCCAATGGGATTGGAATCCCAGATGGAGGAGAGGCTAGGATTTAGAACATTTTCGGGAGGATGGGACATGAGTGAACCCGTAACACCTAGCACCCAGCCCTTCAGCTGCTCTGATTGCGCATTACCCCGGGTGGCCTCCACCGCTGCAGCCAAGAGGGTGCTTTATCTGGAACATGCTCCTGGCACAGCGCTGCCATCTTGGAAAGTGTTTCCTCCATGGCCTGAGTATTCTTACTCCTGCTCCTGAAATTCGAACCTTCTGAGGGGCATCACTGACAAGCGTGACCTTTGACCGCTCTGCTCTCAGGAAGAATTGGGCCTCCGTGTTTCAGGGTCTTCCTCCTCCGCCTGTGAACCCTTGAGGGGGTATTTTCCCCACAAAACTCAGCGCATGGACCCGCACTGGGAATTGCCCCTTTGGTTCTGGTTGTATGAAATCCGTTATTAAATGACATATTTTGATTCCGTTTCAATCTCTTTGAGCTTTTGCAGATGCACTTTAGTCAAGATTGACAGATTAAAGGCAAGCCCTTTCTTTCTCCACACTGGAAGGCATCAATGCTTTGAAAAATAGATGGTGAGCCAGAAGGAGGAGGGAAAAAAGCTGCTTTCGTTATTCAGTGCGGCCATAACAGAGATCCCACGAATGGATGGAACAGCCAGACATTTATCCTTTCACAGTTTAGGAAGTCCGAATGCAGGGCACCAGGTCGATAAGAAAGCTAGCTCGGTAAAAAATAAATAAATAAATAAAAGAAAGCTAGCTCGGTATCTCTCTCTCTCTCTCTCTCTCTCTCTCTCTCTCTCTCTCTCTCTCTCTCTCTCTCTCTCTCTCCCCTCCAGAGGAGGAGCTCTATCTCTTTTCAACATCTGTGGACCCAGAGTTCCACGTGTGTTAGCATCAGTTTTTCCCTGGATTGAGGAGGTTCTTAGCACAGGGAACCTCGGTCCAAAGGATGAGCTCCCTCTGTTCTTTGCTTTCTTATGTAATCTGTTTTATCGGTCAAAAGAGACTGACTCAATACACACTTTATCCTGTGCATATAACACAGATTCCCAAACTTACGAACCAGGCAACTGAAAGAAAAATTACTCAGTGCCCACCCCCCAGCAATGACAATTTCTTGTACTGTAACCCACCATCTAGAATAAAGTGTAAGTATCTGCTTTTTGCAGTCCCACCCCCACCCCTGTTGGTCCAGTTTGGGAAACACTACTTGTGGATGGTATCCTGCTTCATTCACATAACTGCTTCTATTCCTACCTCATTAATATCACGAGGTTAGGCTTTACAACACCTAGGATAATTACATCAGATCAAGAACTAGAAGGAAATTACTTAATACAGAGAATTATGACCTAGCCAAGTTGACACATTTTTGGTGCACACAATTAAATTCATAAAAAGGTATTCTAAGCTGAAGGAACCAAAGGCTCAAGACTGCTGCCTCCATAATCATAAGTCTAATAAATTAGCTGCGTGACTAAGCCCTGGAAGGGTGACTGTCCTCTCCCTATCTCTAACTCTGTGCCCCTTTCACGAGGTCCTGTATCCTCCCAGATTGAGATCAAGTTCCAATTGGCCATTATGTCACCACTAATCCTAGTTCCTTCTAACCAAAGGGCTCAAGGGAACCTGTTCCGATGAACCAGGATCTACTAATCAATTTTGTTTTCTCTGATTCCTGATGGCAGGAGCTTGAACACCATTAATTTGCAAATAACAATAGACTCAGCTACCAGCATGAGGTAATAAATATTGTGTAGCAGTTAGGTCCCCGTGTCGCTGGTTTGGAACCACCAGCAGCAGCTTCTTGGGAGAAAGGCTGGACTTTCTACTCTTGTCAACAGTTACCGTCTCAGAAACCCACACGGGGGTCACTGTGAGTCAGCACTGACCCCGTGCCAGAGTTTTGAACTTTG
Source organism: Tenrec ecaudatus (assembly GCF_050624435.1). Lineage (NCBI taxonomy): Eukaryota > Metazoa > Chordata > Mammalia > Afrosoricida > Tenrecidae > Tenrec > Tenrec ecaudatus. The sequence goes on along the minus strand of NC_134539.1, from coordinate 143,186,972 downwards.
AGAGCAGTTCAGTGCCTGGATTATGAATCCTAAAGTCGTATTGTAACAAGATTTGAATCCTAGCACCATCATGATGAGGGTGGGCAAGTGACTGGATGTCTCTGCCTTGATTTCCAAAACACAATGAGATCCCTGAGAATAAGAACTCGAGCTGGGGCCGCCTGGCTTTTCCAGATCTTGAAGGTTTTTCTCCTTTGAAGGGGCGCAATCTCATCACTCTCTGTCCGTGGGAAACAGGTGGGTGTTCCTTCTTTGACAGCTTTGAGCCAGACACAGTTTCTGGCTTTCACAGGTTTTACGGACAATATAAAAAATAGTGTATATCTCATATATGATGTTACCTACGGCTCTAGTCACAAGGATTTGGGTTTTTCTTACATTGAGTTTGAATCCGTACCAGAGGCAGCAACCCTTGATCTTCATCAGCAAGAGCTTCAAGTCCTCCTCACTTTTTAGCAAGCAAGATTGTGTCATCTGTATATCACCCCAGCGTGTTAATAAGCCACATTCCTCTTCATGTAATCTAGTTTCTTGATAATTTGCACAGCAGACAGATTGAACAAGTATGGTGAGAGGACGCACACCTTTCCTGATTGTAAGCCATGCAGAACTCCCATGTTCTGGTCCCACAGCTGCCTCTTGATCCATGGACAGGATGCCCACGAGCACAATGCAGTGTCTGGAATTCCCATTCTTCTCAAGGCTGTCCGTAGTGTGTTAGGGTCAACACAGTTAAGTACTTTTGAGTAGTCAATAAAACAAGTAAACATCTTTCTGGTATTCTCTCCTTTCAGTTAAGATCCATCTGATATCAGCAATGATTTTCCTGTGTGGAGTTACATAATCTGTTAACTTGCTGAGGGGTGGAGCTGGAGGAACCATGTGGAGACCCACTCCAGCCCTGAGATGCTCCCACCACTACTGGATCCACAAGACTTTCCACCCACTGGCCTGTGATCTTCTTGCATTGGCGTCGTTGCATGTGTTGTGTGAGTCTGAAGAGGAAATTATAGACTGGTATCAGACATATAGGCTAATATCGGACTTATACACTTGATCTGGACGGGCCTGGGATGTTTTCTTAATATACAATTATTCATTATATAAAACTCTTTTACACATATGTGTGACTATGCATTTGTTTCTCTAGTCCTCCCGGACTAATACACCCTGGGGTTCCACTTCCACTTCTGAATCTGGCCTGAACTTCTGGCAGCTCCATCAATGTACTGCTGCAGCAGTTGTTGATGATCTTCAGCAAAATTTTACTTGCATGTGATATCAATGATAGTTTTGTAATTTAAGCCTTCTTTTACATCACCTTTCTTTGGCATGTGTACAAATATGGATCTCTACCAATCAGTTGTAAAGAAAACCCAAATCTTCACAATTGGAGAAAAGACTGAAGTTGTCAAAGATTTCACCTTGCTGGATCTATCTACAACCGGAAAGACCAAAATCCTCACAACTGCACCGATTGGGAGTCACGTGATAAATGAGAAAAAGTTGAACTTGTCAAGGGTTTTAGCTTGCTTGGCTCCACAGCCAGTGCACATGGAAGCAGCAGTCAAGATCAAAGCTGCACAGGACCTCTTCAGAGTGCTGAAAACCAAGGAGATTACTTTGAAGACCAAGGTGTGCCTGACGCACGCTATGGTATTTTCCACTGCCTCATATGCATGTGAAAATTGACATTGAAGAAGGAAGACTGTAGAAGAATTAATGCATTTGAATTGTGGTGCTGGAGCAGACTATTGAAAGTACCATGACTGCTAAAAAGACAAACAAATCGGTCTTGGAAGAAGTAGAGCCAGAGTGCTCCTTAGAGGCAAGGATGGCAAGACTTTTTCTTACATACTTTAGACAAGGAGAGACCAGTCCCTGAGGAAGGACATCATGCTTGGTAAAATTAAGGGGCAGTGGAAAAGAGGAGGACCTCAACAAGATGGATTAACGCTATGTCTTCAATGATGGGTTCAGGCACAGTGTGTTTGCCTGGGTACTTTAGAGAAACAAGTCCACAGAAACTCATCTATAAGAGAGAGTTTTATATGAAGGTTAAGTGCACATCAAGAAAACATCCCAACCCAGTGCTTCCCAAGCCCACAAGTCCAACATTAACCCATATGTCCAACACCAATCCACAAAGTCCTCCTCCATCTCACAAAACACACACTATGATACCGACTGCAGGAGGAAAACTGAGTCAATGAGCGTGTAATCATCTCAGTGCTGGCAGGGGTGTCCACAAGGCTGCTCCAGCACCCAGGGCTGCATCAGGGTAGATCCATGTGGCTTCTAAGGGATGTCTTGCAGGAAGTGAGCCTTTCCAGCTGAAGCAGGGAACTGACTAAGGCAGCTGCACCCTGGTCCCACCATCAGAAAGCAAGAGACCTGAGAACTAGAAAGGCGAGGCTCACTGAGCCCTTTATCTCTCCGCCCTTCAATTAATCCCACATGTATTTATTGGGCAGCTTGGCACAATAAATTAACTACCTCACACAAGAACGATTGTGATGGTGCAGGACTGGACAGTGTTTCACTCTGTTGTGCATAGAGTCGCTATGAGTCAGAACCGAATCAATTCACCTAACAACATCAAGATGCAGTTGAAAAAACGGTACTTGTAATGAACAAGTCCTTGAGGTTTCAGAATTCTATTATGTGATCTCCAGGGTTGTTTCCATCGCCGAGGCTTTATTTTGCCAACTCCAGGTGCTTCTTTTTTGTGTCCAGTGTTTGCACGGCAATCACCAGTAATGATCGATGCGTCCTGATGGCATATTTGATCCGTTTCAGACTGTGGAGGTTGGCAAGAGTCTTTGGCAGTGGTGGCTGCATAAATCGGAATAGTAGTCACATTCAGTATTCTTACTTGCCGTCCTAACGGTGTTAACCTGTCACCGACAGCATAGTGAAGGTGATTTCATTGTTCTTCGTCACCCATGCTTAGTAGGACCATATGATGGTCAAGACCAGTCTCTTTCAGCTGACTGATGCCTACAATGTAGAACTATGCAACATTCCATTTCATTTTTGATGACTTCCAATTTTTCTAGAGTCACAGGTCACACATTCCACATTCTGATTGTTAATGGATGTCTACAGCTGCTGCTTCTCATTGTAGCAGCAAATAATGAAGGTCTTGATCGTTTTCCTCCGCCCAAGTCCTTAAGGCTGACTCCACTTTGCGGAAACCATATAGTCACATTTCCAGTGCCTGCGACCAGAAGAGGCTCGTCTTGTGGCACTACGTCAAACAATCTGCTACTACCCAAAAGGTTTATACTGGCGAGTTTTTTCAGAATCACACGACCATGTCCTCCTTCCTCAACTGTTTCCGTCTGGAAACTGTGCTGAACCCTGTCTACCACGGTGACCCTGCTGGTATTTGAAATACTGTGGCAAAGCTTCTAGCGTCGCAGCCCCACGCAGGTATGAGAAACTGACAGACAGATGGTGGGGGCAGTGAGAACGAGTACACATAGAAAGAATGACCTGGTGACAATCACTCAGTGGGTGATAAAGGGAGAGAGTGAAATAGTCTGGAAGAACTGAAAACAAGGTTTGAGATGGGAGGGGTTTGTAAGAGCCAATGGCTGGGATTTAAAATGAAGCAGAGGTAAGCAGGAGCTTACCTGCAGAACCTTCATGTCACGGGAGGGAGCGTGACGTTTAATCTAAGAGCAATGAGAAGCTAGGAAGAGTTTTAAGCAAGGGAATAACAGTGAGCTCACTTGTTTGTAAATGCACTCGCCTGCCACTTCTCCTCAGCAGTGGTTCTGAAAGTCACCCCCACCCACCCCGCCACTCTTATTAGATCTGAAGGAGGGGGCTGGCAGGAATATTGTGGAATCGCCCTCCACTTCCTGGAGAGCCCCTGCTCCAAGGAGCTTGAAAGACTTGACGTGGATGTTAACTGCCTTACCGTGCACTCTTAACCTATTTTACAAGTGGAGAAAAGTGATCACTGTTCAATGACTCTAACAATTCTGGGGGCCGGCCCCCATCCCAACTACATGGACAGTCCCCCACCCCCCAAAAGAATTCACTTCAGGGGACAGCACTGAAGCTACAGCTCAGGAAGAGGGACATGTCTGATCAGAGCACACAGGAGCAAACGAAGGGGGAGAGAGTGGAGCACATCCTGGCCCACCAAGCCCTGAGGACCATATTCCTGCTCAGAGCAGCCAATGCACAGAGAGGACCATAGGACCGGCCCCACCACAAGACACAACATCCCTCACTGACCCATAGTGCTACTGGGGACAACACTGGAGACACGGTGCTGGAATTGTGCCTGATCTGACCCCACGAAACCAAAGCAAAACACAAAGGGCGTGCAACAGAGCAATAAAGGGAACAGAGCAATGAAGTCCCCAGGGAATACCAGAAATAGACTGTGGGGTCAGGGCATGGCACTCCACCAGACTCAACTGGAACACACTCCTAAAGGTCAACAATCAGATCTTGAACTATTTATAGACTTTTCCTTTTTTTTTTTTTACTTTTCCTTTTTTGTCATTTTTGTTACTGTTGTAGTTGTTTCTTTTGTTGCTTTGTTTTGCTCTATCTTGTTTTTGTGTTTATTATTGTCTCTGCATGTCTACCTAGATAATATAGGTGGGATAAATAATCCAGAGGAGAAAATAACAGATTGATGGTTCTAGTTTCGGGGGGGACACAGGAGAGGGGGAGGCAGGGGAAAAGGAGTGGGTATTAACAAACTCAGGACAAGGGAACAAAAAGTGATCTAAAATTAATGGCAAGGAGGGTGTAGAAGGTCTGGTAGGAATTGATCAAGGGCAATGTAACTAAAAGGAATTACTGAAACCCAAATGAAGGCTGAATATGATAGTAGGACAAGAGGAAAGTAAACGGAAATAGAGGAAAGAATTAGGAGGCAAAGGGCATTTATAGAGGTCTAAATATAGGCATGTACATATGTAAATATATATGATAAGGAAACATCTATGTACATATATTTATAGATTTAGTATTAGGGTAGCAGATGGACATTGGGCCTCAATGCAAGAACACTTTGTTCTAATAACCTGGCATTCCATGATGCTCACCTTCCTGACAGGATTGCTGAAGACAAAATGGGTACATAAGCAAATGTGATGAAGAACGCTGATGGTGCCCAGCTATTAAAAGATATAGCACCTGGGGTCTTAAAAGCTCAAAGATAAACAAGCAACCATCTAGCTGAGAAGCTACAAAGCCCACGAAGAAGCACACCAGCCTGTGTGATCATGACATGTTGATAGGATCAGGTATCGGGCATCAGAGATCCAGAACAAAAAAATCATATCATTGTAAATGAGGAGTGCAGAGTGGAGACCTAAAGCCCATCTGTAGGCAATTGGACATCCCCTTACAGAAGACTCATGGGAAGGAGATGAGCCAGTCAGGGTACAGTATAGCACCATTGAAACATACAACTTTCCTCTAGTTCTTCAATGCTTCACACACACCCCACACTATTATGATCCCAAGTCTACCTTACAAATCTGGCTAGGCCAGAGCATGTACATGGGTATAGATAAAGAGCTGGAAATACAGGGAGTGCAAGACAGATAAACCCCTCAGGACCAATATTGAGAGTAGTGATACCAGGAGAGCAAGGGGAAGGTGAGGGGAGAAAGGGGAAACCCATCACAATGATCTACATATAACCCCCTCCCAGGGGGATAGACAACAGAAAAGTAGGTAAAGGGAAACATCAATCAGGGTAAGGCATAAAAAATTAATTTATAAATTATTAAGGGTTTGTGAGGGAGGGAGAGTGGGGAAGTGAGGGGGAAATGAGAAGGTGATACCAAGGACTCAAGTAGAAAATGTTTTTAAAATGATGGCAACAATGGATGTGTAGATTGTGATAGGAGTTGTTCAAGCCTCCAATAAAACGATTTTTAAAAAATTCTGGTGACATGTCTCTGGACTAATGAGTTAGTCTGGGTGGAGTAGAGAAACAAATTCATAGACATTGCTATGTGTATAAGAAAGAACTTTTTATATATAAGAGCAATTGAATATTCAAAAATATCCTATCCCAGTCTTGATCATGCTCATAAGTCCAATATTAGTCCATATATCCGATACCAATCTGTAAATTCCTCTTCAGACCCACGCAAGACATGCAATGACACCAAATGCAGGAAGATCACAGGTCAGTGGGTGGAAAGTCTTGTTCTAGCGGTGGCGAAAGCATCTCAGCCCTGGCAGGGGTCTCCATGTGACTCCTCCAGCTCCAGGGCTCAACAAAGCTCCACGTGTCTTCTCAAGAGGAATGTCTCACAGGGAGTGTCTCAGTGTCCCACCTTCAGGGAGCCACTTATCTCCTTAGTGGCTCCAAATGAGGTCATCAAGCTGCAACCTGATTGGCAGGCTAAGCTCCACCCCTTCACTCTGAATAGTCTCAATGTTGACACCAGATTACATCACTACCACAGCTTGCTCAGGTTATTACTTGGCTGCTAACGGAAAGTCTGGTGACAGTTACAACCTTCCAGCTGCTTCATGGCAGAAAGAAGCGACTGTCTGTTTCCGTAAAGATTACAATCTTAGAAACCCTTTGTCCTAGAGGGTTGCTATGCGTTGGAATCCACTCCGAGGCAATGGGCTTTGGGTCTTGGCCCCCAGAATGGCAGGTAGACCAACTTTGACGAGGAAAAAGAGGAAGCTCTGAGAGGCTAAAAGGCAGGGAAGCAACAAGGGTTTATACTGGAAGAAAGGTATGGAAAAGCAACATCTCCAAAAAGGGTAATACTATAAACAAGATCTGGGATACTATGTTGCAATGAGGGAAGTAATCGATTGGTTGGGGCTGAACATATAAAAATGGGGGTTAGGGCCAAGTAGCCAATATAATTTTAGCTACTCAAAGTAAGAAATAGTTAGAAAGGTTTTTGCCTTCCTCCCTTACTTATTGTAGGAAGATGTCACTGAAGGTCCTGAAAAGTCCAGTTTTGACTCATGTCAACTCCATGTGAGTAGAACTTCCCCACAGCATCCCCAGGCTGTAATTTTTATGTGAGCAGGCCACCAGGATGCTCCTACGAAGCAATTGGGTGAGTTAGAACCACAGGCTTTTCACTCAGCAGCCACATGCTTAACTGCTATGCCACCCAGGATATTGAAGTACAATGAGGTTGTTTTTTTTAATGTGACCCTCGGGTGTCTTACATTCTTGTATGCTTATTAAAACTTAGCCTGTACTGGGTGGGGGGGCGCAGACCATAAGCTCCCAGGGCCTTTGAAAATTGAAGTGCTATCAATACCGAAGCAGCAGCTCATTTAACTAGGAGTGTCTTCATAATGCAAATTCTCTTCACCTAGAAAAACATCACTTGGAGTCCAGTACAGTACTAGGCTTCTACTTAAAGTGAGGCAGGACCATGTTAACAAATGCAGGACTAGACAACTAAGCAAGTCAATCCTTCACACAGCTGGGCCGGGTCTGGAGCCGCCTAAGGCCTTTGGCAGCGCTGAGCCACCAGGAAGGAAGGACTTTATACGGAAGTCGACTTGGAGGTTGTTGTCCTCCTGCCCCAGAGGGCAGTTCTTAGTGGAGTCCTCCACTCTGAACATGTGGAAAAGATATTAAATAAGGCTATTTACATGGCGTGGGGCCGGGTAACTCGGTGAGCTGGGGTTGCGCCCGGGAGAGAGCTGCAATTATCTCAGTCTGTGTGGCAGCCCTAAGTGGCCTTCGACCTCTGACCCCGCGCCTTGCTCGGCGTTTCCGGGCGAAGCTTCCTCTCCCGCTTTGCCAGCTAAGGGCCGGCCCACGGCGTGTAGGCGGGGCTTATAGAGGGCGGTTAGGGGTGGTTCCTGTTGGGGGCGGGTCTCGCGAGGGGCGGGATTTGATGAGGCATCCTAGCATTGGCCTGCTGGATGTGGGCGGGGTCTAGCCCATGCTGGGTTGGGCGGGGCACGGAGTTAGTTGCATCCCCCCCACCTCAGGCAAACGGGGCGCCAGTAGCTCAATTTGCGGCGGCCGGGGGCGGCTGGCGGGCGGGCAGCAGATCCCGGATCCGGAATTCCCACTGTAGGAGCGGAATCAGGATCGGCCCTGGTCCAAACCGGGTCAGGGAGCAATTCACGAACTTGGATTTGGAAATCCCGGAACCCGGATTAGTAGAACCCGGAATTTAGACCGGAAAATCACGGAGCTCGGATCGCGGAGCGGATTCGGTGCGAAGCCCGGAGTCCGGATCACAACACTGCGGGACGGGACGGAGCGATGTCTGGTCGTGGCGCGGGCGGGTTCCCGCTGCCCCCACTGAGTCCCGGCGGTGGCGCCGTGGCCGCGGCCTTAGGGGCGCCGCCTCCCCCCGGGGGACCCGGCATGTTGCCCGGACCGGCGCTCAGGGGACCAGGGCCGGCTGGAGGCGTGGGGGGCCCCGGGGCCGCCGCCTTCCGTCCCATGGGGCCCACCGGCCCCGCAGCGCCATACCAGGTGAGCAGGCGGCTGGGCGGGCGGAGCCGCGCGATCGCCGCGGGCCAGGGCCCGAGGGCCGTCCACGAGGGCCCTGAGCAGCTTCCTGGGCAGAGGGCGCCGGGCCCTGAGCTCCAATGGCGACGTCGCGGGCGAGCCCAGGGGCCCCCAGGCTGCGGCTGGGAGGTGGGTGGCGTTGCGGGGACAGAGGAAGAGGGTGTCCGAGGTGTGGAGGCTTTGAAGCCGTGCTTGGTCCCGTCGGGGAGCCCCGATGGCTCAGTGGTGAGGGCACTTGGCTGCCAACTAGAAAGCTGCCGGTTCGAACCCACCCGCTGCGCTGTGGGCGAGGGCTGACAGTCGGCTTCCCCAAGCTCACACCTCGGAACCGTGCGAGGGGCTTCCGCGCTGCCCCGCAGGGTCCCTGAGAGTCAGAACCGCCCGCCTCCTTGGCAGACGATTAGTGGTGAATTGCTTTCATTATTTTTTTGGAGGGGGCATGTGGCAGGGATTCCGAGGAGCCGAGTGTGGGGCCCAGAAGTCTAAGTAGTGCCCGCGGAGGGGGTGCCTGGGAAGCGATGAGGAAGTTTTGGCAAAGGGGGCTCGGGGCGGGGGCGGGGAGGCCCTCGCCGACGAACGAGTTCTCTAGCCCCCACCCACCGCCCTATTCCCGGTCCGCCCTGGTTTTTCCAGTCCTGGACCCGGAGCGTTTCGCGTGCCCTGTCCCCTTGGCCCGTTGTTATTCCGAGATGGCTCCCAGCTGCTAATGAGGAAGAGCCTGGCAGAGGATAGAGCCAGGGGTCCCACCCAGGGAGAGGGAGACTAACTACTCCCAGGCCAGGTCCGAGACGCTGCATGGGCGACTGGATGCAGGCAGAGACCGTGGTGGGCGGACTGAGGGAGAAGAGGAGTTCACCTCCAGCACAGACCGTCGGGCCAGCTCTGCCCTTGGCAGTGTGCCTGCTGTCATAGTGTCCAGGAGTTGATTAGTCTGGAGGCTCCACTGAGCCCTGCCGGCCTGAGGCTGGAGGAGCCCGGGGAGGTGGGGGGGTCAGAGTGAGTTGTTTCAAAGGACCCCTTGCTGCACTGGCCTCCTTGGTGTCTGGGAAGAGAATGGCTCAGGCCAGTTCTCAGGGTAAGTTCCCTGAGGAACCGAACTCCGCCTGACCTTGCGGAGGGGACTCATCTGACCTGGGGTCTGTTGTTTCTGGTGGCTCCAGAATGCAGGGCAATTGTGCCCAGCCTCCCTCTCCACTGTCATTTAGCTCTCAGCTTCTCACAGGGCACCTCACCAGGTGTCCCACCATTCAACACTGGCCTGCACTGGGACCACCCTGCGGAGGGCCTCGCAATGGCCTCTCATGGGCCATGGTGGGATTCAAATGATTGAACAACAAGTTTGCTTGCCCTGATGACCAGTTTAAGGACCAAAAACCCAATAGACTGAAAGGTAGTTATTATTTCAACATGATACCAGAACACTGCTATTGTGCAGATGAATGTTAAAAGGAAAGCAAAAAAAAAAAAAAAGGAATGTAACTCTGATTTCCACATGGGGCGCTGCCCAGGTGCCCACCTTAGAGAGAACCTTGATTTTATAAGTGCCATTCTAATAGCCGGCGCGCCAGACTCAACAAAAAACTAGGTATCGTGCTGCTGCCCCGGTGCAAACCGACTGAATCCCATCACCGCTCACAGGGTAGTAGAGTGTGTGCAGGTCTCACTTTTTAAAGAAATGCTTTACTAAGGACAGTGATTAATATTCCTCTTAGACCCCATCCCTCCACAGAAAAAGGAAACAAACGGTCTGGGTCTGGATAAAGATCCACCTGGTCCCAAGGCCTCCAGCGGGGGCCCATTGTTCCCACTTGGCCCTGCCCTTTGGGAACTCATGGACCCAGGTGTCCCTGAAGGGTCTCAGCATGGGCTGAGACCTGAGGTGGGCTTTTGGCCCAGGGGAGACGTGGAGTCAGACAGGCGTGCACCCCGTGGGAAATGTGCCCTTGAGAAAGCCCTTTCTGGGGTCGATTTCACGAGGTTTTGTGGGGAAGTGGCCTTGAGACTGCAGAAGGTGGGGCTGGCTGACTGGCTGACGGCCCAGGCTGTGTGGTGAACTTGGGAGAGCACTGGCCCTCTGCTCTTCAGACTTTCCCATCCCTACCATAGCTGGGGAGAGGGAGACCCGGCTGGCTCTTCCTGGTGAGTTCACAAACAGGAGGGTTTGCCCTCTCCAAGTGGGATTGCCTGACCTCTTGCAGAGGGGTCTTACAGTCTGAGGAACAAGAGGTGTTCTTTCAGTTAGGGCTCCTGAGGTGAGCAGGAAGGCTTGGCCAGCAGGCGAAGGGCTCCCACTGAAACGAGGAAAGTGAGGAGCCATCTCCCTCGAGACACTTAGCCGTGGCTCAGTCGGCGAGCAGAGGCGCTTCCTAACACCAAAGCCAGAAACGCACACACTGACACCCACACCACCAATGGATGGGTTCACTCCAGAGTTTAGGATAGTTCCCACTCATGGCATGGGGGGGAGGAGGGGCTGGTACGTTCTCTACCACTGAGGCCCGCTGGCTAGGCCACCAGGAGCACTGGGACCACAGACATGGAACAGTGAAGAAACTGTTCACCGGAGCCCTGGATCCCGCAGCTGGAGACCCACAACAGCAGCCCCACCTTCTCTTGTGCCCTTGTGCTGCTGCTGCTGCTGCTGCTGCTGCTGCTGCTGGTGATGGAGTCAGGCTTACAATATGGGCTGGTGCTGGGCCAGAGGGAGATTACTGTACACATCTGGGGCTCAGGAGACTGAGTCAAATCTACCTAGCTGGGCTTGCAGGCAGGGGCTTATGGAGACTGAGAGCAGAAAGTTCTTGGCTGTTAGTGGTTAGGGTTTTTTTTTAGTTTTGTTTTAAATAAATAGCTTAGTGCATTTTTAAGGGGGCGGGGTATGTTTGCAAGCCCAGGTGTGGAGCTTGGCAAAGCCAAGCTGGGATTTGATGAGTGGGTAAGCACCTTTCCCCTGGGCACTGGGAGCCCTGGAAGACTGGAGCAGATGTCTGGGTGGAGCCTGGGCCTCTGTTACCTGAACACCTGCCCGGGAGTGGGGCGGGGAGTGCTGCAGGAGGTTTTGTGACCACCCTGGTGAGACAGGGATGATAGAGTCCACTGTTTCTGTTCTTCCTCTGACACTGAGAGGGACACAGGGCTGGGCTGTTAGGGACCTGAGCTTACAGCTGTGGCCACAGCGCGGTCTGTTTTCCATAATCTCGAGCCATGGCTCATTAAGGCAGAGAAACAAGCTGTCTTTGGCCTTTCAACAGCTCAGATGGACTTCTTCCTGATGGGGAGAGACCTGTGGCAGGACTCCTCAGGCCCACAGCCCCCGGCCTGTGACTCACCCCCCTTCCACACTGTTCTCTGCTTTTAGGAACCTGGGGCCTAGGGTTTGATCAAGAGGGGAGTGAAGAGGGGCCTCCCATGGTGGAGGGTGGGGGTCCTTTGAGTCGGGGATAGTCCCCACCCAGCCTGGCTTGGTTGGCTGGGGGTGCTGGTTGCATAATCTGGGCCCCGGGGCCAGCCCTGCAAAGCTGCCAGGGACAGCATGTGCGAGGCAGAGCTGCCAAACAGGCCTTGCAGGCAGCCGCCTGGGGGTGGGGGCGGGGTAAAGGGACGCCAGATGGGTTTTGCAGACATGAACCTGGGGTGGGAAGTCCTGCAGCCTTCTTAGGAGGTGGCTTTACTCACCTGGCTTCCTGCTGCAGACCCTGTGTCTCTGGCCCTTCCCACCTCCTCCACGTTGGGATAGCAGGGTTAAGTTGCGTCTGAGCCAGTCCTTACTGCCAGGCGGTGGGTGTCTGGACCACGGGCAGAGTCCAAGTGCCAACTATTCTTTATCCTGGGGGCCACTTCAGAGCCAGGGCATCCCTTTTGGGATCTTCTGTCCTGGGAGGGAGGTGGGAGCGGGGGACAGTAGAGAGGTGAGAGAGAAAGGTGCGGTTCTGGGTTGTGGGAAGGGGCCAGGTGGCGACCAGATGGTCTCAGAACTCTGGAGGCTGCCCCTGGCAGTTGGAACACACACTCCAAGCCATCCTGTTGCAGCTTGCTCACCTGGGTGCCGCTGCTCATGGACTTGCCAACCCCCTGGGCTGCCCTGCCCCCTCGGCCGCCCCACCGGGCTGGCAAAGGGTTGTGCATGAGACTCTGCTCGCGGCTCTCAGGGAAGCCTACGTAGGCCCCATCCCATCACCCCACTCTGTCTCCCATTGAGGCAGAGAAGGATGGCATTGCCCAGGGGGCCAGCCCAGGGTCTTGAGGCAAGTGAGTGAGGGGCCCTCCTCTGGCAGGCAGGATTCTCCTCCCACCCTGGGCTCTGGCAGGCCTGCTCCCGCCTCATTCGCTGGCATAACTGCCAGGTGCCAAAGGGGGCGGGACAGGTGTGGTTTACGCTCCCCTTTGTCTCCTTGCCTGGCACTCCAGCCTGGGTGCTGCAGTGTGCTGCTCGGGGAGGTATGGAGGGAGCGGGCTTCGGACCCCGGAGGGCCCTGCCACTGACCTACACCCAACCGGTGACTCACTTTCCCCAGCGGCCAGGCATGTCTCCAGGGAGCCGGATGCCCATGGCCGGCCTGCAGGTGGGACCACCTGCCGGCTCCCCGTTTGGCACAGCTGCTCCACTTCGGCCTGGCATGCCACCCACCATGATGGACCCATTCCGAAAACGCCTGCTGGTGCCCCAGCCCCAGCCCCCAATGCCCGCCCAGCGCCGGGGGTAAGGCTCATGTGCTCTCTCCCATACTCGGGGCTGCATGACGGAGGAGGACTTTGGGGCTCTCTTGGGGGAGGGTGCCAGGCTGAAGTGGTGGGTAGAGGTGGGAGGATGCGTGCCCTTCTGCTGACCTCTCAAGTGGGTTTTTGCCCTCCGCAGGCTGAAGAGGAGGAAGATGGCGGATAAGGTTCTGCCTCAGCGAGTGAGTGTGTTGAGAAAGGGGTACCAGGGAAGGCAGCTGGACGGACGGCTGGGAGTAGAAGGCCCACCTTCCCCAGCCCCCAGCTAGGGAGGAAGGAGCCAGATCTCTGGCTGACGAATCCCTCTGCCCTTCCTTCCTCAAGATCCGGGAGCTTGTCCCCGAGTCTCAGGCGTACATGGATCTCTTGGCTTTTGAGCGGAAGCTGGACCAAACCATTGCTCGCAAGCGGATGGAGATCCAGGAGGCCATCAAGAAGCCGCTGACGGTACGCGCCGCCTTCCCAGGCTTTCTCTGCCCCCGCCCGACCCGGTGGTTTTCCCTCTCCAAGACACGGCCACACTGAGACTGGAACTCGGTTTAATGTGTTGGGGCCAGCTTTTTTTTTTTAAGTGAATGTACTATAATTTAAGAAAAATGAATTATACTACAAAATAATAGCAGATACTTCACATGTAGTAACTAAAACCCAACCCTAACCCACTGCTACCAAGTTGAGTGCGACTCATAGCAAAACTGACCCCTTGAATTTCTGAGGCTGTTAAGTGTTCCCGGGAGCAAACTGCCTCATCCTTCAGAGTGGTGGTGGGCTCGAACGGCTGACCTCTGGGCTAGCAGGCTAGCACATAACCCACTGTTCCACCAGGGCTTCTTGTTTCCACTGAAGCGAAGGTAGATGGGGTTTCATGAGCTTTGGGCTGCAGATATATGCATGCACATGGATGCTGGGGCATTATTGAAAGTGTCCCTCCTGTGGGTTCTGGTCCAAAGTGAGACAGCTACCAGCCAAAAGGGCAGCTCAGGGTAGTTCCTGTCTCCATCATCCACTTACTGTTTTTAAGTAAAAACCGCCATCATCTAGCACACTCCCTGGAGAAGTAAAAGCTTTCTAGGAGGCCCACATGCTTAGGGCTGTGATGCAGGTTTGGGTGTCATTTAAGATAGGAGCTGTAAGCTTCTGGTTTGCCCAATAGCTATCTGTTGTGCCACAAGCCCCTTTGTTTCAGAAGTGCCAGTGATGCCACGATTTCACCTTTAACCCTGTGAGCACTTCCAGGCTGAGCTGGGGCATTCCTGCTTCCAGCTCCAGCCCCCAGGGCTCAGCCAGGGGCTGCCGTTGTGGGCCTAGGATTGCTTGTTGCACGACTGGTTCCCAGTGTGCCCCACCTGGAGTTACCGGTCCTTCTCTCTTCAGCAAAAGCGGAAGCTTCGCATCTACATTTCCAACACCTTCAGCCCCAGCAAAGCTGATGTTGACAGTGCAGTAACGGCAGGGACCCCCGGGGGAGCCCCAGCAGGGGACAAGGTGGCTTCCTGGGAACTCCGAGTGGAGGGCAAACTGCTGGATGATGTGAGTTGGGGAAGTGGGTGTCTGGAGGGGAGGTGACCTAGGTGGGCTTCCCTGGGGACCAGCCAGCGAAGCAGTGGCAGAGAAACCCTGCCTTGGGGAGGGCAGGGCTTCCCGCCAGCTAGAGGTTGGTTGGTTTGGTCATTACCACCACTGCCTGCTGGTAAGTCAAGTGGCTTGAGGACAGGGCACCCAGTCTAATGTCCCCGAGTGTGTCGGGTTGCCAGGACTGCCTAGATGACTTGAACCTCCATCCTCTCACTTAGCAGCTCAACATGTTTTGTACCTCCCGAGACACCTCCTGTGTGGCAGGGCCAACTGCCTTGGGGAATGGTGCTTGGGAGCCTTGGCCTCGTCTCTCCTGTCCTGCGCTGACTGCAGGGCCCCGCCTCTAGGGCAGAAGCAAGAACACCTCCTGTTTAGAGCTTCTCTCAGCTTTGGGTTTCAGAGGGACCCCTAAAAGGGAGCATGGCAGTAATGCTCCGTCTTCCCTCCCCCTTCTTCCCCCCAGCCTAGCAAACAGAAAAGGAAGTTTTCTTCCTTCTTTAAGAGCCTGGTCATCGAGCTGGACAAGGAGCTGTATGGGCCTGACAACCATCTGGTGGAGGTGAGTGTGGGGCATGGAGAGGCAGGACTGAGGGTGCTGCGAGCACGCACCCCAAGGCGGGCCCTGCACGTTGTCACACTCACTCCCTCTTGCCTGCCAGTGGCACAGGATGCCCACCACCCAGGAGACAGATGGCTTCCAGGTGAAACGGCCTGGAGACCTCAATGTCAAGTGCACCCTCCTGCTCATGCTGGATCATCAGGTGATGATGCACTCTTGGAGTCCTGTCTCTGCCTGGCCCTTCCACTTCCCTTTCTGATTCCTCTCTCCTATCCCCAGCCACCCCAGTACAAGTTGGACCCCCGACTGGCCAGGCTGCTGGGTGTGCACACGCAGACGAGGGCCGCCATCATGCAGGCCCTGTGGCTCTACATCAAACACAACCAGCTGCAGGACGGGCACGAGCGTGAGTACATCAACTGCAACCGCTACTTCCGCCAGGTGAGCCAGGAGCCCTCCCTCCGGGACGCTCAGCCCAGCGCGTGCCCCTGACACTCTCAAGGCGTCACCCAGCCGTGGTACTCTCTGCAGATCTTCAGCTGTGGGCGACTCCGTTTCTCTGAGATTCCCATGAAGCTGGCCGGGTTGCTGCAGCATCCAGACCCCATTGTCATCAACCACGTCATTAGGTAAACTGAGGGTGGGGCAGGAAGGGTTCTAGAGCAGAACCACCCTGGCTTCACTGCAAGCCGGCCACACAGATGGTCAGCTTTCCTGTTGCCCAATGGTGCCTCAGATGGGCGTTTAGCCCCGCTGGGTGAATGGCTAGTTGCGCTTCCCCTCATGTGCTGCTTGCAGTGTGGACCCCAATGACCAGAAGAAAACCGCCTGCTATGACATTGACGTGGAGGTGGATGACCCACTGAAGGCTCAGATGAGCAATTTCCTGGCCTCTACGACCAACCAGCAGGAGATTGCCTCTCTTGATGTCAAGGTGGGGCCCCAGCACAGGGTGGTGGGCTGGCTGCAAGCCAAGTCCCTACACTTTTTCACCTTGTGGATGGGTGGGTCTTTGCTCCAGTCATTTGAGTTTCAGCCTTACTGCAGTTTCCTTGGGGAAACTGACTCCTGCGTTCCCCTCAGATCCATGAGACCATTGAGTCCATCAACCAGCTGAAGACTCAGCGTGACTTCATGCTCAGCTTTAGCACCGACCCCCAGGACTTCATCCAGGAATGGCTCCGCTCCCAACGCCGGGACCTCAAGGTGGGGTGCTCTTCCCGGAGAGTGGTCCACCCCCTGCCCCTGCCCTTTAGCTCCCGGGGCAGACTGGCTTGGGGTGTTCATTTTGCCATGGTTTTCGCCCCCCATTGGCAGATCATTACTGATGTGATTGGGAATCCCGAGGAGGAGAGACGAGCTGCTTTCTACCACCAGCCCTGGGCTCAAGAAGCAGTGGGGAGGCACATCTTTGCCAAGGTGAGACCCTGCCAGCCCCCACCCCCCTCATGCAGAACGGATATCTCAGGCCTGAGCCACTGTCACCCTCTTCTGCAGGTGCAGCAGCGCCGACAGGAACTGGAACAGGTGCTGGGGATCCGCCTGACCTAACTGCTCAGGGAGCCATCCTTCCCAGCTCAGAGCAGCCTTGGAAGGGGACCACCTCTGGGTCCCGGCTGGGGCTGCCCCCTCCCCCCAACATGTAGGATAAGGGTGGGGTGAGGAGTGTCTCTGTCACCCTCTACTCCCAGCTTTAGTTTCATAAAGGATGTAGTAGTAGGATTCCTTGTTGCTTGGGTCCCCAAAGCCTTATTACTTTATGCATCTACTTTCCTTGGGTTCCTAACAGATGCCTCTTCTGCCCTCTGCAGGCAGGCCCCGGTAGGACAGCTGAGGTGGTGCTAGGGCCATGTAACAGACATTTCCGAACCAAAGGCTGCTGGGTTTGCATGTTTACAGACTCCCCTTTGGGGCTCTGGGCAAGGAAGAGGGCACAAGCCCAGACACTTCCGAGCCTTCCTAAACCAAAGTTCTTCACCGTTCCCTCAAGCCCAGCCTCACCGCTGGTTTTCTTCCTTTCCTTTGGGCGTTTGCACTAACTGGGAAGCAGGTTTTTCTATGCGGGAGCCACTTTTTTTGTACAGGTTAAGTTGGGGGTGTTCAGGGAGCCCTTATCTGGTGCCTCCACCCATCTTCTTTCCTTAATCTATGCAAGCGGCCTCTGGCCGCCATCATCTCCCGGGTGCCAGAGGGCTGTCACCCCAGCTGTTTGGGCCCAGGGAAATATTGCCTCGTAGACAGAGGGGACAAGGTGGTGATGGAGGGGGAGGAGAGTGGGCCCAGGACTTGGCAAGTCCCACTTCTGGCAGGTTGGAAGTTTCCGAATAAACCCCTTTGTTTATCGCTGTTGCCAGACCTGTCATTGAACTGTGCGGTCGCGCTGAGCTGACAGATGCATCCTAGCGGGCTTGACCCACAAAACTTTATTTGGGGGATCCACCCAGAGTGCGGCCACCTCACTTCCAGAGCTTCTTGATGGACATGTTCTTCTCGCTGTCCTTCTGCATGACCTGGACAGTGAGGGGACGAGGGATGTGGTTGTGCACACTCTGTCCCCACAGCTCGAGCCACCGCTAGCACCGGGGGACAGGCGGGGGACATGTACCTTGGCTACCGCCATCTCGAAATCCTCCTGGGTGACGTGAACTCGCCGCTCCCGCAGGGCATACATGCCGGCTTCTGTGCACACACCCTGGGCAGGGAGAGGAAGAGGAGGGGCTGTTGCTTGGCCTCCGAGAATGACCCTGGGCCCCGAGCATCCTCAGCGGGCCTCCCACTTTCTGGTTACCTTCACTTCAGCCCCTGACGCTCCCGGCATGAGCTCAGCAATTTTCCTCAGGTTGATGCCCCGGGTCAGGTTCATTTTCCGAGAATGGATCTTCAGAATGTCCAGTCGAGCCTAGAGACCAGAGAGGAAGGGCCCGAGTCCCATCCCTCCACTCCTCTAGCCCGAGCCTCTCCCAGCACGACGTGGTGGCACAAACCTCCTCATTGGGCGGTGGAAACTCAATTTTCCTGTCGATGCGCCCCGGCCGGAGCAATGCCGAGTCCAGGATGTCGATCCTGTTGGTGGCCATGATGACCTACATGGAAGAAGGGTGTGTGTGTGCCATCAGCCAAGCGCTCCCCGGGCCCGCTAGTCACCATGGGCCCTCCCTGCGGTGGACACCACCTGACCTTGATGTTCTTGGTGGCCTCAAAGCCGTCCAGCTGGTTGAGCAGCTCCAGCATGGTGCGCTGCACTTCGCTGTCCCCACCGGAGCCCCCCTCCAGGCGAGAGGAGCCGATCGAGTCGATTTCATCCATGAAGATGATGGAGGGCGCATGCTCTCGAGCCATCACAAACAGCTCTCTCACCATCCTCGCCCCTGCGTGCAGGCCAAGCTGGCGTCAGGGCACTGACCTGACCTTGGTCTCCCTCCACTCTCACCTCTCGTGCATCTCCGGCCAGTTACCTTCCCCAATGAATTTCTGTACCAATTCAGAGCCAGAGACGCGGATAAAGGTGCAGTCTGTGTGATGTGCCACTGCCCGGGCCAGCAGCGTCTTCCCAGTGCCTGGGGGTCCGTACAGCAGCACCCCCTGTGGGAAAAGAGTGGGACTCAGGGCCCAAAGCCAGCCCCTCGTTTCCCTCCAGGGACCCCCCACCCATGCTGGATGCTAGGTACAAAAAGTGAACAAGTCCTTTCTGAAGCTTTGATCCAAAGCCCCTCCCTGGCAAGGACTAGTTGAAGCATCACCTGACATTCCTAAGCCCTCCCTATGACGGGCTGGAGGGGCTTACCCCCTGTCCCAACAAGCCCAGGCCCTCACCTTGGGCTGTGCAATTCCCAAGGCTTCAAAGAGCTCTGGGTGCTTAACAGGCAGCTCGATTACTTCTTTGATCTCCTTGATCTGCTTGTCCAGCCCGCCAATCATCTCATAGGTTGAGTCAGGAACCTTCTCCACCATCATCAAGGACACCAGCGGGTCCACCTTGTTGGGCAGGATCTTGTGCAGAGTGTAACTGTCATTTCTGAGAGCCACCCGGCAATTGGGTGTCACCTGGGTGAGGGACGCAGGTTTCAGAAGGTAGTGCGAGGGGAGCGGATCCTACCCCCCACCTCAGCCGCTGCACTCACGTCATTGATGTCGATGTTCTTGTCCACATCTACAACAAACTTGCCCTCGGGATGAACCTAACGGGAAAAGGGCACCGGGCTTTTCCTTACGGCCACCAGACCCCCGAGCCCCTTCCAGAGAGCCCTCGAAGGACTCGACTTATCAGCGTGCTCCCAAAGTTAATGCAAAGAAGTAGGATCGCCGAGAGCACTTGGGGCTGGTCCCTGAGGTCCTGCTGCCTTTACCTTCACCAGCACCTTCTTCTTGTCCATGGCCCGGACCACCTCCCCCACGTAGGAGCCTTGTTCCTGCAACAGCTGTAGCTCCTCCCGCAACAGGCGAACTAGGTGGGGAAAGGCAGCCGTCATTGACCTCTCCGTGTGCTCCTCACCCACCACACCACCCAGTAAACACGAACTGCGCATCGCTGTGAAATTCTGAGGGGAGAACTGAGCACATGTCACACCTCGCCCTCGATAGGGTCACAGTGCAGCACAGGAGAGAAAACGTGTGGACCAACTATGTAAGGGCAGGCAAACCATCACCCAGGGGTGGCACGAAAGGCCTGAGCCTCAGAAATGCATGGCATCTCAAACACCCCCTTCCCCAACCCCTTTCACCTTTTGCATTCAACTCATTCCTCTGCGCCTGTAGCCGCCGGAGATTTTGGCTCTTGTCGTTCACGATCAGCTGTGGGAGGCATGGGTCAGATTATGTTACCCAAGGCCACGACCCTTCACGGGTGGGTGTGAGCTGAGATTGGGAAGGGCACAGACCATCTGCACGTGATCCAGGTTCTCCACTATGACCCTAGTGATCCTGTCCTGCCCTCTCAGGGATGGGGAATGCCCAGCCCTCAAGCCACAGGCCCATGACGCCATCAATACCGGCTAAAATCACACTGCCTCACCAGAGCAGCAGCTCTTGCCATCACACTAGAGGGGAGTTCCTTGACCAGGGTGGCCTGCAGTTGATGCTAAATATCCCAATGGCCCCTGGCAGAAAAAAGGTTCCCCAACCCCGTTCTAGAGCATGGGTTCTCAAACTTATTTGGCCTACCACCCACTTTTCAGAAAGGAAGTTGCCCAGTGCCTCCTGGCAGTTAAAATCTTTCATACTATGGACCATAATCCAGGAGAAAGTGTAGGTAATCTGTTTCTGCAACCCCTTTGAACCATTCCCAATGCCTCCCACTTGGGGGGGGGGGGGGTAGGGCGGTATTGCCTACTTTGGATAACTGCTTTGGAGCCTGTAACTAAAAGCCATCAAGCCAATGCTGACTCATAGCAACCCTGAAGAAAAGGACAGAGCTGCCCCTGTGAGTTTCTGAGACTAACTTTTTTACTGAGTTGAAAGCTTCATCTTTCTCCCTAGGAAGCGGCTGGTGGTTCCGAACTGCTGACCTTGTGGTTGGCAGCTGGATGTGTACCCACTATAGGAGCCACCTAAAAAGGCTGCTGGGTCCAAAGCTGGCCCAGGAAGAACAAGAGTCCCTAATAGGAAATAATTTTTAAAAAGGTACAGCTGACTCACGTAGACAATTTCCTGAGGGAAGGCAGCAGGGTGTCATGAAAAGCTTTCTAACTTTTAAAAAGCCTGAGTTCCAGGTAAAGCTAAGGCAAACGACTTTAAAGCTCTGGTCTGTTTCCAGATGGTTTCTTTTCTCATCAATGCGAGAAATAAAGGAAATCACACATAAAGGTATTTTTTAAAAGGGAAAAATCAAACATGTTGATATCTGCAAATGCGCTTCAGAATTTTTCCTTGTGCTGCCTCCCCATCTAGAGGGTTTCCAGCGGGATCCCTCTTCAGGCCAGAGCACCCAAATGTCAATTCTTTTTCCCCCAGCCACCAGGGATCAACAATGCCCAGTCCTCAGTGCTGCTCCCACCCCAGTCCCTGAGAAATCTCCGCTTCTTAGCCTGTATTCTTTCCTTTGATAAGAAACTCTCCTTCAGGCCTCTTCCCAAATGAATGCATGGGCTTCCCTGATTTGCAACCCTCAAGATGTGCAGTAAACCACCTATTGTGATTTCCCTCAAAGCAGGGAGGCTAGAGGTAAACAAGAAACCCCTCATTTCACACACCTTGTTTACTGCCCCTTATGTAAGTCACTTCCCTCACAAACCATCAGAGTATGGCCCACGTCAAGGGAGGCCCCCCTCTTACCTGAAGCTCTTCAATCTTGGATAAGTAATACTGGCGGAGTCCGCTGCCGGCCTTGCCCTCTTCCAGCTCCATCTGCGGACACAGGGGTTGGAGAAAACAGACTCAACTTCCGAAAGGTGAAAGACCCTTCCCAGGCGCGTCACTACCGTCTGCACTGTCCGGCAACGTTCCCGGGAAGAGCTCCCTCCCTTCGACTCCTGGAGTCCTGGGATTTGGATTCTGGCCTCTCATTCCATCCCTTCCGCAGGGCTAACACCAGAACGCCGTCTACTACCTCGTCGAACTTCTCAGAGCGATCAAGAAAGGAGGCGTGTCGTACTGTCAAGCGCGGCACCAACTCGAGGTGGTCAGCTTGAAGCGGGGCCAGCTGGTCGGCCGGGTGCCCTGTCCCCCTTGGACCAGGGACTCACCCGCGGCCGGCTCGCTCTCGGCGGCCCCCTCGCAGCCCTGCCCGCCCGGACGCACCGCGGGCGGCGCTGACACAGCAGATCGGGCCCAGTGGGGCCTAGTCTGGATGGGTCCACTTCCCCGCGGCCGCCTGGCCTGCACGCTCCCCGCCTCGGCCCGCGGCTGCTCCGCATCGAGCCCCCGTGAGGGCTCCGGCCCCGCCGCCGCCATACCTGCTCGGGTCCGTCCAGAGCCATCTCCCTCCTTCCCGCAGAGGCCGCCGGCATTCGAGCCAACCCCGCACGCGCATGCGCAGCGGCAAGAGCTGGCCTCCCGAAGACGGAGGCAGCGATCACTTCCGGGTCACACGCCGGAAGTGCAAAGGCCGACGCGAACTCCTAGGGGCCGTGATGGGCGGGTGGCTGCTGGAGGCCAGAGCTTTGGGAGGGGACCTGCAGAGCGGGGAAGGGCCGAGCCCCCTAAAAAACGTTGCTCTCTAGAGACTCACTGTTTAAGTCTCATACTCTGCCCTCCTGGTCCCAACTTTCAACTTGTAAAACCCGGGAACTTACTGCCACGCTCAAGATGGCGGAGATCTTACGGTTGCGCCGCATGGGGCGGAAGCGGAAGTTGGGACGGAAGCGGAAGTACGCTTGTTGCTTCCATGTGCCGTTCCGGGAGCGCTGAAAACGGTGGCGCTTAGCTCGGAGTGGGACCAGCAAAGCCGAATCTAGTGGCCTTGGTGGAGCCATCGTCAAATTCTCTTTCCCTCCAGTTTGAGTGACACCCCCCCATTCCCACCATGGGCAAGAAGGGAAAAGTTGGGAAGAGCCGGCGAGACAAGTTCTATCACTTGGCGAAGGAGACCGGTGAGCCTGGGCCCGGCCTCTCCCTTCTAGAACCGGGGGTGCCTCTTCTGCAGCAGGGGGAGGTGGGGGCTTGAGAGGTGCCAGAGAAATGCTGCTGGTAAAGCGCTCGGCTGACTTCGTGGTTGTCCCCCTCTCCCCCCGCAGGCTACCGCTCCCGCTCAGCTTTCAAGCTGATCCAGCTCAATCGCCGCTTCCAGTTCCTGCAGAAAGCCCGCGCCTTGCTGGACCTGTGTGCTGCGCCGGGAGGCTGGTGCGTGAAGCCGGCCCAAGTGGCTCCTGCTGGGGGATTTCTGGAGGCTGAGTTGCCTGGAGGGAGGAGTTCCCATCCTGAAGTCCAGCACCACGTTGCTCCCCACCGAGCAGACGCTTCTCAGTTATAACACTTGGTAGCTGTTGACTTCTTTCCTTGTACAGAAGAGGCTTGGAACGTGTTTACCCTTGACACCGTCTGACCGCTTCCCACGGCAGGGACACCAGGGCTTGCGGACATTCAGGGGTGGTGGAAAGGGTGGTCCGAGGCCTTTGAAAATCTTGTTTTACAGGTTGCAGGTGGCTGCCAAGTTTATGCCTGTGTCCAGTCTTATTGTGGGTGAGTGACAGGTGGTTTCCCAGGTATCTCAGCGTGTGGGGTATGAGATACTAGATTTGTCCACCCTTTCATCCCCTCTGCTTGTGGAAAACCTTTGGCATCCTCTGATTTCTTCCAGGCGTGGACCTGGTTCCAATCAAACCTCTCCCCAATGTGGTGACACTCCAGGAGGATATCACAACCGAACACTGTCGACAGGTAATAGGAATTGCCCTCTTCCTGCCTGGTGTGTGCAGACATCCACGCCTCTGCAAGAGTCCCCTGCAGGCCAAGGTTGTCCTAGTGATTCTGCCCTAAACAGGACCCGTATAAGGAGTCACAGTCTCTGAAACCCACAAGGGCAGTTCTACCCTGTCCTGTAGGGGCTCTAGACTTGATGGCAGCAAGAGAAGCAGGAGACCTAGTGATCCTGCTGGGTGTTAGACTAACGAAAAGGCTGGCGGTTTAAATCGACTAGTCCTGTCGGAGAGAGAAAGACTGTGTGCTCTGTGTAGCTTGACAATCCCCTATGTGATCGCTCACCATCAGAATCAACTTGTTGGCAGTAGTGCATTTTAAGTAGCAACTAAGTAATTGGTGGCACAGTGGCGTAAGCATTCGGTGCTAATCAGAAGTTTTATCGTTCAAGGCCACCCGCTGCTCAATGGGTGCTGCTCCATGGGACAGTCTGCTTCCGAAAAGGTTCCCCGACTTGGAAACCTGATGAGGCTATTCTACTCGGACTCTGGGATATCTCCGGGTCCGAGCTGACTTGAGGGTAGTGGCTTTGGGGGCCTGCCGTGGTGACTGCATGTCTGTCTGACAAGGCCCAGGTATTTCTAGTGTCCACTTCAGTGTGTGGTAAGAGTCAGGAACAGGTGCTGGGACTTAGGAGAAGGGCAGAGAAAAAACATCCATGAAGTTTTTTCCTCGATGGGGTCGCTGGTAAGACTGTCGCTTCGTGAAAACCAAAACTCAAGCAGATCGAGGCTCACAGCATGCCTGTATACATAGGGTTTCTGGCGCTGTAAGTCTACTGGAGCAGACGGCTTAAGCTTTCTGCAGTGGCCAGTGGGTTTGAACCACCAACCTTGTGCTTAGTGGCCGAATGCCTAACCCACAGTGGACAGGGTTATGTTCTTCTTGTTCTCCGTTGGATCCCTGTGCCTGGCACAGAATTTCGTCCTAGGTGGATACGCAACAACTGACTAGACCAGGGACTCCATCCCTCGCCACGCTGCTTGCTATTGCCATAATCTCTTCATCTCTGTAGGCCCTGAGGAAAGAGCTGAAGACCTGGAAGGTCGATGTTGTGCTCAATGATGGGGCGCCCAACGTCGGGGCCAGCTGGGTCCATGATGCTTACTCGCAAGGTGCCTAGGGAAGGGACCTGACTTGGAGGGATCATGTTCATAGGGAGCCAGAGGGCCTCCGGTGACTGAGTCTCTCCCACAGCCCACCTGACACTGATGGCGCTGCGTCTGGCTTGTGATTTTCTGGCTCGTGGCGGCTCGTTCATCACAAAGGTTTTCCGCTCCCGTGATTACCAGCCCCTGCTGTGGATCTTCCAGCAGCTGTTCCGCCGGGTCCAGGCCACCAAGCCCCAGGCCTCGCGCCATGAGTCCGCAGAGATATTCGTAGTCTGCCAGGGTGGGTGCCACTTTCTTCTCCCCGACCCCCCTGTAGGACTGCCAAAGCACATGCTCAGATTCTGTCTTATCTTAGGGTTCCTGGCGCCTGACAAGGTTGACAGTAAATTCTTTGACCCCAAGTTTGCCTTCAAGGAGGTTGAAGTTCAGACCAAGACCGTTACTGAATTGGTGACAAAGAAGAAACCAAAGGTGTGTTTTGGGAAGAGGACCACCCTCAGGCCCCAGTGGGTCCTACAGACACCCCAGAAGGGATGGCTCACCTATTTTACTTCTTCCCACCAGGCCGAAGGCTATGCTGAGGGTGATCTCACTCTCTATCACCGGGCCTCAGTCACTGACTTCCTCCGAGCTGCCAACCCCGTCGACTTCCTCTCCAAGGCCAGCGAAGTGAGTTCCCACACTTGGGGGTGGTGGTTTAGGGGAGCCCCAGAAACATGACTCAGAGGCGCCTCTAACCCCCTTCTCTTCTTCAAACAGATCACGCTGGATGAGGAGGAGTTGGCCCAGCATCCAGCCACCACTGAGGAAATCCGGGTATGCTGTCAGGACATCAAAGTGCTGGGACGTAAGGAGCTCAGGTGCGGTCTGGGGATGCAGAGGCGGGGGGGGGGGGGGGGGGGGGAGGGCCTTTGAAGGGCTGGATGCTCTCTGTTTGGGGAGAGGATGCTGTCAGCCTAGGCAGTGTTGGCCAGAGCCCTGGGTTTGGTTTGTGCGACTCAGACCTGAGATGAAGGGGGTGGGGCCTGAGAGAAGACCAGGTTGGACAGTAAGAGGCAGAGCCCAGTCAATAATGCCATTTCTGGAGCAGGTCCCTGCTCAACTGGAGAACAAAGCTTCGGCGATACGTGGCTAAGAAGCTGAAAGAGCAAGCAAGGGCCCTGGACATCAGGTGAGGGGGAAAGCAGGCAGGTGGTGTTGAGGAGATGCTAGGGAGGAAACATCTGGAAAAGAAGCCAAACTATTTGGGCTGTTCTACCAGCCTCAGCTCTGGAGAGGAAGAAGAAGGTGAGGAGGAAGAGCCAATAGCTGAGACCAGAAGGCAGTCCTCAAAGGAAGAGGAGGAGGAGGAACAACTGAACCAAACCCTGGCAGAGATGAAGGCCCAGGAGGTGGCAGAGCTGAAGAGGTGAGCTGGGAGGCCGTGGGGCGCCTCCTGCAGGGTGGTGCCTCTGCATGAAGAGGGGGGGCAGGAGATGCAGGCCTGGGCTGAGTGAAAGAGCAGCCCCACACTCCCGGCCCCCCAGGAAGAAGAAGCAGCTGCTGCGTGAGCAGAGGAAGCAGCGGGAGCGCGTGGAGCTGAAAATGGACCTGCCTGGGGTTTCCATCGCCGACGAGGGCGAGACCGGCATGTTCTCCCTCCGCACCATCCGGGGCCACCAGGTGGGGCAGGGCTGGGGCCCAGGCTGAGGGAGGGTGACGACACTGGATAGGTTTTTCAACCTGGCAGAATGATCTGGCTTTTGCTTGCTGTCCTCATCCATGTCAGGACTTCCTGAGCACAAGGCAGAGGGTGGGGTTGAACAGGTGTCTTGCGTCTCCATCCAAGGCTAAGGGACAAAAACCTAAGTGATGAAATTAGGATGACTTAGCACAGGCTGGTGCCGTGGAATAAAAGCCTGAGAGTCTGCTTCTGTAGAGATTAAAAACCCAGCCGGGCGGCTCTCCTCTCTGACATCCGGTCGCCATGAGTTGGCATCTGTCCGGTGGCTGTGGGTAGGAATAAGGCGCAGGTGTCTTCATGTGGAGCTGGGTGACTGGTTCAGGGTGTGGTAGATGAAGCCAGGATGCCTTGGTGGCCAGCATGTGTTGTCTGGGGAGCAGTGCTCTTTGGCTCAGTGAGCCCCAATGAACGCCTTGCTACCCCAGCTTCTGGGTGTGAGGCCATGTTTGGATGACCCTGTCAGCATCTCAAATCAGTGGAAGTGATTTGAAGTTTGGAGGAGCCCTGGTGGCTTAGGGTTACTCGTTGGGCTGTGATCCCCATGGTTGGCAGTTTGAAACCACCAGCAGCTCCACAGGAGACAGACTGGCCTTTCTACTCCTGTCAAGTTAGTCTTGGGGACCCAAAGGCAGGTGCTACGAATCAGCATTGGCTGGTGGCATAGTGGCCTACATGTTGGGCTGAGATCCACAAGGTCCGCAGTTTGAAGCCACCAGCCACTCCTCAGGAGAACAGGACTTTCCACGCCCAGCTCGAACACTCACAGGGGCAGTTCTTCCTCATCCCATAGGGTTGAGTTGGATCAACTCGATGGCAGTGTGTTTTTAGTTTAAGTAGGTCTCAAAAAATGATTACGATGTCTTCAGAGAGGCTTTCTGTTTTGTTTTGAGGTTTGTTTTCTGAAAAAGCAAAAGTCGCAGTGTTTGGGGCACTTTAAGTTCCGGTGTTAGTGTAGGCTGTGGGGTGGGTGCTTTCTCCAGAGGACCTGAGTGGGCTGCTATCGAAGAAATCAACCGGGGACTAGTGAGCTGGCCTGGAGTAGGAGGCCCTTCCCTGGGTCTGGGTTTTCCTTGCTGGTCAAAGGAGGTGGCACGGCTGCCACAGGAGACTTCCCTAGTGGTAATCAAGGTCAATGGAGAGCGCAGGCCCAGGAGAAAGTCAGCAGGCTCCTTTTCACTGCCCTTGACCTCTTGCTGTCTGTTACACTTCAGTTGTTAGCAGAAGTAGCACAAGGTGATATGAGCGCTGCAGACACGTTTCTGTCCGATCTGCCAAGGGACGACATCTACATCTCAGACACTGAGGACGACGACGACACATCTCTGGAGAGTGACCTGGATCAAGAGGAGCTGGCAGGTGGGCGACGTCAGGCTCTAAAGGACCAGAAGCAGTAAGTGTGTGTGTGGTAGTGGGCATGTGCCACCCTCAGCTGGGCCTGATGCAGAGCTGGCAGGTCTCACCACAGGGGCCAATGGGAGCGAGCCCCCCAGGACCCTCAGTCACTGACCTTCCGCCCACCACCCTTTGTGCAGAGTGCAGTTTGCTCAGGTAGAGGAAGATAAAGAGGAGGAGGAGGAGGAGGAGAATCCACTGCTGGTGCCTCTAGAGGAGAAAGCAACACTGCGGGAGGAACAAGCCCACCTGTGGTTCTCAAAGGTAATGAGCGGGGGAGGGACAAGCTAGTTAGGAACTTGGCATTACCCAGAGAAGGGGAGCTGAGGCATGAGTCTCCGCAATTGCAGGACGGCTTTGCTGGGCTCGAGGACGCTGCTGACGAGGCCCTGGAGATCAGTCAGGCTCAGCTGGTACGTGCGCAGCGGCGTGGGGAGCAGGAGAAGCTGCAGGCGCCTTCTTGTTTGAAGACTGGGGGGAAAAGAACCCAGAGTCGAGAAGAGGCCCTGAAAGGGATAGAGGCTCTGGCCCCTTCAGTGGCAGAGAGTGTCACTCCCCCCAAGGGGGACCAGGACAGCGGCGGCGGCTCTGGCTCAGAGAGCGACAGCAGCAGTGATGAGGAAGAGAGGTGAGTGGTGGCAGTGCATGCCTGGAGGGAGCACTGTTCCATTGCCCCGTCCGGGTCCTTCGCCCTCGGGCTGCACACAGGCAGTGGCTTCACAAAGTCCCGATGAGGCTCGGCCTCCCTTGGTCCAGGCTACCTGGGTTGCAGGAGTTTAACAAGTTCCCTTGGTGGTTCCAGTGGGGACAAGGGTTGGGGCTGGGTGCGCACGTGGCCTGGGTGACACAGGCATGGTGGGCAACTGGCTGAGTCCTCACTGTCACCTTGGCTTTTCCATCAGGGAACCACGAGGCAGGAAGAAGCGAAGCCGGGTGCCAGGACCAGACGATGACGGGTTTGAAGTGGTGCCTATTGAGGACCCGGGTGAGAGCGCTTTGTCCCTGATGAAACGAGGGTGGGGGGAGGGGTGTACGAGTGTCTGCTTTGGGGAGTTGGTATTTGACTTGGCTCTTTGCCTCTCTAGCCAAACACCGGATACTGGACCCAGAAGGCCTTGCTCTAGGTGCTGTTATTGCCTCTTCCAAAAAGGCCAGGAGAGACCTCATAGACGACTCCTTCAGTCGGTAAGGAGCGTGGAAACGCCTGCCAAGTGGCCCAGGCCACGGTTTCTGAGGAAGCCTGAGCCGAACAGCAGTGCGTGCTGCGCTCTCTGCAGGTACACATTCAACGAGGATGAGGGGGAGCTCCCAGAGTGGTTCGTGCAGGAGGAGAGGCAGCACAGGATTAAGCAGCTGCCCATTGACAAGAAGGAAGTCGAGCATTACCGCCAACGCTGGAGGGAAATCAACGCTCGTCCCATCAAGAAAGTGGCGGAGGCAAAGGCCAGAAAGAAACGGAGGGTAAGGAGTGGTGGCTGTCTGGGATTGGAGCTGAGTGGGTTGGGGGTCACAGCCACCTGATGGAGGTCCCCTCACAGATACTGAAGAAACTGGAGCAAACCAAGAAGAAGGCAGAAGCCGTGGTGAACACGGTGGACATCTCCGAGCGGGAGAAGGTGGCCCAATTGCGAAGGTGATTGGGGGAGGGTGGGAAGGGGGGGAGGGTGTGGGGTCAGGAAGAGCAGCAGAAAGCTCCAACCTGTTTCTTCTATTCACAGTCTCTACAAGAAGGCTGGGCTAGGCAAGGAGAAACGCCAAGTCACCTATGTCGTAGCCAAGAAAGGGGTGGGCCGCAAGGTGCGCCGGCCAGCGGGAGTCAGAGGCCATTTCAAGGTGGTGGACTCGAGGATGAAGAAGGACCAGAGAGCTCAGCAGCGCACAGAACAGAAGAAAAAGCACAAACGGAAGTGAGCGGCGCTAGCCGTCCTAGGAGGGGACAAGGACTGGAAGGCTTCCCAGGCTACCCCCCCCCCAATTTGGTGAGGTAGGGATGAGGAGCACTGGCTGTGAGGGGTGAAGGCATCTTCCTGGGTGAAGGAAGAACCCTCATAGTCCAGCCCGAGTGAACATGGTGCACTGGAGGAGCCCTGTGGATAAGTGCCACTGGCAGGCGAATAAACCTCGCTGCTGCCACTGTGTCTGCTGCCGCCCTCCAAGTCACGTGTGGTGTGTGCAGTAGAAATGACAGACAGCCCACTGGTCTCAGTAGTAAAACATTTACTAGAGCAAGCAGAAAGGAATGCACATCTTAAAAGAAACCACAAAGTCACAAAATTGGAATTTCTGTATATTTCTTTTCCTCATATAAACAAAAAAATCATTGAAATTATTTCAGCAAAAGGTTGCTCTACCGTGTGGCAAGTAAAAAACAAAAAAGAGGGTTCTTTGTCTTTAAAACGGTTAAGTTTGTAGCTGCTCAGACCAGAGCCTTGCTGGATGCCCACCTCCCTCCCTCCCATCAGGCTCCAGAGCCAAAGCCTCCCTCTGGACAGCTGGTGTCGCCCACAAGTCTCAGGGCTCATGGCCAGGGAACTGGAGCGCCAGCCTCACTTAGAAGCAGACCTCTCTCTTCCCTGCATCTCACCTCATCCTGTCCCTACACTTTGGAAGCCAACTCTTAAAATAATTTTACCTGTAGATGCCTACAAGGTGACGTTTTAAGTAGAAAATAGAAGCTACATGTAATATAAACCTAGAGTGAATTTTGTGCCCATGAGGCCCTTTCCTTCCACAGGGTCCTGAACAGATTCTCGTGATAATGTGCACCAGAGCCAGGAGCTTCCTGGCTCTCCAGCCTCCAAGGACCACCAGCTTCTCAAGGAGGTGAAAGGACAAAAAGAATTTAGACAAGGGGTTTGGCCTCCAAGCTCCGGTTCCAATTGGCAAGGAATCCCCTGCCCTTGGCTCGGCTCTCATCTAGCCCTGAGACAGCTAGTTACCAAAACCTTTCTAAAAATAAAGTTAAAGACTGATTTCTGTCTGTCCACACATACCCTCTAACTGTCCCATCGGCTCTTCTTGCGTTTAGGTGGCTCGGGGACAGCAAAACCATCAGCTGTCTTGTCTGTCTTGCCGTCTGTCTTGTCCATCTTGCTGCTGTCCACCTTGGGGTCCATCTTGTTCTCGCGGTTACAGCCTTCCTTCCTGCTCTCACCATTCCGGCCATCGCTGGTACCCCGGCTCTCACCATGCCGGCCTCCGCTTCCTCCATGCCTGTTCTCTCCATGCCGATGGCCCTCTGAATGGCGGCCACCACTTTCTGGGTAGCGGTACCCCTCACCATGGCGGCCATCTCCATGCCGTGGGCTGTCGCCATGCCGATTACCACTCTCTCCATGACTGTGGCGGCTGCCCCCCCGGTTCTCAGTGTATCTCTCTCTCTTCCCGTTGCCACCCCCAACCCCTTCACGGCTGTTAGTCCCTGATGCTGTGTTGTTGACGCCCTGGGCTCCAGGAGAAGGGTAAGTCACTGGGGCACTGCTGATGTTCCCGGCATTGCCAAAGCCTGGGAGGTTCCTGGCAGCATTGGCAAGGGGGCTGTCGGGGCTGCTGTGGCCCTGCTGGGATGAACTGGTTGGAACAGAATTCAAGCTCCCTGCACTAGTCCATCCACTTGCCCCGGCAGCAGAGCTTCCGGCTTTCTGATTGTTTAGACTGGCAGCAACGAAGTGGCTCTTGTACTGTGACTAAAAGAGAAACAAACAGGAGCAAGTCAGACAGGAAGCTCAAGAAACTGGAATATCAAGTGGGGCAGTGACTGCACGCCCCGCTCTCCTGGCCCTTGTCCTGTTAAGAGTGATCATGGGTCTTAGTGCAGAAATGGATCTCCGTGTACTCAAAATGCACTGACAGCTCGACTGCTTAGAATAAAGCACTTATGGATACAGTCCCAACACCGACACTCTACAACCATTATTTGCAATTCCAGGATCCAAGAAGTCCTCAAGCTCTTTAAAACAAAAGTCGGACAGCAAAACCTGACAGACAGTTCTTGTCTCCCACAGAGCAGCTGGTGGGCTTGAACCCCCACCTTACAGGTTGTGGCTGAGCACTTAGCCCTGTGCCATCGGGGCTCCTTTCCACTCAGCCTACAGGGAGGGTTAGGGCACTTTGCCTCAATCGTGAGTCTAAGTAGTTCGGTGTGGGTACAGACTTTCTGGGGTGTAAACAAAACATCCAGGAGAAAGTGGAAACCAATCCGGAAACAAAACACAAATTAAGGCGCAACTAGCCAACTGGAGCGGGCTCGAGAGTTCACAGCTGGCACAAAACCAGTACGTCTGAGCCAAAAAGAAGACAAGGACTCAGCCAGGTGACAGCAGCTGTCCTCTAGCCAGGGAGGGAGGGAGGCCAGATCTGGCTACAGCCTCCCAGTCCAGGCTACACCCGCACTGCCTGCTAAGTTATTTCTGAGTGTATCTTTGAAATTCAAGCAGAGCGAAGGCCTCAAATCTAGCAGAGTGCCCTGGAGGAGCCCAGCCACGGTGGAATGCAGACCGGCAGCAACCCACAGGTTCCTGTTGAAAGTTCTTTGCACAAAGCGTGTATCTCGGACCTGGAAAGCGGCTTTCATGGCTGTCAGTCGGTCTCCCATGGCTCCCGTGGAGGGTTTGTAGGCCTCGTAATTGCTCATTACATTGTTGTTACTTCCACGGTCCTGAAAAATAAGCAACCACATCCATGAGGCTAGAAGGGAACACATCACCACCACTGGCTGGGCCCCAGTGTAATGGGAACTCTGATGCAAGAACTGCTTAGAATGGGCCATTTCTTGGAGGTTACTTATGCTTTAGGGACAAAGGTACAATGATAAAGAATCATTTAAAAATACTTAAGCCCTTCAACTTGATTCCTGAAAATTAATCCTAATCAGAAACGTTGATCAAGGGGTATTTATCAAAACCACAACAGAATGAAACCCACACACATTATGAATGTCCCTTGAGGCGATGAGCCAAGCCTGCTGTGTGGATGCCAGGCTCCAACCCAGGGGGAGGGGGAGGGCTGTACCTAATCTTCAGCACACGCACACGAGGTCAGTTCTAAGGTTTGCACATGTACACCAAGGGAGTTCTTGTTCTGGAGTGCT
Source organism: Tenrec ecaudatus (assembly GCF_050624435.1). Classification (NCBI taxonomy): domain Eukaryota; kingdom Metazoa; phylum Chordata; class Mammalia; order Afrosoricida; family Tenrecidae; genus Tenrec; species Tenrec ecaudatus. Next base: position 143,153,954 of record NC_134539.1, on the reverse strand, counting down.
GTCTGACCCAAGGGCATCTGGACTCACGGTGCTCTCGGAACCCAGGCCAGGCCGCTCCCGGTAGCCTAGGCCTCCGCCACCAATGTTCAGCTTTTTGCCTTTTCCTCCTTTGAAGCGGGATTTCCGAAACCAGGCATTCTGCATTGAACATAATTCAAAGTTAGGCCGGAAGAAAAGTACAGGACCCACAGGAAGTTCAATGGGACGGCCCTTCGTGCTCCCACCTTGAGCCAGTGCATTTATGGCACAGGAGCAACTGCAGGCGCGGCCAAGGGACCCGCAGTTCTTTACTGGCTGCTAAGCGGTGAGATCCTTAGCCCAAGCTGCCGTCACTGCTCCTTCCTTTCAGCATCCCAGAAGAGATCAACTCAGCCTCAAGTGTGGCACACCTGTCCCTTTACAATCTAACACTAGGTTCACAGGACATGTCATTTTGACGCCATGTATGTTTTCTGAAGAAAAGTTACAGAAACGGTTTATATTTACTGTCCACCATTTATGCTTTCATCTCATTTGTTTAGTGAGACAAATATCCAAATGCACTTTTTCTAAGCCTTATAATCTTGAAATTCTCTGTGGTTTACTATCTCTCTGGATACTCATCAATCTGGCATGAACATAAACTGAGTGTGTGTGTGTGTGTGTGTATACAAACAAACACACACACACACACTGAGTATTAACCCTAGTAAATCAGTTGCACTGATGAAAGCATTACTTCAGTAATAAATGTAAATACAGTCAAAAAGTTCTTAGAAAAGAAACATCAACTGTAAAGACAAACAATTCAGTGGGAATTGTCATACTGACCAATCCAAGGGACCCTTTCAAAACTGCTAACCCAGTGTCTCAAACGTTCTATGTTAAATGTAAATTTTAATTCCTGTATCGTTACATAGGTTCATTTAATAGTGTATAATTACAGTTTTTAAAAAGTTGTTTGTTTGTTTTTTAAAGAAAATGAGTGGTTTCATTCCTGTGTCACGCATAGAAACAGGTGTATGAGACACGCCCGGAAACCTAGTGTGAAGACGTTCTCCCCCAAGTCTCAAATCTGTACCTATTACAGACACAAAATGTGGAGCCCATGAAGAACTGATGGGTTCAGAAGTTGAGCCAAAAACTAAGCTCAGGCTTATGAGAATCAGCTCGAGGAACAGACAGACACCTGGAAGGGACGGGCAACCCACATCTAGAAACTTTCTTGACCCTGTTTAACTAGAGGGGAGACATCCAACCATAGGCCACAAGGCCTGCAAATCATTAATACCAGCTCCAACCACGTGCCTCAAGGCTGGTTCCAGCTGTCAAATTAGGGCTGAGTTTGTTAAACATTTGACTAGTATGGTTTTTAAGTGGCCCCAGGCAAACAAATGGTTCCCCCACACCCTTGCCAAGTTTTCACTGGGCAAGCCCCACTGCCAGAGGACGATGACTCGTCAGATTTAGTCCCAATCATGTAAGGATGGGAGCACCTGGCAGACACCTCTGACCACCAAAAGGGAGCACTCAGAGGTGGGACTGGCTTGGGAAGAGTGCAGATCAGGGCAACTGATGCTATGCGGATGCAGGAAGGCCAGGCAGAGGGCAGGGTCACGCTGCTTCTCTGCCTGCCACTGTGGGCTCTCTTCACTCCCAGCATCCGAGGCTTGGCTAGCACCACACTGTAGTACAGTAGGGCGACCTGTTCTATACCCCAGTGACCACAAGATGCTCCAGAACAATAAAGGATGTCTGCTCCTGTAAAGATCACTGCCCTCGGAAATTCTATCTAGGGTCATCTATTAGATGGAATCAACTCAAGGGAAAGGGGTTTAGTCTCTTTATTTTTATTATTTTAAAGTTCTATGGCTTGGCCCATGAACTTAACACAGTATTTCCATTTCAACTAACCTCAATATACTATTTAAAGCACAACTCGTGTAAATTGAAGCCACGTGTATGGAGACACCTGGCAACCTCAGGAGGTAGAATGCTCACTGTTTTGGAGCACACCACACCAAGAAGAGCATGATGGGCATCAAAGGGCTGAGTTCTGCAGTCTCCCAGGCAGGAGAGTTATGGAGTCCTGGTTATGCAGGGGGTCAGCACTCGGCTCACTGCAAGGCCATTCACACCCAGCCTGTGGGACCCACTGCTGTTAAGGTGATTACCAGACCACTCTGCAGGGTCCTTCTTTGCTGTCTCGTGGGGTCACTAGGAATTGACATGGACTTGATGGCACTTGCTGCCACCATACCTTTTTTTGTTAATGAAGTTTTTTGTTTGTTTGGGGGAGGTGCCAAGAGAGACTAGCAGCTGTCTTTGGGTTACATTCACTCCTAACTGTGCTGTAAGGAAGCAAAAGCAACACTCTTCCTCCACCCCATTCATCTTGTTCTTTGCCTCAGCCTAGCGAGAAGGCCCAGACCCTCACCTGCATCGCCAGATCTAGGAGTTCCTTGGAAACATGCTGATTGGCTCCTTCCAAATTCCGGACAAGGTCACCAGCAAAATTGCTGTCCTTCGGGGTCAGCAAGGTGTAGGCCACACCCTTCTCACCAGCTCGACCTGTGCGGCCAATCCTGTGAGTATGGGTATCGATGTCTCGTGCCACATCATAGTTGATGACAGTCTTAATAGAAGGAATATCCAAACCACGGGCTAAAACAAAAAGCAACCACATCCTCTCAGGCTTCATGTGGAATCCTAAGACCCAAGTACCCAGAAAGGCTAGCCTCAGAGCCCACGTCTCCTTCACTGAGGCACCCATGGCTTTGGTGAGCTGAGCCGTGACTCGTCCCTTCTGCGCTCACTAACTTGCCAGGCCCCGGCTCCCCTCTTGCCCTTTTGGGAGAAAATACCAGTTAGTAGGTATTACTATGGAAACTTGGCAGAACAAAGACAAAAATCATACTCCCAAATAGCTGACATTAAACCAAATGCCCACTAAACAAGACACAGTGAGAGAGAAAAGGGCCGGGACTGCGATGTTGATGCCGCCAAGTTTTCCCTACTCGCCCTCCTGCAGGAGCAGGTTCTCTGATCAACAGGCAGAGGAGCGGTGAGGGGTGCCCAGGGCTCTACTTTGTAATCAATCACTGTGTTCTGAACTTCTCCCTACTCCCTGGGGTGTGGCCCAGCAGTGCAGTTTCAATCGGCTTGTTCAGATAATACACTTTGCTTGTCTATGGTAAGAAAGAGCACTTGACTACAGACACCTGCATTTACCAAAAAAATCTATACTTTACCTGCAACATCTGTGGCCACCAGGACTGGGATATCTTTTTTCTTAAAGTCTGAAATAACTTTGTTTCTTTCACTCTGATCCATGTCCCCATGAAGCAGCCCAAGATTATGACCTTCCTGCTTCAAGTTATTGGCTAGCTCTTCAGCATTGGCTTTTTTGGTAACAAATAAGAGGACACTTCCTGAAGAGGTGAACTCCACCAGACGCCGGGTAAGCCAGTTCCACTTAATAGGCCCTGAATGGAGGATCTCAACAATCTGGGTCACGTCTTCGTTTGCCTGCGGAGGAAAGGCAATGGGACCCATGATGTCGGTGCCACAGGCTTTGCAAATGAGGATCAAGCACTACAGCCCCTACCTGCATCCAGAAGAGCCCTCAAGAGTGCCTCCTCTCAAAGCCCACCTTCCTTCTCCCTGCACTCTGTGAAGAGTGTACACACAGACAAACTTGATTTAGAAGGCCCAATACCTTGGCACTATTTTTCATGTGCATCTACAGAAAACGTCTCACTGAGGGTCTTTAAGGCAGAGTATTATTATTTATTTAAAGCTCTTAGAAAAGTACTTATACAAATAGTAATTTGAATATAATTAACTCTTGGCTATCCATCACCCAACTTGAGCAATTACCAACACTTTACAAATCTTATCTCACCTACTCAAGTATTTTAAAGCAAATCTAAAACAAGGCCACCCCATCTGCAAATATATAGATTAAGAAAAGCATTATTATTATTATTAGATATTAATTCCCTGTCTTCGTCATCGAGTTCCCCAGCCCTGCTCAGTCACCTCTCCAATGTCTCCCTGCACCACCCGAATAGGGTCGATGAGAATGTCTCTGGCCAGTTTTTCAATCTTCTTCCGGAAAGTTGCACTGAATAAGAGAGCTAGAAGGCAAAGGGTACTTTGTTTTTAAAAAAAAACACACACAAAACAGTGGAATTTCTTGTCAAAACTCACTAAGCTTCCCACTGACATTCACAATTAGTCAGATAAACAAAAACTACCCACCTGAACTTTAAATTTAATTTAAAAATTCACCAGCGGAAAAAGCGCTTGCCATTCTCCTCCTATTTCCTATGACAACATGGATTGTCAGCGTGGCTGAGGCAAGGGCTCTTGACTTCAAAGAAGCAGATCTATACTGTCTTGCCTCAGTCCCCAAATAAAAGTAAGTAAATCAGGGAAAGTCACTTAATCTGTGAGCCGTGGTGTCCTCAGCTATAAAAATGAATAAGTTACACCAATGATCTCCAAGTATTTTCAGATAAAACAAACTACCATTATCTCCACCTTCCTGGTTCTCATCAGCACACACATGCTCAACAATTCTGCTCCCATGACTTGAGTGCTTGTAAAATAAACCGCTGTAAAATTAACTCTTGAGTATAAGGGCAGGTTAACAAAGCTGTTTCATACATACTCTGTCTGTCAGGACGGACATGACTTGCAATGGATCGCACCTGGTACTCTGGAGGAGGAAGAGGGAAAATTAGTATTTTAACCTAGTACTATAGTTTGGCTTGACTAGAAAAACTTATTTTAGTAAAAATCTTCATGAAAGGTCCTAAGAGCTGAGCAAAGTCGTAGAATCCAGGGCATATTTTAAATGTGATGCTGGACAAAATTTCCCCTCCTCCCACCCAGGCAAATTTGGTGGTCTTTTCATCGAGAGAGAGCTTTGTGGAGTTTTCTCTTGATAGCAAGTGAAGTCAAGGATAGCAAGGGACCACAGTGCCCCAAATGGTCTGACATGGGCCTTTCTAAGGACAGAGTGTGACCATCACAATCAAATGGTAAAATGAAAAATATTCCTAGTTCATCAAGCCTAACACATTCTCCCTGACCGAATTCCTGAAAACTGGCAACCCTTTAGCACACCCAACACTTGGTATTGGTGTAACACTTCTGTCACACAGGAAATAAAACAGGTAAGACTGGAAATACACAGGAAAAAACTAGTCTCAGGAGAGTGGCGACAGAAGAAACTGGTATTCAAAGCCTACCAAAACCCATGTCAAACATTCGATCTGCTTCATCAAACACAAGGTAGGAGACTCTTTGCAGGTTGGTGGCTTTCTTCTTCACATGATCAATCAGTCGGCCCTATGAGATCCAGAAAGTGAGCAGTCAGAATCAGAGAGATGTGTAAGAACTTTCTAAAGCTGTGCTGCTGACAACAGCGCTCACGCTTGTCCGGCTTTCAAGCACTCCCAGGGCAAGTCAACAGAAACAAACGTTTTCTAGATTCTCCCTTTACATTAAATGGGATTTAAAGTCGGGGTGGGGGTGGGGGAGATGGCCAGGGTGCTTCTGTGAGGCATTCAGAAATGACTGGATTTGTAGCCTCCAGGGGGAGTTCTAACGCTCAGAGCACTGTCCTGGGCAGTTCTGACCATGCTCTGAATCTCTTTCTGTTCCAATTTTCTAGGAGAGTATAAAAATCTACTGAACTGGGACAATTGACTGTTGTTCTTCTGGTTTGCACTAGGATGCGAAAGAATACAAAGCCCCTGGGCTTTCTGTCTGTCTTGTGGCAGGTCCAGATTGAATGAGGGATTACATAGCAAAAAAAAAAAAAACTCTACTGAAATCCCGGGGAATATGGAGCTACCAATGTACAAGTGGGTTTCCAAAAGTTCATCAAAAAATTCCATTCCAGTTGCTGCAGTCCTCTCGCATTTGTTACAGAGACTCTTACTGGACGATTATTTTAGCCAAACAAGCAGAATTAAACCAAAAGCCAAGGAAGGGCTTGGACACACTTTAAAGGGAATTTCCTCTAACAACTAACCATTTTGTTCACAACGAGAGGCTGAGATACTTACTGGAGTGCACACGACAATCTCTGCCCCTTCCTGAAGAGCCTTGGCCTGTTCCCACATGCTGCCTCCTCCATACACAGCCACGGATCGAAGGTTATAGGCTTTCCCAAACCGCTTACATTCGGCATGGATCTACAAAAGTGTTAATGACATATTACCAAATCGTGTGACCTCTGACCGAAAAGGCAATTCTAAAATACACAGTGTAATGTCAAAAACCAAAAGCTACGGCATGCTTTAAAAATCACACTTGTATTAAGGAAATAAATGAATAGCATGCAGAATAAAAGCTTCACATTTCCACAAGCTATCTGAACTCTTGCCTGACTATCTGCCTCCCCACACCCCCCACTTCTCTCGTCACTAATGCCTTCCAACAAAGTAAATCAATCAACTCAGGAGGGAAACACTGAGACTTACCACTGTAAGCCATTCCCATATCACACTAATGATACTGTTACTCCTGAAACAGTACTTCATAGGGAAACGAATATTTGGCCTAACAGATAAAGCCCTTCAATTGGAGGTGGGCATTCCACACAAAGTACCTACCTGCTGGCAAAGCTCCCTCGTAGGACACACAATCACCGCAATTGGTCCATCCCCCGGTTCCAATTCCTTCTGGTCCATTATATGAATCAACATAGGCCATATGAAGGCTGCAGTTTTCCCACTGCCCGTCTTGGCAATACCAATCATATCTCTACCACTTAATGCCACAGGCACACCCTGGAGAACAAGCAAAGCACAACCATGTCAGTTTAATTCCAAAGACTTACTCAAAGTAATCCTGGAGAAGGGTCAAAGACTAATGGCCTTCATTTCCAACAAACAAAAACATCAAACAATAAATTTTTTAGTTTTCTTTCCTTGACGGGGTGCAAACTATCTCATTCATAACAGAAAATTCATTTTCTACATAGGGCTGAATTCTACATATGAAGAAACAAAAATGATTGTTTTCATAGATACAGTAATAAACTAGAACATTCAATCTATAGACAAATTTTTGTCACTGCTAATCCTAGATTTGTGCACTTATAAACTTCTTGTGGGATTTGGGCGCCAGTGAACATACTTCTAAGGCACTTGTCAGATACAAGTGAAACTTCCCAGCCACTTTCCAAGTTCTTAAGAGGTGGCAAACAATTTATCCTTTCAAAATTTTCAAAATACTCAATTAAATGTCATGTACGTTGCCCTTTTTCCTTCATTCAAACAAACTGACAGCCTCACTGGATACAAAGAGAGAATGTGCTAAGTTGATTGTGGCAAAGATCACACAGCCCTCCTTGAAATGCCGGACATGTTAATTATAGCTCAATAAAAACTTAAACAAATGAATAGCTAACTAAGCAAATAAGTGAGCTCTTTCGTTAAAAACTGAAGACTAAGTCAGGGAGGAAGTATCTGGATATTGTTTATCACTGGCAATACAGTTCTGCACTATACCCCGTGTTGCTGTTTTGATTGTTTGCAAAACTCAAACTAGAGTCTTCAAAAAGGATGTGGAAATGACAAACGATGGAATTTGCTCAGCAAACTCTCTTTGAGGACGCCTTGTCGATACAGTCCTGACGAGCATTCTGTCTCGTTTCCCTTTCAGTGCACTCACCTGACACTGGATTGGAGTGGGCTGGGTGTACTCTGATTTCCGGATCTGGTGCATAAGTTGTTCATCGAACCCAAAATGCGCAAAACTACTTCCTGGTCTAGGAGGTGCAGCACCAGAGACCTACAGATAAAGACAACTTCCAGGAATGATTTGTCCTTCACCATTAATAGCATCTGAAGTTCAACAATGTTTACTTGCATCGTCTCTGGTTGTTAAACAAAGGCAGCAAGCTCTCTTCCACAAACACCTCTAACCAAAGGGCTAGCAATACGCTTGTGAGAGGCCCGACGCGGGCTCTCCTCTGCAGCACAGGAGCTTCCATGACTCCGAGGGGGACGTTCCCCTGAGCTCAGTGAGATCTGTCCACACCCACTGGCTACAGAGAGGCCCGGTCACTGCCAGACACTGTATGAACTGGCCATATGAAGAACGATGTATCTAACCGTCACTAGTGATGCCAACCTCAGTTCTTCTCTTGTGATGCCAAGAATGTACAATTAGGATTTCACAGAAAAGGATTGTTGTTTTTGGCAAGAAGGCTCTCAGAAAAGAGACAAGTAAAAACATAAATACATCTTTCAGAAAAGTTAAAATGCTAATAAGACAGGCCAGAAGGTTGTCCCCTACAAGAACAGATAGGTACCAGTATACTAGCTGGGTGAGCTTCAAGGTGACCCCACTGTCCTGAAATCAGAACTTGCTCGTTTCTTTCTTTGTTAATGTACTGTATGTAAGTTTCTTAAATTCTAAACTTTATGCCAAGTTCCTGCGTGATTCACGACTAGTAGTTGATTCCTCTTCACAATCCTTGTCTCTAACCCACACAGCCGTGCTCAGCACATGTACAGATTCTGGAAATACCAAACTTAGGGTCAAGATGACTTCTTTTTCCAAAATGTTAGCACAGAGAGTTAGCATACATATAGCATTCATATTTATGACATTAAAAAATCCTATCCTAAGACATTATCTGGAAGACAAAAGGAATAAAAACAAGACATATAACCCAAGGGACAGAATTATTATTCTAGCAAAATAGTTCAGAGACTATTAAAAAGAAATCAAGGTTATTTTAGTGTGGCTGAGCAATAACATAAAACTAATTAGCCTTGACATGACTATTTGGTTTAATGTTTGTCTTACCCGAAGATTGAGCTTATGTCGAAGATCGATTAACTGCTGTGGGGTGAGGTTGGTTATCTCTTCATGCTCATTGTAAAAATTTTTTTCAAATGGCGGGTAGTCAATCTGCAGGTCCAATTATTCAAAGTTAGTCTAGAATTCAAGAGTCAATTCTGTAAGTTTGATTTTAACATAAAATAACCTTTTACAAATACCACACAAGTAAAGTCAGAATCAGCTAGGGGGAACCAAAGAATTTTCTTATTCATGATATTCACCCCAAAAAGCACAGCCGGAACCTTTCCTCATTCCCTTTTCAACATTAATACCAATTTACATCCTACAGAGATCAGTACGGCCACCACAGTCTTGAAGGCCCTGACCCGAGTTCAGGGGTCTCTGTAATGTCGGCAGTCTCAGAGAGTACGGATTTCAACAAGTATCCCCCAAAGGACACGTGCTGGAGCAAGCTGCTCGCCAAGCTGCAGGCTTTTCAAACAGCTCAATTCCTCCCTTGGGAAACAGCTGCCTTTAGCAGTTCTAGTCTCTCAAATTGACAGTTCACATACAACCTTTCGAAATGTGCTGCCAAGATTCCTAAAGCCAAAAAGGAAAGAATGTCTGTCTGTTCCTCTTCCCAAAGCTCACTATACTGTGGACACGAGACACACATATCACCACATGGATTTGGAAAATTCTCTTGACATTAAAATTCTACAGTAAACGGATTCTTAGATCACAAAATCAACTCACTGGCAACTAACAACGCTATTAAAAATCATAATTCTGGAATACAATCTAAAATGCTTAAAAAGTTTTTTAATGCTTTTTGTATACTATTAACAAAAAGGAAAAAAAGTTCAGTGTCCCCTCTGGCATTGATAATAGGCCAAATTTTCTTCGTGTGTGCTGCAACATTATACTAAGCTCCAACAGACTCTCTAGTGCTCGTCTACCTGAATGAAAGCTCCATGAGATGGGTTTGTTTTGTTTTACTCAGTTGTGCCTAAATCAAATCAACGGAAAGGCTAGTCTAGGCTACAAGGCTTGTGAAAGGCACTTGAAAGGGGCAAAAAAAAGCTCAAGGAAGCGGTGGATGGGAAGAGCTGGGTGAGGGAGCTTGCTGTAGCTGCTCCAGGCTCCGCTTAGGCATCTCAGCCCTCTTCAAAGTAGGGAAGAGAACTCCTGGGAAATGGAGTAGGTGAGGTCAGTGAGGGCACAGGGCTTGGGGTATGGAGTGGACCTCAAGTCTGCTCTTCTCTCCACAGCGCTCTCAAGAGACTGGATGCAACTCAATATCCACAGCCTTGACCTAAAAGAAAATGAGCTCTGACAGAGTTCTGCAAGGCCTCCTCCTCCTTCCTCAGTTGATCCTGCAAGCAGTCAGTCAGGCAATGCACACATCCAGCCTGGTGGTTCAGCCCCAGTCACATTGTATCCAATGTCTAGCGCCAGTACTTGTATCTCGCCTGGACCTTTCCTTTTAGATCTGCTTCACTTATTTTATTCGTTTGCCACAGGCAAACCAGGGATTATGAATTATGTGACAGCTTCGGGCCAAAGGAGACATTGTAAAGCGTGCACATGAACCTATCAATAGTTGCATTAAAATTAAAACTGAAATTAAGAAATAGTAACAATTTAAAATAATAAATTCACTATGCTTTTAAAGTATTTTAATATAAAAATAACTGACTTAAAAATATTTGGTCAGAAGAGTGGCACTATCTTACATTTTGGCAAATCTCCTTTGTATAATGTTCAAATAAGTCACTACTGCATACAAATTGTTGTAAACTTTTAGTTGTTTTTGAAGTTGAGGAAGAAAATCTAGTCTCACAAAGATAAATCAGGGGGTACCCCCCCAAAATGGAATTATTTTTCAAGATATGTATTTAATATTTCTTGTTTTCAAAACAACCTTATCACCTTCAAAGTACTCTCCATCACACACACTTAATACATTCATCAAATCTGTTATTCCATTCTTAGAAACATTCTTCAAACTTATCCGACTAGATGGCAGACAGCACATCTCCCTCATTTTTTTTTCTTCACCTCTTCTACCTCGTTAAACTGCTGCCCTTTCATGTCCCTCTTCATTCAAGGGAACAAAAAGAAGTCACATGGAGTGAGGTCAGGTGAGTAAGGTGTGTGGGGCAAGAGAGGCATGCTGTTTTTTGCCAAAAACTGGTACACAGAGATGGCTGCGTGAGGAGGTACATTGACATGCTGGCAAAGCCAGTTCCCATCTACCACAAATCAGGCCTTTTATGTCATACACTGTCTTTTCAGAACCTCTAAATAGAAAGCTTGATTAATAGTTTGACCTCATGAAACTAACTCCAAATGCACTACCCCTCTCACATAAAAAAAATGAGCATCGTATTGATCTTGACTTCACTTGATGAGCCTTTTTTGGGCGAAATGGCTATAGCATCTTCCACTGGCTTGACTGATGTTTGTTTTTGAGGTCGTAAGAATAGTACCATGACTCATCAACAGTAATCACCTTGGAAAAAAACTCTTGGTTTGCTTGGGAGCGGTTCTTTCAAAGCCCGGCATGTTTCCAGTGGACAGCTCTTTTTGCTGGTCTGTCAGAACCTGAGGCACAAATTTCACAGCTGCCCATCTCATTCCCAAGTCTTCCATTAAAATTCAGTAACAAGAAAAAAAAATTCAGTAACCGAGCTCCTAGATGGTCCACATAACTTCCCCATTTCTTCGATGGCCCATCGTCAAAAGTGCATGGATTTTGCCCACATTTTTGTCCTTTCAGGAAGTTGACAAATGCAACATTTCACGTTTTTTTGAAATGAGAAAACAACTCAGACTTGAGTTTTCCCATAACGCTGTCATTGTAAACTGTGTTCAACATCACAGTGGTTTCTGAGGCATTTTTCCCGATCAGGGATAGAGGTTGTGAAAAGATTTGTGGCAGATGTGGGTCTGGTTTTGCCCTCACGATAATGCACTACTCAAGTAGCCATATCAGTGCACCAGTTTTTGGCAAAAAAACAACAACAACAATAAAAAAAAACAAGCCTCACTTGCCCCACGCATCTTACCTTGCTCTGTGTGACTCCAAGAATGAAGAGGGACATGAAAGAACAGCGAGTTGATAACACAAAAGGCGAAGGAAAAAATAAGGGAGGAGGTGCTGTCAGCTGTCCAAAGAGATGTGTTTGAAAACTGTTTTGAAGACTGGAATCACAGCTTTGACAAATGTGTTAAACATAATGGAGAGTACTTTTAAGGTGACAAGGCTGTTTTGTAAAAAAAATTAAATAGTGCTTGGGGTGGAACTCTGTTTTTTTGTGGGGCTACCACTCATACATCAAATGGATGTTCGCGGAATGGTTATTTTACTCGTGTCTGATTCTGTAACATCATACAATGGTCATTTGGAAAATGTTGGTACATTGAGAAATGCAGATATTTCAAATAGTGACACATTTTATGATCTTTTTTTTAAAGCCAATACATTTGTTAACACCACTATGAATTTCCCCGGAAAGACCTTTTAAACACTGAAAGATGGGACGCTGTTCTCAACCACTTTGTAGACATGCCAAGGACGCAGAGAAACACTCTTCACAACATGGGTATGAATTGTGAGCTCAAGGATATCGAGAAAGCCTAAGTAGCAGAACTGAAGAGTGTATCTGCTTAAAACAAGACTCAAAATCAGCAAGAAACCATACCTCTGAATGATCAATGGGAGGAAGAGGATCGATGATTTTTTTAGAAGGTGCAATCGGATTTCCATCACTATCATACTCCAGATTGTCTTCCTCCTCCTCCTGAACCACACCAGCAGTTGGGTTTTCTGCCATGTATCGAAAATAAGCTTCCTGCAGGAAAGCACAAGAGCATAATCACATCTGGGTACAACCAAAACCACTTCTGTTCCTGTAATAAATATACATGGCACACCAGATGACAGCACAATTTAAATACCTACCAAGGCAGGCAAAACTGTAACTAGCAAATAACTTTCTCTTTACAAAATAGTACTACTCAGAGGGACAATGCTCTGAATGAGTCGACTAGCATTACAAAGACACGTGACTTACTTAATGGACAACTGCTTGGGGAGGGGGTTCTCCTACCCTGCCAGGGCAGGCGACACGTCCTGTGGCTTTCACCAACCCAGGTTTGAAAGGTGACACTAACCAAGAAGGTCACAAACCTGGAAAGGCTGCTTCATACCATCTCATAAATGAACAGGAGGGGATGATGATACAGGACAGTGACTAAATTAAAGTTCCATCTTGAAATACAAGAAAAGCAAGTAGAACTCTTAGAAAGACGTACAGGGGCTGATGTAGCTGGAAGCCTCAGTAGCTCCCACACTACTCTACTTCTTGATTTTTTCACCATAAACACTAATTTTTGATCTAAGGAAGGGGGAGGGAGAGTCAAGCTGACTATAAACTCCTATTTGTTTCTACCTGTCATAGTTGATTAAAAGTTCCATCTTCAACATGAAGGAAAACTAAGTGAATCTATTACGAATTGGTCACACATGAAGAACAGGAGTAAGTCAAATGACATTCATTCCCTGCTGAGTGTCAGGACAGTCATCACAGTGAAGGCAAGCTCTAGTTTGTCCCCAGTATAGACTTTGTGGGGTGAAAATAAAAGATAGAAAGACTGCATAGGAACTCACTTGGTCATCTTCCTCTTCAATGTCATCTCGAATACCCCTGGAAAAACAAGCGGAGAAACAAACTTCCCTGCAAATGTTCCACAGACCCAGCTCCATACTTACAGATTAGTGTGGAATTCCATTCACCTCAGGAAGGAACTCTCAACACTACCAATAACAAAGCAGCAACACACACACTGTAAACTATCGGCCCATCAACTGGGGGCTTCAAAGAGTTCACGGGCAAATCCTATGACCTTTTATTTCCATTTTCTGTGAATTTCTTGGAGCCCCCCGGAGTATGGTGGTTTCCCTCTATAAGTGTCAGTTCACATTCCTTTTGGATGGAATAAGAGAGTACCTCTAGAAATATTAGATTACTAACAAGGGCACAAACCCCAAGAACTCATGGAGACAGCTACCAGAGAACCCTTGCCAACCCCATGCAACTAACACAACGCAGTTTACAAAATACAATCCTCCGATCCTTTGTGAATTCTAAGTGCATACATCTGGTATAAGAGGGCGGAACATCAGTGTTCTTAATGCTCCCTAGAATTTCTAGCTTTCAGCCAAAATCTGTTACTTTAGTGATGGGGAAAAAAACTACTTAAGTTCATTTTTGAGTCTGGGCCTAAAACTGAGCCATTCACATGGAAAAAAGGACCAAAACCACCTGTTGCCTCCCACAAGAGCTTGAGGAAGTATGGTTGTGTAATTCTCACAACAATCCTTTTCTTTCTAGACTGACTCGCTGCCTACCACAGAATATTGGCTATTTCCAAGGCAACCCATAAGCAGCATGGCCAGCATCGGGCAACTGGAGGAGGATGCAACACACAGTAAGCACTGATAGGGTCTGAGCACGGACTGCCAACAGAGGGGGATAAAGCCCCACCATGCAGCAAAAAGAGTGTGTTCAGTTAGGGGGATAAGGAAAATTCCTTTCCCAGAAAATACTGCAGGTTCTGACTATGACTGCTATAGCATGATGCCACTCTTTATTAAATGTAACGATGTTTTATTACTAATGATGCACATAGTGTTTTATGTATCAGTATTCTCATAATCCATCATACACAGGTATAGACGCTATTTTCTGTTAATATAGGACGAATCTAAGAACATGGAACCCTAACTGAAGTTAAAGTGCTCACTTAAACTCCACTGTCCTTACTCTCTTATGTTTATGGAACAACTGTTTACAGTCGTATGCCCAAGTACTAGTCTACGAAGCAGATTTTAATTATTACATATGCAAAGACTTTTGGCCATCGCTACCTACATAAATATTATTCAAAATTGAGGGAAAAGTTCAAGTAAATCCATTTGTGTGCTAAAATTGGTTTTTCCTATAAACTTTGGGGGCATAAGCTTTGCAATATTTTAGCAATTTGCATACAATCTTTGTGAAGAAAAAGAAAACAACTTACTTTACGTTTTTTCTTTCCTTGTCCTTGTCTTCAAGCCTCTTCATGTCCCTAGCTGCCTGATCCTAATGAAAAAAGACCATATGCAATTATATCAACTAAAAAGATATTTTAAAAAGAGATTGAAATAAGAACCATTATTAGTTGTAGCTAGAATGTAAAAGTTCCCAGAATGTATAGTGATATTTTGACAATTATTTTTTCAATGAGAAATACTAACATATTTGAAAAGCTTACATGTTTAACAAACATTTAATTGTTGCAATTTGTCTGATCCACTCTCCTTAATGTTATCATTTAGAGCTGCAAAGTACCTTTAAGACTTTCCAATAGTCTGACCTTTGAAAAGTACTCTCCTAATTTTAAAAAGACTAGCTCACTTAAATTATAAAGTAAATATATATTAAAATGTCCAGCCCAAACAGGAAGACACCTATCTGGAAATCTTTCTTCCTCTCTTCTGTCAAGGAGACACAGATGCTGGTTGAGTAGGTAAGGAACTGGCAGAATTTTGTCTTGTGAGCAATGAAGTGTAAGGGGAGTAAAGGAGCGAACAATGAGATACCTGTGGGGTCTAATGACTCTGTGGCTAGATACACTTCAGTGGGAGCAATAGGGAGAACACCGAGACCAGTCAAGAGCTAGTCAGGGTATAAAGCAGGGCAGCTAAATACTGCAAAGATTGACAGAACTTGGCAAGTGATTAGACAAAGGGCAGCCTCATGGACTTAAAAAAAGGCTGCACCTTCTGAAATTACTAACCAAGAAAAGTTAGATTTGCGTCCCAACACTACCACATGGTACCAATGTTATATGCAGCAAGCGATTTGAATTATTTAAGAATTTATTTTCTATCAGTTAATATAAACCACCAGCCACTCCTCAGGAGACAGATGCTTTCTAATCCTGAAAAGGGTTAGTCTCAGAAACCCAGAGCAGTAGTATGCACTCTGTCTAATAGAATCACTGTGACCAGAGCTTTCTGCCTGCTTTCTATGGTGATCCTTAGGAACTACATGAAATAAGTCATCAACATGTGTTATCTGCTAAAAAGAAAACAAGGAAGGGGTAAGTAAAAAGAAGTAGCCAAAGTCTTACAAGCTGAGATGTTGGAACTATTAACAGAAATAAGTAAAAAAAGAAAGACCCAGTTGAGGAAGAAAGATGCTAAGTTGGGTCTAAGGCATCAGTGGAACACACTCATGAAACAGAAACAATCTACTTTTGGAAGAGCAAAAATTAAAGACATGAATCTGTAATTTTTCACACATAAGTTTTATAGAGGAGGTCATTAAAGAATGGATAGACTCCTGAGAAAGAAACAGTACAGAGACCTTTCAAAAAACTCATGGGGGGAAAATGGAGCTAAGAATGGAAGAAACACAGTGATCTACATATAAACCCGTCCCTGGGGGATGGACAACAGAAAAATGGGTGAAGGGAGACATTGGTCAGAGTAAGGCATGAAAAAATAATAATAATTATGTTCACGAGGGAGGGAGGGAAAAAATGAGGCACTGATACCAAGGGCTCACGTAGAAAGAAAATGTTTTGAAAATGATGACGGCAACAAATGCACAAAGTGCTTGACAAAATGGATGGATGTACGGATTGTGATAAGAGCTTTATAAGCCCCCAATAAAATGATTTAATAATAAATGAGTCTTGATTTTTTTTTTAACTGGAAGAAAAAAAAAATCACAAAAATGACTTAAGACAGCCAGAAGACTATATCATGACTTATTCAGGTGGAACAATGATAAACCAGTAAGTTTTTAAGAGCTATCTTAGACAGATATGTACAGAAATACTGATTAGTGAAATGGTAAGTCTGGGATTTGCTTCAAAATAATCCAAAACAGAACCAGGCATGAAGGGGGTCAGATAACACAGACTGACCATGATCAAGTTCAATGATGGATCTCTTTCATATTTGAAATGTTCCAGATTAAATAATAAATACAACTTAAGAAGAAAAGGAGTACAGTTCACATTTCAGGCTGCCAATCATCTCTGGAAATACTGCTAGGCAAGTGGAAGTATATTTGAGAAACAACAGTAGAGGAACATTCTCAAATAAAATGACTAGAAGACAAATTCAGAGGTAGGAGTGAAATACTAAGTTAACTTGAATTTTAATTGCTGAATACTTTCAAGAAACTTCTAAAGAGCTGCCACTTGCCTCCACTTCAGCCATGAAAGCCTCCAAAGGGTCATCATCACTGTCGGAATCTTCAGGCTTGGAATGGAACTGCTGGCGGGTGGGAGAGTTTTCAGCAGGAATGTAAGGCAACTCAACGTTGCTAGAGTCTTCTTCCTCATCTTCAAAATATCTGAAAGTGAAATGCAGACAGGAGAAGTGAACATTTGATTTCTGGTCAGTGAATCTTTCATCGAACAGAAATGTTTACTATAATGTTACCATTTTAAGATCTAACCTTCACACATCAAATTAAGAGACCTCTGAGAAATTGGTTAGAGACTTAATTATCTTCAGTATAGAAGCACAATTCTAATACTGCACTACCAGAAAGCAACCACGAAAGATTCTTGTCCATTTTGATATCTTGTTTTCAAATCATATACCCAATTCTATTAGAAGGGATGAATTGTCAATAAAAATTATACTATTTCAGCATATATAAATAGTTATGCATTTGTAGAAAAACCAAGGCTTTGTGTAAAATATTAAAAACCTAGTTTGCTCTTGATTATCCATAGAAAATTTTACAGTACACCTAGGTTCATTGTGTCATTATTTGCAATCACAAAAGATTAAAATAACCTGAGTTGTCATCAACAGATCACTGGATTAACAAACTGATACATGACACTCATGACACGGATGAACCTGGAGGACATTTGCTGTGAAATAAGTCCATCTCAAGAGGGCAAATATTGCATGAGACATTACAAAAAGTCAAGAAAAGGTTTACACATGGAAACATTCTTTGGTGGTTACCGGGTACAGAGAGAAATGGGAGGGAACGATCACTAAACAGTAGACACATGCTAACTTTGGTGAAGGGAAAGACGGCACATATGGGAGAAGTCAGCAAAACACAACACAGCAAATGAAAACACTGAAAGCTAAGCAAGAATGAAAGGCAGAAAACGAGGTTACTATCACATATACAATCCTGCCACAGTAATAACTAAAAAGGTAGAAGTGGACACCTATGTAAAGATGGAAGCTGAACAAGGGTGGGAGAGCACACAGGAGTATACCCATGTACATGTATAGGATTGGCAACGAACATTCCTACACATACATTTGTACATGCTGCAAACATACCTATGTATATAGTAATGTGCACACACGTGGTACGCGGTGACAAAAACCTCTTTGTCAAAACCAAGTAATTCCCTCTTTGATAGGAACCCTGGTGGTGTAGTGGTTAGGACTAGGGCAGCGATCCCCATGGTTGGCAGTTCGAAACTACCAGCAGCTCCACAAGAGAAAGATGGGGTTTTCATCTCCCCTAAACAATTTTAATCTTGGAAATCCAATGGGTCACTATGGGTCAGTACTAACTTGATGGCAGTGAGTTTTGTTTTTCGACAAAGATCCTGAGCTTCAAGGATCGGGCCCATAGACAAAATATACTTCCATAAAAACAATGTTCTACATCCTACACTGGTGAATAGCAATGAGGGTCTTAAAAGAACACTTTGTTCTAATCACCCGGCACTCTGAGACACTCACCTTCCGACATGATTACTGAAAACAAACAGGTGCATAAGCAAATGCTATGAAGAAAGCTGATGGTGCCTGGCTATCAAAAGAGACAGCATCTGGAGTCTGAGGGTCTTAAAAGAACACTTTGTTCTAATCACCCGGCACTCTGAGACACTCACCTTCCGACATGATTACTGAAAACAAACAGGTGCATAAGCAAATGCTATGAAGAAAGCTGATGGTGCCTGGCTATCAAAAGAGACAGCATCTGGAGTCTACAAAGCATACGGAAGAAGCACACCAGCCTGTGTGATCATGATGTGTCGATGAGATCAGGTATCAGGCATCAAAAACCCAGTGCAAAAAATCATAATGTGAATGAGGGAGGGAGTGTGGAGTGGGGGCCCAAAGCCAATCTGTAAGCAACTGGACATCCCTTTAGAGAGGGTCATGGGGAGAAGCACAGGGTGCAGTGTAGCACTGATGAAACATACAGCTTTCCTCTGGTTCTTTAATGCTCCCTCCCCCCAACTATCGTGACCCTAATTCTACCTTACAAATCTGGCTAGACCAGAGGATGTACATGGGTAGAGATATAAGCTGGAAACACAGGGAGTACAGGACAGATGAACTCCTCAGGACCAATATTGAGAGTAGCCATACCAGGAGGGGAAGGGGAAGGTGGGGGAGAAAGGGGGAACTATCCTGTGGCCCGCGGGCTGTAGCTTGAGGACGCCTGCTCTAGAAGAACACGCTTCTCAGCTCAATTATACAAGACGAAAGAGGCAGGATTTACCCCAAAAGCGAAGTGAAGCAGCTAAAAAGGGGCAGGAAAATTGGACAAATGCAAACAGGGAACTAAGAAATGGAAATGAGGAGTTGGCATTATGGGACAACAACCAATGTCACAGACTAAGATGTGCATGAATTGTTAAATTAAAAACTGATTGCTCTACAAACTTTCACCTACACAGCTTTTTACAAAAATCTCATTTCCTAAATTCTGAGCTGTTTTCTAAAGACTTACAGAAAATATCTAGAATTAAAAGTTTAAATGCTCAATACAAAAGTGTCATTCCTGACACTTACGAATTCAGAAAAAGCAATTTCAAAGTCTGGAAATGGGTCATTTACTTTCTAACCAACAGCCTAGATAGAAAAGGATGTTTATAAAGCTTGTTGTACATTGAAATCAAGTGCTGCTTGGACCTTACACTAAAAACTCAGTACAACAGCAATACAATGAATAGCTATTAGACTAAATAGCAACTGAAGCTTAACAATGCTGCTGGGGCTTGTTT
Source organism: Tenrec ecaudatus (assembly GCF_050624435.1). Taxonomy (NCBI): domain Eukaryota; kingdom Metazoa; phylum Chordata; class Mammalia; order Afrosoricida; family Tenrecidae; genus Tenrec; species Tenrec ecaudatus. The sequence continues at coordinate 143,134,100 of NC_134539.1, read as the reverse complement.
GGAGGTTCTAGCAGGGGAGCGCAGCTACTCGTACACCCTTGACCGAAAGACGGTCTTCTATCAGGGAAGGTTGTCCTCTTCAACCGAGCGCGCAGCTTCGGGAGGGGCGCACATGGAGCGGTGAGGGAGACAGGAGACACCCGCCTAGCCAGCCAGATCAGCCGAATCAACCCTGGCAATCAATGGGGTGATAGATATCACAGCCAGATTGCTCTCACACCCATAGGGTGGCAGGGTAGCAATGATGAAACATACAACTTTCCTCTAGTTCTTAAAATGTTCTGCCCCACTCTCATGATCCCAATTCTCCCTTACAAATCTGACTAGACCAGAAAGATGACATTGGTACAGATAGGAACTGGAAACAGAGGGAATCCAGGACAGACGATCTCTTCAGGACCAGTGGGGAGAGTGGCGATACCAGAGAGTGGAGGGAAGGTGGGGTAGAAAAGGGGGAACTGATTACAAGGATCTACATATAACCTCCTCCCTTGGAGTCGGACAACAGAAAAGTGAGTGAAGGGAGGGAGATGTCGGACAGTGTAAGACATGACAAAATAGTAATAATTTATAAATTATCAAGGGTTCGTGAGGGAGGGGGTAGCAGGGAGGGAGAGGAAAAATGAGGAGCTTATACCAAGGGCTTCAGTGGAGGGCAAATGTTTTGAGAAGGATGAGGACAACGAATGTACAAATGTGCTTGACACAATGGATGGATATATGGATTGTGATGAGTATGAGCCCCCCAATAAAATGATTAAAAATAAATAAATGTTTTCTGAAAGCTGTGGGTAAATCTGAAAAATTCCTACTTGTTATAACCCACTCCCATAGAGTCCACTGACTCACTAGGACCCACTATGCTTCCGAGGCTGGGAATCTTTAAGGAAGCAGGAGCACTAAGAGCAGTTGGTGGCTCTGAACCACTCATCTTGGTCAGCAACCCAGTGCTTCCTTGACATCACCAGCAGGGCTCCTTAGCACTCTACGGCACTGCAACTGAACAGCGTCAGGGGCTTAGGTTCTGAGGCAAACTGTATTTTACCAGTTCTGGCAACTGCATGTTTATAAAACAATTGCTATGGTGTTAATAAAAGATTGCAATCCCGAAAACCAAAATCCACATGAATAAGCCATATTTAAATTCTGATGGTCTCAAATCCTTTTAGGAATAAGTTATAAACAAACACCCAACTATTATATTCCCTGAAAATACAAGTGAAAGAGATCAATGATTTCCTTACTAGGAACAAAACATTTCAATGAGCTAAGTCTATTAAAGAAATCATATTACTCAAAAACTCTGGCTGCTTCGCTGCAGGTTTGGTCAGCGGAATGACTAGTCCAAAGCACAGGAAGCAACTTACGCATTTTCTTCATCAAAGTTGGCCCGCTTCGATCCGATTTTGTAGAAAGACGGGAGCTGTGGCAGAGTAGACTTCCCAAATCCTGACGTAGAGCCAGTGGCCCCAAAGGCACTGTGGGACTGCTGAGGGAGTTTGGGCTCCTCCTTCTTCCCAGCACTAATGGCAAAACCGCCAAAGCCAAAGCCCCTCTTCGTGCCCGGACCACCTTTATTCCAGTTCATGGTGCCGATGGCTGACCTGGAAGGATAAATGTGCATTAACATCAATTTAAGTGTATGAGTAAACAGCCCACCAATTCTCATCTCTCTTTTGACCTCTATCTATAATCTGCTATGCTAAAATTTTATCTTGGAATCAAAGCTGTAACTTGCAGTCAAGACGCACTATACTCATTTAACCTCAAATAAATGATCTTTTCAAAATCATTGAGAATTGTATTCGCTTGTGAGATTTCAATTTCAATAGAAATGCAGCATTTGACTGCTAATTAGCATCTTATTACATACCACAACAAATAGTTACTGGGAATCTAATGTACTGTTTATACTCCTGTATAAGCCGAGTTTCCCAGCACATTTTTAATGCATTTTTGTGGTAAAATTAGGTGTCTCGGCTGATATTCAGGTCGGCTTATACTCGAGTATATAAAGTACTAATGCAGTGGATCTCACCTGCCTAATGCCGCCACCCTTTCATACTGTTCCTCATGTGGTGACCCCCCAATCATAAAATTATTTTCGTTGCTACTTCATCACTCATTTTGCTACTGTTATGAATCAAGCAACCCCTATGAAAGGGTCGTTCGACCTCCTCAAAGGGGTTGCGACCCACAGGTTGAGAACCGCTGTATTGTTAGCCATTGTGTTAGGTAAAATGGCAAGATGGAAAAACCTAACCTCTTGTTTTTCATTCTCATGGTATTTATACAAAAACAGGTACCACCACTCCCCAATTTTTTTCTTTTCATGCTGCAAGAGAAATAGAGGTGCTATCAGACTGTCCCCAAACTGATATATCTGGAAGAATCAAAAAATCAACACTTGAAAGAGCAGCTCTTTGTAGAAAGTTCACATACATGTATCTCCAAAGAATATGTGAGGCCTTCAGCTACACTAACTGCACTAGAACACTGTCCAAGAAAACAAAGAATGATCATGAATTTTTATACTGAGCCATGTTTTCATACACATTTGAAAGTTAGATAATGAAAAAAGATTAAAGAACTGATCATTTCAAATGGTAGTGTTGGCAAATACTTGAACAAATTGTGAACTGGCAAACGAACAAATAAGACCCCAGAAGTTATATGGTGCCCAGCTACCAAAAGATGTATAGCGTCTGGGGTCTTAAAAGCTTGACAGTAAACAAGCGGCCATCTAGCTGAGAAGCAACAAAGCCCACAAGGAAGCACACCAGCCTGTATGATCATGAGGTGTCGAAGGGATCAGGGATCAGGCATCAAAGAACAAAAAATCAAATCATTGTGACTGAGGGGGAGTGAGTGCAGACTGGGGACCTAAGACCCATCTGTAGGCAACTGGACATCCCCTTACAGACTGGTCGCAGGGAGGAGACAAGCTAGACAGGTCAGGGTTGCAGTGTAGCAATGATGAAACATACAACGTTCCTCTAGTTCCTAAATGCTTCCCCCCACCTCCCCAACTATCATGATCTCAATGCCACCTTACAAATCCGGCTAAACCAGAGGATATACACTGGTATAAGTAAGACGTGGAATCCAGGACAGATAAACCCCTCAGGACCAATATTGAGAGTAGTGATACCAGGAGAGTAAGGGGAAGGTGGGGGAGAAAGGGGGAACTAATCACAAGGAGCTACGTATAACCCCCTCCCTGGGGGACAAACAACAGAAAAGTAGATGAAGAGAGACGTCGTAAGACATGACAAAATAATAATTATTTATAAATTGTCAAGAGTTCTTGAGGGAGGGGGGACAGGGAGGGAGGGGAAAATGAGGAGCTGATACCAACGGCTCAAGTAGAAAGAAAATGTTTTGAGAATGATGATGGCAACAAATGTACAAATGTGGTTGACACAATAGATGGAAGGATGGATTGTGATAAGTTGTACGAGCTCCCAATAAAATGATTTAACAACCACCAGAACCCGAGGCGCAAATTTCGCCGTCACCCTTTTCATTCCCAACTCTTCCGTTAAAATTCACTGAACAGATCTCCAAGATAATCCAGAAAACGTCCTCATCTCTTCAGTGGAGCATTGTCAGTCTTCAAGCACAAGTGCACAAATTTTGCCGACATTTTCATCCATGAGACAAGTTGATGGACATCCAGAACGAGGTTTGTCATCAATCAACATTTACCTTTTTTGAAACAACTCAGAACAAATTTTTCCATAGCGCTGTCCTTGTAACCTTTGTTCAACATCACAACAATTTCTACGGCATTTTTCCAGAGCATGAAACAAAATTTCACAGCTGCACACTCTTCTCTTAAATCAGCCATCACACAAAAAATGAGGTTTTGAGTAAAGCTGCTTTTATGAAAAAAAATCACTATGACCACAGAGAACCTTCCCAGGCAATGCCACTGGGTGCACTAAACTCAGAGCAAGTTGCTTGATGCTCACCTGGTGGGAGGGGAGCATACTATGAAAGCTCAGCCCAGCAGAGCTTTTTTCTTGTTTGTATTGGAGACTCCCTAGTAAAGGACCAACAAAAATAAGGAAATCTTCAGTGACAACCACTGACACTGCAGCTCACGATGGGACTCAAACTACCATGAAGATGGCACAGGACGAGGCAAGGTTTTATTCTATTAGGTCCCTGTGACGCGATGGCAACCAACCCCACCACCGAGAGATGTTCCCTGAAATACCCAGTTAGCTTAAGGAGAGATGTCAATAGCTGATCTATAGGACCAGTTTACAAATACCTTAGTCTTGGTGTGAAGGTACTGTATTTTAATGATAGTTGCCTAACGTTTATACAGAAACTAAACTCAGAAAGCAAAACAGCACAACATTTTAAAATTTGTGTTTTCTACTTGGAATTCTCTCCCTCAGATACATAATTTTATTGCTGTTTTTTCTTTGCAAATGTACATAGATAAAATTTAAAAAGAAACCACACAGTACATTGTTTCAGTGAGCCAATTTCTTCACCTAGTGATTATTTTGTGCTCATCTTCCATTGTCAGTAAATATATTTTGTTAAGAAACATGTCATTTCATCTTTATCTCCATGCAAATCTTTAATTATTGTCTTAGAGTAAAAATTTAAATGTGGAAGGTGAACAAGTGGCCATCTAGCTCAGAAGCAACAAAGCCCACACGGAAGAAGCACACGAGCCTGTGCGCTCACAAGGTGCCACAGGGACCAGGTATAAGGCATCATGCAAAAAATATATATATATATATATATATTATATATATAATAGTGAATGAAGGGGGAAGTGCAGAGTGGAGGCCCAAAGCCCATTTGTCGGCCACTTGAGATCCCCTTACAGAGGGGTTTAGGAGAGGAGATGGATCAGTCAGGGTGCGATGTAGTACTGATGAAGAATACAGCTTTCCCCCAGATCCTGGATGCTTCCTCCCCGCAACTACCATGAACTGAATTCTACCTTGCAGGACTGGATAGGGCAGAGGTTGTACACTGGTACATATGGGAGCTGGAGGCACAGGGAATCCAGGGTGGATGATACCTTCGGGACCAGGGGTGTGAGGGGCGATGCTGGGAGAGTGGAGGGTGAGTGGGTTGGAAAGGGGGAACTGATTACAAGGATCTACATGTGACCTCCTCCCTGGGAGATGGACGGCAGAGAAGGGGGGGAAGGGAGACTCTAGATAAGGCAAGATATGACAAAATAACAATCTATAAATTGTCAAGGGCTCATGAGGGAGGGGGGAACGAGGAGGGAGGGGGAAAAAAGAGGACCTGATACAAAGGGCTTAAGTGGAGAGCAAATGCTTTGAAAATGATTAGGGCAAAGAATGTACGGATGTGCTTTATACAATTGATGAATGTATATGTATGGATTGTGATAAGAGTTGTAAGAGCCCCTGATGTAAAAAAAAAAAAAACACCAAAAAAAATTTTAATGTGATTGCGTAGTCAAAAGAAAATGGAAATAATTACATTTTAAACATCTAATCATTGCTTGTTGTTAGGTACCTTCCAGTTGGTTTTAACCAGAAGTGATCATTATGTATGACAGAATCAAACACTGCCCAATCCCATACTCTCTTCACAATTGTTGTTATATTTGAGCCTATTGTTATAGCCAATGTCAATCCATCTCATCGATGGTCCTTCCTCTTTACTGCAAACCTTCTATTTTACCAAGCATGATGTCCTTCTCCAGATTGGTCCCTCCTGATGACATGTCCAAAGCATGTGAGATGAAATCTCATCATCTTCACTACTAAGGAGAATTCAGGCTATAGCTCTTAAAAGACAGATTTGTTCATTCTTCTGGCTAAACCCAAATGCACGGCTATCGAGTTAGTGCTGACTCAGAATAACGCTTTACGACAGACTGTAACTGCTCCATAAGGAAGCCAACTACTTAATCTTTCACACAGCGGCTTACACATTTTGATTAGCAGCCAAATGCTTAAACCATGGCACTACCAGGGCTCCTGTGCTACTGCCAGTCCAAGAATATCCTTCACCATGATCCTAAGTCAAACACATCAATTCTTCCTGTCTTCCGTAGTCAGTGTCTACCTTTGGTTTTCAGCACTTTATAAAGAGGGTTTTTTTTTGGCTGAGTTTGCATAATCTGAACTTTAATGAACTAGTCTAAACAAAGACTGATGCCGGCCAATTTCTTGAATAGTAGTGGAAAGATCAAAGTTGAATGCCACTGAGAGAACCAATTATTTGCCCCACTCCAAAATGATGGCTTGAGTCATTTTGGCTGTTTTTGCGCTTATTTCTGTAAATATCATCTCTCCTAGATAAACAGTATTACAACCACATAAAAATAATCTCCAATGACAACTATAATAACAAAAGGGTGGGAGCACTGCTGTCGAGTCATTTCTGACTTGGAGACCGAGCGATACCGCCTACAGTCACCAAGGTTGTAAACCTTACACACACAAACAGACTGCGTAGCTTTCTCTTGGGGAGCAGCTGGTGGGTTGAAACCACTAAACTTCTAGTTAGCAGCCCAAAGTGTCACCAGGAGTCCTTGGAAATGACAATGGCGTATTAAAGCCCAGGTAACGACTGGCTCTGAATCAGGAATAAAGATGTGAAATATTGCAGTTAGGAAATGTACATGTTTTCTTAAGGCTATATACGATTTATATGACAAGAAACATTTTAAAGTTTTTTTTCCAAAATACTTATCAATAAAACAAATGGAGATAAATCTCCACCAATAACAACAGTAAGTTTTGGCACATTTTTACAATTAAGTAACTTAAATACGGCTTGCCCTCTTGCAGTATGCTCTGGTTACCTCAAGAAATGAATTATTTTTCTATACAGCAATTAAATACATTTTTAAATAATAAAGGTTATTAAAAATGTACGCCTGAACAAGTGTGCAAAACTGATTCTGGGTGTGCAAATGATCCATAGTCACACAAGGTTTGGTTTGAAGTTTTGATGAAGCTCGTTCTGATTTGATTCCGTCCTGTAAGTACCTCTCCTGTTGCAGTTTTTTCGTGTTGAATTCCAAGGATTTTTGAGAGAATTATCAGTCTTTCCAGGAAGTAGTTTAGCTATTTCTGCCCAACAATTTCCCAACTGCTTACATGTGCACCTCTCCTGTCCAGGAAGATTTCTGACCACAGGATTCAGACATTATGCCTGCCATCTTTCTCTACACTACTTGCAGATTCTCCTTTTTAAATGCTTCGTAACTAAAGACCATCTTATTGGTCCCTATTTCTGAACAAATTCATAACCAGCCGATCTTTAGTCCAGGGACCCTTTATCGATTCTGGATTTAAAAGGTTTTGCCATTGATGCTGGCACTGAAAATCGGAATGATTTTTAAGTTGTGGAGAAGGAATCCAATCATCAGGTCCATGCTGTTCAACTAACTTTTTAACTGATCACTTTCATCTCTTGACTCCATTTCAGAGTTTCTTCAGTCCTTTTTGCTGTTGTATATCACGATCAGCTTACTGAAGGTCATCATTCTCACTGGACAACCTCTTTGCCAGCCTTCAAGTACTGCATAGGTGCGGGCAGGCGGGGGTGGAGTGGGGGGTTGGGAACGACGCAGTTCAGCCCCCTCTAACTTTAAACCAATGCTCCTCCTCATTGACCCTCCCACTAACTTTTCTCCCATTCTGCCAGGGATACAGCAAGAAATGCCTGTTCCTGCAAGACAGCCAGAAAGGGGGTGGGGGGTGAGGATGCGGGGGGAGCCCCACAGGGGCAGATCCTGACTCGCAGCCCTGCTCCTAACCTCTCAGGGACATGCTTTTAACCTCTGGCGCCTATGCCTTGCAGCCTCCTCACTGTAGTCCCAGCAGGGGCTCTGCAGTAGGCAATGACCCTCTCCCTCCTCGTTCCACATGGACACTGGGTTTTATCTGTACCCTAAAACCTTTTATTTTATTTTTGGGGAGCAGATGTGCCGGATGTAATAATTTTATTTCTTGACTACTGCCTTCCCTGGAGACCTGGCGGTACAGTGGTGATACAGTGGTTATGTGTTGGGCTGCTCACGATAAGGTCAGCAGTTCAAAATCACCAGTGCCTCCAAAGGAGATGGTCTTTCTACTCCTGTAAAGAGTTACAGTCTTGGAGACTCACAGGGACAGTTCTACCCTGTCCTGCAGGGTCGCTATAAATTGGCAAGACTTGACAGCAGTGAGTGCCTGGGTCCCTTCAACAGTGTCATCTTGTTCCTGGCATAAATCTGTTTTTGGAACTCTTGTTCCCACGGGTTTCAAACCCCATACTAAACATTTCCATTATAAATGGTAAACTACAGCCCAAGGAAGGAAATCACATAACTGCTGTTATCATTTTGATAAATTACTTCCTAACTACCGGTACCTGCATTTATCACAGCTTTATGTAAGTGGACCATACCACCTTGAGGACTAAGGTGCATCTGACCCAAGCCATGTCCAGAAGCACAGGCAAGCCCAGGCAACTAGCCTGGACTGCAGCACCACACATACACCAAACAAAACTCCACTCTGCTGGTCATCCCAATGCCACCAGTAGACTCCAACTCTTGCAACCCCAGCAGGACAGAGCCAAGAATGCCGCATCTTTCTCCCACGGAGCAGCAGTGGGGAGTTTCAAACTGCTGACTCTTCAGTTATTAAGGCTTTTTAGCCCATTGCACAGAGCAGGACTCCTCTGCTGACCAAAAGGAATCGTAATTTTACATGAAAAGTCGACCTTTAGATCGGTGCTTTTGAAACGCTGAGAGTAGGCAGCACTGGCATCAAGGTCAGTGACTGTGAGCTGACCCCAGGGAAGCAGGGATTTAAACATATACTGGTACACACTCACTGCAGCACCATTCACAACAGCCACAGCAATGACCACCCAATCAATAGTCCATCAACAGACACGACACAACAAAGTACTCTTTAGTTACAGAGTTCTAAGCTGTACTACGCCTGGGTAAACCTTGAAAACCTGCCGAGTGACATGTCAGACACCAAAGGACAGCTACTAGATAATTTCACCTAGGTGGACTAGTGAGACTCGGCAACTGCAGAGACAAGAACAGTGAGTGCAGAGTTGTTGCTTATGGGTTACTCAGGTTCGGTTTGGGGAAGTTTTGTAAGTAGATTCAAGCTGATGATGACAGCAGAACATGAAGGGTTGTCATACATGTCACTGGACTGTTACCTTATAGCTGTTAAAAGGGCAGCTTTTTGTTATTTATAGTTGACCACAACATACTTCTGAGAGAGAAGTCTCAGAACCAGAAGGCAGCCAGGCACCAGCTCCAGGAAGCAGTAGGGGCAGAAGGCTCCTTGCAGGGCTGAGGCAGGACAGTGAAGAGGCGGTAGAGGGTGAAGAAGTTCAGAGGAGGCATTACCAGAGGAGTTATGCTTTTAAGGGGATATTTTAGATATGTTCACATGCTGAAGGGGAAAAGCCAACAGAAAAGCTGAAGATGGCAGGGGACAGGAAACTCACAGGAATGAGGTCCTAGAAGTGACTCAAGAGAGATAAGATCAAAACCTTTAACAAGAAAATAATTTGTCCTCATGAGCCGATGACCGGAGGAAAGGATTGAGTTTGGATACAAACCACCATCCAGTGTTATGCAGTAGCTGGTGGGTTGCTATAATGCTGGACACTATACCACTAGTCTTTCAAACACTAGCAGAGTCACCAAGGTAGAGAGATTTACGTAGTTTCCAGATCAAGACAGACTAAAAAGAAAAGCCTGGGTATCTACTACCAAAAATAATCCAAATAAAATCCTAGGGATCATAACATCCTATCATCCGACACAATGACTGCCAATAGTGGACTCAACCATACCAATGACTGTGAACTTGGTACGGGACTGGACAATGACTCTTATTCTACATGAAGTCACTCTAAGTCAGAGCAAATCAATGAAACAACCAGTAAAAAACCAAACCCAAACTCACTGCCATCAACTTGGTTCCAACTCATAGCAACACTACACTGAATTTCCAAAGCTATAAATCTTTATGGAGCCTCATTCTTCTCCCAAGGAGCAGCTGGGGGATTTGAACTGCCAACTTTGCACCCAATATTTACCCAAACAGCAATTCCGGGGCTCCCTGACAATATATATAAATTATTCCTACTAAAAAACCAAAGAGCTCAAAATACAGAGAAATAAATCAAACATTTGGGTTTTTTTAATTCAGCTTTTGACATAAACAGGCAGTGTGATATGGGGCAACCAACAGCTACTTGCTGGCTTTCAGACACAGCAAGATGGAGAATGAACACATGCAGCACATTTCCTGCACTCCTCAGAGACTGGGACCAACTAAAAAGGGACCAAGAACATCTTTAGGGCCCCCAACTCTTCCACTGGTGGCTCTAGAACACACTGCCATACCCCCCTTTTGCCTCTTGCAAGGTCAAATAATTGACCTCTATAACTCTCACTGGTTGGCACAAATAGTTAATGCACATGGCTGGTAACTGAAAGGCTGGAGGTTCTAGTTCACCCAGAGGCACTTCAGAAGAAAGGCCTGGTGATCTACTTCCCCAAAAATTGGCCCATGAAAACTCTACAGAGCACAGTTCTACTCTACCACACATATGGGGTCGCCATAAGCCAGCTTTGACTTGATGGCAACTGGCTTGGTTGGACTACTAGACATTAGCTCATATAGGTAGTAATTAAATGAGTCAATCAATGTCATGTATTAGGTTCTTTAAAATCATCCTAGTTGTGAAAAGCACGGTCTTCCATAACTCCACACCTTGTTATCTAGTGCCATCAGCCTTCCTAATTAAATCTATGCTAGATCCTTAATGCACTATTAATGTCTTACTCTCTTAAGAGCTTTCTCTGCTATTAATAGTCATGTATGACTATTTACCCTTGACAATCACCATTATTAGACAATTACAGTTGACATAACAAAAGATAGCCAATGTAATTACTACTTGGTTTTATGAATTCTAAAAAAGAAAAGAAAAAATAAATAAATAAAAAAGAAAAGAAAAACAACTAGCTCTCTGCTTATTATTGTTAGGTGCCATCTAGTCGTTTCCGACTCATAGCAACCCTCTGTCCAACACAGTGGAACACTGCCCAGTACTGCGCCATCCTCACAACTGGCTCCTATCAACCTGTCAACCCAGCTCATTGGGGGCCTTCCTCTTTTTTTGATGCCCCTCTACTTCACCAAGCATGATGTTCTCCAGAGGCTGGTCTCTACTGATAACACATCCAAAGTACTCTCTGCTCAGACTGATAAAATTAATTTACGTTCTCTAAGCAAATATTGCTGGGACAAAGAGACTTATACCAGTTGATAATCAAGTCAAAACCTAATGAGCATATTAAAAAATTACCTATATTCTTGTTATTTTAATCTGCTGAAAACTCCTTTTCAACCTTTCTCTCAGATTTTAACAATACGCCTAGGACACCCTTCCCATCAAGCTAGCAAACTCAAAGAGCTTCAGAAACTTTTCTGCCTCCATAAATACTTCTGAAATCTACAACACCAAACCCACTGCTACAGAGTGAATTCTGCCTCCCAGCGACCATAAAGAACAGAGTAAACCACCCTCAAAGGTTTCCAAGATTCTAAAGATAAATGCATCTAATCTTTATGGAAGCAGATGCCACAGCCTTCTCATGGGGGTGGCCAGAGGGTTTGAACCACTGAACTTCTGGCTTAGCAGATGAGTACTTTTTAACCATGGTACCACCAGGGCTCCTCTCAAATTGATAAAAGTGGTAAAAAACAAAAAACCACCCATTCATTTCAGTGCATAAGGAGGAAATTATATTCACAGACTTCATTAAAAGTAACACTAAAAATTAAAGTCTAAGAATCCCATTTGCATATGTATTTTAGGGTTTTTATTATTTCAATTGACAAGGGAACTATGTTACTGACTTGGCCTTAGTCCTTACTCTGGAATACAAGCATTCTAGGATACTGTTCTTTCTCCCTTTCTTTAAAAATAATGTTTTGTTTGAAAAAAATGAGCTGTCAATAGAAGCACAAGCCAAACGTCAATAGTAATCATTTGCATTAATGAGAACAAACCACGTGGGGTCTTGTTACTTTAAAGCAACTAATAACCACTTCTTCGATGCTCAGGGAGAAAGATAAAGTTTTTTGTTCCCATAACGAGTTACGGTCTCAGAAACCCAAAGGGGCAGTTCTACTGTCCTATAAGGTCCCAAGTCAGAACTGGCTCCATAACAGCTTTGGCTTTTCAGGCGCTCTCAGTCACTAGGTAGAGCAAAAGATTCACATATCTATTGCCTCAGGAGAAGGTTGGCAGTTGAATCAAGAAAGACCTGGAAGATCGACTTCTGAAATATCAGCCACAGAAAACCCTAGGGAGAATTCTACTCCGATACACACGGGGACAGTGAGTCAGAACCAACTCAGTTGCCAATGGCTTGTTTTCAATTATGTAACCAGTACCACTGAGGCTACTCTAGCCGTTCTCCCTCCATCTCACTTCTCTTTCACCCCCATCTTCACCACTAAAATAATTTCCTAATAAGTCTCTCTGGTGTCCTCCAGTCAACACATCACTCACTCCTGGAGTGGCCACTAGTTCTGAATGTACTGAGTGCTTATTCTAGGTGCTGAAGAACTCACCCTCACGGACAAACAGAAAAGGCAATGCAAAACAAAACAAAAACCGTCTATGAATCAGATACCTATTTTCAGGGAGTAAAACTGCGGTGAAATAAGGCAGAGCAGGAGGTAAGCTGTTACAGACACATGGTGACTGAGGCCTCTATAGAGACGGATGCATAACACTGGACAGTGACCCCCTCCTGCAGCGGCCCTGTCTATCCCAGACGTCAGCAAACTTGAGATATAAGAGCCAATGCTACTCCTCACAACAAATGAAAAAACTATTCAAGAGCCATAAATATATTATTATAATATATATATTATTCCTTGTCTGAATAATATTCGTTTACAAATTTATAAATCAAACTATGGTAGTTTTATTTTCATTTTCAAGTTTACTTCAGAGTCCACCGACCCCTAGTAGAGTCAAGGGGAAATGTATCCAGAGGTCTACAACCAGCAAATACTTCTTCATGTTTGCGCCACGGCCCTATAAAGCATAAAACAGCGAATGGTGAGTCAGAGACATAGTCAAGTAGGAAAGTAAATGTCAACCTCCTTGGGCCATGTAACTAGGACTGTCTTATCCAAAGAGAAGATGGGCCTTCTGATGCTCATCAAGAACCCTCTTCTTCCAGATCTTGGCCCCAAATCTTCACACATACTTCTGATCCAGTCAAGAGCTCTCCATATTTCCTATGTGAGGTCGCTATGAGATCCTTCACTATGGCAACAACTACTTTTCCATTCATACCTCAGGATCTCCTCACACACCTTATCTTCCAAGGAAACCTCTTGTCATGGATTTCTTTCTCACATTTCTCACTGTATCTACCTGCGCTAGAGTTCTATCTTTCCTTCAAAGGTCACCTCAAATCCCAACTCCTAGAACTGTGAGCAGGCATGGTTCTGACCCACAGGCATCTCCCTTCTTGGAACAGTTAGTTTTAAGTATCAACTTGGCTAGGCTATGGAGCTCAGGAGTTTGGCTAAACATTAGTTTAGACACTGCTGCAAAGTAGGAAATGTGATTAAATCAGAAAAACCTCTGCAAAGGGAGTACTGGGGGCCCAGTGGAGCCCTCATGGAGCTTTGGTTACTCCATGGGCTGCTAACTGCAAGGTCAGCAGTTCCAACCACCAGCCACTCCATGGGAGAAAGACAGGGCTTTCTATTCCTGTAAAGAGTTACAGTCTTGGAAAACCACAGGGGCAGATGGTAAGTCAGAATCAACTTGAATTTAAGTTGCTGGTGGCATAGTGGGTTATGTATGCACTTAGCTAACTGTTAAGGTCAGTGATTCAAACCAACCGGCTGCTATCATATAGACTTAAATGTAGCGTTTCCAAAGTTGGAAGTCTTTATGGGAGCTGACAGTGGGTTTGAACCATTGACCTTACAGATACTTACCCATCAGTACCACTTACCAGCCTGTTACAACCACATGAGTCTATTCCTTACTCTCCATATACATCCTGGTTCTGCTTCTGTGGAAAATCGAAGATATTCCCCAAACTTGTCCTTTTCCAACCTTAAAAACCCTGTACATGGAGTCACCATGAGTTACTCGATGACAACTAGTTTACTGGCTTTCATATTCCATCTTGCCAACTCAACATGTTTCATGAGTAAAGAAATGGCTTGCTCATTTTTTATCTCCCATGTCTTCTAAAATATATACTCATTTTCATTCAAATACAGGATCTTCAAGAAGATTTAGAATTTCGATGAAAAAAAAACTCAAGGTAAGATAAAATCAAGTACCATTTGGTATGGTTCTAAGCACCAGGATGCTTAATGTAGTAAAACAACCTAACAAAAAAACCAGTAAAGTACACAAAATATGAAACCAGACTATGTTCCAACTTAAGCTCTTGCCACTAACTTGATGCAAACCTTAAGGAGGTTACTTACCTTCTGAGCCTCAGTTTCCTCTTTGGTAAAATGGTAAGTATCATCTACCTCACAGTATTGGTATAAAAATTATTTTTAAAATTATAAAATACACCTAGAAGAAAGCCTAGCACACAATAAGTGCTACATGCCAGCTGTCGCTGTTTATTGTATTATTTCAAGAATCAATTTCTCTACTAGTAAACAGAGAATATATCAAGCCAGATAGCTCAGATATTTCAACTCAAGGATTTCAAACACAAGTGCCACACAATCCTGAAGATGTCAGCAATCAGTATGAGCTGGAGAAGTAAAGGTTGGCTTCCTAAGTGCCAGCCTTGCATGGAAAACTACAAATGGCTACCCAGCTCAAAGGAAGAAGCCATTCAAGGGAGGAAGAATAGAACTAGCAAAGACTAGAAAGAAGCAATAACCATGGAACCCAAGAAAAACGATCTGGCTAGAGTCTGCAAAAGGTATAGCACCTGGGGTCTTAAGAGTCTGTGGTCTGGGCAGTGGTGCACAATCAAGATATAATTTATGACTTTTAAAATAGACTAAAATTCTATTAACTGTGTAAATCACATTACCTATCACTCGTGTTTTTTAGGGAGTGGGAGAAAGAGTTCTAATGACAGATGATTAGCCTCCGCTCTACCTAACAAGCTGCCTTGAGAGCTTCTCACACACTACACTGTCATCCCTGGGCACAGCCTAAGAGGGCAGTTTTTTTCTAGTACTTCCCATGGGCACTGAAATTCATAGACACTCAAGTCCCTCATATAAAATGGCACAGACAACCCATATACTTTATATCCATTACATATAATACCTAATACTAGCTAAAAGCTATGTAAATAGCACTTCATGCTCCCTCTTAGCCCTTGAAGGGCTGCTTTGACCATATAGTTGCTTCTCCCCCACTTCCCCAGAATTTTCTATCCAAGGTTGGTTAAAACCCTGAATGTGGAACCCATGAACAGGAAGGCCAACTATATGTGGTCAGGTCCTAAATGGGAATCTATTATACATAAAACCCAAGAATTTTATTACTTTCTTCTAAAGCCAAATAAATAACTGTCTGATTATTTTTATTTTAAGAGCAACCGTTTTCCTCTGCTGGCTTAAAGAAAGTAGAGTGTCACTAAAGAGTATCAATTTAACAAAACTCTATTATGTACAAAGAACTGGCTTCTGCCATGTAATCTGCTAAATTATTACAATCCAAGTCTGATCATTTCTCTGCCCCAAACCCTCCGGTATGATTCAGAGTACAAGTTAAAGTCTCACAATAGCTTACAGGCCCAGGCTGTTTACCCAGTCCCTTCGCTGCTCACCTGACCTCCTACTACTCCTTCCTGTGCACCCAATGCTCCAAACACATTGGTCTCTTTACTGTTGTGCCAACCAACAGACCTTCAGAAGGCCTTTGTGCTTGCTGTTGCCTCTCCGGAACATCCCTTATCCCAGATACTCCCAAAGCACAAACAAACCCTCATCTCCTGTTAAGAGTGAGTCTCAAAAACTCACAGGGGAGAGGGGCAGTACAGGGTCGCCATTAGTCAGAATTTATTTGATGGCAGTGAGTTTGGTTTGGTGTCTTGTGAGTGCTTTTCTAACCAGTTTCAAATTGCCCTATCATCTCCCCTGCACTTTTCCAATCTGTTATTTGTGTGGCACTAATCATTTTCTAATACAGTATAATTTTAGTGTCTCTTTCCTCCACTAGCAGGTAAGTTTCATGACAGCAAGGAACACAAACCTATCCTTTGCACCTAGAACAGCTCTAAGAAATATATATTGCAGTCACTATTAAAAACAGTATTTTTAAAATAACCAATTACAGAGAAGAGCACACAATACCCATGTTACTTTAAAAAAGATCACAACACATATTTTTTCACCAATAAAAGTCTAAATACTAATTTCTTGTATAGAACGTGTACTGATCGCTCACATGCCAGAACTAGGCTGGGCTCTGTAAAGTTAAAGTAAATGAAGACAGAGTCTATGTCCTTCAGCCCAAGCGCTTCTGGGGGTGCATATAGGGGGGCGAATGCAGGAACCTGTCATTTACAACAAAGAACAGGAAAGCCCGAGGAATTTTACGGACAGCATAAAACGGTGGCGGGGCAAGGGGGAGAAAACTTCACTAAGAGGACCAGGAAGCTATGGTCCCAAAACGTCGAGACTAATGGGGCCATTTTCCTTTATATTACTGATGCTTTCGACTCCACATAAAGGATTTACTCACACCATACAGGATCTCAAGCAGGTCGGCTGAGAAGTTTGAGGGATGATGATAGAGTTAATCAACGACCTACTCAGACTGTTCAAAGATCACCGCCTCTGTCTTTACAGACTCTCAATTGGACCACTTTTCCCTCTCGGGCCACCTCGTTGAAGGCTTGCATCTACCAAATGCAGCGTGCCTTCATCAGAATCCGCCCGTGGCTACGCCTACCGTGCGGCCGGACATCTCCTCCCCAGCTCGAAGGGCGCTAACTCAGGAAAGCCGCCAACTGGGCCTCGGTAAGTTAGAGTCGCAGGAGCCTCGAGAGGGACTGCCAGGCGACCCGGATCGCAAAGCTCCTTCGAGGCCTCAGCGTCGCACTCCCATCCCTTCCCAGCCCCCCGGCCACCGGTGCCCCGAGGTTCCTCCGCCTCTTTGTTAAGCGAGGCCGCGGTTTCCCGGCCTTCGCTAGGCCTCACAGTTGCCTCTAAGTGTCCCCCAGGGTTAGCCGCCGGGAGCCCGGACCCACCTCGAACAAACCTGCTGCGACAGCTGCAGCGGTAGCTGATACCACCGCCGAAGCGAAGAGAACCCCACCTCCCGCAGTACGCGCGGGCCGGACCCCGTCTCGCCGCACTCCTCCTCCGCCCCCTTCGTCGCCGCCTCTCGGCCCGTTGCTGAGCGGGGGAGGGGAACACTAGCCTGACATGCGCAGTGCGGAGCGCGGGCCGAAGGGCGGGGCCTAGGGGCTAGGGGCAATGCTCGCTGACGGCGCGAGAGCGCCCGACCTTAAAACAAAATGCCTAGCGGCCACCTCAAACACTCTGACAGGAAATTGCTGTGGGGTGAAGGGTGTTCATGGCCTAGCTACAGAGCGGGCTGGGGGTGAAAAACGGGTAGCAGCGGACGGGGAGCGGCCCCCAAATCCCAAGAGCACAGGACTTGGGCGAACACGCCAATAAAAACGTCATCCTCCTAAACTTAGTCCCAGACAGAAACGACCCGGGCCACATTTAGCCGCAAGCTCCTGGCCACGTGGTCCCGCGTGGACATCTTTAGCTTCCGGAGCACCTGCCGTAAGCCCAGTGGCGAAGACTTCGATCAACCAGAGCATTTCCGGCCCAGGGGCGGGGATTATGTAATTTTCCCAGCAGCCCCACCTCGCCTCAGCTAGGGGCGGGGGCGCAGCGGAGAGGGGACGATCTCGCGGGGTCTCCGAGGCGGTGTTCCCGCCCTCCTGGCCGCGCGCAGGCGCAGACGGGCCGTACGCATTCTACGTAACGGGTGGCGGAGGCTACGTGAAGAGTTTCGCGGCGTGACCGAGCTGCCGATCTGGCTGTGTCCTAGTGGCAGCGGGCAGGGGGTGTGGGCAGTCACCGCGGCGACGGCGAAGGTGGTGGCCAGGCCGAGAGGCAGGCGGGGTAGAGCTAGCGGCCGCAGGAGCGCGGGGCAGGGTGTTGGCCTTCGGTACAGGTAGGGAGCGGTCCCCGACGCGGTAGTGGGGCCGGGCCCGGCCGGGCAGTGAGAGTTGCGTGGCCTCCCTGCCCCCTTTCCCGCCCCAGCCCCATTCAGTCCGGCCCGAGGTGGCACGCCTCGGTCCCGTGCCTCTTTAAAGTGTAATACAAAGCCCACTGACCCCAAGGCCCATTTTGGCTTGGCTTGGCTGGAGGGATTTTAACGGTCTGCAGAACCGCCCTGCCCCCAGCAGTGATCCAAATAGCGGCCAGAAGGGCAACGTGAGAAGAAATTTGGAGGGTGCCGTACGAAAAACAAAGCGCAGCTTTCTGAATGAATTCGTTCCCCCTTGATGGAACGACTGTTCAACACGAATGGTTAACAGAGACAGCTTCTGTGGAAAGCCTGTTGGACTATTTTGGACTTAAGACGTGTGTTTATGCCAGTCCACCGACGCGATTCGCAGCGGGCACCTGTTGTGGCCATATCAGGGAGGCCTAACCTCGATTGGCAGCGAGCTGTGAATGATTTCCCCACTTCCTGGACTCGGTGCCCGAGGAATTGCGGGAGGAGCTAGAGAAATCAAACCAGACTTGCTGGGCCTCAGCCCTCTACCTGTCCAGCAGGCTCCAAACTGGTGGGTGTCCCAGTGAGAAATGAGTTGACAGGTCCATTTCTGAGAGGAAAGCAAAATGGCTTGGATAATTTTAACCTAAATAGCCTTGAAAGAATCCTGTTACAAGCCGAAGTGACCTTAAGAAATGCTTCCTTGGGGTGAACCTTCTAGGTGGACATTTAGTTTGAAGTGATCGGACCCCAATGTCAATGTTCTCGTTTTTATTTGTAAAACCTTTCATTATTCCCATTTCTAAAAGTTTAAGGCTAGAATCTGAAAAGACTTCAATCATGTACTTTGAAATTACAAAGGAATTGGACCCACTACATGACTTGGCACGGCGCTCCCCTACTGCTCACTATAGCCCTATGAAGCAAGTAGTGAGCGATAAACACCCACTCTCCCCACCCCCCCAGCTCTTTCACGCTCTCCCTTTTTTTGCATATGACAAGCAAGGACTTTTAAGTGATTTGTCCAAGGTCATGAGGCTGGTAAATGGTGGAGCTGGCCAGCATTTGAAATCAGATCTAACTGCCTCAAGGTCTGTGTTCCTTTTTCGTATTTCTTACACTTTGGATCATATGTCCAAACAGGAAAAGCCAGAAAACTTAGAGAAGAAAGTTTGTTTGCAGCTGAAAACTTAGGGAATTGATGACCCTTGGAATGAACAGTAGAAGCTGAAAATAACTACTCTTGAGCATTCATTAATAAGAGTATAAAAGAAAATTAGGGATGTGTGTAGACATCACAGACCTCTTTGAAGTTGAAAAGGCAACCATGTTTTCTCCCAAAATGTTCCCTGGTGCTAATCTCAGACCAAATACTAGGAAATAGCTTGTAGCTTATGACACCTGTACCTTCCGATACTTAGGAACTTTGACTAATTCAGAGTACATTGAGCATCTCTGCGTGTAAGACATTGGTGTTTGATATTTAACTGAAAATTAACTGCAATATAAATGGAGAATGCTCACTATCCCAGCACACCTTGAAAGACTGGTGCGTACTTTTGTCACCCTCTTCCCTCCCTGCATTCTGACTTCCATCCTTGCTGCGTCCTGCAGTTGCCACTAAAGATTTCTTTTACACCTATTATACTTCACAATGTGTAATTGTAAACACGGATATCTAACTCCCTAATAAAATGAAAAAAGACCTTTTTAGGCACAAATACACCATGACTTGTCATCAAACATTATTGCACTATTGCTTCCTTAATTTGACCGTGCATTTGTGAAATGATCTGCAGACAGCTACTGTTGTAGCAAAGTAATGAGCACTTAGGAGTAGATGTGACTGCCCTGTGAATTTTTTTATGCACATTGTGCAGTCATGGTGGCGCAGAGTGCAAGGCGCTTTCTACCGCTAATTATTTCTTTGTTAACATTTCATCCATTTATTGTTTCCAACTTTCTGCAGCAATTAAAACAGCTTTGCTTCTCTCAATGTGTTTCTTGTTTGACTTCTACGATACCACTGTGGCTGGAGTCCCTCCACCGCACACATACACACACACATCCCCACACATGACTGATTCCTTTGTTACCTAACTAGATCTGGTCTAGTCCCATACTGTCTCCATCCCAAGCTCAGGCCTATATCCTCAGGCCTGTGTCCAGACTTACATGTTCACATACAATACCTTATTTTTAGAGATATGTGTGCAAGAGTACATGTAAATTATCTAATATAAGTGCAATAAAAAAGTATTGCTATAATTTCATAGAAATCTTTGTTAAAAATATCAAATGTGATGCTTTTTCTCAACATCTAGGTCTATGTACTTCTGAAAGGTTGGTTGCCCTTTCCCAAAGAATTAGGCATTCACTGATTTACACCACATCAAAACAGCACTTTGGTATACTCAAGGGACCCAAATTGTGTTCCTGTTTTAATGTTCTTTGAGTTTGGGGAACAACCAAAAAAGTCTGAAGGGGTAAGAGTAGGACTGTAGGGTGGATGGTAAGTTTCCAAATGGAATTCTCATAGGACAACCCTTGCTACCCTCTTAAGAATGAACAGGTGCATTGATATGATGGAAAAATAATTCGCACAATTTTCCTGGCCTTTTTTCTTACCAATGCAATTTTTAATTTTCTTGAAACTTCTCCCTAATAAGCCTCTATGAGCATTCTGTTTCCTTTGAGAAAATCTCAAGATTACCCCTTTGAAATCCCAAAGAGCATTTGCCATACCTTCTTTCTGAGACTTCTCTACCTAGAACTTAACTGGCCCAGTCGATCCCTTTGGAAGGTACTTTTGGTTGAACTGTTTGTTTGAAGGCACCCTAACAAGACTGTGACAGGTATTGCTGAGAGAACTTGTCAGCAGCCATACACTAATGGCAGAGACATGTTTAAACTCATTTTTGTTTGGAGTAAGCCCATACATGTGTGAACTGAAATCATTGTAGCAACACTTTTTTTAATCCCCGCCCCCCAATCTGCCTGAAACCCTTTCAACAGATACTATGTGAATATATTACCTTCTCCCAATTTCCCTCCTTTTTTTTGTTGCTCTCTGTTAAGCATGGTCTTTTTTTTTATCGCTTTATTGGTAGCTCTTATAGCTCTAATAACAGTCCTTGCACCAGTTGTATCAAGTACATTTATACTTCTGTAAATGTCTTTTGCCTCCTAGTTCTTTCCTCTATTTCCTTTTACTTTCCTCCTGTCCCACTGTAATGTGTGGCCTTCATTCTGCTCTCAGGCATTCCTCTCAGCTACATCGCCCTAATGAACCCTACCATAGATTTTAGATCTCTTGTCCCCTTGTCTCTGGGTGTGTTGGCTACCCCTCCCTTTCCCCCACTTCCCCTTCTTCCCTGCCATCAGCCCCATTGTTTTCTCCTCGAATTGTTTATCTTGCCTGTCTTACATACATAGACATGAAAAGAAGAAAAAAGGACCTATAAATAGTTCCAGGTCTGTCTGCTGACCCTTATGTATGTTTTCCATTCTAGTCTGACGAGATGCCAACCCCTTCCCTCCTCATTTAGTCTATTTTGGGGCTCCTCAGAGACTTCATTGCTTTGCTTCCCTTGCTGCTCTCTTGCACGCCCTTCACTTTTTGCCCCAGTCAGAATGGTCTTGTTCAGCTATTTTTCAAGCCAAAATTTGGGATCACCCCAGCTCTTCTTCCCCAGACCGTCTCTATTCAATCACTTCATGCTGACAACTAAAACTCTGGGATCTCTCTCAAATCTTTCCATTCCCCCGGCCACCTCCAGTTCAATTCTGTTTCATCTTCTACTATAAAAGAAAATCATTTTATTGGGGGCTCTTACAGCTCTTAGCACAATCCATTGTGTCAGGCACATTTGTACATATGTTGCCATCATCATTTTCAAAATATTTTCTTTTTACTTGAGCTTTTGGTATCAGCTCCTTGTTTTTTCCCTCATGAACCCTTGATAATTTATCAATTATTTTTTTCATGTCTTAATACCGACTGCCTTCTCCACCCACTTTTCTATTGTTGGTCCCCTTGGGGGGCAGGTTATATGTCGATCATTGTGATTGGTTTCCCCCTTTCTCCCTCCACCTTCCCCCTACCCTCCTGGTATTGCCACTCTCATTATTGGTCCTAGAGGGTTTATCTGTCCTGGATTCTCTGTGTTCCATTTCTTTTCTGTACCAGTGTACATGCTCCGGTCTAGCCGGATTTGTAAGGTAGAATTGGGGTCATAATAGTGGGGGGGGCATTAAAGAACTAGAGAAAAAGTGTTTCATCGGTGCTATACTGTATCCTGACTGGCTCCTCTCTTCCTTGTGACCCTTCTCTGCGGGATGTCCCTTCTACTGAATTAGCTCAGTGTCTTCCTGTTTGTCCTGCCTGAAGTACCTTTTTCCAGTTAACACTATGTGCATAAGAACTGTCAGGATTAAATTTCACAACTGCCCATGTCACACTCCCTCTTAAAATCCTTCCATTGGGTCTACTCACCCAAACTATTTAGCATGGTATCTAGAGAAGTGATCTGGTCCCTGCTGTCCCTACCAACCTCATGTCCTCCACTTGCCTCTACAAACCCCATGGCTCCATCCTATCAACCTCCTGAAACGTGTGCTGTCAGCACTCTGTGCCATCTGCCGCCCCCATATTGCCTCTCCTTGCGAGCAGACACCCTGCTTTTCATTGTTTTTTAAAACTGTTTATTACTAAAGTACAGCATAGAAACATTCAAAAATACAACGGAAACTAATGGAACTACTCATAATCATGACCTACAAAGTAACTACAATTTACTTTTAATTGACCAAAAGTAAAGTTGTGTTTTCTGGTGTGCCTTCAGTTTAATCGAGTCGTTTTAAACGTTCGCTCCTCTGAGTCATACTGTAATACATACCCTTAAGGCTGAGCACTGCACACGTTTACGACCCTTCAGGATCAGGTTTTACTTATCTCAGCATGGCATCTGGTATGGTGATGAGTTCAGTGGGGTGAGCTGTATTTAACAGGATAGGGCATGGCCATTTTATGAAAAGCTGAAAGCCAGGAAGTGTTCTGCAGAAAATTGATTAGTCATGGATAATTATTGAATCCTTAGGTAACAAACTTGTATTTTAGTTTGACCATGGGCTTTAGGGAGAAAATTGAGACGGGAAGAACCCTTCTTCCACAGATGGTGACAACATCTGGGTGGCTTTGAGGATTTGATGAATAATAGATTCCAAAGGTAGGGGAATGGAAGAAATGAGATTTCTTGTGTGTTTTGGGGTTCTTTCCCAACAAGGAAGATGGGGTTGATAGTAGTATTCAGATAAGGAAATTCAGGTTCTTATTGGCTTTGAGGTGATGGTGGGGCAGGGGTCAAGAAACCTCAGGGTTTTTACACTTTTAAAGGTTTATTTAAAAGCATAATAAGTGCTAGAGACCATCTGTGCCCTGTGGAGCCTAAAACATTTACTACCGGATCCTGTGCAGAAGTTTGTATGGACACGTCTGTCGGTCAGCCTGTAGGGCTGGTGTTCAGATCACTCACTGCCATCAGTGGATGTTAACTCATCATGGTACTATGGGACAGAGTAGAACTGCCCTGTGAATTTCTGACTAACTCTTCTCAGAGCAGAAAGCGCTCTTTCTCCCATGGAGTGGCTGGTAATTTCAAACTGCTGAACTGGTAGTTAGCAGCCCAACCTATAACCACTGGGCCACCAAGGCAGTAAGTAAAGTGGTTAGATAAGAGGACACAAGTAGAAATATATCTGAAATAGATTTGATGGTTGAAATCTAACTACTCCTTAAGTCCCAATGAAATGTTCTCTCCTTTTTATTTTATTTTATTTTTTTGGAAAGCCTTGCCTTTTGGGTAAAACTTATGGCATTGTCCTGTTTTCATTATCAGTTGGCATGTCTCTTCGTCTCACATCTGATTTCTTTACATTTATTGGTTTAAAACTGTTGAGACAGTGGAATGCCTATGAAACTATGAAATGTTAGTGTGTTTAATCCCATTGTACACAATAGGCACAATTTGTTGGGAAAGTACTACTTTAAGTATGTAACAGGCAGTCTCAGCCACCAGCTCACAGGTGAGAAGCAGCCTGAGTGATGATGGATTCTGGAAGCAAAACTGGGGAGGGAGGGGGGGGGTGTTTCAAATGACTCTGTGCCACTTGGGAGTTGTTTAACTTAGTATATTCTGGGCCTCGGTTTTCTTTCCTGTGAAATGGGGAGGATAGTAAAAGTATTTTCCTTAAGGGGTTGTTATGGTGAAATGATTGTTGTTAAATCTTTAGAACAGCACTGACCCTTAGTATTGTAAGTGCCACATGCTTGCTTGTCTAAAGATGATTGGTGTGTGCCCTCTCAAGCATGTGTTTTGTGTGTGTCCTGTTTAGTGTTAACTAAGAATGCAACTGTTTCTATTCACTTACTTTATTTTTTACTTTTTGCCACATAAATTGTTGCACTTTATGGCCTTTTGTTAGGTTCCCTTCCTAGTTCCTATATAAAGTACTGACCAGTCCTCATTAAATGCTTGTTGAATATTGAATACACAATCATGTAAATGAAAAAAAAATATTTAAGAGAACCCACCTTAAAGAAATTAAAATGACTTTTCCCAGATTTTACAGGTAACCAGTAGTGGTCCAGACTAGACCCCAGTCTGGTCTGCCTTCTGTCTCCCAAACTCATTATTCTTTATATAATTCTATGGGGAATTAAATAGTATTGAATATAAGAAAACCAGGAAAGGTTTGTAAGTTCATTTTTTAACTGTTTACAAAATCTGATTGATAGGACAGTCCATTTGAGTGCTTTTTATTTGTTTGTTTTTAATTTCCTTCTCAGGTACAATGAGAGGCTTCCACACTTTCTGTGTTATCCTGTTGGTGTTTGGGAGCTTCTCTGAAGCAGAGTTTGATGATTTTGAAGACGAGGAAGACCTGGTAGAATACGATGACAATGACTTTGCTGAATTTGAGGATGTCGTGGATGATTCGGTGACTCAGTCTCCTCAACGGGTGATAACCACTGAGGATGATGAAGAGGAGACTACTGTGGAGCTGGAAGGGCAGGATGAAAACCAAGAGGAGGATTTTGAAGATGCCGACACCCAGGTGAGCTCATACTGAGCGTCCTAGGGAGTTAGAAAGATAGATAAGAAAGGGGGAAAAGAAAATTGATAACACGTGTAACGAACCCTTTCCCCGATGTTGAAATTTAAGGCACTGGTCTAACAGACCTTAATTTCCTGAAAACTTTCTTTCTGTTCAGTAGGTGGTGCTCTTTTAAATGTTTTCTGGTATAGTCCCAACTTTTCCATTAACCACGTAATGATTGTGTTTTCACTAATGAAGCCATACATAGACCTGCTCTGTGTTCCATGCTTGCTGCTGGTGTGCTGTTTTCCCGTACAGTGTTGCCTACAAAAAACAAGGCTCGGCTGCTGGCCACGTTTGTAGAGGAAAACCAATTGTGCCTCATTTTTTTAGGAGGGAGATACCGAGAGTGAGCCGTATGATGATGAAGAATTTGAAGGTTATGAAGATAAACCAGACACTTCTTCTAGCAAAAGTAAAGACCCAATCACCATTGTTGATGTAGGTATACAGGATCATGAATTCCCAGCTAACCAACAAAATGCCTTGCTGTTGTTTGTCCCAGAGCTAGAAGCTGTTGATCGTGGTGTTGGTGGGATGTTAGTGGGAGCTGGGCAGAGCTTGGCGTGGAGGCTTACAATCCTAGGTTTTATTTAGTACTCCTAGTTTTATTCCTCAAGGAGTGAGTAAAAGGCTACAAATTAGATATATTTGAGGGTGGTGCTCAATGAAGCATAATACAATCTCTTCTTTTTTTATTATTTTTAATACAATCTTTTCTGTAGCCAACCTAAGAAAAAATTAAAATAGGCTTATTATCTAAAGGACCCAGGACTGTGTACAGATTTTCTCATCGTGTGTGTTACATTCCTCCTTGAGCTGCAGCCAACTTTAATTAGAATGATTGTGCTTCCGTAGGTCCCTGCACACCTCCAGAACAGCTGGGAGAGTTATTATCTTGAAATTTTGATGGTGACTGGTCTGCTCGCCTACATCATGAATTACATCATTGGGAAGAACAAAAATAGCCGCCTTGCCCAGGCCTGGTTCAACACTCATAGAGAACTTTTGGAAAGCAACTTTACTCTAGTTGGTAAGTGTGGCCAGTGGGATCTCAGTTGCCAGCTGGGAAGCAGTCTGAGAAGAACACTCTTCTCCCCTCATGAGAAGCACCAGCTACTTTGTGGACTGCTAAAAAGGATGCACTTTTTATTTTTCATCTTCTCTCCCAAGGATCCCCTTTTTGTTGAGTTTAACAGACCAAATTGTGTTTGTGAGATAATTTCCTATTTTATTAGTCACGACATAACTGCTAAATAGCTTCTGAGAAGAATGAAGTAGTGCCGTCGATGCAAGTTACTAAGACGCGAGCCCAAGCACAGAGCATCGACATTTTACTTATCTCCTAAAACACTGGAAAGCCCGCAAAATTCCTTCAGGTTCTGGGTGTTTATTTTTGGTTCAGATTCCCCTGTGCGGCAGACACTGAGAGGACTTCGGGGTTCCACAGGGTAGGAGGGAGGGGTCACCTCACATTCAGTCTTTTCCAGGAAACAAGTGATCTGTTCAACCCTTTAGGTACTGGGCACACATTGGTTTGATCTTGGTGTATGTAAACATTTTTAAAATTTACTGTATTTTTATGTATTTAATTACAATATTTCTCATCTTGTGACTGATTAATTTCACTGAACTTAATGGAGCGTTGGTGGCATAGTGGTTACACATTGGGCTGCTGACCGTAAGTTCAGCAGTGTGAAACCGAGGGAGAAAGTTGGGCTTTCTACATCATAAAGAGTTACTGTCTCAGAAACTCATCTGGGCAGTTCTACCCTGTCCTAAAGGGTCACTATGAATTGGCATCAACTCAATGGTAGTGAGTTTTTTGTTGTTGGGGTTTTTGCTTTTTTGCTTTTTTTTTTTTGGTTTTTTTTTTTTTTTGAGGGCCCTACTGGTGGTAAGTTGCAACCATAATAAGCCAAAATAACAAACTCGCTGCCATCAAGTCATCGTTGACTCATAGCTACCCCCTGTGGGTTTCTGAGAAAGCCCAGTCTTTATCCCTCAGAGCTGCTGGTGGTTTCGAACTGCCAGCCCTGCAGATCGCAGCCCAACTCATAACCACTACACAACCAGGGCCCCTGGCTTATTTACCTGCTTCCAAAAACCATACTTTTTCCATTGTATTTTAGAGTGCTTTTTCACCAATATATGAGAGAAAAATAGTAGCCTTTGGCTGCTTCCACTTTCCCTGAGTTTTCATTTGATACATCTGTCTACCTTGTGAGGTTAAACAATATCTTTTTTGTATACTTGATGAATTAAATAAAGAGGAAATTATTGGTCCTTGAGGTATTTCTAAATATAAAGTAAAAATTCTTTAGCACTACTGATAAGCCCAGTTATGTTGCTATTGGAGAAGTGGCTCAATTGCAGAGGATAAATATGCAACTCGTTTAAAGATAACTCATAATCAATTCAGTGAGGTGGTTGTGGCATTCTACCTCTCGAGGAGTTTTTTTGACCTTTGGCAGATATGTAAGCAGATTTTGCCTCATTTTGTATCCTGTTCTAAAAAATTTATACTCTAAGCTGATCACCATAAAGTTAATAAAGACTTAGAAATGGTGCTAGAATCTCTCTGTTTGTTTAGGGTGTGTATGTTAAGATGTTAAAACTAAAGGAAATGTGTCTGTGTTAATCTGTCCCTTTGAAAGCAGTGCTGGAAGGTAGCAGTGGTATTGCAGTCTGCAAGGTGTCATTTGGGAGTCTGGGTGAAGGTGGTGGTGACTAGGTCCCAACATCTCCATGAACCAGATGAATTGGTTTGCCCCTAGGGGATGATGGGACGAACAAAGAAGCCACAAGCACAGGAAAACTGAACCAGGAGAATGAGCACATCTACAACCTGTGGTGTTCTGGCCGGGTGTGCTGTGAGGGGATGCTGATCCAATTGAGGGTAAGTAGGGACATCCTGATATAGTGAATGAATTCTCTGATTTTTTTAAGTCTCCGCTAAAATGAGGTCCCAGATCCTCTTTCCTCTAAGAAATAGGTTGCTTAGTTGCTGAGACTTTGGCTCTCTTCCTCCAAGACCCTTTATGGGCGGCCAGAGATGCAACTTTACCTTACTTGTTTTTGTTTTCCAGTTCCTGAAGAGACAAGACTTACTGAATGTCTTGGCCCGGATGATGAGGCCAGTTAGTGACCAGGTGGTATGTATTCTTCACCTGTTGATTTCTGAGGACAGGTTGAATGCTTAGCTTTTTAGGGTTCATGCCATTTCTGCCTGAATTTTGTTTGGAGTTTCTGGCAGTTTGTATCTTGGCACATCATTTTGGTCTACTCACTGTACAGTCGAGGTTGAGGAAGGGGGCATGTGTGAACATTTACCTGCTTCTATGTACTGGTAATTATTTGATGTCCACATTTAAGGAGTTAGTTTTGACATGGAGGGACACAGTTTGTCATAACGATTTTAGAATGCTAACACCTGTTTACTTGCACAAGGTCACGGTCGGTGTTTGGATTTGAGTAGCCTATGTGAGCCTATCACTTCTTTATTGCTGCACTCCCAAGAGAATGCTTGGGTCCTTATTATATAACTCCCTGCTTGGACCTTCTCACCCATCTCCAGGAGACCTCTTCCAAGAGATTTGATGGGTGAGACCTTTTTAAGAGCTCATTTGGTTAGGCCCACCCAGAACACTGTCTCTTTTCATTGACTCTGTCGTGTAATGCAACATAGCCTGGGAGTGCTATCCCATGAATCACAACACCTGCTTCCATTCAAAGGAAGGATGTGTAGGCCTGGGAGCGGGCATCTTAGGGGCCATTGTAAACTCTGGCGGCCACCAGACCTAACAGGTAAAGTGAGGTTTGTTTGCTTCTTCCTTTTTTAAGCAAATAAAAGTGACCATGAACGATGAAGACATGGATACCTATGTGTTTGCTGTGGGCACACGGAAAGCTTTGGTGCGGCTGCAGAAGGAGATGCAGGATGTGGTATGTGAGGCTGTTCCAGCTCAAATTTATGAAGAAACTGTGCCTCTTTGTCATGTCGATGTTCAACTTTGTAGCGCAGCATGATTGTATTACTTTTACGTAGTTAGCATCAGTAGGCCAATACATGTAAACCTGGCTTACTTTCCACTACTTCTTCTTGTAGAGTGAGTTTTGTACTGATAAACCGAAGTCGGGAGCAAAGTATGGCTTGCCGGACTCCTTGGCCATCCTGTCAGAGATGGGAGAAGTCACGGAGGGAATGATGGATGCAAAGGTAAGTACAGTACAAGGCGTGCATTTTTAGACCTGGGCATTTAGAAACCCTCCTCAAAGTCACACTACAAGGTCATCGTTTTATGATGATACCACTGACATAATCCTTTCCTACACAAATACTGAAATTCTTTCTTTAAGAGATTAACCTCAAAAAAAAAAAGAGATTAACCTCTTAAAAAGACAATCTCATTAGTCAAAAAGTTCTTTCGAAATCAAGAATATTGTTCCTGAGATTGCAGTAGCTTTCAGAATTTTTTAAAATGGAATTTAACTTTAATCCTTTTCAGCATATCTTGTAGTCCATTTTTTGCACTCTCTAAGTGTACAGAAGAGGATGTCTGGAGAGCCCTTTCTTCCTTTTGGTTGTGTGATTGTAACAACACCTGTGGTAGACTGGGTTCTCTAGAGAAACAAAACAAGTGATGTGTGTATCTATGCCTATGAAATGCGTGTCAATAAAATTGCTCACACAGTTACAAAAGTGGGCAAGTCCAGTTTCAAGTCTGGGTCAGATGTGCAGCAGGAGGCCTCTAACTTAACTCGGGATTGACAGGAACCCCGGAGGCTCTAGAGGCAGCTGAATCCAAAGTTAGCATGTCAAATATAAGTTACTAGTAGCTCCCGAGATCCGCAGGCAATATTGCAGGCCACTGACTGACTGACATTACTCGAACATGGTTGACATCCGTAGCATCAAAAAGCTAGAGGTCATCGACCTAGATGCATGGTCCAGACTCAACAGAAAGCAAGCCAGCTTCCCACAGCATTCACTTAAATAAGCATTGAGCCATGCCCCTGAGGAAACTTCCTTACAGGTGCATCAGGGATGTGACTAGAATAGGGGTGCATTCTATCCCAGTCTTCTACAGCTGCTTGGCTACTCACAGTAGATGGAGTTACTTCCATTGGGCTAGGTCATAGCATGGGGCTTACCAGGTCTGAACTACCAAACCATGGGGAATCCTGGCCTAGCCAATGTGATACAAAACCCACTGTCACGCACCTTAATATACGAATAGAGGCTACCTCAATGCCCATTGTCAGTCCCGACGCATGGTGACCCTATGGGGCAGAGTAGGGCTGCTACTTAATTCCACTGAGCAGCTGTTGTGTTCAAGTCAGTAACATTGGGGTTGGCCATCAAGTGCTTCAGCCATGTGCCACCTGAACTTTCTACGTCCAATTGTGAGTTAAAAATTATTTATCTATAAAGACTCCCCTGAGATTATTTTATTTTTGTTGTAGAAAATGTGAGAGGGCTTCAAAACACATGGGGAGTGATTCTGTGATCTTTTCATTGTTTTCTGAGTTTTGTTTTTAACTTTTATTAGCTTTTAGTTTCAGCTTAATTTACTCCAAAACCTTAATTTTTTGTTTCTTCTGGGATATCTTTTTCCTGTGCCACCACCTCTTCTGGTTTAGAAACAATTGGTTCCTTTTCAGTGTGTTCATGTGAAGGTTGATCCAACCATGAGCTCTGTAAGGCCAGCGGTGCATCTTGGAGGCCTGTTCACCTGGATATGATCAGTGACCAGAGAATCCACATCTAAACCTTAAGTTCAGCATTACACTTTGCATTTTCAGCACGTGCAGCAAAAATTCACTCTTGGAGCACTGGATCCTGACTCCAACCCCACTGTCTGCCTAGACACACCTACCCGCTCCTTCATTGTAACATCAGAAGGGCATACTCTTCTGCAAAGTGACATCTTCCAAATAACCGGAGGCTTACTGGATCTGCCTACCCTCGATGGCCTGGACAGTTTCACAGGTGTTCTTAAAATGGGCCCGAAGATTTGACCCTCTTGACTTACATGATTTTGTGGGTTAAGTGAGTAGCGAACCATTTTGGCAGATCACCCCAGGCTTCTTTGGGAGGACAGCTAATTCCGCTTTTGAAGCCCCTTCATACACAGTAGAGCATCCACCGGTTCATCAGTTCGTACGCATACAATTGAGTGACACCGAGGACCTCCCTTCTCACGCTCCTTTACTTTCTTCCCTGGTTTCCCCGCTAATAGAAACGTGCTGCTTCCTCGTTTGTCTGTCTGTCAGCCTCTTAGTTTTTATCTAATGTTTTGAATTGGGCTTGTCAGTTTGGTCCTATCTAACAATAGATCGTAGGAGCCAGGGTGGAGTAGTTGCTTTCACGTTGAACTGCTAGGAGAAAGATGAGGTTGTCTGCTCCTGTAAAGATTGACAGCCTTGGAAGTAATTCAGTTGCTGTGATTTTTTTTTTCATGATCTTAGAAGAGCACAATGCTTAATGCAGACAATCCTTACTAGTTGAGCTAGACTACTGTTTGGTTTTGAGAAAACTTCAGGGAGTGTTTTTGGATATGGGTCCAAAGATTACATCAGTAGTAGTTTCATGGGTTCATCTGGCCCCCATTGCTCCAAAAAGCCTAGATTCCATGAGAATTTGAGATCCTGTTCTGCACCACCCCTACTCCAACTTTCCTTGTGGATCAGGATTCTTCCGTAGATTCAGTGTGGTAACCAGGCACGGGCTGAGATTTGTCTCATGATAGAGGAGACCATTGTCCATGGAGGTAAATAACATTTCATTTCTTCCTCCTGTACCTGATATTTTAGATTTTTGTCATCATACTTTCTTGTTTAGTACATTACAGTTATCCCTTGGTATCCATAGGGGATAGGTTCCAGGATCCCACAAATGCTTAAACCCATGATATGAAATGGCATAAATATTTGCATATACCTATATGCATCCTCCTATGTACTGTATATACTCATGTACACCATATACAGTACACCAAGTTTTTCAGCACATTTTTTATCTGGTTTTTGTGGTAACATTAGGTGCCTCAGCTGATGTTTGGGTCGGCTTATACTCAAGTATATACTGTACCTTATATTATTTCTAGATTACTTATGATACCAAATCAATGTAAATTTGGTATAAATAGCACTTTATGGTCCCTGTTAGCCGTGGGTAAAAAATGCTTTGACAACTTAATCCTTTAAAAAAAATTTGGGGGGGGGGGGAATGAAGAGCTGATATTAAGGGCTCAAGTAGACCGCAAAGGTTTTGAGAATGATGGCAACAAATGTACAAATGTGCTTGACACAAAATGGATGTGTGTATGGATTGTGATAAGAATTTTACGAGCCCCCAATAAAATGATTCAAAAAAAGTTTTTTTTTCAAATTGAAGCTAACAATTGTAATTCAGATAAATCAGGTAACCTTTGGAACGGCCTAATTACAACCATCACCACAATCAATTTTAGAATATTTTGTTAAACTTTCCCACCGCCTTTTTGGTTCGTTGACGCCACAAGTGGGGAACTGTGGAGAAGGAGGCCAGCTGTGTCTTGATACCGATTGTCAGCTGCTCACTAGAAGAGACAAGCTTTGGAATAACTAGAGCCCGTAAGGGTATCGATTCCATTTTAGAGGCATTCCTGACTTAACTTTAGTTTTTTAAAGCTTTGGCCTAAATGACATGGAAAAAGTAAGGAAGAATGAAGGGTAAATATCTATGACAAAAAGGAAAATGTATCAGATCCTACTTTTAAAAAATCGTTTTCTGTTTTCTTTTTTCCCAGATGGTTCACTTTCTTACACACTATGCTGACAAGATTGAATCCGTTCATTTTTCAGACCAGTTCTCTGGTCCAAAAATTATGCAAGAGTACGTATGAGATAAAAATAATGAAATCCGTTTTCTTCACCAGCTTTCAGTGTTGAAAAACCTGCAGGGTGATTCTGCAATCTCCCTTACCAAATAAGGGAGGGGAGTTGGTGACCAGCCTCCAGGTTTTCCTTTGCTCGGACTGCATGCATTGGGCAAGGCCATTGAAACCTGGAGGAGGCAAGCAATTGAACCTGTCCCAGTTTGCATGTGTCCCTGCATGTCTACACCGTCTGCTCAGTGCTGTGGCTGGATTAAGAAAGTGCAATTGCTAATCTCATTACCCTTCGTATTCTAGGCTCTTTCATTTCTGCTCCAGTTGATACTGATCTGCGATGCTTGACTTGTGTTTGATTCATTGCTAATATGTCTGTTTTGTAATAATGATCTGTGGCTTCCTACTTGAATGGTTGGTTGATCGTAGGTTAACGTGCTATCAGGAATTTGCCTAAAGAATTCTGGCTTTTTGTTTTTTTATTCTCTTCAAGTGTACATATTGTGAATATCACAGTTTGGATTTGTTCCTTGACCCCACAGCCTGTCTTGGGCAAGCACAATTAGTTATGATTTATGCTTGATTTTGAACTGGTCCTGACCTAAGTTTTTGGTTTAAGGACTGCTGTCCCCTAGGCTGGGGGGTTCAATACAATGAAAACCCAATCTAGATTTTGGTTCTCTGTCCAGTTTCCTCGTGTCCACATGTCTCAAGACAGTGGCACGTGTGTCCATCCTTGCCTCTCTTTTCCCAGCTAGGCGGGGGCAGAGTATCCCTTTGTATACTCCCCGAGCCTTTTGTGAATAGAGGCTGAGAGAGCGGGATAGTCAGAGATTACAAAGAAGTCTTTAATGAAATCAAAAATTAAACTGCATAATCCACAGATTATCCCTAAATTTACTCTGATTATAAGAAATCAGATATTCCTTTATAGAAAAACACCATAGGAGCTAAAAACAAAACAAAATTCATGTTTCTTTTAAAAAAGCAAAACTGTTATTTAAAATAAAGAGCCTTAATAAGCTCATTGCTGGCTCCCCATGTGAAGTGGGCTGTTAGCTTCCTGGAGGGCACATCATGGGAGGCTTTACATTTAGAGTGGAGATTTCTTGGAAGAATGTTGCAGAAGCGATCACCCATCAGATAAATGGTTAGGTCTGATGACCTCTAAAGTTCTCTGGGTTACTGAGATTATATTGGCATTAGAGGGTGCTTAACTCAATGGTGGGCAGATGTTTGTGCTGGCTACTTATCCGAGTGTTGGGGGACTTGCGTGCTGAGAAATAGCTTTCCTGGACTCTTCCTTCAATGTATGTTTCTTTGTGTGGCAGGGAAGGTCAACCTTTAAAGCTACCTGACACTAAGAGGACACTGTTGTTTACATTTAACGGTGAGTGTTGGGGGCCAGGCATGGGCTCTTCAATTTCTGTGGTGAGACTCTAAATAATACGGGGGAGGGGGCCTTCAATAATTCCATGGGAAAATGTAATTAAAGGCTAAAGGGAATTTTGTCATAAACTTTTTGAAACCCCTTCGTATAACAGGACCCATGGTTTCTGGGTCCTTCAGGAAAAAGGACCTTTGATAATTTGGTATTTCTTGACTTCTGTTTCATTTTAACTGTCTAAGGAGCTTAGGAAAAAAAATCTATTGATACTTAAAAAAGAAAAAATGGGGTGTCCCAAAAGTAATGCTGCCATTGACTCAGAGCATGGTTGTGTGTTGCAGTACCTGGCTCAGGTAACACTTATCCCAAGGATATGGAGGCTTTGCTACCCCTGATGAACATGGTGATCTACTCTATTGATAAGGCCAAAAAATTCCGACTCAACAGAGAAGTAAGACCCAAACCCTTTCATTTGAGTTTCACCTTTTCTTGCACATAGGTTTTTGTGGTTTTGTTTTGTTTTGAGAGTCAGGCGAAGAGCTGGTTGACTTGAAAGTGCTAGATATTTGGGGATGGTTTCATGAAAGCACACTTAACTGGGATTTTGTGTGTATTGGATACACGGATTTCTAATGAAATGCTTTGGTCCTTGGGGAAAGGGCAAGCAAAAGGCAGACAAGAACCGGGCTCGAGTGGAGGAGAACTTCCTGAAGCTGACGCACGTGCAGAGACAGGAAGCAGCGCAATCCCGGCGAGAGGAAAAGAAGAGAGCCGAGAAGGAGCGAATCATGAATGAGGAAGATCCGGAGAAACAGCGCCGGCTGGAGGTAGACAAACTTTCCTTGTCACTACAGCTAAGGAGATTTTGAAAAGTTCCTTTGGGTGTCTTATTAACTGTTAAGGTGAATCTGTGTAGGCGTGTGCACAAATTAAAGGGGAAGGAAGCTACAGTCAATCGGTAACGTCACTGGCCCATTCATACACACGATGATCTAGGCCTTTCTGCCACTGTGCACATCACGTTTGATACATGTGTTGTAGCTGCTTGCTTGCAACTGAGCTCTCATGGAGGTGTTGACCCTCCTGCTTGGGTTCTTCATGCTGCCGAGCCAACAGCACAGCTGGAGAGGGATACGTGTTAGATTGCCATGGCCTGGAAGCCAGATAACCAAGCCCACTGACTCAGAGCGCTACTCTCTGGCCGGGTAGAGCTACAGCTTGGGGTTTCCAAAACTGGAAATCCCTAAATAAGGCAAATAGCCTTATCTTTCTTCAGTGGAGTGGGACTCATGGGTTTGAACTGCTGACCTTGAAGTTAGCAACCACTGTCCCACCAGGGCTCCTCGTTTAGTTGCATAGGTTTTGCCGTTTAGTGTCGAAACCTACCCACAGTCGTTGTATCCAAACCACTGATGGACAGATCACCATTGGAAACATACTTTACGAGGTCCAGAACTATACCCCACATGCACATACCCTCTTGGCTTTCCCATTTTCTTAAACAAGGGGCTTCAAAAGCTCATGGGAAAAAGGAATTAAAAGATAACGGAACTTTCTATGAGCGATTTGAAACCCCCTTGCATTTCCTACTGTATATCCGTTGAGGAGCATACTTCTGAACAATAGCCTGGACGTTTTGCTATGAAACCAGTATACTATACTGGAAGCCCCCCTCCACTATAGCGTCCTAATTTCTTACTGAAAATAGGATTTTCAATGAACACTACAAATTGAAGTATGGTGTTAATGTTCAACATCTCTGCTGTTAAGGGGAGATGGACAGTCAGTAACCTGATGGGACAAGAGTCTTCATTGCTTGCTGCCCTGGAGTTCCATTTTGGCCAACATCTACACACGCAGCCTCAGAGATATTGTGAGCGTAGTCCCAGATCATTGCACTGAAGCAGATTACACAAGCCAGCAGAATTTAGGGATTTCGCCATGCATACACAGGCTGTGCTGACACTATACCTGACAGTCGGTTAAGGGTCCGAGAAGGACCAAGATGAGACCCAGAGGTGAAGTGAACACCTGCTGCTGGAAACCAGTATTAATAGATGTGCTCCGTGCGAGATTGCCACAAACCTTCAAGGAGTTCAGAACACACACACACACACACACACACAGCTTCTACAAAGCACAATAAAATGAGGTCTGCCAACCTTTATGCAGTTCACAGTAAAGTATAAATAAATAAGGAAAGTTAAAGAGCAAACACATGGGGGGAAAATGAGCAGCAGATATTAAGGGCTCAAGTAGAAGGCAAATGTTTTGAGAATGATGATGGCAACAATTGTACATATGTTCTTGACACAATGGATGGATGTATGGATTGTGATAAGAATTGTATGAGCCCCCGATAAAATGATTAAATAAAAAAAAAATTTTTAAAGCAAACACATGAGGTTTGCCTGAAAGTTCCCCAACGTCTCCTGCTTGTAAGAAAATTCAAAGTGGACTCACAAAGCCGAGTGGAATGTGGTGTGTCCTGGCTTAGTTCATTTTCATTCACCAGCACAGACACTTACAATTCCTTTATAAACCAACTTCTGAAATGTCACTTGTGGTTCAAGCCTGTTGTTTTTTATAAAATAGGCAATATTCCAGTTTGTTTTGTTTTGTTTTCCTCATAATGTTTGCTTAGCACTTGGATTTGATTCTCTGCCCTGCCAGGAAGCTGCTTTGAGACGTGAGCAAAAGAAGTTGGAGAAGAAACAAATGAAAATGAAACAGATCAAAGTGAAAGCCATGTGAAATCACCCAGAGAGCGGAGTCCTGGTGCCATCTGTAAGCCCCAGACAAAAATGACCCGTCCGCTCCTCACCTTCAAGCCCACACACTCCCAGCAACTGTGAAAGCTGCCTCCTCGCCTGTGGTGCGGTTGCTTTAGAGTGTTGCAGAAGCTGTAGACATGTTGGAAGGGCTCTGTTTTAGCAATTTTCTTCCAGAAAATCAAACTATTTTGATTATTTCATAAAAGGAGTGATATATGAAATCTTTATAGTTTTAAAATATTTTTAAATTATAACATGACTCATCAGTGCTTTTAGTGCTTTGATGTTTGAAGAAATATCATGAATTTATAGGTAGTTAATTCAGTTGTTGCTTTTTGTTGAAACCTGGCCGTTATAATGGCTATGAATGAAGTCTGACTCTTAAGCCAAAATTCTACAAATAACTATTGAAATTGCACAATAAACATTGCTTGGTGTTTTCTTCTTTGTCGTAGCTTAAACTTAAGAAATAAGAAAAATTTAAAACACTATACATGGTATTGAAATTTCAGGGATTCTGACCATAAAGTAGTTCACTATGTGTTTGTCGGTGGGCGGTGCTAGTGCCATTATTACAGGATAGCTGTAGGTTTGAGGGTACAGGCAGTACCCGGTTACAAATGCGCTCCATCCCCAGTGTGTGAGTCCAGTATGTGGGTAAGTCAGAATAGATGCATTCCCTTCTTACTTCAGTGCAGGAAAAGGCTCGAAGCCTCTTCAATGGTTTAAAAGCTGCCTATGCAGCAAGTGAAGGTGATTTGATAAAGGATTTGATGTGCGTGGGGGCTGGTTACATCATTTCATAGTGTGAGCAAATTTACCTAAATTAAAGGGCAACTGTGAGTTGTCCCTAGCCAGACATTTATAACCAAGGACTTAATGTACTTACGAATACGTGGAAAATACTAAGGATAGCTAGTACAGGAGCAATTTCCCTCTACGTGATAATCATGAGCTAATGACAATGTGTATGCTGTATGGTTATTGTATGTTCCTTTTTCGTGAATAACATGCATGAGAAACTAAATGCTTCACCTAGCTCACGTCGTGGTCTATGTGAAGTCTCAAATGTTCTCCTTGGTCACAGCATCTATTGGATGTTCTTGGGGAAACAGATTCTCTGAGTCATGGCCACACACCTTCGCTTCTCCCTCTGCTTTGATCTCTTCCACAGTCAGTGAAAATGGCCATGAATATGCGTAAATATATTTTTAAAACGTAGCTTTCCTAAACTAGTGGGAGTTCTTTCTGCCTCTTGAGGATGAGGCTCTGAGGGAGGTGCCCTTCTGTCTGCACAAGCATTTAGCTTGTCAGATCTCTGCATTTTATAAATGCTTCCTACCAAGAAAGCATTTTTTAGTCACTGCTTGAGCCAGGTAGTTTTTGCTGAGGATGGAAGAGGGCTGGGTTTTGCTGGGAGCGGGAGGGAGGTGGGTATTTTCTTGGCGGGGCTGTGCGTGCAGGTCTTTTCAAAGGCAGTAACCAGAAGCTGCCGTGAGAACGCGTGTGCGGCTGCCTTTGTGACTGCACGGGAACTTTTCACGTGGATGTTTCTCCAGATTCATGCAGAAATGTAAATGGAGATGTGAATGTACTATTTTTTAACCATTTATGAAATTAAGTTATTAACAAAAGTAACAAAAATGAATTATCTTAATGCTATATATAATCCTAGAAATAGTCTTGTTTATAAACCTTTAAATACATTATAGAAATCAATGATGATATGCATAGCTATCTTTTGATTAATAAAAGCTTTCTTAAAGTCCCATACACTTGGACCATGGCAGCTAATTTTGTAATTAAGCATTCGTATGAACTACCTATGGACGTATATTAAACTACTTGAAAAAAGTCTCAGAGTGCCGCTTTTGCTTTCCAAATGAGTCCTGCAAGAGCCTAACGCGTACAGATGAATGTTCCTTTCTGTTCAATAAAAGCGCTGGGGTGTTTATTTTTGTATGCTTCCCACGTAAATGCTTGCCCACCGGGAGTTGGTCTTAGGTACTCCCTTGGCTATCGGTTATCTTTCAGAGTGGTTTGTTTTCGACATTTAGTCCCAGGTATTGTGTCATCTCCCAGCAGTCAGTCCCCTGTTAGGATACCATTCTCTCTCCAGTGAGTGAGCGTATATAGTGGAGCATGTTATTCAGCCCTCCAAGCTCATCTGCACTTTGTAGCCACCTAGCGGTGCCAAACAAATGCTGCTGGCGGGGCAGACATGGATCTGAATGTGAGTACCAGCAAAAAGATCAACCTTTTTGAGTTTCTGTTCTAGACTCTTGAACAAAATGAGGACCTTCATTCACCATGCCTACCTCACAGAATTGTAGTAGACATCA
Source organism: Tenrec ecaudatus (assembly GCF_050624435.1). Taxonomy (NCBI): domain Eukaryota; kingdom Metazoa; phylum Chordata; class Mammalia; order Afrosoricida; family Tenrecidae; genus Tenrec; species Tenrec ecaudatus. Next base: position 143,094,307 of record NC_134539.1, on the reverse strand, counting down.
AGAGGAAACATGAGGGGCTTCAAAAAGCTGACGGAAGAAAGTCCATTATCTTAGTTCATTTCCCACAAACTTTGAAGCCCCTCATGGGTAAACCACTGAACAGATGTATCAACTAGAACTTGTCCCGGTGGTGTGTGGGCTTTCCCTTCTTCCAGTGAAGGCCAAACAGATCCTTTCCTTAGGGTGAGAGACATTAAGTATTCTCATCTCTTGTCAAGCACCAAATACAAAGCTGTCTCTGAATGGGACTTAAACCAGAGGAAAACATCCATTGGTGATCTTATCTGCCAACCTGAAGGAAACCAGCCTCCCATCCCAGGCCTTGACAATGTGAAATCGTACAGAGCAGTGTAGCACAAGGATCTGGGTTTACTGGGGATGCTTCATCCTCCAAGGTTCTCTTTCCTTACTGTTCCTACATATTTTTTTAACTGTTCCTACATATTTTGATTGGTGTAAAAGGATACGAGATGTAGATAACTTTTATTCAGATCAATGGCTTCTGGTGACTTAAAAAAACTCATATCAAGTCTATTCAAACTCAGCATCTGTCCATAGGACAGGGCAGAACTGCCCATTGTGGGTCTCCAAGACTAAGTCTTTGACCTGTAGAACAGCTGGTGGGTCACTGTAAAGCATAACCCACTGACAAGAAAATAAAAGGAAATAGAACTAGGAGGCAAAGGGTATTTACAGAGGTCTAAATACAGGTATGTACATATGTAAATATATATGATAGGGAAATAGATCTATGTGCATATGTTTATAGGTTTAATATTAAGGTAGCAGATGGACATTGGGCCTCCACTCAAGTATTCCCTCAATGCAAGAATACTTTGTTCTATTAAACTGGCATTCCATGATGCTCACCTTCCCGACAGGATCGCTGAAGACAAAGCGGGTGCATAAGCAAACATGGTGAAGAAAGCTGATGGAGCCCAGCTATCAAAAGATAGCATCTAGGGTCCAAGACTTGAAGGTAAATGAGCACCCATCTAGCTCAGAAACAACAAAGCCCACACGGAAGAAGCAGACCAGCCTGTGTGAACATGAGGTGTAGAAGGGATCAATTATTGGGCATCAAAAACAAAGAATCAAATCATTGTAAATGAGGGGGAGTGCAGATGGGGGCCCAAGACCCATCTGTAGGCAACTGGACATCCCCTTACAGAAGGGTCGCAGGGAGGAGATGACCCAGTCAAGGTGCGGGGTAGCAACGAAGAAACAGAATGTTCCTCTGGTTCCTAAATGCTCCCCCACCCCCAATATCATGATCCCAGTTCTACCTTACAAATCTGGCTAGACCAGAGGGTGTACAGATGTACTGGTACAGATTGGAACAGGAAACGGAATCCAGGACAAAGGGTGAAGGGAGGGTGGGATGAAAAGGAAGAAGCGATTACAAGAATCTACATATAACCTCCTCTCTGGGGGATGGACAAAATAATTTCTAAATTATCAAGGGTTTATGAGGGAGAGGGGAGCGGAGAGGGAGAGAGAAAATGAGCTGCTACCAAGGGCTCAAGCAGAATGCAAATGCTTTGAGAATGGTGATGGCAACAAATGTGCTTGACACAATGGATGGATGGATGGATTGTGATAAGAGGTGTACCAGCCCCCAATAAAATGAGTTTTTTAAAAAAACCATAACTCATTATACCACCAAGGCTTCTTGGTACCAAGTGGTGAAACAATAACCAAAGATGATTTTCTGTTTCTACTGGCGAAGGTGCTCAGCAACAGAGCATGTGCATTGGAGAAAATCCTACAAATGGAGTTGATCTGGGCTCCACAGTGTACCGATTTCAAAAGAAAACTAGTGAGTCTGTTCTCCAAGGGAATACTTTGATTGGTACTAAGTAGCATTTTAAAATGCACATAACATTGTTTCGGTGACTGGATACTTTGCATGCCCATCTTTTAAGAACAACTGCCCTCTTCAATTTCACCTAATTGGCCTAAACAGCAACATTGTAAATGTAAGAGGCAAGTGTTCTGTTCCCAGAGGGGATTTAGGATTTAGAACCTGCCTGGGTTCTAGGTTGCGACAATTTTGCTTAAGGGAGGGCTGGCTCTCAAAATAATTTTGTCACCAAGGATTAAGTCACAGTTTAAACTCAAAACATGCTTAAAATGACTCGTGTGTGTGTGTGTGTGTGTGTGTGTGTGTGTGTGTGTGTGTGTTTGGCTGTAACTGAACCATTTAGCAAGGAGGTTGCAGCACAGTTAAAATGGAAGGCAATCAGCTTCAGGAACGACCTCTCGATATGTAAGCAGCAGCCTGGGCGCTGCCACAGTTCTCTGCCCTAACGTTCTTCCAGGCACTTGATTACAGGCATAACCTCGGGAGCTATTGGAGGTTTGGTTCCAGGTCACTGCAATGAAGCGAGTCACAGCTTTTTTGGGGTTTCCCATCACCCAAAACCAAACTCACTGCCATTGAATCTATTCTGATTCATAGTCACCCCGCATTGACAGTGCAGAACTGCCCCTGTGAGTTTCTGAGACTAAATCTTCCTGGGAGTGGAAAACCCCATTTTTCTCGCTCAGTTTCAAAAAAAACAAAACTTCAATGCCATTGAGTCGATGCTGACTCAAAGCGATCCTATAGAACACAGGATAGAACTGCCCGTGTGAGTTTCCAAGACTAATTCTTTTTTTTTTTAATCATTTTTATTGGGGTCTCTTACAACTCTTAACTGCAATCAATACATCCATCTATTGTGTCAAGCACATTTTGCACATTTGTTGCCATCATCAGCCTCAAAAAGCTTGCTTTCCACTTGAGCCCTTGATGTCAGCTCCTCATTTTTACCCCTCCCTCATCCAAGACTAATTCGTTAATTAGTTGTAGAAAGCCCTGTCTTTCTCCCGAAGAGTAGCTGGTGGCTTTGAACTGCAGACCTTGCCATTAGCAGCCCATAACCACTACACCCCCAGGGCTTCTCTTTGCTTTCTCAGTGCATATGGAAGTTATGTTAGTTATGCTAACCTGATAGTCTTACCAAGTGTGTGACTGACTGTATTATGAAAAAGTTTGAAATAATTGTGAGAATGGCAAAAATGTGACAGACTGAACACATGCTATTGGAGAAAAAAAAAAAACTGGTTCTGATAGACTTGCTGGAAACAGCGTTGCCCTAAACCTTCGGTAAAAAGTGCAGTCTGTATTAGGGCCATCAATGAGAGAATTGGGACCAACTTGAGAACTTTGGCGCAGGGAATACACAGGCTATCAGAAATAGGGAAGGACACAAACACAGAGGAGGCACAAATTGACAAATGGGATATACTGAAGATAAAACACTTGTGTACATCTAAAGAATTCAATAAGAGAGTAATAAGAGAGTCCACAGACTGGGAATACATCTTTAGCAATGACACATCAGACAAAGGCCTTATTACTAAAATTTACAATACTCTGCTAGATTCCAAAAAGAAAAAAACCAATAGCCAACCTGAAAGGTGGGCAAAGGACTTAAACAGAAATTTTACAGGGACAGAAATCCGAATGGCCAACAAACATATGAGAAAATGTTCCCGATCTTTAGCCATAAGAGAAATGCAAATTAAAACAACAATGAGGTACCACCTGACACCCTCAAAGGTAGCCCAATTCAAAAAATCAGAAAGCAACAAGTGTTGGAGGGGCTGTGGGGAGACAGGAACTCTCATCCACTGCTGGTGGGACTGTAAGTACGTACAGCCACTATGGAAATCAATCTGGCGATACCTAAAACAGATGGAAATAGAGTTACCATATGACCCAGCAATCCCCCTACTGGGCATATACCCAGAAGAGGCAAGGAACAAACCAAGACCAGACATCTGTGCTCCAATGTTCATTGCGGCACAGTTCACAATTGCAAGGAGTTGGAAGCAACCCAAATTTCCATCAACTGACGATTGGATTAAAAAACTGTGGTATATACATACAATGGAGTACTACGCATCACTAAAAAGCAGCGATGAACGTATGAGGCACATAGCGGCATGGGAAGAACTGGAGGAAATCATGCTAAGCGAGGTAAGTCAGGCACAAAAGGACAAGTACAACATGAGCCCGCTGAGGTAAGAATTAAAATTTTTTTTTAAAAAGCAAAAGGGGCATAGGGGAAAAAGCTACTGTATACAAACATTTTAGGGGTGAAGACTGTGTAGTATGGAAGAGACCAGACCAAAACCAGGGATGTTCATGGTAGAAAATGGTGGAGGAGGTGGGGAAAGGAAAACAAAAGGATGAATACAAGGAAGAAAAGGGTAGTGGGGTCATGGGGCATTAATCCACCCAAGGGGAGGGTATTGTTTATATCTCCACAGGGAAAGTGGGACCAGACTTCAACCCAGTGTCGCAAGGTGTGAATGCAATATCCCAGCATGGAGTAGGGAACCAGTGGAGAGGTCTGGGAGGCTGGCCCCAGCACCATAAATTAAGTGGATTCCTGCCCCTCCCCAGAAAAGAATTTGTTCCAAAGGACATTGACTCTGCAGCTCCAGGAGATGAACATATCTGATCAGAGCACATGGGAGCAGATGAAGGGGCAGGAGGAGAGAGTGGAGCACAGCCTGGCCCACCAGGCCGTGATGATGATGTCCCTGAGTAGAGCAGCCAGTCCACAGAGAGAACAACATGGCTGGCCCTACTATGAGAAATGATGCCAATCAGTGACTAAGGGCGATACAGGGGACTGCACCGTACACACAGTGTGGGAATTGCACCTGACCCAATCCCACCACACCGAGGCAAATCACTGGGGGAGTGCAGTGGAACAGCAAGGGAATGGAGTGGCAAGGTCCCCAGGGAATGCTGAAAGTGGACTTTGGAGCCAGGGCGTGGTGCCCCAACAGACTGGACTGGAAAACGCTCCTAAGGGCCAGCAAATGATCCCTGAACTAACTACAAGCTTTTCTCTTGTGAACTGTTTTGTTCTGTTCTTTGTCAGTGGTTTGTTTTTGTTGTTTTGTTGTCTGGTTGTATACTGTTGCTTTGTTTTCCTCTGTCTTGTTTTTTGTGCATGTTAGTGTCTCCACAGGTCTGTCTGAATAGGACAGGCTGGATGAACTATCTGGAGGAAAAACAACGGGACTGACAGTTCCGGGGGGACTTGGGGTGGGGGGGTAGTGGGGGTAAGGAAGTGGTGTTAACAAAAAAACAGGGACAAGGGAAAAACATGGGACCCCAAATGGTAGAGAGGGGGGAGTGGCAGGCCTGGTGGGAAATGATCAAGGGTAAGGTTGCTTAGAGAAGAGGTATACTCTAGCTCAGGTGGCGACGAAGCATGGTAGTAGGACAGGAGGAAAGTCAAGGGAGATGGAGGAAAGAGCTAGGAGTCAAAGGGCATTTATGGAGGTCTAGACAAAGACATGTACATGCAAATATATATAGGAGGATGGGGAAATAGATCTAAGTGTCTATATTTATAGGTTAAGTATTAAGGTGGCGGAAGGACCTTGGGCCTCTACTCAAACACTCCCTCAATGCATGAATACCTTCCTTTATTAAATTGGAACTCTATGATGCTCACTCTCCCAACACAACGGCTGGAGCCAAAGTGGGTGAACAAGTAAATGTGGTGAAGAAAGCTGATGGTGCCCGGCTATCAAAAGAGATAGTGACTGGGGTCTTAAAGGCTTGAAGATAAACAAGCGGTCATCTAGCTCAGAAGCAACAAAGTCCACATGGAAGAACACACCAGCCTGTGTGATCGAGTGGTCCCGAAGGGATCAGTTACCAAGCATCAAAGAACAAAAAATCATATCATTGACTGCACACCACCATGATAGGCTCGCTGAAGACAAATGGGTGCATAAGCAAATGTGGTGAAGAAAGCTGATGGTGCCCGGCTATCAAAAGAGATAGTGTCTGGGGTCTTAAAGGCTTGAAGGTGAACAAGCAGCCATCTAGCTCAGGAGCAAAAAAGCCCACATGGAAGAAGCACACCGGCCATTGCGATCACGAGGTGCCAAGGGACCAGGTATAAGGCATCATGCAACAAAAAATATATATAAGTGTGTGTGTGTGTATGTGTGTATATGTATATATGTATATGTATATATATACCATATTAAATGAAGGGGCACAGTGGAGACCCAAGGCCCAAGTGTCGGCCAATGGAGATCCCCTCATAGAGGGGTTTAGGAGAGGAGATGGGTTAATTAGGGTGCGAGGTAGTACCGATGAAGAACACAGCTTTCCCCCAGATCCTGGATGCTTCCTCCCCCCAACTACCATGATCCGAATTCTACCTTGCAGGGCTGGATAGGGCAGAGGCTGTACACTGGTACATATGAGGGCTGGAGGTACAGGGAATCCAGGGTGGATGATACCTTCAGGACCAATGGTGTGAGGGACGATGCTGGGAGAGTGGAGGGTGAGTGGGTTGGAAAGGGGGAACTGATTACAAGGATCCACATGTGACCTCTTCCCTGGGAGAGGGACAGCAGAGAAGGGGGGGAAGGGAGACACCAGATAGGGCAAGATATGACAAAATAACGATGTATAAATTACCAAGGGCACATGAGGGAGGGGGGGAAGGGGAGGGAGGGGGAAAAAAAAGAGGACCTGATGCAAAGGGCTTAAGTGGAGAGCAAATGCTTTGAGAATGATTGGGGCAGGGAATGTATGGATGTGCTTTATACAATTGATGTATGTATATGTATGGATTGTGATAAGAGTTATATGAGTCCCTAATAAAATGTAAAAAAAGAAAAGAGAAGAAAAAAATGATTAGGGCAAAGACTGTACAGATGTGCTTTATACAATTGATGTATGTATATGTATGAACTGTTATAAGAATTGTATGAGCCCCAATAAATTGTTTTTAAAAAAAGTGCAGTCTGGTCCTAGAACTGACTGTGACTGCACAATTCATTTTAAAGGAGATTTAACCAAGGAGAGAGGGAGGATTGTTCTAAAATTGATTGAAGGGGCGGGCGGGCAAAAAAATAAAAATAATAAAATTGAACTATTGAAGTGCATGTACATTCAACTATTGAAGCTATTATTTCTTGAAAAGCCATCAGTTATTTTTTGAAAAGGCAACATCTTCAGCGTTAATGCCATTATGCTAGGCTTTAAGACCATTTATCAGACAGTTCCAGACATCTCGGGGGGTGCTGATCCTTGCCAAGTGGCAAGCGTCAGGGAACGTGTGCATCGGAGGAGAAGTCGAAGCAGAAAAAGGCACCTCACTTTGTAAATTCCGGAATCTCGCCTTTCAGTGTACTGAATTGTAAGTGGCTGGCCCTGTGGCGAGGAAGTCTAAAGCTGATAACATTTTGCTACTTGAACCAGTCCCAAGAGAATCTGCACCAAGGGGTTCTCCAAATTACCTTTTGTGGACAGTGACCTCCATAGCAAGATATCTTAGGCTCCTTGGCAGACGATGACACTCGGTGAGAAAGGACACAGCAACTAGGCAAAGTATGAGAACATGGCTGGGAAGTGCTACCTGAACGCCCCTTTGTCATGTTGCATGAAATTCAACATCGCTCAAGCACTGTCTTCTCTGTTAGATGCCTGCCGGTTGGTTCCAACTCACAGCCACCCCTACGTGCAATAGAACAAAACACTGTTTGGCCCTGGGCCCTCCTCACGACTGTTATGTGTGAGCCCATTCTTGCAGCCGCCATGTCAATTCGCCTCTTGGAGAATTTTCTTTTTTGCTGACCCTCTACCAAACATGATGGCCTTTTCCGGAGCGCATTTTAAACTCAGTAGCATATCCAGAGGACGTGAGAGCAAGGTTTGCCATCCTTGCTTCTAAAGAGCATTCAGGCTGTACTTCTTCCAAGACAGACTTGTGTGTTCTCCTGGCAGTCCACTGTACTTTCAAGATTGTTTACCAACCCCAGCATTGTTATTCTTCAATGTCAATTCTTATTCTCAACTGTTCCTTCTTCCTTGTTCATTGTCCAACTCTCACAAGGAGATGAGGTCATTGAAAATACCATGGCTTGCGTTAAGCTTGTCTTAGTTCTCAAAATCTTTGCTGTTAAACACTTAAAGAGGTCTGCTGCAGCAGATTTTTTACAGCAATATATCATTTATTTCCAGGCTGCTGCTTCCATTGGCATTGATTGTAGGTCCAAGTAAACTTAAATCCTTGACAACTTCTGTCTTTTCTATCTATCATGATGCGGTCTATTTTTCCAGTCGTGGGGATTTGGATTTTCTTTACAGGACTTGCAGTCTATACTGAAGGCTGCATGCAGTCTCTGGTCTTCATCAGCAAGTAGTTCAAGTCCTTTCAGCAAGCAGAGTTACGTCATATGGTTGTTATAAGACTTCCTCCATTCTTAGTGTCTTTTCCTTCATATAATCCAGTGAGATAATTAAGGTTTATGTGGGATTAATTGAAGGGTGGAGAGATAAATGGCTCAGTGAGCCTCACCTTTTTAGTTCTCAGGTTTCTTGCTCTCTGATGGTCGGACCAGGGTGCAGCTCCCTTAGCCCATTCCCTGCTTTAGCTGGCAAGGCTCACTTCCTGCAAGACATCCCTGAGGAGAAGCCACATGGACTTACCCTGATGCAGCCCTGGGTGCTGGAGCAGCCATGTGGAGACCCCTGCCAGCACTGAGATACTTACACTGCCACCGGACCCAAAGACTTTCTACCCACTGGTCTGGGATTCTCCTGCATTCAGTTGTCATTGTGAGTGCATTGTGAGTTTAGGAGGACTTTGTAAATCGGCATCAGACATATGGGCTAAATTGGACTTATGGGCTTGGACTGGACTGGTTGGGATGTTTTCTGAATGTGCACTTACCCTATATAAAAAACTCTCTCATACATATATGAGTTCCTGTAGATTTGTTTCTGTAGTTTACCCAGACCAACACATCTGGTTTCTTAGATTATTTGCTCAGTACACAGATTGAATTAGTATGGTGAAAGGACACAACCTTCATGTACACTTTTCCTGGTTGTTGCTGGAATGCCAAAGACCACAAGAGAAGGTCTTTTTCACAGACAACCCTGGGGGGGGGTGCTTCATTTCCTCCCATCTTGCCTTGACTTTATCAAGATCGCTCCTGAGATGTGCCTTGTTATGAGAATGAAAGAATGATGAAGGATGTTGTCATCCAGTGGATTCCAATTCACAGGCATCCTCTGTCAGATTAGAATGGCCCCATCGGGTTTCCAAGGAGGAGCTGTGAGGCACGATTAAGTAGCTAAGCACACGTCCTCGGCCCCTCAGTGGACAAACATGTGACAGTGCTTCTCTAAAGGTGACAGCTTTGGAAATCCTATGAAGCAGTTCGACTCTTGTTTACAGGGTCATTCGTAGTTGGATTCAACTGGAGAGCCATGGGTTTTGAATCTTCAGGGAAGCCGACTGGCACATCTTTCCCCCACATAGTGAGGGTAGTATTTTGAAATGTGATAGCACTATATAAAATCAAAGTAATTATGTAAAACAATGAGCTGACCCACCCCCATGGGGGCGAACCAAGAGGGGAGTGCAATAGACCAGCAATGGGAGCAAAGACACGAAGTCCCTGAGGATTCTCAATTGTAGACTTCTGACTTGGGGGTTAGGGGGCAGCGCTTGGCACCTCATCTGAATTGGTCGGGGGATATACATAAGGGGCCACACTGAAAGCCTAAAGGGGTAATGGGGGGGGGGGGAGCATTAGACTGCTCCAGTCTTGGCAGCAGGAAGAGCAAACACGGAGGACTAAAAGGGTAGTGCTGTTAGGTAAGCAGGTCCTGGGATATGGATCCCTGAAAGAAAAGGTGAACGGACCTATCGATTCTCTCACGGCCTGCTCACTATTTAGCAGAGGGACACTCACCTACTAAGAGTCAGGACAACAGGTAGACTTGGAACTATTTGTATGGTCTCTTTGCTCTTTGCCTTTTTTTGGTGTCAATCTATGCAAGCTAAACAATTCCAGAGAGACGGCAATGGGACTGAAGTTTGGGGGTGTGGGTCTGAGAGAGGAGGCAGGGGGAGGGGAATGATGAGCCCCAAAAACAACAGGGACAGGGGAATAGCAAGGGATCTGAAATTGACAGTGAGGAGAGGGTAGTATTCCTGGTGGTATTTGATCATTTGAAATGTATCTGAGAAGAATGACTGAGAGGTATATGATGGGTAAACAGAACAGTGGGGTTGGAGGAAAGAAAAAGAGTAAAGAACAAGAAAGTAAAAATTATATATATAGATATAAATAGAAGATATGTAAATATATAAAGATAGGTGTGTTTATATATATGTATGTGTCTATATATACATATATATGTAAATACATATATATGTAAATACAATAAGGAAGCAGATGGACTTTGGGTCTCTACTTAAATCTTCCCTCAGTACAAGAATGGTTTGTTCTAATAATGTGGCAATATATGATACTCACCTTCCTGACACAATCACTGAAGAAAGAATAGGTGCATAAGCAAATGTGGTGAAGAAAGCTGATGATGCCCAGTTATTAAAAGATATAGTGTTTGGAGTCAAAGCTTTGAATTAAAACAAGCAGCTGGCCATGTAGCCGCGAAACAACAAAGCCCACATGGAAGAAACACACCAGCCGGTGTTTCATGAGATGTCGACAGAAATAGGTGTAAGAAGTTCAAAAACAAGCAACCAAATTGATGAGAAGAAGCATAGACAAAGTGGAGACCCAAAACCTGACTGCAAGATAACTGGACAGTCCCTCACAGAAGGGCCACACAGACTGGATGATGCATCCGGGGTTAAGTATATCACAGATGAAACATGTAACTATCCTCTAGTTCTTTAATATTTCCTCCCATTACTATTATGGTCTTAGTTTTACCTCATTAATCTTGTCAGACCTGGGTATGTTCATTTGTATAATTAGGATCATTTGATGCATTTCAATGGGATGGCAAAGTCTACTGTCAGTTTCAGTGTCATATTCCATCGGTGTCTTTTGGATATAGCTGAGTGTTTCCCTCTTTCATGTAGGCCAAGTATAAATCTGTGTCAAGGCCCAAAGCCAGGAAGAGTGTTCACTACCTGATATTGTTGTTCAGGTGCCGCTGAGTTGGTTCCAACTCACCAGAGACCTGTGTGCAACAGAAGAAAAACACTGCCTGGTGCCTCCACTGCCCAGACAACTGCTTCCTGAGCTCACTGTTGCAGCCACTGTGTCAATCCATCCCATCGAGGGTCTTCCTCTTGTTCACTGACCCTTTACTCTGTTAAGCTTTATGTCCTTTTCTAGGGACTGGTCTTTCCTGATAGGTGTAGTGGTTATGGGTAATGGGCTGCTAACCACAAGGTCAGCAGTTTAAAACCACCAGCTGCTCCTCCGGAGAAAGAAGAGGCTTTCTACTCCCAAAATGAGTTACAGTCTCATAAACCCACACAATCTCAGAAACAGACAGGAGCCATTCTACCTTGTCCTGTAGGGTTGTTGTGAGTTAGAAGACTCCGTGGCAGTGTGTTTGCTTTGGGTTTGGGGTGGTCTCTCCTGATAATAAGCCCAAAGAATGTGAGTCAAAGTCTTGCAATCCTGGCTTCTCAGGAACATTTTGACTGTACTTCCTCCATTACTCAATGGGAATATGTACATATACAGATGAATGAACTCAACCCCTCTCTTCCCAAGTGGGGGCAGGAAGTCACTGAAAACCAGAAAGGAGTCTTGCTTCATCACTTACTTGATTGCTCCACACTTCATCAGCTCTGTGTTCTTGTCTTGGGTTAATGTCCCCATTGGTTCAAACCCTATCACTGATAAGTTGTAAAGGCGAAATACAATTTTTCTCCTAGATCTGTAGTTTTCAACTTTCCTAATGCTTTGATCCTTTAAGACAGTTCCTTATGTTATGGCAATCCCCAAACATAAAACTATTTACGTTGCTACTTCATAACTGTAATTTTGCTACTGTTATGAATCGTTATGTAAAATATCTGATATGCAGGATGTATTTTCTTTGCTACAAATTGAACATAATTAAAGCATAGTGATGAATAACAAAAACAGTATGTCATATATTGTGAAATATTTATTTCTAATGAGAAATAAATGACATTTTGTCTTGAAGCATGGTGTAGCATGGGTAACAGTCTTCACATCGGATACTCCTGGTAGGTGAGTGTATCTGCATGTGGGCGGACCCACCTGGAGATGGATAGAGGAGAGGTGTCTCGGTTCCTAAGACCATGGGGAATGTGTTTTCCGATGGTCTTAGGCGACCCCTGTGAATGGGTCGAGCGACCCACCAGAGGGGTCGCGACCCACAGGTTGAGAACCGCTTTCCTAAATCTTTTTGTTTCAAGAGTCCTTTAGCACAACTTTGAAAGACTTGCTCTGTCTGCAACTTGTCAGTCTGGGGCCTGAGCGGCATGGGAGATGTCTTCAGAGAAAAGAGCAGTGTTCCTACCACTAGGGGGGCGGGGGAGGGGAGGGTCCAAGCGACCCAGTTTGCCTTTGCTCAGACCCTTGACCCATCATCATGGAATCCCCCACTGCCCTTCACGCCACCAGGCGGGAGACGCTTTGGCTGCCACACACTTTCTTGGGGTAAAAGGGGTTCCTCTGTTCGAACGAAATGCCCTTGGGCAGGCTCTGCACCGAGTCAGTGAACAGTCTCAGGGATACCTTACCGTATGCCATTGCTGCTGTCCAGGGGCACGCCAGCCACGTAGGGGGAAGGGGCAGGGGTGGGCGTGGCTTCCCCTAGAGAGGGGCGGGGCTACGCGAAGTCCGGCCCGGGCTTCCCCGTGGGGCGGGGCGATGAGGGGCGGGGCGACGCGGGGCGGGCGGGGCTCTCTACCGGCCCTCCCCGTGTCGCTCTACTGCGCATGGCACGTTGCGTCCCTCCCTCTCAGCGACCGCGCTGGCGGCGGAGCGGCCATAAACTGAGGAGGCGGAGCCGAGACGGGTCGGGACGCCGCGTTGACTCCAGGACCAGGTACCGGACTGGCGGGGCCGCCCGGCGCGCTCCAGGGCCCAGCCCCTCCCCGCTCTGATCGCCGAGCCCATCTCTTCAGGGGCGGGTCTTCGACAGGGCGGCCCTCCTGGGCCCACCCTCGCCCTCCGCGGGCCCTCCCTCCCCCTCCCCTCCCCGCCGCCTCTTCCATCCCCTGGCGCAGGGGCCGCGGCCGGCCGAGAACACAATAGGCCGGGCGACTGGGCACCGCGGAGCTCCAGCCCCTCGGTCCCGCCCCCCGGGGCCAGGTGTCAGTTTGTCGTAAAGAGGCGGCCGTTGTAGTGGTCCCCGCACTCCGCATCCCGCACCCCTTCATCTCCGCCCGTTTCCAGTGCTCTTTGGTTCCCAGAGGGCTTCGGTGCCACAGGGGCGGAGATGGGGTGAGAGGCCTGGAAGAGCACGAGAAAAGGGGAGTCTTTAATTGCTCACGGTTTTCCGTTTCTAGGGAACTAATCTCTCTGACCGGCTTTGGGCTGACTTTAGCTTGGCTTCCCGCCTTTGCCCAAGAAGGGGAAACCGTTCCAATTGGTGGTCCCCTTTTAAATCGTAATATCTGTTGAAGTAAAATTACGTTGGAGTATGTACTTGCCAAGTTAAAAAACAATTCCACATTGACTGATTCATACATCGTAGAAACACTCAAGAGTATTTCTTGACTCTGAGAGTTGAAGACAAGGAAATCTCACCTAGGAACCTGGACCACAAACCCAAACCCGTGGAGTCACAGTGACCCTGAAGGACAGATCACAGATCAGAACTGCACCAGACGGTTCCCAAGGCTATAAGCCTTTGCGGAAGCCGACTGTCACATCCTCTTCCCAGGAGACAACCTTTTGGTTAGCAGCCAAGCACTTTAACCACGGTGCCACCAGTATGCCTTTCTAGAACTAGTTCAGGTGCTAGTTAATTGGATCATTAGTTAATAACAACAAATTCACTGCCATCAAGTCAATTCTGATGGATAGTGACCCGGCAGTATAGAAATGCCCCTGTAGGATTCTGGGAGTGGCTGGTGATTTCAAACTGCTGACCTCAAGATTAGTAGCCCATCGTGTAACCACTGCGCCACCCAATCATTAGTTACAGGGGTCAAATGTCTTCTCCAACTTTTAACCACCCCACCCCACCCAACCCCCACAAAACAAAGCATCCAATCGTACTGCCATCAAATTGATAGGGCTCCTGGTGGCGCAATAGTTTCCTTGGCTGTTAAATTCTTTAAGGGGGCAGACAGCCTCATCTTTCTCCCACAGAGCTTTCCGAACACCAGACAGCTCCGCCAGGGCACCATTACCTTGTAACTGGATTTCTTAATAGGTTGTTTGGCTCAACTGCAGGGTTTATGGCGGTGTTATAGCAACAGACATTTACCCTCAAAGAGTGACGGTTCAAATCCCCCAGCCGCTCCTTGGGAGAAAGACGAGATTATGTACACCTGTAAAGATGTGCAGGTTTGGAAGTCTTATATAGATGGGCCGTTATAGTCAGAATCAACTGGATGGCAGTGAGTTTTCTTTTTTGTGTGTGGTTGTAGCGTCTATGGTTGTGACCCCAGATAGGACTTTTAGAAAACCAATGACAAAATGGAAAGAAAATGAGTACAAATGAATTTGTCTTTCTGGCACAGTTGGGACACAGTCGATAGCACTGGCAAATCAGGGGATCCCTTCTCAGCTCTCGTGTTGTCTTTGTACACCCAGTCCTCTGCTTCTCCTAGCACACTGTCCCCTAGAACTTTCAAACAGGTCTAATCTGTCCTCTACAACTTTACTGTGAGAATTACCCTTCCTTTGCCCCAGTTTCCTGATCTGAAAGGCAGGGATGATCATTCTGAGTGTGAACTGATCCCTGGCACACAGCCCACCACTGATAGCTGCTGCTTTCATGATTTTTATGACTATAGGCATACCTCGTTTTATTGAGCTTTGCCTTATTGCAGTTTGCAGATACTATTTTTTTTGGATACTATTTTTCTTTTGTGTAAGTTGAAGGTGCATGGCAACTGTCTCTTAACAAGTTTGTCGCCACTATGTTTCCAACAGCAGGAGCTCACTTTATGTCCCTGTCACACTTTGGTAATTCTCACAATATTTCAAACTTTTTCACAATGCAGTTATTGCAGACTTTGTGACTCCAGTGTAGTACAACATAACTTTCCTATGCACTAGGACACCCCCAAAAAGCCAAGTCTCCCGTTAGTGCTGCAATACTGGCTTTCTGGCAGTGACCTGGAACTGAGCCCACACCTGCTCTGGCGTCTGCCTGTATCAATGTAACAGATAGGTGAGTGCTCCTTGCATTTGTTAGATTCCCCCCCCCCAAAAAAAACACAACAACAATAAAAAAGCCAAACCCAAACCCATTGCCATGGACTGATTCTCCCATCTATTACAGTGGAGAACTGAGAGCCCCATTCATGTCCATAGATAGCCAGGCCTTTCTTCCTTGGCACCACTGGGTGAGTTCAAACCCATCCTTCCGAATTAGGCATATTTGCCCCAGGAATTCTCTGTCTTCACAAGCTGCTCTTCCAGTGGAAGAGACAGGCAGACAGGAAAAGAAGACTGTGGACGGTTGGTGAGATTTGAACACCTAACCAGTGGGGCGGTGGTCTCCGGGAGGACTTTCTGTAGCACAGGACACCAGCGTGGAGGACTGTGTGAAACAGACCAAACGTTTGCTGGGGAGGGGAGGGAGGTGTGGTCCAAGCCGAGGACCCAGGGACTTTGGGGTGTTTTACGCTCCTTTTCCTGTCTTATCTTCAGACTCCACTCCCTCCTTTCCCAAGGCTGGCTTCATGCCCCTTCTTAAAATCTCTCATGATTTTCTTCTTGAGTGAATTTTGTTCACTTCCATAGCATTAGCTGATACCTCCCAGATCCACCGAGCCATCTCTCATCCACAGAGCTGTCCTTTCTTAGTGGAAGTCTGTTTCTAACTGACGTGTGTGTGTGTGTGTGTGTGTGTGTGTGTGTGTGTCCCTGGTGGCACAGTGAGTCAGCACTAGCTTGCTAACTGAAAGGTCAGTGGTTTAAACCCTCTGGATGGATCCATGGGAGAAAAGACTTAGCAGTCTGATCCCCAAAAGATGACAGCCTAGGAAACCCTATTTCACTCTGCCAGATAGGACCTTTATCAGTTGAAATGGATTCAACAACACACGACTGCCCATATGTACCCATGTGTTATGTGAGGGGGAGGAGGACAGAGCTCACATCCTCTGAACCGCTGTGCTCCCAGCACCACTGTACTCTGGACCCTGGGGCCTGTCCGCTGCACGGGAGACCCACTTGGTAGCTCTGGGGTTCAAGCAACCAGCGGGGCCAGGAGTTAAAAGAGAGTCAGGGAAGGCTGTTGCCTGTGTCTGTCCCCTTCGTAGGCCCAGCCTCCTGCTCCACCGTGCAGGGAGGATTCCATGGAAACAGGCTGGTCTCCGAGGGTCTGGAATATGAAGTGAGCCCAGAGCCTAGAAGACGCTAAAGCTCCTCTCTGGGAAAAGAAGAGTTGCTCGGCAGAGCAGGCGGCAGCTTCAGTTTCCAGCCCCTGAATTCTCCTTGGGTCCCTCCTAGGAGGAGAGGGGAGCAGCAGCAGGTTTGTGCACAGAGTTCGATTGTTAACTGTTGTCCTTCCCACAAAATGTCAGCTAATGAGATTGTAAGTTAGGAGTAAGTTTGCCGACTTAGAACCCTTTTGGTTTCTTTGGAGTCATCACAATAAATGAACTTTAAGCAGTTTCAGATGAGTATCTTTTTCTTTTCATTTTTCAGATGAGTATCTTTTTAAAAACAACTAGCAACATTTTATCAAAGAAATACCTTCATGGAGTTTCTAAAGTACAGATTTGGGGGCTAATGAAAAGCAGAAGGCCCTCTGCTCTCCCTGTCTCCACCCCAAGGCTGCTCCTCATTAGCTACGCCTGTTTCAGTCTGGCGTTGGCTATATTTCTAAATAGCATGCAGTGTAGCTTCTCTGACATGCAAGATGACTTGCTCTCATCTCCTCTCTCCCTCCAATTTCTGAGTTGAATCACTCTATTCCTAGTTAATCTCTTAGTTACCGAGATACTGATGGATATGATGCTAACCAGGCTTTGCAGACCTCCCAGACTGTGATGGCCTAGTGAGAAAGGCCAGTGACAACTCTGAAGATCAACAGGGAGCAGCTCGGAACCGGGCAACCTTTGTCTCTGTTGTATGTGAGGTCCCTGAGGGAGAGGGAGACAAGAAGGAGAGGGAAAGAGAGAGATCTAGGGGGTCCTAGCCAAAGGCAGCTAACAATCATTTACCGTTATAACATTAAATTATACATCTCTTGTCAACTTTCAACCTTATCCGCACCCTCTTTGGAAGATGAGGATATGAACTTCCCTACTCATTACTCCTCTCTCTTCTATTTCCCATCTTGTGTCAGCTGAACCGTTACTTTCAGATTTTCAAAATCTATTAATATTCACATTCCTTCCTAGTACCATAATCATGTCTGTGGGCTTTGTCTGCAATTCCATTGTAAAGCTTGAAAGCTAGTAGCAAACATGCACGTTATAATCTTGAAAGCATTGCTCACTAAAGGGCCAAGTGGGAGCGTCTCTTGGTTTCCATTGTTTTGACCTGTGTGCCGTATTCAAGAGCAGGTGGGCTCTTACTTATTGCTCAACTGCTTAAAAGTATTCCACATTTGTTTGGTTCATTCAGACTTTACCTTTATCCCAGAATCCTTCTTGAGTTTCTGTTGACTTCTTTAGGAAAAGAAGCTGTTTTACATCTTCTGTTAACGCTCATCTTTTTTTTTTGCTCATTTATATATTTTACTACATCATTTTTTTTTCAGCCCAACCAACTTTGTGTTCTAATTTCCACAGATTCTTTTCCTGACGTGTTTCGTCACTGTCATCCTGTGAATTTTTTTTAGTGAACTTTTTAAAAACATTATTTTATCCTTTTCTTAGATTTTAGCCTCATTTGGCTGGTGTACATCCTCAAGCACCTTTATTTATAAAGTATGTGGGAGGCAAAATGTTTTTCATTCCTTTTATGTCTGACAATTAAATTATTTTGCATGTGCCGTTTTATTGACAGTTCATTTGAGTATAAAACTTTCAATTCAAAAGAATTTTCTTTTCTTTTTTTTTTTTTCAAAAGAATTTTCTATAAGAACCTTGGACCATTTCTTCTAGCACCTGGTGCTGTTTTTTTAGAAGTCTGATGTCATTCTGATTCTCATTTTCCTTTTCCATTTCTAAACAGTTCTTCTATTTTTATAGTACTTTTCTAATTTAGATATGTATCTCTTTGTTTGATCCTCTTCATCTTATTATTTTCTAGTTTAAAAAAACTTTGTCTTTTCCTTTGTCACCTGGAAGATCTCTGATTCGTATTGAAGGTTTAATTACCATTAGATGTAATCTTAAGAATTCATTCTTGCTGTTTTTTTTGGTTTATAGAGGCTGTATCTTTTGCAGTGTCTTCAAAAATTAGGGGTTCTTTGTAGATGTATTAAATTCTCTTCTCTTTCCTGAATCATCTTTGTTTGCTCTCTCTCTGTAAATGGAGTGTGTATGTGTGCGTACACACTTTAAAAGCTTTCTTGTTGATAACAGCTATCCCTAATAATATCTTGGTTCACTATTGCTTAAAGGTAGATTTCTTAACTGATAGTTTGGAAAAGATACAGCTTTGATTTTGGGGTTGGGAAAAAGTGGTGATAGGAATTTTTGTTTTTTAATCAAATATTAGTAACAAAGTTATCAATAATTCCCTACTCCTAGGAACAGCTATGTAGTAGATTCTATTTGTTTTCTGAAATGTATTTATAATAAACATTTTAAATAATAAAAAAAGCTTTCTTGTTTTTAAATGTCTGGTGATCTTTGCTAGGCACTCGTATTTAGGAATACTGGAATAGGAAAGCTGACTGGGAACTCTGTCTATATGACCAGGTGCCCAAGGCTAGTCAGCTGGCAAGTATAGATTTGGGCTGCCTGGGCATCAGTGAGCAGTGATGCTGGAGGCTTGTTTTCAGTTCCACTTCCCCTTCCTCCTTCCTGGTTGCTACAGACTTGATTCAGACACCCTTCCGACTGGCCTGGTGGGCAAATTGGCCTTCCCTGTGCTTAAGCCTCCTGTCCGTATTTCACGGCATACCACTCTTCCCCAATTTTTCTGAGAAATGTGTTGAGTTTTCATTTATTAATAGGCGCTCTCATTCTATTCTCTGATGTAGTTTATACCTTATTATATGTAGGTTTTATAATTTTTTATTTTTATTGAGTGATAATAGTAAGAGAGGTGAGATCAATTCTTGTGCTCAGGTCAAAATCTTGAATGAAAAGCCTAAGTATCCCTAGTTTTTGAATCTCTGAATAAGTTAGAAATGTAATACATTGTTCCAAATGTCAGCAGCGGAAGGCAGCAAGATGGCCCCGTCCAAGTATTAGATGGATGCTGTTAACCTCCTTTTAGAGATTTGATCGTTGAAATCCAGAGAACCAAGGGAATTTGATCAAGTTCACACAGACAGCGAGAGCGAGAGCGAAGGTACTTACCAGGCCTGCTTGCTTTCAGAGCCTGTGCTTTTTTCCATGACACCATGCTGTCATTCTGAAGTCTCCGTTGCTGTGACTTCAGATTACCAAAGGGGTGAGACTGGAATGCTCCAGGGAGCCTGCAAAAGCAGATACCTACACTTTATCTTGGATTGTGAGACAGAGGTGAATTGCCAGAGGGTGCGGATTAATTCTTTTTCTGAAGAGGGGCAGTAGGCCAAGTAACCCAGATAACTTATTCTCCAGATATTTTAAGTCTTCTTAGTTTTTCTTACATTTATATAGTCACAGTATGTACAGCAATTAGCTCGCTGTCTTTACTTTAGGAGCTCTGTGGTGTAGTGGTTACACTTTGGTCTGCTAATAGTAGGTCACCAGTTCAGAACCCCCACTGCCTCCACAGAAGGACAAGGCTTTCTACTCCTATAAAGATTTACAGTCTCAGAAACCCACTGGGGCAGTTCTACCCTGCCCTATCGGGTTACTTTGAGTCAGAATGTACACGATGGCAGTGAGTGTGATTTTGCTTTGTTACCTGCACGTTAACCTTGCTTAATAACTAAACCAAGCTCACTGCCATCGGATCAGTTCCTACTCAGAGCGTCCCTATGGACAGGACAGAGTGAAGGGTTCTCATGACGCAGGCTTCTACACCTCTCCCCTGCGAGCAGCCTAGCCTCAAAGTACTGGCCTTCCACTTGGCAGCCGACTGCGGAAACCACTGCAAGCGTGGGCTCCTTGAACTTTCCTAGTCGCTTCTGTTTTTGTAAATTAATCTTTTGTTTTGACTATGTTTGTAAC
Source organism: Tenrec ecaudatus (assembly GCF_050624435.1). Lineage (NCBI taxonomy): Eukaryota > Metazoa > Chordata > Mammalia > Afrosoricida > Tenrecidae > Tenrec > Tenrec ecaudatus. The sequence continues at coordinate 143,074,052 of NC_134539.1, read as the reverse complement.
AATTGTAAGTCCTTCTGTTAGATCTCTTTGGAGCTAGATCTATACCTCTGTCCTTGTCTCCGGGTGAGAAAGAATTCACGCTGAAGCCTGGTTCGTGATCCAAGTGAGTTTTATGAGAGTTCGAAGACGTTTCAGGTTTGCACGGCACCCATAGGACTGCCCCCGAACGTGCAGCCTGGCTGGAAGTTGCTCGGTGTGACGCAAAAAGTGTCACTGGACTCTGGGTTCCTGCCTTTTCAAGGATTCCACGGGGAGGCGTGGTGGATGACCCCTGATCAACCCCATTGGCTGAATTGAATTCACCTGACCCAGGTGGGCCAGTCCAGGTTCAGCGCCCACCCATGCCTACCGAAGAGAAACCTGAGTCTCTGAGCATGTGCAGTGCGCCACTCCTTTGTTTCCGCAGCTTGGCCTTCTGGGCACGCGTTACGGGACATCCCCCAGCCCTACGGTAGCCTACCTAACGCTTCCTGTGCCTTGATTATTTCCTAACACAGGACTGAAGCAGGCATTGGGTAAACGCTGTTAAGGAAAGGTTAATTTGTCTAAGGTGACAGTACAAAGTGCCTTCAAAAAATTTGTGGAAAAATTACACTAGCTTTTAGTTTCATTTTTCCACACACTTTTAAAAGCCCCTTCATAGGTTTGGCAGAAATTCAGCCACAGCAAACAATGTTTCCTATGTGTGGTCCAGAGTAGCCTTTCTTGTGATGGTCTCAATAGCAGGCAGAGTCATAGAGAGCTCCTTCAGAGCATGCTTGCTAGCAGCAGACTGACAGTCCCTAGGGCTCTTCAGATAGTGCCTTTAAGGTCAAGTGCGGAGTTGTCACGCATGGCTAGTGAGTCCGTTTTACTGAAAGCTTGCACAGTAAGATCTAGGCCTGTGGTCTCTCATTGGCCTCCCTTCATCCCCGAGTAGATTTGGAATCTTTGGAATAATTCCTTCAGATAACCGTGGGGAATCCCCAAGACCATCCCTGGCAGTTGTACTCATAGCTGGACTTAGAGTGCAAAATCAGCCAAAGGATAATTTGCAGATAAAGAACTCCCACAGTTCAGTAATATAAACAAAACATAACATTTAAAAAATGGGCAGGCGACTTGAACAGACATCACACGACAAGATAAAGGAGTGACTGGAGGGTGGAGGGAAGGTGGGGCAGAAAGGGGGAACCAAATACAAGGATTCCTGAGTGACAGACAACAGAAAAGTGGTGAAAGGAGACGTCGGACAGTGCAAGCTATGACAAAACAATAATTTATAAATGATCAAGGGTTTATGAGGGAGGGGGTAGCGGGGAGAGAGCGGAAAAAGTGAGGAGCCGATGCCATGGGCTTAGGTGGAGAGCAAATGTTTTGAGAATGATAGGGCAGTGAATGTACAAATGTGCTTGACACAATTGATGTATGTCTGGATTGTGATAAGAGTTGTATGAGCCCCTAATGATTAAAAATAAAAAAAGATAACGGCGTGACCAATACGCACATAAAAGGATGCTCAGCATCACTAATCGTCGGGCAGTGCACTGGGAAGCCTCCACCAGGAGTGAAGAGTGCTTTTGAAGAGCCTGGAACAAAACTTGCCGCATCTTGCTCTGTACGTTCTTTGTTGTGGAGGTAGAGCCGTGTTGTTGGGGTTGTGGTCATGGTTTAGCAATGGGGTTGGGTAGAGGCTTAATCTGGATCATAAAGTTCTAAGACTCCTTAGAACAGCAGTTCTCAACCTGTAGGTCACGACCCCTTTGGGGGGGTTGAACAACCCTTCACAGGGGCCCCCTAATACATCCTGCATATCAGATATTTACAGGATGGATCATAACAGTAGCAAAATTACAGTGATGAAGTAGCAACAAAAATAGTTTTATGGTTGGGGTCACCACAACATGAGGAACTGTATTGAAGGGTCACAGCATGAGGAAGATTGAGAACTACTGCCTTAGAAGAACTGCTTTAGAAACATCAAAGCAATGGTCAATCTAGGGGGAGACAGAAGACCTTTCAAAATCATCTTCAGATTTTTATCAAATTGCACAGGCCTATCCCCACCTCTACCCTGTCACTGTAACAGTCAGAGTAATACAAATGAGCATTAATTGCTTTACCAAGTACTGTGCCAAGACCAGGTGTGGAGGGTGAACACAGGAAAGCAAGACGGCCAAGGTAATGGAGGAGAGCTTTGATGGAGGAGAACTCATCCATCCACCCACTGGAGCGGGCAGTTAGGAGGCAATAAACATGACTTAAGAATGCTGGTGATTAGCAGATGGAAAAACAGCTAGAAAAAATTGAAGGCATTTGTTTCTGAGAAGGCACTGTTGGAGAGTTGGTTCAAGGGACTGATGTTTGTTGTACAAGCTTACCAATACTTTTTTTTAAAATCATTTTATTGGGGGCTTGTACAACTCGTACCACAAGCCATACATACAGCTTCCCAATACTCTTGATGTTTGAAATGTTCACCATTGAAGGTCTATCTGAACATCGTTAGACTCCAGCAACATAACCACCGCTGGGAGGCTGGAACAGGGCCTGGCTGGTTCATTCTGTTGTGTATAGGGTCGCTAGGAGGTGGAACGACTGGAATCATAACAACAACTGCATCAGAATTTACAGGTCTAATGCAGTGCTTTGTGAATGTTAGACTCCTTAGCAAGTTTTGTTAATCCTTAAGGAAGGACTTCTACTAACTTAAATGCAAAACAGCATCACAAAACTCTTGAGACCTTTGATATTACAAAAATAAATACAGAAAGGCAAAACAAACATGATAAAATTAGGATGATTTGACTAATAGGTCTTAAGCTGGTTCTGTGGAACTCTTCAGATCGGGAAAAGAACCGGCTTTTTGGGTTTCATTTGGGCACGGGGTACTGATGGGAGGGAGGACTGCCCACTTTGGCTACACTCTGTTTAGGATCTGCCTGGGCCCTCTGCTCATACGTGCTGTCTGGAGTCGGCAGCTGCTCCTCTGCCGTGACTGAGCAAATGATTTGTCCAGCAAAGAAGAAAATCTGGGGCGGGAGGTTGATTTGTTTGTAAAAAAGAGTGTTGACTAACAGCTTATTTGTTTTCCTTTTAGGTTTAATTTTTTGCCATTGCAGTAGGTCTACACATTTGCGGAACTCATGTCTTTCCTTGTAAGTAAACCAGAACGAATCAGGGTGAGTGTTGTTTCCTTCTGACTTCCTCTTCGGTGTCTTCTGAAAAGCAATGTGTTTTGACCGATACTGTAAGTGGTGTTCTATGGGACGCTTTAGAACCTTACAGATGTAAAAGCTGTAGCAAGGCAAGCTCGTACTTCAGTCTCTACCCCGAGAAAAGAGCTTGCAGGCAGAGGCTGACCAGACTTGTATGCGGGATGTGACAACAGGGTGGCTGGTCTCATGACTATGAGCCCTCCAACATTAAATGACTTGATAGCCTTTTTCAGTGAATTCTCTCCCCATTTTCTTTGTGTTTGGGGTAGGTTTGTGTATGTGTGTTGTTTTCTTTATTTTACTTTTGAGAACATACCCAGCAACACATACACATCTGTTCAACAGTTGTTTTTTTAAAACTTGAAACACGTACTCTATCACAATCCATACATCCATCCATGTGTCATGCACATTTGTACACTTGTTCCTGTCATCCTTCGCAAAACATTTGCTTTCTACTTGAGCCTTTGGCATCAGCTCCCCATTTTTCCCCTCCCTCCCACCCCCACTCCCTCACGAACCCTTGGCAATTTATAAATTATTATTTTGTCATCTCTTACACTGCCCGACATCTCCCTTCACCCACTTTTCTCGACCGTTCCTTCCCGCATAATCGAGCGGTGTGCTTACTTGCTTTGTGCTGGCAGCCATTCTGCCCTCCTTTTCTCAGCTGTCCTCCCTCATTGGCATAAACTCACTGCCCCTAAAGTCCCTATTCATTCCTTTGAGTTGCTAGCTCAGTTTCATCTCACATAGTTAAAAATGCCTAATGCTCAAGGCTGACCTTTTTACTAGTTAAACTAGTAAAAACCAGTTTTAAGAAGACAGGATAATTTTGGCTTAAGGTTTAAAAAAATAGTTCCAAGAGTTTCATCTGGCCTCCATGGCTCCAGAAAGTCGGCAGCCAGCAGAACTGAAAATTCTGTATTGCATTTCCCCCTTTTGATGAGGGTTCTTCTGTGGCATGTTGGATCCAAACGCTCCATTGGCAGCTGCGCCTCATTCTTCTGGTCTCAGGGCAAAGGAGGCAGAGTTGTTTGTGGAAGCTACACATCCCATACCCTTCTCCCATTCTGGATTCTCCTGCTTCCTCTATTGTTTCAGGTGGCTAAAAACCAATTGTCATGCCTCATCTGGCTGGCTGCCTGCTTTCAATCTTTTATGATCCTTTCAGCTTTTATGACCCCAGGCTACACAACCAATTGGAATGTGGAACATAACTGTTAGCACATTGGGTCAATTAAGGGGGATTCCCAGGAAACCTTGACCCCAAAGTCTTCAAACCAAGGAACCGAAACCCATTAAGAGTTTGGTTGTACGTGAACAGCCACAGAAGCTTTTGTTCTTTTTTGGACGTAGCTGACAGTACATATATCCCAAAACTTCAGTATCAGATTGTAATCACTGGAACACTTTTTTCCCCAAGTATAATCTTAAGTTACCATTAAAGATTTTGTTTAACATGAAAAAATTTTTTACGCCTCAAAATGTCTCAGCTTTTTAAAATGACCTCAAGAACAAATACCAACGTTAACTCCTTTATGGGCACCTATAATTTCATAAAAGACCAACTTTTATTTTTAACTGTAGTAATAAATGACTTTAACATTTTGAACGGTATATAAGTGCTATAGACATTTTAAGTATCATTTTAAATAATAAAGTATAAATTATATAATGCTACACATTGCATTTGATGTTTAAAATTGTAATCTTAATTTAAAGTGTTACTTTTTTCTAATTTGGGGAAAATTGCTATAGAAAACAACAGAATAATGTTGGGTATTATGCAACTTATTTCTGAATGTTTCTTAATCTTTTTTCTTATGTTTATGTATATAAGAAGAATTTACATAGAATAAACTCACTGTTAATTAATAGGGAAACCTGAGGCTCTCTTTAACCTGAACTCTGCCTAGAGGAAAGAATGCAGCCAAGCCAAACTTTAACACTAGTCTTTAGTGAAATTCAATCTTGCTTCCATTGCTTCTAAAGATAAGCTGCTTTTCTATTTCAACCCAGTTCGATTCGGGTAAAACTGAGCAGGAGGATGGAAATCTAGTACTCACTTGAAACAGGCCAGTAAAGTGAACCGTAGGTCACACAAGCTTATTTGGTCCGTGTGTTCAAACACACTTGGTAAAAATGTAAGGGGTGACATCTTTGGAAAGTCTCATGGATGACAGAGTATGCAGTTTGCTGGGTCGCCTGCTACAAACTAATAGAAGTTTGTGAAAAACTCACATTCATCACTCTCTTCTGTATTGTGAATATTAATATTTTTCAAGTTGGCATGAGTGACAAAGCATCTGTAATGGAGGGCCATGGAATGGACAAGGTGGAACCAAAAGGCCACAGTGCTGCAGATGAAGATGTTAGTTAGGTGCTGTGAAGTCGCCCTTGATCCTGTGCGCAGACACTGGTTTGTGGAGGAAGGAGAAACACATGCTTTGCTTCTAGACCCAGTTCTGCTTCTTTTTCATCTGTGTGATTTAAGATTTAAATTAAGCAACGAAGAGCAGAGAACGGTATTAGAAATCTTTTCAAGATTCCCCATAGACACCTGTCTAACTGTGTGATCTGGTTTTGTCATTGTCGGTTGATTTGTCTGTCTGTTGGATGATATCTCATTTTCTCTAACATGGGAGAAATACTAATTCTCTTTGGGGTTTTCCTCTTTAGCGGTGGGTCTCGGAAAAGTTCATTGTTGAGGGCTTAAGAGATTTGGAACTCTTTGGAGGTAAGTACGATACGGCATTTAACTTTCATTTCAGGATAATTAGCACTACTCTGTTTTAACTTCAGTCCGTTTGTAGAAATTAGCTATCCAAAGGGCCAGTGTAAGCTATGGTTGTCTGACTGGTATGGCTCGTTCTTGGTCCCATTAGATTCCCAGAATGTGGAGGACATCTCAGTAGTAACCTGGCATGGTCCTGGGCATGTCTTGATTGTGGGAAATCCTGTCTGTACTTAAAGGGGCATATTTTCTTCTAAGTTATTTGTCCAGTTGAAATCGTATTCCCAAGAGGAAAACAAAAACAAACAAGGGCTTAAAAGTTTCTAGTCTTAAAGATTTTAAAGTCAGAACAATGCTGAAAAAAAAAAAAGGTTTTTCCTGATCAATCTAATTGAATGATCTTTTCGTGACAGACATTATGAGATTCAAGAGAACTAAGATACCCGTCAGGGCACAAATATTAAATTCTTGTTATACTTAAAAGTTATGTTTAGAAGGTAAGTAGGTTGTTAATGTTGAAGATTACCAGGCTTGACACTTCCCTTTGGCCATTTTTAAAGAGAGCAAACCTTTGGAGGGCTCTGTAATCTTAATTTTGGGCAAACAACTTAATTTTCGACAAAGCCAATCATAGTAGCACCCTGTTCTTTGTTTCTGTCTTCCTGATCCTACAGCTAAAGGAATGGGTTGCCAGATTGACCCCAAATAATCCCCAGATGAAGGACCTGGGTGCTGGGGTGGGAGTTGGGGAGCAAAAGGTTTGCCCTCAGTTGGTAACCAGAAGGTAGATTGTTTTAACCTCACCCAGGGGCACTGCTGAAGAAAAGGACCTGCCAGCCTGTTACATAGCAATGGCAATCCAGAAACCCCTGTGGAGCAGTTCCCCTCAGGGGGTCTCCTAAGCCACAAATCAACTATGGAGACAAAGTCAGCAGCAAACTACCCCCAAGTGGGCATGCATCATGGAAGCTCAGCCTTGTGACTAGAGGGTTATTTTACTTCCCTAGTGCCACTCGGAGAACTTCTGGAGTCCGAGTCGCAGTATAAGTGAACTTAGTGCTGTAATTTAGACAAATGAGTTTTAAAAAGTAATGAATTATTTTGTTGCAGTTTTAAGGAGTAAGCATTAGCTGCATGCTCAAGGAAGGGCTTCCAGAACAAAACACCTGCCTGGTGGGCTGTTCCCACTCTCTTCCCATCATGAAGGGCATGAGACGGGCTCAGGGTAAACACGGGCATTGATCGGAAACCTAGTTTACAATGAATCTGTATGTGGGTTAAATTAATAGCTTTTGGTCTCAATGTCTTGGGTGCAGGGCTCTGGGTGCCTGTGACAGTGCTCTCTAATCAGTGACTCAAGGAGGGTGGAGACCTTTCTTTATAGACCATTCACTTCAGGGTGAAATCTGTTTTCGAGTCTCAGCCAGCTTCGAATTTGCCTTGTACTTTGGAAGACTTGGTGGTTAGATCTTTAAAAAAAAAAAATCGATTTACCTGGCTTCTTTGGCGGATTCAAGCAGCTGCTCCTGTCATTGGTAGATTGATGCCTAAGGGGAAAAAAAAAAAAAAAACTTCTTGAGGCCAGTTGATTCCACTGTGCTGCTGTTTTTTACGCTACCTCGTGGCTGGATGTACTGCTGATGCTGTATCATTTCAGAAATTGGAAAGGCACCCTGGTGGCATAATGGATTACGAGTTGGGCTTTTAACCTCAAAGACAGCAGTTCAAAACCACCAGCTGCTCGAAGGAAGAAAAATGAGACTTTCTACTCTTGTAAAGTTTTATCGCTTCAGAAACCCACACGGGGAGTTCTGTCTGCCTTTCAGGGTCACTATGAGTTGGAATCAACTCAATGGTAGCAAATTTGGGTTTTTGAGAAGAAATTTGAAACAGTGTAAGTTAAGGTATTTGGAAATGTTCAGCACCCCAGTACTTTACAATTAAGTCATCCTCTTTGGTGATTTTGATTACTGTTACAGAAGAAAAAGAAGCAGAGAGTAAATTTATCTGACATAAGAGTCAACAGTTGTCTTAGTTGACCTGCACTGATTGTAACCCAGAGCAGCAGTGTCAACAGCCCCTGCTGTGTCTGTTCACAGAAGAGACCAGGTCTCCCTGGAGAAGCAAAGGGCTCCCCATACCAAACTTTTTTTTTTTTACCCTGAGTTTTACTCTGCACTCCCTGGAAAGTGGTCATCTCTTAACTTTACAAGAAATCCTTCATTCACAAAGGAGAAGGCTCTGCCACCAGTGGCTCACAAGTGACAGCGTGCGCTCCTGAGACGGGAGGCAGAGCTGGGACGCTCGTAGTGGCGTTGAAGGCCACTAGCGAATGCCCCAGCAGCTTTGCCAATATTTGAAGAGACTTGGATTGCCATTTAAACCCTCATCTACCTGCAGCATTTTACTGTGGATCTGTGTGTGTGTGTGTGTGTGTTTATATGTAGCACCACAGGCATTTTTTTTGTTGTCATGACTCTTAACTGGTTTCTATTAATAAGTGTAATTGTCATTGCAATAATTGCTGTTCTGAATGTGGATGTGTCTTCTGCTAAAAAAAAAAAAATGCCAACAACCAATTTCTCTACTCCAGAGCAGCCTCCGGGTGACACTCGGAGAAAAGTAAGTGCCGTGCTAGCCTCTAGCACTGTGGCCATTGCATGGAGGTGGCTTGTGGACATTTGTGTGTTCTGTTGGCTTCTCTGTCACTGAGTTGCATTTGGAGTGTCATTATTTGTCAAAAATCAGGTTTCACCCCGGAAGAAAGGTTGTGAGGTATAGTCTGGAAAATGAAAAGTCGTCCGTACTTCTTATCTCTGTCCTGGGAATTAGTTTCTCTACCTCCACCCCAGCCCCTTGCTACTCAGCTCTGCCTTCTCTCGTCCACAAACAGTGGCTGATGGTACCAAATGTCCCTGCCTTAACTATTCATAATTAATTTCAGTCCACAGAGAGAATATCATTCTCTGTCTACACGGGGAGGCAGGACCTCAAATCTCCCACCCAAAAAAGAAGCACAAGATCAAAAAATTATTCTTTCCCTATTTGCAAAGCGACAAGACCCTTGCCCTGCCTCCTGCTCTGCGTGCCTCCTTTAGCTAAGGCCCCGGCACCCAGTGTGTGCGGTGCTCCTTACAATGCTTGTCACCTGAGTGGCTTCCAGAGGGAGGCTGAGAGCTCTGGTCTGGCGGCTCACACCTCTCTCCAGACTCGCAGGTGCGCCAAGCTGTGCACCACCACCACCTCAGCCCGCCCAGCCAAGGAGGGGATGGTGATTAGGAAGTTCTTTGAGAAGGATGGTGGCTGTGTTTATGTAGACTGCTAGTCCGGACGTCTGTCAGATTGAGAACTCCAAATTCCCTATAGAACCAATTAGCAAATTTTTCCCCCAGAATATAATACCAACTCGCAAGATGCCATTTTTATATTTTTAAAGATACCAACGTTATAACAAAAGTTATCCTAGGTGAAACCTGTGTGTTTATTTGGCATCATCTCATTAAATATTGTTTTTTGTATGCTTTATCATATGTATTCTGTCTTCAGCTCTTTAAACAAAGATATCGTTTTATTGCCATTTCTGGGTATCAGCAACTGGTGTGTTTTTTCCAATGCTCTAAATTGAATAACATGGTTTTCATGGGTGAAAAAACTACGAGAAAGACTTTGATAGAATTAGTTTCTTTCTTAAGACAAGATACCATAGCTATACATATACCTGTAAAAGGATACCATATTGCATTCAAAGAGAGTGGGCACAATCTTTCTTGCCCCCATGAATTTCAACCTCCAACTCAAATAAGAGCCAAGCTGCTCTTCTGAGGCAATATCCAACCAGGCCTAGTCCTTGAGAAATACTGCCGACCGTCTCTGTGTCTTACACTTGGCAGACCGCTGATGGCCGCAGGGACACTAACTGTGTCTATACTGCTGTTCTACTCCCACCAACAGTGATAGCCTCAGAAACCCACAGGTGGGTCATGATGAGTCAGCACTGACTCCGTGGCAGTGAGCTTGGTTCATTGAAAAGAAAGATCCCCGAGAAGTGGGGTTTCTTAACGTAGTAATTTCCACACAGCAAAATGTAGTGGTAATTTATCAGCTGAGACAGGCGTAGAACAGCTTGTGAGGTCGCCACACTGAAGAGCCTCCATTTTCAAAGGAGGTAGGGACATGGGGTCAAGGAGCCCCGGCAGCCACCAGACTGGTTCATGCATTGCCCAGGGATTCATGTTCCCAGTCACCTTTAAAACGAACACTGAATACTTAGTTGTACTTAGCAAAAATGGAAATATTTGTCAAATGACCAGCTAGTCACAGCATAGTTTACTGACTCACTCTACCCAGCTCCACTTGGAGCCTGTGGCAGTGTGGGGGGAGGCAGAGGCCCCTCGGGGTATGGAAAGTGCATGGCTGAGGGAGGGAGCGAGCACATTTGAGATGGCAGCAACCACGAGTACGTGACTTTCTCACCGTTTATGAAGTCAAAGGTCTAAATTCAGGATGCTGGCTCACAGAAAGGCTTTCTCTTCCTCTGGCTTGGCACGTGCCTTCCCCATCTCTGCTTCCTACTCTGCATCGTTAGCCTCGTTTATATGCTAAGCAGAGAGGCATAAGACACACCTGACACCACCCTGATTAACATCATGTAATAGGGTTATATTCTACGAGCGCGTCGTCAGGTGCCATCCAGTTGTTGGCCAGCTTACAAAATGCCACACCATCCTCCTCGTCTTTCTGCACTTGAGCCGAATCTTGCGGCCACGGCGTCATTTTAACTCCTTGAGGGCTTCCTTTTCACTGACCCTCTGCATCACCCTGCGTGGTACCTTCCTCCAGGAGCCGGGCCCTCCTGAGACCGGGACACAGGCTTGCTGTTCTGGCAGTCCGTGTTCAGTATTCTGATTCAGCCATCGTCATCCATACCACAGCTCAAAGGCTTCGCTGCTTCAGTTTTCCTTACTCGTTACCCAGCTTTCTCGCGCATAAGCCAATTCCAAATGACACAATCAGGATCAGGTGAACCTTAGTCCTCAAAATGACTTCTTGCTCTGTTAACGCCCCACATTGCCCAGTGCAATGTGTCATTTGATTTTTGATGGCTGCTTCGATAGGCAGTGAATGTGGATCGAGGACAGTGAAGCCCTTGCTAGCGTCCCTTGTTTCTCTCTTTGTCACCATGTTGTCTGTTGGTTCAGGTGAAAGGGTTTTTTCTCTCTGTGTTGACCTGTAACCCATGCTGGAAACTGTAGTCTTTAATCTTCATTCGTAATTCAAACCCTGCTTGCTGAAAGGTTATGTCATCTACATGTCAGAGGTTGTTAATGAGCCTTCCTCCAGTCCCGATTCTTCCTTCTTCGTTATTTCTTGCCTTATTTACTCAATATACGGGTGAATAAATGTGATGAAAGAATAACAACCCTGACCACACAATATCTGCAGTATCCTCTTGTTCAACTCCAAGGACTACCCTGTGGTCTAGGCAGTCTCTGCTGGCTTTTGGGGGGAAGACTTTGTACAGATTCCACATGAGCACAATTAAGTGTCCAAAAACTACTGTTTTTTGCGATATCATCCATAATTTATTATGATCCACACAGTCGAATGCCTTTGCATAGCCATTTAATCCATAACACTGTTTGCACCCACCCCAAATCCATGTCCCACACGAAAAACACTTTCACCTGATCACATCATCCCTAAAGTCTGTAGTCAACAACAAACCCAGAGTCTTCGCCTTTTGAATCATTTAAATAAAATATAGATGAGACATTATGCAGATTCCATCCTGGGGCAAAACTCCTCTGGATTTGTGAACCTGTGAAATCTAGAATGCCTTGTCTGCTTCCAAGGAGCACTGGTGGGAGTAGCATAAGGCAGACATTTCCATGGAAAATGAGGACTTGGGAGAGAGGAGAGTGGACACTAAGCAAGAGTAGAATCCAGCAAAGCAAATGGCATGAGCTCTCCGCCTGGGCAATGACCCTGCCTTCTAGACTCTGGATGCTGGTCGTGTCTTCTGGATTCTGGGTTGAGGCCCCTTGGTCCTGGGCTTCAGCCCTGCCTTCCAGGCCCACTGGGATGACAGTTTGGTTCCTTTGGTTCAGGGCGGCCCCATTCTCCTTACTCTGAATGGTGACCCTCTCCTCTATCCTAGCAGACCCTGCGGGCATGGTAGACCTCTGCCACTTCAGCTTTAACTAGAGACTCCATTCTCTTGGCCAAATGGCGTGGCAGCCCCACATCCTAGAACCAAGTTGGTGAGGATCAGACTCTGACCCTTTGAGACCAAGGCCCTCTACCTCCGGGCTCCTTCCAACAATTCTGCTGGCCTGAGCTGACCCAGGGAAGGCTCCTTTCTTTGCTAGGACGACAACAGATGTCGCTCCTTTGGCCTGTTCTCTGCCCGTAGAATTCAAAAAGGCAGGCAGTACTCTTCAGTTGTTGGGTCGAGGTAGATGATTTTTCTGTTTCATCAGTCACTGGCTAAATCTCTTTAACAAAAGATGGTGTAGCCATGTCCGTGGTGAAAACTGTAGGACATACGCCCCTAGTTGGTGGAAGCTTTGCCTAGACAACTTAGCAAACAAGCAAGCTTGTGCCAGCTGTGTTCTAGGCCCTGGTGCGTGGTGAAGGCCCTGCGCCGTGCGCATCCTCGTGGAGACAGTGCTGTCGGGAAGCAAGTGAAGCAGGCCATGTGACAGATGTCACAAAGTCTGGTCACTTTTCCTAGTCGAACCGACTCTTCTGGGGAACAGATGGCATGTAAATTAGACCTCAGTGACGAGGAAGAGGCAGCGTTGGCGGAATGGGGAAGCGACAGGCTGGATTGGATGAGACAGAGGAAGCAAGCAGCCAGGCCCCTTAGACTAGAACTGTTTGTAACAGGACAGAGCAGCAAGTGTGGGGAGAGGGGCACGGGGCTGGATCACGCTACTATGACTGCGGAGTGATGCAGTCCCTGAGAAAACAGGACCTGCAGAGAAGGCTGTGTGCGGGCGGGGCTTGGAGGCATACGGTTAAGAGGATGAGTCTCTGAAAGACAAAACTAGTATGCAGGTTGTAAATCCTAATCACGTAGGGATTGCCACTGAGAGCTCTTGGTCTGGCCCCTAAAGCCACAGTCTGAAAAGGTCAGGTGTTAGGAAAAGCACACATCCAGTGCTGGTAGGAGTGTGGGGAGGCAGAGCCGTCGGGGAAACCAGGGGAGCTTGTGAGGTTGAGCGATCCAGTTGTGTGTGGCCTGGCAGATTCCTGCCCAGGCACGAGGACCTCTTGCATGGATGCACCAAGAGTTGTGTTCAGGCTTGTTAGCAGTAGCCCGGCTCATAAAAGCATAAAACCGTCAAATGCTCACTAACATTAAAATTGAGGTATACCCCACGATGGATAAATGCACGCAAACCCTGAAGACGGGTGGACTGGCTAAATGCAAGAATATGGATGAATCTTAGGAACCTTACAATGGATTCAATGATAAATGGACCCTCTTTGCTAAGTGAGCTTCACTTTTGCTTGCCTACTGGGGCTTGGCTAGCTCGTGCTGCTACGACGGAAATGCCGCAGTGCAGGAGGCCAGGAGTCCGGAGTCAGGGCTCTCGCTCCAGGGGAAGGGTCTCCCTGTTGGCTTGGGGGACAGGGTGGGAGGTGAGGGGGGTAGATCCTTGTCTTTTTGTCCCCTTCCAACATCGGTGACCTCAGCAGTCCTTGCAGGTCTTCATGTGTCTTGGCATCAGTCTTCACCTGAGCTAGGGGGTTCTTAGCACAGGGGCCTCCTGTCCAAAGGATGCTCTCCATGCCTAGCTCCTCTTTCTTAGGAGGAGTCGGAGCCCCTGTTTGTTTCCTCTCTTCTTTACTCTCTTGTAAGAATACAGGTGATGCAGGTCACACAGCGCAGTGGAGCAGACACACATTTTAGGGGATATAATTCAACTTGTGACAGCCAGGTTTCTCTTACTGTCAGTGTCGGAAGGGAGGGAGGCAGACCCTGGCTTCTGTTTTTGTCTTTTCTCCATCTGCAGCATCGGTCATTTGAAAGCACACATGCTGTAAACACTGGCATGTTAACCTCATTGGATTGGGCCTGAATCCTGTCTGGTTTTCGGCAAGTCACTTAGTCTCCCTGACCCTCGGCTGTGTTAGAATGACGGAGATGAGATGGCAGCGGTTCCGTGGACTTCCCTGAGTTGCAGTGCCCGTCAGGTGCCTGGTGGGGGTGCTCTGCGATGATGAAGCACTCCGGGTTGGTCTGCCCAGCTACTTCCTTGGTGGTAGTTCAAGCCGCGCCCAGCTAGGACAGTCACAGCTCGCCCTGGACTGGTGCTGAGCCAGGAGCCTTTCCTGGCTAGAGGTTGTTTCCGGGTACATCATATGACACGCGAACTGGCCAAAGGCTTCTTTTGCACATGAAATCGACGCTCATTTGACTGCAGGAGCTAAAAGCAAACAAGACAGTCCCTAAGTCCTAGAGACTCAGGGGCCTAAGAACGCGAGCCTGACTGAAGCTGACAAATGAGTCCTCCGTCTTTCCTGAGCAGCAGCGTTCAGGGGCTCAGAGGCATCCACACCTAAAGGGATTGGCTTTCATCTCCCTTGCAGCCTGAGTAGACGCTTCTGCTGGGCGGTGGGGTGGGGTGGGGTGGGGTGGGGTGGGGTGGCTCAGCATTTGACCGTGCTGCTCCTTCGCTGGACCTGTGGAGCGGTGGCCCCACTCCCTTTGGAAACGGCAGGGCTCTTGGGTCTGCGCTCCTTGCTCGCTGCAGAAGGGACTTGGATCTTTGGGGATCTTGCGAGCAGGACCTAAATCCTAAGAGATGGCCTCTCCTTATTCTTTGTCCAAATGCACCTCTCTCTCGACGTCCTTTCCCCAAGAATTCAATATCTTTAAGGAAACGTGCCCATTGTTGGGGAGCCCCCGTGAGTTGCGTGGAGCTGGCCAGGGCCCCCTTTGCAGATGGCACGAACACTGATTTGCTCCGACTTCGGCGCTGGTGACTGCATTGAACAGCTGCTGTTCTACTTTGTGTTCCTTTTCAAATCCGCGTTTCTTTTCTGATAGTGCTGGCAATATTTCGTTGCCCGAGTCGGGGTTTGTTGTGTGCACTTAGATGCCAGTCTCCTCGCGGGTCCGTGCTCCCGCCAGCGCGCCCTTAGTGACCTGTTTTTCTTTTTCTCTAGACCAATGAGGCAAGCTCGGAGTCGGTAGCCTCCTTCTCTAAGCACGAGATGATGAGCAGCTTTCTGCCAGAGGGAGGGTGTTACGAACTGCTCACCATCATAGGTATTGATGGCCCAGCTCCTGGGCTCCGAGACCAGCGAGTGGCGCAGGGCACGGCTAGAGAGGGCCTCTCAGATCAGCTTCTGCCGAGTGCGGAAGACATGAGGTCACAGGAGAGGCCCTTTTGAAGTCCTCCTCGCGCAGGGCCTCTTGGTCCCTCCAGTGACTGCAGCGGGTAGAATGGGTGGAAACTAGTGGGAGGCAGTGTTCTGGTTCGTACTGTTTTTGAATGGACTCGCTTTTCCTGGGATGCTGCCTGTCGTTCTTGTTTAAGGAGCTGCTCTTGCCTTTTAGGCAAAGGATTCGAGGACCTGATGACAGTGAACCTAGCGAGGTACAAGCCGACGGGAGAGTACGTGACGGTGCGGAGGGTTAACCTAGAAGCTTGCTCCAATGAGATGGTGACCTTCCTGCAGGTAACAAGACTCGACACTGCTTCTGGTGGTAATTACAGCACAGCCCACTGCCCACCCTCCAAAGAACCTGGCAGGAAGTAGGAAGGCCACGTGCTCAGCTCCTGCAGAAGTTTGCAGTGGAAAACCTTGGGAGTTTGGTCCGTAGGGTTCTTTAATGCTGGTCAGTCAACCCGCCTTCCTCTCTCCTTGTCCAAAGCAGCCATGGTGGGGGCGTGGATTCATTTATACCAAGCGCCTGCTGCAGTTGGCTCTATTCCAACACATCTTCCTTGGACTCCGGGTAGAACCGCCCCTGTGGGTTTCTGAGAATGCAACTGTACAGGAGTAGAAAGCCCCTCTTTCTCCCTTCCCACACATAGTGACCCTGTTAGGACAGGAGGCTTAGGCTGTAATTGTTAAGGAAGCAGACTGCCACCTCTGTCTTCTGTGGAGTGGCTGGTGGGCTCAAACCACCAACCTTTTGATTACCAGTCAGGTGCTTAACTGTGGAGGCACCAATGCCTTTTATACATTCTTGCTTGCAGTCAGCATGGACAGAGTGCCTCCTGTAAGCTAAACACTGTTTTACATGCTTTACAGCATTTAAACGAACTCATTGAAGTCCCATTCCAGCTGATGATCTAGGTGATTAGCATCATCCTCACTTTACAGTGCAGGAGGAGGCAAAGTGATGCGAGAGGGCACTTGCTTGGGCTACTCTAGGGCTCTAAGCACCCCGCAAACACTAGGTTCCCTGTGACTCAGGCCGTCCCTTCAGGGGGAGCCCCTCTTCATTGCCCCTTGGCTCTGACTTGAGCTTGAGCATTGCTTTCAGGGGGAGCTCCACCTCTCAAAGCTCTTCAGCCATCCTAATATTGTGCCCTATCGAGCCACCTTCCTTGCCGACAACGAGCTGTGGGCCGTCACGTCTTTCATGGCGTATGGTAAGTGGGAAAGCACGGCTGAGGAGGCCGGGAAGGACCTGCTTGTCTGATTGCTGTGTGCTTTTCCTCCCCCGCCGCCTTTCCTGTCTCCTACACATTTTTTCCTGGTAGGTTCTGCCAAGGATCTCATCTGTACACACTTCATGGACGGCATGAGTGAACTGGCCATCGCTTACATCCTGCAGGGGGTGCTGAAGGCCCTAGACTACATCCACCACATGGGCTATGTACACAGGTATGGCCCAGGCTCGCCCAAGGCTAGGGCAGTAGTGTGGGGGGCTCCTGACTGATGTGAGGGAAGCCTGAGATTGAGATCAAGGATGGACAGGGTCTCTGGCCTGACCTCTGACTTGGTAGAGAGATTATTTAAGGAAGTCTTGCTAGTCAACCACAACAAACCAACAAAAAGGTGAGTAGAGGTTATGGAGCTGATGGAAGAGGAAACCCAAAAGACTCGCAAGCTCTGAACAGACACTCAGCCCAGGGGGATCCACTCTGCCAGGCCGTCAGCCTCCCATTACAGGCGCCTCTCCTCTCCTCTCCTCTCCTCTCGGGGGCGTTTCCAACAGGGCAAAGGTCAGTATCTTGGATGGCTTTCTAGCCCTTGGTAGAGAGCAGGAGCCTGGCACTAATCAGAGAGAAATCAATGGAAACAGGAGGTCACTCTACCCGTATGAGACTGGCGAGTTGTAGGAAGTCAGACCCAGTGTGCAAGGCAGCCCGGAGATGCAGCCTGGGTGTGCCCAGGTGGCAACACCGACAGGTCCTGAAGGCAGGACGGCGAGCAAAGGACAGGTGGGATGGGGGCAGAGTGACAGGGTGCCTGCTGCTGGGCATGTTCTAGTCAGTGCCGCAAACACAGACTGGCTGAAAGCCTTATCGGAGGCAGGGAGACGTGGTCTGTGAGGCAGAAAGGGAAGTGAGCAAGATGTAAAAAAGGTATTAGATATGTGCTGGGTAAGTGGGTCTTCTTTTAGAGGGGAGGGGTCTGTTGGAATGTTTCATAAAGTCCGTTTGTACATGCACACGGTACACGTAATGCTCACGTATACATGTATCACACACTCATTGACTGGACCTGGAGTGTGAAGGCCATAAGTTGGTGGGAAAAAGAAATTGTGGTGTGGAGCCCTGCTGCCCTGTGACGCCCCTCCCCACCTCCTCAGGAGTGTCAAAGCCAGCCACATCCTGATCTCCGTGGACGGGAAGGTCTACCTGTCTGGTTTGCGCAGCAACCTCAGCATGATAAGCCACGGGCAGCGGCAACGAGTGGTCCACGATTTCCCCAAGTACAGTATCAAGGTTCTGCCGTGGCTCAGCCCAGAAGTCCTCCAGCAGGTCTGTGTCCTGGGCCCCAGGAGGCTGCCCCCCACTCCCTCTCAGCTCTGGGCTTTCCCTGAAGCCTGACTGGCTTCAGGCTGGGACGGGTACCCTGTTGGCCATGTGGAATCCAGGGGCCGCTCAGCGAGACTGTCACCTTGCCTGTTGCAGGGGGACAGCTTCCCGCCTCTATAGCGTTTCCAGCGATGCCTGCTGCTGTTGTCACTCCCTTCAGAGGGTCTGCCTGCCCACTGGAAGGGTTGTCCAGATCTCTGGACTGAGGTGGGTGGAGAGGGGGGACACCCAAGCATACTCTCCTGCTTGTTAACACAACAGCGTCAACCATTTGTTTCTTTCAAAGCCGGAGCTCCTCTTCCATAGGAAGCAAAGCAGGCCCGCCTTTAGCAGCTGCTTCTGATTTGGGGAGGCACATTCTTTCCCAGCCTCAGCCTTTGCTCCGCCCCCTTCTTTTTCTCAGAACAGAGGCCAAATGGAGTCATCTGTGGTTTTCCCTCATTTAGAATCTTCAGGGCTACGATGCCAAGGCGGACATCTACAGTGTGGGGATTACAGCCTGTGAACTGGCCAACGGCCATGTGCCCTTCAAGGATATGCCGGCCACCCAGGTGAGCCCGCAGCTCGCAGCCCGGAGGCTGGCTGGCTGCCTGTCACAGATGTCTGTGGAGGGCCCTGTTTCTGACTCGGGCTGCTGAGGAGGGTCATGGGGACACCCGGGAGGCCAGGCTTACCAAAGGCAGCTGCTTTCAGCTGCATGCAGTTGGGGACTTAGCAACATCCTCCCAGGCTTGGCCTGTTCTGGCACCTCACTCTGCCGCCTGCTGCCCGGCACCCTCTGGAAGGGCCTCACTTAGGAGGGGGCCTGTCGGAGATGGCAAGCCCTCTCCTCCTCTCTGATGTGTCCAGTGGCCAGCTGGCCAGCTTTTGGAAAAGTTAGACTCACTCTAAGATGTTCTCTCTACCCCCTGAAGCCCCTATGTGTGGAGGGAGACCTGTTTGTGAAGCAGCACTGTAGGCCCTCCAGGCCTCTTCCAGCCCGGCCCTCTCTGTCCTCCCCAGATGCTGCTGGAGAAACTGAATGGCACCGTGCCCTGCCTGCTGGACACCAGCACGATCCCCGCTGAGGAGCTGACCATGAGCGCTTCGCGCTCTGCCGCCAACTCGGGCCTGAGTGAGAGCCTGGCCCCCAGCACCCCCAGGACCTCCAACGGCGACTCGCCTTCCCACCCCTACCACCGTACCTTCTCGCCCCACTTCCACCACTTTGTGGAGCAGTGCCTCCAGCGCAGCCCGGATGTCAGGTGCTCTGAGGGGCTGGGCCTGGGCGCGCCAGGGAGCTCAGGGTGCTGCGGCACTGGTCAGGCTGTGAGGGCCTGGGGTCCCACAGGGTGGGCTAAGAAGTCAGAATGGGCAGCACTGGTGAGCTGGGGCTATTGGGAGGCTCCGGGATTCTGTGGCCCGGGTATGATCTGGTCTCTTCTTTCTCTCTAGGCCAAGTGCCAGCACCCTCCTCAACCATTCTTTCTTCAAGCAGGTACAGTAGCACGTGCCTCCACCGCTGGTCCCTCCTTGCCTGTCGGTCCATTGCTTGGTCTTTAATTCCTCCTCCACTTGAATCGGGGGAAACGACGGGCCCTGAAGCCCCTGCAGGGCATTGCTCTCTCCTCAGAAGGACCCTGGGACTCACCCCCCACCCTCCTCTCTTCCCTCAGATCAAACGGCGTGCTTCAGAGGCCTTGCCCGAGTTACTCCGTCCCGTCACCCCCATCACCAGTTTCGAGGGCAGTCAGGCTCAGGATCACAGTGGAATCTTTGGCCTTGTAACAAAACTGGAAGAACTGGAGGTGGATGACTGGGAATTCTGAGCCCCTGTGGACAGTGCACGTTCTCCAGCCCAGACCTGGGGCCTTCAGGGGCCTCTCCTGAGGGTTGGCCCCACGCCCACCCTCCTGGATGCAGGCTGGGTAGAAAAGACACGTCTGCCAGCAGAGTTGGCTATTTTCTGAATGGGAACGAAATTCCTGGAAAGAGACTTTGCTTCATTGCTCCAAGGCCTGGAGACTCCCGGGACCACCCAGGGCTGAGGTGGGAGGCAGGGGAGGTGATGGAGTGCTGACACCCCAGAGAGATGCTGCTGCTCTGCTCTCGGGCCGGAACCCAAGCCCGGGCTTGCATTCAGCAGTCCGGGGCTCTCGGACCGCCTCCTCCGTCTTGTTCTCCCAGCACCTAATTCACAGTGGTCTGTGCCAGCACACCTTGCCCTTCCCCACACTTCGTCTAAGGGAGGTGGAAGGAAGGGCATCTCCCCCTTCGCGGTGCCACGTTAAGGCTTGAGGGCTCGTGTCCTTACGCTGTGTGTCAGGTTTAATGTCAGAACAAATTAAAATTTCCAGTGAAATCTGGCAGCATGCTGGTATCTGCGTCCACTTGGGCCCTCCAGCCCTGCGTGCCAGTGCACGGACAAGGACCGCCCGGTGGCGGCTCACTCACCAGTTGCTGCACTGTGGTCTGTGGTCGTGGGGACATAGGAGTTCCTTCTCCCTCTCACAACACGCTGTGTTTTCAACCCCATGACGATTTGCCTCCTAACTGCCTGCATTTTGCGGCATTACATTCGGCCACCAAACCACGTTGGGGCTGAGGCCTGGGGGCTGGAGCAGAAGTTTAGGCAGAAGACCCCTTTTTGGCGGGAAGGGAGGCAGAGGGTTTGTAATATGAGTTGTGGTGTCTTGTTTCTGTTGGCTAATCCCCCAGAGCAAGTAACCTGAGAACCAGACCTGTCCCCTTCCCTCCTGCCTGTCTTCCTGGCCCAGGGCCTTGGGGCGCCTGTCTGAGCCTAGATGTGCATCTGCCAGGGCCAGTCCAACAGTGGTCCTCCTCCTCCTCTGTACCTCACGGGGCTGTGCCCATTTGGCACATTTGCCCCCCACTAGTGAGTCCCTGGGGCAAGGGTGGGGTGGCCTCCTAAACGCACATCAAGGAAGTGCCCCTCCCTCTTCCTTGAAGCTACTTTGAACCCTCAAAGGCCCCCACTTTCTCTCTCTCCTCAGAAATTTCAAAACCAGTTTAAAAACAACCTCTTGGCAATTATAGGGACTGAGGGGAAGGGCAGGATACCAACCCTGGCGGGCCAGTGAATGGGGCGGTCAGGTCACATTTCTCTCTGACCCCTCTCCTTCCCCCTGCTGAGTTCAGCTGTGTGTGTGTGTTTGCACCTCAAGTTCCCCTTTCTTAACGCCTCAGTCCATTTCCTTTCCTGCTGCCTGCTCATTCTCCACACCCGCCCGCTGGTCCTCCTGGTGGCTCCTGGGCAGCGTCAACTCACGCCAACCCAGACCCCTCTGGCCTCACAACAGCCTCTTAAGACTGATCACAGGGGCGACTGGAAACTCCTCAGAAAAGGGCATCATCCCCCCCCCCCCTGCCATGCAGGGTTCCTTCCTCAGGCCCGTAGCTCCGGGGAAGGACTCTTCCAGAAAGCATCATTAGACTGAGTAAGGAAACTGTGGGCAGGGGTGCAGAGCGAGTCAAGGAAACAGTTGGCTGAGGAAGAAGGCTGCTGCCTCCCTCCCTGCCAGGCTGGCGAGTGCAGTCACTGAGCTGTTCTATTCCCTGACAAGTGTGTGGGCTGGGCCTCCGGAGCCACCAGTTCTATTCCTGCCAGTGTGGGAACAAGCTATATTTAGGGCCGCGCTTCATGAAACCGCTTCAGCTCGACTTCAGAGAAAGAGAAGCAGTGGCAGGGCCCAGGAAGCCACCGCCTGCTCTCCCCAGCACGGCCGTGCCCCACTGCCCAGCACGGGCCAGCGGAGTCAAGCCGACAGAACTGAGGTCCCGGTCCGTCCGGGGATAGTGAGCCACTAGCAGGGGACACCTGGCTTCTTACTCAGCCTGCCTGCCTAGGCAGGGCTTTTATTGCCTTCAAGTCACTTCGCATTTCTGGCCTCTGACTGTCAAATGAGCTTTGGGTGCTCTGGGATTTGCTTATTGAAAAATGGAAATCTCTTTCCCTGAAGGTAGTGCCCTCAGCGGAGCTGGGGAGAACCAAGCTCGGGAGCAGGGGTGCTGCTCCGAGGCCCCTTGTCTAAAGTGTGAGGGCGCGGGGGATCTCCCGGCCAGCCTCCCTCCCTCCCTCCCGGCCAGTGGGCCCATTCTGTGCTGTTCTCAAATGGGGGCCCATGCGGGTGTGGCCCCTGGTGGCGGGGGCACCCCAATGGGGTCCGTCAGTGTGCCAGGCCTACGCAGGGCAATGCGGGGAACACTATGCGTCCTGGAGGGTCAGCCAGGGGAAACTGAGGCTAGAGTGGCTCAGCCCCGCCCCGCGTCTCTGCCTCCGCTGCAGGGCGCCCCACGAGCCAGGCGGTCCTCGCGACCCAGCCGCTTCCCGGCCCCGGCGGGGAGACGGGCGTCGCGGGGCCGGGCCGCAGGTCGGGGCTAGGGGCAGACAAAGGCGGGGGGCCGGGCTGCGAAGACAAAGCGCGGAGGGGGTCGGCGGCGGCAGCGGCGGCGGCGCGGGCCCGGAGGCGGCTCCGCGCGCGGCGGAGCCAATGGGCGGGCGCGGGGCGGGGGCCGGCGGAGGCGGCGCCGCGATAAGGCGGCGGCGGCGGCCGTGCGGAGACCACTGGCAGCGGCGGCAGCTCGCGCCCGCGCCCTCCTCGCCCCGCGGCCCCCGGACCCCGCCGCCCCCCGCCGAGCCTGGTGAGATCCGCGCACGCGAGGGCGGCGGCGTGGGGCAGGCGTCCGGCTCCCCCCGTGCTCGCGCCGGGCCCGGGCTGGCCGCCGCCTTGCGGGCGGGGGAGCGGGGGCGCGCGGCGGGGCCCGGGGGTCCCCTGCCCTGGGTCGTGGCGGCCTGGGGCCGAGGAGCAGGGGCGCGGGCGCGGCGGCCCTCGAGCGCTGTCCAGGGGCCGGGCTGCGCGCCCGGGAAGGAGGAGCCGCGACGCGGCGGGGGTCCGGGGTCCAGCGGGGCAGCCGCTTCCCGCCGGCCCGCTCCCCCGACACCCTGCCCCCGTCCCCGCCCCGCGAGGCGCGCCTGGAGGCCAATTGGGCTCCTCTTTCCCCACACATGGTTCCACTCAGGGGGCCCCGGTCCCTCGGGGAGCGGCGTTGGGGGCGGGCAGGAGCCGGGGGGAGGTAGGTGAGGGGCGGAAGTGGCAAGAGCAAGAGCAACAGGAAATGACTTAGGGAAAGTCCCAACCACAGACCCCCCAAGCCTGTAAACAACCCCCCGAGCCTGCCGACCGGGGCAGGGCCTGTGGGGCCCCACCAACTGCCCGACTTCCCCTTGCAGAACCCGGCGGGTGCCGCGTCCTCAGCGGGCCTCCATCACCTCCCACGAGCCATGTTCCAGGCTGCGGGAGCCGCCCAGGCCACCCCTTCTCATGTAGGTGTCCCGCACGGTGGGTGTTCAGCCGGAGGGCGAAGGGGTGGGGACCAGCGGGTTTGCCTGCCACCCTTACCCCTCTGCGGCCACGGGCAGGGGAGGCCGGGAGCTGACCTCCCTCCATCGTCCCCGCCCCCTAGGAAGCCAAAAGCGGCGGCGGCGGCGGCGTTGGCGGCAGCAGCGCCGTCCAGCGCTCCAAGGTAGGGCCCCGGGCGCCGGGTCTGGGAGGCCGGGTGGGTCCCTGGCCGGCCCCCGCTGAGTCGCCACCTGACAGTCCTTCAGCCTCCGGGCCCAGGTGAAGGAGACCTGTGCCGCCTGCCAGAAGACCGTGTACCCCATGGAGCGGCTGGTAGCGGACAAGCTTATCTTCCACAACTCCTGCTTCTGCTGCAAGCACTGCCACACCAAGCTCAGGTGCGCCCGGCCCGCCCCCGCGCCCGCAGCCTGGCCCAGCAGGCCCTGCACTGACGCCGCTCTCTGCCCCTCCCGCAGCCTGGGCAGCTACGCCGCGCTGCACGGCGAGTTCTACTGCAAACCCCACTTCCAGCAGCTGTTTAAGAGCAAAGGCAACTACGACGAGGGCTTTGGCCGCAAGCAGCACAAGGAGCTCTGGGCCCACAAGGAGCTGGACCCTGGCGCCAAGACAGCCTGAGCACTCCCAACCTGCCACTAGCGCCCTCAAGGGCCTGGGGAGGAGTGGGCAGGGGATCAGAGCTGGGCCTGGGTGGGGGCAGGGTGGGAAGGCAAAGGGTGAGGGGTTACAGGGAAGGGCTCTCCTCCAGGGTTGCCACATTCCCCATCAGTGGGTAGGGGCTGGGGGCCCAGACTGGGGTCTGCTCCCCACTTCTTTCAGCTCACACACCCCCTCCTTACCCAGGGCCCCCCAACCCCAGCTTCCCTATCTAGGTGCCTTTTCTCCAGCAAGGAGTCAGCATGCCCCCTCAGGGTCCTAAGCTCCCTCACTGCCACCCAGCCCTCAGGTCTTCCCATCTACCTCTGCCCGTAGCCTGGTCCTGAGCCACAGAGACCACAAGGACAAGGGGAGTGCACCCACTGGACCTGACAGGCAGCCCACCGCGAGAGGGGAAAGGGGCGGGGAAGTGGAGCAGCCCCGCGCCATCCCCCAAGGCAGGAAATGCCCAGTGGGGCCCGGGACCATCTCACCCCACTGGAATCAAGAAGCGGAAGTGAAGTGCCCGCCAGGCTGGGAGCCAGAGACTGGCAGCGGGACTGGCTGAAGCTGTGACCCCTCTCTTCCCCCTCCTTTGTGATCAACCCCATTTTAAACATGTTTCAAACAGATCCTGGCTCTGTATTATGTGGCCTGATGGGGGCTTGGTGGCAGGAAGGATGAGCGTGCCCCCAGGGGAGGGGGACAGGTCCGTCCCAGAGTTCTCTGACCTACTCAAATGGGCCCCTGCTGCCAGGGGTGGGGTGAGTGTGTGCCTGCGCATGGGAGGTGGTTTTACAACTGACTGCTTTGTCTTCAGTTGGTCTAAGTGCCCCATTCTGAAGTGGGAGGGAAGCATGAGGCTTGTGAATGTGAGGGTCAGGAAGTCAGTGGGGGTGGCACCTGCCTGGACGGCAGGCTCGCAGTGATGCTTGGGTGCACTCTCAGGCCCTGCCCAAGCACCCTTCGGCTCAGAAGCCTGCCGGGCTGCTAGGAAGCTGCAGAGGCAGTGAGTGTCCGCAGGCTGCCTACATCTGGGTGGCTCTTCCAGTCCCCATGCTCCCTTGCCCCCCTTGCAGCTTCAGGGAATGGCATAGTCACAGCCCCACTCTGGTAGTAAAGCCACACTGCAAGACAATAACTACATCAGATGGGACAGGCTTGGGAAGACAGGAAGCCTCTTGGGTTGTTCGATTTCTCCAAAATGCTCACAGCTAGAGGGTGGGGCAAGGGCAGTAAAGATGTGTCCTGGGTGCAAGGACTGCTGGGCCCCGTACTGAGGGCTGGGCCAGCCTATGCCAGTGGTCCTGGCTGGGGACAGGGTGGTAGCTCTGTCTGCTCAGCCACAGCAGCAGCAGTTACCTAGGGGGAGACGCCAAGGTAGCTCCTGGAGGCACTAGATCCCTTATCCTGCTGGGAGGGCATCTGAGGGGGTTAGGCTGGGTGCTGTGAAGTTCCTGGGGACCCCAGCTCCAGTCAGGAGAGCTGAGTCCCCTCAGCAGACCAGCCTGGTGGAAACGCCCTCTGTGGCGCTCCTGGGGTGGGGGTTGGCAAAATCACCCCAGACCCTCCACTTGGAGCCACTGCAACTGTGCCCCTGCTCCCAACCCTCCACCCTGCCCGAAAGCACGGCCGCAGGACCCCGCCGGTGTAAATGGTCCCTTTTATTGTAAAGTAATGCATGACACTGGCCTGGCTTTGCACTGCAAGCCCTCGGTCAAGATCTGGTCGACTACCTCTGGCTGCAGCTGCTTCTGCACGATCCACAGCAGACAGAGCTGGGGCCGATGGGAGGCAAGAGCGATGGCAGAGAGGGCCGACCCCAGCCCGGCCTCTCCGAGCTGGGCTGGCCGACGCAGACATGCTCACAGAATGATGAGAAAATGGCGGCTGAGCCCCTTCCCTCAGCAAGCCTGAGGCTACTGGGAAGATGCCTTTCAGAGCCCAGAGTCCCAGCCATCCGAGGGCCCCAGGACTTGTCATCTGGATTATTCAAAAAATAAGTTAAAATTAAGCAACAGCTTGGTCCTGAGGATGCTGAGCCAGGATGACCAGTTTTTGGCACAAAGAAATTGTGTTTTTTTTTTTGAAGTGCAGGGTTTGTTGGCTTGTTTTCAAATTCATTTGTAGGATACCTCCCTGTGAGGTAAGACCATCCAGGGGTGGGAGTGAGGGAGCTCTGGGGGAGCTTGAGCGCAGGACCCACAGAGTCGTCTCGTCAGCACGGGCACCTTATTGTCTCCTTTGGGGACGGGGATTGGGGTGGGGGTAACGAACAAGAGTGCTCCTGCCTTGGGTGGGTCCATCAGGGCAGGGTCGCGGAGGGGCCGAGCTGCAGCATGGCAGCTGTGGTCGAGAGGAGGGGCCGGGGCCTGTGCACCCAGCCTGGGCCCCGGGTGGGGTGGGGTGCACCGTGCAACACACATTTCTGCAAAACCAGCTGCTTTGGTGTTCTCTCCTCTCTCGAGGCGCCCGTCTCCTGTAACAGTCTAGAATGAGTATATATAAAAACCTCCAGATAGGATCTGAGATATAAATTAACAAGTACAAGGCCTCACATGACGTGATGTGAAAAGGCTAAACAGCGATAGGAACTACATTCATAAAAGTGCATCGTCGACAGACAACGAAGGCTTTGGCTTGTTCGGGCGCCCGAGGGGAGTGGGCATGGCCGGCGAGGAGCTGCCTGGTCTCCGGGCACTGGCCTGTCCCCCTGAACAACAGCTCCCATGGGAGCTGGGAGTCCAGGGGGAGGAGCTTAGCAATAGGCACATTTCGGAGGGAGGGGGCCGGAAGAAAGGACCAGCGCCCAGGCTGAGGTAAACATGGCCGACTCGAAGCCGCCTGGAGACACTGTTCCCCGCAACCTCAAGGTGCTGCCGCCCAGGGAGGAGTAAGGCGGAACAGAGGCGGAGGCCGAGCCCTTGTCGGGACAGCCAGCCTGGCTCCAAGCGAGCGCACAGCTGGTGGAAGGGGCTCTGGGCCAGCAGGGTGCGGACACTGCCCCCAGCTTGAAGAGGGGTGCTCAGGTCAGGGCTCCGGGCAGCCATGTGGGCCAGCGGCCTGCCTGTGGAGTCTGTCGGTCCTGCTGCTCCCGCGGGAACAGATACCTGGCCAGGCACACAACAGGTCCCGGAGCCGAGGGCACCGAGGTCTCCAGTTCAGAAATGGTGTCAGGCTAAGAGTGACTCCAACTTGTAAAACAGAGGCAACTGCATTGACAACACTGGGTATCCCCCCCCCCCCACTAGGGGCAATGCCACACCTCAGGGCCCTGCTTGGGGGGTGGGGCTGGGTCACGGGCAGGAAGATCAGGTGCCTCCTTCCCTGAATAAGGCATGACGTTTGTGTCATTCATCTTTGGTAATGGGCAGGTCTGGCAAAGCTGGCCTGGAGCGGGGCCGCCCTGGCCTCTGCCTTCCACTGGTGGGGGGGAGGCTGGGTTTGATCGCAGACTCGGGTGGGTACACACAGCCCAGAGCCGCCCACGCTGGCCTCCAGAAGCAAAGTAACACTTGGAAGGAAGTAACACTATTCACCCCCTGCGTCAGGCCCGCGCCCAGACCCAGGGCCTCGACACCGATCCCGGGTCAGGACACAGCTCTGAGGCTGGGCTGTAGTCGCCTTGCACACAGTTCCTGGTCCCTTCTCCTCGGCACTGAGCTTAGGACGCTGGAGCCTGCTGGTTTGGGCAGCTGGGGCTTCTGGTCCTTGAGGCTTGGCCCTGGAGCAGAAACGGCCCAGCAGATGCTGGCTGGCCTGCGGCGGGCGGGTCCCCAGCCTGGCCGGGAAGCAGCAGCGTGGCCGAGCACTCAGTACACGAGCTGTGCAAAGTGGTGTGTGAGCAGCTCCTCAGCCGAGGGTCTCTGGCGGGCCTCCACAAAAATGCGCCGCAGGAAGTCCCGCCCGTGCTCCGAGATGTGGGAGGGCAGCTGCGGGTTGGTGGGCTGCGTGGCAATCTTGAAGATGGCAGCCATGGCTTCATACTCTGCCCAAGGGGGCTTCTCTGTCAGCATCTCCACCACAGTGCAGCCCAGGCTCCTGGAGGGCAGAGAGGACTCGTGTCACCCAGGGCCGCCAGCCTCCTTTCTGAGGACACACCGAGGCAGGTGGTGCCGAGCCGAGGGCTGGTAGTTCGGGTGGGCTCCCACACGAGCGCCCTCCTATACACCGCCGCTCTCCCGGGGCTGCTCAGATTCGGGACAAGAGCCCTCGGCAAGGACAGGGCAAACAGCCAGAGCCCGTGGTCCTTTCCTGAACTGCGGTAGGAGTTTGGTGGCGTCGACAACACACACCTGTCATCGTCCAGTTCTGGGGGTCAGAAGGCTGCCACAAGTCTCAAGGTGTCGGCAGGAATGGCCCTTTCTGCAGGCTGGCAGGGGACGCGGTCCCTTTCCCGTCCCTAGAGGCCACACCTGCACGCCTTGGCCTGTGGGTGCTCTTTACATCACTTCGACCTCCTCCTACTGCCACATCTCTGAGCCCGTCTGCCTTCCTGTCCTGCTCCTTCTTCCTAAGGACCCTGTGACTGCGAGGCACCCACCCGACGGCCCAGATTGTCTCCCACCTCAAGATGTGTCCTTTAAGCACAACTGCCGAATCCCTTCTGCCCCATAGGGCATCAGCCACAGGTTCCAAGGATTGGCATGAACATCCCCGGGGACTACCATTCAACCACTAAGACCATTCGGGAAGGCGGGGGTGCTCTTCCAGTGTCTAAGGCACGAGGAGGCGGGCAGAGCCCGCTAGTGGACAGGTGGTCTCCTCCGACAGCCTACTTTGTCCAGACACTGAGCAGTTCCAGGGCCCGCCAGGCTGAAGCTTCCAGCAGTGACACCGTGACTCACTCATGTGAGGGCTAACGTCCAACTCCTGCTGCTGCACACGCCTCTCCCACCACCACCTGAGCCTGCGGGGGCCCAGCTGAGCCCGGGCCTGGCCCCCACCACCCAGGCCCCTCTGCGCCGTCCCCAGCTCTCACCACACGTCCGCCTTCCTTCCATAGCCTTCGCCGCTGATGACCTCGGGGCTCATCCAGTAGGGAGTGCCTGTGACTGAGCGCATGCCTGTCCCCGACATGCAGATGGTCTGCAGGCGCTTGCTGGCCCCAAAGTCCCCCAGCTTCACGTTCCCCGCAGAGTCTCTGAGGATGTTGGCTCCTGGGTGTGGAAAAGTGAGTAGTTGCTGCCAGCCCAGGCCCTCCGGGCATGTCCTCCTCCCCCTGGTCAGGGCAGGCCGCTGGGCAGGGTGGGAGCCTGCGGAGTCCACCGCGCATGTGCGCGTGCCACCGTGGCAGTGGCTGCAGAGCATCTCAGAGTGTTCCCCCAAATCGTGCCACCAGCCCCCCCATTCAGCACCCAGGAAGATGGCTCAAGGGCCCTGACAGGAAGCTGAGCTCCGTCTAGAGCCCACACCAGGTGGCATCGGCAGCTGACACCCCCCACCCCCAGCTCACCCTTGATGTCCCGGTGAACAATCATGTTGCTGTGCAGGTAGGACATGCCTTCCAGGATCTGCCGGGTGTACTTGCGGGTCACGCTCTCAGTCAGAGCCCCGTAGGCCTTCAGCTGGTCTTTCACTGAGCCCTGTCAGTCACAAGGAGTCACAGGGGGAAAAGGGGCAGGGGCATGCAAGGGGCAGGGGCACTGTACTAGGGGTTGCCGGGCAGCTTGACCTAAGTGAGCAACACTCAGTGCAGAGCAGAAGGGGGATGCCTGCTCTTCTAGGGTAAGCCTGGTCGGACCAGACCCCCTGCAGCCAGAGGCTGGGCCTTGGACCCCAAGCTCTGCTGTCAGCTCCCCTGGAGCCCTGGTTCCCAGTTGGAGGTGGGCGACCCCTCAGAGCCCCAGACTGTGGCGCAGGTACTTACCCCCGGCATGTACTCCATGAAGATGGTGAGCGTCTTCTCTGCGCGGTCGCGCAGGCAGCCGTAGTACTGCACGATGCGCTCGTGCTGCAAGTTCTTCAGCAGCTGGATCTCGCACTCCAGCGCGCTCACCTCCTGGGAGGCAGGAGGGGGGCACAGGGCGGGTTACAGTGGCCCACGTCTTGCCCTAGTCAGGGTGCCTGGGGGAAATCACCTGTGTGGGCCTCAGCTGCAACCTAGAGCACCCTTGGGGTACAGAGTGCCCTGGGGAAGCGGGGTGCTGGTGCTAGCACTTGTCTACACCTCAAGCTCAATCCAAAGAGAGGCTCTGTAGGTTCCCAAAAGCAGGGCCCAGGGCTGGAGGAGCAGTGGGGCGGGGGGGGGGGGGCTCGAAGTGAGAATGGTCACAGCCTCCTGAGTTCCAATTTCCCCAGGCCTGGCGGGGTGCTCTTTGGACCGTGGCCCCTTCACCTCGGGGTCGGGCCTCGAACTAGGGAGCTTGAGAGGAAGGGCAACTGAGAAAGCATGCTGTAGCTTCCTGAGCCAAGGCGCTGGCAGTACCTTGCTTGTCTCAGGACTGTCTGGGTCAAACTGGACCTGCTTGGAAGCGAGTTCACGCCCCGTGTCGACATCATAGCACAGATAGACCCGGCCGAAGGCACCCTGGCCCAGGAGCTTCCCGCGGCGCCAATTGATGGGGGCACTCGGCGCTGCAGAAGAGGAGGAAAACAAGGTGTAGTGACTCTGTCTGTGTACCCCAGGGGCCGGATGATGGCCGCCCGCAGCACCTCCTGCCTCGCAGGAAAGCACCCCCAACCCCAGCAGAGGGCCTGCTGAGGCCGTGACTAAATGTCTTCTGCAGTCATTAAATGCCGTAATGCTCCAAAGCACGTTAACTGTCTTAACATAGGATTGAAGGTGGGGAGAGGTGCCAGGCCCACCCCAACAGCCCATGAACCCCGTGCCCCCTCCTCACACTTGGTCGGCACGTTCCTCTCCTGCACAGAGAGGGCGTTCTCGCTGTCTGCACTCCACAGGCGCCCACGGGGGTCCAGGTACTGCACGGCCAAGCCCAGGTTCTCGCCGTTTGTGCTCATGGAGCGGCTGGAGGGCACCAGTGTGAACAAGTTGCCTTGATGGCGACGTATTCTCGGGAATGTTCTTCTGCCTAAGGACGCACAGGCAGAGCAGGTCAGGCCCCGGTCAGCGGCCGAGCGCGCAGTGAGGGGGATACACGGGCCATACCCTAGGGCAAAGGCTCGAGAAGGGAGGAGGATGCCACTGTGGCCAGATGGTTCAGGGGTCCTGGCTACAGGGAAGGCACAGGGATAGCCCCCAGGCCCTGGCCACTCGCCAGCCAGTCGGGCTGGAGGCTCTGTTCTGTGTGGTCACCGGCTCACAGGCCCTTGTGTTTGTTTGGGAGCTGGTGCCACTGACCCTGGGATCAGAAGACGGCGCCCACATGCAGCACCTTGGTTTATAAATGTCATCCCTCCTATCTTTTCGATGCCAGTGCTTCTGAGCTGTTCCTCAGGAATACAGGAAAGCCCACACCCTTGCAGCGGCTTGCCTGTAAAGCAGACCTCACCCGCCCTCTCCCAGGTGGCCAGCAGAGGGCAGGGTGCAGGCAGACTCACCATCGTTGTAGTCCTTGTGGTGCACAGACACATGGTAGCGCCTGGGGTAGGTCCCGCCTTTGACTCCTTTGTCATAGAGCTGAGTTTCCCGATCTGGGTAGGAGACAGGGGGTGGGGGGTGGGGTGCAGAGACCTTGGCGCGGTGGCCCGAGGGCGTGACAGCACAGACACCTCCCTAGCATTCTGCTCACCCAGGACCCACCTACCCACCACTCACCAGAGTACTCCTGCCTGTTGTCAGGGAAGCTCTGTGCGCGGGGCATTCGTGACTTCCGGAAGGATGGGCTGCAGAGAACAGAAAGAAATCACAACAGAGGCTGCAGCAGCGCCGCCTGGGCGGGAGGCAGGATGTCCAGATGGGCTTCCAGGCCGGGCTCGCTCCCACGTTATCATGCCTGGCAAGCAGAGAAAATGCCTCTACTGCCCGCCCCCTTCCTTGTCTGTGGCCCATATCCTACAGGACTCCACCCTGGACACAAGGCTCCCCACCTCAGCCCAAGGCTGTCCCAGGTGAAAGGTACTAACCAGTGTCTGCACTCAGTTACCTGACAAACTAGGGGTGCTTTCTCATTTCCTTCTCACCCCCAGGAAGGTAGAAAAAGACTGCCGCAAGCGAACAGCAGGTCCCAAGCCTCACACAGCGCAACCAGGTGCCATTAGTCTCTGTTTTATAAGTGGGTAAATGGAGGTTCCCAAAAGGTACATGGCTGACTGCCCAGAAGTATAGTGCGCATGCAGCAGAACTGGAAGGTAACTCCAAGGGCAGGGCCATAGCCTGTGCCCCGGGCACTCCAATCAGCACGTCCTCTCAGAGGACTCCCTCCCACCCATTTCCGGGGAGCTCAGAGTTGTCGCTCAGCAGTCCCGTGTGTGATAGAGCTGGGACTGGACTGAGGCCTTGCTCACGCTGATGTCTGAAAGGCAGATGAGCCCCGAGCTCAAGTCGGGGCAAGACCCAGAAAGTCAGCTCTGTTCACTGGGCTTCAGGCCCAAGGGGAAGAGAGAATTTAAAGCATTCTATAAGGACAGAGGGAAACTCCAAGAATAGGGAGGAGCATAAACACATCTCTCTTTCCCAGTTGTCTACCTGGAGGGCCCTTCCCCTTCCCCACCAATCCCTTCTGAGAGACCTGAAACAGGTCCTCTCCAATTTGTAGCTGCCCCCACTTCCTACCTACCAGGCCTCTGCCAGGACCCCATCCAACCGAGGAAAGGCCATGGCCCGAGGCTCCAAAGCTAGGGAAGCACCCCACAGCTAAAGCCAGTCCTGGGCTGCAGGGCTCTCCAACTCCTGGCCCCTAGTTCAAGAGCAAGCCCAAGGCAAGGCTACCCTTTGTACTTGTTCTGTGGTCTCTGGAGCAGGCAGCACCCCTCTCCTTGGGGCACATACCGGGCAGGACAGATACAGCACAAACTCAGCCAGGCCACCAGTGCAGGACGCATGAGGACAATGAATCAGTCCCACAAAGGAAGGAACATTCCCAACCCCGCTCCCGAGCCTCTGCCTGGAGCCCTGGGCCCAGCCAGGGGTGAGCGATCTGGTCTCGGTCCTCACGAATTTAGGTGAGAGCGGAATCAGGTCAAGCAGAGCCACATCTTCATGGAGGACAGAGCTGGTTTCAAACCTCAAGTAAGAAGTGGGCTCTTCTTGACTGGTTTTTATCTACTAGTTCCTATCCCACCAGAAAAATTTGGGGGGAAAAAAAGTAAGCTTGTGAATAATTCTTTCATTCCCCCCGCCAAACACCAAAGGCCCACTCTCCCTCATCTAGGTGACCGTGGCGAGGCTAGGAGAGGACAACGGACCACAGCCTGCCCTTGCGAGCTGTCATCAGATCTGTGGAACGAAGCAGACAGGACGTACTCCAGGCGCCTGGGAAAGCAAGGCCAGGGAACATTTCTAGTAAACCAGGATGTTTCTTTCCCTTGCAGAATGATGTTGAACCCCAGGAGTTGTGGGGCCAGCAGCTATCTATCTAGGTCAGACCCTGAAATGCGCTCGCTCGCTCTCACACACACGTGCGCGCGGTGTCCCATACCTGTCTGCTGACCTGTCCAAAGACTGGCAGCTCCCTGACAAGGAGTTCTCAGCACTGCTCAGAGGATCCAGCATCTGCAAGACAAGCCGCACAATAAAACCTCAGTCCCTCTAAGACTCCAGCCAGGTGACCCAGGGCGATGGCCGATGGCCCAGCCAGAGCCAGCACAGGGGCCTTTAAGTGAGAAGACAGTGCAGTGTGAAGCCCGGTGAGGAAGGTGCCATTCTCCCCCAGTTCCCAGAAGGGAGGTGTTTGGCTGGCATCTCCAGGAGCTCTGCCAGGAAAGCAAAGCGGAGACGCTGCTGCTCTTGTTGGCATTTTCTTGGCTCAGTCACATTGGCTTCGGTGCTGGAGATGGTACTACCCTGCAGAGGCTTCCAGGGAGGCTGGGTGGGGCCGAGATGCTTCTGCTTACACTCTTATCATTTATAACCGACCAAGAAAAGTGCTGCCCTCATGTCACCGGCCAGTCACTGCAGACCTAGAGGGGTCAGGAGACTCGTCTAGAGTCACCGCCGACCTAGTACCCGGCCAGCCCCCAAACTAAAACCCTCCCAGTTCTTGGTTCAGATGCAAGAGGGACCTAGACAAATGGCTTCTCTGGCCCTTTGTCCAATGCAGGAACCAAAAGGCCTGCAGCTGCTGCTGGTCATTTCCCTCGACAGGGAGAGCTCCTTTACCAGAGCCCCAAAGTACATTCACAGAGAAACTATAAACTTCGTTCCCAACTCAATTACCTCTTCCTATTTAACACTAGGGCTCAGTTCTACCAACAATGCTTCACGCCTTAGGTTATACTGTCATTAGAAAACTGCCAGTCCAGCTAAATTAATTGCACAGTTAAATTTTAATTACATTCTCTTGAGATGAGCTAAACAGAATTTCCTGGCGTGGGTTACATCACTTTAGGAAAAATTGTTCTTGATCCATGAAGTGTGTATTTGGTAAAGTTAGACTTATGCACAGGAGAAAAGAAACTGACAAGTAAAACATGGCAGATGTGAAACATGAAACAACAAGGACTGGCAAAGATGCAGCCTCCAAGAAAATGGACAAACCCCATCGAAATAAACAAGAAGAAAAGTGCAGAGTCCCAGTCAAGAGTAAAACAGAAGCAAAGAGAAAGGCAATACAAGTCACAAAAGGAACTCAGTACAGGAAAGTATGAGGACGAAAATGCCGCCCCGTCGCCCCCAAACCATACAGCTAAATGATGGCAATAATTCTTATCTATCAATGATTTTGACTATAAATGGGTTAAATGTATTAGTCAAGAAATAGAAAACAACAGATTGAATAAGAAAATAGGACCCAGTGATATGCTGCTTATAAGAAACACATCACAGATACAAAGACAAAACACTCAAAGTCAAAGGGATGGGGAAATGTATCAAACTCATGATAGCAGCAGCAACAACAAAGCAAGAATGGCAATGTTAATCTGATAAAATAGACTCCCTGCAAAATCTACCATGAGAGACAAAGAGCGCGACACAATGATGAAAGTACAACTGAGCATGAAGACTTAATCATAGTAAGTATCTATGCACCCAATGAAAGATCCTCAGAATACATCCATCATCAAAGTCATCGGTATGAAGTGAGAAAGAGACAACATTATAATAACAACAGAAGGCTGGGAGGGTGGAGGGAGGGTGGGTGGAAAGGGAGAACCGATTACAAGGATCTACATGCGACCTCCTCCCTGGGGGACGGACAACAGAAAGGGCTCATGAGGGAGAGGGGAGGGAGGGGAAATAATGAGGAGCTGATGCCAGGGGCTTAAGTGGAGAACAAATGTTTTGAGAATGATGAGGGCAATGAATGTACAAGTGCGCTTTACACAATTGATGTATGTATGGATTGTGATAAGAAGTGTATGAGCCCCTAATAAAATGATTTAAAAAAATAATAATAACAGAAGACTTCCATCACCACTCTTGAGGAAGGACAAAACTAGAGAGAGCATCAGCGAAGATTCAGGAGAACTAATAAGGCGACCTCTTAGATAGCTCTAGAACAGTTCACCCAACAACACATATTCTCTCCCAGTACCTGCAACATTGTTTAAAATAGATCATGTGTTAGGTTACAAAGCAAGCCTTAATACAACATTTAAAATACATAAGCATCGAGATATTATAAACCATCTTCTCAGATCACAGAGCTATAAAACTGGGGATCAATAATAGGAAGATCAAAGGAAAAATTCAACTACCAACAGAAATTGAACAACACCCTGCTTAAAAACTACTGGGTAATTGAAGAAATAAGGAATGGACACTCTACATTTCCTAAAACAAATGAGAATAAAAATACAACATATCAAAACTTCTGAGGGCAATGTTTATTAGCATTAAATGCACACATCAGACAAAGTACCAACCAAAATCAACGCCTTAATCACATCTGAAACAATTAGAATAAAAAGAGTAAAATAAACCCACAGTCATTAGAAGACAAGAAATAATAAAGATTGGAGTAGAAATAAATGAATCAAAAACAATAGACTCAACAAGACAAGGAGTTAGTTATTTGAAAGGATTAACAAAATCGACCAACAACTGGCAAACCTAACAAAGATGCAAATACCACAAATAAATTAAATTGGCTGAGATAATAGCACAATCCTCCAACCAATGTAAAAGCCTAGAATAGACCTCTGTCTAGAAGCACACTACCTACCTACCTCAGCTCGCACAGACAGAAGTAGACAAACTACACAGACCCAGATCAAAAGAAGTAGCTGACCAGGTCATGAAAGAGATCTCCACAACCACAACCACAATGGCCTAGGGCCAACCTGGGGGTTCTACCAGACATGCAGAGAAGAGTGGACATGAACTTGACTTAAATCATTCCGGAAGATAAGAAAAGACCGCAAACTCCCGAACTCATTTTATGAAGTAAGTTATAAGCCAGATACCAAAACCAAGCAAAGACAGCTCCAGAATAGAAAATTACATACCAACAACCCTTAGGAACACAGATGCAAAAAGTTTTTTAAAAATTTCTAGTCGATAGACTCCCACTGTGTGTGTGTGTGTGTTTATCATGACCGAGTGTGATGCATCCCAGGCATGCTCGGACAGTTCAGCCAATGGAATTCACCGTATATACATAGAACAAGAACCAGAGATCGTTATCAATTGATGCAGAAGAGGCATTTGGCAAAATACACCTATTCCTGATGGAAGCGCTCCATGAAGCAGGAACAGAAAGGAACTACTCAACATAATAAAAGGCCTAAGAGGGGCTACCAAAAAATAAAAAACCCTGTAAAAACATTCCGCTGGGCGGGGCTTTCATGTTTTCCCCACTAGGATCCAGAGCATCGAGCAGTCCCTGAGTCAGAGGACCCAGTGGTGTTGCCGGGGAAGGTTCGCTCTGGTCACAGTGCATATTTTCGTCAAAGCGGTTTTGCTTGAACCTTGTCTTATTTGTGATGCCCGATTTAAGAGTACAACATTCAGCTGGGAAATGTTGTTTCCTGCTCGGGAAAAACGTCTCAGAAACTGTTGTGATGTTGAACACAGCCTACAAGGACAGTGCTATGGGGAAAACTCAAGTGTTTATGAGTGATTTTCTCATTTCAAAAAAGGTCTAATGTTGATTGATAACAAACCTCATTCTGGACATCTGTCAACTTCCCAAGCCAAAGAAAATGTCAACCAAATTTGTGCACTTGTGCTTGAAGAGCGACAATGGACACTGAAGAGATGGGGAAGTTATCTGGACTGTCATGGAGTGTGTTCAGCGAGTTTTAATGGAAGATGTGGGAATGAGAGAGCTCACTGTGAACTTTGTGCCTTGGGTTCCGACTGACCGGGAACAAAGTGTGCAAGTAGAAACATGCTGTGCTTTGAAAGAACAGCCTGGAAGTGATCTAGACTTTTTTGCCCAAGGTCATTACTGGTGACCAGACATAGTACTATTCTTCTTACAACCCTGAAAGCAAACATCAATCAAGCCACCTCACACCCAAAAAGCTTGTCGAGTAAAATCAAAGATCAAGACGATACTCATTTTTTTGATGTGAGGGGATAGTGCATTTGGAGTTCATTCCACCATGTCAGACAGTTAATCAAGTCTTCTATTTAGAGGTTCTGAAAAGATTGCGTAACAGTGTGTGACAAAAAAGGCCTGATTGGTGGCAGATGGGGGACGGGTTTTGCCCCACAACAATGCGCCTGCTCACACAGCCATCTCAGTGCGCCCGCTTTTTTTGGCAAAAAACAGCAATGCTTCTCTCTTGCCCCACACACCTGACTCACCTGACCTCACTCCATGTGACTTCTTTTTGTTTCCTCGAACGAAGAGGGACATGAAAAGACAGCGAGGGGAAGAAAAGTAGGGAGGTGCTGCCAGTGAGAGAAAGTACAAGGATGGCGGGTGAAGTCCCTTAGCGAGAGTCTGCAGCCCAGACACTGAAGGTATGCTTCCAAACATGCCTTTACCTGGAAGGCAGGAGACAGGGCAGAAGTCGCCGCTAAGCCCACGGGCATCTTATAGCCTGACTAATTTGAATAATGCAGTACACAGATTAGCTGACTAATTTGAATAATGCAGTACACCGATTAGCTTTTTGGAGCTGCGGGGAGGATTTCTGATTTTTGCAAAATCCCTCACACAAGGCTGCTGGCCCTTCTATTGGATATTTTACCCTTAAGAAATGTCCTCGGGGTGGGGTAGAAAGGGGGAACCTATCACAAGGATCTACATATAACCTCCTCCCTGGGGGATGGGCAATGGAAAAGTGGGTGAAGGGAGACGCCGGACAGTGTAAGATAAGATAAAATAATACTTTATAAATTATTAAGGGTTCATGAGGGAGGGAGGAGGAAGGGAAAAAGGAAAATGAGCTGATTCCAGGAACCCAAGCAGAAGGCGAATTTTGAGACTGATGAGGGCAACGAATGTATAAGTGTGCTTTACACAATTGATGTATGTATGGATTGTGATGAGTTGTATGAGCCCAATAAAATGATTTAAAAAAAAAAGAAATGTCCTCTTCAACGTATGTACAAATGTGCTTGACACAGTGCATGGATGTATGGAGTGTGGTAAGAGTTGTAGGAGCCCCAATAAAATGATTAAAGAAAAAAGAAATGTCCTCTCCCTGGAGAGAAATTCCAGGGACTGAAGTCAGATCTCTTGCTGAATCCATTAGGCCAAACAGCCTTTTCAGCAAGTTGATCACCGGGTCAAGAAAACCAACCACTAAAATAAGTAAGCTACTGTGGTGGACAGAGCCTAAAGTAACCTGCCAGGGAGTCACACCTTTACATAATCCCGTCCCTGGGTGCAGCTGGAACCTGTGACTCGCTTCTAGCTCAGAGAACGGCAGGGATAGAGCAGTCCCTCCTGCAGTTATGCTACAGTAGACAAGACTCCGTCTTTGCAGAACGCTGACCTCAATTGAAGAAGTAAGGTGGCATATCTGAGTGTCGGGTGGCAAGTAACTGAGGGTGGTCTCTAGGAGCAAAGAGCAGTCGTTGGCTGACAGCCAGCAAGAAACGGGACAATAGCCCTACAACCATAGGAAGGGAATTCTGTCGACCACTCCACAAGCGTGAAGAGAACCTCACACTCTGGAAGGAAGCAGACAGGCAGCACCTTCAACTGTAGCTTTGTTGGTCCTTAGTGGAGAACCCAGCTAAGGCAGGCCCAGGCCTGTGAGGCTGTGAAACAAAAAGTGTATGTTGTTTTAAGCTGTACACTTGTGATAATTTGTTATGTGGCAATTAGACAGCCATCTACCATCAAAAAGTTCACCCAAAGTAACCAAGACCACAGTGTCATTTGGATATCATTTACACCCCCTACCAGCCAAGGAATATCAAAAGTTAAACATAACCAACGAAAACCAAACCCTGTCCGTTTAGGGTTGGCAGTATGTTTGTAATTCACTGACTGGAAGACAGAGAGTGGGAAGGAAGCATACAGAGCAGGGAAGCAGTGAGATCGGATCACAGGGGAGGAACATGCATCAAGCATTTTAGAGTTGTCTTTGGCAGGAATCGACACTGGCCCCTAAAGAGGAACAGTCCATGTGGGGCAGCTCTGGTTTACAAAGTGCCACATCCATCTCTGCACACTGCCCACCGAGAAAACTGTTGTGCTACTGGGCCGACACACTCCTGGTCGTGCCTGGGACCCCATACTCACGCACTGCTCGCTGGTCTCTGGGATGAACTCCCCCTCACTGTTGATGCTGGTGTAGGAGCCCTGCCGGGCAATTCGCTGCTGCCGCTCGGGCACATAGCCAGGGGGAGGTGAGCTCCGGCCGGGGTTCTGGGAGCCTGAGGCACACAAACAAGGTCTTTGACAACAGGGCCCAAGCTGCACAGCCTGAGACAGAACCCAACACGGGGCTGGCTTCAAGAGACCAGGTGACTGAGGTCAGGGATGTAACGCTGATGGGCTGGCTTCCAGGAAAGTGGGGCGGGGGTGGGGGCGTGGGCACACAAATAAAGATACTTCCTCAGAAGCAGCTTCTTCCCGAGATGGAGCACTAGATTATATAAGGCCGAGAACCTCCAGAAAACTCCAATAAATCAACTTAAGCTGGCAATCAGAACAAGTTCAAAAATCTTTGACACCTAACAATTCCTCAGTAACACCACTCCTGATTCCTTATCTCGCTAGAGCATTAAAGCCATTCCTCACAACTTCCTCCCAGCCAAGGTCACATTTGGGAAACAGGTCAGCACATTGGCCTAGTCTTCCTGAGTTTTTGGATCCCAAGGATCCAACAGGACCGGCATCTGGCTCCATCTTTCTCTGCTGTCCTGTTCTTCCAGTCGGTCTCCCCTTCTCCGTCTCTACCTGTATCAGGTAAGACAACCCAACCCAACCCACTGCCATCGAGTCGATGCCAACACATGGCACAGCAGTCCTGCAGGGCAGAGAATTACCTGTGACTCTTTAGTGGAGCAGACAGCCTCCTTTCTCCCACTTGAGCAGCTGTTTTAATTCAAACTGCTGACTTGGGGGCTTACAGGCTAACTAGTAACCCAGGGCTCCTTGTATCAGTAAGAAGACCCCCTCAGACACCCGCCAAAGGCCCCCCCAGTGTGAAATGCAAGGAAGAGGCCCATTCTGCAGCCTTACCCATGCCCACTCTTCTAGTCATCAGGTCTAAGGTTGTCATCTTGCACCGGTGCTTTATGTTTAGTTGTGCACTGGGAAATGACCTTATTTGATTTTCAACATCTCTACAATAGGGGCCTGACAAATATTTCCTGGTGCTTATGAAGGCTAGGCATTCTGGAAGGTGAATCTTTTCATGGATCCTGAAGGGAAGCATCTGCTTTACTCAACACAAGAGGAACCTGTCGTTCGTCTCAGCAACTACCCGAGTTCTAGGGCGCAGGCGCTGTGTGCATTGCAGGGCTAAGAGAGGCACACCTCTCATCTGTAAGGTCAATGACTCAGCACTCTGGCCACACCCAGGGTCCCTGGTAGCACAGTGGTTAGGGGCTCAGACGTGTCGGTCGTTTTCCGTAAAGGTGTACGGCCACGGACACCCCTGGGGCTGTTCTACTCTGTCGACACTATCGGGAGGCCGTGAGCACAGCAATAGGGAGGCTCACGTGAGCGGTGCAAACAACACGCGTCAGTACGCCATGCTCTGCTGTCAGAAGGCATTTGACTCGGTCCGCCGGTCTCCCTGTTTGCCCCCAGCTCGGCACTTTGGACTCCGTGATTGCCTCCATGATCAGAGAAGTCGCAAAGGTGAAGCCAGGAGTTTGTATCTTGTTCTCTTTCGAAACTTACTGGGCAAACTGGAGGCTTCAACCCTCAGGAGGCTCAGGAAAACTGCACACCACGATTTCGGATTGCTCCGCAATTTAAATATAGTCCTCTCATCCTGAGCACTGCTCCTTCCGGCTCGAGGGAGCCAATTAAGCCCGCTCCGCTCCATAGAAGAGCAGCAACCCAAGGCCCGCTAGCTACTCTCTTATCTCGCGTGCCACACCATCCCGACTCCAGTCGGGTCCAGGCCTGTATGCAGCACAGCGTTTCCTGGAACGAAACCGCAAGCATAATGCTCCACGGGGATGTGGCTAGGGGTGAGAGACAGAGAGAGACAGAGGGGAGCCTGGTGGCTGAAGGTTTGGGGGGAGCCTGACTCAGTCTACCATGGTAGATGGGATGACCCCTTCCTCTCACTTTCATTTAAAACTCTTATAATAATAAACTATGTAGAACAATAACTTTTCCATTGTAACCATCTGAAAGCTCAGGTTCTACACCAGAAACAGAGTTGTCTACTTCACGATCCTTGGGGAAATTATTAATGTGGTGACACAGGTGTGTGTAGGTAAATGGCACGATCTCATGGTAGGAACTCAACAGAATCTCACTTGTTTTCGTCACTGTGTGGCAGATACAAGGAATTATGCACCTCCCCTTTCAGCATGCTTTCTTGCTGCTCAGTTAAATGCTGTAGCTGCGGCTCCTTCTAGACTCTGCCCATCATTCACATCTGTGTGAGACTTAGCAGGCTTTCTGCTACTCCCTCTATTTCTGGGATGCCACGGAAGCCTTTGGTTTTTCTGCTGCAGTGTTTGCAAAGGGCCTACACTGGGGAAGGCGCCCTGGTAGCACTGCAGGTGAAGCACTGGCTGCTAACTGAAAGGTTGGCAGTTTGAGCCCACCAACCGCTCCGAGGGAGACAGCTGTGGCAGTCTGCTTCCGTGACAATTGGTAGCCGAGCGCACTCGGTGAGGCAGTTCGACTCTGTCCGAATGGGTCAACGTCAACTCAAGGGAAGCAGGTCTGGGCTGTTTTTCTCCAACCTGGTCTCCAGCCTTGACAATGTTGAGAAACAGGGGTGGGCACCCCACGACTGACCTGGAGATCCCACCCACAGCTGGAGTTACCCTGGTCTTCTCTGTCAGGCATCCCCTAAGTCAGGCCGTACACTGCGCTTCTGATCAACACTTCGGGAGAAAAGACTGCACACTATACTAGAGCAAAGGGAAAATGCCTCTTGTCAGGGATGGAGAAGCAGGCAAGAAACCTCTCACGTGCTGATGAAATCCCAGATTCAGGTCAAAATCATCCTCTGACAAGATGATCTGCCCTGTTTGGCAAGAGCCATCCCTGGGAGCAAAGGCCCACAGTCACCTGCCTGCCACTGTCATCCCGAGCCACCCTCAAGCTTTCCGGGGCCTTGCAGGTGGGCTGCATGACCTCACCGAGGCTGGCACGCTGGGCGGGAGGCCGGCAGAGCTCTCGGCAGTGCTTTACTTTCCAGCCAGAGACTTTCACTTTTTCCAGTACACATTGCTGCCTGCAGAGAGCCAGCCTCCTTATCTGATGGGCACTGGGCCAGGGGCCATTGTGCATAGGCCCACAGCTTGGGGCAGGAAAGGGAAGTCTCCCCAAACCAATGGCTATCAGAGGAAGCGAATGGAAAAACCAGGAGTTGGCAGAACGGCTCTGCAGCATTTTCAGTTTTGTTTTTATCTTCATTTCAGAAAGTGGGAGCCAAGGAGACACAACAGCAGTCAAGATGAAGCGAGACTGCAGGCTGAACAAGATCTCCCAGCAGAGAGGGCAGGGAGCCTCGACGGTGTAAGCCACGGGGCCATTCAACGCTAGCAGTTTCTCTTGGGTACCCTCCCCTGGCCTCCCAGCCTCCCAGTGCCATGGCTCCCACCGGGCTGTGAGGGTCTGGGAGCCTCAGCGGGGGTGGCAGCAAAGGAACAGAACGGCACCCATCTGTTCAGAGGGGCCCAGGACTTCTCAAGAAGGCAAGGCCATCTGCCCAGGCCAGTCCTCTGCTGGCTCCTCAACCCCAAGCTGAAGGATAGGCTCTAGATCACAGCCTTTCTCCTAGGAGCCTCCTCATCTAGAAGCTGGTGCAGGCAGGAAGTGACCTCCACAGGGAGACTTAGGGCTGTGGGTCAGCCCTAATGCGCAGGTCACTGCAAGTACAAAGGGGGCCTTTTCTGACCATCAACTATTTTCTCCAAGCTCTTTTCTCTCCTGGGGTGTGGGTAGGGGTCTGAATCATTTCTACTTTCCACCTCAATCGAAATCCCTAACCTAGTTTTCCCCAGCGTGTCCCACCAAGCTCCCCTGGCCTTGGCCATGCAGAACGCTATTGCTGCCCCACACTGATACACTATTTGGCCAAGAACAGCCTGTATGCTGTTACTTTTTCTATTTTCCTTTGCTGTTGCTACCACCACGAAACGGTTTCTGGTCTTGTCTGCAATCACAGAAGGTATTGAACACAAGGCGATGGGAGGCCTTTGGAGGCGAAGGAAAATGACCCCGGGTTCTATCATTCTGGGCACTGCCTCTGCGGTTCTGACTGCCAGCCTTTCCAAGCCGGACAGAACTGGATGAGTACTACACACAGGCTGACAACCCTGCTGTCACGACAAGGCATTTTGCCTTGTTAAAATCCTTCCTCTCAGAGGCAGAAAGGACCCTCTCCCCTCCTCATGCCTGGGTTGCCAACCCCTCCCCAGGGAGTCCCCTCCCTGGCCTGCCTCCACGCTCTCCTTTCCCTGCCACCTTCCTGGACACACTCAGCTCTCTAGCCTGAAAGTGCCCCAACCTTGTTTTCGCTGCTCCCGTAACTACTAGCCCATCTCTTTTTTTCTTTCAGAGCTAAACTCCCCAACCCTGCTTATCTCAGCTCGTCAGCCCCCCACTCCTGAGGGATGCAGTCTGGCTTGCCACACGGGAGCTCAGTGTCAAGGTCGGGAGAAAGATGGGACTTAGGAAGGTGTACTAGGCCAAATGGGAGTCAGACTGTGGCAGAGACAAGTCCAGAAATGGTTGGTGAGCTTCACCCTTCAAAGGTACGTGGAACTTCCACAGGCAAAAATGGGAGGAAGGGCAACTTTATGTGGGGAAAACTCTCTTGCCTTGCTCGAAGAGGTTAGTGTATTCCCTAGCAGTTTCTCGGCAGTGTTCTGATTTTCAAACTTGAGCAGGTTAGCAGACTAAATGGCTTTTTTTGGGGGGGGTGGGGTGGGGTGCGGGAATTCAAAACACGTGCAATGTGATGGAAGGCACAGAGCAGGAACATGGAAGCTGGCTTCAACACTTTGCAAAGGTACTCTCTGAAAGGAAGCTTATCTGCGTGGGTCATGAGAGCAGAACCAGAGTTAACGCAGGAGGATCGCACAGCTACTGGCATCCTCTCAACGAACTCATTGCCCAGCAAAAAAAAAAAAAAAATCAGGAGGCCCTTCAAATAAACAGAGCCCTCTGAGACTGGCCTGGGTTCCTAGCTCTCTCCTCAGCAGGTCTCACTAAAGACTCAGAGGTGTTAGTGGGGACAGAGGGGGAGGCCGAACTGCAAAGGCTCACTACCAGCCAGGCGCCCCTCCACCCATCTCTGCCGCCCTTACTCAGTCTCTCCACTCCAGAGGGCCTGACTCTCTCCACCGTTTGTCGGGGGGAAATGACCCTTGGGCCATCCTTTCCCACTTTACTCACCCCAGGCAAAGCCT
The DNA here is from genome assembly GCF_050624435.1 of Tenrec ecaudatus. Lineage (NCBI taxonomy): Eukaryota > Metazoa > Chordata > Mammalia > Afrosoricida > Tenrecidae > Tenrec > Tenrec ecaudatus. The sequence goes on along the minus strand of NC_134539.1, from coordinate 143,029,089 downwards.
CCTCCCCAAATCTCCTGATCATCCATCTGCTTCTGTGTGTCCTCTGCAGGCTCACCTGCCTCTGACTGGCACTAAGGGTGCAGGTTCTGGAGCCCAGCTCCACCTGGGCTCGTGGCTCGGATTTGAAATGTTCTTTTTTTGTTTTTTAAGCCCTGATTTCTCCCCTCTGAGCTGGAGACCCTTTGATGTCTCCTCTAAGGCAGCTCAAAGTCACTTCCAAGTCACCATGTCTAAAAGATGAGGTTTGTACTCTTCTGCCCCCAAACCTGGCCTCCCTGCTGGCATTCCGGCCTCGGTAAAGGATGTCATCTTTTGGATGCAGACACCAGTGATCTGCCTTCCTCTCCCTCAACTCCTGCAAGTCCAGCCCCAGCCCTCAGCAGCCCTGACACCTTTCAGTCTCCGAATGCCTTTACACTTAAAAAGGGAGAACTTAGAAGAGCTTTTATTCATGCGGGTAATACCTATCACTATTTCCTGCACTGGAAATTAAAACTCGGGTTTTAAAACAGTGCTTACTACATGAGCACACATTCCATCAGCAATTAAATCAATGACATCACCACAGGCACATACTTCTGGAAAACCCCACTGTTTACCTACAGGAGAATGAGAATGAAAAGTCAATACCTGAGGGTTATTCTAGAAATAGCTTTGACCTTGCACATCCCTGAAAGGCCACACTCTGTAAACCGCTGCAGTGACAAACATGGCCTCGCTGAGCCTCACATCAGTCTGCTCCTTCCTCTGCACTACACACCAAGAGCACCCTGACCTTCTGTCAGCCGGATCAATGCAGTAGGTTCACATGGTTTCCCCAGGTCCAGGCTTGCCTCCCTCTGATCAACTCTCCACACTGTAGTTGGACTAATCTTTTAAAAACCTTTAAATCTTTCTTTCTTTTTTTTTAAATCTTTAACCCACTCCAAAATTCTTCCTCATTTGAAAAACTAACCTTAGTGTGACTTTCCACTGCAGTGGAGATCAGAATCACAAGTCCACTGAGGTCTACAAGGCTCTGCCTCCTGCTCTAGCCTCCTCTGAACCGACAGGAGCCATCAGAGGGTCCTCGGCTCCTTAAACTGGTATAACGCACCTTCTTTCTAAGGGGCTCTGTGAACCGACAGGAGCCATCAGAGGGCCTCGGCTCCTTAAACTGGTATAACGCACCTTCTTTCTAAGGGGCTCTGGTGGCACAGTGGGAGGAACTCAGCTGAAAACCAAAAAGTCAGAAATCTGAACCTGCCAGCAACTGACGAGAAAGCTGTGGCCGTCTGCTTCTGTCAAGACTACAGCCTTGTAATGCTTTACAGAAGCAACCAGCCTCCCCTTCCTCCTGAGGAGCAGTGGGTGGATTTGAATCATGGACCTAGCAGTTAGCGATCCAATGCTTAACTGCCAGTGCCAACAGGGCTCCCAGCACCTCTGTCCTAGAGGGTCACTCTACTGACTCAACGGCAACAGGCTTGGTTTGAGTTACCTCCTGTTTCTCGGACACATCACCTGTCCATCAAACCTTTGTACCTGCAGCTCCTTGGGGAGTGCCTTCCCAAATCCCCAAGGTGTAATTACTCTCAGGCTTCAGATTGGAGCCTAAAGCTTTTCTGACCCCAGATCCGGTCACATCTGATACCCACCTTTTAATCATGGCTCACACTTTAAGGACTAAGGTGCACCTGCCCCAGATCTAGCTCCAGTCACCTCATGTACTGCAGGGCCCCTGAGTTCAGGCCCAGAAATGACCTGTTTAGGGTCTCCTTGCCACCTTACCTCTGTCACCCGTCTGGAAACTTAGCCATTTCTGAGTAGAGAAATGTGAGACTCATGCACAGACTTTCAGCTTGGCAACTCTTAGTGCCCAGGTTCCAGAAATTTCTCGGTGAGGCAAAATCAGTGCCCCACGAACACATTTTTCCTGCAACTTCCTCAGAAAGCACATCCCACCCAGACAAGCTCCGCCACAGGGTCGACACACAGGCCGGCATCATAGAGAGCATTTCACTTACGCACTGCACACAGCCATGGTCTCAATTTGACTCATAGCAACCCTGCAGGGCAGGGAAGACCTGCCCCTGAGGGTTCTTTATAGGAGAAGAAAGCCTCATCTTTTCCCTGAGGGGCAGTTGGTGGTTCCAAACTGCTGATCTTGCGGTTAGCAGCCCAACCAGTAACCACTTTGCCACTGGACTCCTCTGAGAGCCATTTAGTTGGCGACAATTCTACCTGTGTGGACAGGGCTTCCTAATGGCAGCAGAGTTCAGCAACGTTAGCACAGGAAGGTGATGAGGCCTGCTTTCCACTGATACAACTTTCCCCCCTTGAGAAATGGGGTCCAGAGCAATGCCGGGTTTCCTGATCTAACTGAGATCTGATGGAGACTCCTTTCCTGGGGGGGCCTGGCACAGTGACACAGCCTTCATACTAGCTAGCCCCCTGCCTACCCTGGAAGTCTCCTGCCTATCAAGACAGCTCAGTTGGACTCTCCAGAGTTTCCCTGGCCAACATCTTCTCAGAATCATAAGAACTCTTTAGGAAACAGGTCAAAGGCTAGAGGTATAAACTCAAACTTGGACCTGATTTCTAATGAGGGCAATTCAGCCAAGGAGGAAGACAAGGCTGAGGGTAGACTGCCGCTGTCCTGCGAGACATTCAAGTAGTGGTTTGGTGAGATCAGGGACCATGTAAAAGGGATCTTATCACATCATTACATCCCACTATCATAAGTTCCTCAAAAGCCAGGACACCATGCCAGTCATTGCCCTGCTGCGCTCTCCAAACAAGGGCAGAGCGTAATTCTGCTTGGAACGGCGTGCTCAGTGAATTCTTAATGATGATTTCTAACCAATAAATATTTGTTGAGCTTTTTAAACGTGGGCTGATAAATTAGAAAAGAAAAGTGGTGAAATACTCACCAACGGAAAGGTGCCTGCTTCTGGGCTCAGGAGGCTGGTAGATGGTATTTATATCGCTGGCGGACTGGGAAGCCTTGATCCGCACCTGCCTCGACACCCCTGAGTGCGGGGAGGAACTGGTCTGCAAGGTAAGAGGAGGATGGCTGAAATGGTTCTGGAAGCAGCAGGCTATCAAGGCCGCCCTTCCTGGGACTCTCAGCCACCTGGTTAATTTATTCCACACACAGGCACTCCTGTCTCCCCTTGCTCCTCCTTCTCTCTCGGCAGATCCCTCAGTGGAGTTCTGCAGCTGCCAGGCCGAGTGAGCCCTGAGACCTGGTGCCCCAGTTTATCGATAGGGTGGTGACCCAGATCTGGAGGAATAACAGGCATTCCGGTAGCTGTCTGCCCGACACGAGCGGGCTCTGTAAATGCCTTCTCATCCAAGACCCCAGAGAGCTGGAGAATAGCAGGAAGTCACCTCAACAGAGGGATCACTTGCTGCTGGGGCGGGGGGTAGGGGGTGGGGGGTGGAGTGGAAAGTGATGGCACCCTCCCTGCCCAGCAAAGTCACAACCGCTCCGTGGAAATGGAGGCAATGCCCTCCCTTGCTTCACATGACCACAATTTACATGAGACCCATTTGGGGATCAAGTTCTCCCCGGACCTCAGAGTGGGGTCAGCAGCCGCACCACACCCACTCCCCTCTTGGGCTCACCAGTCAGACCACGGTGATTCCTGGAGAGAAAGCGAGGGGCCCTGAGAAGTGAGAAGGCACAGAACTGGGCTCCATGGGGAGCAAGAGATGTCGGGGGTAGGGGGTGAGGTGACTACAAAGGAGCAGGACCTGACTGGGAGTTGGGGGGTAACTTTCAGAATTTGTCAACAAGTTTGGTCAAAGTTGATGCTTGCAGCTCCATCTCCTTCAACTCCCTTTTAAAAGAAATTGCCCTAAACAAACTCTATATCCTGTCCTTCAGGAAAAAGCGCGCTCTCAGGGGTGCATTCAGCCGCCAAGCAGCAGTCTTCATCTTGCCCAGCCAGAGCTGATCACATGCAGGGCAGTCTTGACAAACCGCTTTGCTCTAACGGGAAGTCAGAAGCAAGGGGAAGTCAATGTTCTTGCTGAAGTCTCAGATGTGCAATAGTTCTCCACTGAGTGTCAGAGAGGAAAAAACAGCCCAAGCTGGCGGAGGGCACGTGAGGGCCGCAGCCATCCACTCAGAGAAGTGCTACCCAATGAGCACCTCGTTCCCGAGGCACAGTGGCCACGCAGCACAGCTTGACCACAACGTGCACTTGAAACATAGCCAAGGTGACCCATGCCAGGTCCTCAAACTGACAATCTCACAGCTGAGTGGGACCAACAGTCAACACAGACCCTAATTTGTAGAAAGCCAAGGGCAAAGTTGTGGCACTAGGCTGGAAAGTGGGACTCAGAGAAAGCTTCAAAGTCAGCATCCCATGAATCACCTGGGGCCTGGTTAGCTGCAGGCTGAGCCAGGAGGTCTTGGCAGGGCCAGGACCAGGGGCTGAGGGGGCTGAGGCAAGCTGCCAGGTGATGCTGATGCTGCTAGAGCTCGGACCACACACTTTGAGTAGCAAGGTCGTAGGAAGTGAGGTTTATGCTTCAATACAAGGTAATGGGTTTTCTACCCTGGCTGTCATTAGAACCACTGGTAGGGCTTGGGCCCCCTTCTCCCACCCCACTGAGACCAATGGAAGGAGTCTCTTCTACTGGTATTTTCAATCTCCCCATGTGACTGTGATGCTGGGCCAGGGGTGGAAACTCCAAGGAAATAAAGGAATGTAGCATGGCTTGGCAAATAAAAACTAGGTTACTTCGAGGATCTGAGGAAGCTTAAGTAAGTCTTAGAAGTAGAAAAGAGGAATAAGGAATGTGGGATTATAGCACAGTAAAGGACTGCTAGTGGCTAAGCTCTTGGCTGCTAACCAAAAGATTGGTGGTTCAAACCTACCAGCCACTCTGCGGGAGAACGATGTTGGCAGTCTGCTTCTATAAAGATTTACAGCCTTGGGAACCCGGGGGGGGGGGTGGTGGTGGTGGTGAGGGGTGGTGGTGTAGTCACAATGAGTTACAATGGGCTTGACAGCGGTGAGCTGGGTTTGGTGGGTTCAGCTAGGTTCCTGGAACGTGAGGGTCGGCAATGGTGCAGTGGCCTTCCAGCAGCATCCAGCCCAGTCTTCTGTGTTAAGAAGACATTGGCATGGAAGATCAGGAAGCAACCGAGTGATTTACTTAAATGGAGAGCTTTAACATTTATGAAGTTATTAAAACTTTTAGAAATGTTGGGGATCTTTGGAAGGGAAAGGGGGGAGCTATAAAACTTCAGAATAAGCCCAAACCAATTCGAACTCAGAGCGATCCGATAGATGTCATATTTACTAGGGCCTTTTACAAATTCTTGAAGTTTCCTTTTTATTCAACGCTTTAACTCCCAATATTCAAGGGTTCACCTGCATTGCTGTTGTTGTTGTTGTTGTCGTTAGGTGCCATTGAGTTGGTTTCAACCCATAGTCACTCAGTGCACAACAGAACCAAACACCGCCTGGTCCTGTGTCCCCCTCCTAATTGTTCCTACTCGGGAGTCCACTGTTGCAGCCGTTAGGTCAATCCAGCTCCTGCAGGGTCTTCCTCTTCTTAGCTGCCCTCTAACTTTACCAATCATGATGAGGTCCTTCTCAAGGGAGACTGAGACTTGGTAAATCAATCTGTATTTTCTTTTTTTTAAAAAATCATTTTATTAGGGGCTCATATCAATCTGTATTTTCATTACCCATACTAACACTTCCCAGACTTGCTTACATGTTTGCCACGCTGCGTTTCCTGACGAAAGAGTTTTAAGTTGTTTAGGCTAGTCACTTATAAAAGTAAACACAACCAATTTCAAATTCTGTCTCTTCCTGGATCTTTCCTTGCTCAGGTATCTTCTGAGCTGGAGGGAATAGGAGTGACACAGTAGCTGATAAGTTTCCCTCACGGGCAATATTATACTTTGTTTTGCTTCTAATGAAATCCAACTGTGGAGGAAACTAGAGGAAGCTTTCAGAGGACAAGAGAGATTCTAAGATCCTTTTTCTGGGTGGTGACTGATAAGCTAAACAAACAAACAGAACCTCACTGCCACCAAGTGGATTCTGACTCACGGAGACTTGAGACCTGTGTCTCCAAGACTAACTGTACGGCAGAGAAAGCCTCCTTTCTCCCGAGGAGCACTTCTGAACTACCTACCATCCTGCTGTGGGTCAGTGAGTGAAGGAGCCTGTGGCATAGTGGCTTATGAGCTGGACTGCTAACCACGGTCAGCAGTTCAAAACCACCAACTACTCCACGGAAGAAAAACGCGGCTTCCTGCTTCTGTGAAGACTTAGTCTTAACACTCAAAAGGGCAGTTCTACCCTGTCCTACTGGATCACTGTGATTCAGAAGTGACTTGATGGCAGTGAGTTTGGTTTTTTGGTTTGGTGGGTAAAGCTTCTTGAAGGCTCAGTTGCCCAGGTGTGGACTGGAGATGACAGGTGACTGCCTTGGGACCCTGGGAGTTGTGTCTAATGAGACATGAAAGGGCCCTTCTATGTGTGAAGCATCATTAGCTTTGAACTCTGGGGCAGAATAAAGCTAATTTATCTCTATTCTGCCCAAACCATTTTGTTCTATCGTCCCGCATGTGCCCCATTATCTTTGGATGGCTGAAATCGGATCAGCCATTGGTTTCTCTTTGATATTTTAATTTTAAATAGTCTGCAAGATAGTGCCCAGAGCATTGATGGGAAACCTGGAAACCGGGCGACATTTAGATGAGATTAGAAATTTACTTTTGTCATGCAGATGAGATTAGAAATTTACTTTTGTCATGCAGATGAGATTAGAAATTTACTTTTGTCATGCAGATGAGATTAGAAATTTACTTTTGTCATGCAGCTGAGATTAGAAATTTACTTTTGTCATGCAGAACTGAATTTGACAAATGGTGAAGGAATGCTAAACTCGAGATTACACACTTTATGATCATCTAAATCCTAAAAAGATCAAGAGCAGAAAAATAGTTAGATGCAAGTTTAGAAAAGTTATCTTCCATGGGAATAAGCGAGGTGAACAGCTGGTAACCCAAGGCATAGAGCAGCAAGAAATACTAACGACGCTAATGTGTCTTTAAATGGCAGTAGACACGAAGGTTTTGGGGACGGAAATGGAGTTCGGGAATCAAGTAAAATCCAGTTGAGAGAAAAAAGGAAGCGATCTCTGTGATTACCAAACTCGAGTTCTCAAGTGAGAACTCTCTTGAGGCCTAAGCCATGGGTGAAGTGGGAGGAACAGAAGGAGTGCAGGAACCTTCAGGAACCTCCATCTGAAGAACATTGGTAGAGGAATCAGTGATTAGAAAACAGACCCAGATTGAAAGCATTCCCGTGCAATGGAAGCTCCAAGGGACCTTTCCAGAGAGGAAATGGCTTAAGAGAGAATTCCTCACTTCTGAAGTCCTTGTAACTTGCCTGTCATTTGTCCAGACGACAGCTGGCCAGTTAAAAGGGCCCCCCAGAGCAGGACTTTTTCCCTCCTGAGCAGAAGGAAAGGTGTGCATCGTACATGTGTTCCAGGGGAAAGGCAAGGCTGCTGAGGAGCTGTGGGAACTGGGTTTATGAAGCACCTCAAATCCTCACCAGTCTCTGCTAAGCAATCAACATATCCCCATGTAGATCAAACCTTTCTTGCTGGGGTCAAAATCCATCAACATGAAACAAAAGACTTTCTTCTTTGACCATACGTATTTTTCTTCCTCCCACACCGCAAGTCAGAAAACCCTTGGGTGCAACACCAACTCTGACAATCTAGCTTCTAGAGTGAAATCAAGTGCACCGGGCTCCCTGGCCATGGCCACTGGGCTAGAAGGTGCTCCGGGCCCTTCAGTGGGCTGAGCCGCACATCAGGGTGTCAGCAGCAAAGCAGCTCCTGAAGAGAAGTAAACTGTCTCCCGCTGCCAGGCCACAGTGGGGCTACTTACATGGTTTCTGTCCTGGGACAGCAACAATATCCTAAGGCTTTTCATGCTTGAGCTTCTATCCAAAATGTCAATTGCCTTATCAAGGTCATCTTGGTTTTTCAGCAGGATGGAGAGCTATGACAGGATACAGTGGGGGGGGGGGAAGCATGTAAGTTATGAGGTGCTCTCTTGATACTTCAATTTGCAAAAATAAATTAAAAATCAAACAAACACAAATTTGAAGGGGACAAAACCTCTTTAAAATACAGGCTTTAAAACATGGGGCCTTAAAAGATCTGTCTAGTTGAAATCATTGAGTTTCTTTTCCCTTTTTATTTTTTTGTTCAAGTCAATGATTTTCAGTATATTTGCAGAGTTATGCAGCCATCACCACAGTTCAATTTTAAAACATTCCCATCCTTCCAAAAAGATCCCTTGTGCCCATTTATAGTAACCTCCCTCCTTCCCACCCCAACCCCAGGCGACCACGAACCTACTCTCTGTTGCTATGGGTTTGCCTTCTCCGGGCATTTCATGTAAGTGGAATCATACACTATGTGGTCTTTGGGGTCTACTTCTTCCACCAGACTTAGAGCTTTTGAGTTCATCCATGTTGCAACATATGTCACTGCTCTGTTTTGAGCTATTTTGAGACAAGCTTCTTCTCTAACGTTGCCTTTACACCAAAGCATCAAATCCCAGATTGTTAAAAGAGTCTCCCCATTTCTACCCAAATTCAGCAGCAGGATCATATCATAAGGGATATGATCCTTTACACCGAGTTGTCATCTAAACTCTCCCCAACTGTGTTGCCATTAAGGAAGCAAACAAAAGTGATCAGCGGGGTGGGCCTACGCAGAGGATAAAAACTATCCAAACAAGAAGGCGAAATTGGCATTTTTAAAAATAGTACAACTTAACATCTTAATCTTTACAGGCAAAAACAAGTTACTAGAATCCCTAGCACTTCCTCCTCTGTTTTGATTCCATCAGGTACTAGAGAGGAGCCTGGCTGGTAGGATGGAGAGAGTGCTTTGCCTCAGATCGGATCAGATTTCATACATTTCTGACAAACACAAAATCAAGCAAACGTATGGTTTATTAATACAGTTCCTAATTTATAGCACAAGTTGATGGGCACTCTGAGTCATAGACTGGGAACAAGAAAATAGTAAGCACATTTACAATAAAATCTCACGGCAACCCACAGGATGGGAGGAAATCTTGCCCATCAAATGTTCAGGGTCTGTGATTCTTGTTAAGTGTGTCAGGTCAGTTCCGACTCATAGTGGCCCTAGGTACAAAACAGAACACTGCTGCGGCCTTGTGCACGATCGCTCTTCTCTCTCAGCCAGCCCATTGTTGCAGCCACTGCGTCAATCCATCTTGTTGAGGGACTTTTTTCCCTCCACGTCACCAAGCATGATGTCCTTTCCAGGGACTGGTCCCTTCTGACATGTGCATAGTAGTTGAGACAAAGTCTCACCATCCTGGCCTTCTAAGGAGCACTCTGGCTGTACTTCTTCCAGAAAGATGTGTTGGTTCTTTTGGCAGTCAGTGGAACTTATGAAATTCTTCGTCAGCACCATAATACAGATGCATCGATTCTTCTTTGATCTTCCATATTCAACGTCCAGTTTTCACACGTATATAGGAGGCAATTGATAATACCATGGCTCGGGTCAGGCACACCTCAATCCTCAAAGTAACCTCCTTGCTTTTAAAAACTTTCAAGGAGGTCTTATGCAGCAGATTTACCTACTACAATGCATCCTTTGATCTCGACTGCTGCTTCCATAAGCTCTGCTCTTGACAACTTCAATCTCTTCTCTGCTATTGGTCTAGTTGGGTGGATTCGGGTCTTCCTTACACTGAGTTGCCATCCAAACTGAAGGCTACAACCCTTGATCTTCATCAGCAAGTACTTCAAGTCCTCCTCACTTTCAGCAAGCAAAGCTGTTATCTGCATATTGAAGGTTGTTAATAAGCCGTCCTCCAGTCCTGGTGCCATATTCCTCTTCATGTAATCTAGTTTCTTTGCTCAGCACACAGATTGAACAAGTATGGCGAAAGGATACCATCCTGATGCAGAATATCTGAAGAGCGCTAAGATCCCGAATACGTGAACTCTTACAACTTCACAATAACAAGATAACTCAGGTGGGAGGGGAGGCATGGGAAAGGAAAAAGGAGGAGTTGATACCAATGACCCAAACAGAAACTGAATTTAGAAAATAATGATGGCAACATATATACAAATACGCTTGATGCAATTGATGTATGGATTGTGATATAAGAGCTGTAAGAGTCCCCAATAAAATGTTAAAAAAAAAGACAACTCAATTTAAAAACAGGCAGTGAATTTGAATAGCCATTTCTTCAAAGATGGCATACAAATGGCCAAATAAGCACAAGAATATGCTCAACCCAGGAATCAAACACTGCGCTGTCCTAACCTATCCTCAGAATTGTTTTGTTTGTGCCCCTTGTTGCAGCCGCCGCGTCTGCCCGCCTCATGGCGGCTCATCCTCCTTTAGGCTGACCATCAGCTTCACTGAGCAGGACGTCCTCTTCATGGCAGGCCCACCGTCCACGGAATAAAGCCTTGCCATCCACACTTCTGAAGGGCATTCACTCAATGCTTCTTCCACAGCAGGTGGTTTTTTGGGAAGTGCATGGTGTTCCCAATATTCTTTGACTCCATAATTCAATTATGTCACTTCTCCTGCGGTTTCCCTCATTCAACGTCCACCTTTCAAATGCGCACGAGGCTGCGGGAGTCAGGCTCACCTCAGCCCTCAAAGTAACACCTTTACTCCTAATGCTTTACGAGTCTTGTGCAGATCTGTCCAGTGCAAGAAGTGGATATTCATTTAATTTCCTGACTGCTGCTTCCATGTCAATAACTGTAGATCAAATGAAAATGCAATCCTTCCTAAGTTCAATCTCCTCTGCGTTTATCATGGGGCCCGGGTGTGAGGAATTAATTTTTCTCTTTACACCGAGTGGTTATTCATACTGGAGACTGCAGTCCTTGATTTTCATCAGTAAATACTTCCATTCCTCTTGGCTGTCAGCAAAGCTGTGTCCTCAGACTATCACAGGTTCACGATCCTTCCTTCAGATGTGAGTTCACTGCCATCGTGTCGATCCTGACTCATGGCAACCTTACGGGACAGGGTTTCCGAGACGTCAAGTCTCAATGGGAGTGGACAGCCTCGTTTTTCTCCCGCGGAGCAGCGGATGGGTTCCGACGTCGGATATTGAGGTTAGCAGCTCAGCACGTCGCCGCTATGCCAACTGCATCTCACAGGGTAATGAGCCATCCTTCAACCCCGGTGCGGCGTCATTAGCTACTGTGGAAACGCACACCAAAACAACACTGACAGCATTTCACATTCACTGCCAAGGGTCCTTGTGGATGTACACCTTGCAGCATCATACAGTGATGGTGGGATGTAAAGCTACGCAGCTACCATGAAAAAAAGTCTGGCACTTGCTACAGAAGTGTAGAGTTACCAAATCACTCCACAATTTTACTCCCAGGTATATACACACCCAAGAAAATATATGCTTGCACAAAACTCACAGATCACCGTTCAATAAAACCAAATGTCTTCAGCTGGTGAATGGATCGACTACATGTGGTTTCGTCAGACAATGGAATGTCATTAAGTCATCTGAAGGACGTACATGCTACGACATGGATGAGAGCATACTTAGTGAAAGAAGCCAACCAACAGGAGACCACGCATTTCATGATTCAATTTATAGGAAATGTCCAGAACAGGTAAGTCCATAGCCAAAACGTAGATTCGTGATTGCCAGGGGTCAGGGACGGGAGAAGTGGTGAGTCACTGACAATGGCACCGGGGATTTTCTTTGTGGTGATGAAATATTCTAGAATAAGATAGCAGTGTTAATTATATTAGGAGCCCTGGCGGCATCGTGGTTACCCACTGGACTGCACACTGCAAGGTCAGCAGCCTCTTGGGGGAAAGCTGGGGCTTTCTGCTCCTCTAAGGAGTCAGTCTCAGAAACTCACAGGGCAGTTCTACCCTGCCCCTCGAATGGGCTTGCTATGAGTCAGCTCTGACCCAGTGGCAGTGAGTTTGGTTTTGGTTTAGTTGATTGTACCTGGCGTGTAGTGGTTTATGCACTGAGCTGCTAACCATAACGTCAGCAGTTCAAGCCCACCAGCTGCTCCATGGGCGAAAGATGAGGCTATCTACTCCTATAAACACTTAAAAGTCTCAGACACCCAAAGAGTTTCTACCCTGTCATTTAGGGCCACTGAATCAAAATTGACTTGATGGTAATAATTTTGTTTTTGTGGTTTTCAGTTGATTGTATTGTGAATATTAATAAGACCACTGAATTGTACACTTAAAACTAGAGAGAAAAATTTAACCCTTGAACCAATAAAACTACACAGAGAAGACCTGGCGCTGCAAGATCATGACATTACTCAAATTTTATGTCTTGCCTTTCAACTCAATTCCTTCAAGGAACACACTTTACTGGGAATACAGACATTGCCTTTCCTACTAATCAAAACATCAGACTTAGCAGACTGTAGCCTTGAATTCCTTTCTTGGAACTGGAAAAGTAGCTAAGTAACTACTGTCGTTGTTAGGAACTATCAAGTTGACTCTGACCCATAACCACCCTATGCACAACCAAACAGAATGTTGCACGGTCCTGCTCCAGCCTCATAATTGTTCCTATGCCTGAGCCCATTGATGCAACCACTGCCAATCCACCTTGTTGAAGGCCTTCCTCTTTTTGCCATTCCTCCACTTCAGCAAGCATGATGCCCTTCTCCATGGATTGGTCTCTCCTGACCATACGTCCAAAGTATGGAAGACGAAGAGTTGCCATCCTTGCTTCGAAAGAGCACTTCGTCCGATACAGATTGTTTTATCCTTTCAGCAGTCCATGGTTTTTTCAATATTTTTCTCCAGCACCACAATTCAAATCCACCTATTCCTCTATGGTCTTTCTTATTCAATGTCCAATTTACACATGCATACGATGCAATACAGAGTATCATGGCTGAAGTCAGGCACACCTTAATCCTCAAAGTAACATCCTTGCTCTATGGGGGTCTTGCGCAGATTTACTTAGTGGAATGTGACTTGTGATCTCTTCACTGATGCTTCTATGAGCATTGACTGTGGATCCAAGTAAGACAAATCCTTGACAACTTCAAACATTTTTCTCCATTTATCATAATGCTACTATGGGTCCAGTTGTGAGGATTTGGGGCTTCTTCACATTGAGTTGTAATCCATACTAAAGGCTACAATCCTTGATCTTCATATCAAGTGCTTCAAGTCCTCACTTTCAGCAAGCAAGGTTATGTTATCTGCATACATTAGGTTGTTAATAAGCCTTTGTCCAACCCTGATGACGTACTCTTCTTCATATAATCCAGCTTTTCTGATTTCCTCAGCATGCAGATTGAGAAAGTAAGGTGAGAGGATACAACCCCGACGCACACCTGTCCTGACCTTACACCATGCAGTCTTCCCTTGTCCGCACACTGCCTCTTGTTCCATGCACAAGTTCCTCGTGAGCACAATGACGTGCTGTGAAACTCCCATCCTTCCCAGGGTTATCCGTAGTTTATTATGGTCCACACAGTCAAATACCTTTGCATAGTCAATGAAACACAAGTAACATCTTTGTTGTATTTTCCGCTTTGAGCCAAGATCCACCGGACATCAACAATGTTATCCTTTGTTCCACATCCTCTTCTGAATCTGACCTGGTCTTCTGGCAGCTCCCTGTCGATGTGCTGCTGCAACCACTGTTAGAGGATCTGAAGCAAAGTTTTACTTGTGTGCGATGATGATATGCATGATTCATCTACAGATGAATACTACTCATTATAGAGCAATATGGAACAATTATATTGTTTCTAATCGTTTGAGCATTCTGTTGGGTCACCTTTCTTTGGAATGAGCACAAATATGGGTCTCTTCCAGTAACTGCTATGCAGAAGAATTCCTTCTTGGGTGATACTTAAAACCCAATCAATGCCATTGTATCAATTCTGACTCAGAGAGAATCTACAGGACAGAACTGTCCTTAGGGTTTGTGAGACTATCAATCTTTGTGAGGGTAGAAAACCTCATCTTTCTCCCATGGAGCAGATGGTAGTTTTGAACTGTTGACCTTGCAGTTAGCAGCCCAACACATAACCCACTACACCACCAGAGCTTCTGGATGAGATTTTGGTTAGGAATAAATACTGTTTTAAGGGGTGGGGCCAGGTTTAAAAAAAAAATCAATGGAGTAGCTGCCAACTTTCAAAGTAAATAAGTTACCAACAGAGGTCAACAGAGGATCTACCCGCGACGTGTCCATACCTGCTCTAACTCTTGGCTAAACCCTCTGCTCTACTAAGGTTGTGCTGGAAAGAAAATAGGCCCACACAAAATGTACAGCTGACAGTACAAGCCCTGGCCCCATACCAGATTCCTTCTTGAAGTGGAATGAGGAGGGGAATGGGAATAGCTGTGTAGTCTCCCACAGTGAGGACTAGAACTCCCCCCGTTTTTGGAATTAAGAAAATGGGCTTAGAAAACGAAAACCTTCAGAAATCAGAAGAACAAGCTGAAAACTCCCCAACGAGACCCCGAGAAACAGCATGTTAGCGGTTCCCTCTGGTGTCGGCCCCATCGGCCTCCTTACCTCATTGTTCATGTAATGCAGCTCGAGAGGCTGCCCAAACACCGCTGCCACCTTGTGCTCCACATCTTCATACCTTACTGGCCGGCTGAACGGTATAATCCTGAAAAGGAGCAGGAAGCTAGGTCAAATGTCGATTTAAAATGGATACCAGTCATATTTAACGTTGGTGCACATTTACAATGTAGATCAGACGCTACGGCTGCTGAGTGATAGCGTCCCTCTCTTCTCGACACTGGAGTCTGTCTTTCATTCAGGATACCGTTGTGTGTGTGTGTGCGCGTGCGTCTGCTTCTTGTCTTACCCTTCCGTTCACCCTTCTTTTGAGCACCCTCAGGTTCATCGATCGTATCCATAAGCATTGCTCAACCCCAAACACTGACTTGCTCGACTACTTCAGCTTGGACCTGCCAGCCGATGGCAGTTCTGTATCATAGCGGGCTGCTTGGGTGTAAAATCCATGTTCCTAATACTCCAGTTAGGAAACAGTCTGACAGCCTGGGAATTTCAGCAGTCCTGAAAACCTGGTCTCCACTCCTGAGTGACTCAACTCCAAGACTTGGAACCTTTTTGTCATTCATTTTTAAGATTCTAAAGAAATCTCAATATAGATTATATACTCAGAACTGAAATTCCCCAAAACCAGACTTCAGAGTTAAAGGAATTACTCTTCCGTTGGTCTTATGACTGAGCAGCTGTCGTAACCAGTGACATATATAGGCTTGTAAGGGATTAGATTCCTTTGAGTAGAGTAAGAACTTGTCCAAAAAAATTTATTAAAACATTGTTTATTTAACATCCCAGCAAAATATTTAAGGGAGGAAAGATGAAAAAGGATTCACAAAATGTCGATATTGTTGAAACTGGGGGGCAGGTCGATGGCAATCAGTTCAGTATTGCATTCTTCCCACTGGTGTGTGTGTGTGTGTGTAAGATTTTCATAACAAACTTAAATGTAGTAGGTTGAAATATAGGAAGACTTCCAATGAGATGGACTGACACAGTAGCTGTAACAATGGGTTCAATCATAACCATAAGGTGGAAGGCACAGGCTCAGGCAGTATTTCGTCCTGTTGTAGATGAGGTTGCGATGAATCAGAATTGACTCAATGCACCTGGTAACTACACGAGACTGCTGGTAGTCAACCATTTCTAAGTTACAAAAGCAGCAAAATCATAAAAGTTTAATCCAATACTCATAAAATTTAATACAAATAAAAGAGGTAAATGAAACAGGTGAGAGAATAAGTGTGTGTAATATATACATATATATATGAACTTAGACTACACTTTAAGCAGTCACAGGACAATTGGCTATCCATTTTTTAACTAAAATTGATTAAAGACCTGAATATATATCTTAATACTACAATGTTACAAGAAAATAGAAGATTTAAAAGACTGGAAAGTCTAAGCATAATATGAAATACCGTAAGTCAAAATGGAAATAAATTTAATAAAATGAAAAGTTTTGATAATAAACCATCAAAATTTTAAAAATACAAACTTCAAATTTGGAGAAAATACTTATAAAAATCAGTAAGAAAAACACTGGCAGTTACATAATCTATTGTCAACTTGAGCAAAGGGGTGGAGTCTAGCCTATCAATCAGGTCATAGCCAATGAGGCCTCTGTGTGGGCAAGGCCTTTTGCTGAGGATTCTGGGAACTCCGTCTTCCTCCTGGAGGTGGGACACAGACTCTCTTTGCTTTGTCTTCCTGTTGACAAGACACATGGAACCACGCTAATCCCTGCCAGACCCCTGGAGCTGGAGGAGCCACATGGAGAACCAAGTCAATGCTGACATGCTTCCACTGCCACTGGATCCACAAGATCTTCTACCTACTGGCCTGTGATCTTCCTGCATTTGGCATCATTGCATGTGCTGTGTGAGTCTAAAGAGGAATTTGTGGACTAGATAGGACATAAGGGCTAACATCAGACTTATGGACTTGATGTGGACAGGGCTGGGATGTTTTCTCGATATACAATTGCTCTTCTGTATAAAATTCTTTTTTATACACATGGGTGTCAATGAATTTGTTTTTCTGCTCAACCCGGACTAACACAAAGAGCAACCACTGAAAAACAGGCAAAGTATATGATGAGAGAATTCACAGGAGCATTATGAATGGCTAACAAACCCTTGAAAAGACCATGCTCAAGAATGGGGATGATAACAAGCAGAACCTCTCAGGCCAAGCTGGATGCACTCAGACTCACCTGTGGGGAGCAGACCACCAGCACAGAGCCCCTGAAACTCCCGCCCTCCTCCACCGAGAGAGAGAAGTGCTCAGCCATTTCACAGCTTTTCTCCCCAGAGTGGGAAGTGGTATACTCAGAGAAAGAAGCAATCGGCCGTAGGAAATAGGGATGTAAGCCACTGGATTTTAATGCAGTATGACCAGACCATTTCTTTCATGTTCTTCTGTGACAGATGAGTTTAAAACCCGTGGGCAGGACAAGTCTTCATCCCCTTGAACTGTGCTATTCAATATGGGAGCCATATACATTAAAAAGAATTTAAAAACGGGTTTCCTAGTCGCACCTGCCACATTTCAAGTGTGCACCAGTCAATTACTGTATTGGAGAGCACAGACAGAGAAAGTTTCCATCGGAGCACAAAGCCTACTGTATCATGCTGATACAACAGTACTATAAACCAGACTCTAGCCTGCATGCAAAGTCTAACATCTCAGGAAGAGATGTTTTTCTTCAACCATCATCACCGTTCATTTTTGGAAACTACATGGCTGGCAATATTAGTTAGTCTACAGCAGGCAATCTATCCATACAACAACCCTTATATTTCTCCTCAAATCAAGTATCCCAAGTAGTGAGATTGTTAGGTACTATCTATAAATGAGTGCTTTCTGAGCTCTTTTGAAAGAATGGTATGCAAAAGCTGACATAAGGCTAATTTCCAAAATCTGAAGGTAACTCATTTGCCCACTTTTCCACTTCACCTTCCTGACACCAGCCACCCCTGTAGAACTCACTCTCTCTGATTCCAGCCATTCAGAGCCGGGCCTCCACCAGCTGGGCCTCCAGCCTCCCAGCAACTGCCACACAGGCCAATGCCATCGTCCTTGCTCACTCTCGCTGCCCCAGTGGGTTTAATAATTTTCTAGAATGACTCAGAAAATGCACGGAAACTATTACCTGTACTCACAGTAACCCATTTATTATAATCAGAAAGGATGTTAGGGAGGAGACGCACCAGGCGAGAGCTGGGCGAGGCCTGGCACAGGGCCTCCACTGTGTCCAGGGATGGGCTGCCTGGTGCAGCTCCTGTGCACAGAGTCTCACCAACCCAAAAGGGCGTATCCTAGCCATTGGAACCTCAGAAAGTATGCATGACTTGGGTTTGTATACAGTTATGATTGATCCTATGATGAATATGCATGGCTGCATTAGGCCACCTCCTCTTCCTGAAGTTACTCCACTCAGTGTCGGGCCTGGGTAGCCCTCACTTGGCTCAGCTATTCTGGAAAACAAAGGCATCTACATTGCTTGGGTTATTCTCATAAATCAGAGTCCAAGGGCCAAACCAAGTGCCCTGCACCACAAATGGCTTCCCATTAGTTGCTAACGGTAAATTATACTCCCTTCATCAAGGCTTCATCAACAGTTCAAAAGGAGCCAGCTCTTCTGGGTAAACTACCAGGAGCCACCTGGAAGTCTCTGTCAACTGTTGGAAAAGGATCAGGCTCAGAGAGAAATTTTCCTGCATTTG
This sequence comes from Tenrec ecaudatus, assembly GCF_050624435.1. NCBI lineage: Eukaryota > Metazoa > Chordata > Mammalia > Afrosoricida > Tenrecidae > Tenrec > Tenrec ecaudatus. The sequence continues at coordinate 143,010,762 of NC_134539.1, read as the reverse complement.
ACCAGCAGTGGGTCATTCAGCACTCCCTCCAGCAGGCCCGAAGTCTGGTCAAGAGCAGACGCCGGGACTTCTGGACTTCCAGATTTTGTAAGATCTAAGTTGACTGAATAGCAGGCATTTTTAGGCCAGTGATTCAAATGATAGCCTAACACCTGTGACAACTGCCCCCCTCAACTTCGTAACATTAAGGGTTTCAAAGGCTATAAAGCTTCATGGGAGCAGATAGCCTTAGGAGAGCCTAATCTAAAGTCCTCCTCTTCTGCACCTTGGTGCTGAGGGAAGAGGGTCAGGTGTCAGGTCCAAAGCAAAGGAAAGTCAGTCCATCAGAATGGATACCTCGCAGAGATGAACAGGGACTGTCACTGCTTCATTCCTCTTTCCTGTCCATTCTGCCAGGGCCTACGGTATCAACATCCGCACATACTACCCACATTTCTCATTCAAAGTCCAGAAGGCCCCCAGCGACATCCTCTACAGTATCCTCCGGTAGGAAACACGTGTAACCAGGGCTGTCTGACCCTGAGCAGCCTGAACCTGGCTTCCCTGCTCCAAAGCCCTTCACATAAAGGGCTTCCTGGACTCCACACACAGTTCGCTCCCCAAAACAGCCCCATAAAAAGCAAAGGCACACTTTTTAAAAGCCTTGATACCAACTCTGCCACTCGAGCTTCAGAAGGCCAGTCCCGACTGACCACCTCAAATATTTGTGGTTTGGATCTGGCTTCTTCTTTGAGAGCAAGCACATACTGTCTCGCTCAAAGTAACTGTACCCCGCTTTAGAAACGGGGAATTCGGGAGAGCAGAACCGCCTAATTAAGCCCCAACACAATTGAGCTTTTGATTCTCTATCTGCTTTGGAAAACCACTGCTTCGATCTGGCCATCTTCTCCAAAACCGAGGTAGTCAGGTCCAAAGTGGGAAAATCAGCAACAATGAAGTGACAATTTCACTTCCCTGCTGCTGTAGGACCCAGGGTGAGCAGCTGGGACAGGGCCAGAGGCAGCCCAGAGGCCATACCCGCAGTGTCACCACTGGGAAGCCTGTGACAGCTTCGCAGGCCGTGAGGTTTTTTTTTTTAAAGGACACCAACAGTCCTAGATGGCCTCTGGAGCTGGTCTCCCCAGGGATGACGGCGGCCCGCAGCAGAGAGCTCACTCTTAGACCAGGGTTGCGGAAAGGTCTAAGGCTCGACGGTGGGACTAAATGAGGGTGACCCTCACCCTCACGGGGGTGTGCTCACTCTGCAGATACTCAGAGCAAACGAAGAATGGAGGGAGGCGTCAACAGAGAAGGAAGGCCAAGAGTGGGAAACGGGTGTTAGAGGCCTTGATGTGTGCACATGTACTGGTGCACCCAGTGTGAACACAGCCCCAAATCTCCCATGGCCAGAGTTCTGGGATTTTTTTCAGTTTTAAAAAAACTTTTTCCTTAAATAGTTTAAGAAAATAAGTAATATTTTTCTGCACTGAGAACTTGTACCTTGACTTCCTTTTTTTTTTTTTTTAAACACTACTGAAATACTGAAAATGGAGAAAAAGACACACAGAAGTTTTGTAATACTACATTCACTTCCTTACAGAGGTAAGATTCAGAATACAGACTGAAAAATTCTCTCTTGTTAGATCCCCAGGATCTAAATTCTTTCACAATGGAAGGCTTGGTGTAGCTTCCCACGACCTAGGGACATGATAAAGAAATTTCCAGCTCAACCCTCTCAGCCCTGCAGCCAGCAGTCAGGGAATGAAACCCCAATCAGTCAGAGGGGACTCCTGAGTGCCCTCTAATGCCCCAGGTGGCAGAGTGTCCAGGTGTCTCTGCAGAGCTGGCATGCTCCCCCAGCATAAAGCACCAGCATAAGAGAACAGAAAATAAGACATCAGCACTTGAAATGACTTCCAATTTTCCAAGTAGAAACAGCCTCACCTGATTGGCTAACCCCAGGGGAAACCCCTCTTTGTGCCTAAACAAGCCTCATGCATGGTGAGATGGCCTCCCAAGCCCCTGCTTTCCGAGGATTTCAGCACACAGGGACACAAGCATGGACCAAAAAGCACACTTACCGCCTCTCCCCGTTGTGCTCGAACTTGATTCTAACGTCACTCTGCCAAAAAGAAGACAAACAAATTAGAGGTTTCTCTGGCGTGTGCCATTCCTGTCATGCCCAGGTAAGCCCCGGGCAGTCCCTCAGCAGCATCAGGCAAACGACTGTGGTGGCCCGTGCTCCAGACAGGCATTCCTTTCCAGTGAGTGGAGCTTCCAGTTCTAACCGAGGGAACCCAGCGTTGGGACAAGATCTCTCGGGAGCTGCCCTAGCTCGGTCTGCTCTGCGCTGATGTGCTGTCTCTGACTTCACACGTGATTTCCACAGCTGGCTCCGTGTGTCCCCCACCACATCACCTTCTTCTGGCCAGGAGACTTTTCCTGCTTGGTTCATGTGATTAAACAGAAAAAGAAATCTTGGTACTGATGTGACTGTGGGCAAGTGACATATTCTATGAGTTTTCACTCTTCCACTTGTAAAGTGGGGCAAAAATACCTAATTTTCAGAGTTGCTATGGGAATGAGATAAATACCCGGCACACAGCAGCTGTGCAAGAAATGGTTGCTGCTGCCAGAGCTACTGCTACTACTAATGTTCCTTTCCCTCATCGCTCCAAGGTTAGCCACAGGGGTAAAGTGGGACCCCAGAACAAACAGTTAACCTCATAAACTGTTTCCAACCTTATCCCGAAGAAGCCCAGCACGCGCATCCTGTCACTCCCCCGGCTGTCTTGTTCTGTTCTCTCAGGACAAAGCGAAAGGAAGAGCATGCCAAGGTTCGCATGTGACAGCATTTGTTAGAGCGATGAATCAAATGAAGACCAGAACGCAGCATAAACTCTAGAATTAAGAGGAGGTAAGAAGTTTTAAGAATCTTAAAAGTAAATCAAGAAGAGGCAGCGATTGCAAAGCAGCAAACCAACAACTTGAGGGAGCGAAAGAGTGAAAGGCAGAGGGGAGCGCGTAGAGAAGACAAGGACAGGTACGGGGGAAAGAGAAGACAGGCTGTCACGAAACCAGCGGAGAAGAGAGACGGAGGAAAGTTGATAGCAAGTGCGAGAGCGCTGCGTGCAGGTAGGACACGGGCTGTGGGCTGCCGAGAGAGGCGGAGGTAAGACTGTCTCAGCGAGAGGGACGGGCAGCAGCGATAGCAGAGGACAGGGCAGGACAGGGTGGGGCTGGGTGCACACAGCACTGTTTCGAGGACTGGAAATCCCTTCCGGCCCAGAAGAGATGTCCCGTGAATTAGATCAGTGACTGCAATTTACACTCTGAAAAATAGATGGACTCTTTCAAAAACATTCCGTCAGCAGAAGGTACGTCGACATCTCGTTCATGTCTGGCGTAGTAGGAGGCTAAAGGATTCTCCCAGTTGCTTCTGCATTTAATCTGCGGTGGTACCGCAGGTCATGTAGCCTCGGGAAAACTTACTGTACATTTCTGACGGAATGAGAGTTCAAAAGGCAAATAATAGCTTACTCTTGTTAAGAAAATAGTATTTACCTCCTGGACTCTCTAGCAGGATCTTAGAAACCGCCCAGGAGGCCCCCAGAACATATTTTTGACAATGAATTCAAATATAAGAGGTGACCCAGCCTCTAAATGTATTGTTTTAAAAATGAGGAAAGTGGGTCTCAAAAAGCTTAGTGTCCCTCTAAAAGTCCCAGAGTCAACAGTGGGCAGCAGGGCTCCCTGAAGAATAAGCCTTCCGTGCAGACCCATCCTTTAACATGGGCCATTTTAACTGTTAGCAATGCATGAGTAGAGTGAACATTTATTGAGCATTTACTAAGTACTGGGTATTGTTCTACTGGAGTCTGCTGGAAGTGTGCTTTAGACATTGGGCTGCTAACTGCAAGGCTCGGGTCTTCAAGCCCGCCACCCACTCTACAAGAGAAAGGTGGGGCTGGCTGCTCCTGTGAAGATTCGCAGTCTCAGAAACCGACAGTGCTGTCATGAGTCAGGACTAAAGCAATGGCATTGTTCAAAGCATGTAACACAGATCCTAATTAATCCTCACAACAGGTCTATTATCCCTACTTTACAGAAACACACACACACACAAACCCTAAACCCTCCAAACCTGAGTTACAATGAGGCTGAGTTCCTTAAAGTCATGAGGCTTGTAAGGGCAGAGTTGAGGTTTGAACCCTGGAAGCGCTAAGTCAGGCTATAGGCTACAACTGCAGTGTCACACAAGCAAATGAGGATCATTTTACCCATAGATGCAGGCCCTCAACTGAGAGAAGAAAACTATCAAAGGATCGTTTGTGGCCATATTTTTTTGGAGCTCATGGTGGTAGAGATGGAAAGCTCCCCATAGCTGGAGTAAGTAATGGGACGGAGCCAGGAGCCTGGGGACCAGGGATGCAGCAAACCAAGTGGCCTGGGAGCCAGCATTGGGGTCTGTGACTGAGGCAGGATGGGGACAGCACACTACCGCCTTGCTTGGATTGTAGGGGAGTGTGAGTGTGCTGTCAATGCTGTCAGCAAGTCGCTGTGTAGACTCTGGGTGCATCAGTGACAGCAGCTGGTTGACTGTCCCCTTCTGCTCTTTCCCCTGAAATACTGTGTAGCTACCATGGCAGGGCCCGCCAGATCCCGGGCCCAAGAGATACCACTCAGCTCAGGACACTCCTTTCCCCACTGGCTCTGAAGTTCCCCCAAGTCCTAACCACCCTTTAGAACCCGCCGTTTCCCTGCAGTGCGGTTATCGCATCCTGTCCCCCAGTCCTGCCAACGTGCCTTGGTACAGCTGCCATTCATAAACGGGGATGTTGTATTTATACACACCTATGAAGGAATCCAAAGGAGCTCTGGTGGCACAGGAGTTAAATGCGTGGCTGCCAACCCAAAGCTTGGTGGCTTGTGGGAGAATGTGGTAGTCGGATTCTGCCCCGTGGGGCAGTTCAACCCCACCCTAAAGGGGTGCTCTGGGTTGGAATCAACTCCATGACAGTGGGGTTTTGTCTGTGTTTGTTTTAAATGAAAAATGCTGTCTATTTCTGGGGCTGAAGGAACTAAATTTACTCCGCAGTGGGCCATAATCCAAGCACTACATTCTATGTGCATATACTCAAAAGGGGGTGTTAAACTTTCCACCCCACACACAAATCACTCTTACCCAAACTAACCGGTCTGTGCACAGTAAGCCGTGTAAACAGAGGTGCCTAAGGCACCAAAGCCCTTCTCTGATGTGGTGACAGCTTTTCCAGAGCAAGATGCAGGGCCCACGGAATGCCCCAATGTACCCACTTCCTAAATCTGGGTTTCCCTGCCAGGCATACAGGCAATGGATAAAGTAAGCTCAGACAGAAGGTAAGTCGGTCGGCTGCTCTTTGTCGACCTGCACCAAGGACCAAGTCGTCTCTCGGGAGGTTCTCTCCTCCTCCCTTGTGTAACTCCATCCCAGCCCGGGGAACCACACTCACCACACTTCCGCTTTTATTTGCTGGTTCCTCTTCTTCATGCCCTCTCTCACCCTCATCCCACACATGACCACTCTCAGCGTGTGGACTTCTGGCCTTTGGGGCTTTCTCCTTTTTCTCACATCTTCTCCTCCGTGGGATAAACTCCATCTATCAACCTCTAAACTGAAGGGGCGCAGATCTCTAAGTCCAGTGCCCAATTTTTAATCAAAACTTCATCTACTGCCATATATTTGAGGCAGACATGTAGTTGTGGGGAGCCCTGGTGGGCCGCTAACTGTAAGATCAATGGTTCTAATCCACCAAACACCACATAGGAGAGTGTGGAGTCTGATTCCTCAAAGATTTACAGCCTTGGACACCGTCTGGTGCTGTTCTACTGGGTCTTAAAAGGACGCTAAGAATTGGTACCCACTCGACCAAAAACATTTTCTGGGCTTATGTGGGTATTAAGGATGCAGCTCTAGAGTCAAACTACCTGGGGATGCAAATCCTGGCTCTACAACTTTTTAAAATTGTTTTATTAGGGGCTCATACAACTCTTATCATAATCCATACATCAATTGTGTAAAGTACATCTGTACAGTCTTTGCCCTCGTTGTTCTCAAAACATTTGCTCTCCACCTAAGCCCCTGGCATCAGCTCATTTTCTCATTCCTCCCTGCTGCCCTCTCCCTCATGAACCCTTGATAATTTATAAATTATTATTTTGTCATATTTTGCCATCTGATGTCTCCTTTCACCCACTTTTCTGTTGTCCATCCCCCAGGGAGGAGGTCACATGTAGATCCTTGTAATCAGTTCTTCCTTTTCAACCCACCCTCCCTCTATCCTCCCAGTATCACTACTGACACCACTGGTCCTGAAGGGATCATCTGTCCTGGATTCCCTGTGTTTCCAGTTCCTATCTGTACCAGTGTACATCCTCTGGTCTAGCCAGATTTGTAAAGTAGAATTGGGATTGTGATAGTGGGGGAGGAGAAAACATTTAGGAACTAGAGGAAAGTTGTTTCATTGTTGTTACATTGCACCCTGACTGGTTCATCTCCTCCCCGAGACCCTTCTTTAAGGGGATGTCCAGTGGCCTACAAATGGGCTTTGGGTCTCCACTCCACGCTCCCACCCTCATTCACTATAAGATTTTTTGTTCTTTGATGCCTGATACCTGATCCCTTCGACACCTTGTGATCGCACAGGCTGGTGTGCTTCTTCCATGTGGGCTTTGTTGCTTCTAAGCTAGATGTTTGTTTACCTTTAAGCCTTTAAGACCCTAGACACAGTATCTTTTGATAGCCGGGCACCAACAGCTTTCTTCGCCACATTTGCTTATGTACCTGTTTGCTTATGCACTGATCATATCATGGAGGTGAGCACACAATATGATTTTTTGTTCTTTGATGTCTGATAACTGATCCCTTCAGCACCTCATGATCACACAGGCTGGTGTGCTTCTTCTAAGCTAGATGGCCGCTTGTTTACCTTCACTTTTTTTTATTAAATACTTTTATTGAGGACTCTTACATGTCTTATCACAATCCATATATTCATCCATTGTGTCAAGCATGTTTGTACATATGTTGCCATTATCATTTTCAAAGTATTTTCTTTCTACTTGAGCCCTTGTTATTAGCTCATTTTCCCCTTCCTTCTCCCGCCCTCCCTCCCTCATGAACCCTTGATAAGTTATAGATTGTTTTCATATCTTACATCATCCTGTCACCCTTCACTCACTTTTCTGTTGCTCATCTTCCTGGGAGGGGTTTATATGTCTATCCTTATGATTGACCCCTTTCTCCCCCTACCTTCCCTTATCCTCCTGGTATCTCTAATCTAATTGTTGGCCCTGTGAGGTTAATCTATCTTGGATTGCTTATGTTGTGGGCTCTTCTCTGTAGCAGTGTGCATGTTCTGGTCTTATCTGATTTGTAAGGTAGAACTGAGGTCATGATAGTAGGGGGAAGGAAGCATTAAGAAATTACAGGAAAGTTGTATGCGTCATCGGTGCTATACTGCAGCCTGACTGGCTCATTTCTTCTTTGTGAGCCTTCTGTAAGGGGATGTCCAACTGTCTACAGATGGACGTTGGGTATCCACTCTTCATTCCCCCCCCCCACCTGGCTCTACAACTTCTTAACCACGATCTTGCACTTGTGACTTAGCCTCTCTATGGCTTAGTCTCCTCATCTATAAAGGGAGAATAATGATGGTCTCAAGCTCATAGAACCATTGGAAGAATTAAACAATTTGATTAAAGAGATTAGAATGTTGTGTGTTGTCAAACGAAATACAACTCTGAGTGACCCCTTAGGAGAGAGTAGAAGCATCTCACAGGGTCTTTACAGAAGCAGACTGCCACATCTTTCTCCCCCAGGGCAACTTGTGGGTCTGCACCAACAGCCTCTTGCTTAGCAGCTAAGCCCTACTGATTATGCTAGGGGGCTCCAAAAGAGGTCAGAAGAACAAAAAACCCACTGCCATTGATTCTGACCCATAATGACCATTTCTATAGGGTTTGAGGCTATAAATCTATATGGGAGCAGATAGCCTCATCTTTCTCTGGAGAAGCATCTGATTGGTTGGAAGCACGAACCTTGTGGTTAACAGTCTAATAGCACCATCAGGACTCCTCACATATAATCTGTGTTCAACAAATAATAATTCAGGACTATAATCCTTTTGCTAAAACCCTTGGTGCTGACAAAAATGTTTACCATTGCTTAAACCAGTGGTTCTCAACCTTCCTGATGCCTCGACCCTTTATAGTTCCCTCATGTTGTAGTGACCCCAACCATAAAATTATTTTCATTGCTACTTCATAACTCTAATTTTGCTGGTTATAAACCATCATGTAAATATCTGATGCAGGATGTATTTTCATTGTTATACACTTAACATAATTAAAGCAGTGATGAATCACAAAATAATATGTAATTATATCTTGCAAAATACTTATTTCTAGTTACGAATGAATGACATTTTGTTTTGAAGCATGGTGTAGCATGGATAACAGTCTTTACACCGGGTACTCGTATGTGGGTGTATCTGCATGTGGGCGGACCCACCAGGAGACAGATAGAGGAGCCAAGTCTTGGTGCCTAAGACCATGGGGAAAAGGTGTTTTCTGATGGTCTTAGACAACCCCTGTGAAAGAGTCATTCAACCCCCAAAGGGGTCACAAGCTACAGGCTGAGAACCGCTGGCTTAAGCAGACTCTGATTGGGAGAATCCGCCTAGTATTGTCTGTAGGTGTACAATATTCTTCATAGGCCACATCAGACTAATGGATCTGGAGTGTACCTTAAACATACCTGCTGCAGATTAAAGCGACCGAAATATTCCTCTAACTTGAAGCTGAGACACCCGATTGTGAGAAGCTAGTTCAAGGTTGTGGATTTAGAAGTCTGTAGATTGTGGTTCAAATCTCTTGCTTTTGAGGTTGCCCAATAATTAGTCACTGTACATAATTAGCATATAATTAGCCTGTCGTATAGCTGCTATTTTCATCCTTTACTTTGTAAACGTAGCTTTTGTTGTTGTTGCTGTGACATCTTTTGTGTGTGTGTGATATCTTTGTTTTTTCCTTTGAAACTGCTAGCATGTGGGATAAAATGTAAATTGCTACCAAATGTAGCAATAATGCTTTTAATAAAAGTGATCCATGATATAAAAAAAAATCCCTCGGGGGTCAAAAGATGATTCAGAATGAATGAAAACCTTTCTGATTTTGAGAGGTCAGCTGGTGCACCTTCTCCCGAGCACGTGAGCCCCCAGGGTGTGCGACACAGCCCCCTGTGGCAGAGGCAGCCTGCTCACAAGGACTCGGTGTACTTGCTGCACTTCCTAGCCCCTCGTGCAGGTCACTGGGGGCCTGTGACGAGTTCTGACCAAGAGTCACAAAGAACACTGAGCTCTCCATGCTCTTCCTTGGTGGCCACATGGTCCAGATGGTAGGGCAGTGGTTCTCAACCTGAATACAGGTCCTTAGGTGGTGGTGACCCTTAACCATAAAAAATGATTTTCATTGCAACTTCATAACTAATTTTGTTATTAATCGTAATGTAAATATCCGATATGCAGGGTTTTCATCATTGCAAATTGAACATAATTAACCTCCCTGGCGGTAATCCCGAGTGTGGCTCGGGGTAAATGTTAACTGTCAGAAGCGGTAACCCTGAGCGAGATGGCCATGGAAAGAGAACACGAAAGGAAACCAGGCTCCATTGTCCTGATTGTGACGTCGGACTCTGTGAAGTCCATGTTTCAAAGTTTTTCACACCCAGGATTTTTATTGATTTCACCCTTGATGTTGCACCCTTTATGAAAAATTTTGTTTTTGGTTTGATTACATTATTGAAAAAATTATATTATTTTTATATTTATTAAATTATAATTTATGATTTTGTATATTAAAGTTTATCATACCTGAATGTCAACTAGAGATATTAAAATGAGTAATTTCTTAAGAATTACAGGCCTATAATATAAAACAACAAATTTTATACAAAACAATGTACCACTTTGGGTACAAAATTACTGACCTAATTAGACCGCCAGGGGTGTTAAAGCATAGTGACTAATCACAAAACAATATGTAATTATATATTGTGAAATATTTTTGTGTTGTTTGATGGTCTTAGACAACTTTTGTGAAACAGTTGTTTGCACCCCACAAAGGGGTCGCGACCCACAAGTTGAGAACCGCTGTGGTAGGGTAGGCGGCCAACAGTTCTTCCATCAGTCTGGGGCCCTAACTGACTGTGGAAAGGTACCAGCCTTCCCTCTCTCACGATGGACATGATGCACAACTTCCATTGTGCTAAAGTTGCTGGGATACTGGGGTGACACCACAGGTGCTAGGTATCCCAGCTCTCCTGGTCCTTAACTGACAAGTAGGACTAGTCCCAGTGAGTGGAAGAAAGAGACTAAAATTATCCTGTGTCAGTTCAAGCAGAGTTTTATTGCCAAATGTTTTTTGTTACAAATTTACGAAACAAAACAAGCTGCTTAATTTGCAGTATTTTTGTGGATTTTAGACTTACAGATAAGAACTGTGGATCCACAAAAACCACAGAATTGTTTCACTGTGACCCCAAAATCACTTTCTCTCTCTGTGTCGGCATCAGGCACCCTCCCAAACCAGTCACTCCAATGCTGGCACCACTGCTCAGCCATGCAGGTGCAGGCCTGCTCGCTGAGGTGTTCCTCCTCTCCCCTCAGAGCCCGTCCTACCCCCAAGCCTCCTACTCTCCCCGTGACCACCCTTGCTGGGCCCCCTTCCCCTCATTCCTGGATTCCTGCCTCACGTCTCCTGGAAGGAGCTCTGGTGGCGCAGAGGGTTGAACACAAGGTGGCTAGGTAAAAGATGGCAGTCCAGCAGCCAATCTGAGGGAGAAAGAGGAAACAGCTTGCTGTATAAAGGTCTTATAGCCTCAGAGATCCCTACCAGGCAGTTCTGGGTCCTCACAGGTTACAGGAGTTGGAATCTGGACTTGATCCCAGATGGAAACCTCTCGGCATCTCTCCCTTCCAATCCATTCACATCCCTTGTTAAAAAAGCAACCAGTTTTTCCTCCAGATAGTGTCTGGGGTCTTAAAGGCTTGAAGGTGAACAAGCGGCCATCTAGCTCAGAAGCAAATAAGCCCACATGGAAGAAGCACACCGGCCAGTGCGATCACGAGGTGCCCAAGGGACCAGGTATAAGGCATCATGCAAAAAAAAAAAAGATATAAGTGTGTGTATGTATGTGTATATATGTGTATATGTATATGTGTATATATATATATATATCATATTAAATGAAGGGGGAAGTGCAGAGTGGAGACCCAAGGCCCAAGTGTCGACCAATGGAGAGCCCCTCATAGAGGGGTTTAGGAGAGGAGATGGGTTAATTAGGGTGCGAGGTAGTACCGATGAAGAACACAGCTTTCCCCCAGATCCTGGATGCTTCCTCCCCCCAACTACCATGATCCGAATTCTACCTTGCAGGGCTGGATAGGACAGAGGCTGTACACTGGTGCATATGAGGGTTGGAGGTACAGGGAATCCAGGGTGGATGATACCTTCAGGACCAAGGGTGTGAGGGACGATGCTGGGAGAGTGGAGGGTGAGTGGGTTGGAAAGGGGGAACTGATTACAAGGATCCACATGTGACCTCTTCCCTGGGAGAGGGACAGCAGAGAAGGGGGGAAGGGAGACTCCGGATAGGGCAAGATATGACAAAATAACGATGTATAAATTACCAAGGGCATATGAGGGAGGGGGGAATGGGGAGGGAGGGGGGAAAAAAAAGAGGACCTGATGCAAGGGGCTTAAGTGGAGAGCAAATGCCTTGAGAATGATTGGGGCAGGGAATGTATGGATGTGCTGTATACAATTGATGTATGTATATGTATGGATTGTGGTAAGAGTTGTATGAGTCCCTAATAAAATGTAAAAGAAGAAAAGAGAAAAAAATGATTAGGGCAAAGACTGTACAGATGTGCTTTATACAATTGATGTATGTATATGTATGAACTGTGAAAAGAATTGTATGAGCCCCAATAAATTGTTAAAAAAAAAAAAAAAAGCAACCAGTGACCAATCTATGGCAGTGTTTCCTAAAGTGGGTGATGGCGCCCCCTGGGGGACCCTGGAACGATCCAGATGGTCTGTAATAACAGATACCTATGCTTTATCCTGGATTATGGGCTACAGTTTAGGTTTTTAATTGCCAGGGGGCACTGTATAATTCCTAAATTTTCTGAAAAGGGGCAGTAGGTCGAATAATCTTGAGAACATGTAGTCTAAATCCTAAGAGACCTCTGGTATGTGGGCTCATTCAGCTTACCTCAGTGCCTCACCCTGCTCCAACAGGAGCTCTCCTCTCCTGTAAGATCAGTGCCCACTTCATGCCTTCAGCTACGCCACAGGCCTTTCTACTCCTAGGCCTTTACTCATTCTGGTTCCCAAGCAGGCGTGCCCTCCTTTCCACCTCACAGACTTTTACAAGGTCCGGAGTCCGGGTCTGGATCTACCCAGAGTCACATCACAGAAGACCAATCTGCTCTGTAGAGATTACAGCCAAGACGCTACCATGGGTTACCATGGGTTACCCTGGGTTACCCTGGGTTAGAATCCACTCAATGGCACAAAATGCCAACAATGAACTTTTTTTTATACACCCTTCATGGCCCGGTTCACGCACCATTCCTGTAGAAGTAATCTGTGAAGCTTTTAGCCCAAGCTCACCCTCCCACTGAACTTAGCATCCCTGTATCTTTTGAGGCAAAGCCACATGCCACCTTCACTTTTTTCTCACATGTATTATTTCCTGGGGCACAAAGCATACGCATGACTCAAGTAGCTTGGACATAAGCACGTGCTGGACTGAATGAAGAGGGGTTACAGCGCATAAGTGAAGAATTCCCATACAGGAATTCAGGTCTAGGCAGGTTCAAGTCCCCGGGCCTCCACAGCCAATGTGGTGAAAGCAGTCCTGAGAGTCATGCCCCAGGAGAGACAGTTCAGGCCTCCAGGCTGATCGCAGGAGTGAAGGATGATCCTGAAGTTAGTCTAAGCTATGATCTTCTCAAAGTCCGAATTTGACAGCTATGCATGTAGCCAACCCGAGAGAACACTAAGTAATCCAGAAAAAGCAACTGTTTATTCGACAAAGGTTTGTGAACCACTCTGTCCTGGCAAAGGGCTCTTTAGCCATCAGCCCTCGGACCCTCTCCCTGATTCTGCATTGCTCCACTGCCCTGTATTTGCTGGAGAACATCCACACCTGGGTTAAATGTTTTACCAACATCTTATCTGTAAATATAGCTCAGGAAAAGCCCAAAGATCACTGAAAGATAGGATTATACAGTAACTTTCTTACAAAATGTAATGAATGCCAAGCTTCTATGTTGCTTTCAGTGTGTTCTATTTTCAAATTGGCCAATCCACAAGCCCCTTCGAAAGGGGCGGGGGGCGGGGGGAGCGGAAAGAGACAGAGCAGTGGTCTCAATCCCCTCCCTTGCTAGGGGGCAGCTCCTGGAAAGAGGACCCTTCTTCCAGAATGGACAGTCAGGCCCTGCTGGCCCCAGGACAGTAGCTTCTGCATTGAGAAGTACCCAACAGTGAACACATGGAGGATTAACCCGACTCTGGTGTTTGTTCAATGCCTCTACCTGCCATTTTGCTGAGATTCAAGAGAAATAAGTACTAGTGGAAACAGGGTCCAACAGGGTGCCAGGAAGGACAATCCTGTGCAGGCAGAAAAGCCACCACGCCCTCAATTCCATGCTCTGGTTCGAAGTTCTCAGCAGCTCAGACCCGCAATCCCAGAGCCCCAATGGACACAGCGTTCGCACCACGACTTTACGTGTGTTTGTACATCCACCTTACAATGTTCAAAGTACTGCATTATGGCACTCATCTGACGAGAACCTTAAAAGGCAGACTTGTTGGGTATGACTAGGCCTATCTTTTAGGTGGAACAACGAAGGTTATAGAAGGAACGTCGTATGACTTATGCGTGGTAGAAATGCTCTGGAGTCCCAAGATCTGGGTTTGCCTCCTGGCTGCTCTCAGCCCCTCTGTGAAAGGGCTCTGTAAACCCCAAGTGCCATCCACAGGCTGTGCTGCTGACGGAGCCCTGGTGCCACAGAAGGCTGCACCTATTGTCGGGTCCCATGTTGGTTCGGACTCCTAGTGAGCCTCTGTCCAACGGAGCCCAACTGGACTGCCCAATCCGGCTTTATCCCCACAAGGGCGATGCTTGAGCCCCTGTGTCAATCCAGCCCATTAAGGCCTTCCTTGCTTTTGCTGCCCCTCCACTTTACCACACACAACATCCTTCTGCAAGGACTGCTCTCTCCTAACATGACCAAGTCTCGACATCCTGGCCTTGAAGAAGTATTTTGGCTGCACTTCTTCCAAGACAGATTTGTTTGTTCTTTTGGCAGTTCACAGTACTTTCAGTATTCTTTACCAACATCATAGTTCAAATGCACTGATTTTTCTTCGGTCTTCCTTATTCAACTTTCACCTTCAAAGAAGGCACCTCAGTTCTCCCTCAAAGTGGCCTCTTTGTTTCTCAACACTTTCAGGGGTCTGTGAAGCAGATGGACTTAATGCAGGGTGTCATCTGATTTCTTGACTCTGCTTCCCTGAGCACTGATTGTGGATTCAGGCAAGATGAAATAATTGACAACTTCAACCTTTTCTCTGTTATGTCCCCTATTGGTCCAGTTGGGAAGATTTCGGTCTTCTTTACATTTGAGTCAGAATCCACACTGAAGGATGCAATCTTTGATCTTTAATAAAACACAAGTACACATCTTTCTGGTATTCCCTGCTTTCAGCCAAGATCCATCTGTTACCGGCAATGACATTCCTGTTCCACATCATTGGTAGAATTCAATTTTTTTATCACCTCACTTCCCTGGTTGGTGTGTAACTTTGAATCATAGTTGTTTGGAGTGGATTTTCCTTATACGTGGATAGATATAATCCTATCCCAGACAGTACTGTACTTCAAGATAGATCTTGAGATGTCCTTTTGGAGAAGGGATGGAACACCATTCCTCGTGATTATACCATTCACAGCATAGGAAATCATATCATTTTCTGATTAAAAAAGACCAATACCAATCCATTTCAGCTAGCACCTAAGATATCGATCTTAATGCATTTCATTGTTGATGGCATAATTTTCCTAGATTCAGAGTTGGTACAGGTTCTGATTATTTGTAGATTTTCTGCAGCTGTTTCTTCTCATTTGGAACCCTGCCCCATCAGCAAATGAAGACTTTGAAGGCTTCACTCCATTCGCGTCACTATGGTCAACTTCACCTGGAGAAGGCAGCTCTTCCTCGGTTGTATTTGAGTGTCTTCTGAGCTAAATGACTCCTCTCTGGCACTATCTCTGACACGCTCTGCCTCCATTCATTAGGCCCTCGAGTATCTGACAGTGTTTCAGTGCTCTGCATACGGTTGTCAGCAGCTAATTCCTCCAAAGGGGACAGCTGATTCGTTCCTTCTTCGTCTGCTCCTAGTCTGGAAGCTCCACTGAAACCGGTTCACTTTGGGCTGCCCTGCTGACGTTTGAAATACCAGTGATACAGCTTCCAGCACCACACAAGCCACCACAGCACAACAAACTGACAGACCAGTGGTAGGGGCTGCACACAGTGAACTGCTCACCACAGGTCAGTGGTTCCATGGGAGAAAGCAAGGCTTTCTGCTCCTGTGGAGATATACAGCCTCAGAAATGCACAGGGGCAGTTCAACTCTGTCCTACAGAATCACTGGGAGTTGGAATCAAATTGAAAGCTGTGAGAATTTTGTTTTTGATACTTGTTGTTGCCAATTCCGCAAATTGTTGCTGCAAGCACACTCTGCAAATTGTAAACCCTGAATGGATGCGGCGGGCCTCTCCATGACTTGTAGCCTGTGCTCTTCTTGCCTACAGGAAAACTGGCCAGCCCAGAGACCCAGCACCCACAGCTAAAGGAGCATTGTCCGTCATGGCCAGCAGAGCCAACCGCAGTTCACAGAAAGTCCAGGGCCTTTCAAGCCTTGAGGAATCGCCATCCAGCTCTTGCCACGGATGGAATGGACAGAAAGGCGAGCAAAGACCCTACATCCTACGATGGCTGGCGCCTCACTGTCCGTGGACTTCCAGAGCTGCTCAGAAGGCTTATCTGTTCTCCAAGGCAGTCTCCTTTTCAATTAGTTACCTAGCTCATTTACTCAGAGAAAAAAGGAAGTCTAAAGTCGTGCCAAATAGAAATTAAATTAGGTTTTCCCGTTTTTCCGGCCTCGGCCTCCAAACAATTCTGTCAATGAGCCTGCTGCTGGCTGTGTCAAGCCTAAGCCCTAGAAGGTTGTGCCGATCTCCACAATGCCTTGTAGCTGGCACTGCTGCTCTC
Organism: Tenrec ecaudatus; assembly: GCF_050624435.1. Lineage (NCBI taxonomy): Eukaryota > Metazoa > Chordata > Mammalia > Afrosoricida > Tenrecidae > Tenrec > Tenrec ecaudatus. Next base: position 142,994,395 of record NC_134539.1, on the reverse strand, counting down.
ACACCGAAGGCCTGCTTGCCTCTGCCACTACCATTTCACCCTTACCAAACAAGCCCCAGGGCTAGCCAAAGGACTTGGTGACTGTCAAAGGGCTCTGCAACTGGAATCTTTACCTCAACCAGTTGCCCAGCTTGGCCTTTCCTAGCCACTTAGCTTAGGTTTGCATCTGCTGTTTCTCCTATTCCTGAGCATGAGCCTTCTGGTGAAATCATGCAAAAGACGGTTCCATCCTACCCAGGCCCAAACTAACAAAACCAACAATAAATACATGTGAATTCACTCTGTAAATGATAAAGTCCTATCAAATGGATTATTAACAATATCTCTGAGCTCCCCGGCCAGGTTCTTTGGAATACACTAAGCTGCAAACACCCCCTCCGTGTGCACAGAGACTTGCTCTCTCTTTCTGCTTTCAGGATTTTGCTGAAAGACAACTTTCTTGGTCAGCAGTGGGGCCTCTACTCCACTGTGACTGCATATATGGGAAAACTACTGTGACATTTTCATAGCCCTTCGATGCCACGCTGGCAGAAAACGTGAGTTCCAGTTTCTAAAGAGCTATGCTTAGGTGCTCTGGGCTTCGATCAGAGCTCCCCAGATCCCACCGTCCCCCTGAAATTGAATCCTCAGATGGGATTCCTGCTGATAAGTTTATCATGATATCTAAACCCCTGTGCCTATGTGACAGGAATGGTTGGTTGCACCAATGAGGCTCCAAGCCTCACATACCTCATTTCTTGTCCCGTCAAAACCAACAGTCTCTGGTATTCAGAACATCAAGCTGTGCTGTTCCAAACAAAAGCCACTAGCCACATATGCCTACTTAAATTCTAAAAAAGTAAATAAAGTTTCAAAGTCAGTTGCTCGATAGCCCCATGTGACCAGTGGCTACCATACTGGATAGCACCTATCTAGAACATTTCCATCATCAGGAACATTTGCTGGGCGGCACTGAGAGACGAGGAGTAGCCCTGCTGTGAGAAACGGTGACTAGCGCACAGGACACAGGTCATGTGTAGCCAGCGGCTCCTATGTCCTCTCGAAAATGCCTTATCCCAGAAATGAAATCTACACTCTTCATATCATGAATATCATATCAGAAAGCACATTTCACCTTTAAGGGGTGGCTTGGTTCCTTACCAAAAATTTCTTTTTCTCACTGGCCCCTGCACATGAGCTTGTGGTTATTGTGGGGCTGTTCAGAAGGGCTGGGCTGCTGCTGTTGTGCTTTTTCTTTAAAAACAAAAAAACTGAGGTTAATTTATGTCCTCCAGGCAACAGGAAAACGTGTGAACGACATTCAAGTAAACGGTGGGTGCACAGAGCCAGTGTCTCTTTTTGGCTTATTTCCTAACCAGCACTTAATTCTTTCCCCAGCCTTCTCCCTTCATGACCCCTTGGCTTGAAGACACAGCAGCAGGCACAGCACACGACGGGGACTTCTCTTTTAATCAGTTTTAAGTTCGAAGCAGAAGGACTCTTAACAGACAATCTCCTTACAAGGAACGAACTGGGGACCACTCCATCCTTCCTTTCCCAGTCCCTCTGGGCTTTTGAACTCCAGAACGCGTCTCCTATTCGCCCACTATCTGATGTCCACACCAACAGTCCAGTGAGGCGAAGGATCAGCTGATTGGAGCGCGTTAGTGAGCACACGCCACATAGGAAGACAGGAAGGAAAGTGAGGTCATTTGCCTGGGGGAGGGGACTCACTTCTGCTAAGAACAGCTCCTTCCAAAAGTGGCTTTGAATGTTAGGTGAGAACCAAAGCGATTAGATAGAACAATGTACGAAAATAATACAAGAATGGGCCCTGGTCCCCTGTCCCCTTGACTCTGTAAGGTGGCCATAAAAATAAAAGCCGCTTGTGAAATGACTCCTTCCTCGTGTTCTAACATGAAACAAAAGGACTCAGGGCCCCTAGTATTCCTGAAGGCAGGAACACTCCGGGAGCTACACTTTGTAGGCCCCAAGGGAAAAAACCCAGGGCCTGGTGTGGTCCTCCAGGCACCAGGGTCTTCTGGCGGGTGGACATGGTGGAAGGAGGAGCGGAGAAGACTGCTGAGGACACAGCCCACAAGGGAGAACGTCATGAAAACATTTCCATCAACCCCCAGGTGCTGCTCTGGAAACCCAGGGGGAAGCAAGGCGCCCCTGCCCTCATGCCTCTCTGCAGGCCGAAACGCTCAGGTGACAGAGGCAGAGGACACTGGAGGTGAGACCTGCAGCAGCACACAAAGCGAACTGTGACCAGGATTAAAAACCACTTCCCTAAACAGCAGGCAACTTCAATAAAGCAGGCACCTCGAGTCCCCCAGCTCCTAAGGAGGAAATCCCACAAACAGTACCAACACAAAGCCGCTCACCACTGCCTTTCGAATACACCAAGTGACATTCTAATCAAAAGAATCTTCTCTCTTTAGCTTGACTTTATGTAAGCGGATATCAAAATGAACTTTTAGAGTATGCACGATTTTATCTGCGTTAGGAGTCACAAATCCGGATAGAATATCTGCCAAATACTTAGTAAAGAAAAAGAAGTACATGGATACCGTCTCCAGCAGCAGCACAAGGACTACTCTTGGTTTCCACGGCTACCGCGCTATCAGATCAGGCGCACAGGGTCTGGACTCCAGATCATGGGCCCACTCCGTGCTGCTGTCTATCACTTAGCACTGAACAGACTCTGAAAGGAACAAGCCAACAGCACCCAAGCCTGCTACAACAGAACCCTGGCTGCTCACACTTTTCCCACGACTAACCCCCTCCCCGACAAATCCAGCTAGCACACACACCTGTCTATTTGGGTGGCCCGTGTCCTTGTTCTTCATGGTCTCGTATCCAGGTAGCCGGGAGCGTCGGCCCATCTGGAGGGCCACCAGATCCTTCATGATCGAATCCAATGCTTCTTGTTCGTCTGCAGTGAAAGAGAACACACAGGCTGAAACACTTAGGCACTGGCCGGCAGCAGTCCACAAATCACGGCACCGTACTCGGGGAGCTCTGCCCGGGGAAGTGACAGACCCCGCGACATGCCCGAGATGCCTCTGAAAGGCACACAGTGGAGGGTAGACCGCGTCACTGTGGATGATAAGTGATGCCGGCACGAGGATTTACGCATTCGTGTGTATGTACATGCAGTCACCTGCTCAAGCAGTGTCCCGTGCCAGAGAAACTCCTCGAGGAAAGGGAAGAAGACAGCGTGAAGCGCAGAGCACAGCATGACAAAGCACTGAATCAACGAGGAGTGGCTGAAAGCTGGTTATGGGAGCCCACCCAACCCACCGCCATCGAACCAGTTCCAGCTCTTAACACCCCTCTCTGGGGGCTCCAAGGCTATCAATCTTTATATGGGTGGAGCAGATAGCCTCATCTATCTCCCTCAGAATGGCGGTGAGTTTGAACCATCAACCTTACCGTGAGCAGTCCAATGCTTCCTTGCCAGCGTCATGAGTGCCTATACTATAGAAACAGGCTTGGGACTGACTGCTTCATAACCAGGGGTGAACCTCAAAACATATGCAGGAAAGCACATTTTTAAAGGCATCGTGTAGCTGCTTTGAAGAGAAGTTGTTCGACAAGCCTAGTCTCTGAATCCCCCCAACCCTTTACAAATTTATAGGCCTTCTGCTTCCCAGAGGGAAGTCAAAAGGCAGTCCTATTGTTTGTCCTCCCCAATCAGCCCAATGCCATGTTGTGCAAAAATTTCCCAGGTCATTCAAAAGGTCCTTGTCCACTCAAACAGCATGGAGTGAACTTGAAAAAGAAATGGTTTTTAAAGAAATATACTTTTTAGTTAATGAGGACTGAAAAGAAATAAATTGCTGACCCAGAGGGAAACATGAGGGACAAGTTGTTACACTTTGCCGTGATGACAAGTGAGTCACTCGGGCACACCTTAAAAGAAGCAAGTACTGAAGACTCCACCCGAGGAGAGTGCCTATCTCCTGCCCTTAGAAATACTCTGCTACCCCTTGGAAAGGAAGGAGCAGCGCGAAGTAGAGGAAGCAGAACCACTCCATTCTCTTCGCCTGTGCCAGCTGCCATTCCCCACTTCCTAGACCCAACGTGGGCGGATGCCCCTGTGCCCTTTGAGGAGGTGGGAAAGGAAGGAGAAGGAAGGGTGCCTACCAAGAGATCTCTTCTCCCTCGGAAAAATGAAACTGGATTTAAATCTTGTCGAAGAAGTAATAGTAAAACCGTTTTCCAGGCTCATCCCACTTTAGAATACACGAAAAGGTATGTCTCAAGTCACGCATCACGCTGCTGGAAAAGCACGTAGTAAAGGGAAGAAGTAGGCATACTTGTCAAGACTAAAACACATACATTTCTTCAATTATTTTCCATTAATTTCCATGTAGGTTCCTTAAAGAAACAAAATTGCTTTTGTTTTGCTTTGCTTTTCCATTTCTCAACCAAGGCTTTAAAAAGAAGAGTATAATGTCTATACCAGGAAAATCAGCCTACATATGAAATTGGCTGATCTACATTATAAAGTATAATACAGTAAAACAGATCACTGTAAAGATTATAACTAGGTAGGTGTTTTCTAAGGAATAACCAATGAAAATGCAGAATTTTCAGGATCACCAGCCTTAGAATTGAGGGTTTCGATTGTTATCTGAAGTCTGTTATTAAAACATATACACATACACACACCTTCCGAATCAAATGGATAAGCGTGATTGGAAAAGCTATTTCTAATTTTGGAGAAGATGATGCTATTATAAGAGCTGGTTTATCAGGTTGACAAATTATGCTTCCAGGAAGCCAACCAATTCCTGGCATTACTTAATGGGTAAGCTTGTTTGGTACTTTCAGCACTTAGAACACACTAGAGGAATGGTTCAGCGTGTCTCCTGAAGTCAGAGACAACTAACACAAGTGAACCAGAGTTAAGAGAATCTGATTTCGTGCCCAAGTAGAATATACTGCTACAGGCAGACAAATTCTTAAACTGATACTTCAGATTGAGAACATGCGTAAAGATAGGAAGTAAATCAAGCAGCTCTTTTAGGGATTTCTTCCTGAATTGAGATTTTCACTAAATCACCAGCACTCTTTCAGTAACATTCCTTAAAAGTAACAAACAAAAACTTTTTCAAGAAAATAACAGGCCTTTGAGTTTGGTTTGGTTTTAGAGCCAGGAAGTCCTGGGCTTAAGTCCTAAGTCAAATTATGTACTAGCTGGGAGACTTAAGCAAAACACTTGTTCTTCCTACACCTTAATTTTCCCATCTGTAAAAAAAGTCATTTGAGCAACATTTCAGTTGTAAGAATTTAAAGGAAAAAAACTAACAACTGAAGGCCGTTTTCACAGTCCCTAGCACTTAGTAAGGTGAGCCCAGACGGCACAATGAGTAGGTACTCTGCTGCTAGTGAAAGAAAGGGTTAGGCTGGAGTCAACCAGCTGCTTGTGGGGCATAGACCTGGCAACCTGCTCCCGTGAAGAGTCAGTCATGAAAGCCCGGAGGCAGCTGAGGGTCCCTATGATTTAGAATCAGCACTCAGGAATGCTTAAACAAACACGCTGGCTACCATTGTCCTTGGTGAACTGCTAGACATCACGTAACCTAACCTCATCCTTGCTTCTGTTCTTGGATCTTCATTAGATTTTATTTGTATTAGGAGAGTCGGCTAAGACAGACCCAATAGGGTGGTAGCGGCAGAGCAAGTGTTTAAGGAGAATCGAGAAGCGGGAAACTCTTTAAAAAAGAAAGAAAATTGGAGGTGGTGAAAACTAACAATCCGTTTGTGAGTTTGAGGCCCGGGGAAAGGGTGTTATAAACCTCAACAAGATTTCCTGAGTATGGGGCGGACTGTCCACTAATGCTAGGAAGGCGCACAAAGAGGAAGACGGACGCTCTGGATGAGACTGAGGAGCTGGGGCGGGAGGCAGGGGCAGTCACAGACAGCAGAAAACAGGGCATCCGTGGAAAAAGGCTCCGGGTTCAGGCTTCTAGAAATGGAAGCTCTCAGGAGTTTGAAGCCGACGGTGGCCCATACTAATCCAGCTGCAAAGATTTCTTCTCCGGATACTCTTGACCCATGGCGTGGGGGCTGCCAGGCAACTCCTGCACCGTAGCTGCAGCGGGAAGTCACTCTATCTAAAAGCAGGGTCTACAGCACTTCCCATTGATAAACAATGTTGCCTTGTGTGATTACTATGCCAGTCACGCTTTCCTGTATAAGAGGGCTCTTCAAAAAGTTATCTTTTAATTCTGCGTGTACATGAATTTCCATGCTTCCCCGGGGCTTCTGAGTGCACCTGAGTCAGATGGTATTCCCTTGCCTCCTCCTTGTCCACATCTGTGCAAACAGCTGTCGACAGCAAGTGTGACCACACAATAAAGCCCGATCACAAGAAGCTTTCTCCTTCGGGGACCTGGTGGTATCTTTTTCTACATCTCAAAGTCCAATTCTGGAGCCTCCTTCTCAAATTGTTGCTGTTTCTAGGGTGCATTAGGCATTCAGTATTACTAATCGATGATGCAACATCTAAAGCAGACAGACAAACAAACTCATTTCAAAGCAAGCCATTTCTTCCTCCTAAGAATGAGTGTACTCCGCCTCTATTTTAATACTAATGGAATTAGCCTAAAGGACTGGAACTGTAAGTTGTGGACCCCACAACTAGCGAGCTTACCGCTCCCTCCTGTGCCCCTTGACGCACTTCTGACAAATGCACACCTAAAGACCCCACGGCGTCAAGTTCACCTCACTTGAACGCAACCCCTCAGGGCTGGAAAACACAAGCGTCGGGCTCACCCACACTGTGCCAGGCACAGGAGGCATGCAGTAAATGGACAAGGGCTCAGGGATCGCTTACACAAGCTCAAACTGGGGAACAGCTCCTTACCGTCTGCGTCTTCCCCGCCCACCAGTCAGTCGGCTGCCTACGGACTTTGTACAAATGCCGAGAATGCCATTTTAAAATCCACCTGTCATTTTCAAGAACTATCAGAAATCGAGTCATGGTTTAACTATGTTGGCTTATTAAACTGTGGTCCAAGTTTCAATCAAAACAGTTACCAACTACTCAGTTTCTGTAACAGACCAGCTGGAGCTTCTGGAACAGTGGTTCTCATTCTCAACCTTCCTAAGGCCGCGACCCCTTAATACATACAGTTCCTCATGCTGGGGTGACCCCTCAACCATAACATTATTTTCGTTGCTACTTCATAACTGTCATTTTGCTACTGTTATGAATCTGGCGACCCCTGTGAAAGGGTCATTCGACCCCCAAGGGGGTTGCGACCCAGGTTGTAAGCCGCTGTTCTAGATTAACTGAACTGAGACTGGTCTAAGTGGGCACTCCAACAGTTCCACAGAGGTCGCACTGACTCCAATTTAAGACTGAAGTATCAGGCCAGGCCTAGACATCCATAATCCCGCCGCTTAGTTATGTTTCCTGTCATGTGTTTCACACTGTTACCTTTTACCCCCACTAACATTTCTTAAGGCGGTCCAGATTGCACATGTAAAAAGTCCAAGCACAAGTAAATTAGTCTCCATGTAATTAATAACACTTGCCACTCTGATTACTAAAGCTGAGGGAGATTCTAAAGTGATCAAGACAAAATGACCAGCCACTCCCAACTTTTAAACCAGCCATATAGCGTCCAAGCCAAAAAGAATTATTTCTCATTATTTAATAAGGATAATTGTAGTTTCCACTAGAAATTTACTGGGGCTAACAGCCAATATAAAATCTGACCTGTTTTAATTACAAACCCGAGTTGTCAAACTGGGTTGAGCTCAAGGCTTAGAACAGTGCAGGAAAACATGACTGCTTTAGCCAAAGATCCTGCAGGGTAGGGAGCAAAATTTGTTTCAGTCCTTTCCTCACGGGAGTTTAGCAAATATACCAAAAATATTAAGTCTGCTTCTGTCTGAGCAACCCTGGAGTTTATTTAGAACTAGATCAAAAAATACAAAGCCAAGCAAGCCTATTCTGACTCACAGAGACCCCACCAATGAATACAACTGCCCTGTGCTTTCCAAGGCTGTAATCTTTCACAGACACCGATCGCCACATCTTTCTCCCATAGAGCAGCTCGCGGATTTTAACCACCAACTTTTTCATTAGCAGCGGAACGCTTTAACCACTGTGCTACCAGAGCTTGTTCACTAGAACTATAGTATGAACAAAAGCATACTTAAGATAGTAACTAACTCACCCAGGATTTTGACTTGTCATTTTTTTTATTTCAATAAATCATTTTATTGGGGGCTCTTACAGCTCTTATCAGTCCATCCATCCATTGTGTCAAGCACATCTGTACATATGTAACCATCATCCTTTTTCAAAACATTTTCTTTCTAGTTGAGCCCTTGGTAACAGCTCCTCGTTTTTTACCCCTCCCACCTTCATGAACCCTTGATAAATTATAAATTATTATTTTCATATCTTACACCATCCGCTGTCTCCCTTCACCCATGTGTTTCTATTGTTTGTCACTCTGATGTGTGTGTGTGTGTGTGTGTGTGTGAGTTAATACATCCATCATTGCGATCAGTTCCCTTTCTCCCCCTACCTTCCACCAACCCTCAAGGTATTGCTACTCCCATTAATGTTCCTGAGGGGTAACGTCTATCATTTATATTCCCAGAATGAAAACAGAATTTAAGAGTGTGTGTGTCGCTACATACAAATATCCTTGCTGAGCCCTCATTACAAATCAATGAGAGAGAGCCAGGTGTCTGGGAGAGTCCAGGACCAGCTCTGACCATGTGTCAAGGATATCTACCAGAAAGAAAGAGGAGGGGAGTAAGCAGTGAAGGAAGCTGGCGCAATGGTTCTTAAACTAGCTTGCCCAAGAGGCCGTAGTCACCGGCAGGCAAGCGATAGTCCTCTCTCCCTGCCTGTGTCTCCATGAAAACTTGGCATGGGGGCAAATGGGCAGACACTTTGCTCCTAGTCCCTTTTTCTTCAGGGAGCAGGACCCTACCACACAGCTCCTTACTGTCTTCTTCACATGCTCTCGCACCTCAACTTTTTGGAAACGTCCAGAGATGTGGAAGCACGCTCGCATCTGTCATGGCAGACAGTGACATGAAGCCAGCCACTCTAGCAGTCAGGAAGATGGGGGTGGGAGGTCTGCAGCCACACCAGTGCACCCACTCCCCCCTTGGGACTGAAGGCTGCCTTCACAGGTAAGAGAGGAAGACTTCCTTAGAACTTCCCTCCCCACGTTGTCCTCAGAGGCGGTGGGGTCGATTCCAACTCTGGGAGAGCCCAGGCACAGACTCACAAATTATTTCAGACACTTGGTTCAATCACCAAATTCCCTAACACCAGCTAAATGTTCCCAGCCTGTGGAGGAGACAAGAATTCTGTGCCCTTATTGACCGTAAATATTTGCTGAGTTATTTCCTTGAATACCAGGCCTTCTATGCCTGCTCCTCGCAGAGACCTTGCCCCAGAAGAACAAGTATCTCGGAAGTAAAGCCTGGGAAGGAAATGGTAAAGCTAGCAAATGAACAAACCCTTCCTGGATGTCGGGGGGACAGACGAGGTAGCACAAGGCGAGGCAGTCAGTCACAGGCAGTGCAGAGATGACCCACAAAAGACCATCTGGCCAAAGTGACTTAAGCGCCGACAAAAGTTGACTTGATTTTGCCATGAGACAAAGCCAATGTTAACGCTCCCTCTTCTCAGAAGCAATAAGCGGCTTTGCCCAAATATTCTGAAAAACTTGTGACAGCAGGCACCAGTGGGAGCTCTGGTGGCGTGGTGATCACAGGTTGGGCTGCTAACGGCCAGAGTCAGCAGTTCGACACCACCAGTCACTCCGCTGCAGAAAGAGGGAGCTTTCTACTCCTGTAAAGAGTCACATTCTCAGAAACTCACTGAGGCAGTCCCAGCCACCCTGTCCAGTGGGGTCGCTGAGTCGGCATTGGCCGACTGGAGGACAGTGAGGTTGGTTTGGGTAGGCAACAGCATCCCAAACTGCCCCAACAAGGGAATCCAGGTCCAGGGAAAGTCCAGATTCCCAAACTTGGCTGATCACTGGAATCACCTGGGGAGCTGATGAAACTGTAGATACCTTGGCTCCTCCTACGGGAGATTCGGATTCCTAGATGGCAAACTGAGCCCAAGAATCTGCAGTTTCACCAGATCCCAAGGTGATTCCAATGTTAGCCAAGTCTGCGGACGCAGGACCTAATGTACCATTTGCTTCCTAAGCTACGCTGAAAGTCCCTTGCCAAGTTGCCAGAAAAGCTATGAAATTCGGTCTCAAATTCTGTATGCGGCAGACAGGATAAGTTGTTTTTGGTTTTATTTTTCCTTTCTTGGATTACATCTTCACCGCAGAACCTGCAAGTATTGATAAAAAGGGCAAGCATCTCATGGAGATTCTTCTGTGCCGTGATTGTCTGGCTCTTCCCGAAGTTACATAATTTCAGGGATATCGCAAGATAAGAAGGGGGGGGGGACCTCTGCGGAGAGCCAGAGCGGAGTTCTAGTGGCAGCGGCCGAGCCGTCGCGAGCCTCCCGCGAGCGGCGTGCTGCACGCGCGGCTCCCGCCCGCCCGCCCGCCCGGCCTGGCTCCCAGCTCCGGGCTCTGGGCTCCCGAGCAAGCCCCGGGAGCGCCCGCAGGCCAGCCTGTGTGAGCAGCAAAGGGAAGGAAATGACACAGGCAGGGGAAAAAAAAGCAAATCAAGGAAAAGACACAACAGCAGCTGGGCCTGCACCAGCCTCCAGCCGGGGCCCACACTGCGCCCCGCTCCCCCACCCTCGGGCTCGCGCTCCGGCTCGCCCGGGCCCGCGCTGCCCGCCGCCCTTCCCCGGGATGCGCCCGCCGCGCGGCCCGGAAGGGCACAGTGCGGCCAAGTGGGCTCGGGCGGGTCCAGCCGCTGGAAGCCCCGCCGGGGGCCCGGGATCTGCGAACCCGAGAACTGGGGGGCGGCCGGCGGTCCATGCCTGTCAGGCCGCGGCCGGGGTCCTCCTCCCCCCGGGGCGGGTGGGGCGGGGCGACGCGGAGCAGCGCGGGCACAGGCCGGGGCGGTGGCGACACTCACCCATGGTGGCGATGGCGGCGGCGGCTCGGACCCGGGAATGTCACCTCCGCAGCCGGGGCTGCATGCCGGGGGCCCGGGCGGCGGGGACGGCGGCGGGCCTGGCTCCGCGCGGGGGGCGCGGGCTGCGCTCGGGGCCCCCGCCGCCTGCCCAGGCTCCGGCTCCGGCTCCGCCCGCGGCCGGGCGCTGTGGCATGGGCAGGGCGGCCTGCTACATCCCCGGCGCTCCTCGGCTCGGCTCGCCCGCCTGCCCGTCCCTCGGTCCCGCAGTCGCTCAGTCCGGCCACCGTTCTCCACCTCAGGAACGCTCCGAAAAACAAACCGCTGGTCACGCAGCTTGCCCCCCGCCTGTCACTCTCTCCAGCGCTGGCCAATCCCAGGCAGCCGCTGGGCCGTCGCACCGCCCTCCTCGCTTCACTACCCAATCACTAGGAGGGCGTCCCGCGCTCCGTCCCCGCCCCTCCGAGCTCCCCCCAGCCCCCTCACTTCTCACCCGCCAGCTAATCATCAGCGCCACACGACGAACTAATCCCGCCTACTCTCGCAAGATGCCAATGGGCGAAGCCAAGGCGGTTTCCTCGGACGTCCCTCCCTTGTCAATCATTGAGACAGCGCCCGAATCCTTTCGCCGTGAGCCAATCACGGAGCGGGCTCGAAGCGCCCGCCTCGGAGCATCCCTCTCCCGGGCTCCGGGCGGTGCTGGTGCTCCAATCACGGCTCGGGCGTGGGGCTCCGCCCACATCCCCACCTCCGGTCAGTCGCTGACGGCTCGGCGGACGCGCGGGCTGGCGCGGTTCCCCGCCGGCTGCTTGGAGGCCGGGACTTGGGGAAGGCAGTTGGAGGGGCCCACGGGTCTTCCGCCTTCCAGATCCTCCCGAGTCTCCGCGGGTTTGGAGGCCGGCGCCCCGCCCTTTCCCTCCCCTCCCCTCCCAGTGCCCGGCACGCGGCGCGGAACTAGCGGGGAGGTTTCTGGCTCGGAGCGCCTCCCGGCGTGTGGCCACCCTTGCTGCCGGGTCCCCCAGTTTGTCCTCTGGTCCAGATGCTGCGCTTGCCCGCCGGCGGGGCCGGCCTCGCCAGCATCGCTCCTGGTCCCGGGTTCCAAACCTCTGGGGCCACACCCTTCGGCTACCCTGGGGTAGCGCTGGAATGTGGGTGCTTGGGAATCTGAGTCCCTGCTGGCCCTGGCCGGGGCGCAACCAGTAAGGGGCAAAGCCAGTTCTTTCAGAAAATACTTTTTTCCTTCATGTAAAAGCAACACAAGATCTTTGTAGAAAACACGTTTTAAAGATAGGTATTTATCACCCTAGAGGATTTTTTAAAATCAACTTCCTACCTAGATAAGTACCATGAGAAAAAATTATTGTATTGTGTATTTCAAAATGAAGATCGAGCAGAATTAATTTTGCCAATCCTCATTCCCCATTCAACATTTTATATGCCCAGATATCCAGCTTCCAAATCCACTGTAATACAGGCTTCCTCCCCATGGCCCTTTCCCCGTGTAACCTGAGTCGGATACCAGAATAATCTCCGTTGGCCGCCTTTCCGTTGCCAGCTAAGAACTTCTATAGTGGTGATTTTACTCTATGGGTCAGAACTGACTCGAAAGCAGTGAATTTGTTTGTTAGGTTTTCACCCTGAGTGTCATATCCTTTAGAATCACCCTGGCCCCTCTCTTCTCTCTCACACACAATCAGTCACCTCCTCCTGCGGCTTTTCCTCCCAACAAGCTGATGCCGGTCATCTCCCCACTTCAGATCCCTAGTCTAGTGTAGTCCCTTCACTATAATAAGTTCTTTTCTGGGAAGGAGTGATAGCGTAAAAGGGAGAGAACGGAAATATGTCAGCCATATATTCATCCCATGGAATCCTGTTAACGTTTTGAGGGAAGACATCCTACAGGCATTTACATGGCGAAAATGAGCTCAGCGGTTACGGTGAGCATGAAGCCAGGATTCATCTGGGGCCTGACACCCCGTCACTGTGTTCCTGCCCTAGGCTGATGCAGCCCAACCACTTTTTCATTTTTGTTCTCCCAACCTTTCCCAAAGTGGGGGGAGGGGGAGTCACTGGTTTACGGTCTAATAAGATAAATACTAAAGGATAAGACATTGTTAGGTTGAGCTTTACAGGGGCACACACCCTTGTAATGCCAAAGATTTTCTCATTCCTTAAAAATCAATCTTCACCTTATTGGGAGGTGACATTGTCTGCATCGAGAATGTGCACCGGTCCAATGCTGTAGATCACAATCTGCCCAAGCTCAGATCCAGGTCTGACCCTCAAGATAAATATTAAAAATGACTCAGGCTTTTTCGGCACCTTCTGGAATGTCTCAAACACATCTCCACTTTAGCATGTTCAACAAGGAACTCTGAACTTGCCTCTTCTCCCCAAACCCCATAAAATAAAAACCTGCTCCTCTGTTTTCCCAGTTGTTGATGTACAAGCCTGGGCAGGATCTTTCTGGACTCTCTCTACCTGTGGTTGTGGCCGTGGTGTGCTGGCCGGTTACTCCCCGCCCAGGGTGACCCAACATGACAGGGTAGACACTGCCCACCGGGGACTCCTGGGCTGGGGAGCAGCTGGCGAATTTGCTGACCTTTCTGGTAACAGCCAACGAGTTAGCCATTGTACCACCCTGGTTCTTTCCTCTGGCCCTAACTACCATAAGTATAACCAGTCAACATACCTTTTCAACTCCAATTCTAACTGTATCCCAAACCTATCCACAGTTATAGCTTCCTCATGCTCTCCCTGCTTCTTCTTTGGGCACTATCAGGTTGAACTGTGCCTTCTCCTTGTATCTTCAGCACGTTCGTGGGAAAATGGAACGGAAAGATGTTGGGACTGTTCCGTATGAGTCAGCAATTCCTCTCCTTTGCTGGACATATACCCTAAAGAAGTAATAAAAGTAGCAGGCACAATAGAAACAGACATGTGCACTCGAGTGCTCATTGCAGCGCTGTGCACAACAGCAAGAAGTTGGAAACAGCCCTAATGCCCATCAGTAGAAGACGGGAAAAAGAAACCTCGGTACTTACATGCAATGGAATACTATGATCACGAGAAAACAGCCATGAGACACGAAGAACCTGACGACATGGATGGGCCTGGAGAACATTATGCTGAAGGAAGTCCGTCAGTTACAAAAAGATTGTGTGTGTGTGTGTGTGGTGTGAGACCACTGTCATGAGGATAAAAACCAAGACGGAGACGGAGACGACGAGGAGAACAGGCTGGAAGTTGCCTAGGAGTGGAGGGTGGGAGGGTGAGGCAGTGGACTAGAAGGCTGACAGGTACCGGCTTGGGTGAACAGGAAGATGGAGGTCCTTACGAGAAATCAGGGGTGGAGGGGGGAATAGAACAGGGAGAGGGGATAGAGAGTACTTGGAACTCTTGAATGCAGAGTTGGTCATGGGAAATGTAACACCCCCACACCAAATTCACAATTTCAAAAACCATTTATTTACAAAGAAGTAATGGAGTTTTTCAAGAAACTTTTGGAAATCTCATTGTACGTGAAGTGACTGTGCCGTGATTCTCATTGGGTTGGCACTTAATGATGTCGCACTTCCCCATAATGCGATTTATATGATTAGCAATCAGTCATGAAAGGATTAGGATGGCCTGCATCTCCTTAGCAGAGAGAAGAAAAAAGAGAAGAGGGAGCCACCTACCACCAAGGAAGAAGCAGTGAGAGGGGAAGGATTTTAGCAGCACTAGATGACCGGCCACCCAACAAGTGATTCTCCACATAGCAGCCAAGATGATCCTTGTATAATGTGAGGCAGGTCAGGTCACTCCCTTGCCGTGAACCCTCGAATGACTTCCCATCACACTGAGACTATAACCCAAACCCACTTGTCATGGTCCATCAGGCCCAGCAGCAGCTGGTGCCAGCCTTACCCACTCTGACCTCATTCCTGCCACTCTCTCCTTCAGTCATTGTCCTCCAGCCACAGTGACTATTGTGAGTTTACCTACCTCTCTCGTTCATCTTCCGTCTGCCCAAGATGTTCCCAGGACTCGAGACTTTACAAACTGCTCCATCCAAAACAGCCTTTCTCCCGCCAGTGTTCTCTACCGCTGTAGTCTGCATTATTTTCCTGCACAGTACTTAAAACGATGTATCTGTTTGTCTTTGCCCCAGTTAGAGTGGCCATAAGCGACATAGGTACACGTCACTTGCAGCCACTGAGTCCATTCCAGCTCATAGTGACCCTATAGGACAGAGGAGAACTGACCATCTTTACAGGAGCAGAAAACCTCATAGTTCTCTCTAGGAACAGCTGGTCGGTTCAGTTCGAACTGTTGGCCTGTGGTTAGCAGTCCAATGTGTAAGCACCAGGTGCGGGAAGATCCTATCATTAGCATTTAGCATGCCTTGCCCGGAGTAGGACTTGTTCCGGAGCTGCAATATAACCATGTAGTCGGTAGCTGAAGAGCCTTCGGACTTTCTCTCTCCCTTTCTAGTCACTGCCTTCCTTGTAGGCTTCGTCACTTAGACGGGTTCCAGTTACTGTCAGGTGCTGAGGGCTCTAGAACCTGAACTACATTCTCCTTCAGGTCTTTCTTCTGAGTTCCAGAGACCACCTGGTGGGATAGTAGCGCTCAGGCACTTCATGGTCTGTATGTCCAAACCCAAACATCGCTCACCATTATCCTCTCTAGTTCCAAACTTCCTCTCCCTCCAGTTGCCTCAGTCACATCCCTTTGAGTTATCTGCGAGCATTTCTTCTCCACTGGTCTCCCTCCACAGCCCATCTTGACCATGTCCTCAATCTGTCCCCAGCTCTGTCATCCAAGTTCACACCACCCAAACCTCTTATGTGGGAGCTGACATCTGAGCCTGCCATACGCTGATTAAAAACCGTAGACTTGCCCCTGGCCCTATGGGTGGTCAATACAGCTGCTCCTCACTTCTTGGCAGGGGTAGGTTCCAAAGACCAGGCCGTTAAGTGAAATTTGGTGTTAGGCAAAATGGAGGATGAACACGTAAGATCACAAAATGGAATGTGACATCATTACCTAACTGCCCAACCACTGAGAAGCATGGCCCAGTCAGCAATAGCCGCAAACATCCAGCCAGTACTACTGGCACCTCGCTCCATGGAATGCTTTTCTGCCAGACCCGTGTTAATGTGGGAGAACGTGGCCAGGGCAGCCCGTCAGGACCTAATCCATTTCTTCTCCAGCCCCAAGTCTCCAGTTTCTACCTCGACCGACCCCATCACTCAAACTCCATGCTCGTCCCTCTGAACCAAGGCAGTTCCCCAATTGGGCCTCCCTTTGCACCTACATGCATGTGCCATTTCCCATGTGGACTCTCTTCCCTTCCATTTCAGCCCCACAGCCTGATTGTCCAAGGAACAGCCAGGTTTGAACATCATTCCCTGCAGAACGCCTTCCGAAAGAGAACTCTGGGCCTCTGCTATGTCCCGAGCAACTTGTACCTGCTGTTGTAGCTGCCTGTAAGAAAATCAGTGGCAAGGCAGCAGCTGTCTTATGGAAATTGGCAGGCCTAGGATTCTTGCAGGCCGTTGGATGTCATTGGGCTGATTCAGAATCATAGCGATTGGAATGTGGGGGATTGTCCTGTAAGGTTTCTTAGGCTGAAATGATGGTGGCAGCAAGCGCTCAGGTCTTTTCTCCCTTGAAGCTGCTAGGGGGCTCAAGCTAAACTCTCGGCTAGCAGGAGTGTTCATCAAGGCCCCTGGCACAGAATTTTCATATATGACAAATTGTTTCTAGTGGCAGCGGACTACCCCAACCCCGTGGAAGTGACCATTCCTTTGATCTCCGGAGCTAAGGCTCTCCTTACCAGATGAGAGGCAGCACAACAGGTGCGGATAAGGTTTTATTTCCACCTTCCCATATTAATTGCAAGAAAGACTCCAGGCCACCACCAGGGGGCAGCGCAGAGCCATCTCACGAGTCCACCTAGGGAGTACAGCAAGCCTGTGATGTGAAGGAAATTGGTTAAAGGGCCGTCCAGATGAACACATCAATTAAAGCAGACGCTGGAGAGTGGGTTTCGGCTCATAGCGACCCCGACTGTGTGAGAGTACAACCGTTTTAGGGATGTGGGCTTTTCAAAGCCGAGCAACAGGTCTTTCTTCCAGGCACCGGTGGGACTCAGACCTGCTACTACGCGGGCCGGACCACACCACAGAAGCGCATGAGCAAGCTCCCTCTGTCCAGTCCAGGTCAAAGCATCAGGTTGCTCCAAATTAATTTACATTCGACACCTTTAAAGCAGCTGTTTTATAAAGCAAAGCTTACCGGTATACGGTACAGTGAGAGCTGTCCTGGCCTGCTTGGAATGATATTGTTTGTACAGAACTGGTTTGAGGTGAAATCAATGACACCCCAAAGTACCTTTTAAGTTAGGAAGCAGTATATAAATGTTAAGGGGCCTATGTCAGCGAGGAGCCTGGAATGGCATATGGGTTACTAGTTGGGCTGCAAACCATGAAGTCAGCAGTTCCAACCACAACAGCTGCTTAGCAAGAGAAAGAGCAGGTTTTTTACTCCCATAAAGATTCAGTCTTGGAAACCCACAGGGACAGTTCTCCCCTGCCCGATAGGGTCACCGTGAGTCGGAATCGACTCGATGGCAGTGAAGTTTGGAGGTTTGTGATGTTGAAAATGTGCTACAGTGGCAACCTGAGAGTCTGTGTAAGTTGAGATGCGTGGACGAGTCCTCACCTACCAAACCCAGGAATCCCAGGTGGTGTGATGTGTGTGGAATAAGGCACAGGGCTCCAAGGCAGGATCATGGATCATCCTGCTGGCTTCACCTGCATTCTCGCTCGCCAGCTAGCTGGTGAAGTCACTGTGGAGTTTGTTGGCTTAGTTTCAGTACTTGTCCATCCTCACCTACCAGCTGCTCCTTCACAGGAAAAGACCGAGCTCAGAAATGTCTCCACAGTTTATAAGTACAGTCAGACCTGTCCATACTGTGGGTTCCATCCCGGCCACCACAATAGAACAACAAGCAAGCTACCTGCCTTTTGTTTGCTCTTTTGTATTCCAGTGCAATATAAGTTATATTTACAGTCTACTGCAATGTATTAAGGAGCCCTGGCGAGAGTAGACAGCCAACCAGAAGGTTGGCAGTTCAAACTGTGGGCTTAAGATAAGGCAGTATGCTTCTGTAAAGACTTACAGCCCCAGAGACCCTGGGAAGCAGTTCTGTTCAGTCCTATAGCACCACTATGAGTCAGAATCGCCTTGTCAGTAGTGGGTTTTTGAGCTGTGATCGTTGCAGGGGCAGTGAATTACTTAATGTGACCCTTCTAGCCAAAGTATCTTAATGTCCACAAAACAACCTTGTCCTGCGTGGGTCTGATAAAGAGGTGGGGAAAGATACTGATAGACTTCACCTGAGCAATTGCTAATAGGATTCCCTGCAATGTCACCCTGCTGTATACAAAATGTGCCCTCTGAGAAGCAGGAGGAGGGAATCTCATTGCCAGCAAGAGCCAGGAATGGAGCACATCTTGTGGACCTGAGATCCCAGTGCAGGGAATCACCTGGGTCCAGATGACAGCTAGTTACATCAGAGGGGCAGCAGCAGCAGCACCAGGAGCCAGAGGACAGAAGAGTGATGGACTCACGAAGTAAGTTGAGATGAGAGTATTTGTGCAGGAGGCTGGCTTTCGGAGTGCGGTGCCTCTGAGCCCTTAACCAGGAAAGCTGGGTTTGCTGACCCACGGAGCCTGAGTTGAATGCCTTTGGGTTGAGGCTTACAGCAGAGTAGTAAGCCCCACCGGGCATTCATTAGCAGATCGGAGATGTTGCAGCATGTCCTGATAAACAACCCTGAGCACCTCTAACTGCCATTACAATTTAACTTCTTCAGTAAACCCTTTAACCGTAAATTCCGTGTGTTTCCGTGTAGCCAGTGTAATGGACATTAGAGACCATTAAGAGATTTCAGTAGTCTGTGAAGTATGCACTAGCATTATGAAAAAGTTTGAAGTACCCTGAGAGGGACCAAATGAAACTCAGAGACAGAAGTGAGCTCGTGCTTGATGAAAAGTTTGCGATAAATCTTCAATTTGTAAAAGTACCGTATCTTCCAAACACACTGCACACCGTGCGCCTGTAGGACAGTTAAAAGGGGCCCCAAAGCCTCTGCAGCTTGCAGCCTGACAAACAGGCCCCGCACAGTTAGGCGTTTCTGGCCTCCCTCAGGCTAGAAGTGATGACTGCGAGCAAAAGACGCCCAGGGGCCCATTTCCCTCCTCATCAGCCTCCAGACTCAGTCCCTCAGTCCTCCTGTGCTCACATCCTCTCTAGTTCCCAGTGCCCACCGTCCGGACTGGATGAATAGGAACTAGGGTCGGGCATTCTGGGCCCAGGATCATCTGAGCCCAGTCTGGCATAGCCCTTCCCAGAACAGTCCGATCTGCTGTCCTGTCTCAGAGCCCACGGGCTCCCCGGCTCCTCGTCCTTGGCACTCGCCTTCTTGCTGGGCTGGAGCAGGAAGCTCTCTGGGGAAGAAGGGCACAGTGGTCACAAAGGAAACAGGGACACTGACCCTGCCCTCCCGGTGACAGCCCCAGCCAGAGCAGTCCTGGCTCCTTCCTTCCCCTGGGCCCTGTGCCTTGGGGCAGGCTCACCAGGTAATTACGACTTCCTAAGGGTTAGCGCAAGCATGAATGGCAGGCGCAGGCCATCAGAGCATTCTTGCCCCATGGCGTGCCTGAAGAAAGCTACAACTTGATGGCCAATCAAAAACAGTCCAAGAACTGAAATACTGGAATCAAGCCTATAAACTTGAAAGGAGTCAAGAGGGTCCCAACAGCTAGACACAAAAAACAACTACATTGGGAAAACTCAGGCGCCACACACTAGCAATGCAGTAACGGTTATTATTTCTGAGCAGATTCCAGTGCGCGGGCACCTCCAATGCCATCCCTGCAGTGGTCACTTTCCTGCCATCGAGCCTGACTGGGCCTCTACCCTGCATGCGGACAGGGAGGCTCGCCCAGAAGCACCCAGTGGGCAGCAGACGTCACAGGGAGGCCCCACAGAGGTCTTGTACCTCCCAATCCACAAGGCCCCCACAACAGCGAGGCTACTCAATGTTGTCGTAGACCTGGATCACGTCCTCGTGGTGGCCCAGCGCCTGGATGAGCTGGGAGGCCTGCGCCAGGTCCTGCTCCGCCAGCTGCACCCTGGTGTTGGGGATGAACTCCAGCGAGCAGGACAGCGAGCACAAGCCCAGAGAGTCCAGCTTCTTCCTCACTTGATGCAGCTCGGAGATGTCGCAAATAAACTGGGGAGGAAGGAAACGCAGGGGGTGAGTGAGGAGACAAGGCCCGCAGGCCACGGCTAGCGTGGGTCACAGCAGGCAGGGCCCGGAACTCCCCGTTGTCTGTGGGTGGGGTGGGCCGCGCCCAGTGCCCGCCCGCGCCTGGTCAAACACAGGGACCCACCTTGAAAACGCCCTTTTCCTCTTCGTCTTCAGTTTCCTGAACATCCTCGGCGCCGGCCTGGATGGCCAGCTCCAGGGCGCGCTCCAGATTCAGGGCGCCCTTCCCTCGGTCCTCTCCGCCAACCGCCACCACGCCCTTTTTGTCAAAGGCGTGCCGGGCTCCTTCCGCCATCACGCCGCTGGATGGAGAACGACGGAAAGGAGGAAAGGAAACGGGCTTTAGGCCCCGCTGCCACCACGCAGCCTTCTAACCCTGGCTCCGTCGCACCAGGCCTACGCTCCTCCTGGAGGGGAGGAGGAAGCCAGTCAGTCAGCCTCTAGTCCACAAACGCGGCCATCTTCCGTCTCCTACCCCAGCTGGAGCTTGGAACATGTGAAGACGTCCCTCGTGCGTCCCTCGTGCGCTGAGGCGCCAGTCCTGGAGGTTTATGGTAAGACCTGGCTCCCACTGGCTTCAGGGGCGCAGGCCTGACCCAGTGTGCTCGGGAAATGCCTGTGTGGAGTGGGGGCCACCGACCAGACACGAGAACCAAGGTCCCCTTCTACATCTGCTCAATGGGTCTTTTGGATCCGCTTAGTACAGAACCCATGAAGAGAACTTAAATGCTGCCATTTGCACTCTGCTTAGGATTAGCGGTAGGAGCCTGGGTGGTGTCGTGCTTATGCAGTGGGCTGCTAACTGCAAGGTCAACAGTTCAAAACCAGGAGCCTCTCTGCAGGAGAACGATGAAGCTTTCTACTCCCATGAAAACATGATCGTTTCAGAAAACCACGGGGGCATTCTACCCTGTCCTATTGGGCCACTCTGAGTTGGAATTTATTTGATGACGGTGAATTTAAGGAATATGTGTCTGAACAGTACTTTCTTTGCACAGAACTGGAACCTAGAGGTGGCACCCTTTCCGCCAGGCCTCCCGACACCTACCCATTCTTGTTCAGGATATGCCTGATGTCCGAAAGGCACTTGGAGCCATTGTTAGACAGCGCTTCGATGAGCAGGGAAGAGCCCCCGGGGCCTCGACCTTCATACAGCAAATAAATGTCCTTGGTTTTCTGCAACAGACAACAGCAGGGCATTCCCGTTTCCTGACACACACACACACACACCACCCCCCACCTCGGGTGTCAGCCCCATGACATACCACTCCCCAGTGGGCTATTGGACTGAGCTCATACCTGGACCCTCAAGTCTGTTTGCGTCACCACCCTTTGAGAAGTGGCCCTTGAGAGCAACTTCTGAGGTCACTGGAAGTATAACCCCCTACTTGGAAAAAAATCTATTTCCTTGGAGCCTGAACAACTGAATCAGTCTATAGCTTTGCTTTCTCGCCTACCAGCCGAATCTCAGATCTGTCTCAGTTGCCCCAGCAGGACTTCCCCTCCAATGCCTCCTCCTGCAGGGGACCTGAGTGTCAGCAACGTCTCAGCTCTATCTCCGTCTGTTCCTCTACCAGGTAGAGTCTACTTGCTTACCTTCTACCCTGGGCTGCTGACTTCTGCTGAGAGAATACTCAGACACTAGGCCTTGTCCTGAGCGCCTCTGCAGGTAGCCTGGTCTCAATGAACAATCACAAACGTTGGTGACCAATCTCATCTGGACCCTTTGTACCTTCTCCTCATCCCAAGCCCATCCTCTGGATCTTCATGACGCCCTCCAAGCACCCTGCCCTGACTTCTCAAGTATGCTTGATTGTGGAAACCTCTCCTCCTCATTCACAAGCAGCTAAAACACCACCAGACAAGGGACAGCCTATGCAGTCTCCACCACCTTTATATGCACAGGGAGGTGAAAGCCAAGTCTCTGGAATCTGTCTGGCTGTGCGTCTAATGTTTTCTCTGTGACCCTAGACAAGTCACCTAACTTTGCTGTGCTTCAGTTTCCGGTCAAATTTGTTCTGCGTATTCACGATGAGTTATAGGACGGGTTATTACCTAAGTGCTTGGCCCACAGTAAGCGCTCAGTCACCATGCGCTGTTAAGATGATTACTTTCTCAGATTCTAACTACTAGTCCCAGAAAAAGCGGTGTCCTCTCACCTGTGTCTGCAGACAATTCCCACACTGGGACTCTACATCCTGGTCCTTCCCACCATTACTACCACTGGCACCCTGACCTTTTCTACTGGATTTTCTCCTCCAGGGCCTACACAAACCCTTCCACAACCCAGGTTCAGGCCTTTCCCCATCCAGTGCCCGTCTTCTACCCCATCTCCTCACCAAAGGGCGGAGTCCCTGGGCACTGTCCACCCTATTCCTGACTGCTCCTGCAACCAAGGCTCAAGGACACAGCGTCTCTGAGTTGAGGATGTCACGCTCACTGCTACCCCGCTCTGATCATTCGACGCATGCGTGGCAGCCTTCCAGACACGGACCCAGTGGGGACTGTGATCAATAACAAGAATGCCCAACTACGGACACACCTCCATTTTCATGGCTGCCTCAATCGTGGCCTTGGGCATGTGCTTGGTGCGGCACACCTCTAAGATGTGGGCCAGGTTGCTGTTGAGCTCAGGGTTGGCACCTCCCTCTGAGAAAGAGAAAGGAACGAGTGAAAGCATCTTATTACAGCATGGACAACACAAGGGATTTGTGATTGCTTTCCCTAACCAGTCCCCGCCCCCACTACTCTGGCAGTGCAGTAGTTAAGCACTTGGCTGCTAACTGAAAAGGAGTTGGAGCCCAGCAATCACTCTGGGAGAAAGCCGTGGCAGTCTGCTTCTGCAGGAATCACAGCCTTAGAGACCCCAGGGGGCAGTTCTACTTGGTGCTTCAGGGTCACTACGGGCTGGAATCGACTCGCGGCAAATAACTGGCTTTTTGCTTTTCCTTATTCCATCAGTCAAAAGAGTGGCAGGTCACCACTCCATTTATGTCTGGTTGGTTAAGAACAATTCCAGGGTTTGAGTAGGATAGTGTTTTGGAAAAGAAGCTTGAATTCACATTCTACCTTTAAAGAGGTGTCTCTTTCCGTGAGGTCACTCTATTGCCAGGTGAAAAGGGAAGGGGTGTAGAAGGTCCTAACGGCTCCTTGACTTGTTAAAAACCCCAACTCTAATGATTCTACAACTTCCTGCATACTTACTGAGATGCTCACACGACCTTCTAATCATACTCTCTCTCTGAGGTAGGAACTATAGGCCATTATCCTTGTGTTACCAGGCCTGGCACAGAAGAAACAGACAACACTCAAAGATCTGTCAGCAAGCCGATTCTGACTCAGACACCCCTACAGGGCGCAGTAGAACTGCTCCTTGGGCTTCATAGGTGGTAAAAAGTTACAGAAGCCTCATTTTCCTCTCTTGGAGCAACTGGAGACTTCAAACCACTGACCTTGGCAATGAGCAGCCCAGCAAGTAACCCATGCCACCACCAGAGCTGCTGCGTGCATGTGCACTCACACACACTGCTGTTCAGACTCGATATTGAGTTTAAAGAAAGCAAAGTGAAACATGAGGCGTGAATTTGTGTGTGTGTGAATGAGCATTCACTGAATGCTTATTATGTGCCCAACACTACCTCAAGGTGAGCATTGTCCCAGTTTATAGAAAAGGATATCTAAAACTCGGTGACATTATGCTCCTTCACAAGGACATCTCTCAAGGTCAGTTCGTGACCGAAACCAAGTGCTCCTCCCTCTAAAGTCCATGCATGTGGCAGGGCCTCTTCTCCACCCCTCCAGGTGTCTGGCACCAAATGCAAAACAAGCAAACGAAACCCCCTTCGGAGGATAGCTGCACAGCGGAAAAAAGACCTGGGCAGACATCTCTTCTAAGGATATGTGTCCCAGGAAACCCTCAGAAAACCAACCACAGGCAAGCCCTAACTGCAGTCCATGCCTCCGGCCCACCATTGGCTGGCAGAGAGCTTGCCTCACCTCCTCAAGAGGGGCACACAGCTGACCTACCTTGTAGGATTTGTTTCTATGAAGTATCTAACTACAGCCTAGGATGAAGGCACATTTACCTTATCTTCCCAAGAGCACCTCCCTCCCAGAGAACTGGCCAAAGGTTGGTCTGAAAAGTTGACCGAAACCACCATTGTAGGTGAGGGTTTTGAGGCATTCTGAAGGGGGAGCCGCAGTGGGCACTGAGGTAAGGAAAGAGGAGCCTGTCTGAGGAAAGGGGTGAGGAGGAGTCCTGGTGGCATCGTGGGTTCCACTTGGGGCTGCTAACCTCCAGGTCCCAGGTTCAAACCAACTGGCCATTCTGCTCTTGTACAGGTGTAAGCAATCTCTGAAACCCTCTGGACAGGTCTACTCGGCCCTTTGGGGGTTGCCAGGAGACGGCAGATACTGGGCAGGACTGGGTTAGGTGAGAGCCGCTGAGGAGCCCTAGAATAGAATCGCAGTAGTTAAAGCCCTCAGCTGCTCATCAAGGACAAGGTCAACCCAGCAGGCACTCTGGAGAGAGACTGAAGCAGTTGGCCTCCGTAAGGATTGACAGCCTCGGGGGCCCTACGGAGCCGTGCGACTGTCTTAAGGGGTCACTATGGGTCAGAACAGACTCGAGCCCAATGGGTTTGGTTGGAGGGGAAAGGTTGCGCCAGCCTTGAACCCGCTCCGGGAGGCAAGCCATCCCTGGGGGTCAGTGAGGGTAACGGTAGCCACCACCCACTTAAGGTGGGTGACCATCGGCCCGGGGCCCTCACCTTTGACAGCCAGGCGGATACTCAGAGAGAGCTTGGTGAAGATGCGACTCCTTTCGGTGTCTTTGGGGCCCTTGATATGCCGGACTTTGGACCACTTGTTATGCCCGGCGAGGACAGCCGCCGAGACGTGCAGCGTCCTGCCCGGAGAGAGGCAAGCACCCGGGGGCTCGGGCTGGGAGGGCCGGGGAACACGCGAACCAGCGACCCGGGCCCCGGACCCCGGCGCCCGCAGGCAGCGGCCAGCGGCCCTGCTCAGACAGGCGGCAGCCCAGACAGCCATCAGCTGCAACCCGCCACTACCAGTGACCAAGGTCAGCCCGTCCTGTCTGCAGACCCAAGGCCCACGGCCGCCTCGGTCGGCCCCCGACACCCTGGGGCTCAGGCTCGCGGCCGACGGCTGGAACACCGTAGCCCCCTCGTCCCCTCCACCCCGACCCGCGGCGGCCCGGAGCGGGGACACGAGCCGGCGCACCGCACTTCCGCCCGCAGGTCCGTCGCAAAAAGACGTCCCCTCCGCCCACAGAGTCGGTTCTGCCGCCGCGAAGCGCTACTTCCTCCCTGACCCGGACAGTCTTTGCGGGTGCACCCCGCGCGCCCCAGAAGGAATTTTCCACCAGGGCCTAGAGCAGCGGTTCTCAACCTGGGGTCGAAGGACCCTTTCACCGGGGCCGCCCGATTCATCACAGTCGCAAAATGACAGTGATGAAGTAGCAACGAAAATAATTCGTGATGAGTTGTATGAGCCCCTAATAAAACGCTTAAAAATAAATTAAAAGTAACTGTCTAGACAAGAATGATGCCAATATATGTATAAATATTCCTGATAGAATTAATGTATGGATTGTAATAAGCATTGTAAGAGCCTTCAATAAAATGATGCCAAAAAAATAGAAAATAATGTGATGGTTGGGGGCTACCACCACAGGAGGAACTCTATGAAGGGGTGGCAGCGTGAGGCTAGTTCCTAGGAGTTTCTGCGTGAACTACCTGAGACTGCTTTCAAATTAATAGCTCCCCAACCCTTGAGCAGATCCGGAATGTTCTGTTGCTGCAAAAGACGCCCCGGCAGGGAACAGTTCATTTGGGGGTTATTTTTCCTTAGTCTCTCCTTTATTTTTTCCAAGCTCCTTAGTGATGGGCCCAACATTCGCCTTCTGTTCTTTGCAGATGAGAACCCCCCTAGTCATTCCAACCAGCCACCTTCTCACCCGGATGTCACCCGGCTTTTTTCTTTCCAGGGTTCGCTCTGGCATCGATTCCCATCAGAGGACGTCTTCACGGTCTTCGATTGGACTCACACGTTCGACTCTGTTCACATCAGCTGTCATATACAGCGTTTACCTTTTAGATTAAAACGGTTTCCAATATATTTGATACAAGTATGGCGTCATACATGCTTGTCACCATACTACATCATTTTGGGAAATTATGAAAAATATACAAATTTTGGTGTACACGTTTCTATTTCTCTTAGGTATATACCTAAATGAAATTGCTGGGACACATTCTAATGCTATTTAAACTTTTGAGAGACTGATTGTTTCCAAAATAGCTGCATCCCTCTCATGGGCAGAGTGGGCATCAGATTTCCCAGTCTTCTCACCAAGGCTTCCTAACTTGGTAACTGCTCCCGTCATCTACCTAATGGTTGTAAAATAGTATTGCATTGTGGTCTTACTTTGGATTTTTCTAACAGGCAAAAATGTGAACAACTTTTCATGGGCTTATTAGTCATCCGTATATGATATCTATCCAAAATTATCTTATATGTATAGTTTAAAATACATGGTACTCTGAAGAGCAAAGAGCACATTATGAAATTTATAATCATAAAGTTCTAGAGCATCCATATCCAACCAGCCTAAACTCACCAAGGGCAAAGTGGTCGTCCAACACACTCAGGCCTATTCACTCACTGTGACAAGGTCAGCGCATCAGAGGACAGTGAGCGTCTCACCCACAGGGAAGACAATTGTGGGGTTTGGAAAAAGACAGGGGTGGTTGGTAAAATAGAAGTAACAGTGTTGATAGCTTCAACATTGGCAAAGCCATACAGGGCTGTACGAACATGGGGCTTGTACAAACACGGGGTCAACATCAGGTCCTCGTGATGTGGATCCAGGGCGGACATTTCCAGGACAAATGCAGTGTTGTTCGAAACCCTTTAGTGGAAGCGCCCTACCTAGATTGGCTACCAAGGCTGCTTCTCTATGTCCCCGTGACTGAGGCCCTCCCAAGCAGAAGTGTAACACATGCCTCAAAAGAGTAGAGAGAAATTTGGGAGGGAGGGCAGGGAGGTTGCTGATGGAGGGGGCGCACAATTCAGAATGAGGGGGAGAATGCCTAGCTTGAAGGATGTAATCAATGTCACTGCACTGTACATGGAGAAGCAGTGGGTCTGGGGTAGGTTTTTGAGCTGGATGTACTCAACAATACAAATGTGTGATGCTGCATTCTTACTGGTGGAATCTCCAACAGTAACCTTTCTGAAGTTTCGTAGTGAGAGGGAAAGGTCATCTCTCCCAGGAGAGGCTGTTCTGACACTTTCCACTTCTGCACATCCCTGGAAGAACTATTCTTGCTTGTGGCCTTCCAGCTGGGTTTGCACATCTGTGTCCGGGTGATGGCTAGCAGGGCACTGTTTACTCTCTGAGTCTGAGCTACTGGGGACGTTCCCGCGATGAATTCACAGGAGCTGAACCATTTCTGGAGTCCTGGTTGCCAGGATCATCAGAATCACTTAAAACTAGCCACAAGCCTGGGAACGACAGATTGGCTGCAACACGATCCAAATTCATGGCCATCGAGTCAGTTCCGACTCCTAGTGACCCTATATGACAGAGGAGAACCTGCCCCTGGGGGTTTCCCAGACTGTAATAACTCTTGACAGGAGTAAAAAGCCTCCTCTTGCTCCCGAGCAGTGGTGGCTTCAAACCGCTAACCTTGTGGTTCGCAGCCCAACACATAACCCACTACACCACCGGGACTCCTCTATAGACTGGTGGAGGGTATCCTGTGTTAGGCTTACGGAGATGCTATCCCATGTACAGCTCTCCGTGAATGAGATGACACTCATTATTACTTTGTGGACAGGCAAAAAATGGTTACTTAATCACTTTATTTCCTGTCCCTGGGCACAAAGCTGACATTAAAATTTTATTTATATATATTATTGTGGTAATTGGTGAAAGTAAGACAAATTTAGTCTCCCATTTAGCCATTCCCACACACACGGTTTGTGGCCCCAGTTGCAACCCTAAGGCCCTATTTCTTGACGTCCTGCAGTCTGGGCTGCAGTCGTGTGATCAGATCCGGCAGACAGAGCAAATGTGATTAAGCTACTTTGGGGTCTATTCTTAAAAATCTCTTCCGGAGACGTCGGACAGGTCAAGATATGACAAAATAATAATTTATAAATTATCAAGGGTTCATGAGTGGGGGGGAATGGGGAGGGCAGGGAAAAATTGAGGCCCTGATGCCAGGGGCTTAAGTGGAGAGCAAATGTTTTGAGAATGATGAGGGCAATGAATGTACAGATGTGCTTTACACAACTGATGCATGTATAGATTGTGATGAGTTGTATGAGCCCCTAATAAACCGATTAAAAAAAAAATCTCTCTTCCCCATGTCTGAAGCCACCTTAGAAGCCATGCGCTTTTTAAAAAAAATCATTTTATTGGGGGCCCATACAACTCTTATCACAATCTATATATATACATCCATTGTGTCAAACACATTTATACATTTGTTGCCATCATCATTCTCAAAATATTTGCTTTCTACTTGAGCCTTTAGGTCGTGTGTTCTGAATGAGAGTTATAAGAGGGTCAATCGCTTTCCAAAGGTCATTTTGTAGGCAAAACCCAAACTTCTCTCACGTTGAGTCTCAGCTCCGGGGGTTGCTTTGTTACTCGGCTTTCTAGATGGTCCGTGTCCCAGCTTCTCCTCTGAATACCAAACCACACAGCACTGCCCCAAGAGACTTTCAGTGCTCAATTTGTTTTTTTTTTTTTAATTAACCCATTTATTACAGGCCAGAGAGGTTTCAGATAGTGGAGCTTCTACTGGTCTTTCAATTCCTTCAGTCGTCTGATGGCAGACTTTACTGTGACAGCAGAGGTGGTATTGTAGGTCCAGGCCCCACCGGCAACTGTCTTCATGCAGGAACCGCAGTGCCAGATGCCCACGGCGCATCTCTTCATCTTGGTTTTGCCGCAGAAGGAGCAAGTGTACTTGGCATGTTGGCTGATTTCAATTTTCTTCACCATTTTCCTGAGGGAGGCGCCATAACGGGTCCCATATTTGCCCATGATCCCGACCTTCTTGGTGCGTTTGGCCATCTTGCCGCAAACTAGTCCCAAGCCAGAGAGGCTCAGTGCTCAATTTGTAACCTGAAGGGCCTACTTCTTATCACAGACCTTTGGCCAGTAGAATCCATGGCCGGAAAATGGCAAATCCAACTCAGTCATGGTCGGTGGTGACTCCCAGTGACCCTATAGGTCAAGACAGAACTGCCCTGTGAGTGTCCGAGACTGAAACTCTTCATGGGAGTAGAAATCGTGGCTAACTGAACCAACCTACTTGCTTCCTCTGAGCAACGCAGACGAACACACATACATGGGGCAGGGTTGCCTCGAGTACCCATGCCATTTGAATAGCAGTGGGGTCAGGGAGTCTTCCCCCATCCTATTTGGGGTGTTGGCGTGGGAAACTGGCTTGAACTTGGGAAACTTCTAGTGAGGTGTGAGAGCCTGATGCTCAAATGCAAAGATCGGGGAGTTTTCATGTCTTTGTTATCCTCCACAGCCCAAAGGCTCCCCAATCCCGAGTCTTCTCCATCCCTGCGACTCCGGTCTGGGCCTAGAATTTTCTCTACTTTGCGGATCCCTTTCGGAGGCGCATTGCTGATGTTGACCCTTTAGCTCTGATCATGTTCTCCCTCTCTCAGTAAACACAGTCTCAGGCCCATCCCGATCTGGTGCCTGCTCACGCCCCCAGCTATACTTCCCGCCATTCCTTTCACACACTGCCCCCCATCAAACTGTTGGATTCTCCGACTAGGCCCACGCTGGGATGCTCCCTCCTCCCTCGATGCCACTCCCCATTTCAGAGAACTTCTACTCGGCCTTCAAACCCCACCTCAAGCACCCTGCATCCTGTGACGCCTTCCCTGACATTTTTGGGCTGCTGCCCAAGCAGAGGTGATCGCCTCCTCTTTGGGGACACTAGCTAGCCTGAGCGAACCCCGGCTACTAGAAACACTGCAGCATTTGATTATGCGGATACCTCCTCTGAGGGGCTGGAGCAAGCGCGCCCCTCCTATGAGGCGGTCCTTAGGGCGTGGCTAACCTGAGTGCTCACATAGGGGCTAAAAAGCAACATGTCGGCTGTCAGATGAGTGGGAAGAACTGGGGGAGCACCTCACCCCTACCCCCCAGGTCTGTGACAGACAAGGAGCCCTTTCCCTGCACCGTAACGACAGTGGCAGAACAGGGGAACTGAATTCATGACAAGAAGAAATGCGGTCAATCTATACATGTTCAAGTTTTATTACAAAGTAGGATGGGCAGAAAATACGGTACTTCTTATACAGGAGGCTGAAACAGAACGAAAGGTGACAGTTAGGTTCAATGGACCGAGGAAGCCGCTCTAACAGGCCACTGCCAGGGCCTTTGAAGTGGCCTTCCAGGGTGATGCCCCACCGTGGCGTCACAGCCGTGTCAGCATGCTACCACAAGCCCTCTCTGTGCACAAGTGGTCCTGGGGATCATGTCTAAAGCAGGGAAACGGTTCTGGCGCAGTTCTGACGGCGGGACGTCCTGAAACCGACAGCAGAGCGCGGCCCCTGAAACATCTACCAAGGGCAGAAGTGCAGACACTAGGCTAATGGGGACAGAAACGGATTGGCAAGAGCGTGACATTGCAGAGAACAAGGAACCATCGTCTGCCCTGGGGTTCACACAGTCATGCTACAAATCCACACTCAGGGGAGGGGGCGGAGAGGCACTGCCAGGGCGGGCCAGGAACTACACAGGACCCAAAGCAAAGGGAGCCGCGGGAGGAAAGCAGCGTGGAGCTTCGGCCCAGCGCGGCCCCGCCAGCAACCGGAGCTTTTCCGTAGGTCCCAAGGAGGTGTGTTTCCCAGCGGCTACACAGCCTGCCAGCATCTTTCTTCTTGAGTTCAAACTGTCTCTAGCTAACTCACTGCTGGTCTGAGACACCAGTCCAAACCTCTTTATTTTAAAAATCACATCTAAAGGGTAGACTGAGAGGACCTGGCCCACCCCAGGGGGCTACCCACTGGACTTTGACCATGAGCAGCGATGACCACTGTGGGAGAAGGACAGGGTGCAGGGGGGAGGGGGCAAGGCTTGGCGCCATAAACCCCTCCCAGTTGCTGGCCCGGCAGGGAGAAAGGACGACTCTTTGAGAGCCTGGCCCAGGCTTCACAGGGACTTTTTCTCCCAGGGGAAGACTCAATTTAAGTGCCAAGCATGGCCTCCTTCCTTAGCTGGAGTGCAGACAGAGGGAAGCGACTGCACCCAGAGAGCTATGTCAAAGACCCCCTATGCCAAGCATCCATGTCCTTGGGGTGAGGAAGGTGGGGGGGGGGCACTGGGCTGGCACTTCCACTTTGGTGACCCCTGCAGCTCCTGTCTACAGCTGAGGAGTCTGGGGGCAAAGGACCTCATGAGAGGGGGAGGGAGAAGGGACAAGGAAGCCGAGGGCGAGTGAGCAGGGGAGGAGAAAAGTCAGCATGGCCACGTGTAATGGCTGCTGCTCCTGCTCAGGATACACCTACAACCAGGGACGGTCATATGACACTGACCGCCTGCAGGTGTTTTACCGAGGCCTACCCACTGCCGCAGGGAGGGCTCTCTGGCTCACAGCTCTCCGAGCAGTTACCAAGAGTTACTGAGGTCCAGGAATGGTCCAAGGTCACTCAGCCTCACTCCAAAGCCAGGGGAGAGTCGGCTTCCCCACTTCACATCTTTACTGCCTGGCATAGTTCTCCTCCCATGTCATTCACTCCCACCCAAACGAACTAGCTTTCCGAGAGCCAACCCAGGTTTCTGAAGATCAGTTCTCAACCAGGCATCAAGCATCTGGCCTCTCATAGCCCCACGTGGAGGGCAGTGCCTCCCTTGAAGGAAGGGCTTCAGATTTCCCCAGGGTGACATCTCTCATCCCTAGTTCTCTAGCCCGAGGCCTAGCCTCCTCAGACCAGACCGGGCTGTGGAAGACAGCTTTGGACTACTATCAGCTGAGCCAGAGCCGAGAGTCCACCGCGTGGCCTTCTCACACAAGAGGACGCAGAACGTTCTACTCATTTTCTCTGGCTGCCCACTTGAGAAATCAAAAGACTTGCTTTTAAAATGACAATACACCTGCTTCACAGAGTGTGGTGGGCTAAGAGCCTCTCAAAATCTTGAAAACACACAGATCCTGCCCTGCCTGAGCAGGAGAGAGGGGCAAGAGGCCTTGGACTTGGGAGTGTCTGTGTCTGTCTGTCGGCTGGGGAACTGGTACCTGCCCCTGGGCGGGACGGCAGAAGGACCACAGGATGCAAAGACCCATCCACACTGGTCAGCCTCCGTGTCCACGCACCTTCTCTCTCGTTACTATTGTTGACCACGGCGCATGTCCCGTGGTTTTGGGGTTTCTCCTCACCCTTCAAGGCCAGGGTTAAGTGGGGACCAGGAAGGAAGCCTAACTCTCTGCCCCTCTGGTTTGCACAGGCAGGATCGGCCGGCCCCCAGATCAAGCAGCCATCGTGCAACTTGCCGCCCTTGAGAGGGAACCGGTGAGCACAATCAACAGCAACTAAGAGCAGGTGCTGACCCCAAACCCCTCACCTTCCATCTCCTGACGACCCACCCTCAGCGATCCTGCAGTGGGAAACGCAGGAGAGCTGACCTTGAGCTGGACGCTCAGCGAGAAAGAGTCTCAGCACCACAACAAGAAAGTTATAAAAAGGAAGTGCCTGACTAACCAAAGAGCCCTGGTGTGGAACACGCTGGCTCTGGGGGGTGCGGTGCAGGGTGCTGCTTCTGAAGAGGAAGAGCCAATCCAGAGTTTAAAGGCCCCAAAAGCTCTGTTCCTCGAGAGCTGCCCAGAGCCAAGCTTGAGTGCCTGCTTCTCACGTCGTCGTCTCAGAGGGTCTCAGGCGCCTCCGAGAACTTGGTAAAGCCAAGTCACCTACCGGCCCGCTGTCCTGCCGCCCCCAAGGGCTGCCCACACTGCCCAACGACTGCCCCACAGGAGAGTCGCACCCTAACTGTCTCCAAGCAACACAGTCACGTAACGGAAACAAGGCCAATACTGCTCAGACGCTAAGGCTGGGCTCGGGGAGAGGCGGCAGGACCCTTCAGGGGCGGGCCGGGAGTCCATGACTCTTCTCAGGCTGCCCACTGACTTGGCAGTGGGGGGGCTCTCACGGTGCATGGGCCCATTCCTCACAAACACCGAGTCCCACATTCTGAGAGGGCTCCTGTTCAGAGGTCAGAGTTGGGATTGGCTATGTATCTCTCAAGTAGGACTCTCACCTCAGGGCACTCTGTCCACAGAGTGGCCAGTATTCCTTAAGTTAAGTCACAGTAAGCGAAACAGAAATGTCATGCCTAACTTCAGCTCATAGGCCATTCTTGTCAAGCACTCAGGGCAGGGACGAGACTCTGAAACTCTGTGCTGAACACGGGCCCCACGCGCAGCTTTGCGGAAACTCTTCCCCGCAGAGATGCACTCCAGGTGGCCGGCCTCCTTGGGCCTTGCTCAGCTCGAAGCCGAGCTCCTTCGGGAGTGCCCCAGGCTTCAGAGAGCTGCTTCAGAGCCCACAACGGCCTGGAGGAGAGAGCCAGGAGAACAGGCCTGACAAGCTGGCAGACTGCAGAGCACCAAGGTGGTTTGAGGGGCCCCGTCAGATACAAACCACTCAGGCAGTGATTCAAGAGGGCCCAGTGCTCATAGGCCAGGGCCCAGTGCCAGCTCCGGGCACTGAGGGAAGAGGGAAGGGTGCCAGCAGAGATAAGGGACAAAGGAAGAAACCAGGGAGAATAAAATTCTTCTCATAGAAAAATTAGCCTGGTAGATAAAAAATACACAAAGTGGGAATGTGTTGAAGACACCAACGGGGAGGAAAGACAATTAATTGGTGTGTGTTCCCATGTAAGTGCTAACTCGGACACGACAGGACACAGACTGCTGCCTGGGGCAGCAGACAGAGACAGACAGACACTGTGGGCAGGTGAAGACAAACTCAGTAGGGCCCATGATGCGGGAGCCAACAACAGCTAACAAACAGCTACTGTATTTTTTGCACCGTCTAACTTTGTCCGCTACTGCTCCCTCCCCCACCAGTCCCCAGGTATTTTTTGTAAATGTGCTAGACTACCTCTTATTTTTTTTAATAGCAACATATATATTTTTAAAATCTGGCAGAGCCACACAGGAAGGTCCCTCCTGCTGGGAGGGCATGGTTGTACTGTCGAAGGCGCTCATCTTTACTTAGGAAGAAATATGGTACACAGAACCTTTTCAGTGACGAGGAAAGGAGAGGGCATCTTCACGCTCAGCCCTGGGCAGAGGCAGCGCCACAGAGCACCGAGTCCAGCCCAGAGCGTGGTGGGGTGACAGGCCAGGGACTCCTAGAGCAGCTTCTGGTAACAGTGGGTACAAAGCAACGAAAGACATACTGGCCACTGGGAACGGGTGTCTTCTTACTGTGGGGGTAGGGCAACGGTGGCGGCGGGAGGCCTACACCCTGAGGATCTCCAGGCAGTTGTTGTAGCAGATGGCGATCCAGTCGGGCTGCGTGGATGCCCACTGCACGTTGTTGATCTCGCCCTCGGCTGTGTAGGCCAGGATGGGGTCCTCGATGGCCCGGGGCATCTGCTGGATGTCCCAGATGAGAGCCTGATGGTCATCCGCTAGGGACAAAGCAAGGTCACGAGTCAGGCACTGAGGATGACAAGCCCTGTATCTGAGGAGGGAGGCAGCATCGACAAAGCACTGGCTCACCCAAAGCCCTGTGAGGAAGGGCCATGTGAAGCTAAGGAAACGGAGGCTCAGAAATATTGAGGCTTTTGTCCCAACCACGCAACCATGTAACCAGTGAGGCAGAGCCAGGATGCCAATGCAGGCCTCGGCTCTGTGTCTGGAGGCCCTGCATCAGGGCTGGCCCTGACAGTGGGTGGCAGTGGGCAACCTGACGGTGGGCCAGGCATTAGGAAGGGCAGCGGGATAAAACAGTTGTGGAAGAATGCCCTTGTAGCCACTGCAAATCCTGAAGCAGTTAGAGCACTCTCTCTTGAAGTGCTGTGGAAATGTGCTATGAAACGGTATTTCTCCCCCAAGACAAAGGATGTGGGAAACACCAGAAGGACGCTAATCATCTTTTATATGTACACACACACACACACACACACACACACACACACACAAATGCCCCCCTATTTATATACATTTTAAAGATAATGAGCGTCCTTCTGGTGTTTCTCACCAGCTTTTGTCTTGGGGGAAAAAGATTTATTTTTTTAATAGCACATTTTCATAGCACTTTATCTTGGTCACCTGCATAACACTGCCTACATGTGGTAAAAAGAAGGGCTTTCTACTCCCGTAAAGCGTTCCAGTCTCCAAAGCTCATGGCGGCAGTTCTACCCTGCCTGGCATGGTTGCTGAGTCCACACCAACTCCCACGGCAGTGGTTTGGCGCTCTCTCTCTCTCTGGCAGTGATTTGGCTATCTATCTATCTACCCACCCATCTATCTATTTATCTATACGCACACTTCAGAATTGGGCCTGAGTTGACATTAGGATGACCAGACTACATCATAGTTTCTAAATGAACTGTAATAAGGCCATGTATACTTATAATCAAAATAATAAATCCTGACTTAAGAACCCAAAGCCCCTCTATGCGCCCCTCCCCTGGCTGGGCTACCTGCAGTACAGATGTGGCAGGATGAATGTGGGGCCCACGCGATGCCATTGACACATGCTCGGTGGTTGTTCAGCCTGGCGACCGGGGTGCAGGGAACTCGGACATCCAGGATTACCACCTGCAGAAATCACAGGGAGAAGACCCAGGAAACTTTAGGGAAAAACAAAAATTAGATCAAAACACAACACAACACCCAACGCGATGACGGTCAATGTTTCTCACAGCGTAACTTTGTCACTAAAGGATTTAAAGACTGTGGGTTCTTGGTCCCAAACGTAGCTACAAGGTTGAGGACCGAGAAGAAACAAGAGCCAGGCAATTGCCTACATGGCCGCGCAGGGCCCTCCGACTGCTGGGGGAGGAGCAGGGGTGGGTCAGAGGAGGTGGAGTGACCCACTCGGCGTTACTCCCCAAGTCCTCTTAGGTACACGCGTGGGGAACTCGCGGTAGCTACTCCGTGCGTGCTGTGATTCAAGTCCTGCTCGGGGTACCCGGGCAGGCTTTTGTGGGCGCAGAAGTCTGAAGTGGGGGCTTCACCAACACAAAGCTCAGGATGGCATCATCTCCATCTCTACCCACCCGTCACCGCTTCCCCAGTGAGGGCGGCAGAGTAGCCGCTCCTCTTCACTAAAGCTGGTACAATCTGCCCAGATGGCAGAAGAGGAAATGGCCCATTCTCTACTCAGTCTCACGCAACTAGGATTTGAGTGACTCTTTGGGTAGTGTTCTTCTTTGCTCTGAGTTCAATGCTCTGCAATGAGAGTTTTTTACACATGAGGGAGCTTCAAAGAATGTCTGGAAAATGGAATGGCAAGCTAATAGCACTTGCCCACACACCTTCTGAAGCCCCCCCACCCCCCCGTTCTCCATCTGTTTGGATGGGCTCATTCTTTGGGAGGCTGCCCCCCCCCGCCAGAGCGGTGTTAGCAGTGTCCCTGGGGTCTGCCCGCTAGATGCCAGCAGCCTTCCTGCAGTTGTGACAACTGACAATGTTTCTACACATGGACAGACGTGTCGACGAGGCAAAACCGTTCCCAGGTGAAAACCACTAGTCAGATTTACTAACAGGGTCTGCGTTCACCTGAAGGGGGCGGCTCACCTCCATTCCATCCATGGCCATGGTGGCCAGGTAGTTGGGGTCCTGCTTGTTCCAGCAGAGACGGAGCAGCGGGTGATGCTGCGGGTCTTCATAGATGATGGTGCTGTGCTCCAGGTGGCGGAGGTCAAACATCCTTACGGAGCCATCAGCGCCCACAGAGGCAAACATGTCCCTGCCGCCTCCGGCCCGGCTAAATGCGATATCGTAGACCTGTTGGTGAATAAGGAAGCTCCCATTAGCTCCCATCAGTCAGCACCTCCTGTCCCTGGAGCGGACAACTGTATGCCAGTTGTAGTCCATGTAAGTCCCAGCTCGTGGTAGAGGAAACCCAGCCCTGCAGCCCAAGAGCCCTGACAGCAGCTGGCTTTCCAGAGAACAGAGCAGCTTGCTGCAGAAACTTTTCCAGTTTTCCCCCCAGCCTCTGTGAGATGAGACCAGGGCTTGTGCCCCACCCGCTTGGGCTCGGGGGGCCGGTGCCACCATGCCTTCTGCTGCACTCTAGGGCTGAGACACTCGCCTGGGCTTTTGTGGCTTTCACTGACAGTGACCACTCCCAGGCTGCCATCAGTGGGAGTGATAGCAAGCCCTCCTGCTGTAGGCTCTGGCAGCCACTTACTAGCCGCCAGGTTGGTCCTGCTGGCCCACCTGCACGCGACTCCTGTGCCGCAAAGAACTCCTTAGATGCGTTGTTGCTCCTCTAAGGTTTTTATATTCAAGCAAAATCAAGCTAGGTTTCAAACGACTGCTTTCTGAATGCACCCTGACTCACTCCGAGAAGGCAGGCATGAGCAACGGAGGCAGTGTGGCATGGTGAATGCCGGGGAGAAGGGCTGAGAGAGCCAGTCCCGCTGACCAGGAGTCAGCAGGAAAGAAAAATGACTGGGAAGCCAGGGTAAGCTGTGAGCTGAGTTCGGGCGCGATCCCAGTCGAGTGAAAGGCCACAGTTCCAGCCTTTGTGAGGTTCTACCCCCTCAGGAACAGGAGAAGGAGCAGTCATTTCTGGTCAGCCTAACAAGCTCCTTGTCCTCCCTGGCTGATGGTGGAGGAACCACACTGCTTTCTCTGGCAGGAATTGGGAGGAGTTCAAAGGGGCCTGAAGAGCCCATGTTCTGGCCAGCCCTGGGCAGCTCTGGGGCTGAGGCATGCGTGTCAGCACTCACACCCCTGTCGGAAGACCACACAGTGGGCAGGTGGGAACAGACGGACAGAGGTGGCAGACCAATACACATGCAAACGAGGAGTCCATAGGCCCCCCTCTCTCTCAGTTCCCTCACTGCTTTCAGGCATAGCCCCCTCGTCTCTGCGCCACCAGTGTGCTCCACACTGTAGATGGCAGAAGGGTGACAAATCCAAGTAAACTAAACCCATCACAGTGACAATCAGCTATCGAGGCACCCAAGAGCGCCCCCACTCCAGTTTTCATTCTGACCACGAGGCAGGCTGGGCAAACGCATGGGCACCAGGAGCACCACCAGGTCTCACAGAGCAACCTGGTTGGCTGCTCTGAGGCCTGTTGACTGGCACTGTCCATTGCCCTTCACTGTGTTGAGAGCCGAGTTGTGTTTCGTGGGGTCCCAGGTCTGCAGGCTACTCCTGGTTGAGTCTTGTCAACGAGTGGGACTAAAGGAACACTGGGTGGTGGGACAGGAAAGAGAAGTGGAGCTGCATCTGCTCTCCTGATGGCCGTGTCCCCCCTGCACCTGCGGTTGGGCTCCTCTGCTCGATGGGCGGCAGCAGCAGCTTTGGCTGTCCTTGGTCACTGGGTTACCTTACAGGTCCTTGTGTGGCTTCTCTGCTTGCCCATCATCTGTAGGACCTCCCTGCATGAAGTCCCCTCAGTTCGAATAGAGGGAAGGGTTGCTGTTTTCTGGGTTCTGTCAGTTCCTGTGGAGGAACTGCAGACCGAGCTGTCAGTAACTAAAATGTAGCAACCTGTTCCATTTGATACCAAGAAGGTTCCAGAAGCTCTCTCTACAGGACAAGCTATTCCTTGGGCCTTTGGCTTCGCAGCAGCCTAAGTCCAGTGGCCTCCCTACAGGTCTGACCTTTAGTAGACAAAGCCAAAGGTAACCCCTCACTAAGCAGGGCAGCTTGGGCGCCAACCTCCTAGCCTGCGGACGGCTCTGTTTCTGACCTAAGGTCAAATGTTCTTTTCATTTGTACAGATGCGGCACGTCTCTAGCTGCAAAAAGCAGAGCAATGACAGTCCCTACAGGGAGTCAAAGAAGCAGGAACGAGCAGCCGCTCCCGCGGAAAAGCATGCACGACCATGTCCCAGTCACCTGGGAGAGT
Source organism: Tenrec ecaudatus (assembly GCF_050624435.1). Taxonomy (NCBI): domain Eukaryota; kingdom Metazoa; phylum Chordata; class Mammalia; order Afrosoricida; family Tenrecidae; genus Tenrec; species Tenrec ecaudatus. The sequence continues at coordinate 142,954,945 of NC_134539.1, read as the reverse complement.
GCTTCCACTAAACACAGCCGCAGAGCACCCTCAGCTCTTCCAACAACACGCAAGAAACCCGACAACCTGAAATAAGTGTATGAAGCACAAACTTAATTCTAAATCATGGTAAAGCACAAGCACTAGCATACTGGAATTCCATAAAACCAGTGGGTCTCCACCTTCCTCAGGCTGCGACTCTTTCATACGCTTCCTCATGTGTGGTGACCCCCCAACCATAACATTATTTTCATTGCTACTTCATCACTGTCATGTTGCTAGTGTCATGAATCGGGCGATCCCCGTGAAAGGGTTGTTTGACCCCCGAAGGGGTCACGACCACAGGTTGCGAACCGCTGCATAAAACGTTTTTTGAGAAAGACTGACAATTTGGGTTTGTCTGTCCAAAGATTCTGCCTCTGTTTGCTGCCATCTCCAAGGCCCTCTCCCTGCTGCCCCACGGAGAAGCCCAAGTGCTCTCAGGTTGGGAGCGTGTGTTTGTTAAAGCACAGCAGCTGCCAGTTTGCCCGCGAGCGGTGTCATTAATCAAAAGGACAGCAGCCTCAGAACCATTCCTCGTGCCAGTCAAAGCAGGCCTTCGTTTGCAGTGGTGGGCCACGACCGCTTGCACACATGATTTCCCAGAAGAAATCGGCCATTGTATTAAGACTTTTGAAGTCATTTGCAAAGCTGTGGGCAAACAGCCTGCCCTCTCATGCTGCGGGCACAGAAAGCACTCGCCGGGAGAGGACCCGACAGCGCCATCACCTCTTTGTCGTGAGCGATCAGCTGCGTCTTCACGTGGCCAGACACAAGGTTCACTCGCCCCAGCACTTGCCCCGTCTCCAGCCCCCAGATGGTACAAGTTGTATCAATGCTTGAGGTACCTGAAAGAAGCAACCGGTGCAAGTCAGTGACTGGTTCTCACGCAGGCTCCCCACCACCCCAGGCTTGTGCTCCCTCATCTGCCCAGCCCTGGGGACATGCCCACACACAGTGCAGGAGGGTCATATGTGACCAGAGAGACAAGATGTTCACACACAGAGAGCTCGGCGCCAGCATGACTACCACCCACAGCCTAGTGAGCCTGCAGTTTCCCTAGGCTGTGATTCTCACGAGCCAGGCCACCTGTGGTTGTTATGTAATCGTTTGTCAATTTGAGGATAACAGTGAAGGGGTGGAGTCTAGTCTGTCAATGGGGTTATAGCCAATAAGGCCTCTGTGTGGACTCCGGGATGTCCTCCTTGGAGGCGGGAGAGACACTCTCTCTGCTCACTCCCTGAGAAGCTCTGCTGTTGACACATGGCTCTGTGCTGGTCAACCCTGTGCCCCGTGGACGAAAGGAGCCACTCAGAGACCCCTGCCAGTGCTGAGATGCTTCGACCGCCACGAGAAGACTTTGTACCCACTGGTCCGTGATCTTCCTGCACTCGGCGTCATTGCATGTGTTCCATGAGTCTGAAGAGGACTTTATAGATTGTTATCAGACATATGGGCTAATATCGAACTTATGGACTTGATCTGGACTGGGCTGTTTTCTTAATATTCAATTGCTCTGGTAAATAAAGCTCTTTCCCATACACATATGCATGTTTATGAATTGTTTCTCTAGTCTACCCAGACTAACACACCACCGGGTACAAAACCCCCCACCACCAGATCTTTCTTCCTTCCAATAGGAATCCCCGGCCCCCCCGACTTCCTCACCTAAAAGATAGGGGTCCACCTCGTTCCAGTCAAAGGAGGTCAGAGGGGCACAGAAGTCTGAGTTCTTGTTGTTGTTTAGCAAACACTCCAGCCTGGTCTCCGTCTCACCAACCTGAAGAAACAAGTGTGACCCGGTCAGGCAGGCAGAGCCGCTCAGAAGGCCTTTAAAACGTGGTGCACAGTCTCTTCGGAACCTACCACATGGGGGTGGGAGTAAGGGAGAAATCCGAGAGGCAGCCCCGAATGCTACTGCTTTCCTTCCAAACCTCCTCTGTGCAGATTTGCTTCCTCAGTTCCCTTCCCCAAATCTTTCTAGCAGAGAGGCCTCACCTCTGGGCTCCATGGCTTCCAGGTGGTAGGAGGGGCCGCTGACATGAGATTCCCACTCCACTAACGTTACTAGGATCAGTGGCCTGGTATTTCGTTTTAGTTACTCAAAAACATCTGGGCTGTGATGCAGATGAGGCCTCAGACCCCCCACACCCAGAGCAGGCCTCCATCTTTCCTTCGGGGCCCCGGCTTCTGGGGCAGCTGACTCTATAGCCAGCAGCATGGCTTCCAGGAACCCTGGCAAGCCTGGCTATGGAGGCACACAAGGTCGGTGCTGACACACGGCCACTGGCCCTCTGGGGCTGCTAGGATAGCAGGCTGCTGACAACAGGTGACAGTAACGGGGCCCACTGCTTACCCGCCACACCCGGAGATAGTCGCCGCTGGTCGCCAGCAGGTCGGGGTAGACGCCTTTTGTGTCAGGGATCCACATCAGCTTTGTGGTGGGATAGGGGTGGTCAAAGGTATTCCGGCAAATAAACTCCGAGCTCTCCTCGTCCAAACCAACGAGCTGGACCTGCAACACATCCAAGATGAGCTCCGCACAGGCCCGCCTTCCGGTCCGGCACACTCCACTCATCCCGTTACCCCGGGAGTCTCGTGCCCGCGGCCACCGTGTAGGAGTGGGCTGCGCCGAGCCCTGCCACGCCCCGAAGAGAAAGGGGGTTAGGTCCCTCTGAGCCTCGGGCCATAACACTGTCACTAAGCAATGGGCACAGGGCCTTGTTTTGTGTGTTTCTGCTGAAAAGGCTTTAACACACACTGCATTTCTTACACACATTTATATGCAGTGCTGCTTCTACTACAACACTAGCCAAGCAAAGTGTAGTGTTCCACAACCCAGGGTAACGTGACTAGAAATGGCTTTTGCCCTGCACACTGGTTCAGAAAAATTAGCCATCATCTCATAAGCCGACAAAATCTTGTTTTTCGCATGCACAGTGTTACCTTAAGGCAGCGGTTCTCAACCTGTGGGTCACGACTGCTTTCGGGGTCAAATGACCCTTTCACAGAGGTCGCCTGATTCATAACAGTAGCAAAATGACAGTGACGAAGTAGCAATGAAGGAGTCCCGGCATGAGGAAGGTAGAGAACCACTGTCTTAAGGTAAAGTGCAAGTGGACCGGTAGGTAGTAAGGGTATGATTACATTCTTCTGTTCCTGAAGTCAGAGACCTGGCTTCAACTTGTGTGTGTTTTACATCACCCTCATAAACACTGAGACACAAAACAGTGATCCAGAGCACCTGGTGTCCCAGGAGGGAGTCGGCCTCTCTCGGAGAACAGGAAGCACACCAGAGGCTGGGAGACACCCCCCCCACACACACACACCCCAAGAAAGGGGCCAGCTGCCAGATAGCGTCTCCTGTACACACGGGGATGTCAACGTCCCAGGCACCCGGAGCCGCCGAGCACGTCTTTTCCCAGAGCCGGTTGTTTGCCTCAGCATTTCAAAATTGCAGCACTTACAGAAGACAGTCCTGCTTCACCTGGACGCTTCGATGACGCAATCCAGTTTCACCTCCAATTCTTCACAGGTCTGCCAATTTGTGTTCCGTTTTTGGCCAACCTGACTCTAGGACTGGCACTCCAAGCTGTCAGTCAAGGAGGGAAGCGGGGATGTCTGGCTGTCACCGCTCAGTTTTTGTTCATACACTTAGATTTTAAAATGTGATTCAGGAAAGGCATGTAAGCTCTTTGTGAATACTCATGTAAAAGAAAAAGCTCAAGCCCCCAACAGCCTCATCCCCAGTTCTATGTACTGACCCCAAACCAGTGTTGGAGGCTTATCTTTCCAAATGGTTCTCCTGCATTTCTATGTATAGAGATGCAGGTGGGGTTAAATACTTTAAACACAGACACGCAGGTTAGAACACTGAATTTATTCAGCAACTTGCTTTTTCCTTAACAGTTGACATCCCATGTTATGATCATTAGTTTTGCCATTCGATCCAGTACAGATTCTACATGAGCTCAATGAAGTCTTACGAAATCCCCATTCTTCCCAAGGCTGCAGCCACAGACTGCCATGGCCCGCACAGCGGAATGCCTTAGCGTCCGTCCGTCTGTGCTCAATGAAACACAAATGCACATCTTTTGGGTACTCTGCTTTCAACCAAGATCTAGCCGGTGTCAGCTTTGACACTGCTTGTTCCACATCCTCTTCTGAATCCGGCCCAAGTCTCTGGCAGCAACTTGTCGATGTACTTGCATGTGGTATCAATGATAGCGTTCTATAATTTGCATATTATGTTGTGTCACTTTTCTTTGGAATGGGTACAAATATTATTCTCTTTCCGTCAGTTAGTAAAGTGCTTTCAGAGCTTCATGAACTTGTCCAAACATTTCAGTTGGTATTCCACCAATTTCTGGAGCCTTGATTTGGGCTAATGTTTTCAGTGCAGCTTGGAATTCTTCCGTCAGGACCACTGGGTCCTTCTCGTATGCTACCTCCTGAAACAGTGCAATGTCAACTAGTTCTTTTTGGTACAGCGGCTCTGTGTTCGTGCCATCTTCGTTTGATGTTTCTGGCATCATTCAATATTTGCCAATACAATCTTTCGATATTGCAACTCACGGCTTGATGTTTCCCCTTCAGTTTGGATATGATGGGCATGTTCTTCCTCTTTGGTTTTCCAGCCTAGAGCTTTGCAGAGTTCACGGTGACACTTGACTTTGTCTTCTCAAGCTGCCCTGGAACATTTCTGCTTAGCTCCTTTATTTCATCCTTTCTGCCATTGGTCTTAGCTGCTCTATGAATTTAGAACACGTTTCACACGATTCTGAGTTGTATATCTTGATAGAATTTAAAAGATGCATACACTTACTTTCAGTAAATGCCCACAAAAAGTCTGTCTTGTAACCGTTGTGTAAGATAAACCTCATCACCTGTGGTTTCCCAAAACCGTATGCCTCCAAACAAAGCTGTGCTCAACAATAGGGCATTGTACATTGACACCCTTTTCACGATGGGGAAAATAAAAGCTGCTTTGCCAATCTAAAAAGAGGGCCAGTTTCAGAGTCTTCTAATATCCACTTTGATTTTTCTCTCCTGTCTTTTCCATGGCCTTTTGCTTTCTTCAGGTTTGATGTTCTCGATGTCCTCCCGTACGTAACTCATCAGGTCACCCGGCATTAGTGCTGAGTGCCTCACGCCTGTTCCGGAGAGGGATGTTCTCCACACTCAGCGGGAAAGACGCCACGCTCAAGGCACTGTTTGCATTCTCTTCAGCTTCAACCGGAATTTACAGATGAGCAACTGATGGTCTGCTCCACAGTCAGCCCTGGTTTTAGCTGCTGGTACTGAGCTTCTCCAGTCATGGGCATCTATTAGCAACCCTGAAAAGATGCTGTATTCTGTCCAGATGAGCAAGTCTATCCTCAGAGCATTTTCTCACTTGCACTTTTTTTGCCCGTTAAGAGACTCTTTAATCGTGAATATTGCCTGGGAGTTTGATGTAGCTATTGCAATGGATGTTAGAGCTTATATGTACCTAAAAGTAGAGAATGGTAGTTAAGACAACACAGTTTATGAATGTTAACTTCTCCGTACCTTAAAAAAAATTGAAAACAATAAATCTTTTATTTTTTTGTTAATCTGATGAATAAAAATGACATTTCATAGCCACTTTACTTTTGAGGCTGAGCACATTTATCTTAGTAATATAATAGTGTACTGTTCTTAAAAATAGTCATAGTATGTGACTGCTTATGTCATTTCAATTATATAAATACAGCTAGCTATATCATGAATTCCCACAGGAGGAACTACGGAGCCAAAGGAAAAGTCTATTTAAAACTTTGGAAGTGGCTGCTTGTTCTCTACAGAAGCTATGTAAGTTTACACACCAACCAATGTTGATTGTAATTTTTTTAGTTTGGTTAATATGAATTAATTTTTTTTAAAGCAATGAGGTGAAGCTCTTCATATATTAAGTTATAAACCCTTTTCTGGAAAATGTTCGTACTGTTGTGCTTTTTCTGGGAGATTGGTCTTTTCTCGATGGTAGACATTTATTAAAAGTATTTGCTCTTAACCTAGGAGATTACAAATACTTTGTCCATTTGTTATCTATCTTTTGACTTTATGGGGTTGGTTTGTTGGCTTTACAACACAGAAATTTAATTTTGATTGGGTCAAGCTTATTGGTACTTTCATGGTCTTATGGTCTATTTTATCTCTACTTTTACTTCCCACTCTTCATTTATAAAATTCCTTGTGCTTTACAGTTGTGTTGACATTTTTATTTATCTTAATTTGTGATACAAGGTCTATGGTAGGAATATAATTTTTCCTAGCTCAATATAATTTATTAATTTTCTCCACTCAAATCACCCTATCTTTATCAGACTAGATTACATATCCGAGTTCATTTCTAGACTCTTTTCTGCTCCATTCAGCTGCCCTCAGAGTGTCAGACTGCAACATCAACATGTCTTAACATCCTCACCTCCCTCATCACTTTCTCTTCAGAATTCTTCTGACAGCAATTGCACATTTATAAAATTCATGTGTAAAAGAAAATCCGTCTTCCTGGTTCTAAAAATATTTTTATTCAGGTCTTATATTTTGTCCCACCATCAACATTTTCCCATGTAAATCTTATACATTAAAAATAAATCATTTTACTAGGGGCTCATACAACTTCAAAAAAAATCATTTTATTAGGGGCTCATACAACTCATCACAATCCACACATACATCAATTGTGTAAAGCACATTTGTACATTCACTGCCCTTATCATTCTCAAAACATTTGCTCTCCACCTAAGCCCCTGGCATCAGCTCATTTTTCCCCCTCCCTCCCTGCTCCCCACTCTCTCATGAACCCTTGATAATTTATAAATTATTATTTTGTCATATCTTACACTGCCCGATGTCTCCCTTCACTCACTTTTCTGTTGTCTGTTCCCCAAGGAGGTTATACGTAGATTCTTGTAATCTGTTCCCCTTTCCATCTGACCCTCCCTCTACCCTCCTGGTATCGCCACTCTCACCACTGGTCCTGAAGGGATCATCCGTCTTGGATTCCCTGTGTTTTCAGTTCCTATCTGTACCAGTGTACATCCTCTGGTCTAGCCGGATTTGTAAGGTAGAATTGGGATCATGATAGTGGGGGGGGGGGGGAAGGAAGCATTTAGGAACTAGGAGAAAGTTGTGTTTCATCGTTGCTACACTGCACCCTGACTGGCTCGTCTCCTCCCCAAGACCCTTTCATAAGGGGATGTCCAATTGCCTACAGATGGGCTTTTGGGTCTCCACTCCGCACTCCCCTCATTCACAATTATGATTTTTCATTCTGATGCTGTCTGACACCTGAACCCTTTGACACCTCGTGATCATGCAGGCTGGTGTGCTTCTTCCATATGGGCTTTGCTGCTTCTGAGCTAGATGGCCACTTGTTTACCGTCAAGCCTTTAAGACCCCAAATGCTTTATCTTTTGATTGCCGGGCACCATCAGCTTTCTTCACATGTGCTTATTCACCCGCTTTGTCTTCAGCGATCATCGGGAAGATAAGCATCATGGAATGCCAGTTTAATAAAACAAAGTATCTTGCATTGAGGGAGAACTTGAGTGGGAGGCCCATTGTCCATCTGCTACCTTAATACTAAACCTATAAATATATGCACATAGACCTATTTCCCCATCATATATATATTTACATATGTACATGCCTTTATTTAGACCTCTATATAATGCCGTTTGCCTCCTTGCTCTTTCCTCTATTTCCTTTGACTTTCCTCTTGTCCCACTATCATGCTCAGCCTTCATTTAGGTTTCAGTAATTCCTCTCAGTTACATTGCCTTTGATCATGCCCTACCAGGCCTCCTACACCCTCCTCACCACCAATTTGGATCAGTTGTTGTTCCCTTGTCCCTGGGTTTGTTAACACCACTTCCTTTCCCCCCACCTTCCCCTCTCCCATCTCCCCCCGGATATGTCAGTCTCGTTGTTTTCTCCTCCATATTGTTCATCCAGCCTATCTTATTTAGACAGACCTGCAGATCTTACATATTTTAAAATACATCCTTAGGTGATTATAGTAACACAACGTACACTAGTTGTAGATTTGTAGACATTGTTCCGTTGTCTTCTGGCATAAGGCCCTCTTCTCCTTTTTAAGAAGACACACTCTTTATTCCTGGAGGCCCAAAGGACTTTTCCTTCATTTTAAAAGCACACAAACTCTGTCCTGTGTCAATCTTTCTCGACAGAGCTTGAATTCGTCATGTGGAAACTATATTTCTATGAATATATATATATGTGTATTTAAATAGATGAGCTTATTTATTCAAGACTCTATGTTATTTTTGACTGGACTCAGACTCAGAGCTGGAAGCCCTCAGCGAGGACAGCCTGGTCTCTGGGCAGTCTGTTCCTGCCGTTTCTCTTTGGCCGCCTTCATTCTATTGGCCAAAAGCTTGGGTCTATTCGGTGGCTGCCGCCTTGGTTTTCTTGGTGCTCTGCTTCTCCAGGGCAACGTGCGGGCGCTTGTGCTGCAGGACCCATGGAGTCACGAGACGTTGAATCTTGTGCGCTTTGGTCCTGGGTTTCTTGCCTGCTCAGGGGCTTTCTCACGACATACTGGTGGACATCCTCTTCTTTAGAGAGATGGAAGAGTTTGAGGATTCTGCTGGCTTTCTGGGCTCCAGGCGACGAAGCACAGTTCTATCAGTTCTGGGATATCTTCCTCCCCCCCTTTTTTTCTCCCCTTTCTTTACAATGACCAAGTTGAGAACGCTGAGATTGGCATCCACAATGCAGCCCCGGACAGATTTGCGAGTCCTCTCCCTAGTTCTCCTTGGTCTGTAGCAGGAGTGCCCCTTACTCAGCAGCAGGTGGACATGGCCATGGGAAAACCTTGCTTGTCATTCCCACCGCTGATGCGGACAACCTGCCCTCTATTTAGCACCCAGCACTTTGGCGGCGACCTCCGTGGCCATTTGCTTCTCATAAAAGGTGCTAAGTTTGCGTTCAGCGCCCACTTCAATGAGCTTCTGGCAGCCAGTGGCTGGGAAGGAGATGTTCAGCCTCATGGTGAAGCTGCCGATCGCCTCCGCGTCGCCCCGGAAAAGAGCTGAATATATCTTTTTAATTACATATTGGACTTGGATCTTGTTCTTTTGTTTCTCTTCTTCTGAGATGCTAATTACCCAGAAGTCTCCTTTATTTTCGACAGCTACTGTGTTCCCACTGGTTTTGAATCTGCTATTTCGGCTTGCAGTTATTCATGTTCGTTTTTTCATTTATGGTGGCGTGATATTATGCCAAACCATAATCTTCAACTGAAGTGAAAATGTCTTTCACAAAGTGTGGGGACTCTGCCTGCCACTGATCTCCCTTTTTCTTCCCTTTCTTCTATCATCCTCCTATAGCTACTGTGCTCACACTCGCTGTTCTCGAGCCGATTCCGACTCATGGTGACCCCATAGGACACTGTCCCTCTGGGCCTCGGAACCTTCATCTGAGAGCAGACAGCCTTATCCTTCTCCTGCGGAATGGTCCGTGGGCTCAATCTGCTGACTGGGGGTTAGCAGCCAGATGTGAAGCCTACTTAGCCAGCAGGGCTCCTCAGCTCCTGTGCTAGTCCCTCTTACATGAGGCAAGTTCCTCCTGGATGACCTAAGGGAGGATCCTGGGAGAGAGAGGCCAAATTGGCAGCCAGGCATGAAGCCTCTGCGTCTCCCCAGCCAACAGCCATCTGGAACGGCCAAGCGGCTCACAGGCCAGTCTCTCCCCACAACCTCCCTCATCTCCGGCTTTCATAAAAGATGGCACAGCTATGTGTCAGCTTAGCTCCCTTTCTACCCAGTGTCACACAGGATCTGGGGAGGCTCCTGCTTCCTGTCTATGCACCCTTTCCCACTGTTCCAGCCCCAAGGATCACGGGCTTTAATGCTCAGAAATCTACCACCTCTTTCGGAGAAAGATGCTCGTCTGATTTGGAGTCAGCAGTCACAGATACCCTCTCTTGGCATCTTCTTACACCCATTTTAAAAAGATACGTGTTACTATTTGGGGTGAACGTTTACACTGCAAATCAGGTTCCCGTTTGACAGTTTCTCCACAAGTTGCTGAGTCCGCTCAGCAGTCGGATGGCCGTTACGGCCTTGGGGACTGCACAGAGCAGGGCCACTCTGCCCTACAGGGCAGCACACCAGCATGACAAGGAAGAGAAAAGAGGAGCCCTGGCGGCAGAGAGGCTAACTGCTGCTGACTGTGTTCCTTGAGCAGCTGGGCTCCCCTCCCCCTGTGCCGCACTGGGGGAGAGAGACCTCCAGACGTGCTCCTGTGGAGGCACAGCCTCCAAAACGCCTGGCCACTCTTTACAGGGCAGGAATGCTACTTGATGGCCCAAAACTACAACAACAGAGAAAAGGCTGGGAGGTGAATGCATTTTATTTACTTTTCCGGTTTGCCCTCTGGGTCAGATGACTCCTGAGGCACAGACCTGAGAGAAAGCGCTGACTCTGGAGGTCTGGTCACGTCTTCCTTCACCTTGCTTCCACTTAGGAGTCAGACGAGCAATCCATGTTCCCGTTTCCTAGGCCTCATATTAAACTCTGGTGCTGGGGAAGAATATTGAAGGTGCCACGTCAGGCGGACCAGCACTAGCCACTGGAACCACGTTTTGTTGACTGCTGAATGACCTGCCTGCTTCCCCTTCCCATCTCAGAAAGTCCCGCTAGTGATTGATTTTTAAATGTACTCTTTATGTTCTCGAGACCAGAACATCGTAAGTAATAACATTGTTCCTTTTGGTGTTGTAACCAGGATATTACTTTTAATTTTATTAACCAAGATATTTATAATCAAGGCTGTACCCTCTAACGCTTACTAACTTTAAGGAATAATAACTTTAATTTTGCTTTCTGCTTCTATCCATGTTTGCTTAAATCCTAGACAAATGATAAATTAGCTTTTGGCCTTTAAACGTAGACTGAAATGTCCACTCAGGACTCCAATCGCTTTTAGATTCTAGCAGTCCGGTTATCACCGAATAAAGACTCGTCTAAATTATCAAGACATGATAGTGGCTGGCATTCATTCGAACCCGCAACACATCGACTGCCAGAAACACCTAAGCAAGTCTGTCTTGAAAGCCAGCTGCTCCTTAGCAGAAACAATGGTGAGACTCTGTCTCATGTACTCTGGACATGTGGTCAGAGAGACCAGTCCCTGGAGGTGGACGTCCTGCTTGGTAAGGAGAGGGGCAGTGAAGGAGAGGGAGGCCCTCCACCCACGAGATGGACGGACACTTGGCCACAGCAGGGGGTCCAATAGAGGAGCCACTGTGAGCATGGTGCAGGAGCAGGCAGTGTTTTGTTCTGTTGTACACTCGGGGGAAATAAGTTCTCTCCCGATGTGGGGAAGTGGCAAGAGTTAAAGCCAGAGAGTTCTCTGTGTTCCAGTGCTCTGTGGATAGTCCTGCCAGACAGCACAATGTGGGCAGAGCCCTGCCAAATAGCCAACAACTCAAGAAGACCAACGTGGACGAAATTACTCCCTTTACAGCTGCCAACAGCACCCCTGTGAATGAGGACTACTGTCGCTGGCCCGAGACCTGTTACCCATTCGCTACCTCTTTGTGGTATCAGTGAGGGAAGGGACGGGACGACAGAGGGCCGCGGTGAGCTCCACGAGTGGAAAATGATCCTCCTGAGGCATCTTGCAGCTGAACAGACACTCCCACCCCTTCTCAGGAAAAAACAAGATGAAACTACCTAAGGCCTCCTGGCAACAAAAAACTTTTGTGCGATAGCCCATCACCCAGGATAACTTCTTGTCGAGTCGGTTCAGACTCATAGTGACCTTATGCACAACCTACGGAGATTCTGCCTGCTCCTGCGCCATCCTCCCGATCCTTCCTAGGCAGGAGCTCATGGGTGCAGCTGCTGCCCCAATGCTTCCTGTGGAGGGCGGTCCTCTTTTCGCAGCCCCTCCCTCCGATTCACCAATCATGACATCCTTCCCAGACCTGTCTCTCCTGACAACATATCCAAAGTACTAGCGACAAAGTCTCGCCATCCTTGCCTTAAGGGCATTCTGGCTGTCCTTCTTTCTAGACAGATTTGTTTGTTCTTTTAGAAGTCCAGGTACTTACAATCTTCTTCACCAGCGCCATCATTCAAATGCATTGCTTCTCCTTGGGCCTTCCTTCTTCAATATCCAACTTTCACCGCACAGTCAATGCTCATGGAGGCAGCAGTCAAGAGTGCAAATAAAGCGTCACATGGGGTAAATCTGCTGCACAAGACCTCTTTTAAAGTGCTAAAAAGCAAGGAAGTAACTCTGAGGACAAAGGTGTGCCTGACTCAAGACCTGGTATTGGCTTTTGTAGCCGCTAAGGCCATTCCAGCATTCCCCAGGGGGGGAGTATCACCCTCTCTGGGACACAGATCTGAAGGAAGTGCACATTAAGAATTGCAGAAAAATCAAAACCGTTGACAAGGCGAACGTTCACCCGTGTATGAGGGGGCTCCAAAGGGCTTGTGGCTAAAATGCCATTCTCGTTTCATTCCATTTTGCCATGAAGCTCTCTTGTACTTCCACTGCAGGGTGGTGGCCCCCAGATTCACTACTGGTATTCTTCAAAAGCACCAGGCGTAGCTACTGTCTGTCAGAGCCTCCATCTGATCACTAATTGTGCTAGACGTTAGAACATGGCCGGTTCGCTGATATTACGACGAAATAAATCCCTTATTCAAAACCAACTCTGAAACTATGAAGCCCACAAACAGCTACCGTCTTGTCCTATGAAAGAAGGCAAGCACCACCTACCTCAAGACCACAGGTATTGTCAAAGGTCAAGAGAGATGCAAGAGTCACTGTGTCTAAGCCAGGCAGACCAGGAGAAAATGGGATTAACCGAGCCCATTATAGTACTTGGAGTCAGAAGCAGAAGCTGCTAGCCCATGAAATGAGTTGGTCACAGAAGGGATCAAAGAGAATTCTCCTCGGGGATCTTAAAAGCCTGTGGAATGACTCAATGGCCTTCCTGAGGTCACAGGATTCCCCTGTGGAAACACAAAGCCAAAACTACCTAATCAAGCAGGTGTTGTCAAATCCATCATGGCTCAAGTCAAGCTCCCTCCACCCCTAATGGGGAAAAAATAATCATCTTTTTGGAAGGAGACTAAGGTCTTTCTTCCTAGGCACCTTTTGTGGATTGGATTTGAACCGCTAACCTTTCAATTAAGTTCTCAAGTGCTTAATTGTTGGCGTTATCCAGGAGTCAACTCTACCAACCACCCATGTGCTTCTCCTTAATGACACTCCAATTCCAGGGGCTGCAATGGTGGTGAGCATGAGAGAATGCTCATTCGCTAATGGGAGCATTCTCGCCTTCCTTCAGAGACTCAGGTTGCATTCCTGCTGTCTTTGGAGTCGCCCCCACCCACCTGTCTGTGGAGAACTGCATGTTGCGATGATGCTCCACACCACACGGCTCTGTCAGTCTGCCGGGGTGTGGTGGATTGCCGTTGTGTGCTGTGCTGCTAGAAGCTGCCACTGGAATTACAAAGTCCAGCAGGCTCACCCAAAGAGCTTCCAGAATAAGAACAGCCTACGAAGAAGGAAGAGGTCGTCCCCTTCTGAGGAATTAGACACTATGGATGGCAGCAGATGGGTACTGGCAGATACGGGAAACTTCCTGAGGAGCAGACACAGTGGCTACAGCAATGGGCCTGTAACAAATGTGAGGATGGCGCGGGGCCAGACAGGGCTCCATCCCGTTGTGCAGAGGGCTTCTATGAGCAGGAAACAACTCAAGGGCACCTATCAATAGGTGTGAGCTGAGCTTCCAGACTAAGATGGACTACCCACCTCCCGCAAACCAGCTAATGAAACTCCTGAGTCACAATGGTCCAGCCGGCCATCAATCATGGGATTGCTCGGGGCCTGGTGGCATTTCTGCTGTGGCAGCAATAAGACAATGATTACCTGGTCATACCTAGCATTGCTACAATGCCTACTATGTGCCAGACAGTCCCAAGGCCAGTGAAGCAGTTAATTTTTATAATAGCCATCTATGATAAATGCAATTGCTGATGTTCCTCCTTTTTCAGTTGAGGAAACAGGCACAGGTTAACTTGCCCGAGGTCACACACCAGTGGGGAGTGTCCGAACGAATTGAGACCTGAGCCCAAGCCAGCTCAAAGAGGCTGTATGATCACCGAACTTTTTTGCAGGAGTGAAACTGGTGAAACTGGCTGGATGGCAGAATCAATGGAAGGTGATCCGATTCCTGCCTTTGTCCAGCAGATGCCATGGTAACTCCAGAACGCAGTGTGGACCGCCTGCTTCTGAATCACTGAATAACTTCAAGGCAGGAGCCCAGGAATATGTGCAAACGCCAAGGAAGTCCCTCTGGCCTCAAACTTTGAGAACGAGTGCTGTAGCACCGCGGCTGCTGAGACCACACACAAAACCAACTGGAAGGACAACTTGACACTGGGGCTTTCGTTGATAGAATCTGTTTCTTCCCTGTGCAGTGATTCCCAGGTGTATTCAGACGTCAGAACACCTGGAAGTCAGGTTGTTCTTGCAATGCTAATAGATTTATTAATTCCAGTGAGCTAAAGCATTTTTACTATAGGAAACATGGCTATATTAATATAAGATTTACAAAATTGTAATGCTTTCTTGATGGCAACACACAGAGTCATTTCTGGGCTGCTGCTTCCAAGTCTATTTGCTCTGTGCAAGCAGGAACTGAGAGTCTGAAATTCTGCCCAATAATTTAAAATGTTCTCTAAATGAAGTCAGCCACCTCTGAGGCAGGGTTTTTCCAAAAAGTAGCACAGAAACCCCTACTTGAAAGTGGGATTGCAGTCCTTATGCATAAACCTGAGGCAGAGGTCCATAACTTCGAGATGGGGGTGGGAGGTAAACATGAATCCAAACTCTATACTTTTACCAATCTCTTGTTAAAATGTGGCCTTTCTTTCAATTACTAATGGATACAGCAACCCACAGCAGCATGAACAGTATCGAAAGCAATGATTTTTCACATCACATTTGTTAAATGGATTACAAAAAGTTGTTACCCTCATCACGATTTCAAAATTAAGTAACAATTCCACTCAATGATATAATTTAACAAGTTACTTTTAAAGGACCTGTTACTGTAGCTCACCACTTTTCAAAGAAGTTTTGATAACCACAGTTGCACATGACTGGCTTCTTTTGTAATCTACATATTTTATGTGTTCCAAAACATAATTCCCCAAAGCTTCTACACACTTCTGATGGCCACGGAATCCATGGGGCCCACACACTAGCCAAGAACCCCGAACTACAGTTAAGTGGAGACACAAAACCATTTTAAGAAACTGCATTGCCTGCACCAGTAACACAAGTGAAGTTACAATGTAAAATCAAAACACCCAACCTTCACCATGGCTTGACTTGGGCTACTGGAGACCTAAAACTGAACCCCACAGGATTTCAAAGGCAGGTGTTTGGGCACTAGATTCTCAGAACTCAACAACTACTAACATTTTCCTTAGCAGCTAATGCATTAATCGTTTGTACTGTCAGAGACGCCGAGTTAAAAGTCAACTGCTTGTTCTGGGACCACTAGGATTATTAGCTGGCATTTCACTGAGGCCAACACTGGAGCCCTGGTTATGTGGTGTGCTGCCAACCGAAAAGTCAACAGTTTGAAACTATCAGCTAGCTGCTCTGTGGGACAAAGATGAGTGAGGTCTACTTTCTACTCCTGGCAAGACTTGACCGTCCTGGAAACCCAGAGAGCCAGGTTCTACTCGGACCTACTGGGTCACTAAGGGTTGGAAATGACCCGATGGCAAAGAAGGCACCCCATCCAGGTGCTGAATTGAAGGACGGACTGGAGATAGAGCTCCTGTCACTGCGGTTCCGTATCAATACCGGCCCAGATTCCACTGGCAGCCTAACTGTGACGGTGACTCAACTTGCCTTCTCTCAGAAATGGGAGTAAATCACTGCTTATCCAAGTTGACCCTGAAAAGACTAGCAAGAAAAAAAAGAGATCAATATGTGTGAAAAGACTCATGCCCTGTGGAAGACCATATTTTACCTGTTTTTACAAAAAGCAAACAAAAAATGTACCCTTAAAACAATAGTTCTAGGGGTCTTGATTTTCAGGGTACAGTCTACAAAAGGGCTTTCCATTCCATCCCCAGCTCTGTCTCCTCACGCTCCATAAGGAATGAAAAGGCAGTAGAGAAAAAGAGAGAAAGCACACTTTGTGTATGACTCTCTGCCTTCTATGGGCAAGGGGGAGACTTCAAGATCCACTCAAGCTCCTGGGGGGGGGTCTGTAAACTGTGGATGTGCAATGTCTGGGTGTTGGCTGTCTACGGTTTTCACTGTTTTCTCAAAGGGCCTTCAAAATAGTTCAGGCAGACTCTAGAGAAACAAGTGTGCTCCTGGAAAACTATACGCAGAACAGTCAACGTTTCAGATGTTTTTCCCAGGGCCACCAGAACCCCTTTTCTACAACACACCACAGGGTCAGAGGTCCACAGCTTGTCAACAGAGCAGACAGCACCCTAGCCCACCTGGCTTTTCAAATGCGACATCATGCCTGTCACTGCCCACACGATTTCAGCCTTCTGAGATTCAAGGACCCTAACTCTGGACCCTATCGCAATAGGGCAACCAAAGGAAGAGTTTAGGGGATAAAGGAAAGAAAGTCCCTTACTGAACAACTTCCGAAAACAAAGATGGCTACACACGCTCACCCATCCCACCTGCGCTTCCATGAAGGGCCCTCAAATGGATGGACGTGCAGAAAGACTTGAGAGTCAAGTTGACACCTCGCTCTCAGCAGGAAGGGGGCCACGGGAAGATGAGGCTAAGTGTCAGTCACCTTTCTCTATAAGGGAAACTATAACGGGGCAAAGCTTTCCCAAAGAGATGGTTTTGGAAGGAATGGCTCCCAGCAACAGCGAAGAACAGAGAATACAATCTAGAGGCAGGAGAAGGGGGGGCGGGGAAGCCTGTGCTATAAACGGATTTTCCAATAGCTTTTCCCTCCTAGCCAACTGGTCCTCCCACCTCTAAGTCCCCAAATTGGAGCACTGCGGCAGGAAGGGAGCGGAGTCGGGGAAATGGCGTAGTTCTGGGGTGTCCACTCTGGTTTCGGCCACCAAACAGCTGCCTAGGGCCGTAAGTCACAACACCGTGCCTCAGTCTTCCCACCGGTAAACTGGGGGCAACTCGGCTCGCGACCATCCCCCACCCCCCCAGGCATGCGACCGGGATGAAATGAGACGACGTGCGCGAAGGCCCCCAGCGCAGGGCCGGAATCCCGGGGACCGCTCCGGGGGGTTGCGGGGAGCTGGCTAGGGGCTGCCACCCCGAAAGGGCGCTCCCGGGGTCCGCTCCCGCCAGCCGGGTTCCGAGCCCCGGCCCGGCCCACCTTGTTGTTGTACTCCTCCACGAAGCTGCCCAGCGCCAGGCGAAAGCGCTTGTCGGGCCGCACGCTCCAGTTCATGGCGTAGACGGTCCAGGGCGCCTCATACTTGTAGATCTCCTTCCGTTTGCCGTGCAGGGACATGGTGGCGGCGGCGGGGCCGCAGTGCGGGCCGCGGCGGCGGCCGGAGGCGGCGGGCGGGGCGCGAAGCGGGCGGGGAGCCGGGCCTGGAACCGAGCGGTCGAAAGGGAGGCGGGGCGGGCCGGGGCAGTCGAGCCCGGAAGCGGGGCCGCGACGACAGACAACGGCAGCCGGGCCTGACCCCTAGTTCCACAGCAGCTCCGGCACCCACAACCACCACCTTCCGTTTGGGACACCGCCCCGCCCTCTCGGAACGGAAGGCACGCGACCCCCACCTGCAAGCGTCGCCGGTTATTGGCTGCCTGACATGTCTTTTCGAACAACTCTTTGATCTCATTGGTCGTCGTGCGCGGAGCGTTTGAAACCTCCTTGCCATTGGTGTACATTTTTGCCACTCCACCACTTTGCCCCGCCCAACGGCTGGGGAGGCGGGTGCTTTCGCAGCCCCAAAGGCCATTGGCTGACAAAGATGTCAGTCAGAGAGCTAACGGTGCAGAGCTGGTCAATGGGAGCGTGGGTGGTATCCAGGCCAGCGCTCTAGGCAGCAGGCCTCCAAGTTCTAGGCCAAGTCTCTGAGCTACAGTCTCTTCGGTGACCTCTTCTGACCTCCTCCCCGCAGCTCCTATTCTGAGTGGCTTCTCTAAGATGTCGAATAAAATGAAAATCTGCATTAAGGGGGGGCTCCTGGTGGCTTGCTACTCGTCCCAACGCCCCCCTTAGGCAGCTGACCGCCCAGCATCCCAAGGACAGGCCTTGGGCAGCCACCCTTGGTTCACTTCAGGACCACACCATCCGCAGGGAAGGCTTCCTGCGCTTTCCTCCAGAGTCTAGAAAAGCTTTTGAGTCGGTCTTCAGCTCTGACTTTCCAGTTCCCATCCCTTGCCCGCAGACACGTGTTCATCAGGCCCACAGTGATCTGTACAAACCAGTCTGAAATGGACACATGGCAAGGCCCGAAGCTGTTCACACTTTACCTCGTTTCCAATTCTTTGCTCTCAACAAAACCGAAGAATTGTATTGACTTGGTGGATGATATGGAAATTTTTAATGATCATTGGGATTTTTCACCTATGGCTTAGAAAGAACTATTGACAGCGTTTTAATAAACTCCCAGTCCCATCTACTCATTTATGTGACAAAAACAATCTTCTCTGCGCTAGAATTTAATTTGCTGAATTTGTCTTAACAAATAATGATATTCAACCACAAGTAAATGAACTAATTGGTGGTGGTGGTGGGCGGGGGTGTTGCGGATCTCTTAAAGAGATGCATTTCCACAGGCCCCAATCCCAACTATGTGGACATGCTCCCCCACACACCCCCAGCTCCCACTCCCCCACTCCCAACCCAGAAGAATGCACTTCAGAGGACAGCACTGGGGCTACAGCTTGGGGAGAGGGGCACATTTGATTAGAGCACACGGGAGAAACGTTAAGGGATGGAGAGGACATCCTGGCCCACCAAGCCCCAAGGATGATTTTCCTGATTGGCGCAGACAACGCATGGGGAGGACCACACGCACGGGACACAGCGTCCCTCACCGAACCATGATGCTGGGGGACAGCACTGGAAACAGACTCGACTGGAAGACACTCATAAAGGCCAACAAACCTTGAACTATTGACAGGCTTCTACATCTTTGTCAGTGGCTTTCTTATTGTTATTTTGTTTTCGTTATTTCTGTTGTTATTGTTTTGTTGATTTTGACTTCCTTTGTTGTTTTATTTGGCTTTGCCTGGATTTTGCACTTATTAATGTATCTGCATGTGTATTTAGATAAGATAGGTGGGATAAATAATTCAGAGATGAAAAGACCAAGACCAGTGGTTTCGGGGGGGATGCAGGAGAAGGGGAAGGCGAGCAAGGACAACAACCCAGGGACAAGGGAACAACAAGTCAGCTAAAATCAATGAAAGGAAGGTGGTAGGATGCCTAGTGGGGTTCAATCGAGGACAATGTAGCAGTGAGGAATTATTAAACCCTAATGAAGGCTGAACATGATGGTGGGACAGGAGGAAATTAAAAGGAAATAGAAGAAAGAACCAGAAGGCAAAAGACATTTATAGAGGTCTAAATACAAGCATGTACATATGTAAATATACATATAATGAGAGGGGAATAGAACTATGTATTCATGTCTACGTTAAGAATTAAGATTGCAGATGGACATTGGACCGTGACTCCAGTACTCCCTTAACACAAGAACACTTTGTTCTAATAATTCAGCATTCTATGATGCTCACCTTCCCAACATGATCGCTGAAGACAAAATGAGTGCATAAGCAAATGTGGTGAAGAAAGCTGATGGTGTCTGGCTATCAAAATATATAGCATCTGGGGTCTTAAAGGCTTGTAGATAAACAAGAGGCCATCTAGCTGAGAAGCAACAAAGCCCACATAGAAGAAGCACACCAGCCAGTGTGATCATGAGGTGGCAATGTGATCAGGTATCCGGCATCTAAGACCCAGAATAAAACCATACCCAAGGTGAATGGGATGGGGGTGGGGGGACATGGAGTGTAGACCCAATGCCCATCTGTAGACAATTGGACATCTCTTCACAGAGGGGTCACAGGGAAGAGATGAGCCAGTCAGGGTGCAGTATAGCACCGATGAAACACACAACTTTCCTCTAGTTCTTTGGCGTTTCCTTCACCCCACTATCATGACCTCAATTCTACTTTACAAATCAGGTTAGACCAGAGAATGCACACTGCTACAGATAAGAGCCCACAACACAGGGAATCCAGGATAGATAAACCCTTCAGGGCCAACAATGAGAGTAGAAGTATCAGGAGGATTATGGGAGGGTGGGGGAGAAAGGGGGAATCAATCACAAGGATCAACCTAGAACCTCCTCCCAGGGAGACGAGTAATGGAAAAGTGGGGGAGAGGCAAGAGAGGACGATGTAAGACATGGAAAAAATAATCTATAACTTTCAAGGGTTCCTGAGGGACGGCGGCCAAGGGGAAGGGGGAAGAAATGGGGAGCTGATATCAAGGGCTCAAGTGGGAAGCGAATGCTTTGAAAATGATGATGGCGGCATGTGCCCAAATGTGCTTGACACACTGGATGAATGTATGGATTGTGATAAGAGATGTAAGAGTCCTCAATAAAAATATTTTTTAAAGAGATGCATTTCCAACATAGTTTTACTTTTTTATAAAAATGAGAATATTTAATTATATATTTGAAATAACTACTATACTCACAGTGAAACTTTAGTAAGGTTACAAAACTGTATTTTTAAATCACAAATTATGAGCAAATGCTTTGAGAATGATTGGGGCAGGGAATGTGTGGATGTGCTTTATACAATTGATGTATGTATATGTATGGATTGTGATAATAGTTGTATGAGCCCCTAATAAAATGTAAAAAAAGAAAAGAAAATGATCAGGGAAAAGAATGTACAGATGTGCTTTATACAATTGATGTATGTATATGAATGGATTGTGATAAGAGTTGTATGAGCCCCTAATAAAATGTTTTAAAAAATCACAAATTATATCCATATCTGCGTTGTAAACGGCTATCATAGGGCACTCTCACAGACTTTGAAGCATGAAAATTACCTACAGTATGGAACTGGGGGAAAGGCTAGGATAGAATTATGAGGCTGGAGAAAAATAGTACAATATTAAAGAAAGTTTCTTGGTGTGTTTTTAAAAGATGATGGTGACTCAGATTGCACTAACTGAAAACAGATGAGCACAAATGTGGGGTGAAACAGTCCATCAAGGGTTAACATTTACACTACAAGGGAGATGGTATCTCAGTGCATAATGTACACACAGCAGTGTACATATTTCTACAGCACAAACACACACACACATGCAGCCTGCTCTCAGCTCAAAAAACAGAACACCAACACCTGGGAGCCCGTCAGTCTTAGGTATCGGGTTTGTTAGCCTCTGATTCGGATTCCAATCTCTAAAGTGAGGCTGACGATACCAACCCGAACAGATTATTGGGAGGATCAGACGCATGACTCTCTTCAGAGAACTCAGCGTGGAGCCCAGCTTAGGAGGAGTGTTGTGGAAATGTTGGCCGGCGTCACCATTCCTGATGGCCACCAGCCCAGGTCCCTTCTTCCCTTCACCTTATTTGCCTAAAAGATCCACCCTCTAGGGCAACGGTTCTCAACCTGTGGGTCCCGACCCTTGGGGGGGTGGAACGACCCTTTCACAGGGGTCGCCTGATTCATAACAGTAGCAAAATGACAGCGATAAAGTAGCAACGAAAATAATGTTATAGTTGGGGGGTCACCACCACATGAGGAACTGTATGAAAGGGTCCCGGCATGAGGAAGGTTGAGAACCACTGCTCTGGGGGCTTCTGGGCTCAGTGAGGCCACTTCAGGTCCCCAACATTGGATTTGGATTGGGGAAGACTGCAGCTGTTGGGATCACGGCACAGTCAAGGGCCTGGTGACCCTCAGTGAAGTGACGCACCTGGCTCAACGTGAAATGCGTTCGCTTTATTAGCTGCAGAACATTCACGGCCAAGAAAGGGCCCCACGATCATCCGAGAGCCATTGAGGCGGAGCCACCGAGGGCTGGAGTGCTGTGAACTGACATGTCCACCACAGAGGACACCTTCAGGTCCAGCAGGGGGCCCAACCTCCCCAAGGCGCTGGGCGCAGGACCATGAGGCAGGTGGTGGGTCTGAGCCGGGAGGTGACCCTGCCCAGAGCACAGCAAGGCTCTCACACCGAAGATCAGAGAATTCTCTTTCTCTCACTTACCTCTCAGTCTTAAAGGTCACCCCTCTCCCATTCCAGGCTTGCAGTCTAAAAGGAGCCCTGGAGGGGGCTGGGAAAGCCCTGAGTCTCGCCACCATGCTTGAAGCTACTCTAGGGGGATGGTTTTAAGAGTTCCTTTTGCCCCCAGGACCCTTGACATTCACCTCCCCCATCTTTAGGCCCCTCGTGGTGTCTTTCACCTTGAGGTTCAGTAGCTCTCGCTCCCTGCAAGTTCAGGATCTGAGCCATATCTCTGGCTTGCTAGCTGTTTGGGAACACAGCCCAGGTGTTCAGGGAGGGAGGCGAAGCGGGGACCACAGACCAATCCCTGTACCCCAGTGGGACACAGGGGTGAGGCCAAAGGTGACAGGAGACCCCGTGGCTGCTCCTGCTCCAAGGATGGTGTCAGCGGTTTGTCCAGGGCCAGGACCAGCGGCCTCCTGGAAGCATTCCTGTGCTTTGGTCCACATGGGTCCAAGTCACCGAAGCTTGGGGCCTGGGAAGGGCAAGAAAGGCAGACTGTGTGGGGAGCCCCCAGGCCAGGTGGTGGGGCCAGTTGGCTTCATTTCTGGGTGGGCATTGGCGGGAGCTGAGGCTGCTCCTTCATAGCACAGGGTCTGGTGACCTCTGCAGGTGGCCATGTCATGATTCAAATCATAAAGAGGGACAGCAGAAGCCTCAGCTGCCCTTGGGGCCCAGAGGCCCTAGGCCTGATGCCACATGAGAGCCACTTGGGGAGTGAAAGACATGCAAGCTACCTGCAGGAAAGCCCCAGGGGGGGGTCCCCTCACCTGGGCAGGAAGGAGATGGCCCTGGGGCAGCCTGGGCCCTGAACTTGGAGTCGCTGGGTCTGCAGGAAACAAGGCCAGGCCTCCAGGGGCAGAGGCTCCCAGGATGGAGGCAGCGTGGCCCTGCGGCAGGGGCTGCTGAAGGAGCTGCAGAATTTGGCTGAGGTCTGAGGCCATGCGAGACTCCAGCCTGCAGACAGAGCCTGAGGTCAGGAGCCC
The DNA here is from genome assembly GCF_050624435.1 of Tenrec ecaudatus. Taxonomy (NCBI): domain Eukaryota; kingdom Metazoa; phylum Chordata; class Mammalia; order Afrosoricida; family Tenrecidae; genus Tenrec; species Tenrec ecaudatus. The sequence continues at coordinate 142,931,630 of NC_134539.1, read as the reverse complement.
GTGGGCAGGCCAGGAGGGGTGGGCGAGGGGTGTTCAGGCCCGAGAGCAGCTCTCAGTTTGAGGGTCTGCATGGTGTGTGTGTGCATGCGTGCGCGTGTGAGCCTGGGGCCTCTGTAATGCCATTTCCCCACTGGGCTCTGCAGTCCCTCCCAAACTCCCGTGAGTACATCCCTGACTCAGGGGAACAGTGACCCACACTATCAGTCCCCTAGGACACTGACATGGCCATTCTGTTGCTCCCCAGTTCACAAAAGCGCCAACGGAGGCACAAGCGGTGACACCGCTTGCCTGAGCACTAGCTCCAGTGCTGCAGAACCAGAATTTTGAAACCTAGAACTAGTTTGCTCCAAAGCCCACCTACCCACGGGCCACACCCCTTCCCAAAGGACCCGAGAACTTACATTTCTGCACATGTCTCTGCCCCTGCCCCCCCCCCCCCCCCAAGAAGCCTTCCTTGGCATAGTCTAGGCTTTTCTAGGAAAGCATCCGAGGAATTGTGCTTAGCAGCACGGGGAAGGGGAGACCTGCCACTAAACAGGGTCCCCCACCCTGCTAACAACACAACACAAAAACAAAGACCAGGTACCTGGTGATGTCCCTGAGTCACCAGAAGGGGGCGCGTGTGCCCAGCGCCCTGCGGGCGGCTGCCCAGTCTGGCCCTCAAGGGCACTCACTCACCGGCTCAGCTGGGCCTCCAGCTGCTCCAGGCGGGAGCCTAGCTCCCAAGGCCAGTTATCAGGGCCTCCCTGAGGGGTTAGAGAGCTAAGTCTTGGGGCCACTTGCTGCAGCAACTCAGGCCACAGGCCAGCTGTGTCTGCGGGACTCAGGTACGTGGCTGCACCTGCAGGAGAGAAAGGGCAGGCTGAACTCCTGCCTGGTTGGTCCCTAGCCTGCCCCTTCCCCGTCCCCACCATGGGAGCAGAGGGAGGGAAGGGGGTTGTCTCCTAACCTGGGTACCCTGGTGTGAGAAGTCCTGCTCCCACACAGGGCTGGGGGCCCTGTCTGTGCAGGCTGACTGGGTGAGGGGTCCCAGTTCTGGCCTCACTGTCCAGCAGGCGGCATTCCAGGGAATCTTCCGGTGGCTTGGTGTGGAGCCCCAGGGAGCTGGCTGGTTTCCACCCCTGGGGGCAGTGCTCAGGACCCAGCCAGGCCTCACTCTCCGCTTCTGGGAATAGGAACCATCAGGGTTGGGAGGCTGACTCAGGAGGAGCCCTGCTTCCCTGGGGGCAGTCGGAAGGCAGGGCTGGGCAGGACTGGCTTAGCTCACCTGACTGGCTGTCCTTGAGGAGGGGCCCTTGGCTACCCAGAGTCTGTGGAGGTGATGCCTGGAGACCCCCGCCTGCCTTGGAGGGAACAAGAACATCCAGGGGCTGGGGCCAAAGCTGGAACGGGGCCCCTGAGTTCCCTCCCCACCTCCGCACACGGTCCTTGAGACAAGGAGGCAAGAAAGGGTGCTGGCTGACTGGGCACATCGGCAGTGCTTGCCTTAGGCGCTCTTCTGTGTGGGTGGCAGCCCGGCTGCCAGGGGCTTGGTGACAAAGACCTTGCACCCTGAGTAGCCCCCACAGAGACCGGGAAGGCTGTTTTGAGCATTGAGATTTGAGGATGGCAAGCAGGTGAACTGGTCTTCCAGTTTCCTTCCCTGGATGCAAGAGGAGTTCCACCCCCACCCTGAACCCCTGCTGTGCAGGGACCTCCAGGGGGGTTCCTCTGAAGAGCCTGTGACATCCATCCTCTCAGGAGATGCCTTCAGGTGGCTCACAATCCTGGCTCAGGAAACTTGGGAGCACCAGGAGGCTGCAGAGCCCGGGCCCCCAAAGATTGTGATGTCCTTCCTAGCCTAGTGGCTGGCCACGCAGCCGCTTTGTGGCTTCTAGCGGCTGGGTCCCCACTAGGCATGCCCTATGCTGGTGAAGTGAGGGAGGAGAGTCACAGAGGGGCAGCGTAAGAGGGCTCCCCACAGCAAAAAAAGAAGTTGGGGGTTGGGGGCGGGGCCTGGACTGCCATCGCCACTGGGCTGGGGGTGGCAAGGGATAGGGACAGAGGTGGCTGGGAGGTGCTAAAGTGGGGCTCAGTCATTGTCCCTTGCCTGGTAGGTCCTCCTCAGGAGCTGACCTCAGCACCACCTCCCCCTCTCCCCGCCGGCCTCCAGGAAGTCCCCCTGACACAGCAGAAGAGGAGCAGACCCCGGGTCTCGCCCGTGAACCCGTGTGGTGTCCTTGGTTACTTAACTTGTGTGGCTATTTTTCCTGAATGGTCATCCTCCCTTCCACTGATAAATAGAGAGGCAGTTTTACCCTTGCTCTGTGGACACCCCCAGCCCCCCAACACACACTGTGACTGGCATCGGGAGCCAGGGGAGGGCAGGCACCCTCCTTTCACTGGGTCCACGTGCAGGCAAGAGGGTGGGCTTTGGCATGGGGCACACTTGAGGCTGTACTTTGGCGCTGTCATTTCCTGGCCGTGTGACTTTGGGCCGTTTATGTATTCCTCCCGACCATCTGAAAGTCAGCTCACAGTCCTCTTTGCCAGGCAAGGGGCGCCTGAGAGAACCAAAAAGTCGCCCAGTACATGGCCCATGGCTGGCACTGTCCGAGCAGGAACACAGTCTGGGGCTGGAGAGTCAGGGTGGAGAGCACAGCAGGGCTCCGTGCAGCCGCTGCCTATCCTCCAGGCTGGTCCCAGCCCCCCCGGCCCAGCCCGCTGGCCCAGACTCACTCACATGGCGCAAGTTGAAGGTGATCTCCAGCTGACCCCAGAAGCTGTCTGCAAAGGCAGGGTACAAGTCCAGCACCTCCAGCAGGTCTGCCCGCTGGATCTTGTGCAGGTCGCAGTAGGTCAGGGCCCGCACATCCGCACTGGACTTGCCGGGCTGAGCGTGGAGGCTGACGGGCTCCCCAAAGATGTCATTCTTTCCTGCCGGCCAGAGGAAAGAGCCTCTGGGGTTTGGCTCTAAGCTCCCTTCCCCAGACCCTTTCCCACCTCCCTCAGGGATCCTGCAAGGACCCAGCTCAGGGTGGTAAGGGTGGGGAGAAGTGGGGTGAAGATTGATGTGTTGGGGTCCATCCTGTCCTCTGAGCTCCACAGAGATGGGTTCAGAAACCCACCCTGACACATGTGGGTCTTCTTGCTGACCCTCTCAGCGCCATCACAGGTCACAATGCACCTTCCTTTGTCCACTGCCTTGCCCCCACCCAGGGGTCAGTGGGCAGCAAGGGAGATCAAAGGCTCCATCGCAGCTGACCTCCCCCATCTTTGCTGAATGGCAGGGCTGGGTGTAGGAAGCCCCCTGGCCAGGAGTATACCACTCTGTCCCTGGGGAAGGGACTGAGGCTGCTGTTCCTTGGGCCCCACTCCTTGTTGGGGGGCCAGACAGGGTGCACAGTGGGAAGGTCTGGCCAGTCACTCTTCCCTATGCCACTGGGCTCTGCTGTGCAGCAGAGGAAGAGAGACTCTGAAAGCACCTTGACTAGGGCAAGAGGGGACACTGGGGATGAGAGAGGGGGTATGAGGGGCAGGAGCGGGGACTAGGAGTATTGGGCCCTACTGAGGCCAGGCACTATGCTGATCTCAAGACCTCAACATGGATAAGGTGCTAACCCAGCCTCAAGGAGTCCCCTGAGCCCCCACAGGGCATGCACACAAGCAACCAAGAGTCTGACCTGTGAAGCCTCGGAGCAGGGAGACCCAGGGGCTGTGAGTCTCTGACAGAGGGAGGAGCTCATTCTACCAGAGGTGTTTGGGGGTAAGGGGGTGGTTGGAGGGCACTTAAAAGAGTCTGATATGGGGTGCGGAGGCTAGAATAGCGGTTCTCAACCTTCCTCATGCCACAACCCTTTCATACAGTTCCTCATGTGGTGGTGACCCCCCCCAACCATAAAATTATTTTCATTGCAGCTGCATCACTGTCAGTTTGCTACTGTTATGAATTGGGCGACCCCCGTGAAAGGGTCTTCAACCCCCAGAGGGGTCGCGATCTATAAGTTGAGAACTGCTGGCCTACAATATCGAGGAAGACTGGGTACCCTGGGGAGGCCCTGAGCCATGCACACAGTTACTGTTCAGAGGGCTAGTGGGAAAGTTGGAGGTTCTCCATGAGCAGCTGCCTCCTTTGCAATGAGACCGGAGGACTTGGATGGTGCCCGGCTAGTGGTGCTGCAAGTTTCGATCAAAGCGTCCACAGAAGGAGCTTGATCCACAGCTGGGAGAAGAGGCGTGGAGAGACACAGAACAGGATTTCACATTTTCATGGATGCCAGACTTTCTGGAGCCATGGAAACCAATGACCTGAGAGAAACTTTCAACTGTAAACCCCAAATGTCCCCTGAAGTCTCCTTGAAACCAAACAATAGTTTAGCTGAGCCAGTAAGCAATGCCTTCTGTGAGCATTGTGCTCTCTTAAGCACTATCTATAGGGGATCATGGAAGCAGCTGTCAAGAGGCCAAAGGACACATTGCAAAAAAAAAGGACACACTTTCAAATGTTGAAAAGGAAGGAGGTTACTCTGAGGACCGAGGCGTGCCTGATTCAAGCCATGGTATTTTCAGTGGCTTCAAATGCACATGAGAGTTGGACACTGAATAAGGGAGACCGAAGCAAAATCAGTGCAGTTGAGCTATCGTGTTGGCAAAGGCCAGTGACAGTAGCATGGGTGGCCAACAAAGTAACCAGCTCTGTGTGGGAAGAACTACGACTAGAATGCTCCTTAGAGGCAAGGAGGGCGACACTTCCTCTCACATAGCTTTGGGCAAGTTGTCAGGAAAGACCCGTCCCTGGAGAAGGACATCTAAATCGGTAAAGTGGAGGGGCAGCAAAAAGGAGGAGGACCCTCGGTAAGATGAGTTGACACAGTGGCTACGACAACGGGGTCAGAGACGGGGACAGTTGTGAGGACGGCGCAGGGCTGGAAAGTGTTTCCCTCTGTCGTATGTGGGTCGCTATAAGTCAGAACCAACTGGACAGCGCCTCCCAACAACCTATGGGATCCAGGTGACCATGGCAACTTGGAAAACCTAGAGAGGAATTTAGGGTGCAGTGACTTGATGTGAACGAGGAACAAATAGCGCAGGAGAGGCGATAGAACAGCTGTGCCGCACAACCTGACAAAGCCATTCTTGTCACTGACTTGTCCGTGTAGACGTGTTTGAGTTGGTGTGCGTTCGGTGTATATTCTAAATAACAGCAACAAAATAGGGCCTGGAAGAAAGGTTTGGAGATCTTGCAATCAGCCAGTCATTGAATATCTATGGCGCACAGTTCGACTCTGCTTCATATGGAGGGAGGCATCATGAGCTGGACTTGACTCAGCAGCCATTTTGATTGGGGCAGCCCGGGAGAAAGGCATTCTGGGCAGAAGAAACAATATGAGGCCGGGGCTGTGTAATTAGGGCAAAGGGTGGAAAGGGACGCGTTGTGATTCATTGAGGTGCCAAGGTTGCAAATCTTTCCAGAGCAGAGAGCCTCATCCTTTTCCCACGGAGCAGCTGGTGGGTTCAAACTACTGACCTTGCGGCTACCAGCCCAACACATACTGGCTGCATCATCAGGGTTCCTGAGGGGTGCCACAGATCACGATTCATTTGGCATCCTTAACCACAAAGCCCCCAGTTCGAGCCCATCGGGTGCTCCTTGGGAGAAAGAGGAAGCTGTCTACTCCCATACGGATTTCCAGTCTCGGAAACCCAAAGGGAGCCGTTCTAGCCTGCCCTGCAGGGTCCATAGGAATTGCCTCGCTGGCAGTGAGTTTGAGAGTTTTTGGTTTTTTCTTCACAGGAAAGTATAGCTCCTCAATCTGGTGACACTGCTCAAGGGGCGCAGACAGTTTGTGCAGCCAGGAGGATGGGGTGGACGCTAGGATGTCATGCCCAAGCGAATAAGACCAAAGATGAGAGGCCATCAGACCTGGGCTGGTTCTCAGCATTATCCTGCCCAAGTGCCACATTCAAAGAACTGGAGACGGAGGCCCAGAAAGGAAAGGGATTCACCAGGGCCACAGACAAAGCGCAGGAGTTTGAAATCCGGCCAACATTATAAAGGGATGGGTTTCCAGGAGATGAAAGATTATGATCTAATGTCTCTTTCCACGGAGGACGAAATGAGGAGATTTCATGCCTGCCACTGAACCTTAAATTGGACCAACTCCTTAATTATTGATCATAACTATTAGGCCTGCCACGTGGATGGAGCCTCTAAGGTGGGCTGGGAGGCAGCGGAGGTCTCTGAGAGGGGCTGCTGCTTGAGTCCAGCCGGGAAGGATGTCTGGGGCCTGCCAGGTAGGCGCCAAGGCGAGGGGACAGCATGCGCACCATCAGGGAGGGGTGACAGAGACAGGCGAGTGTAAAGCATCGTCAGTAGTCTTGGTGGTGTGAAAGGTTGCTTGTTCAAACCCACCCAGCAGTTCTGTGGGGGCAAGACCTGGCATTCTGCTCCCACAATGAGTCCAGCCTAGGCAATCCGATGGGCAGCTCTACTCTATAAGTAGAAACTGGCTGTGAGTTGAAAATCGGCCCAATGGCCCCTAACAAGTAGCTCGAGCAGCTGGAGCATACTGTACCAGGGGGAGAGGGGCAGGACTGAGGGTCACCCTGGATAGGGGTTTACATTTTGTCCCAGGCCCCAGGAAACCATAGAAGGACTTCAAGTCAAACAGGGGAGAGTACAGAAGTGACCTCCATCAGGTCACTGGCAGAAGTGGAAGAGGGAACACAGTGGGCAGGCCAGATGCAGGGACACAGCACGAGCACTCTGACCCTGACTAGGTGGGCCCAGCGAGGGCTGAACGGGGTCGGACAAAGACACAGAAGTGTGGGGAGGGACGGGCCTTGGTGACTAGCTGGGTGGTGAGTGGAAGGGCAGTGAGGGAGGGTGGGAGCAGGATGCCCTCTTGGTTGCCCTTGGGCCTGGGGATGGCTCACTGGTGCTGAGGAAGCACATTTTGCAAGGAGGTGTCAGGTTGAGATGTGCCAGGTTTGTTTCAGGAAGAAATGCAATGTTCTAGTCTGACACAGGAGAGGTTGGGGCCGGGACAGCACGTTGAGGGGGTCCTTGTGGTACAGGTGGAGGCTGAGGCTGGGGAAGCGAGAAGCTGGCCAGGTGAGACGTAAAGGGCAGTGAGTCGAAGGGAAAGGCGGCTGCAGAGGCCAAGGGTGAAGCTGGAGAGGACCCTGTGAGGCTCAGAGAGATGAAGTAGCACGTCCAAGTGCACATAGCTGGCCAGCGGCAGAGGCCCTAGGAGACCCAAATCTGCTTGACCCCTGCACAGTGCGCATGTCCTTCCTCCACAGTGTCCAGTTGTCCCTGCAGCTGCACTGGATTAGCCAGGGCACCCAGGCAAGGGCACCATCCTCACAGGCCATCATCCTGTCACCATGAGGTTCCCCAAGAGTGGAAGGAGGTAGGAGCCAGCCTGGGGTTCGGTGTCAGGCACACCCGCCTGCAATCTCTGCCTGGCGGCTTACAGCCTGGCCTCTCTGAGCCTCAACTGGGCTGGCAGGGAACGGGGCCCACCCAGGGCAGCAGAGCTCAGGGCACAGTGCTTGTTTGGCACGTGACAGGGTCAGGAAAGGGTGGGGCGGAGGGGCAGTCAGGGCATCCCTTGGCCCACCCACCTAGGATGGCCACGACCACGTCATCGCGTAAGATCTCGATGGAGCCTCGGGAGATGAAGTAGAGCGTGGAGAGCACGTCGCCCAGGTGCACCAGCGTGTCTCCGGGCGGCGCATGCGTGGTCTTGAACTTGACAGCTAGCGCTCGCAGGCAGCCCTTGCTGGCTCCGCGGAAGGCCGGGCAGTGCTGCAGCAGTGCGCGGTGCAGGTGCAGGCAGATGTCCGCCTGCAGGCACTCGGGGAAGCCCTTCAGCACCTGCGAGGTGGGAGGGCCGGTCCAGCGCAAGTGGCCGGTGGGGGATGCTGGGGGCGCCTGGCGCCCGCCAGGCCTTGACCTGGGGTGGGGTGGCTGGAGCAGGGGCGCCCGGCCCTCCCCGGCGGGGCCCAGGCCTCACCGCGTTCATGTCGATTCCGTTGGTGTAGGACCAGGCATGCTGGAAGTACTCTTCCAGGCGCTGGCGCAGGGGGTTGGGGATCTGGTGGAAGCGGATGAACTCTTTGACCCGCAGCATCTGCGTGTGGTAACGCGCCGTGCCCGAGTACAGGCGTTGGATGATGGCCGACACGTTGCCGAAGATGCTGGCGTACATGAGGGCTGGCACGGGAAAGCGGTGAAGTGAGAGCCCGCCTCGGCCTCTGGAGCCCCCACGAGGCGACAGCACCCTAGGGCCAGCTCCAGCTCCTCTCCCAGAAAGCTATCTCCACCCCCCATCCCCCCATCCCACCAGGGACCCTTCTAATTCGGGCCAAAATCACAGGTAACCCAGGATGTCACCAGGGCACCTGGGGGACAAAGTCCCCTGGGGCTTTCTGCTCTCTTCCCTGGCCCAGGCGCCTTCCTGGGTCCAGAGGCCGAACCACTGAGAAGAAAGAGGGAGGGCAATGAATTCCTTCTGTGGGATTTGTTTTCTGCTTCCCGTTGCAAAAGCACAATAAAGGGATGTCGCTTGGTCTCTCCTGTTTGCCGGTGTTGTTTTGTTTTTCGGGGCTGTTACAGCTGTAAATACTTGGAACATAACAACTTCATCTACAACGTTGACTTGTGGAAAATTCCACACTGCCTCAAGGGTTTGAAACCTGGTAACTTGCCAGGGAGGCAGCCAGGTACAGCGGCTGAGGGTGCAGACAGCGTGCAACCCCACCCCCACCCCCACCACACACACAAGGCTACCTGGAATGAATGTGGGTCTCGAAGACTCGTTGGGTGTGTAGCCTTTGTTGAGTTAGGACTCTGCTTTTCTTAGTCCATAAACTGGGGCTTATAAGGTGGCCCCCTGTGGGGTTGTGATGGGAATAAAACATGGGCCTTTCTCTGGTGTTTAGTAGGCTGCATGGGGCTGGGACCTGGGCAGTCCCCCACTCTACCCCCACAAGTCCCTGCCACGCATGGATGAATGTTCTGCTGTCCCTGTCTTGAACATTCTTAATAATTTATAACAAGGCACCTGGATGTTTTCATTCTGCACAGTGTGTGCAACCCCGCCATGAGTGGATTCCAGATCTTTTGCACTGGACCCCACATTTTATGGAGGTGGTCCTGGTGCCTGGCATATAGCAGGAGCCATTAGGATTGCTATAGGAGTCCTGGTAGTGTGGTGGTGATGTATTGGGCTGCTAACTGCAAGGTCAGCAGTTCAAAATCACCAGCCGCTCCTTGGGGGACAAGATAGGGCTTTCTACTCCCAGAAAGAGTTAGTCTCAGAAACCCAAAGGGGGGCAGGTCTACTCTGTCCTATCGGGTTGCTAGGGTCTGGATCAACATGATGGCAGTGTTCTGTTTGTTTTCAATAGGGTGGTTATGAGTCGGCAGTGACTCGATGGCCATGCATTAGGCTGGATGTTTGGGACAGGCACATTAGATCCCATGTATAACAGGGCGTCCTTATATACATGCTCATGCTGCTGCATGAAGAGTCAGGGCCCTGCATGCATTGTCCCTATGTGTTAGGCTCTATCCTTCACCAGTTGCTGTTGAGCAATTGACTCCCTCTCCTGGTGACTCCAGGTGCTTCGGAGCAGAACTGTGCCCAGAGGGTTTGCAAGGGCTGGTCTTTCAGAAGTAGGTAGCCTGGCCTTTCTTCCGCAGTGGACTCGAGCCTCCACCCTGTCAGCCAACTGCACACGCACACACACCTATCTGTATCTTGTTCTCCCACCCAAAGGACGACTCCCTGGGTAAGCCCCGAGCCGCAGCACTCACAGCCCACGAGCATGACGCAGATGGAGAAGACCTTTTCTGAGTTGGTGTTGGGTGACACGTTGCCGAAGCCCACGCTGGTGAGGCTGCTGAAGGTGAAGTAGAGGGCCGTGACATACTTGTCCTGGACCGAGGGCCCCGAGGCCGGGTCGCTGCCATTGTAGCGTTTTCCAAGCTGCACGCCCAGGCTGTCCAGCCAGCCGATCTTGGGCTCCAGGTAGGGCCGCTCCACGTTGCCGATGGCGTACCAGATGCAGGCCAGCCAGTGGGCGATGAGCGCGAAGGTACACATGAGCAGGAAGAGCACGGCCGCGCCGTACTCCGAGTAGCGGTCCAGCTTCCGCGCCACGCGCACCAGCCGCAGCAGCCTGGCAGTCTTCAGCAGCCCGATCAACGTCGTGGTCTGCAGGGGGCAGGGAGGCGCAGGCTCAGCCCTGGATCAGGCCTGGTCCAGGTCTGCGCTCATTGGCTCACCAACTGGTGGAGAGCTTGTCCCGGGATGGACACGTGGCGGTGGGGCCCCCAAGCCGGGGCTTACAGAGCTTCCGGCCTAAAATTCAGAGGACAAGTCTGGGGTGGGCATGAGTGCGAGTGGAGAAAGAGAGGGCAGGTCTGCAAGGGCAGGGGCGCCTTCAAGGGGAGGCAGACCCGGGGAGGGGGTAGGGCCTGTGTCTAAGGACCTTGAGGTTAGAAAGGGCTTTGGGGGGCGGGGGCAGGAGAAGCAACGAGTTCTGGGGAAAGTGACAGGGTCAGATGTATGGACAGGATTTGAACACACACACACACACACACACACACACACACACACACCAGCTGCTGGGTGGGAGGATTGAAGCTGGGAAGTGGTGAAAAGACCATTAGTATCTACAGCAGGGTAGCAGGGTGAAAGGGGGGCGGTGGCGGGGGAGGATTGGAGACTTGGGGGATGGGGCTGCTGGGGCGGGGCGGGGTGAGAGGTAGGGGCAGGGGAGACACAGAGAACAGAGTTGACTTGAAGGGGAAGCTGAGCCCAAGGAGATGGGGCAGGAGGACCCTGTGGGAGGGCCTGGGAAGGGAGAAGAGCTGAAAATGACCTCACTTCAGTTATGGGAGTGAAACAGGCACAGCAAGGGGCCAGCGGTGAGAGATCAGGCTGCCCCCAGAGGCTGGGACCCCAAGAGGGGCATCCTAGGAGAGGCAGTAAGTAGCCTGCCGCAAGCCCACTCCTCTCACTGGATGCACCAGGGCCTGCTCCAAGGCTGGGAAATGACAGACAAGACAGATGTGGTGGCCTCAGACTTCCTATCGCCTCCACTTACTCTCTGCACCCAGGGAGGTCGCAGGGCTCCAGCCAGTCACACAGGCCCAGGGCACGCCACGCCAGCTCACCTCCTCAGAGCCCGTGCGGAAGATGAGCAGGTCGAAGGGGATGGCGGCCACCATGTCAATGAGGAACCAGCCCTTGAAGTAGTGGACGGCAATGCGGCGTGGGTGGCTGACCACCTCGTCGTTGGTGTTGACGTAGGTGGTGCGGAAGTTGATGACGATGTCCACCACGAACATGATGTCCACGATGAGGTCCACCACGGTGAGTGGGCTGCAGGTATAGCCGCAGTCCTCGCGCCGGGACTCCTCCTGGTGGCTGAGCAGGAAGGCGGCCGAGTAGGGTGTGAAGACGGCTGTGTAGATGACCAGCAGCAGGATGAGCCAGTCCCACACGGCCTTGAAGGGGCTGTAGTGCAGGATGGTCCCATGGTGGATGCGTGGGGCCTGCAGCTGGTACTCCGGCAGCACGTCTGCACCCAGGGACAGCACCTGGGGGAGGGACCACGGCAGTCAGTGGGGACAGCCACTGCTGAGGACAGAGGGGTGAGGCAGGTGGGGGAGGGGAGGAACGAGGGTTGTGAAAGACAGAGGGGACTCGGTCAATACAGACGAGGTGCTGGGGAGGAAAGTTCACAGGTGTGTGAGGCAAAGGACAGAGAGGAGGGGGAGATGAGAGGGAGGAGAGGGGAGATGGGAGGGAGGAAGGACGCAGCTCAGGCCCATACTGACTCCAGGTTGGAGGCTCACAAGCTCCTTCAGGAACAGTCCATGTGGAGACAGGATGGGAGAAGGGCAGACTGGCAGGGGAAGACCGGTTGTTAGTATGTGTCAAAGAGCCCAGATGGAGGTTGGGGCTGGGAAGGCTTGGGAGGTCCCTGTGGTCAGGGTTCCTAATGGACACAGGTCACCCTCAGAAGAGCCTCTTGGTTTCTGAGGGTCCTGGGGAGCCTGGGCCAGTGTGCGCCTTCCTGGAGCAACTTCCAGTTTTCCATGGAGAGTCAGATTTGAGGGCAGATGGACTATTCGAGCCTTTGGTGGGTTCTGGGTGGCAGGAAGACTCAACTTCACTTATGTCCGAGGGGAACCCAGTCCCTTCTCCCACCCTCTGCTCCCGGGCCCCACCTCAGAGACTATGGCAGACTTGCCTAGGCTCTACCTAGCTGCCCAGGGCAGGAATCAGCCCGGGCCCTTGAAAAGGCGCTAGGCTTGGATTCCAGCCTTGCTCGGTGCTATACGTGGGGCTCTGGGCAAGTCTGTAGCTTCTGTGGGCCTCAGTTCCCTCGTCTGCAAAACGAGGTGACAAAGGGAATCAAAGTGCACAGGGGTGTTGGAATGACATGAGATGAGGAGTCTAGATAGCCAGAGCCCACCTGTCCCTCTTTCCACCCCAGCTCCCTTGTGCACCATCAGACACTACGCCCCCTGACTTTGCAGACTTGCCACCTCTTTCCCTGTTCCCCAACCTCCCGGTTTGCTCACTGCATGGATATGGATTCAGATAGGGGATCATCCTCTGGGCTCTAGAGGGGTCAAGCCAGCAGGGTCTCCCTGCTCCCCAGGCCCGAGGCCGCACCTGGGTGACCTTCTCGGTGACATTCTGGGTCCGCTCCACCACCTTGTGGGGCGCGATGATCTCAATCTCCGTGGTGGAGCCCGAGCGGTGCTTTTCCAGGTTGAACTCCACAAAGTTGAGCGTGAACTGTGGGATCTGGCTGATGGTCTTGTATTTGACTCTGCCCGAGCCAGGGCCCTGTCCAGTCGGCCTGCCATGAGCACCCTCTGGAACCAGGGAGGGGGTCAGAGAAGCCTGGGCTCTGGCACCAGGTGCTCTGCAGGCAACCTCCCCTGCCACCTGCCCCCCTCCCCGCCTCACCGGAGCCCAGGATGCCCTGGGGCAGCAGGCGCTGGGACAGGCTGCGGCTCCCTCTCTTGGCCAGGAGCTGGGCCAGGTCTTCAAAATTAAGGATGAACATGATAACAGCCCCATCCTCGTTCTTCACGGGCACTACATCCACCAGGCAGCGGAAGCTGGAGGCTGCACATGTTAACGGTGGGGGGGGGGGTGTCACTGAAAGAGTCTCCTGGGGCAGTGACCCAGCCTGGGGCAGCCAAGGGGGTGTGTTGGGGGGGGTTGTTAAGGGAAGGGCAGCTGTGAGAGTGAGGGGCTAGGCAGGGAGCAAGGCTCTTGGCTGCCATGGGTTGGGATGCCCAGCAGGGGCTCCATCCACAGGGCAGAGTGGGGAGAACAGCTTAGAGGTCATAAAGCATCCAGTCCACGTCCCTGCTCGGCCTGCCACTCAGGGCTTAGCCTGGAGGCTTGCTTCTGCTGTCATTAGAGCCGAGCAGATGGGGTGGATTAATGGGGGCTTGGTAGCAGGCACCCAACCCCGCCCTCAGCTCCCACTCCAGCCAGGGGCCCTGCCTCAGGAGAGGCCTCACGGAGCATACCCCAAGTGCTGGCACGGAGCCACTTGGCACATCAGGCCTTGGGAGACCCTGGGGGTGGGGCACAGGCAGGGAGCCCTGTTCTGCAGCCAAGAGCCTGCAGCTCTGAAGCTGGAAGGGACCCCAGGTTGTCACACACAGCGACTGGGAGAGGCAAGGATGGTTGGGAGCTGAGGTTGCTGAGGGCAGTGGGCGGGGTGGCCTGAAGCCTGAGGAAGAGGCAGGAGGCTGCTGGAAGGGGGTGGACAGGGTAGGCGGTCCTGCAGTCTCACTCACCATGACCTCTACCTTCTGGGTGGCCCATGCAGGTGCAGAGCCCCTACACCCCCGAGGGCAGGCACAGCTTCCACCCTCCATCCCTGCCCTAGAGGCCCACACCTTTAGGAGCTAAAATTGTAAGGGATTTTCAGAGTTCAGGTCCCTTCCCAGGAGACCCCATCCATGGTATGAAGGGCCCACACCTCCCACCTCCCACCTAGGGCCCTGGCAGGTGGCTAGCCCCAAAGGACAAGAGGGAGGACAGAATGGGAATCCGATGGCAGAGTCCCCAGGGCAGGCTTGGCTCTGTCGCATTGGCAGCAGCCCAGGCCCTCTCCCAGGTGGTGATTAATTGAAAGCGAGGTGACTAGGAGTGGTGGAGTATAATACACCGAATGGGGGAGCATTGCTACTTTGAGGACCGCTAGGCTCACCTTCCCCCAGACTCCTCACTTAGTGCTCTCAGCCCTCCCTGTTTTCCGAACTGGGGGTGCAGCTCCACCCCTGCTCCCTCCCACCCACGTTCCTCCCTGGAGCAGGAGCCTCCTGGATCAGATTCCCGGACTCCCAGGCACCAGGCAGCCATCTGCCAGCTGCTGTGAGGGGCCCTGGGGGAGACATCTACACTGAGGAGGAGTCGCTGCCTGGCTTAACCCTGGGCTCCCTCAAGGGGCCCTTCCCTCACTCTTGCCAGGGAGCATGGCAGGTTGGAAACCAGAACCTCGCTAGCATGCCTCCTTGGCCAGTGGCCAGAACCAATGACCCAGGCCAGACTCTACCCTCCACCGCTCTGGCCCTGCAGAAACGGCCTGGCAGGGGGCAGGGCAAGGGCAAAGATGGGCAGAGAGCCACAGGCTTTGGGCTTTCTCTATTAAGTTGCTAGGGCCGCCAGCCGGGTTTGAACATAACTGTACCCACCCAATGACTGGATTGTTGGAACCCCGAGGATGAGAGTGGACCGAGAAACCCGGGAAGACAGGCAGAGGAGAGGGTGCATGCACCCATGGCTCACCTCCAATGCTCATTGCCTTTGGGTGGGTAGAAAGAGGCATGAGACTTTGGAAACCTGTCCTGAGCAATCTCTTCCCTGCTCCCTGAGGAAAGTACGGACACGTGGGACACTCCAGCTGTGCCCAGGAGTGGCTGTGTCCCTTGTCACTGTCCCTGGAGGAGGAGCCAGACTTTTCTCCGTCCATTCTTGGGTAGGGCACCTCCTGACATCCACCTCTCTGACCAAGAGCCGCAGCTTTGCCTGGTCCCTGGGACAGCCCACTTCCTTCTGCCTTTCCTCATGCCCCACTCCGCCCTCCTCCCTGTGCTGGCACTCGCCCTGCCTCTGCACAGTCTCCATTTTGTCTTCCATCTGGGGCTTCATACACAGCTCTCCTGCTCTGTGCTGAACCTCAGGGGTGGAGGGCGGTGCTACTCCCCCTCCCAGCGTGGTCCTCCTGGAAGTCATGGGTGCTTGTACATGAGGAGGGCAGACAGTGGCCCTGGACTTAGTACTTGCCTCTGGGGCCTCTTCCAATCTGGCTTGGCACACACACATGCTCATATTCATATGCACACTGCACACACACACACACACACACACACACACACACACACACCGGGCCCCTGGGTCCCAGGCTCTTAGCATGCATCCACTTCCAACTAAATGAATGGCTGTGGTTTGGGGCCGTAAGAGAAGAGGACCAAGAACTCAGTAGCAGAGGGAGGATCTGAGAGCTCTCGATTCCCACCCCCGCTCCACCCTTTCACTGTTTTTTGCCCATTTCTCCGTCCTCTGTAAGGTCCCTTTCTTTCCTAGCAAAGGCAGGCAGAGGTGAGCCAGTTTGTCAGGGGTCTCTAAGCCCTGTCTCTTAGGGTGATGTTTGTCAAAGGCCCTGGCCATTTTGTGCCCAACTTGCTGCAGCTACACAATGAAGGGACGTATGGACACAGACCTTCTGCTTGAACTTGGAGCCTTGCCTGTGGATTACCCCTTTAGAGGAAAGAAGATGGTTGGTTTTGTTTTTTAATCTGCTAGAGCTCTGTTCAAGACCCCTTTCCACCTCTCTAGAGTCAGGTATGGGGAGAGGAGGTATTGATTTGAAGCTGGAGGCGAATGCCGCTAGGATACTCCTCAGTAGACCTGTCAGAGATATGCGAAAATCATTTTGTTTTTTAAAATCAAGTGATCAGAGTCGACCATAGAACAAATACAAGTTATTTGAGCACCACATCCTTCCTGTGGAGTAAAAGGGTCCCAAGCAGGGTTCTAAAAGTCTGAGTCCTGATCCCAAGGGGCCCAAGCCCAACCTCACCCCACTGCTCAGACATACACAGAGTGCTGAAGGGACACCCCACTTCCCAAGATCCCCAACCTGACAGCCCTCGGAGTTTGATATTAGCCTCACCCCTCTGGGGCCCAGGAAGTGCTCTGGGGTCAAGCAGAGTGACAGAAAGGACCTGCTGTCCCCTTCGTTTCCTGCTGTCCCATCCTGTTCCCCCAGGACCCTTCTCACTCTCCTGACTGTCACCTCCTCCCTGCCATGATAAGAGGAGGTGAGGTCACAGCTTTTAAAAATATTCTGACTTCATTAACCCTGTGAGTACTGCCAAACTAAGCCAGATTCTTCCTAACCCCCTACCAGCTGCAGTCCCTACCTGCGACTTACTTGGGTGGCAGCAGTCGGGTCCATCGCTGCCCAAGAAACAGCTGCAGGGTCAGGATCTGCCCAAGGAGTGGCCCCGGAGTCCAGGAACCACACACATACATGTGCACACACATGCTCTGTTCACATTCACACTACACACATACCAGGTCCAGGCCCCTGAGACCCAGGCTCTCAGCACCCCATTCACTTCCAACCAAGTGAATGCCCTTCATCTGCACAGGTTGTCCTCATGTCTATTTCCCCTGTGCCCCACTTCCGGGACCTGCCCTCTTGAAAATCCTGCCTCTGAGACAGAAGCAGTTGGGGGTCCTTTCTCCTCTCTTGTGCAGGACAGGCATGGGAGGGAAGACTCCAGCAACTCGGCTTTAACACTGGGATCTTGATCCCCTTTCCTTAGGTTTCTGTCTCCTCATCCATGAATCAAGAGAGACGTATCTAAGCCAGTGGTTCCTAAACGTGGCAGGAGGCCAGAACCACCTCGGAGATTTTTCCAAAAGCAACCGTTTGGGCCTCACTCCGCTCCTCTGGGCCAACCTCTCTGGAGAAGGTGTTTTGGAAAACACGCCCCAGGTAATTCTGATGCAGAACTAGGAACCTCCCCTCCTAGCAAAGGCAGGGAGAGGTGAGCCAGTTTGTCCCCGTCTCTAAACCCTGTCTCTTAGAGTAACGCTTATCAAGGGCTCAGACCTCTTTGTGCCCAACTTGCTGCAGCTACACAATAAAGGGACATGTGAACACAGACCTTGTGCTTGAACTTGGAGCCTTGCCTGTGGTTTACCTCTTTCCTGTGGAGCATTTAGGCACTGATCCTATTTCTCAGCTCTATGCTTCCCAGGTCCAGTGGGGACCTTAACGTCCTGGGGGAAGGATCTCTGGGGGAGCTGAACTCTGGTCTCCACCCCTGCCTGAAGCAGGGGCCCACTGCTTTTGTTCGGCATGCATGGAGTGTGGGCTGGCCATAATAACTTGGGCTCCATCTGGCTGAGTCTCTAGGTTGGGGCCAACTCAGCCCCCATCTCCCCAAGGAACAGGGACTGGGTGAGCCAGGCTACCACCCCTGTCTCCCAGCCAGAAGCCTCCACTCCTTGCCTGGCCACAGAGGCTGTGAGGAGGTGACTCCTTCCCTAATCCCCAGACACAAAGGGGGGGGGGGAGGTTAATTTCCACCCCAGCTGCCTGACAACTGGGGCTGACAGTGACAGAGTGGGCAGCAGCCAACGAGACATGGGGGAGGGATTGCAGAACAGAAGGTCCTGCCCCAGGACAGAACCAGCCGATGGCTTCCTGATGTCCAGGCCCAGAAAGTGTGGCACCCAAATACTCACTTCTCTCTCTTTATGGAGAAGAAACCTGAGACCCCAGAGAGGGGAGGGGCTGGGTGCGGGCCTTTTGATGGCTACACCAGTGCCCCCCCAAGGTTACTCTGGTTGGGTGAGGGGCCAGCTGGACCCACAGGTGGAAGGGGCCTCACCGTCCTTGCGGTAGTAGAGGGTGTCCACCTTGCACTCCTCGGCCCCCAGCAGGGCCTGGGCCAGGCGGGACACTGAGCTGCGTGGGGTGTTGGGGCCGGTGAGGAAGTCGCAGGTGCATGGCCGCTGCATCACCTCCACCCGGGAATAGCCGAAAAGCTCACAGAAGCCGTCGTTGCAGTAAATGATGGCGCAGTTCTCCATCTGAGCGTTGGCAATCAAGAACTTGCGACCTGGGGCGGAAGGTGGGATGGATGCCCATGGCAGCCAAAGGGGGGTCAGGGAGGGGCCAATCCCAGGGACTTCCAAGGGCAGTGAGGGGGGTGCCAGAATGGGAGAAGACCATGAAGGTCAGAGACCCTGGGGGTGGGGGGGGTACGTGGGGAATCTTCAGGAAGGGAATAAGGGGGTGTCCTCAGTCCTGGGTCCGAGAGCGGGTTCAACGCCTCCAGGAGGCAGTGAAGGGAGTCTGGTGAGAGTCCCGGGAAGGGATGTGGGCCGGAAAGGAAGGAACCTACCAGGGAGCCCAGACAGAAGCAGAGCGGTGGTTAGATGGTGAGGTCAGGAGTTGAGCCACCGGAGGCAGCTGGGGGCTGTGCCCGATGTTCCGGTTACCAGCGGGACCAGGGGACTTTGAGGTAAGTGGGGCTCGCTGGAGGCTATGTCCGGCACGCCCCGACCCCACTCCCACAATCGAAGTTTGTAAAGGGATCCGGCCCCTCCGGCTAACGTCCCCGGGCCCCAGATCGCCCCTCATGCCACAAAACCCACTCACTCTGTCCCTCGAATTTGCGGATGATGGTGTCCAGGTAAGTGTTTTGGGGCGCGACGTGCCCCCTGCGGACCGGCATCCTTCCACCAGGGTCCCTGCCCGGAGTCACCCGGCTCCCCGCGTCTCCGCTGGACCTCGCGCTCCGCTGTGTCCGGCTCCTGGTGAGTGCCGCCCCCGGGGAGGGCCGCTGGTCTCCGGGCCCCGCCCGCCCGTCCGCTTCGGCCCACCCCGGCCCTCCTCCCCCGCGCCGGCCCGGGAGCTGTCCGCGCCGCGGTGCTGAAAGCGGCGCTCCGGCGGCGGCGGGGACTCGGGGCTGGGGCAGGGGCGGGGGCAGGGTAGGGGTAACATCTCCGCGACTGGACGGGAGAGAGGGCGGGGCCTAGGGGCGGGGCGGGGCGGGGCGGGGCGGGGGTCCCAGGCCTGGCTAGGAGGCCGTTCTTTGGAAAGCTTCCTCTGTGGTTCCAAACGCTGGAGCCCTCGGGCCCTCTCCCCATCTCTCCCTGCCAGCAGGGGATCGGACGACAGAAGGAGTTACTAGGGGGGTGTCTCAGGAGATCGGTTTCTCCCCCTGGATCTGATTGCTGAGTCCATGAGGCCCCCTGCCGGCCTCTGCCGAGTGCCCTGCGCCTGAGCCCCGGTGCCCACGCCAAGCTCCCTTCCTGGCTGGTGGGGAAGGAGGGCCCCCCCCGGAAGGCGCAGAGGGAAATAGAAGCCATCAAGTGTCTCCACCAGAGCCGGAGCGCTCTCAGCACACCCAGTCTCTCCGGCAAGGACACGTATTCAAAACCACCTCTTAGCCAGTGCTTAGCCCGTGCTGGCCTCGAACCTGCCCCAGGAGCAGATGAGGAGAGGGGACGGCCTTGTGGAGGAGGTTTCTTGCGTAGAAGGGACCACTCTTCGCTGGGTATCTCATGGCTAGAAGTTTTCCCAGGGTCCAATGACCAGTGGGGGAGGAGGGAGGGTACCAGACGGTGGGGGCTCAGGGTCAGAGTCAGAGAGATTGATAAAACAAATGAGGTTGGAGGAAAGGGATGCCGTTTCCAACACCTAGATTTAATTGATGATGATTCGACGTGGCAAAAGCCAAGCTTTTAGGCAGTTAGACATAAAAGAATATTCTGGTGAAATAAACTTTACAATGGCCAGTGGGGGAGGGGAGGAGGGCAAGGAGGCTCAGTAAGAGCCCCGGGGCCGGGTATGCCTTTGTCTCAAGAGCTACCGTGCCTTGTGGGGACCTCCTCGTTGGCCGCCGTGCCGGGAGGATGGGAGAGCATCGAGTGTGGCCTTTTGGGGGCAGAGGTATCCTGGCTGCCCCTGTGTGTGGAAGGGCAGGCTGGCTGTGGAGGAAAGGCGGGGCTGTTTCTCCTGGGTTCAGCGCTGGGGTGTTGAGCTCTGAAGGGGGACTTGGCAGGGCGCTGCTCATTCTTCTTTGCGCTTGCTCATTCAAACATTCTCCAAGTCCCCCTGTGGGCTGGGGAGTGGGGGGGAACACAGGTGGGCAAGTTCCCGCCTTGCTTTATCAACTAGTTACAGGCAGACAGGGACCTTGTGCCACAATAAAATACTAGGCATCAAATGAAGACCCTGGGGAGCCTGGGGTTGCAGTGACTGGCGCTTGGGCTCAACTCCGCCCACAGGAAACACCCACACCCACAATGGTCCAGTTTCCATGGAGTCTGTTCCGACCCCTGGCAACCCTGTGGGATTCACAGTGAAACTGCACAGGTGTGGCCTTGCAGAAGCAGATAGCCAGGCCATTTTTCTGAGGCACCTTCCGATAGATTTGAAAAGCTAACCTTGCCATTTGCACAAACCAAAACCTCCTGTATCCCAAACTCTGCCCGGATACCCCTTTTTTGTGAGTGCTTGCTAAGATACTACCTCCCTACAAATCCCCCTCCTGCCCCCCAACCCTCCGGGAACCACTAGGGGTCCCTCAGGCTTGGGGTGGGGTGGCTATTGCGGCAGACCCTGATGGCAAAGGCTCCAGTCCCAGGTATTATCCTTAGAACGCTCATGCCCAGATGTCCCTCTGCAGCCCTCCCCCGCCCCTCCCCCAGGGAGATTGGAAAGGTTCTGTTTGCCCTGCTCCATTCCCGGGGCAACCGGCCAGGCAGCAGGTGTGTGTTGAACAGGACTATCTCCGGACTGGAGTGGCTGGAGATGAGCTTTGTTTAAATATTAAAGAAGTCAATCATTAATCCAGTCTGGATCCCTGCCCAGCTACCCACTGTCTCTACTCAGGAGGGCCTGGGCCAGGCCGGGGCGGGCCACAGGACAATTTGTCAGGTTATTACATGCATCTCAGGGGCTCTTAGGGGCTGGATGAAGATGATGCAGCCCGACCTGAGAGGGGCCAAAGGATCAGCAGAGGGCTGTGTGGGCTGGTGTCAAAAACACAGTGCTCTTCGACTGGGCACAGGGGGACTTCAAGGCATGTTTGGTTCTACTGGAGCACATTTTAGAAAGGGATTCTTTTATCTAATCCAACCCCTGGGGGTGGGGGGCTGATACCCAGGGTGTACGTGGAATCAGAGTGGCTTGTACACCTGGCCTCCCATTTATATATAGGAGTTTACTAACACAAACAAACCCCAGCCCCACGTAGAGGCAGTTCTGCCTAACTGCACCCACCCGGCGCATGCAGGCTCTCTCCGCCTCTGTCCCACAGCTGTCTCTGGGTGGGCCACCCTCCTCCTGCCCCTCCCCAATTTACCAGTCTCACTGGGTGTCTAGGGCTGGCTCCACAACTCGGCTATCATCCACGGAGGCTTCTTGCTATGCTGGGTGAAGTTCTTGATGATCAGGCCAATGGTACACACGAACAGAAGGAGGCAGAGGCCCAGCAGGATCCACTGGCCCTGGGCAGCCTGGTGCGGCTCCATGAGCATGCCCAGGAAGTAGGCCCCAGAGTCCCTGGCCGTGGCCTGATTGCACAGTTTGTACACCCTGTGGCCCAGCATCAGGATTGTGAGGACCATGACAAGGCTCAGGACCAGCAGCACCCACTGCCCTATCTTGGCCTGCTCAGCGTCCAGCTCCAGACCCAGAAATGACACCGTTTCCTTCTCTCTTTCTGTGGGCGACATGGAGGCTCATAGGGTAGGTGGAACCAGGGAGGGGCCCGGGGCTCCCTAGGGCTGTCGAGGTTGGACTTCCACTGGTCTTTCCCCTTAGCCTGAAGCACCTACTCCCAAAACACAAGTGAGGGCATGGCCCTAGAAGGAGGCATGGAAGGAAGAGGAGGAGGAGATGGGGACAGATAGGACTCTATTCCCCAAGGAGTCCACCAGTGACTCCGTGTAAGGCAAGATGCTGACCCTGTGGCTCAGACAGCAGCCTGGCTGTCAAGCTGGTAACAGTACCCAAGGAAGCAATGGAGCCAGGGGCTGGGGCTGAGGGTCTTGGCTGAGGTCCCATGGCAGCCTTGTGCAGTTCAAACCAGGTCATAGATGGGCTAGGAGTGAAGGTGGGGCTGGGGTAGGGGTTTGGACAGGGGCTGGGGCTGGACCAGGACCAGGACCGGGACCAGATCATCAAACCTTCAAAGTTACAGGTGAATTCTGGCCAGCCCAGGATCTCCCCGTGCCGCACGTTCTCGGTGACCAGCCAGTTCATCAGCGGCTTGAAGTAGGTCAGTAAGGCCTTTGCAGACAACTGGGACTTCCCGGTCAGCCTCTTCAGGACCTCTGGCCAGGGCTGACTAGACCCCACTTTTAGAGCCTCCCTGAAAGAAGAGGTACAGCAGTGAGGTACCCATGTCCAACCTTGATCTGAGGCTTTGCAAGCTCGTTACAGTGAATATATCCACAAGGTTTGAAACAAGTCAGGCCTGGGTTTCAATCCCAGTTCAGAGCTCAGACACACGCTTGTGTAAATAATCTTCATGAGCCTCAGTTTCCATATCCATAAAATGGGGGTGATAGTCTGACTGTGCTCTTGTGATGATTAAATAAGCACGAGAGTGGAAGCATGGTAGACAGACCAGAAATAATCTCTGCTAATACTAATCATTATGGAGCAGCCTTGATGGCATGAAGGTTACATGTTGGACTGCTAACCTCAAGGTCGGCAGTTTGAAACCACTGGTGGCTCTGCAGGAGAAAGACGGGCTTTCTTGCTCCTGTAAACAGTCACAGTCTCAGAAACTCATGTGGGCGGTTCTACCCCATCCTATAGGCTCACTATGAGTCGGCATCAACTTGATGGTAGTAGTTTTAAAATTTTAATGATAATCATTAGCTGGAACCCTGGGGGCATAGCTATTTGCCAATAGACTGCTAACTGCAAGGTCATTGGTTCCAACCCACCAGCAGCTCCACGGGAGAAAACTGAGGCTCTCTGTTCCCCCAGTGAGTCACAGCCTGGGAAACCCAACAGGGCAGTTCTGCCCTGTCCTATGGGATAACTATGAGTTGGAATTGGCTCAATGGCAGTAGATTTAATAGTAATTATTATTTTGGTTACTTGTAGGATCCTCCTAAACTCAAATAGGCAGAAAGTCTTGAGATACTGTTTCCCATAAGGCACTCAATGACAGTAGGCAGAGGCAGCCTTCAGCCCTTCCTCATCTCCCAAAGTGTGCTTGGGCGAATTAGAGAGAAACAAGCAGAGCACATGCTCCGTACACTGCCCACTCAACTCTCAACTCACTGCCAGCGAGCCGATGCCAACTCATAGTGACCCTGTAGGGCAGGGGAGAACTGCCCCTGTGAGTTTCTGAGACTGTAACTCTTTTTTTTTTAAATCATTTTATTGGGGGCTCGTACAATTCTTATCACAATCCATCCATTGTGTCAAGAACATATGTACATTTGTTGCCATCATCATTCTCAAAACATTTGCCTTCTACTTGAGCCCTTACTATCTGCTGCTCATTTTCCCCCTCCCTCCCCACTCCCCCTACCTCATGAACCCTTCATCATTCATAAATTATTATTATTTTGTCAGAGACTGTAACTCTTTATTGAAGTAGAAAGCCTGGTCTTTCTCCTGAAGAAGCAGCTTGTGGTTTTGAACAGCTGACGTTGCAGTTAGCAGCCCAACACAAACCACTGTGCCATTAGAACTCCTTACGCTGTCTGCAGAACTGGCCAAATGCTAGTTCTGTCTCAAGACACACCTGTGGCTTGGTGGCAGGTGGTTAACCATGGGAGGATAGGGGTGTACTGAAGCAGGTATTCAGGTCCCCCAGAGCAGGCAGCAGTGACTTATATGGATCCTTCTCAACGTGTTCTCAGATCCAGCCAGGAGACAGGTGAGCCCTAGAGGCCCAGGGGTCAAAGTGTGGGCCAACCAAGTTCAAACCCAATATCACCCCCAGACAACCAACTTTCTCATTAGTAACATGGGCCCATTCGTCTCTTGTCTTTCCTTTGGGTGAGGAGTAAGCTACACAATGACAGTGAAAAAGAGCTTTGAAACTCCACGGACCAATCCACACACGTCAACCACAGGGGACGAATGGGGTGGGAGAATGACCAGTCAGCTGGTCCCTAGCAGAAAACACTGGGGGTGGGGTGGGGCGGGGAGAGTTAAGATCCTACAGAAAGGGAGAGAGAGGTCATCAAGTTTCAAACAAAGCAAAACATAACTGATTTAGGCAAGAGAAAAAGTGTGTTCAGATGCTGGGCACTAGGAAGAAGTCAGGTCCTAGTAGGGGAAGGTTTTGATCACTCAGAATCTACCTAGTTAGAGAAGCTCCTTCTGGTTGGGTGAGACAAAATGTGTGACAAAGCCCAGCTGACCCCCACGTGGGTGGCACATGGGTCAGAGAGGGGCAACGGAGCACTACCTGGAGTCCTCACCCCAAGATGGCAGTCATGCGACCCCGGGCAAGGCCAGTCCCACCATGCTGGCTGGATGAGGCAGGGGGACTTGGGGGACTTCGTTCAGGGCCAAGTCAACCGCCATTCCCAGCAGAAGCAGCCCAGAGGCTGGCCCAGGGCAATCATGCTTAGGAGGAGGAGTTGGAATAGAAAAGTCAAGTTATGAGATACATTAGGCAACAGAAGAGCCCCTGAATGATGCCAGTGGTTACAC
Organism: Tenrec ecaudatus; assembly: GCF_050624435.1. Classification (NCBI taxonomy): domain Eukaryota; kingdom Metazoa; phylum Chordata; class Mammalia; order Afrosoricida; family Tenrecidae; genus Tenrec; species Tenrec ecaudatus. The sequence continues at coordinate 142,906,877 of NC_134539.1, read as the reverse complement.
AGCTTGACTTCTAGCCAAAAGGTTGGTTGGCATTTGCCCAGCAGCTCCTTGGGAGAAGGACTTGGGCATTTGCTCCTGTAGAGATTACAGCCTAGAAAACCCGTCAGGCCATTCTAGTCCGGCTCAGTGTCTCTGAGAGGTGAAATCAGACTCACGGCGACAACATTGCCCCCTGGTGGACCAGACACACAGGGCCCGCTGGTCCCCACCTGCTCAAGTACTAGCTGGGGTTTGGTAAATGAATACGTGGAATGGGGCCAACCAGCTGTCCGAGGTTCTCAACCTTCCTCATGCTGCGACCCTTTCATACAGTTCCTCAGGTTGTGGTGACCCCCCAACCATAAAATTATTTTTGTTGCTACTTCATCACTGTCATTTTGCTGTTATGAATCGGGTGACTCCTATGGAAGGGTCGTTTGACCCCCAAAGGGGTCTGACCCACAGGATGAGAACCGCTGAGTGGAAGCAGAGAGCACGAAAGCGTCCTTAGGTTCCGCACATTCACACACACAAAAGCAACCCAAACTCGCTGTCATGGAGCCGATGCTGACTCATAGCGACCTTCCAGGAGAGGGTCGAGCTGTCCCTGTGAGTTTCTTCACAGGAGTAGAAAGCGCCCTTCTGTTTCCCACTGAGCGGCTGATAGTTTTGAACTGCTCATTTTGTGGACTACAGCCCCACATTTAACCACTACACCACCAGCCTCCTTCAGTATACTAGAGAGGCTCAACTCGGGGCAGTTGACCAAGATAAGCCCCTAGGAGGTAAAAGGGTAAAAAACACTGGGCCAGTAGACCTGAGTCTAATCTCACCAGGACCTCCCTCATTTGATTGATAAGAGGCCAGAGAGTGTGCTCTGGAACCAGTTCTGGGTTCGAATCACAGTTTTACCACTTACTGGATGAGTGACAAGCGCTTCTCACAGCTTCAGTTTCATCATTTGTACAATGGTGTGGATAACTGTGGGAAACTGAACGATTTCTCCCAAGCTGTCTCCCCCAAATATATGCCAAACTTAGCTGCTTGCTACACCTGGCAAGTGACTGTACACTTGGAGGTGAACAGAAGTACGTCAGGGGTTATGCTCCCTGAGGGTTATCAGCCATCTAGAGCAGGCAGACACCACTGTTTATCCCACAACAAGTAGGGCCCACTCCCTTCTGATAAGGATAGTAGTAGATTGTTTCCCTGAAGGAGAGCCCAGGGAGGTCAAGCCCACTCAAGGATGACCAAGGTCAGGCCACCTTCATGAGCCTAGGGTCTGCCCTTCCTGTGTGCACACCCCTAGCTCATCCCCTTCCTGTGATGTGTAATCATACCTGCCTAAGTAGATATATATACCTTGGTTAGCAATAAACGGGGGCCCGGCTCTCTCCATGTGGACCACCAAGTGGGGCTGAGAGGAGCATGCTACCATGAAGTGTGTCTGACTCCATTATTTCAATCTTTTCTATCTCTGCTGTCCTCCACGACTTTACAGTCATCTTTACTTACTATCACCGTGCAGTTGCGCCTACCGGACCCGTGATGGTTTGTTAGATAGAGGCTCTCCCCCCACAGATAGCAACATTCACTTTGAAAAGATGTGAGCTACTAAAACAAGCAGCCCCCACCCCAAGTAACAAGACCCCCCCCCCACGCAACACACACACACACACACACACACACGAGGAGAACCCAGCATCTATAGTAAAGGTCAAGCCTCCTCCCTCTCCTAGTCTGCTTCCAGACCCAAAATCGACCCGCAGAGACAGGATGGGTTAGAAAAAGACCAGAGTCAAAGTGGAACCCAGCCGCCTAAGACGCTTGTGTGAAAGCAACCTGGGCCAAGCTGAAACCAGATCTGGAAACTTCTAAGAAGACAGGAGAAAAGCAAAGTGTGCCCTGGGCAGAGGGAAGCACTTTCTATGGGGGTGGGGGGGTGGGGGGAGTCCAGGCTGATGCAGGACTCCAGTGCTGGCTTCTCATCTGGGACATTTTGATTGACGTGCGCGTGCGCATGCGCGCGCGTTTTCCCTGGAGGTAGTTCTCTGATGACAGGGGCTTCACTAGAGGACCTGGGCTTGTATTATAGGAGAGACTTCAATCTGCCCGGAGGAGGGACTTCCGCTGGAGTCGAAACTCCAAAGGCTCTGCTCAAGGGGTCTGAGTGGCAGCTGTGGGGAGGGCCCGGGAGCAGAATCCAGCCAGCGGGGGCGGGACAGGACCCTGAAGAGCCTGCCCGGAGGAGGACACTCACTGGAGCAGCTTCCCGGCCTGCTTGGAGTTGTAGATGTTACACTGGTGCAGTGGGCCCACGTGGTTGGAGGCCTTGCACAGGGCTTCGTGGAACTGGAACTGCAGCACCAAGCTGATGAAATACCTGCGGGCGAACACGAGGGCCGGCTGGGGAGTGGCTATCGGGCGGGTGGGAGGCAGCGCTGACCTGCAGTGGCTCTGTGATGTGAAGGTGGGCCCAGGTCGGCAGTGGACCGTCTCTGCGGCTCCTGGATCAGGCCTCCCCTCGGGCTGACCTTAAACGCCAGAGGGCTGGCTTCCTTCTCCAGCCTTCTGACCTTAGTCATCTCAGCCCTTGCCTTTCTCTCTCCTGCCCTCTCCTAGGGGGAAGCAGAGACGCTGTGGGATCTTCCCATAGGTCCTGCCCTCCATGCAGAATCTAGTCTAAAAGCCCAAAGGATTCTGGGGGGTGGGGCAGCTGCCTCTCAGGGCTGTGCAACCCACTGAACAGAGATGGGGAGGTGGTGGGGGTGGTGTGTGGAGGGGAGGTTTGGAACCAGGACCTTCCTGGACATCCTACCCCCACCCCTCTCGCCCCCACTGCAACCGCCCCCCCCTCCCACCTGAACTGGTCATGCCGCCAGGGCCCAGGCCTTTACCGAATGTAGGGAATGCTGGCAGAAATGTGGTACTTGGAGCCTGGGTCAAAATCGTCTTCTGACCGAGAGATGGGGGGACACACGCCCTGGTACTTCAACCTGAAAGGAAAAGCAAGCTGCTCGGCTGCCTTGCCCACTTCGAAGTGCTGCCTCCTTTACTAAGCCCAGGCCCTGCACTGCCCCACACCCCCGCCCGCTGTGCCCCAGCCCTACACTAGAGACCGTCTGGTCCCTGCCCACTCGTTGGACCCCATGTCCATCAGAGAAGAGCTGGGCTCATGGGGTTTCAGTGGGGGGTTTTTAAGGAAGCAGACGACAAGCCTTTTCCCCCAGGCACCTCTGGGTGGACTCCCACCGCCCCACGGTTCTGTGAGCAGCCGAGCACACAGGTCAACTTTGCATCGCGCATGGTCTCCCCAAGCCCTTGCATGTCAGTCTAAATGGAACCTGCTCAGCCAGTCACGAAGGAACAATGATAGTGTGTCCCCATGCTTAGCGGATAGGCAAATGCAGAGACCTGGGTGGCTTGGTGGTTACTACCAGGGCCAGGGGGGTGACAGTGGGAGAGGGAGCCGTTTCTAGGGGTGATGGGGAAGCTTGAAAGTGGGACGTGGGATGAGGGGTGACACTGCAGGACAAGGGGGCTTCCATTGTCAGCCAGTTCTGCTGTGGGAGCTGTCTAAGGATGCTGAGCTGGAGGCTGGGGGGCTATGTGTGTTGGGGCCGTAGGGCAAGGAGGAGCGGAGGGCCTGCCTCTCTCCCATGGGGTCTCTTTCCCCTGGAGGGAAGGTGCTCAGACCTCAGACACCCCTTTCCCTGGCCCTGCTCCCAGGAGGTTGTGTGGTGGCCAGTGGTTCCTTCCTGCACAAGCCCAGTTGTGATCACCATGCGAGGGGGCAGGCAGAGCCCAGAGGATGGGACTGAGGCTTAGAGAGGGTGGGGGACCTCCGTTTAACGTAAGGCCTTGTGCCGATCCTGGACTGCACCACCGCTTAGCACACAGATGTTTGTCTGACGACAGCCAACAGCCCATACTGGCCTGGGGTTCCCCCAGCACTGCAGCTCCAGCTCGGTACTCTGAGAACAGAGTGGCAGCCATCTGCAGCTTTGCGTGGCTCCCAGGGCCTGGCCTGAAAGTACTGCCCACCCAGGAGGAGGGCCTGGAGTAGGAGGGGGAGGGCGGGGATGCAGGGGCAGGGCCCACCTGAAGCTCCACCACTCCTGGTTGTAGATGTGCTTGTGGATGGTGCCATCAAAGACCCTCCAGCGGTACATGTCTACCAGGTAGCTGAAGGGGATGAAGGCGACCTTCTCCAGGGCAATGCCCATCAGGAAATTGACCTCGTCTTCTGTGGATGGGGTAGGGGCAGCCAGGGACAGGATATTCAATGCCTGCCTGGAGTGTGCTGGCCCAGCCCACCCTAGTTCCAGCCCCAGGCTCTGGCTGCCCTTCCCACTGTCCCCTGGCCCTCCTCACCTGAGTCCTGGTACTGGAAGCTGAGCAGGCCTATGTTGAGCAGGTGCTTGTGGGAGGAGGCCGAGAGGGTGGCCACTGACCCCACGGCCTCTTCAAAGGCTGGGTTGGCGCCTGCGCGGAACACCACAGAGAGGTTCTGGTACTGCAGGAAGTACTGGATATGGCCCATCTGGTGGAAGATGGAGAGCAGGTCTTCTATGGTCACCTCAGTGCACTTCTTTATCCTAGGGTTAAAGGGCAGGGGTCAAGGAGCATGGGGTTGCCCTGGGGACAGTGAGACAATTCTCTATTCAGACACTGCTAAGGGGTTGCGTGGTTGGGCTGGAGACCAGAAGGCATTGGCCACTGCAGACAACCATATTCCAACCCTCTCTGCCGTTCCTGAGACCACCCTGCCTCTCCTGTTCCCCTTGCCCACCCCCACGCCCACCCCCAGAACAGGCAGACAGATGGAAAGTGGAAGGGAAGGGACAGGCAGGAGCCGTGCCTGTGGGCAGTGAGCACCTGAAGTCATGGCCGTTGTAGAAGTCCCAGGCCGAGGCGTGGCACACCACCTCCCGCCCGTCCACGGGCTTCTCCAGCATGGACTTGGCCCAGAACTCGGCGGGGAGGGGCAGCATGCCCAGGGAGGTGAAGAAATTGTTAGCCTCTTCGAACATTTTCTGGGGCTTCCAGTGCTGTGGGGAGATGGGTGGATGGGGAGTGACTGAGGGCCCAGGGGCAGGGAGGGGCCGGGCAGTCAAGGCCCAGCACTGACCTGGTCTCTCATGATCTTGGTGACATCTTCCAGAGGCTTCTTCGGATAGGGCAAGGCCAGGTCTAAGATGTTGACCCAGGACTGAGCCCACATGCTCCCTGGGGGGAGAGGACGGGACTAAGAGGCAGTGGGAGAGGCCTCCCTGCTTACTGACAGCCAAGAGCCTACATCTCGGGCTGGCCCCAGCCCCGTCTTTACCCAGGAGGTGGGCAGGGATGGGCCCCCTCAGGTTGATGGTCTGGGGCCCGTAGTGTCGGTGCAGGGCGCGGCGCACGTAGGCATGCAGGTTCAGGTAGAGCGGCTGCAGCTCCGTGAACAGCTGCTCCAGGCTGCGCTCCAGGTTGCTGGTCTCGTTCTCCACGTCATACTCCATGCGCCACAAGGCCCCCATGTCTCTATAACCTACGGCAGCAGAGGGGACTCCACCAGGTGCCCACAGCCCCGGCCTGCGGGCGAGGGATGGAGACCCATGCATGCCCCTTCACCTCCCAGACCCCTCCGCATCTTCATCTGTACAATGGGCACACTCCCTTCCTGGCCTGTCGATCCAGTGGGATCTGATCAGGGACGGGAAACACATCTGAGCTCCTCTCTGGGCCACAGCCTCTCCCGGCGCCCTACCCCTGCCATGACCTCCGACCTCTGACCTCCGCCAGAGACCCGGGGCCTGGCCTTGGACTTCTTGCTCTCAGTCACCTCCAGCCCTGGGGCAAGTGCTGAGCTTTCTCCGCAGCCCCTTCTTGGCACCCAGCCCAACTGGTGATGGGATGCGAGGGTTACTAGAAGGGATGTGTCTCCCACTCAGGCCGGGCCCCCTCCTGTGTCTTCTTGCCTCAGTTCCTCCCCACCTTGGCCCGGATTCAACAGGTGCTGTGTCGCTGTGCACAGGGGCCGTCAGGATGGGCCGCTCCTGTCCGGGGCTGGTGGCAGGCTTCCTGGACACCATCTCTGGGCCGCTCCCTGATCCCACCCCCAACCCAGACCCTGATGTCGGCCAGCAGCCTCTGTGTCGGCCGGCCCCTTCCTTGGCGGTGCGCTGGGGCTGTGTCTGCTTGGGCCAGGCCTCACCATTGAGCCTCGCAACTTTGTTGCTGAGCTGCACGTAGCGCTCAAAGGTGGTGCGGAGTGGGCGGCCCGTGGCGTCCCTCCAGCCCTGCCAGGCCCACAGCAACTCTTTCTGGTCCCGGGAGGTGGCCATCAATTCTTCAAGGTCTGGGCCGGGAAAGAGGTCAAGGATAGTGTCTGCCCTGTGCCCACACCCATGGAGAACTTCCCAGCTCAAGAAGGGAGGAAGAAGCCTGGGGCCTGGAGGCCCGGGGAGGGACTGTGGGGGGACGGGGCAGGGGTGGGGACTGGGGCGGGGCTCAGGCTGCTCACCAGGCTTCAGGTAGAGGCAGGGCCCTTCTTGCATGCACACCTGGGCCATACTGTACATTGTCTCCATGTAGGTCAGGATCTTGTTGTACTGGGAAAGCAGGTGTCACCCAGGACAAGCCTGCTCCCTCGGGTCCACCCCCAGCACTTGCCCCACCTTCCGGAGGCCTCTGCTTCCCTCCTCCCCCAGAGAGGAATGCCCTGGCCCAACCCCCAGCCCCCCCGGCCTCCCTCTTGCCCCAGACTCGCCCTGGGGAGGGGGTGCGTGTGCCTGGACGCCTGGGGTTCTGTCCATCACCTCCCGGAGCTCCTTCGCGGGCAGGGCCGCCTTGCCCATGTGCTGCACCTTTCTCAGCATGTGCCTTATGATGGGGTTCTGGAAGGCGGTGGTGTTAAAGAGGCGGGCCCTGGTGCCGAAGTACAGGGTGTGCTGGGACCTCTCGATGTCCTTGTGCAGCTGCGGAAGAGAGTCACCAGGTATGTCCAGAGAGCCCCGAGTGGACGAGGGCCCCATCTGGAACTCCCAGGTCCCACCTGCCCGTCTGCTCTCAGGCCCATCTGAAGAGGTCCCGAAGTTTTGGAGATTGGCAGAGAGTCTGGGTCCCACAACCGAGGACGTGAGCACCCCAAGGGGAAAGAAGCAAGAGATCCTTGCCCGAGAAAGAGTTTAGGGGTCACCAAGAGGCCGGGGGTTTTCAGTCTGCTTTGGCATGTCCTTTAGGGACTTCTCTCTCCCTTCCGATTCGGAATAGGGGTCAGAGGGCATGGTCTCCCACCTCCCCTAGGACCCCTGATACGATCAAGGAGAAGCAGGGTTAGAGTGGAGGTGATACCACACCATCTCCTCCTGATTTTTCTGGGTGATGTTGGTGACGTAGTTCCAACTGGCCTCCCTGAATTCGTTCCACACCATCTGGGCTGTTTTTTCATAAAACTTCAGGAACTCCATGGCGATGCTCTCTTTGTAGAACATACCTGTGGGAAGGAGATGGGCATCATGCTGACCTGGGAGGGACCTGCCCCTGGCCAGTCCTCTGGTCTGGACCTGTGCTCCTTCGGGTCCCAGCCCCACCTGGGCTGTGAGTATCTTCGGTCCTGAGCCATGACAAGAGCTGTCCGAAACAGAGGAGCACAAGTAGGAAAGATCCAGGGCTAGTCCATCTTCTGCCCATGACCAAGAGAAGAGCAGAGGTGCGTGTGGCTATTGGCCAATCAGGGTCTGACTCCATATTGTGACATCAGGGGCCAAAGGGCTTGCCGTAGAATGTCATAACTGGGAAGCCTCACCTTAGCCTCTGGTCCAACTAGCCCTATTTTGAGACTGAGGCTCAAAATGGTCCAGCGATTGAGCTTGGTGTCCATAGGTAGGTAACAGCAGAGCCAAGAGAATCCAGGCTCTTGACTTTTCGGCCAGAATTTCTTCCAGATCACTTGGTTTGCTTCTCCAAAGATCGCAGCCGCTCTAGGTTCTTGGTCAAGGAGTGATGAGGCGCAGCAGGCTGGGGTCAGCTCTGAGCGGCGAAGAGGGATGGATGGATAGAAGAGACATCACTGGGTCTCTGGACTCGGTGCGTCTGACTTGATTTCCTGTGTTCACCTTTTTCAGCATCTTTCTCGCTCCTGTATGAGATCATCTGCCTTTCCCTCACTCGGACACCAGCCCGAGTCCACCGGTGTGCATTCACGACGGGGCACAGGGCTCGAAGGCTGCAAAGAAGGTGCAGAAGTTTGGTCAGCCTGGCCCAGCCACAGGGTGTGGAGGGCATTGTCCATTTGGGGAGCATGTCCATGGGGACCTGAGCCTGGTGTGAGTACCCTTTGGTGACAGCCGCCTTTGAGGACTCCCCAGAAATCTGCCACATTCTGGGAAGCCTCCAGTTCCATCTGTCCCAACTTCAGAGTCTCCTCTCTAGGCACACCCTCTTCCAACACCCAAACGCCCTCTATTGGGGTCCCCTTCACTTAACCTTCCTCAAATGGTCTCTGCCCACATCTTGCCCCGTTCTCTCCCCTCCATGGCCAAAGCAACGGCCCAAATACCTTCAAAATATGATCTGCTGGGCTCACACTATACTGAAAACACAAGAAAAACATATGTGAGACTTCTTGTTAGGCTACTCAGTGGAGCTCCTAGGGATGTTCCACTCACGCTTCAAGAACATACCAACAAGCTGTCTTCTTTTTAAAACACAGATGCCAACCTGAGCTGGGAAGCAAGAAAGGGGCTCTCCGGATACTAGAAACAAAGAATTTTGGTGGTGGTGGTGGTGTCTGTGGTCCCTGTGGAAGGGTAAAGTCCATCCAGGCCCAAAGGGATGCCATCTTGGTGCCGGCTAGCTTGTGGATTGGTGTTCCTGGTTGGAAGTGGCACCTTGATAGAGCTGGGGACTGGGAGATGGCTTCTTCTAGAAAAGGGGCCTTGCCAGAGGCAACCATGAAGCAGACCCCGGAGGCATCTCCAACTGTCCGGGACCCTGCAGCAGGCTATGGCCCTGGAAGATGGCTCATAGGCTAACTTTCCCAAGTGTAGGGGAAACCCCAATGATAAGGGAAGGGACAATAATGCTGAGCCACTCTGGGCAGTTGCTGGCCCTTGGGTGCATCAGAGGGCTTTAACACAGAAACCATGGGGGCACAGCTGTGAAGTAAGCCACAGATGAGGAAACGGGAGCCGAGTGAAGGCCGGGCTGAAATCCACCCGATTTGGCGCCACGGCCTCTGCTGAAGCTGAGACACATGGAATGGTGGCAGCACCCCCTGAAGAGGGACAGATGGGGGGGGGGTAACCGGAAAGGGACTTCAAACTCAAGCCTTTCAGCCAGAGAGGGAAGGGAACCTGCAGAGCAAGAGTGGGCTCTTGTGAAAACACAGGAGGATTGGAAAAGTAGTCAAGATGCTAGCAATGAAAAACTATACGCATAGTTACTGTGGCAGTAACAATCTGTCAACTTGCGAAGGGGTGGGGTCTAGTCCGTCAATCAGGTCGCAGCTTGATGACCTCATTTGGAGGTACAAGGGATATAAATAGCTCACTGGAGGCCTGACACACACTCCCTGGGAGACATTCCTGTTGACGAGCCACATGGAGCTACACTAATGGAGCTAGAGCTCCGGAGCTGGAGGAGCCACGTGGAGACCCACCCCAGCACTGAGATGCTCCCACCACCGCCGGATCCACAAGGCTTGCCACCCACTGGCCTGTGATCTTCCTGCATTCGGCGTCATTGCATGTGTTCTTGAGTCCCAAGAGGCATTTATAAACTGGTATTGGACATATGGGCTAACATCAGACTTATGGACTTGATCTGGGCGGGGCTGGCATGTTTTCTCATTCTACAATTGCTCTTGTTTATAAAGCTCTTCTTTATACACATATGAGTGTCTATGAATTTGTTTCTCTAGTCCCTCTGGACTGACACAGTTATTAAATAAGAAAACCAAACCCACCCCCCAATAGACAGGCTACGCAGTGGGTTGAGGAACTCAGAAGAAAAACTGGGACCCAGAGCCCCCACCTGGCATCACCTGGAGCGGAGGACCCAGCAGGAGATGAGAACCGTGGGCAAGAATGAGGAACTGTGGAGGATCAGAAAGCTACAACTCGATCGAACAGGAGTCCCTGAAGTTGACAGAGGCTGGAGAGGATGGGCAGAGACAACAACCAAAGAGAAGACTGATGGCCGGGACTTTTCAGAACAGAAGAAACCCACCGTGCTCCTGGGACAAACACAGCCGTCGGTGCAGAGAGGTATCACGGGGAAGTTACTGGAAGGTATGTCGGGAGATGCGAGTTTCCACATTGCTCTGTCACCGAGCCTCTCTGGAGCTTCCTCTCTGTCACAGAGGGAGCTGGTCTTGGTTTGAAGAGTCAGAAGCACAAAGCACTGGGCTGCTCACTACAAGGTCACTGGTTCAAAGGCGTCCGGGGGCTCTAGAGAGAACAATGTGGCAAGTCAGCTTCCATGGTGACCCTGGAAACCCTAGGGGACAGCTCTCCTCTGCCCCATGGACTCGCTCACTGCGCCTCAGAATCGACTTGTTAACAGTGGCTTCCATCTGGATTTCATCTTGGCAAGTTCTTCCAGCTGGGGCGGGGCGGCATAAAGCAATCTCTGTCAGCAGAGGATGCACCTGTTCTGAGAGAGAACGAGGTACTAGGAATGGCTAGTGTAGCCTATCTTGTCTGCACAGACATCACTGAGGGGGTGATAGGAATCACCCGGAGGCTCTGAAAATTAAACTGGTCAGGGGGGCAGTGCGGAGTGGAAACCCAAAGCTCATTTATAGGCCACTGGACATCCCCTTACAGAAGGGTCTCGGGGAGGAGACGAGCCAGTCAGGGTGTGAAGTAGCAACGATGAAACATACAACTTTCCCCTAGTTCCTAAATACTCCCCCTCCCCCCACTATCATGATCCCAATTCTACCTTACAAATATGGATAGACCAGAGGATGTACACTGGTACAGATAGGAACTAGAAACGCAGGGAATCCAGGACAGATGGTCCCTTCAGGACCAGGGGTGTGAGAGGTGATACTGGGAAGGTGGAGGGAAGGTGGGTTGGAAAGGGGGAACCGATTACAAGAATCTACATGTGACCTCCTCTCTGGGGGGCGGACAACAGAAAAGTGAGTGAAGGGAGATGTCGGACAGGGTAAGATAGACAAAATATATAAATTATCAAGGGTTCATGAGGGAACAGGGAGGGAGGGGAAAATGAGCGGATGCCAGGAGCTTAGGTGGAGAGCAAATGTTTTGAGAATGATGAGGGTAATGAATGTACAAATGTGCTTTACACAACTGAGGTACGTATGGATTGTGATAAGAGTTGTATGAGCCCCAATAAAGCGATTAAAAAAAAGAATTAAATCGGTCGAGGCACACGGATAGTTATGTGCAGTGGTGGGATCTGACTCAAGCCAACTCCAGAACCACATGACTCACTCACGTGATAGGAAGGCGGGGTCACAGGTGGGCAGCGAGTGAGGGGCAACCAAGCCACTGATGGGCCACACACACAGGAGAGGTCACTTGGCACAATCTGGAAAAGGCCTCGGACCTCAGGTGTCAACCTTTGAATAGAACTGTCTTCACGCCGCTTCACCCACGGAGGCAGGCCCGGCAGACCGCGAGCAATGCCACTATTTAAAGATGCCTATTGAATAAGGTTCATTGCCACTGAATTGGCTCTCACACAGAGTGACCCTGGAGGAGCCCTGGTGGTGCAGTGTGACGTGGGGTGAGTCACCGTAAGGTTAGCGGTTCGAAACCACCAGTCGATCCTTGGGAGATGGGTTTCTGCTCCCATAAAGACTTCGTCTCAGAGACCCATAGGGGGCAGTTCAACCCTTCCCGATACAGTCCCTAGGATTCACTACCAACCGATGGCAGTGAGTTGGGTTTGGGTGTGTAGTGACCCTGGGAGGCACGGTAGAATTGCTCCTGTGCGTTTCGGAGGCTGTCCATCTTGAGAGGAACAGAAAGCCCCTTTTTTCTCCCTCGAGCAGCTGGCGGGTTCAAACCGCTAACTGTGCAGTTACCAGCCCAACATGCACCCACTCTACCACCACAGCCCTGTGCTCAAACCTGACAACTGGGAGAGTGGCACAGCACCAGGCACGGAGGGTCACTGCCTTAGGACCCACTCCAGGGCACCCGATGATGACCGTAGTGTATAAGGCTGGTCAGCCCCCCCCCCCCATGTGAAATTTCTCTGCCCCAGGCAGCTCATTCTGTCGTGGACCCTGGTGACTCACGCTGTCACTGCTCCCACAGCCAGCCAGACACCGAACCCCCCCGGGGGGGGGGGGCCTCACAAACACAGGAAAGGGAATAACGTAACAATCGAAGTTTGTTTGGCGAAGAGCTTTTGAAACATCAGGCTGGGGAAGAGGGGTGATTAAAATGTCTTTGGTGGCAGAGCCTTTTAGAGGACATGTTTATAAACTACATTGTTCCAGCAAATTGTAAACAATATCCACCCGCCTGCGTATCCAAAAAACCCTCCACTCCACATCCTGTCACAGCCTGCACACCACACCTGCAGCCACACACGCACACACGCACACACATACATACACCTGCAGAGAGCCAGACACAGATACATACACCTGTACACACACACACATACAGATATAGACCCCTCTACCTCCTCCCCTCCATGGATATAACACACACAGAGTTAAACACACACGCACCCATGAGGTAGCTGGAGGGCTCCAGGATGTCGGGGGTGGGCCTAGCTAGGGTCAAGGCACCAGCACAGTCAGGAGGAGGTTCATGGTCAAAGGGGGTGGGGGGCAGGCTGATGGTAGAAGAAAAGGGACCCCCTTCCAATTGACCGCCTTCCAGGCTCGGTGTGTAAACATTTGAAACACACATCCGGTGCTGTTGGCTGAGACGTGGACGGGCACCTGTCATGACAGCCGGTCCCGTCTGAAATACATATCGGGAAGAAGAAAGACTGGAAGGAGATACACCCAAAGGTGCTTTCCTCTTGGCATGGAGATGGAGGGTTTATATTAATCAGCAGCTGCCAAATATTTTACACTAAGTGAGTTGATACAAGTTATTAAGCTCTTCAACAATGACTCCCTCACCCCGTACCTCCCTGCCGAGGGCCAGGTGCCAGGTGAGGGCCAGGTGAGTGCTGGGGGCGTTGGGGGTGTGGGGGGAGGCAGGCACAGCCACAGGCTTCAGTGAGGGCCCCCTGGCAGTGAGACTCCTGATCGGGGCCTGGCCCTGAGGTGTGTGCCTTGGGGGTCCCGTGGGGGAGACTGCCCACTGGCCCTGCTGCTGACCTTAGAGGGTGACGTTGAGAGCCAGTTCCATACCCACAGCGAGGCAAGCAGATCAGGGTGCACTGCCTCAGACCACTAGGGGACAGCCAGCGTCTTCCCTCTGGGGCCCTGGCATCGCTGAGACAGGGAGTCGGAAAGGGGCCAGGCCAGAGCAGTGTGTGGCCCCTCAAGATCAGGATCCTATCTGCTCGTGACATGCCCTCTGGCATCCGCTGGCTCGCTGCCCACCATACTGGACCCCAGTGGCTACTTGGGCTGGAGGTGAGTCAGACTTGGGGCGGCTTGGGGCCCACCCAGCAAAGTGGCCCACGGACTGCCAGGAGGCAGGAGGGCAGGCCTGCCCCTGTGCCCAACACCCCCTCAGACAGATAGACAGACAGTGCAGGAGAGGGCCTTTAATTGCATTCACAGAGACCGAGGCGGGGCTCTGTGATAGGTGGCGGGAGTTAGGACACAGGAGAGGGGTAGGTTGAAGGGTGGAGGTGGCTGGAGTGCAGGAGGATGAGGGCGGCTCTGGGGCAGGGGGCGGGCGCCCCGGCCCCATCTCCAATGGCCCTCTGCTCCCTCTCAGGAGTGTCTCAGCTCCACTTCGGAACCAAACTGCGGCCCTCGGTGCGGCCGGTGGAAGCTGTGATGGCGGATGCTGAGGAGCCTCTGGGTCAGGCCCAAGGTGGCCACCATCAGGGCGACCCCCAGGAAGAGCAGCACCCACTGGCCCACGCGGGCCTGGTGCGCCTCTAGGTCCAGGCCCAGGAAGTTGACACGGCCGCTGTCCAGTGGGGCAGGTTCAGAGCGAGCTGGGCGGGAAGCAAGGAGAAGCAGGGTGCTGGGCAGGGCGCCGGGCAGGGCTAGGGGTCCTTGTCTGGCTCCCCTGTCCTTGCTCTGCCGCCGCCATCTGGGCTCGGGAGGGGCCTGGGCCTGGGGCTGGAGGTGGGGTGGGTGGTGGTACCCGAGTTTGGCGTCCAGTTGTACTGCGGCCAGCCCAGCTTCTCCCCGTGCCTCCCGTTCTCCGTGAGCAGCCAGTTCAGCAGCGGCTGGAAGTACTTCATCATGGAGGAGGCTGACATATTGGGCTGCCCGGTGATGAGCCGCATGGCTTCCGGCCACGGCTTACTGAGGCCCAGCTTCATGGCGTCCCTGGTGGAGGGGGGCGAGTCAGGAGGGCTGGTGAGAAGGCCCACTGCCCACCCTCCGTGCCCCTGTGAGATCCAGAGGCCTGGGCCGCTCTGGAGGCAGGAGTGGGGAGGGACGACTTGCCCCACAGGGGTGCAGCAAGGGTAGCGGGTGTGCATGTATGTATGTGTGTGACTCACGCCAGGAGCTTCCCTGCTTCCGTGGACTGGTAGATGTCACAGCTGTGCAGGGGGCCCTGGTGGCCAGCGGCCTGGCACAGTGCCTCGTGGAACTGAAACTGGATCACGAAGCTGATAAAGTACCTGGGGTGGAAAGAGGGCCACTGAGCCCCAGCCCCTCTCCTGTGACAGCCCCCCACTCCACCCCACACAGCCGAGCCCACTCCCCCAATGCCCCTGCAATTGGGGTGTCTGGGAAAGCCCCTGTGGGCCCTGAGGGACTCCCAGGATCAGAAGTGTAGGGGTGGTGGTGGTGAGGGCAGGCTGCTCCGAGGCAGTGAGCACTCGGGTCGGCTGCTGGGGTCCCTGCACTGAGTTTCCAAGAGAGCCCAGGTATGTGAGTGGAGAAGCCAGTCCAAATGAGCCCCTTTTGCCCCCAGGCGGCAGGGACTGCCCTGCAGAAACTATCTGGTCGAGCCTGGAACAATCCCTGAAAGGCTGGGGCGGCTGGATGCTCAGGACTCCCCCTTTGAAGGCAGGGCCTGGGCATTCTGCCAAAGGGCGTTTGCAAAGGCTGCTGGGCAGAATTGGGAATACACCTTTGTTTTTTGGTGGGATTTTAAAAAAATTCATTTTATTGGGGGTTCATACAACTCTTATCACAATCCTTCCATCCATCCATTGTGTCAAACACATTTGTACATTTGTTGCCCTCATCATTCTCAAAACATTTACTCTCTACTTGAGCCCTTGGTATCAGCTCCTCACCCCCCCCCCCTACTTGGTGGGATCTTTTTGAAAGCCTCTGCATATCCCAGCCTCGAGAACTGCCTGGTAAGCTTGGAGGCGAACCGCCCCATGTGCAAGGGCGTCAGAGGGCCAGCTGGGAGCCCCAAAACCATCTTGGGAGTAGGGTGAGCACCTTGTGGGAGCGCTTTCTGGGCCAGACCTGTTCACAGGGGCCCACTGCTGCTCCCCAGCGCTTCTTCCTGACTCCCCCACAGGACAGAATTCCCCATAATGCTTTGTGAGGGCTCGACTGTGTGCCAACATTGTGTCAGGTGCTGGGAGAGCAGGGTGGGCGTGGTGGTTAAGGATTCCCCTTGGATTTCCAGGAAGCCAACAGAATGGCTAGAAGCCACCAGAGCTGCCTGAGGTGGCCCTGACACCCTCTGCACTGTGCCTCCTGGGAGGTTGCCCAGGTGCCCTGGGGTGTCCTCAGACCCATGCTTGCCAGGAAGGCCCAGAGATGAGTGCTTGGAGGAAGGGGCTGCTCTGAGCACTACAAAGGCCACCGCTTCCCCAGCATACTGTGTGCTAGGTGTTATGGGACGAAGGTAACCCTTGGGGATCTCTTACAGCACAGGTATTGTTAACCGAGTTCACTGGGGAGGTGAGCAAACAGGTGCTCATAGAGACAAGGAATTGGCTCAAGAAAACCGAGTCGTGGAGAAAGGATTTGAACCCAGTTCTGTCTGACCCTAAATCTGTCCCTGAGAACCATGTGCCTAACAATACTGGGTCGCTACCCCTGAGTTTTAGGGTATAGAAGGGTCTTTCAGGTACAATTAAAAGGAGGTCACAGGTGATCTATACAATATTTGGACAAGTACTCAGAATTCCATTCAGAAAAGGAATGGAGCGGTGCTTGGGTCCAGGTGTGGTCATGTGGCCTGGTCAGTGTGAGCATCCCAGCCATGGCCTGGCAACCACTGGCAAGTTTCATAGATGGCATTTCTGTTTTCAACGCTTTGGATGCTGGGGACTCTCATCCTATGAAAAGAACGGACAGGCCAGGATCGCTGCAGCCTGTGGCCAGGCGTACTGGGCTGGGTGACCAGTCCCCCAAATAAAAACCAAAACTACACTCATTGCCATCAAGTCAATTCATACTCACAGGGACTCGACGGCATGGGGAGAATTGCCACTGTGGGTTTCCGACACTGCAACTCTTTCTCCCAGGGAATGGCTGCTAGCTAAATGTGTAACCACTATGCTACCAGGGCTCTGTAGGGTCTAAATCAGTGTCCCCCAAAGTGGGCAAACCTGCCCGTTGGGGCTGCTGGCATGATCCACGGGGGCTGCAAAAGCAGATGCCTACAACTGATCCTGGATTGTGGACTTTAGTACAAAAGTGTTTTCATTGCTGAGGTGGGTGGCGCTGAGGAATTGTGTTTCTTCCTAAAGAGGAGTAGAGAACCTATGGTGAATGATAAACTACAGCGCCGGCCCCCTGCTTCCCCCTTACCTGATATAGGGCACACTTGAAGGAATGTGGAACTTGGCCCCTGGGTCAAAGTCGCCTTGAGACCTGGGCACTGGCGGGCAGAGGCCCTGGTACTTCAGCCTGTTGAGGGGGAGGCCCAATGGAAGGAGAGATGGGGGAGAAACCAGCTGGGAGAGTGAGTATTTTTGACCTGGTATCTACATGTGCTGACACACACCCAGACATCACACACGCACGTAGACGTGGGCTCACACTAGCCTGCCCATAGACTCATAGGTCTGGGCACACAGACCCCCACAGAGAGAACCACCTCCAGGATCACCCCCCCCGCACCGCCCCCAGGAGCATTCTTGAACCTGAGGCTCCACCACTCCTGGTTGTAGTTGTCCTGGCTGATGCTTCCGTCAAACACCCTCCAGCGCCACTTGTCAACAAGGTAGCTGAAGGGGATGAAGGGGATCTTTTCCAGAGCCATCTTCATCAGGAAGTTGATGTCATGTTCTGCAAGGGCACAGGGCCCGGCCATCAGATGCGCCCCCGCTTCCTCCTGGCCCGCGCGCGTTTGTGCATGCACGCACGTCCTGTGCACGTCTCTTTGGACCTCCTTGGATGGTCTGTGTATTCCATCTTCCCTGGATCACCATGTTGGCGGCCCCCCTTGCTCCCCACTACCTGCCCCAAACCTCTGCCCCTGGGTCACCAAATCCCCCCTTTATTACAACCCAATCTTGGCCACCCCCTTCCTGGTCCTCAGTCTCCCCAGAGTCTCCCATCCCTCTCTTACCGTAGCCGCCACCCTCGCTACTCAGCAGGTTGATGCTGTGCAGGTGCTTGGGGGTAGACACGGACAGGGCCAGCACATCCCCAATCGCCTCGTGAAAGCCAGGGTTGGCTCCCTCTCGCAAGGTCACGGGCAAGTCCTTGTACTGCATGAAATACTGCACGTGGCCCATCTCATGGTGGATGACCACCAGGTCCTCCATGCCCACGGTGGTGCACTGCTTGATCCTGGAAACACGAAGGAGGGGGTCACAGGTGAGGGGCAGTGAAGAGCCCAGCTGACCTCACCCCGTTTTCTGGAATAACTCCCTCCAGCCCACACTGCCCATAGTGCTTTTGAACTGCACAAAACACTTGCTCTGGGGGCATTGGGGCCCTCGGTTATGTTCAGTACAGTGCTTTCTAGAAAGGGTCCTGTGGTTGCCTGTCTTCTCTCTCCTAAGCCTTGGGCTCCCTGAAGAAGCAATATGTCTGCTCTTTTTGCATCTCCTCCAGTCCAATTCGGGCAAGCACACGCACCCCGAGTTCATAGACTGAAAAGGCATCTGCAGGGCTTCCAAGCCACCAAGTCCCACTGCTCCCCTGTTGGCCTGTTCGGGAACCCCCTTCTCTGTGCCAGTCTCATGGCAGGAGGTTCTTCTTAGATCCACCCAGCTCAGGTCTAGCCCATCGTCTGTCATTCTTATCACAGGAGGGAGGTAACCACTACCCTGACAACTGGCCATCGTGCACCTGGAGTCAGAGGGAGAGTCCCGGGGAGCTCGCCGACCACTCCCTTCTTGACTCTTCACCCCGAGCCCTATAGCTACAGTCCCTGTGCCTTTGGGAATCGGATGTCTGTGTCCTTTCTCCTAAGAGACTCTTCCTCAGCTGGGACCAACACTTAGCTCGAGAGGTGGCGTTTCTTTCCCCTGAGTCTGGGAGTAGCCTCCTGGCTAGCTTTAATCAATAAAATGCTTAGTCTCTAAAAGGCTTGGCCGCTGCTTCTTTTGTTTGGAAGGATGTCAGCTACCATTGAAGAAGTCAGACCGCCTAAGACTTCCATACTGAACGAGCCCAATTTACACACATGGACAGGCTGCTTGGAGAGAGAGAGAAATGTCCAGCCAACCCCGCCTTGGTCCAGCCGTCCCAGCCCAGGCATCAGATAGGTGAGTGAAAGCGATCAACTTGAACATGCTGCGCTCAGCATATCACGCGCCACATGGAGAAACATCGAGACCCTCAACTGACAGCCAGAACCAAGGCCCCAAACAGATGCCCCTAACTGAGCCAAAACCAAAACCAGACCCAGGGCCATCGAGTCAATGGTGACACATAGGGAACTCCCCCCACCCCCTGTGGACCTGTGAGACTGTAACTGCTTATGGTAATAGAAAGCTCGGTCTTTCTCCCCCAGTGGAGCCAACCTAGTCATTTCCAGTCACTAGAACCACTGCAGCTGAGGTCTCAGACCCTGGGGAGCAAGGTCCAGGCTTTCCCACCGCAGAATACCTGAGTCCCTTAAATCATGAACCCCAGAAGTAATTTCAGGGTGGTTTGTTCTCTAGCAAGAGGCCTTACTTGTCCTTGGAAGAAGCCCACTCCACAAACTCTGTCCATGGTGAGGCTGGGTATGTGTGAAGTAAGCCCTGTCCAGATAGCTGTCAGCAGGGTCCCTCTGGAGGGGAAGGAGGCTGGGCAGTTCATACAGCGCATAAACTCTGGACTAGGAGCATGAGCCCTGGCCAGCCGTCCAAGGTGGTCAGTACGTGGAGACCCTCTATTGGGTAGATGAGATTCTCCTGAGCTGGGCCTAGGCTCAATTCTCTTGACCCTCAATCTCGAGCTCTGACCACGGGGCCCCTTCCCCCTTTGCTCACTGTGGCTTAGGAATGACAAGGGATCCTTAACTTGGCTCCCCTTCTTCCTGACTGGGCTCAGCAAATGATCCCAGGCTTCCGCCTGGGCATACCTGAAGTCCTTGCCGTTGTAGAAGTCCCAGGCGGAGGCGTGGCACACCACCTCCCGCCCGTCTGTTGGCTTCTCGAGCATCGACTTGTTCCAGAACTCTGGGGGCACGGGCAGCAGCCCCAGGGAGGTGAAGAAATTGTTGGCTTCCTCAAACATTCTTTTTGGGGTCCAGCCCTACAAGCAGGGAGACTGCTGCTGAAATCGCGGGCCAGGAGGACAGTGCGTACAAATCACAGAGTGAAGGTCTTCGGAGGTGAGAGCTCCCTCCCCAGGGCCCTGAGGCTGCCCGGGAGGGGGTGAGAGGAGGAGCTGTGGGCCCTGGTACAGACCTGCTTGATCATGGTCTCCGTGACATCCATCTTGGGAGCAGAAGGGAAGGGTACTACCAAGTCATAGATGTTGGTCCAGGTCTGGGCCCACATGTTCCCTAGATGTGGGTGGGAGAGGAGTAGTGGAGGGAGAAGAGACTGTTACTACATAGGCTCCCTCAGCACCCTACCAGTACAGGCAGGAAGCAGGAACTGTCCTGCTAATCAGAAGAGTGTCTCCGGAGCACCTCCTGCTGGCTAACAGTGCTGGGTATAAAACAGACATCATTTTCCGTTTGCATCTCAAGTCTGCAAGGTGGATTACTGTATTAGATGATGGAGGCTGTTGTGGCGGGCCACCGGGTAAGTCAGGTGCTCTTCCCTGTACTGGGACCATGTGACTAGCCCTTGCTTATAAGGAAGCTCCGGTCCCTGGAACATCTATGCATCTACCATATGGTGAGCATTGCACCAAGCACATTATGTGGACGAAATGGCAGTCCTCACGGCAGCTAGCTACTGTTATGGTTCCATGGTGCCACAGAGGGGACTGGGACTTGGAGAGTTGAGTAACTGACCCATGGACCCAAGAATACTAATCAATGGGGCAGGCATTTAAAGGCAGTCGAGTGCCTGCCTCCAGAGCCTACACTCTCGGCCAACCCCTCTTGCCATGTACCATGCAGAGGGCATGGTCTGAAGTTGGCTGATACAGGCCACCCATCAGTGGCCCTGAGCTTAGGCTAAGAGAAGAGAGTCCAGGTCTCCAGCTTCGGAGAAAAAGACAATTATAGTATCAAAAAAGAGCTATGCAGTAATGCATCTAAAGTAGAGATTCCTTCACACGCAAGAGAGGTTAAACTTAAACTGGCACCAAGTTGGAGTCTAAAGATCAAACCAGAGTGAGGGAAGGATTTCAGGCAGGAATAAGACCGTGAGCAGTCACTACCTTTTTTTTTTTGTTCCCCACCCCGTTACTACTTTCTTGCTGATCACCAAGGAGCTGAGTTCTAGCCCCAGCTCTGTTTAGACTCCCAGGCCCACCCTAGGTATGGGCTCCCCTTCTGGGGCCTTTGTTTCTCCATCATGTCAGGGATGTGTCTCCCCCATCCCCTGGTGCTCTTTTGTTCCCCCGAGATCGGCTGAAGATGATTAGTCTTGAGCTATAAAAACTCTCCCAGCTTTAAAAGTTTGGTATAAATAAACTTGCACAAGAGTATATTTAAGACTTAACTGAAATATCAGAAATGAAGAAAATACTAGATGAAAATGATTCCCACTTGTGTAACTTCATATAAAATATAGTGAAACATATCTATTTCATTCTCCTATTAAGACTGATTAATAAAATGTAAATTTGGATGACAATAACAGCAACACTCTCCAGGTTGAACAGAAAATGATCCTCAAAGTTGGACCCATTTGGTTGGCTCAGGTTCTGGGCCTCCCGTCTGATTTGTCAATGGTCTGTGACCCCCACTCTGTCCAACCCTCTTGCTCTCAGGACTGTGGGTGCTGTAGCCCTCTAGAAAGTATTTCTCATGGCCCTACAGGGACGGAAAGCTGGTCGCCACGCCCTCTGCTCCAGTCCCTGTTGCTCCTTAGTCTCTGCCACATCCTATTTTGCGCATCCAGGTGCTGGCCCTAGGCAGGGCTATCTGTGGCCCCTGAAGACCCAGGAGCCAAGCTGAGCTGCATCTATACCTTCTTGCGCTTCTCCCTTGTTCTCCCGGTTCTCTCAGCCCACAGGCTGAGCCAGTCATCTCCCCAGGCCCCCGTGTTTCATCAAAACCTCTCATCTTTCAAGGCTCCCCCTACTATGACATGGCACCTCAAGTTACGGGGTGTCTTTTGAGGTCTCCCCTGAAAAGTCTGGGAACACCTGGCCATGGCCGGGCTGACCCTCACCCCCTCACCCAGCAGGTGCGCAGGGATGGGGCCCTCCAGGTGGATGAAGTCAGGCCCGTAGTGTCGGTGCAGGGCGCGGCGCACGTAGGCATGCAGGTTCAGGTAGAGCGGCTGCAGCTCCGTGAACAGCTGCTCCAGGTCGTGCTCCAGCAAAGGGGTCTCATACATAGCTCTCCACGAGTCCCCTGTGTCTTTGTAGCCTGCAGAGGTGACACAGCCCGGGTCTCAGAACATCTGCCCGCCTCCCGGGGTGGGGGAATTGCTTCCCCCAGGGCAAGGGACCCGAAGGGAGCCCAGGGACACTCTCTGGAGACCAGAAAGCAGGTGGTGCTGGCGCGAGGGACTCACCATTGAGCCTGGCAGCCTTGTTGCTGAGTTCCACGTATTTGGGGAAGAAGGGCAAGATGGCTCTGCCCGCCTTGTCTCGCCATCCCTGCCACGCCCACAAGAGCTCCTCATAATTCTGTGACGTGGCCATCAGCTTCGTCAGCTCTGGAGGGGGCAGAGAGTTCCATGGCCTGAGTCCCCAGCCCGTCCCCGTCCCCTACCTCCTGCCTCCTCACGAGCTGCGGAATGCAGAGCTGGAATAAAACTGGGGCGATCCCGTGGAAGGGTCTCTACTGGTGGCAAAGCTAGTGACGCGAGAGGAAAAGTGTGGGGGACATTTGCCAGGAGCGCTGGTGTGCTGGCAGGCAGCTGCAGAGGCAACCACCGTGAGGTGGGCTTCCACAGCAGCAGAGCGACAAGCAGAAAGAGGCAGAGCTGGGGTGCCAAGCAAAGGCACCAGATCCAGAGCTGCTGCTCCCCCTTATCTGTCCCTGCTCACTACCCCTCCCCTGGGGGACGTGACGAGGATGCCACACTACAGGAGTTCTTCTGTTCCTGTCTCTAACTGCCAAGATCTCCTGGGACAGGTCCCTGGGCTACTCTTCCTGTCTAACATGGCCAGAGATGGGCCCTGGCAAGGTCTCTGGGTGACACACATGATTTCTACTCAACAATAATCTCATAGTTGGGGGCCCGAACCCACCCCATGGTGACATAGAAGAACGGGCTGGCAGTCTGCTTCTATTACAGCCACGAAAAGCCTATGGAGTAGCAGTTTTACTCTGCCATACACGCCAAAATGGACTCATTGCAATGACCGCTAGGACTGGCCCCACCACCGCTATCACCCCCACCACTGCTATCACCCCCACCACCGCTATCACCCCCCCACCGCTATCACCCCCACCACTGCTATCACCCCCACCACTGCTATCACCACCACCACCGCTATCACCACCATCACCACCCCCACCACCGCTATCACTACCACCACCGCTATCACCCCCACCACTGCTATCACCACCATCACCACCCCCACCACCGCTAATACCACCACCACCGCTATCACCCCCACCACTGCTATCACTACCACCACCGCTATCACCCCCACCACTGCTATCAACACCACCACCGCTATCACCACCATCACCACCCCCACCACTGCTATCACCCCCACCACCGCTATCACTACCACCACCGCTATCACCCCCCCCCCACCACCGCTATCACCCCCACCACCACCACTATCACCCCCACCACCACCGCTATCACCCCCACCACCACCACTATCACCCCCACCACCACCGCTATCACCCCCACCACCACCGCTATCACCACCATCACCACCCCCACCACCGCTATCACCACCACCACCACCACCGCTATCACCACCACCACCACCGCTATCACCCCCCCCACCGCTATCACCACCATCACCACCACCGCTATCACCACCACCACCGCTATCACCCCCACCATCGCTATCACCCCCACCACCACCGCTATCACCACCACCACCGCTATCACCCCCACCACTGCTACCACTGGCCCTCCAGGGGAATGTAGGTCAAATTGGAGTGTGGGCGGTGTGAGTCGGGCTACCCTGTGTGGGTCCCCCTGTGCCCATGTCCAGGGCATCCACAAAGTGGTATTGAATCGGTTTGAACAGTTGTGAACACTGCAGGTATTAAGAACCAGGTATCCCCAGGAAGCTACAAGTCCTGGGTTCTCATCCTGCCTCCTGGACCATAAGGCAGAGCCCACACTGGCTCCACTGGGCTAAGGCGAGGGTCATGTGAGACCGGATGTCAATTCTGGAGCTTCCCACGGACGCTTCCCGTGGCACTGGCCCTGCCTGAGATTGATGGAAGCCTTTGGAAGCTGGAACCCTTCCCATCCGTCGTCCCAACATGCCAGCCAAGCCCTCACCACTTGGCTCCTACTCTAGTCCTTTCTCAGAACACGCTACAAGATGTCTGTTCAGTTTCCACTGAGAAAGTAAACACAGATTAGTTTTGTCTGGAAAGAATCTAGTTCGCATCTGGCCCTTGTGGGTGTGAGTCTATGTTTTTGGTGGGTGTTTCAGAGTTTCACTGCCTGGCATTGCCCTGGTGGCCTGGCCCCAAATGAAGAGGCTGTCCTGTCCTGTACGTACTCTAAAATGCTCTGCTCCGTAAGCCCCTCAGTGCACGCACACACACACACACACACACACACACACACACACACACGTTTGAGCACATACACAGCTACAGATGCAACCCGTCCCGGGGAAACCATTTCTCCCTGCTGTTTATTTTCCATTTCCCTTCCTATTTGTTATTGTTCTATCGGGAGAGCTGGGTAGGGAACCAGGGAGAGACCATTTCTGGGTAGAGATTCCTGCAGGGGGCAAGGTTCACATCTCCAGCTCCCCAGCCAGGAGGGGAAGGGGGGTGTTTCTATGTGGCTGGCTTTTTCCAAGGGGAGCATGAAGGGGCTACCCCAAGCCAGAGATGGAGGCTGGCAGGAAGGGTGGGGAGGGAGTGGAGTGGGAAAGGTGTGGGCTGAGGTTGGGGGTCAAGTTCTTATCTGCCATCCTCTCAACAATGTGGCTCATCCTCTGTGCGTGAGTGTGTGTGTGTCTTGGGGGTAGGGCTGAGGAGGAGGGGGTTGTGTCTGAGAGAGTCAGAATAGGTGGGCGGGTGTCCGCTGGCCTTCTCTCCTTGGGAGTTTAAGTCTCTCAGATGTCCTGGGCTCGAGGGGCAGACTGTGGGGAGACCTGTCCTGGAAGTGGGACGGGGGCCCCAGAGGGAACAGGCCCTAGGGAGGGCCGTGCTGGAACAAAGTGGAGCAGGGGAGCCGTTGGCAGTGTGGAGCACTTAGAGACCAGCACCCCAATGCCACAGCCCCCAGCCTCTGTGCCCCCCCAACGCCCAGGGTGTGCTCACCGGGCTCTAGCTGCAGACAAGTGCCATTTGTATGACACACGGACGCCACGCTGTAAGTGGTCTCCATGTCCAGCAGGATCTGGTTGTACTGCAGAGAGGAAGAGGGGCAGTGAACCGTGGGCCCCGGCTCGGGGTGGGCGTGGGGGCCCTCTGCCCCACGCCTCCTCCCAGAAGGGCGGTCTGTGCTGTCATCCTGTAGGTGTGAGCCAGGCTCCCTCCCTGCAGCTGGGCCCTGAGCCTGACCAGGCACCCTCCTGGCCCTGCCCAGACCACACACCTGCTCCAGCTCCTCGGTGGGCAGCGCCGCCCGCTCCAGGTCCTGAACCTTCTTGATGATCCGCTGGATGGTGGTGTTCTGGAAGTTGGTCACGTCGAACTGTCTGGCCCGGGTGCCGTACTGCAGGGTGTGGTTCGCCAGCTGCATGTTCTTCTGGAGCTGTGGGCACAGCGGGGGCACAGTGGGGACGGTGTGAAGGAGAGGTCTCTGAGCAGGAGGTGTCATGGGTGGGTAGGGTGGGGCAGGAGAGGATAGGGGTGGGATAAGGGGGGTAATTTGCAAATCATTGTCTTTCTCTTCCACCTGGACTGTGTGAAAATGTCCCAGGGCTGTAAGCACCCTTGACAAAAGCCACACTCTGGCAGGCCGGAGAAAGGGCAGCACCGTGCTCCCAGCCCCCACGGCGTGTTAGCTCTGGGTTCCTGGCCTGCCTGCAAAATGGGAATCGGCATTGCCAATGTGCGAGGCTGCTGAGGCAGACACGAGCTGGGGGTCGCATAGGGTCACAAAGTCTGTCCTCACGGACCTCACCTTGACTTCACCTGCGCTTAACTAAGCCAGCAGGGGCTCTCCTAAGGAGGCAAACCGCCCTTCAATCTTTTAAAAGCCAGCATCAGCACCGCTCATTTGCATACAAATGACGTCATAGCCAACAGGGGTTCGTCAGGAGAGGAACCATGTGGTTGTTGCCCAGCCAGATCTGAAGGTGAGGACGGTTTCAAGGATCCCGTTTCGATTTGTCCCCAGTGCTGGCAGTCACTCTCCGAGGTGGTGTGAGGGAGAGGTCAAGGTGGTGTGAGGGAGGGGTCCGTGCCCTCAGCCCGGTGGGGGAGATGTTCGCTGGAGGGAGAGAGTGTGAGGTTGGCTCTGGGTGGGGTGTGGAGATGGCTCACGAGAACTCTGCTGTTCTCTTTGGTGATGTTGGTGTTGTAGTCCCAGTTGGCCTCGGCGAATTCGTTCCACACGACCTGGGCTGACTTGTCATATCCCTCCACAAACTTCTGGGCCTCAGTCTCATCTGTCACGAGGTCTGTGGGACAGAGTGGAGGGAAATCGACAAACATCTCCTTCCCTTCCCTGCCCAACACCTCCTCCTGGGAGCCCTCCTGCCAAGCCAAGCCTCCTCTCCCGTTACCCCTCTCTGCCCCTGCCCCTGTCCCTGCCCCATCCCACTTGGTCTCTGTGCTGTCAGGTTGGTCGTGGCCTGGCTGGTTGTGGTCTGGCTGACTGTTGCCTGGCCGAGGGCTGGCAGAAGGTGCCCACAGTAGAGCAGCAGGAGGAGGAGGCTGGGTAGTCGCAGGGCAGCCCAACCTTGGCCCATGGCCGCAGGAGAGCAGAGGCCTGCAGCCACCGGCCCCTGGCCAATAAGGGCGGAGGCTGTAGTGTGACCTCATAGAGCCGTGGGGCTAGCCTGCCCCCGGGGGCCTTGGATCCAGACACACTCCCTAGAGTACAGGTTCCCAAACATGTTTGCCTGACCAGTCCCTTTTCAGGAAAAAAACAACAATTACTCATCATCCCCTGACAATTAAAAACGTCTGAACTCCAGTCCAGCTTAACCTGTAGAAATCTGCTTCTGCAGTCCCCCTGGGGGTCGGTATCGCCCAGTTTGGGAAACGCTACAGTAGAAGATGTTGGGAAGAGACAAGGTCAAGCCAATCCCAGGGACCCCACTGATGGGCCCTGGGAGCCGGGAGAGCGGGCACAGGGCTCGCATGGGAGGAATTGACTGGGACCCTGGAGATGTAAAGACCCGCTAAAGACCACCCACCCCACCTCACCCCGGGGCTTTACCAATGCCCTCTGGGTAATTGCTGGGCACCACTGGGCGCCACTGGTACTCTGGCCAGCCCAGGATGTCGCCGTTGCGCGCGTTCTGCTCCTGCAGCCACACCCTGATGGGCTGGAAGTAGTCCAGCAGTGGCCCGGCGTCCAGAGCGTCAGTCCCAATCATGTCCTTCAGCAGCTCCTTCCAGGGCCTTGACGAGCCTGCTCGAAGGAGCTCTCTAGGGCAGAATAGGCAGAGGGGGCTCAAGCAGCAGCTCCTTTGGGCCCCAGGCAATCTTTCCTCCCCTTGGCCACTGTACCCTCCCTTCCACCCTCACAAGGCTGCAAGCACCCTGGCAATAACACCATGAGGGGCCTGGGGATTCTGGGAGGTGGCAGGCTGCTTGTCTTTCCCCAGCCAGCCAGGGGGCTCACTTGATGAGGGACAGAAAGCTAGAAGGAAGAAAGTGGGGAAGGAGGGAACCCCATGACACCTTAGCCCAGGACAGCCAGATCCTCTCCAGATGCACCCTCTGCCCACCAGCCCTGCTCCTCCCATGCACGCACCGGAGCTTGGCCCCAGCCTTGGCCGACTGGTAGATGTCACAGCGGTGCAGGGGGCCTTGATGGGCCGCCTCCATGCACAGGGCTTGATGGAACTGGAACTGCAGGACAAAACTGACAAAGTACCTGCAGACACACACAGAGAGGAGAGTGGGAAGGGGGCGCGCAGGCCCAGAAACGAGGATCCTTGAATTCTACCTTGCAGGGCTGGATAGGCAGAGGTTGTACACTGGTGCATTTGGGGGCTGGAGGCACAGGGAATCCAGGGTGGATGATACCTTCAGGACCAAGGGTGTGAGGGGCGATTCTGGGAGAGTGGAGGGTGAGTGAGTTGGAAAGGGGGAACTGATTACAAGGATCCACATGTGACCTCTTCCCTGGGAGAGGGACGCCAGAGAAGGGGGGGAAGGGAGACTCCGGATAGGGCAAGATATGACAAAATAACGATGTATAAATTACCAAGGGCACATGAGGGAGGGGGGAGCGGGGAGGGAGGGGGAAAAAAAAGAGGACCTGATGCAAGGGGCTTAAGTGGAGAGCAAATGCTTTGAGAATGATTGGGGCAGGGAATGTAATGGATGTGCTTTATACAATTGATGTATGTATATGTGTGGATTGTGATAAGAGTTGTATGAGTCCCTAATAAAATGTAAAAAAAAAAAAGAGGAAAAAAATGATTAGGGCAAAGACTGTACAGATGTGCTTTATACAATTGATGTATGTATATGTATAAGAGCTATATGAGCCCCTAATAAAATGTTTAAAAAAAAAAAGAAACGAGGATCCCTGCCCAGTCACGTCCAGCTTCCCACTA
This sequence comes from Tenrec ecaudatus, assembly GCF_050624435.1. Taxonomy (NCBI): domain Eukaryota; kingdom Metazoa; phylum Chordata; class Mammalia; order Afrosoricida; family Tenrecidae; genus Tenrec; species Tenrec ecaudatus. The sequence goes on along the minus strand of NC_134539.1, from coordinate 142,878,445 downwards.
GTCAAAAATGGTCCGAGGGCTGTCTTGGGGTAGAAGGGAGTGCCAAGACAGGGGGGAGCTGAGGAGGCGGGCACTGGAGGTGGGGCAGAGTCGAGGGGCGGTACCTGATATACGGAGTCATGTTTGGTACGTGAAATTTAGCTCCGGCATCAAAGTGGGTTTCGTTTCGGAGCACCGGTGAACAGAGCCCCTGATACTTGGTTCTAGAAGCAAAGGGTTACACAGTCTTAAGAGCGAAGGGTGGCAAACTGGCTCGGAGATTTCCCTCCCTCAACTGATGGATTGGGGCCCACTTCCTGGAGGAGAGGGTTTGAGGCAGGAAAGAAGACCCCGGTAGGGGAAGCAATAAAACTCTGTCCGTATAGATCATAGGACCAAGGCTGACCACTAGAGTGCTGGGCTGCCCAGGGGGATGGGGGGAGGCCAGGTGGACCTTCGCTCACCGGAGATACCACCAGTCAAAATTGTAGCGGGACGGGGGCGTGCGCCCGCTGAATACCCCCCAGCGCCATTGGTCCACCAGGTAGCCAAAGGGCAGAAAGGCGATTTTCTCCAGCGCCATCTTGAGCAGGTAATTGATTTCGCTTTCTGGGGGGAGATGAGAAGAGAGGAGTCCAACAAGGAGGATTCCAGGGTGGGCGGGGCAGGAACCCTGGGGAGGTGAGGAGGGTGGCTGGCCAGCTGCTGGGCAGGGACCATGGAGAGAGCTGCAGGAAGGACTGGTTGGGGGGTGGGGTTGGCTGGGGCAGATACGGGCTGGACTGTCCCCGTACCTAAGTCATTAGGGATTTGGTCCAGCAGGCCGATTTTGTGCAGATGGGCAGGCGTGGAGACAGAGAGTGCCAGCACATCCCCTATGGCCTCGTGGAAGCCGGGGTTGGCGCCCTGGCGCAGGGACACGGGCTGGTCCTTGTACTGCAGGTAGTACTGCACGTGGCCCATCTCGTGGTGCACCGTGGACAGCTGGTCCATCGTGACCCGCGTACACTGCTTGATCCTGGGCGGGGAGGGGTGAGGGTGAGGGGGAAGGGCAGCGTGGGGAAGCCTGGCGCCAGAGGGGTGGGACCCAAGGTTCGGAGCAGCATAAGGGCCCTCTACCCTGCCCGTTCCTGCACCAGGTTCCTGCACCAGCAGGTGTGGCCAGAGGCTGGGATCCAGCTTCTCTGGGGCCAGGCCAACCTGTCCTCCCCCTGCCTCGGCCAGGGTCAGACCTGAAGTCCTTCCTATTGTAGAAGTCCCAGGCCGAGGCGTGGCACACCACCTCTCTCCCGTCGCTCGGCTTCTCCAGCATGGACTCTGCCCAGAACTCGGGGGGCATGGGCTCGAGTCCCAGGGAAGTGAAGAACTCTTCTGCTACCTGGAACATTGTCGTAGCATTCCAGCCCTGGAGGGGGGCGGGGTGGATAAAGCCACAAGTCAGGCCCAGCTGCCAGGAGCCTTCTCTGGCTGCAGGGGATGAAAGGGGGTGGGGGTGGGCAGGCAGGAGCCTGGGCTCCCCCCAGCAAGTGAGCTCCCAGGTAGGACAGGCATCTCTACTCTGTGGCCTCCTTTGCCCCAGGCAGGGCTTCAAACTGACCACAGCCTATGAATGGAGGTGGAAGCTGTTCACATCCCCCCCTGTACCCCCCCAGGGGCCTGGAGAGGAGCTGGTGCCTCTCAGGGGACAAACCCCAGCTCTCCTCACTTAGGCCACTTCTCTGTAAAAAGGGGAAGCTGGGGCCCCTATTGTGAGACCCCCTACTCATATGAGCCCATCCTGGCTCCCTTCTGCTCCTGACTTCCCCCTGCCCCCACCTGACCCCCCACTCTTCAACCCTGTCCAGGCCCAGGCGTACCTTCTGCACCATGGTGCTGGTGATGTCCAGGTTGGGCTTGTCTGGGAAAGGCACCACCATGTCATAGATATTTTCCCAGCTCTGGGCCCACATGTCTCCTACATGGACAAGGAGTGCAGTCAGCCCAGTCCCCACCCCGTCTGCTGCCCCTCTCATGGTCTCCAAGCAACATTTGGGAGCCCCATCACCTGGACTCTGGAGCACTCTAGGGCGGCTGATACCCAAGACTGGTTGATGGGCAGGAGCCTCACACACGAGTCAGACCCCATCCCTTTGGGTGCTCTGAGCCCCTTGGGACTGTGGATCCCCAAAAGAGTTGGGTGCGACCGCTCAGGGCCTTTCAGACTGAGCTGTCCCTGTCTCCTAACCTCTTGAGCCCCACCAACTAGGACCAAGGGAACTCCCTCCACAGGACCTGGAAATCGACAGCATCATTGAAACCTGGCTCTGCCTTTCACTAGCTCTCCAACCATTGTCATACCCTTAGCCTGAGGGTCCCATCTGTAAAGATGAAATAATGATATTGATGAAAGGCATCAGCTGCTTCATGGGGCCCCTTTGGCGTATGACCAGCACAGTGTGGGAGGTGGTGATGGTGACCCACTATCCCTAGCCTGGGCACTCCCCACCCCCTCACCAGCCCAGGCTTCCCTTACCCAGCAGGTGAGCGGGGATGGGCCCTCTGAGGTTGATGAATTTGTCCCCATATCGGCGGTAGAGCACACGGCGGACGTAGGCATGAAGTTCCAGGTAGAGGGGCTCTAGCTGCTGGTACAGGCGCTCCAGATCCTCCACAAAGGTGGGGGACTCATACCAGGAGCGCCAGTAGGCCCCTGCATCCGAGAAGCCTAGCAGGGGAAAGTGGGGGAGGGCAGCTCAGGCTCTGTCATCTGCATCTCCCCGCCCCTCACTCCTTTGCCTTTCCCTGGCTCCAGGCCTGAGAGTTTGCCAGTCAGCGGGGGAGTTTCCTAGGCTACCACATCCCCTAACTGGGGGCTGCTTCAGGCCAGATAGCAGAGGTCAAGATGATTCCTAGCCTGCGGAGCAGGGTCAGCAAAGTCAGCTGGAGGGCAGCAGATGGCTAGCTGACCGGGTTCAGGTCCAGTCCCACCAGCCCTCTGTGGCACTTTGGACAGATCTGTGACCACTGTGGCCAGGATGTGGGCCTCAGCCTAATGGTTGTTCTGAGCATTGTGGCTCAGCTGAGAGAGTGTGTCGGAGGGCACCTGGCCAGCTGGGGTCAGGAGAGCATGCTCACCATCTTGCCTGTAGGCCTCGTTGCTGAGGGTGGTAACCTCCTGGTACAGGGGCTTCAGTGGGATGCCCGCGGCGTCATGCCAACCCTCCCAGGCAAACAGGAGCATGCTGTAACTCCTTGAGGAGGCCAGGATGTTGGTAAGCTCTGAGGCCAAGGCAGGTAGGGCCAGTTAGGATGTTTCCAGGTGGAAGTTGGCAGCATCAGGACCCCACATGGGCCCCTGACATTTCCACCAGCATCCTCAACACCATGATACCCACGATACCCAGGGCAACCGACAAGGCAGGCGGGCCAGGCTGGGGAGCTAACAATGCACACCCGCAGGTAGGGACCCTCTTCCCAGAAGATGAGGGTCTATGAAGGCCTGGGAAGAGGACCTCCTTTGGTGCCTCATCAGATAGAGTATCTGACCTCAAGGCTCCCTAGTAAATGGGATTGTGGGGGGGGGGGCAGGGGGGGGGCAGAAGGCGATAGGGGAAGTCCTGGAGGGTCCAAGGTCTATAGGGAACTCCTGGGAGAAAGGGAAAACAAGGAGGAGGGATTTGTGATGGGAGAGGCGGAGGCACGCAGGAACCGGGGTTGGGGTGGGGGCTCTGGGGTTCCAGAAGTCAATTTGCCAGGGGGGCAGGGTGGGGACAGTGGAGGCCAATGTCACTGTCTCCCAAGGAACATGCTGGCCTCCAGGGTGCAGCAGGGTGAAGATAAGAGTCGGGAGACCCCAGAGAGAAAGAGACAGACTCAGAGACAGAGAGACTCGTACCTGGGTCAAGGGACCAGCAGGTGGCAGTCTTGTTGGGGAAGCAGACCTTGGCGGTGGAATAAATCCTGCTCATGTTGCTTATCAGAGAGTTGTACTGTTGAGTCAGGGTTGAAAAATGGTTAGCGAGGAGCAGTCCCGGGAGAGCTCTGGCCACCCCTCCTTTTTTGGCTAGAAGGCTGAAGAGATCTGGGGAAGGGATGTGGTGTAGACACCACCTTGGTCGCCATCTTGCAGTGAGGGTAAAATGCAAACTCAAACTATTATTGAGACAATTCCAACTCACAGTAACCCTCTAGCCACTGTGGATTTCCAAGATGATCATACTTTACAGGAGTAGAAAGCCTCATCTTTCCCCTGCGGGGTGGCGGGCGGTTTCAAACTGCCGATCTTATGATTAGCAGTCTAACATCTAATCCACTACAGCACCTGGCTATGGTGCCTTCCCCAATGCTTCTTGACCTGACCAAGGAAGTTCAGACCCCAAACTGACCTCTGGGACAATGCTGACGCTGAAGCCTGCTGTTCCACCTTTGACTTGGGGTCTGCTCTCTACTCCACAATAGGAGGGTTTGTCCCTATCTCTAAGGAAAAGCATGTCCAGGAAGTGGTTCTACAGGTAGAGGAGTCTAGTCCCCTGGGGAAACAGGTGAGGCTGGCTCCCCACCAGCAGGCCCACCTGCTGTCGCTTGGCCAGAGGCAGGTTGGCAGGACCCAGGATGCGAATGGAGCTGATGACCCGGCGAAGCACTGGGTCGGTGAAGTTCTGCCAGATGTCATCATACAGCTCCTTGGCCTTGTGGCCCCAGGCTTCTTGGAAGTCCTGGCTGATCAGGGCTGTCTCCTCCTGTGGGCATCAGGAGGTGGGTGGGGTGGGGATACGGGGCAGACACACAGGGAACTCATTGGAAGCTGTGCAGGGAAAGTCACTCAGCAGAGGGAGGGGAGGAAGGTCAAGGGTGTCCAGTTCTGGCCCTGTGGAGGCTCCTTTTCTGGAGATGGGAGCTTCTGGGGTTGGGTGAGCAGGGCTTCTTCTCCTGGACCTTGGATGGGACCTGGGGGGGTCTACCTCGGGGAGGAGGGATCAATGGGGGGGGGGTTGAGGTCAGAGAGAGGCAGATGGAGGGGAGGGGAAGAGACAGTGTGGCGGGGGGGGGGGGGGGGGCACGCTTTCAGAAAGGCTGAGAGGGTGGCCCCTGTCCCCGGGTGTGGAGGTGCTTCGGGTCACCTGAGCGGGAGGGGTCTCCATTCGGTTCACCCACCTCGAGCCCAGCACTGTGCTGACACCCGCCGGCCTGACTGGCCAGGAGCGAGCGTGGGTGTAGCGGGGAGACCCACAGCGCCCAGTGGAGGGGGAGCCCCTCCAGGCTCGAGACACCGGTCGCGTCTCCGGCTGGGACACCCCCGCACCAACCCCAGCCGCATCCCGCGCCAGGCCGCTGGCCAGTGATTGGCCGCCCGGGCCCCGCCCCCGCACCCGGGCCCCGGCGCCCACCTGGCGCTGCGCATTCTCCGCGGTGATGTTGGTGTCGTGCGCCCAGCTGGCGGCCGTGTTCAGGAACCACACCTGCTCGGCGCTCGAGTTGAAGCTGTCGGCGAAGAGCTGCGCCCCGGCCTCGTCGCTGGGAAAGTTTCCCGGCTGCAGCGCGGGATCCAGCGCGCAGGCTGCGGGAGGCGACAGCGCCAGCGGCAGCGCCAGCAGCAGCGGCAGCAGCGGCCCCGGGAGGCCCGGCGCGGCCCCCATGGCGCGGGCGCGGGATGCGGGTGCGGGTGCGGGTGCGGGTGCAGGTGCGGCGCGTGGCTCGCGCTGTCCCTTCTCTGCGCGCCGCCTGCGGGTTATAAAACCCGGCCCCGACACACCCCCTCCCCTAGCCGCGCTTCCTCTCGGCTCCAAAGTCCCCGGGTCCGCGGCCTAAAGGCGCGGGGCGGGACCGGGCTTCCTGGCCCGCCCTGAGCAGGGGCGCGACCCGCCGAGATGCGCCCGGCCGGCGGGCTGGCGCGGAGGTCAGGCTGTCATGGAGGCCACGCGCCGAGGGCGCCCGGCCCCCCCATCCCGGAGCTCCGGGGCCCTGGCTCGCCTCCGCCCGCCCGCCTCCCCTCCTCAGGCCTCGCTGGGTCCAGCAGGACGAGGGGGGCCCCGGAGGGTCCGGCGGCGCTGCGAGGGCGGCAGGGAGAGGGTTACTGGTTCCTTGCAGGTCGGGCGCCCTCACCGGTGGGTGGGTGTGGCTTGCGCAGGCGGGGGTGGGGGGGACGACGACTTCGGGCTTCAGGACTGACGCTGAAGAGGAAGCGGCCCGATGTTCTCAGCAGCGGGGTCACCTGGGGACTTGGGTGGGGGAGTAGCTCAAAGATGGGGGTGCTGCCAGGAAAGGGGGGCAAGAGAGGCACAGGAGATCTCTCATACTCGTGTCCTCCCACCCCTTTGCATGCGCGCGCGCGCACACACACACACACACACACACACACACACACACACACACACGCTGGGACATGACATTAGCTGACAGTCTCTCATGAAGAAGCCATCACACATCCCCAAAGAGTCATAGAACCTCAGACTTGGGAACTCCAGAGCGACAAGCAGCCCACTTGTTCCCGAGATGAAGAAATTAAGATCCAAACAGGCTGCGTGGTTCGCTCCAAATCCCTTGATGTCCCCACTGACTCCCACTCGGTTCTGTCCCGGAAAAGTGAGAGGACCTTTTCCCTAGCAGAGGACCTCTACAATGAGGACGGACGGCGGGGGTGGGGGGGGGGGAGTGATGAGAGATGTGGAGGCTGGGCAGGGAGAGCAGGGACTGAGCTAGTGACAGCTCCACTCGTGGCTTCCAGGTTGGGCTGCTAGCCACACGGTTATTGCTTCAGAGCCACCAGCTCCTCCCGAGGAAGATGAAGCTTTCTTTCAGTTCTTGTCAAAGATGTACAGGCTTGGAAACTCACAAAGGCAGTTCTACTCCATCCCATAGGGTGACTCAAAGTGAGAATTGACTCAACGGAGGTTTTCTGGTTCTGAGAAAGACACCCTTAGGCCAGGCGTCCTAATTCTTTGTGTCTGCTCCAATCTACCTCTCCCCACAACTCCCCCTCGCCAACTTCCCCACCGCCACAGGGCTATGGTGCAGGGCTACTGCTTCCCTTGTCCGCTTGGGGTTTCACCTTGGCAGGTCAGTGGTTAATGGGCATGCAAAGTGCTCAGGATGGATTCGGACAGCTTCAGGGCTGAGGCTGGAGTGAGGGCAATGACTGCAGGCGGCAGCCTTCCCCAGGACAAATGTGTCGCTATTCCTTGGGTACTGGCTTTTCCCACCTGGGGTGGTAAAATAGACATACATGTGTGATAGAAATGAATTTTGCAAATTATGATGACAGAGAGCTTGCACGCTTGTCTTCTTGAGTTTGCTAAAAAGGCATGTGTTAGACAGGGTGGACTAGAGAAACAAATCCAGAGACACTCATGTGTGTGTAACACAGAGTTTTATATCAGAGTAATTGTATATTAAGAAAACATCCCAGCCCAGTCCAGATCACGTCCATAAATCCGATATTAGCCCAAATGTCCAATACTGGTCTATAAATTCCTCTTCAGACTCATGTAGCACATGCAATGATGCAGAATGCAGGAAGATCCCAGGCTGGTGGGTGAAAGTGCTGTGGGTCCAGGGACCGTGCAAGCATCACCGCGCTCTGGCTGCCATCAGTGTGGCTCCATGTGGCTGGTCAACGGGCATGCGAAGCAGAGACAGTGGGTCCCCCCTCCAGGGAGCTATTTATCCTCGGTTGTACCTCCAAATGAGGTCAAGTTGAACCTGATTGATAGGCTAAACTCCACCCCTTCACTCTTAAGGCCCTCAAGTTGACAGGAGATTATGTAATTACCAGAGGGGAGTTAGGAATTATCTGGGCAAATAAAAAAAAAGAAAGAAAAGTGGGGGCAGGTACCTTTTGATTGAAGCCAAGGCAGAGTAAGGGGCCTAAGATGGAAAAGTTGAGCTTCACCTAAACCATGGAGCACCAGGACATTTGTGTTTGAAAAGACATGCTGACCTACCTAGAACTGCTGAGAGAATAAGAGATGTACTTGTGAAGGAGAGACCTGCAGCATGAGTGGGGGTGGGGACTACAGACTGGCTGTATTTGTCCGGGTAGACTAGAGAAACAGATTCATGGAGACTCGTATGTGTATGAACTTTATATACAAGAGCAGTTGAATATTGAGAAAACATCCCAGCCCAGTCCAGATCAAGTCCTTAAGTCCGATATTAGCCCCTATGTCCAATACCAATCTATAAAGTCCTCTTCAGACTCACAGAACACGTGCAATGACACCGAATGCAGGAAATCATAGGCTAGTGGGTGGAAAGTCTTGTGGGTCCACTGGCGTTGTAAGCATCTCAGCGCTGGCCGGGGTCTCCATGTGGCTCCTCCAGTTCCCAGGGCACAGGGTCTATCAGTGTAGTGCCACGTGTCTTGTCAGTAGAATGTCCCTCCGGGAGTGAGGAGAGTGTCCCCCCCTCCAAGGAGGAGAAATACCGGAGTTCCCAGAATTCCCAGGAGCAGGCCATGTCCACCCACATCAGAGGCCTTATTTGCTATAACCTGATTGCCAGACTAGACTTCACCCCTTCACTCTTAATCCTCTCAAGTCCCAAATTGACACCAGATGATGTAACTACCACGCTGGCCTTTTGACCTTTGAGCAAATAGTTTGCCTTTGGATGTATAGTTGCCAGGAAAAAACCTATGCCCATCAGAGAAAACCCCCTTGTATGACTGACTGCCTGATCAAAGGTGCTGGTGAGCAGACAGGTACCCTGCCGATGCTGACCACCTAGGCCCACTCGTTGAGTGGAAGTGGGGAAACAGCAGTGAAGAGATCAGCTGAGTTTGGATAGGTTCCATTGGCACTAGTTGACCTGCTTCACAGAGGCTAAATAAGAGAGGACTGGTCTGAAGCTTAGGGAGCTGTGTGGATTCTGAGCCTATGGGCAGGATCTAGCCGCTGAGGTGAAGGAGCCAGCTCGTGTGAAGTGTAAGGGAGGTGTGTTTGGATTCCTAAGCTTGCTGTTGGTGTCCATGTAGCCTAGCAGATTGTTAGGGCGGAGTGTCCAGAACCTGACCGAATGAAGAGAAAGAGGTTGGACACTGTGAGCTGGTGCACATTGCTGCAAGTCTTGATGGATGGGCTGCTCTAGGCTGGACTTTGCTTATAGTTGCCAAGGACCCAAGTTCCAAATGGAATGATGATTCATCACATCAAAACTACTGCCTCCTCAGAGTACTGGGTTGATAAACTCACGGCATTGAGTGGATTCCCACCTATAGCATCCTTATAGGGGAGGGCGGAACTGCCCCTGTGGGTTCCTGAGGCTGTAAATCTCTTTGTTGTCGTTTAGGGAGACAATCTTGTTTATTGTCAGGCACCAAGAAGCGCAGTAGGGAAGCGCTCTATACAAGCGGAAGTGACCTACAAAAACGGGGGGGGGGGGGTGAAGTGGCAGGAGGTGCAGGCACACGCAGCACAATCATTGGCATGAGCTGCAGCTCTGCACTGTAGCACGTGAACCAGGCAGAGGCAGTCATGCTTCTCACAAAGGCTACAAAGGAACGGGAAGGTCGCTCCATCATTAATTCTTATGGGCAGGCAGAGGAAGAGGATGCTTTTAGCTGGTGTGCGAGGCCACGTATGGTTGGGCGAGGTCCCACCCCAAGTAAAGAACGGATGCTGAAGGAGGCTGGCCTGGGGGCTGCCAGGGGGCTGGCCTGGCCTCCTTAGGTCCGGGATTCCTCTGGGTTCCCAATGATCGGCATGTCCGTGGAATACAGTTGGCTGATATGAACCTGTCAACTAATTATTCCCAGGTCTCTTTTGGCTTTATTCCCCAAGGTTTGAATTTCTACAGGAGCTTTTACATTTGTATTTCCTCTGAAGGCATCTCTTATCCTTCTGATAGCGTAGGTTCTGTAATTGTGGGTGCTGAATTCCTTGCTCTCTCTGAGTGGCCCAGTCAAGATCTAATACTTGTGTGCTGGTGGAGGCTGCCTGTTTGGAAAGAAAAAAAACAAGAGGCTGTAATTCTTAATGGGAGCAGAAAGCCTCATCTTTCTCTGTAGGAACAGCTGGTGAGTTTGAACTGCTGACGTTGTGCTTAGCAGCCCAAGCATAATGCCCACTCCATCAGGGTGTAGGCAATTTAGAAACTGAATATCTAAAACAGGGAGTGATATTGGCCTTGCGCCTTTTGATTGAGATCAAGCATAAAATGGGGTGGTGAAGGCGCGGAGTCGCTGGCGTACACATTGCCATGAGTGTGTTGAGCCTCAAAATGAGTGAGACAGGAAGGTACCCACGGAAGAGTTCCCTCTGCTCCTGACAGCTCTAGGGACGAGAGTGCTCGGGAAGATGCCAAGAAAATTTTATGACTTGGATGAGAGTGACTGTGACCAGGGTTAATTGTGATTGTAAAACATGTCACTGGAAGAGGTGATGGTTAGAAGAGTGGGGTGGTGGTGAAATGACTTACTTGTGGCTCCTGCAGTCTATCTCTTTGTAGCTCCCTCCAGTGATTGAAGAGGACTCTGCAGACAGCGTGGTGATAGGCATCTCTGAAGCAGGAACAGGAGATGCCAAGACCAGGAAGGAAGAAGAGCATTATTGGAGCATGTGAGATTTCTACTTGAAGTCGGGGAACAAGCACCAATGATGCTATAGCACCAATGATGAGCGACAGTGAGGCAGAGCCTCGGGCTTCCCAGGCCACAGAACAAGGCAGTGGCCAAGGAACCATGTGATTGAGAGAGCAAGGACCAGAGAGAGACATGTCTACGTTGAGAAGTGTTGCAGACACAAGAACTATATCCTTACCATCTGGTACTACCTGTGACCGGTACTTCCTCCATAAATCCCATAATCACGAGCATTGTGTGTGGGTTCTGTGTGGTCATTACAATATGTTACCAAATCCTGCCAAGAAGAAGAGTCCTGTGGGAGGGGTGCAGGGTGTCAGAATAAAGGAAGGGGAAGAGGGGAGGCTTGTTGGCCTCGGGTTGCTGTGGAAGTGGTTTCTCTTTGTGTAGCCAGGGGTGGTCAGACTTGGCCTTGTCACTTCCTCAAACACTGTATTTAACCCAGTATGTCCACAGGAGGATCAGTTCAAGCTGCCATCAATAGAAAAGTTATTAGTGAGACGTTTTTACCTTGGTTGTGCGGGTGTGCATAAAAAGCCAATCATAAAACCGCTGTGCATTTTACACGTCTCAGTTTGAACACTGAATCATCAGCCATTGAAGGGAAATGCAGTCCTACCACACAATTAAATTGTGCTTAAAGAGGGCCCTGGGTGTCACCAACAGCTACGTACTTGACTGGGTTGTAGCAGAAAGGTGGGGGGTGGGCTCTACCAAGAGAGCCCTTGGAAGACAAGCCTAGTGAGCTGCTTCCGGCAGGGTAAGCGCAACAACAACAAACAACAACAACACTAAAACGTGCTTTACCAGCTTCAGATTTAAACTAGAAATCCATTTAAACAGAACAGAATGAAAAGCCAGCTCCTCTCACTTCGGATATCCACGGAGGCTAGTGACGTCCATGATGGTCAAGGAAACCCCAGGGTGTCCGGGTAGACCGGCTGGCTCCCTCCATCGGGTTTTCAGTGCTCAGCGTCCCCTGGAGTCTTTAAATTCTCCTCCTCCTCACGAGGGAGAAAATGGGCTACAGATGACTCATCCTCATTGCCTTTGTTTTCCACAGGCTCTGTAGATTTTGTAAGAACTGGACTAATTCCTTCTCTTGGTGAGAGGTGACTTTCAGGGTTGCTCTTTGCCTTGTGAAAGCAGGGCACAGTAGGGTGTGCAGCAGGCTTCTCCAAGAAGCCCGCTCCAATGGAGCGGTGCCCAGGCAACACTCCCCAGGGACTGCTTCCCACCCTGCAGCCACCTGGCAGCGGATCAGCGGCTGATTCCTTAGGAGATCGCCAGGCCTTTCTCCGGAGGTGCTGCGGGGTGGGCTCAAACCTCCAACCTTTCGCTTAGCAGCCGAGTGCGGGTTAACTATTTGCGACAGTCAGACACCCTAGAAAGGAGCCCTGGGGTAGCGGTTACACATTGGGCTGCTAACCACAGGTCAACGGGTTTGAAACCACTAGCTGCCTCTTGGGAGAAAGAGGTGGCTCTCTACTCCTGTGAAGCGTTTCAGACTCAGCAGCTCACAGGGGGCAGTTCTACCCTGTCCTTTAGGGTCTTTGAGTGGGCGTTGACACGATGCTTTAGAGTCTGGTTTAGGCGTCCGTGTGTGGAGAAGAATGGCTCTGTAGACTTCTAAAGCTGTGATCTTGTGTGTTAGTCTAGGTACTTTAGAGAAACAAACCCACAGAAACTCATGTATGGGAGTTTTATGTAAAAGTGCGCGAGGAGGAGAGAGTGGAGCACAGCCTGGCCCACCAGGCCGTGAGGAGGATGTTCCTGAGTACAGCAGCCAGTCCACAGAGAGGACAACATGGCTGGCCCCACTATGAGAAACGATGCCCCTCAGTGACTAAGGGCGATACAGGGGACAGCACCGGAGACACAGTGTGGGAATTGCACCTGATCTCATCCCACCACACCGAGGCAGAGCACTGGGGGAGTGCAGTGGAACAGCAAGGGAATGGAGTGGCAAGGTCCCTAGGGGATGCTGAAAGTGGACTTTGGGGCCAGGGCGTGGTGCCCCAACGGACTGGACGGGAAAACACTCCTAAGGGCCAGCAAACGATCCCTGAACTAACTACAAGCTTTTCTTTCTTGATGCGTTTTGTTTTGTTCTTTGTCAGTGGTTTGTTGTTGTTTTGTTGTCTGGTTGTATACTGTTGCTTTGTTTTCCTCTGTCTTGTTTACGTGCATGTTATTGTCTTCACAGGTCTGTCTAAATAAGACAGGCTGGATGAACTATCTGGAGAAAAAACAATGGGACCTACAGTTCCGGGGGAACTTGGGATAGAGGGTGAGTGAGTTGGAAAGGAGGAACCGATTACAAGGATCCACATGTGACCTCCCCCCTGGGAGATGGACGGCAGAGAAGAGGGGGAAGGGAGACTCCGAATAGGGCAAGATATGACAAAATAACAATCTATAAATTATCAAGGGCACATGAGGGAGGGGGGAGCGGGGAGGGAGGGGGAAAAAAAGAGGACCTGATGCAAAGGGCTTAAGTGGAGAGCAAATGCTTTGAGAATGATTAGGGAAAATAATGTATGGATGTGCTTTATACAATTGATGTATGTATATGTATGGATTGTGATAAGAGTTGTATGAGCCCCTAATAAAATGTAAAAAAAAAAAAAGTTAAGTGCACATCAGGAAAACATCCCAACCCAGTGCTGCCCAAGCCCACAAGTCCAACATTAACCCATATGTCCAACACCAATTCACAAAGTCCTCCTCCATCTCACAAAACACACACAATGATGCTGACTGCAGGAGGAAAGCTGAGCCAGAGAGCATGTAAGCATCTCAGCGCTGGCAGGGATCTCCACATGGCTGCTCCAGCACCCAGGGCTGCATCAGGGTAGGTCCATGCGGCTTCTCCTAGGGGATGTCTTGCAGGAAGTGAGCCTTGTCAGCTGAAGCAGAGAACTGGCTAAGGAAGCTGCACCCTGGCCATCAGAAAGCAAGAGGCTCGAGAACTAGAAAAGGCCAGGCTCACCGAGTCATTTATCCCTCTGCCCTTCAATTAATCCCACATGGGTTTATCGGCCAGGTTGGCACAATAAACTAACTACCTCCTCTTTCAAAAGGAAATCGCCACACCTGTGTTGTGAGGTGCCTCTGGGCAGGTACAAGCCACCAGCTGTTCAGTTCACCAGTGGTGGAGTGCTAACTGCAGGCAACACCCAGGGACTTCCATTTATTTAAAGTCACTTTATTGGGGGCTCTTATAACTCTTATCCATACATACATACCATCCATCCATCCATCCACCCATCTATCCATCCATCCACCCATCCATCCATCCACTGTGTCCAGCACATTTGTATATTTGTTGCCATCATAATTTTCAAAACACTTTCTTTCTACTTGAGCCTTGGTATTAGCTCATTTCCCCCCACCCCCACCCTCCTTCCCTCATAAACCCTTGATCATTTATAATTTTTTTTCATGTCTCACACCAACCGCTGTCTCCCTTCATCCACATTTCTGCTGTCCATCCCCCTGGGAGGGGGTTCTATGTAGATGGGACTTCAATTTTGAGATAAGCTGGAGACCGCCTTCAAAACCAGGTGTCCAGCCCTGGTCTCCCGGCTCCAGGCTCACCCGCGACTGTTCGGGACACATCCAGCTGAGACCTGGTGTATGATGGTGAGTCCCACAAAGATCGCTCTTTCCCAGGGGCTACTCCAGAGGTCACTCTTTTGTGGTTGTGGAGTTCAAGTTTGGGAAGATAATTTTACAAAAAAAGTTGTTATTGTTGCTGTCTAGAGTATACACAGTGAGACATGCACCACACGGAACAGGTTCTGTGTGGACGACTGAGGGACACGGATGGCGGTCTGCTCCCTGCCTTCTCTGTGTTGCTCCTCCATCATCAGCGGACAACGCGCTGCCCTTCAGCTTCCTGTCTGATCATGGGAGATGCTGTTGTCACTCTGAGCCATCTCTCTCTCTCTCTCTCTCTCTCACACACACACACACACACACACACACACTGCCATCGAGTCACTTCCGACCCAGTGATCCTGTAGGACAGGGTGGAACTGCCCCTGTGGGTTTTCTAACTTCTTAACAGGAGTAGAAAGCGTGGCCTCTCTCCCTCAGAGAAGGCTGCTGGTTTCGAACTGCAGATCTGGCCATCAGTAGCTCAACGAGCAGCCACTGCGCCATACCGGGGCTCCTGGATCGCATGCCGTTGGTTCCTTCAGGCCCAAGAGCGGCCTCCTCCACAAGTTGAGCCACAGTAGTGTTCTAAGAAGACACCAGGCTTTCTGTGGGTTTTAGATGGAAAGATGACCCGGGCAATAGAGTGCAGGGTCCCTCCAGCCTCCAGGACTCCCAAAGTCTGGTCCCTGAGATGGGGAAATGATGCTCTGTATGTCTGGGAAGGCTCTTTATGGTTCGCCTGGTCCAGGTGCCTTCAGCAAAGACCCCAGACCCCTAGGGTCCTTGAAGGAGGTACTTGCAGGGGGTTCCTCACTTTCTAGGATCCCTCAAAACCCCTACTGGAGAAAAGCCTACCTTTCCCCCAGGTGAGAATTGCCAGCTTGAACGAAGGGCTGCGGCCGTTCCGGCTGAAGACCGTCTTCCTCTGATCACAAGCATGCTGCAGGCGGGCAGTCCGAGGGGAGCTGAGCCATTCTGGGAGCTGACTGTCCGTGGGTGGCAATGGGCAAAGCGCACACAGGCCTGGTCCTCCAAGAAGTGCAGGGGCTTGGATGTGAAGGGAGGAGCCCTCCGGGATGCCCTGTTGGGCCCTGGGAGAGCTGAGAGGAAGGGCCCAGGAGGTAGGGTGGGAGGGAGCCTTGCAGATAGCTGGAGAAACTTCCAGGCAGGCGAGGCAGGAGCTCCTGCTGGAGCAAGCTGGGCTGTTCCCAGAACTGCTGTGAGGCCTGCGGGAGAGTGGGGGTGGGGGGTGTCACGTGCCCAGAGAAGACTTCCCAGCCTGTTCAGTCTTGCCTGTCCTGAGATGGGGAGCCAGTGGAAGTAGCTGGAGGTGGTGGGGGGAGGGTGGTGGGGACTTACATGTGTTTTTGTTTCTCTTCTTGTGCAATATCTGATATGAGAAGTCTGGTGTGCAGGTCAGCTGCAAAGATCATAAACATGACACTTATGAGCCCACCTCGCTGCACGACCCTGTGTCTCTCCCACTCCCGCCCCACGTGTACCCCCATGCCCCAATGCTGTGCTTACCCTGGCTGCTCTTTAGAGAGCGTTGAAGGTTCGCGGTCTCTCAGCAGCCTACTCTTGTAGCGAGGCCCAGGCAGTGAGTCACCCAGGCCAAGGGATTTGCAGAGACAAAAGGAGGACACCCCCACCCCAGGCAGCATGATTTAAGTTCATCCCAAAGTGGAAGCACCCTGGATGAGCGTCACCACACATGTGGTCCGGCTTCCTCCAGAGTGGTGTCTGTGGCCATTGAGCACGACGAAGCTCTGCCTAGCGCCCTGCAGCCAGGTCCCAGGTTCCATCTTTTTTGGATCATTGTACTGGGGGCTCCGACACTCCCCTAACCATCCACCCGCTGACTGTGGCAAGCATGTAGCATCTGTACATAGGTCGCCATCATCCTTTTCAAAACACTTGCTTCCTATGTGAGCCCCTCATTTTCCCCTCCCCACCATCCTCATGAACCCTTGATAAATTATCATTTTTATATCTTACACCATCCACTGCCTCCTTTTACCCATGTTTCTGTTGTACTTTGTCATCCTGGATGGGGGTGTGTGTTATACGTTGATCATTGTGACCAGCTTCCCCTTTCTCCCCCCACCTTCCCCCTATATCCTCAGGGTATCACTACTCCCATTACTGTTCCTGAGGGGTTTATCTGTCCTGGATTCCGTGTGTTGAGAGCTCTTATCTGTACCCGTGCACATGCTCTGGTCTAGCTGGATTTGTAAGGCAGAACTGGGGTCATGATAGTGGGGGTGCGGTAGCATTAAAGAACTAGAAGAATGTTGTGTGTTTCGTCGGTGCTATATTGCACACTGGCTGACTGGTCCCTTCCTTGTGACCCTTCTGTGAGGGGATGTCCAATTGTCCACAGATGGGCTTTGAGTCTCCATTCCACCCCCCCTTATCCACATCAATATGATAGTTTGTTTTGGGTCTTCTGATCCTGATTCCATCTTAAGCCTCAAAATAATCCTAGTGGCATCTTGAGTCCCACCCCTTCCCATCCCCCACTGCCAGCACACACTTTATTGATGACTGCCGACTGCTGGGGTGAAGTCACAGGGAGACAGGGAGGGCAGTGGCCCTGGCAGCTTTCCTGACAATTGGAGAGGACAGAGAGCTGAAGCAGAGACATCCACACGGACTTCAGGAAGGAGATCCCCTCAGGACTCAAAAGAAACCCCTCCCCCAAACCAACTAAAGCCCAAACCAAAAATTCCTAACATTGTACCAGTGCCTCGATTCCGGCAGAACAGAACTGGCCCAGTGGGTTTGCAGGGCTGGAGACACCAGGGAGATGTTTACTTGTGTTTTATGGGCGATGTCAATGCACTTGACTGCGGATCCTGACAAACTAAGGACAGCCTGGAGCAGAATGGGAATTCCGGAACACCTCTTTGTGCTCATGGGGAATTTGCACACGGATCAGAAGGTCGTTGTTTGGACAGAACAAGGGAACACTGCTTGGTTTAAAAGCAGGAACGATGTACATCAGGGTTGGATCCTCTCACCATACTCTTCAATCTGTGTGCTGAGCACATCATCAGAGAAGCTGGATTCTATGAAGAAGAAGGTGGCATCAGATTAGAGGAAGGTTTATTGACAAGCCGAGGTGCGCAGATGATACGACCTTGCTTAATGAAAGTGAGGAAGACTTGAAGCACTTGCTGAGGAAGATCAAGGACTGCAGCCTTCAGTGTGAATTACAACTCAGTGTAAAGAAGACCAGTATCTCCACAACTGGACCAATGGATAGCATCATGATAAACTGAGAAAAAACAGGGGGGAAGTGATCAAGGATTTCTTTGTGCTTGGATCCACAATCAGTGCTCATGGAAGCAATGGTCACGAAATCAAACAGCAACAGAAGAGTGGGTGAAGGGAGACGTCGGACAGTGTAAGATATGACAAAATAATAATTTATAAATTATCAAGGGTTCATGAGGGAGGGGGTCGGGGAAGGAGGGGGAAAATGAGGAGCTGATACCAAGGGCTCAAGTAGAAAGCAAATGTTTTGAGGATAATGATGGCAACAAATGTGCTTGACACCATGGATGTCATGTATGGATATGGACTGTGATGAGTTGTACGAGCCCCCAATAAAATGATTAAAACAAAAAACTCAAACAGCACATTAAATTGGATAAAACTGCTGCACAAGACCTCTTAAGGTGTTGGAAACCAGGATATTACTTTGAGCACCAAGGTGCACCTAACCCAAGCCATGGGATTTTCAAAGCCCTCATAGGCCTGTGAAGGCTGGATCGACTGAAGAATCCATGCAACCGAGCTGTGGTGCCGGAGAAGAACGCGGAAAGTGCCGCGGACTGCTGCAAGACAAACCCATCTCTCTTGGAAGAAGCATGGCCAGAGTGCTCCTGGGAGGCGAGCGTGAAGAGGCTTCGTCTCACAGGCTTTGGGCATGTTGCCAGGGGCGAGCGGTCCTTGGAGAAGGACATTGTGTTTGGTAAAGTAGAGGCAGCGGAAATGAGGAAGACCCACAAGGAGATGGTTTGACCCAGTAGCTGTGACGACAGACCCAGCCAGAACAGGAACAATTGTGAGGAAGGTGCAGGACTGCCGAGTGCTCCCTTTGGTGTGTGCAGGGTCACTGTGGATCAGAACCGACTCGGTGGCACCTAACAACAGCAACAACAATAACAAATCCTTTGGGGAGCAGAAAGCCTCGTCGTTCTCCCTTGGGGTGGCTGGTGCATTCGAATCCCTGACCTTGTGGTTAGTAGCTCGGCTGGGACTCCAAGATGTGACCAGCCCTCCCCTCAGGGTTCAGGCTGCTCGAGAGGGGAGTTAGCATGCTTTCTCTCCTCTGGCTGTCTTTGCCACAGTGACTTTTTGCTAAAGGCTTTTGGAGAAGCTTTTGTTAAAGCTAATCCTGGCTATGAGAGACCAAACCAATATGAATTTTGTATATAAATCGTTCATCGTGTATTGCTCTTCAGACTCCACCCGACTAATAATTTAAGGAGAACCTTTATCATTGAGTCTTGAACAGGACAAAGACGGGACGAGGCCCCATCATCTGGATGAAGGAGACCATTCGCAGGAGGTCATGGCGGCATCCAGGGTTTGCTGAGACAGAACTTTAAAATCCACACGAAAGGGCAAACGATAATGTGTTAGACAGGGTTCTTTAGAGCGAAAAAACCAGATTGCTGATAATTATATATATATTTATAAAGATAGATATATAACACAAGAAATGAACAGTTAAATTATAAACAAATATATATTACAATAAACAGTTAAGTTATAAACAGATCGATGTAGAATACAAGACATGAACAGTTAAATGATAAAGCAGTACAAATGGCTCAGTGCAACTCACTCTCATGAGAGAGCTGTGAGACACTGGCAGTCCGTCAGGTCTTGAGGGCCATCAGGTAGTCCTCTGTAGAGAGAGAGAGAGCTAGGCTATCCCAGCACAGGCAGCAAACAGCAAGGCAGGTCACCAGCTGTCATCCAGGTCACCAACTGTGAGTCCCCAGCTCTGGAGATGTAAATTTCATTTGAGTGTTCTTAAAGGGACCTCAACTTACAACAACACAGTCCACAGGCTAGGCGTCCCCCAGGTAGTGTGCCCTTTAAATTGAGGCACAGCTCAAGCAAGGCAGCTGCACACTGGTCCAATTATTAAAGAGCGAGAGACAAGAAAGGCGAGGCTCACTGAGTCACGTATCTCTCCGCCCTTCAATTAATCCCACTTGTGTTTATCGGCCAGGCTGGCACAATAAACTATCTCAGATAACCTGCCACCACAAATTACTGGTGGTGGTTCAACAATACAGTTACACGTTGGACTACAGGAGGAAGAACAGAATTATGATCAGGAAAATTCTGAGGCGGTACCCCAAACAGACTGGACTTGCACTGGGAGGGGTGGGCTTCTGCGGTATACATTTCCCACTAGGGAGCATGGAGCAGCTCCCTCTGAGTTAGTGCACCCAGTGGTGTCACCTGGGAAGCTTCTCTCTGGTCACAGTGACATTTTTTCATGAAAGCGATTTTGCTCAAACCTCATTAGTTTGTGATGGCCAATTTAAGAGAACAGTGTGAGGTGGTGAAATTTTGTTTCTGGACCAGGACAAACACCACAGAAACTTGTGAGGTTGAACATAGCTTACAAAGGGCAATGCTATGGGAAACACTCAAGTATATGAGTGGTTTTCTCATTTCAAGAAGGTGAAATGTTGATTGATGACAAACTTCATTCTGGACGTCTGTCAACATCCTGAGCAGATGAAAATGTCAACTCGTAGTGCTTTTGGGGTTCGTTGCACCAGGTCAGACTGTTAATCAAGCTGTCTCTTTAGAGGTCTGGAAAGATTGCATAACTGTGTGTGTGTGTGTGTGTGTGTGTGTGTTGTTGGGGGGAGGGAAGGCCTGATTTGTGGCAGACAGGGGACTTGTGTTGCCACTATGCAAAGACCAGCATGCCTCTCTTGCCTCAGGCACCTGACTCACCTGACCTCACTGGCTGTGACCTTTTTGTCTTGGAAGAGGGTCATGAAAGGACAGAGATTTGATCATGTAGAAGAGGTGAAGAAAAAAAACCAAGGGAGGTGCTGCTGTCAGGCATCCAAACAAATGAGTCTGAAAAATGTTTCCAAGAACGGAATCGTAGATTTGACAAAAGTATTAAACGTAATAGAGAGTACTTCGAAGATGATAAAGTTGTTTTGTAAAAAGAATTAAATACATAGCTTTGGGGGGTAGGGGAGTTCTGGGTTTTGGAGGGGGGGGTACCGCCTTGTATGTCATGTTAGTCAAAAAAACTTACAGAATTGGTCCAGGGCCTTCCGGCTAAGGCAGTTTGGGCATACTGATAGGGCATGACTCCTGACTATTTGCCCCCCAATATGTTATTGTTAGGTTTATTGGGTGAGAAATACCGCGGTCCTTGGCTTTGCACAAGAAAGAATTCTCGCTGAAGCCTGGTTTGTGATCCGAGTGAGTCTTTACAAAGGATAGCAGCAATTCCACGCATTACAGTAAAGGGAACACACGCCAGAGAGAGACCCTGCGGCCCGGCCCGGCCCGGCCCAGCAGAACCTCCTAGGAGAGCTGGGAAAGAGAGCAGTGGTCTTCAAGTTCTCGCCTTTGGGGGCCTTCCACTGGGGGAGGCATGGGCGAAGGTACTGGTTGGCCCCATTGGCTGAATTAAGCCCACCTGGCCTAGATTGGGGCCCACCCAGGTGTACCGGCTTCCTGGTTCAAGGACCTGAATTTGCGCATGCCCACTAGCCTTTATAGGCTTCCAACCTCCTGTAAGCGGGGGAGGGTGGCCTTGGCTTGTAGAGGGCCAACCCCTGGTTGCTGACTCCAGCTGCCTGACACTATCTCCTCTTGGGGCACACCCAGGCAAGCCTCCTGGGCTGGCCAGCTGCGGTGGAGGAGGAGGGATCCACTTTCCTCCCGACTCTGCCTGAGGGCAGGACGGTCCTCACCCCTAGTCAACAGTCAGAGGGAAGGCAATGGGAAGCTAAGCTGTGGGACGGCTTTGCCGTGGTTTGGGCTTCTCCTGTCCTCCACAGCCTTCTGCAAACAGGCTGCTCTAACACAAGACAGCTTCAATGGTGCTCCAGCCGTTTCCCTCCTCCCTTTTCTGTTCACCACACATACCCAATGCGATGTTGCTTTCCTATTAGAGCTTTGGGATCATTACCCCCGACTCACAATCACAGCACGTGCATGAACCCTGTAAGCACCTGATGCGAGGGAGAGAAGCCAGTCATCAAAGGCCACACCCACAGGGGATGCCTGTGGGCTCAAGCCTGGAGAGACACTAAGTGGACAGGGGGTTGGGGGTGAGAATGGGAGTAACTGGAGATGGGTTTGGGGTAATTTGGGGGATGATGGATGTTTGAAAATTAGATGGTAGTGATGAAGGCACAGAGCCCTGCTGGCATCATGTGTTACATGTCAGGCTGTGGACCACAAGTCAGCAGTTCAAAGCCCCCAGCAGCAATGTGACGAGTTTCAGTCTTGGGAACCTGCAGAAGCATTTCTCCTCTGTCCTGTAGGGTCCCCAAGATTCAAAACTGACCCGATGGCCCTGAATTTGGTTTTGGTGATTGCACAGCTCTAGAATGATACTAATAATTACTGGATTGTACACTTAAAACGGTTCTTGAAATTTTGTCGTGTAACTAGTAATACCCCAATAAAACCCCCCCCTTTTTTTTAGGTATCACAGATTTCTGAAATCCTCGGTGTCATAACACAGAGCTGTGGGACTTATTTTTATGACTCTAATGGGCTAGAGTCCACCATGTGATTCCACCCACAATCGACTTCTCCAATCTCCTGCCAGTGGACATTGGAATTCTTTACAGTTTCTCCTCCATCACAACACAGCGTCCCAGGAACCTTTGTGTATGCGTCTCATTGCTGTACACAGGTGGCTGTATGTCTATGGGATGTTTTTCATTGCCACTTCATTAAAAAAAAACTAATTTTTATTCTATTTGATAAAAGTATCCATAAGTCTGAGCTTGTGGCCGTGGGTCCCCTAGCAGCAGGATTATGCGCCGACAGGAGGAAGGTGCCCCAGGACAGAGGGGAGCTACCTGGTGGGTGTCCCAGGCTGTCAGTCATTATGGGGCCCAAAGCCTCCTCTGTCTCCCTGGGGGGGGCTGGTGGTTCTGTGCTACTGACTTGTGTTTTGCCGTCCAGCTCCGATCAGCAAGTCTGGGCTCCTTGGTATTGTCGCATCAGGGACACTCTTGCCAGTCTTGTGGGAATGAAGTCTTACCATGTGCCTGGTTGATAATGAGGCTGAGCATCTTGCATGTTCACGGGACTTTGGTATTTCCTCTTCTGTGATATTTCTACTTATTTCCCTTCTCCATTTTTTTTCGAGGGGAAGGGTGGGTGGGGTGGGGTGGTGTCTTTTTTTTTTTGATTCATGAGATTTCTTCATATACCTGGACGGGCATCTTTTTTGTCTTTCAATGTGTTGCAGATGTCATTCCCAATTTTGACTTGAATATCTTGTGCCTTTTGGTCAGTGGAAGGCCTGGCTTGTAATATATTTAGATGTATCGACCTCTTCATTTTCAGCTGAGTCCTCAGTGCTCCCTGCAAACCATACTGTTTGCCAAGTCAGCCTACACCTGGCCCCCACTGAGCCGGGTGAGCTCCAGAGCAGAGCCTGTGAAGCCTACCTGTCTGCACTCTCCACCTCCCCAGCCCCAGGCTCCTCTGCAGCCCCCCCACCCCCTCCCTGAATACCCTGTTTATTCCTTGAGCCTTGCCCTGCTGTGAAGACCTCTGTCTGTCTGTCTGTCTGTCTGCTTATAGAATCCCAAGTCATTCCTCAACCCCTCTACACCCTGTGCCAGACCCCCAAGGTTGAATCCAATGACAAAGGGGAGATAATGGAAGGTATGCAGGTCTTTGATGACTAGATTGGGGTAGTTATTCATTTGGATCTGGGTGATTTGTTTTGTAGACGCAATATTTCAAAATGTGGGATTCCTTATCCCTTGGTGGGAGAAAGGTTGGGGACCAGTGACCTCTTCCCTGTGGACTCCAGGGGAGTTTTCCCAGGGACCGGAAGCTCCTACCTCAGTGGGCTGCTCGGTCCACCGCTGATTCCTTGTTGGAAGCTCGGCTCCTGCCTCATCGTGTGCACTGCCTGCTCTGTTCCATGCTCTCTGAACCCACGAGCTAGTCTGCTCTCTCTGACCACCGTCCAGCACCTGGTCTGGTGGCCCTCCAGGTACACACACAGCAGTCTGGGAGTCGAGGACAAAGGTGTGGCCTGAACCGTGCTCACCTCCTCATCCCCTTGTGAATGGGCTGCAGAATTTCCATATCCTTCTATAGCTACGCTACCCACTTTGCGAGAAACCCAGAGCTGCTTTACATAGCTTCCTTGGGGCTCCTGAGGAGAGTTGGGGTTGTCCCGGCAGCCTCCGGGCCCCTGACCCTCACACTGACTTGGGGAGTTGACCAGGACCTTTTGCCTGTGGCACTGAACCAGTTTATTGGAGTTACCACTGTGCACGTGGAACATATGGAAACTGCAACCTCCAGGTTTGACCGCACCATCCCCTGCTGATTCTCCTTTTCTTAACTCTTTCTTGTCTCCTTCGATCTCTCCTCCTAGGCAAGACTTTTAATGCTTACACGCCAAGGGCAATGTCCTTCCACCCCGCCTCCATCCCAGCATGCCTCTGTTGCACTGCCTCCTGGGGTAGCATCCAGGGGGCAGGCAGTGGGTGGGGTGGGAGGGATGGGGTGCATTTCTATCTCTAGGCCCTAGGCCCCCTGTGAAGCCCACTTTGCTGGGGACAGAGGTGGCTCATCCCCGCCCCCAGGGCTGGAGCTTCTGAGTCATCTCTGAGTCACAGCTGTCCTTTCCCCGGTTGCCCAACCTCGCCTGGTCCTCATTAAAAACCTTGGGTGGGAGCTGCAGGCGGGTAGGAGTAGCCTGGCCTCACCTCCACTCAGACTGCCCCCCTTTACCGGATTTAAACATCAAGCCAAAAGAGAGGGGGTCGGGGAAGCCCCAGGCCCCCCACTGGGGAGTCAAGCCACGAAGAGTCACCATAAAGCAGAGGAACCGGAGATAGGCCAGTGTTTCACAAAGCAGGTGACGCCACCCTGGAGGGTGCTGAAAAAGCTGGAGGCACGGGTGGGGGTTGGGGTGGCGGGGAGTGGGAGTGGGAGGACAAGGGGGACAATGGGGCTGCACAAGCTGAGACTTACAGGCACCTGGACTGTAGATGATGGGACAGAGGATTTTAATTGAGGCGGGGGCGGGGGGCACGGGAGTTTGGGAATTGGGAGAGGAGGCGGGCAAAGCTGCTGAGGCCACAAAGCAGATGCCTCTGGGGTTGGGCCTTGACCAAAATGAGGGCAAACACAAGCCTGGACAACCAGCAGGTCAGAGACTGTGAGGAGAAGGCCCGGAGGTGGTGGCCAGACTTGGGGAGGAGCCCTTTAAGAGAGGGAGGGCAGAGGGTGGGTTCAAGGTGTTCAGAAGGTGGGCTGAGAGGCCCAGGCTGACCAGAGAGAGAGGGGGGAGGGGGGGGTAGCAGGGTTTGGTGGTGGGTGGCATGAGGGCAGGGCAAGAAGATGAAGGGTCTGGTGTGGGGGCCTTGGGTGTGAGGAAGTGGATGGCCAACTGTTCCTACCCCCGCCAGGCCCTGCCCTTCGGCCCACTGCCCTCTGCTCCAGTCTCCTTCCTCTGAACAGGAGACCTTTGGCTGCTGCTTTTAAAAAAAAGACATTCTGTTAGCCCTTTTCTCTGCCTGTGGCTGCTTCAAAGGAGGCTGCTGGACCAGGCAGCCATCACAGAGAACCTTCCAGAAGGTGTGGAGACCCTCTCTCTTATATCCATACCCTCTTGCATATCCATACCTTGTCCCAGCCCATCTCAGGCACATGTAGGTCATGCTTGGGCCAGTGTGGAGGCCGCCGGAGAGAGAACTGCCCACAGAGACCAAAGCGCAGCCCAGACTCTGACCAAGTGAGCAGGTCAGCGATGGCCAGAGATTCGGGGGAGGAGGAGGGATGGAAAGATGGGGCATGTCATGGGGGACATGTGACATTAGCCAATTGCCAGGACCCACAGGCCTGTATAGCACAAAGCGTGAACTCCAATGTAGACTATTAACTCCAAAATCTCACTGCCACCGAATGGATTCTAACTCAATAGTCGGAATAGGGTGGGGACCCTATAGGATCAGGGTAGAACCACCCCTGTGGGTTTCTAAGACTGTAAGCCCTTACGGGAGTGGAAAGCCCAGTCTTTCTCCCGAGGAACAGCAGGTGGTTTTGAACTGCTGGCCTTTGGAGTCGCAGCCCAACACGTACCCACTAAGGTTCCTGTACTCCCTGCCACCGAGTCGTGGCGACACCCGGGGCTTTCTGAGACTGTGACCATTTGCAGGAGTAGAAAGCCCAGTCTTTCTCCCAGGCTGGTGGTTTCAAACTGCCGGCCATGCAGATGGCACCCCACGCGTAACCACTGCACCACCAGGCTCCTAGGGGTCCTGCAGACTTTGGTTAACAATGATTGACCAAGATCGGTTCTTTGACGGTAGCAAACGTACCACAGGAAGGCAGGCTGTTCATATTAAGAAAACCATGATGCAGAGGGAGTGGGTATCTGGGAATTCTCAGTACTTTCTGTGCAATTTTTCTGGCCCCTTCACAAGGACTTACAAATAAAGCCGAGAGGACCTGAAGCCCTCGCTGACGAAGAACAAAGCCTGCAGCTGTGGCATGAAGGCCGCTGCAATGGAAGCAATGGAAGGAAAACCCAAAGCCCACAACTGGACCGATGGACAACATCACGATCAAGCGAGAAGAGACCACAGCGTCAGGGATTCCATTGTTCGGGACATGGACCGGGCGTCCATGGCAGCAGCAGTCATGCTAGGAAACGAGGCCTTGCACCGGGCAAATCAGCTGCACAGAACCTCTGGAAGTGTTCAGGGGGGAAGCTGTCCCTTTGGGGTGTACGCTGTGTCACGCCGGGGTATTTCGATGGCCTGTGTGCATGCAAGAGCTGGACAATGAATCGGGAAGACTGAAGATGAATCAGGGCCTTTGAATCACGGTGCTGGCAAAGAACCGTGAATCTGCTGCCAGGAAAGGAACCAGTGGATCTTGGAGGAAGGGCAGTCAGAATGGCCCTCCGGATTGGGTTGTGGATGGTGAGATTTCGGCTCCTTCAGTGCTGCAGGCTGGTTATCAGCAGGACCAGCTCTTGGAGAAAGGTGTCTGCTTAGTAGAGTAGAATGTCCCAAGGAGCTGGAGGGACACGGTGGCTGCAGCAGTGGGCTCGGCTCTCAGGAGGGCACAGGGCCTGGCAGGGTTCCCCTCTGTCGTGCAGAGGGTTGCCATGAATAGCAACCTCCTACCGCCCAACGAAAGGCCAAAGGCAGTTCACGTTCAGGACATTGTAGGAAGGTGGGCCTGGCTGTGCCACCAGCAAGCCTCCCTCCCCGGAGGCCCTGGCGTCCGTAGCATTCCTCTGTGTGGTGGCTGTGCTGCGGGGGGGGGGGGGGATGTGACGGTGTCCAGTGCTCAGAGGCAACGTCTACTGAGCCAGGCAAAGGCTAATTGAGCGCTTTCATGCCCATTCATTTCAACTTCCTCACCACTCTGTGAGCCGAGGCCCCTGCTACAGCCGAGACACGGACACATGAGTAACGTGGCCCAAGTCACGCCGTGGCCAGAGAGGCAGTGGCACCAGGGTTCCAGGCGCCACAATGCTCACCATGTGTGAATCCCGCCTGCTTCGACAGCTTGGACCTGTCGGCCGGGTGCCCAGACGTGCTTGCTACGGTTTAACCCCAGGTCTCCCCCTTGGGCCCCTTGTCGCCGCTGCGGGGTGCTGTCGAGGGAGGTTTTCCAATCCCAGTGACCTGTCCGTGGGGCTCTCGAGACACAATCTTTCCAGAAACAGATTGCCAACCTTCCTCTCGGGGAGCCACCGGCGGCTCACGTGACCACTGTGCCACCACATGGGCTGCTCAGCGTGGCCCCACAAGAGGCCAGTTCCCCTCGGCAGCCTGTGTCACTCACAGCAGGACCCCGCTCTTCTGAGCCTTCTTCCAGCTGCCTCTTGAGTCCCTCCCCTCGAAGTTCCTGCCCCCTCTTTACGGCAGACCCACCCCAATCCGTTCTCCTTGGGCACCTTTCCAGGCAGGCTCTGGCAGTCTGTTTTTTTTCCCTCCAGCACCCTTGTATGCAGGACTGTATGTATGCACGAGAACCCCCCACCCCCACCCCAACTAGACTCTGACCCCAGCACCCTGCTTCCTGAAAACTCTGCCCCCAGCTGGCTCTTCCTCGCCTCCGGGATCAAGTCCGGACTCCCAGCTCCAAGTCTAGAGTCCTTCTCCTGTGACCCCTGCCACCGCCATACCCAGTTCTGATCTGCACAGGTCTCCTAAGGCTGGCTCACAGGCAGCTCTGGGCCTTGATAAAGTGCTGGCAGTCAGCAAGAAAGCGAGACGCAGGGAGAGAGGCATGCACAGACCTCTGGCCTATAGAGACGACGTGTGCGCGGTCACCTGTGCTGAGACCTGTGTCTGCTGAGGGAGGCTGCGAGGGCCCAGCTCACAGAGAAAACCCCACTGTTGCCCTCCTGCCGCTGCTGAGCGTCTTCTTTTTTGCTGCCCCTACTTTACCCGGCCCAATGTACTTCTCCAGGGACCGGCCTCCTAATAACATGTCCATGAGGAAAATTTTCACCATCCTCACGTGTGTGTGTGTGTGCCATTTATCATGGTATCATTTATTGGTACTGTAATCATTGACCCTCATCAATCAGCCATCTAGCAGAGAAGCAACAAGCCCACATGGAAGAAACCCACCAACCTTGTGATCGTGAGGAATCAGGTAACAGGCAGAAGATCCAAAACAAAAATCCCCAACATATTATTGAGGATGAGGGGTGTCAGAGCAGAGACCCAAAACTCATCCCCTCACAGAGGGTCACACGGAAGAGATGAGTCAACCAGGGTGCAGTATAGCACCAATGAGGAAACACATAATACTCCTCTGGCTCCTTGAGGCTTCCTCACCCCCACTATCATGACCCCAGTCCTACCTTTCACTGCGGGCTAGACCGGAGCATGTGCACAGGTACAGATAAGAGTTCAGGACACATCGAATCCAGGTCAGATAAGGTCCTCGGGAACAGAAATGGGAGTAGCGATATCAGGAGGGTAGGCAGAAGGTAGGGGAAAGAGGGATGGTTACATAACCCCCCTGAGATAGTTAAGGTTTATTGTGCCAACCTGGCCAATAAACACATGTGGGGTTAATTGAAGGGCGGAGGGATAAATGGCTCCATGAGCCTCACCTTTCTAGTTCTCGGGCCTCTTGCTTTCTGATGGTCGGATCAGGGTGCAGCTGCCTTAGCCAGTTCCCTGCTTCAGCTGGCAAGGCTCACTTCCTGGAAGACATCCCTGAGGAGAAGCCACATGGACCTACCCCCATGCAGCTCTGGGTGCTGGAGCAGTTGTGTGGAGACCCCTGCCAGTGCTGAGATGCTTACATGCTCACTGATTCATCTTTCCTCCTGCAGTCAGCGTCATTTCGTGTGTTTTGTGAGATGGAAGAGGACTTTGTAGATTGGTGTCGGACATATGGGCTAATGTTGGACTTGTGGGCTTGGACAGCACTGGGTTCGAATGCTTACTTAATGTACACTTAACCTTTATATAAAACTCTCTCTTATACATGAGTTTCTGTGGATTTGTTTCCCTAGTTTACCTAGACTAACACCCCCGCCCAAGGGGGATGAACAACAGAAATGTGGGTGAAAGGAGACAGAGGTCAGTGTAAGATATGGAAACAATAATTTATAATATATCAAGGGGTCATGAAGGTGAGAGGATGGGGAGGGAGGGAAAAAAGAGGAACTGATACCAAGGGCTCAAATAGAATGTTTAGAAAATGATGATGGCAACATATGTGTAAATGTTCTTGATACAATTGATGTACAGATTGTTATAAGAGTTGTAAGAGACCCCAATAAAATGTTTTTCTTTTTTTAAATAAGTGCTTTACCAGGGTGGATGATCCCTTCAGGACCAGGGGTGTGAGGGGCAATACCGGGAGGGTAGAGGAAAAGGGGGTTGGAAAGAGGGAACCGATTACAAGGATCTACATGTGACCTCCTCCCTGGGGGGTGGACAACAGAAAACAGGGGGAAGGGAGACTCCGGATAGGGCAAGATATGACAAAATAATGATTTATAAATTATCAAGGGCTCATGAGAGAAGGGGGAGTGGGGAGGGAGGGGAAAAAAGAGGACCTGATGCAAAGGGCTTAAGTGAAGAGCAAATGCTTTGAAAATGATGAGGGCAAAGAATGTACAGATGTGCTTTACACAATTGATGTATGTATATGTATGGATTGTGATGAGGGTTGTATGAGCCCCTAATAAAATGTTTTTTTAAAAAGTGCTTTAGGTAGTCTTGATTTTATTTTACTTAATAAATCATGTTATTGGAGGCTCTTACATATATTATAACAAAGACGTAATAGATGTGTACAATTGTTGGCACCAACAACATCTAAACATTATGTTTCTTCTTGAGCCCTTTGATATCAGCTCCTTTCCCCCCACCCTGCCACTCCCTCGAGCCCTTAATATATTGCGCATTGTTATTATTATCTGTACATATCTTCCACGGCCCAGTCTAGCATCTTCACTACCTTTCACTACCTTCCTGGGGTCCATGCCCACCTCGAGGGTGATTATTCCATCATCATTGCTACCCGTTCCCTCCTCGCCCCTACGGAGCCTCCTGGCAGTGTTCCCCCCGAGACAGATCCGCTTGCCCTTTTGGCAGTCTGTGGCACTTTCGCTCGCCTCCACCAGGACGTATTCAGACGTATTCAGACGTATCGCATCGCGTCTGCATCTGCTGAGAGAGACTCACGTATCACCCAGGCTCTGCCTGTCCACTGGACCAAAAGATATTTTATCCCAAATTTCTTTTTTTTAATGTAAAACTTTCCTTCATTTATAAAATAGTGGCGTGATTAAATGCCTTATTTTTTTTAAACATTCCTACGCTCTGGAGACAGTTCCTGGAGTGATGGCTTCCTGGGGGGGAGGGAAGTGGGGGGCGCAGAAAGGAAGCCAAGGACCATACAGTTCCTCTGGTAAGGACCGAACTACTGAATTGTATGATCTACGTGGATTATGTACCAATAAAACTATGAACTTGGCAAACTTGAATGAAGATCTGAAATGCTCCTCGGATTCAGTCTCCCCCACACCCCAACCCTCCCAGCACCCTCGTGGGATTCAGGGTCCAGCTTACTCCTTCATCTACCTGGCTCTGTGCAGCCCTACCGCTGGGCTACTCTGCAGCCTCCCTGGGGCAGGTCCACAGCACAGCACGGAGAGAGCTGGAGTTAGGGGTCTGGCCCGGCCCCCTCTGGACTCAGGAAGCCTTCCTCCTGGTGGCCTCGGTCCAGCCTCCTTCGAGAGGGACACAGGCGGCAAATTCATCTTTGGGACCAGGATTGCCTGGATTGCCTGGCAGGCATCTAGACCCCCCAGGTCTAGATGCCCAATGCCAGCAAGACCTCTCAGTGGCCAGGATCCAGTGTCCACCACTGACTGTACCCTCGCCTCTGGCCATCCCTCCTCCCACCCCCTTCCTGCGGGCCCTCAGAAGCAATTCCACTGGGCGGGTGGGGAGGGGGAGTTCTCTTTGTTGCGGCTAGCCAAGGCAGCTCATGGTCAGCAGAAGGTGACAGAGGCCCCGTGAGGGCTGAGTGGTGGGTTGTCAGTACAGGGGCCCTAGGATCTTGGGGGAGGGAAGATCTTGGGGGTGGGGGCTCCTGTGTAAGCAGGCCTTCTCTCAGGAGCATCTGGCAGGAAAAGCCCTGGAGGAGTGGAGCAGGCGGGCTCCTCAGTGGGCCTAGGGGTCTGCACGTGCCAGGGGAAGCTGATATGCAGCACGGAGGGAGAGGCTGAGCCGCGAGCAGACGGACTAGAGCTGACTGACCCAGAGCAGTGGCCATCGCTGGTGTGTCCTGCCCAGGTCAGGCGCTGTGATTCCATGATGACACAAATAACCAGGACCGAGTCAGGGCCAAAATAAGCCCCAGGGTGCTTGGGTTACCAGATGGATGGGGGTGGGCCAGGCAGGGGAGAAGGTGTCCTCAAGGCAGGGGACACCACTCACCATCCAACACTGCCCCTCCGGCTGTGAATTGGACTTCCTCCCTGCAGGGGGTGTCAAAGCACCCGGGTGGCAGCCTTGCCTTCCAGCAGCCTTGGGCACTGACACATTTGGGGGAACTTTGGGGCCAGGCCGGGCATCCCCAGGAGATCTCCCTACCTGCTACTGTTCTGGCCCAGGTCCCCAGAGGAGCTAGCAGTCCTGCGGCCCTGGCCCTGCAGGTGGCCAGAGACCAGCCTGAGGGCAGCAGTCCACCTCTGCGCTCCCACTGCCAGAAGGACCAGAGCAGCGTGGCCCCTTGGGCAAGGTACCCCGTACGTGAAGGTCTAGATGGTCTTCTAATCTAATCTGCTCTGAACCTTGGCCCCTCTGATGAGACAAGAATGCTCAGAGTTATGGGCCAGTGCCAAAGTCCAGAGACTATCCAGAAGGGAGGTTTGGTAGGGAAGAGAGCAGGGTCATGGGAAATCTGTCATTCAGAGGCTGTGACCTTGTAAGACTTGTGGATGACCTTGTAAGGTCACTCAGTCCTGCTGTCCTCCTTGGAGACAATGCCTCACCCCACCGCCCTGCTTCCTGCTCCTCTGGGTTTAGCGCTGCGTGGTCAGGGACAAAAGAGACCCTTCTCCCCAAGTGTCACTTAAGGAGACCATTTCTTCAGAGACGAAGGCAATACCACGACAGAGACACGGCATCCGGATGACGGAGGTCCAAGGGGCATCCAAGGTTTGTGGAGAGACCAAGCTTTAAAAAGGGTGTGAGAGGGCAAAGGAAACTGGCCCCAAAGCATGATTGGTGGCAGATCAATGCATCACAGTGACAGGTGGGACTACAATAGAAACAGGAGCAGACCGTGATTGGGACATATACGTTATATGTTAGCTCAAAGGGCTTACAAGATTGGTCCAGGGTCTTCCGACCAAGCAGTCAGGGAGACACTGACAGACTCACGACTGTGGGAACTCCTGTCCTGTCCTGTCCTCAGGGCACCGGCCTCCACCAAGGTCACGACCGGCAAGCCCCTAAGAGAGGGGCTTGGACTCCCTGCACTGGCTTGAGGGGGACAGTAATTGCTGGGGGCCCTCAAGTTGGCTCCAACCCATAGTGACCTTATGCACAACAGAACCAAACACTGCCTGGTCCGGCGTGGTCCTCACAAGTACTCCTCAGCTTGAGCCTGTGCCACTGTGCCAATCCATCGGGGTGCAGGCCGTCTCCTTCCCCAGGCTCTCTGCCTGAACGCATGACTATATATTTGGCTAATGATCAGAAAGAGTTCACTGGGGGGTTGACTATGTGGGGACTATGTGACTGGATTTGGGGCTACCACAGTCATCCATAAAACCAAACCCCAAACCTAAACAAAACCCCAAACCTAAACTCAGTGCCATTGAGTCAATGCCAAGTGGCCCTAGAGGACAGGGTAGAACTGCCTTTGTGAGTTCCGAGCCTGAACCTTGCGGGCCACAGACAACGCATCACCACGAGGCCACCACAGCTGCCCGAAAACCAGAGTGCTCAGCACTTAGGCTCTACGACAAGCCAAGGGCCTGGCCTGGGGGGGATGGAGGGGCTAGGCCTGGGGGGGGGGGCTGCGATACAGCTGCAACTGGAGAGCCTGCCCTAGCCAGCTTCCCTAGAGGGGGTCCTCTGGGACTTGGCTTGGCATCCCTGCACTGCTGGCTCAGAGTGACCTACCAAGTGCTCACCCAGTGCTTGGCCCAGATCTGGGAACCCGGATGCCTGGAGCCAGAGCTGGAGTCATTCCAGAAGCTGGTGAGCCAAGTGTTCCTCCTCTTCCCAGCAGACGCCACTTCTCCCCCAGGGCAGGGGGGAGGGGCGCGCAGAGCCCCAGCACCCTGACTCCCCAAGGAGCCCAGCGCCCACACAGGGCCGCTGCAGCTGACTAGGTGCACACCCCTACCCCAAGCCTTGTGGAGGGGAGGAGGGAGGAGCCCCCAGCTCAGCCAAGCCACCAGGGGAAACCTTCTGGTCAGGAAGAGGGGGAGCTTGGCTGCACCCTGCAGATGGGGCCTCCCACATCTGGGTTCCTGTGGCCACCACCAGTGTCCAAACAACTATTTTCGTGGGCCGGTGGGTGCCTCTTAGCCACCTGGGAATCGCTGCGGGGTGGTGGTGGTGTGTGTGTGTGTGTGTGCGCGCGCGCCTCCCCCCCCCTACACATTTCCCACCTCTAGCCTCTCCCCTCACAAACAGCCTGCCTCCCTTCTTGCACATTCCGCTAACTTTGTGCGGGGAGGGGCCTGGGAGGGCAGGGCTGGTGGGAGCATTCACCCTTGCTCTTCCCCCCCCTCCCCGCCCAGCTGCGCCCCTACTTCACTCACTCCGCATCAGTCGCCCCGCCTCCCACCGTCCTGGCTCTCTAGTCTCAGCTTTATTTTTCTTGGACCACTTGTAGGTGTTGGGGACCCAGAGTCTACAGATATACACGGGTACGCTTCTTCGGTGTCTCCCCCACATGAAAGTTACCTGGAAGCCAGGAGCAGGGGTCTGCCCGTGTCTCCAGGGCAGTGGGAAGGGTCCTGGGGGAGCAGCAGTCCAGCGCTGGGCTCCGGTGTTTCCGGGCTGTGCTCGCCAGCAGTTTCCCCCTATCCCCCCACCCCTAGGGCCCCGTGGGAGAAAGACTTGGCTGTCTAGGTGGCACCTGGAAGGAGAGGCCCCGTGGCACCTGACCACAGGTGGTGCCCAGTGAAGTGTTGGTGCATGAGAGGGAGGAGGAGGAGGAGGAGAAGGAGGAGGAGGAGGAGGAGGAGGAGGAAGCAGGAACATGAAGAAGAGGGGAGCATGGGCTTCCTGATGAGCCCATTCCCTTCAGGCTTCCCCCCCTCACCCTCCTCCCCTCTCCTGCTCCCCCCCCCCTTAGACCTAGGGTCTCATTCATTGCATTCTCCAACACCCTGTCCTGGTCCTTAGACCCTTTGGATTCTCCCTCCGCCCTGATTTTGGTTCCTGGGCAGGTTCCTCAGTCTATGGGGCCGCTCGTTCCCAGAGTGGCCCTGCCCCGGGGCTGCCCAGGGACAGAGGGGGTCCTCGGAGAACTCACTGCCCTCGAGTCAGTACTGGCTCACAGAGAGCCTGCGGCCAGGATGGAACTGCCCAAAACTCCCGGACTGGTTGCAGAGAAGAAAGCCCTGTGTTCCCCCTTCCACTCCCAGGCAGCTGTGCTTTCAAACTGAGCTAGCAGCCTCCTCCCAGTGCCCTCGAATTCCAGAGTCCCTAGGCCCCAAAGCTTTGTGGCTGGTCCCCTGCCTCACTGCCATTACCACCCTCACTGCTGTTCAGCCTGATGCTCAGGCTCCTCCTGCTGTCCCGCTGATGGCCAGCTCCACTGAGCCGGAAGACAGGGCTTTCTCCCCGACCAGGGACCGTCCTATGCTCAGGTCAGCAGAAGTGGCCCTGCACTTTCAGTTCAGACTTTGCTTTTCAAGGAAGTTGGAGCAAGTCCCCCAAGGCGGAGCATGGCTGAAGCCCCCAGGGCTAAAGGCTGGTCTCCCCCTTGGACACTGGGCCATCTGCATGCCATCTCAAGGCAAGGACTCCCCGGGTTGGCCCTGGAGGGACCTGGAGGGGCAGTGACACACTCAGCCTCTGCTGTCTCTTTGCTGCGGGTGGGTGGGGAAGTGAGCCCAGGAAGTTCTGTTGGGGTACCTCCCCTGCACCCTTCAGCCTCTCTTCCTGGCAACCTCCCACTCCCTGTTACTCACCAGGTGCCCAGGAAGCCTTCCCTGACCTCAGTCCCAGCACCCTGTCTCCCCTCTGGAAGGTGGTCAAGAATGGAAGTTGTGAGAGGCTTGAAGGTGAGTCTGGCCCTAATTGTGGCAGGAAAGAGATGGGCTTGCTTGGGGTCCAATTCCTGCCATTCTGGAGGCGTCTCTCGCCCAGAGGCAGCCACATAGGAGAAAAAAACAAACCAACCCAACTAACTGCTGCTAAGTGGCTTCCCTGCATGGTGAGTAAGCGGTGTGTTGTCGAGGAAGGGCTGTGCCTTTGAGGTCTTCGGAGGTGGGGTTTCCAGAAGCAGATCTCCAGGCCTTTCCTCAGAGGCACCTCTGGGTTAACTTGAACTGCCAACGTTTTGGTTACCAGCCAAGGACTTGCTTACTGTTTTTGTCAGACATAGACCAGGCATATAGAAGGTACTCAGTAAAGACTGTCGTAAGAATGAATGACTGCTGTGAGTGTGTGTGTGTGTGTGTGTTTGCTGTATGAATTGTCTGTGCTTTAGGATGGGGGATGCTGCTCTCTACACCGTTTGTCCTCTGGGCGGCCCAATGGCCACGGTGCTGAACTTAACTGCGCTGAGTCGCAAGGTCTCAAGTTGTTGGGGGGGGGGATGCTCCTACTGAGAGGGGCCTGGGCTGCCCCAGACTCTTCATTCCTTCTCAGCAGGGAGCAGGGCAAGGTGCTGTCTGGGGAGCCAGCCCTTGACAACATCACAGGCCCGCAGGCGCAATTGCACGGCTACGACATATAAAGATCACCATAAAGTCATAGAGAATAAGAGAGGCAGGAGAGGAAAATAAAGGGGTCAGACACATTTCATGGTAGCATGCTCACCCCAGCCCCTCTTGATGGTTCACGTGGAGGTGTGGGAGGAGGAGGGAGGAGGAGAGAGAGGGAGTGGGGAAGGAGGGGAGCCCGGAGGAGTGAGTGATTTATTTGTAACCAATACTTTATATCTTTGGGGGTGGGCAAGCCCCTTGATTGCAGGTAATGACCTACATCACAGGAAGGGGTTGTACCATAGGTAATATAACAACGGGAGGGGACGATCTAAGGGTGTACACCTTCTAGGAAGAGGAGGGATTAAGAGAGCATGTGTGACAAGATGGGCAGATCCTAGATTCAGGATGGCAGCTAAGCTTGGTTGTCATGGAGCTGGTTTGACCACTTCTCTGGGCTCTCCAAGAAAACAATCACCATCTTTATCAGTAGGGGGTGAGCCCCACCTGTGGTGGGCCCGACAGGAGTCAGATTGCTCTGGAGGCTGATGGCTTCAGGGCGACACCTTCCAAGCAGCGTGCTTCCAGTGTGCTACTATCAGTTACCATGTGTTGCAAGCAGTGTCCTGGGGCTGACAAATATTTGGGGGAGACAAGCTGGGGAACAGCCTTTTTATATCCCACAAGGTACCAGTTTAAACACAGGATGCCCAGTTCCACTCAGGGTCCAGATAAACCATGATAAAACTTTCAGTAGATTACACGGAATGTTTGGGGCAGCAGCTAAAAATAAAACCATTACAATTTAACTAAGTATCCTTCTCAGCCCTCTCACACCTGGCAACCCTAAGGGGGGGGGAGTGAGTCCTGGGAGGGGCTGTGGTTACTGTATGAGGCTGCTAACTGCAAGGTTGGAAGCTGGACTCTGCCCAGAGGTAGCTCAGAAGAAAGGCCTGGCCATCGACTGTGGGGCAATCAGCAGTTAAGAACCTTCATGGGGCCCTGGGCAGCTGGAGCACACACGGGCCACCATGAGTCAGAGCAGCTGGTTTGGGGTTTTAGCAACGCAGTGGGAGACATCAAGGCTCAGCCGGGCGCCGGGCGGCTCTGAGGTGGTTATACTATAACCGTTACAGAGTTATAGACACCTGTTGATTGCTGGGCTCCCTGCCTGTTAACACCCCTTCTAGAGGCAGGCTGCCTACTCCTCTTTGGCTGTCAGCGGAAGCCAGCCTCTATCAACTGATGGGTCTGTCGGCGCAATTGTACAGTGATAATATATAAAGGGTATATATAGTAAAGTCATAGAAGATAGGAGAGATATGAGAGAGAACAAAATAAGTCAGACACATTTTATGGTAGCATGCTCACCTCCGCCCTTTCTTGATGGTCCACGTGGAGGTAGGAGGAGAGAAAGTGGGAGAGCGAGCATCTTTCCTATCTTGGGATAGTAGAGGTAGCCATAAGACATGCATATTCAGTAGTTACATACGTCACAGGGTGGGTGGCAACCACAGTAAGGTCCCTGAGCTTACAGCTCACAGGTGAGGAAAACTAACACCTGCCCTGGGGAAGGTATGAGGGGGCTGGTGACCCGCGGGAGGCGGTAACAACAGGGTGTCTGCTTCTGTAGGGAGACAGAACCCGCCATGCGCTCACTTTAAGGCAGCATAGCTGTTAGGGGAGAATCGGTGGGAGGGACATTTACAGCAGGATCGTGAACTTGGGCGTCATCTCTAACTTCCCAAAGTGGCGGCTTTCCCACCGTGGAATACTAGCTTTCCCGAGTCCCTCTGTTGTACGTGAGGGAATGCAGTCCTCATCAGAGTTCCCTCTGTGTCAGTTTCCCGCATTTGGCCAAGGGACAGCGTGTACAGGGGACCGTTCCCCAGGACACCGTCACCTCCTGCACTGTGCAGGGAGGGAGGCCTTTCTGAGAGGAGGTGGTGAGGCTGGGAGGAAGGTGGGCCCAGGAGGGGCGAGGGCGGGGCTGAGGAGCTGAGGAATATGTTCCTCCTGGTGTCTGTGTCACCTTGTGAGTGTGGCAAGAAGGCTTTTCTCTGAACGACACCCTGAGAGGGGAAATGTGGCCACTCTTCTCCAGCACCCCTCACCCAACCCAGGCTTCCCGACATGACTGCCTGCGGCAGGGGAGAGGAGGCCTGTGCATTTCAGACAGACAGCGGAGAAGGGCCAGGGGCTTGATGGATAGCTGGTGGGCCACCTGCTCTGGGAGAGGGCTTGGTGGAGCCATGCACCTTTAGAGCTAAGGCCCCGGGTGGAGGTGCCCAGGCCTCCACTTCCCTCGAGCTCCCCACCCACTCTAGGGAACACTCGGGTGGAAGCCCAGCCGTCACCCCACAGAGGATGCTGCGGAAAGCTTGGGACTGTCACCATGTCCGTCCCGCAGTCCTCGGCTGCTTTAATGGTGATCATCATCATCGTCATCTTCCTCCTCCCGGGGCTCAAGGGGACAGGTCAAACTCAGGTCTTTCTTCCCCTCACCTGGCCTTTTTGGCCTGCAGTGTGTAAGAGGCCCCTTCTTCAGTAAACGTCCATTGACTTCTCAAAACGTGCTATCGTCAGTTCTGACTCACGTCCCCCCACTGACCGGATGCTGTGCCTTTCTGAGACTGGACCTCTTTATGGGAGTAGAAAGTCTCATCTGTATCTAAGGAGCGGCTGGAGGCTTCAAACCACTGATTGAATGGTGAGCAGCCTCATAAAAGCCCATGAAACCACTGCTTCCATAGCTGGGAAAAATCCCTCTCCCACAAAGAGCTGAAGCTTTATTCTGAAGACTTGGCCAGGGGCAGCGGATGCCCTGTGCCATAGGCCACAGGCTTGAGAGTACACGTGTGAGGAGGGATGCCAATCGCAGGCCCACCCTGGCCAGGACCCCTGGCGTGCCGGGACACTGGTCCCTCCCTGCCTTCAGGAAGCCTGGAAGGACTGAGAGGCAGTGTCCATGTGTGATGGTTTGTGTCTTCCCCGCAGCCAGGTGTGGGGGAGCAGCGGGGAAGGGCTCTCCCTTAGCCAGGCTTATTAATGTCAACCTAGAGGAAGCCCATTGCCCTCTGCGCCTGGCCTGGCCCGGCCGGTGTAGGACAGGAAAGAACCTTTTGTTCCGAGCTTGTAGGAAGTCTGAGCTGGGCTGTTATCGGTGCAGCCTTTCCTGCCCAGAGGACCAGAGGGGGCCCCAGTGGGGCTGGCCCTCAGCCTTGGCTCCCTCCTTTCTTGGGAAAGGACAGCTAGGTGGTGAATACTTTCAGGGGAGGCTGGTGGGACCTGGTATTGACCTTAAGATGATGTGAGGTCAAGAGGGGTTGGGAGAACTGGGGGAAGACTTCACCCATCCAGTGTGACAGTGTGTAGGGGCGGGTGGCGAGGTAAGGAGCTAATCCTAGCAATCCCGGCCAAGTGGCAGGGCTTTCTACAGAGGTTGGGTGGGGTCTCCTTCCTCAGGGTTCCTGGAACGTGAACGTGAACCTGGCCCAGGCCCAGGCCGTGCCTGACACCTAGTGGCGTCTTGCTGGGCGCGAGCAGGGGAGGAGGGACGGGAGACTGGAGGAACCACCGGCCGCCTGGGAGGAAGCCAGGCAGCCAGAGGGCCTCTCTCTTACACGTCAGCCATTGCGCGCCCCCCACCCAGCACCCCTGCCCCCTCTCCCTGCAGGGGGCCTCGTCTGCGCCTCCACCGCCGCGAACCTCGCGGCCACTTTCTCCGGGCCACCCGGCAAGGTCTGGGTCTGCAGGCGCTCCCTGTGGGCCCCTTCCTGCCGCGGGGGACGCACTCGCCACACGCCTCCCACCTGGCCCTCGGGTCCTCCTGTGCTCCCGCAGGTGCGGAGTCCCAGAAGCCAGCCCTCCAGTCCTGGATTTCCGAGGTTGCCCTTTGAACTAGAAGTGCCAGATCTCAGGGGGCCACAGTCCTCGCTCCTTATCCCCCGGCCTTGTCACCCAAGGGTCGCCGCCGGGCACCCAGGAGCCGGGGCCACCACCAGCCTGCGCCGCCCCGCCCCCGCCCACCACCACCGCCGCGTGATCCCCGCCGCGTCGCGCAAAGCGCTGCCAACGCGTTCGCCGCCGCCCGGTCGCCATGGCGACGCCTTCGCCGAGCCCGGCCGCCGGAGGAACTGGCCGAGCAGCCCCGGCGCGGCGCGGGGTGGGGAGGATCTCGGGGCCCCGCGCCTGGCCAGGTAGGCAGCCCCGCGCCGGCGGGAGCGCGCAGCGGGGCGCGGAGGCGCGGGCGTGCCGGAGGGCGGCTCCAGGTGCGTCGGCCCGGGAAGCGGAAGTGGCGGGCCCAGGTGAGCCGGCGCTCGGGCGGGGGTGCGCCGCACCAGGCCGGGGCCCCTCGGTCCCCTGCGCCCCAGCCACACCTCCCTCCCAGGGGAGGCCCCGCTCGCGGCTCCGAAGGCCCGCCCTGCGCCGGGGCCGGGGGTGGAGTGGGGGGGGTCTCTGCGGAAGCTAGAGTGACGGGCAAGTGACCCCGAAGCTAGAGCGCCCGGGCCGCTGGCTAGTGTGGCCGCGCACAAGAACAGGCTTTCCGCGCCGTGAGCGCGCGTCAGGGGACCCCACGGGCCGGGTCCAGTCGGGTGGCTGGGAGTCTGACGCCACTCCACGGCGGTGAGTTTGGTTTGGTTTCGAGAACACGGTGAAGGGGAAGCGGCTTCCTCGCCATCTGTGACTGTCCTTTTGAAATCTGAAACCAGAATCGCTTCCAAGGTGGCCTCTTGGCCCGCAGCCAGCCCAGGAAGGCAGGTGGATCTTAAACAGAGTGGAACTAGTTGCTCTTTGCTCGCCCAGTTTGGGAAACCCCGCCCACGAGTTGCCAGGGTGGGCGCTGTACCGTGGGCGCAGAGGGCAGCTGTGGAGGGAGGGGTACCCACTACCTTTGCCACCTGGCTGGGCAGGAGCGGCTCCTGGCTCTGCCTGCCCTCCCCCGAGGGTCCCCAGGGATGTCTTCAAAGGCTACTACCCCTTCCAGATCTTTCTCCACCTGCTCTTCTCCCCAGCCACTGCCCCTCCCCTCACAGTCTTGGGGGCTTTTCTACACCGACCAAAGTCCCTCCGTAGGAGGCCTGCGTTCGTTCCCTGTTTTCATAGGGAGCCCCCACGGACTTTGCCATGATTTCACCAGCGAAATTTCAGATGAGACCGAGACAGGCCCAGCAAGTAAACCCCAGTTTGAAAATCCCCAGGGTGGCCCATATGGACACAGAGCTGCTGCGGCCCCACCCCGTGGCAGGAGGAGCCTCACCCTGAGTCTGTCTCCCTGCCCCAGCCTAGCAGTCCTCTCCCTACAGGCTCAGGAGCCTGTGGCCCCGAAGTCTTACAAGGTGTGGGTGGAGTCATGCGGGCAAGCCACAGCATAGGGCAGTTGCCCTTGTTGGGTGCTCTGAGGGTGCAGACATGCCAGCTGAGGGGCAGCACCCTTGGAGGGTTTTCTTGTCTCTAATCTGACAGAAGCAGTTCGCCAACCTTGTGGTTGAGCACTTAACGTGAGTGCCACCAGGGCTCCTTGCCTGAGAAATGACATGCTCCCACGAGTGTGGCTTCACTGGGATATTAAACGTCTCCCAGGTGAATTGGTTCTCAAATGGACTTGGCTAGATGTGAAACGCTGATGATGCCCCGCACTGTACCCTGCTCCAGGGCTTTCTGTGATGGTGGGCAGCGGGTGTGGAGGAGAGGGTAAAGCTTGTTGCCCCACTGGCTGGCCATGGCCCTAACCTTGTGCCCTGTTAGGCCTGATTTCGCTTCTGCTGGTGCCCTATCTGAAAGCCAGCGGTGGGGCAGGCATCATGCCAGCCATGTGTACATATGTGTCACACTTCCTATTTGCTCAGGGAGGTCAGATGGCACCGTGGCCAAACATGGGGCTGCCACAGAAAGGTCCCCAGTTATAAACCTCCAGCTGCTCCCAGGAAGATAGATGCGACTTTACGCGCCTGCAGTGTCCGTTTTGGAAATGCACAGGGCAGTTCTACCCTGCCCCAGAGCATTGCTGTGACTCTGTAGGACTCCGTGGTGGTGAGGTTTTTCAGTTTTTAATGAGTCCAGTAAAGGAGCCTGGGGTGCGGTGGATATGTGTTCCACTGCCGACCCCGCCACTCCGTGGGTGAAAGAGGTGGTAGTCTGACTCCGGGAAGATGGACGGCCTCAGGCACCCTATGGGGTAGCTCCCGTCTGTTCTGTGGAGCCACGATGTCCTGGAGTGGGCAAGTCTTAACAAGGCAGAGCCCAGTATCCCTCTACCTTAGAGGTCAGGCTCAGAGGGGGACAGGAACCCTAAAAGTTCATTTTTCTTCTGACTTTGAACATAAATGGGAACATTTCTGTGGGCCCTACAAGTCTGGCATGGGCCTCTTGTGCCTCATGGAAAAGCTGAGTGGCCTTCACGCTGGCAAGGGTGGGGCTGGCAAGAAAGTGCCCACCTTCTAGCTCAGCTCTGGCTTTGACTTCTGAGCCCTCCCATTCGAGGATTGCTGAGCCCCTCCCCTGCCCCCACATACACTCCCTCCGCCCCCTCTCTTGGGCTCTTCTAACTTGGTTAAAAGTGGTTCAGCCTGCTTTCCCTGCGGTGGGTGCGGCCTGCCCGCTGTCTGGCCTTGGTAGGTAATGAGATTAGCCAGGCAGCCTTTTCATCAAGCGCCTTGGGTGGGGAGCGTGCTCAGCTTGTGTAGCTGCTGTCCCTGTCCACCTGCATTAAGCGGGCATGCGTGGGGTGGCTGTCACAGCTTCCAGACAGACACATGTCCCTCCAGCTGTGTGTGTGTGTGTGTGTGTAAGAGAGACAGAGAGAGGGGGGGGCGAGGGTGGCAGTGCGGGGCTCACAAGTGCACCGTGACTCTTAGACTCAGACTCCTGGTCAGAGGCAGCTCTGGGGATGGAGAGGCGCCGTCCAGGCCCGCTTAGGAAGGGAGGACATGCGTGCTCGGCCCCAGTCCAGGCTGGAGAACTCGGGGCCCAGAGTCGAGGGCTGGTGCTGCGGAAGGAGTAGATGCCCGAGCTGCCAGGGTTCGTGACGTGTGCGTGGGTCAGACTGTCCCAGGTCGCTGAGGCCCCCTTCACCCCCCAGCCTGGACACAGCCCCTCCGCTAGCTAAGTCAGCACGGGGCGGGGGGGGGGGGTGTTGCTGAAGGAGCCTGCACTGAGCCTCTCTGTCGGCTGTCTGGAAGCTTCACCTTTGGGACTCTGAGCCTGAGGCCAGAGGCCCTTGGGGAGCAGTGTCTCCTTGCTTGGCACGGCCTCCCTCCTGTCACCTTCCAATCAGATGGGGTGGGGGACACAAGGTTCCAAACTCGGTCCTTTATGACTGGCACCTCTGGGTGGCTGCCAGCTGCTGGAGGCCGGTGTGCGTCCGGAAAGCTGTGTGGTTACGTGGTTGACCGCTACTAGAAAGGTCAGCAGTTCAAAACCTCCAGGCGCTCCACAGGAGGAAGGTGAGGCCCTCCACTCCCGGGAGCATTTCAGCCCTGGGACCCACTGGGCAGTTCTGCCCATGCTTCTTGTAGCATTGCTTCGGGTCGGAATCGACTGGGTGGTTTGGCTTGGGGACTCGCAGCCTGTGGTCCCACCTCTCTCATCTCACCCCCTGTCCCCATGAACACGCGCACAAACACTCACCATGCCTGGCCAGCTGGCATGGAAGGCAGGTGATCTGGGAGGGCTGTGCAGGCTCAGAAGGACGACTCAGCCAGGGCCCACTCAGCTCCTGCAGGGCCCAGCGTTTGGGGTGCTCCAGGGAGGCCCCAGGTGAAACTATCCAACCTTCAGGTTATAAAGATGCCCAGACGTGCCGGTCATTG
Source organism: Tenrec ecaudatus (assembly GCF_050624435.1). Taxonomy (NCBI): domain Eukaryota; kingdom Metazoa; phylum Chordata; class Mammalia; order Afrosoricida; family Tenrecidae; genus Tenrec; species Tenrec ecaudatus. The sequence goes on along the minus strand of NC_134539.1, from coordinate 142,834,770 downwards.
TACAGGGCCCTTGGCCAGTGTCCCAAAGACCACCTTCTACCTTGGCAGCCCTTCCCAGAGGCCACCTTTCAGCCCAATAGCTGAGTCCATTACACTATATCCACCATCTGTGAGAAAGAAGAGGGGCAACCCTGGCCCCAGACAGGGAGGTGAGGGAGGGGGCGACACCCACACCCCACATGGAAATCACCATTGACTGGGAAATGGATTTGCTAGTTCAGCCTTCACCTAAAGCACAAGGAAATGATTCTCTTTAAAGGCAGCTGCTGGGGCTGGGGCCGGGCCAGCTGTCCCACACCTGGCTGGGGACACACACAGACAGCTGGCAAGAGCATCCCTGTCGCCCTGACTTTCCATAATGCACCCACTAGCCCCCATGGAGACCACTCCATCCAAGAGGATGGGGCCTTAAGTAGCACCCCTGGAGAAGTGGCGATTAGATGCCAGGTGGCTGGGCCGTCCATTTCCCCAGGCTGAATGAAACCAGGGTGTCTCAAAGAGACAGATGCGAGGTTAGGGTGGGAATTGGAATGAAAAGATGGTGGGAATTTTCCGGGAATTTTTGAAGCCCCCTTGTGATCCTGGAAGCAGAGACCTGGAAACCACAGCTCACTCATGGGACCAGGGGCAGGACGGGGAGCGGGGAGGGAGGGGGTCCTTGTTTGGGGGTCCGAGCCACAAGACTGTAACTGGAAGCTGCAGTTGGCGGAGTCGGTGTGACAGTGTATCTTCATTACAACTGACAGGAACAGGAGAGGCGGTGACTGTCCACCAACCAGTGGGTGGCAGAGAGCTGCTCCCTCCAGTGCTTGTACCTCACTAATCAGATTCCCACTGTGCCTGGCTCCTGGGGGGCGGGGCAGGGACCTGATAAAGCGCAGTGGCAGGGAGGACAGCATTTCCTTCGTGGTAGCCAGGTGTTCGGTGCCCAGAAGAGACTGAGCTGTGGCCCTGCCTTCTGGGGGACACAGAGGAAACTAACGTAAGATGAGGGGGAGAACCTGGGGCACAGGGAGGAGGGGGTCGTGGAGCAGATCCTGTGCAGTGGAGGGGAGCAGGGCTAGTGAAGTAGAATGCCCCCACAAGCTGTGTTCTCAGGGGTGGGCTAGTCACTAAAGCCCCAGAGAGGGAGGGCTGGACAGAGTCCAGTGGAGGTGGGGAGGGTTGCTTCTGGAGGTGCCAGGTCACAGGGCGCAGAGAGTGCCTGGCCCGGCCTGTGTGTGGACAGGGCAGATGGAGGAGGTGGGTGGTGGTAGCTCGGGGGTTGGGGGGTGGGAAGTGGGGTGTCCTGAATCCATGGGCAGGAGGCAGTGATAGCAGGAGCTGGGGCTGGGCGGTGTGGGGCCCAGTGCCAGGGTGTACCCTTGGGGACAAGGAGGGCAGGCTTGTGGCTAACTGGGGGTGGGGGCAACAGTGGAGTGGGATGTGTGAGCATGAAGTGTTTGCGGGGCGCCCAGCTAGAGATACGATGGCAGACCAGGGGCTGGAGAGTGGCAAGGTGGAAATGACATCCGAGTTAGGGGTCACCTGTGTAGAGACGACAGACAAGGGCAGAAGCTAGAGTCCAGAATCCAGGAAAAAGGGGTGAGCCACCTGCCCTGGAAGGGCGGGGCGGGGGAATGGTCACTGGCTCCTGCCTCAGGGTTCTGTTTTTCTGCTTAGGGTTGAAGGAGAGCAATGTGTTGAGGTGGCCACACAGTGGCATTGGTGGACAGTGTAGGACGGTGGAGGTGGGGTGGGGGTGGGGTGGGGGTGGTGATGGTGGTCAGGGGCCTGGTGAGGATAGGGAGCAGCCACAGAGAGCAATGCTGGTCACTTATTAACATGACAAGGGGGGTGGATGAGGGGGCTTCTACAATGTCTGGACAATTCCATTATCTTTCCATCCCCCTCCCCTCCCCAGGGGTCCCCAGGTGTATTTGTGAATGAAAAGATAGGCCTGGCACCCCTTTAAGTGACACACACAGGTGCGGCCTGGGAGGCCACAGCCTTGCATCTCGGTGACCCTCTGCTCTTAGTCTCAGCATAAAATGACATCTCATGGTGATGCTAATTTTCATTTCCTGGATAGCTGGCTGGCAAGCCTAAGCCTCTGCTCCTCTGGTTCCCGCTCCCTCCCGCACTGTCCTTGTTCATGGAGAAGCGCTCTTCTCAGAGTCCCGGGACCCCTGTTACCTCTCCCCCACCCCCATCAGTGTCCGCTCACCCGCTCTTGGTTTGCCTTGCTGCGCCCAGTGGTTAAGCAAAGCAATTGTTTCTTCTGTAGCTACCCCGTTTACTCTGAGTTAAGCTCACCCCGCCCCCAGATGTGTTGCACCTGGATCTTCTGTTTCATTTTTCCCATTTTGTTTTGTCTGTGATGAAAGTTCAATTTCAGTTTCTTCCCAGTAAATAGAATTTTGATGGCCAGGAGAAGAAAAAGAAAGAGAGAATGCAGTCTCATTTCTGTTCCGCTCACCCACCGCCGCGCTTGACCACGGGGAGCGCGTGTGAGCAAGCTCCATGTTCTTAAAGCTGCCAGTGCCGCCTAGAAGCTTGGGGGCTGAAGGCAGGGCCAGAGGCCACCTCTGTGGGGGGCTGCTCACCCCTGACGTCTCTGGGCTCACCCACAGAGGCAGCTCAGGGTTGGAGAGGGTCTTCGGGGGAGGGGGTGTGCGGGTGCAGAGCTGGAGCTGGGGAGCCCTTGGGGAAGGGAGGCGGGTCTGGGCCCCTGTGGGTGGGGAAGCTGGCGACCTGGGCCAGGCTCTGCCTGTGGGCTTGCCTGGGCAAAGCTAGAGGAGGCGGGGTCTGCTTGTGGCTGTCCCTTCCCCTCTCTCCTCAGCCCTTGACGTCCCCTGGCAGTCCTGTCACGGTCCCCAAGGGATCTCTGGGCAGGCAGGGGGCTGTAAAGATGGGTGTGGCCAGGAGGCTCCGGGTGACGCCCTGACAGCACCGCTCTCCTGGCTCACTGTGTGGCCTGGCAGGAGGGCTTTCTCCCACCTCCTCTGCCTCCGTTTTCTGACCTGTAAATGGACTGTCCGCTGCCCCAAACACACTCCAAGCACTGGTGCGGCCAGGCGTCCTCTTCCTGGCTCTCATTGGCTGGGCCTTCAGTGTGGACGCCGGCCTGAGAGAGCGTGCCGCTCAGATCTGGTTGACCTGTCCTGGGCTTGGAGGGGAGAAAAGGAGAGAAGGGAGGGGTCTGCTGGGTGGCCCCTGCCAGGCACCGAGGTTGAGGACATGGGCTGGCAGCCTTTGCAGGCTCTGTGGGTGGTGCTCATGCTGTCTCCAGCCTGGAGCTTAACAAAGGGGGCGGGGGTGGGGTGGGATGAGGGAGGTGGGCTCTCCATTGCACCTCATGACCCACGGGGGTTGGGGCAGCGACCCCATGTGTGCCCTTGGGGAATTTCTGAGGTCTCTGTCATTTACTGTCAGCCCGCCTGGGAGCACCCGGGGCTTCACAAGGTAGAACAGAAAGCACAGGGCCCACCTGCCACCAGGGCTGGGGTGTCTTTGCTTGTGTAGGAAGCTCCTGGTGTCACACAGCCTGGTACAGCATGCGTCTCTGGGCAGCCGGACCATTCCTCTCAGCTACTGCCAAGACTTGCCAGGGGCATGGGGGCGGTGTGCTCCCGAGCCTTGAGCTCTGATCTCTCCCCAGCAGCTGCCTCACCATGGATAGCGGAGCCAGCACAGCCGCCCCTCCCCGAGCGCTGCCATACTGCGTGACCTTCTCCCAGCTGCTGGGTCTGACGGCGGTGGCCATGACAGGTGCCTGGCTCGGCCTGTACCGAGGCGGCATTGCCTGGGAGAGCGCCCTGCAGTTCAACGTGCACCCTCTCTGCATGGTCATCGGCCTGGTCTTCCTGCAGGGTGATGGTAAGTCTTAGATGGCTATGTTCCCAAGAGACACGATTTGCAGGGACCCTGTCACCCCACCCCCAAAGAGCCCTGGTGGCATCGTGGTTAGACACTGGGCTGCTAACCACAAGGTCAGCAGTTTGAAACCACCAGCCCCTCTGCGGGAGAAAGATGAGGCTTTCTACTCTTGTAATGAGTTATAGTTTATGAAACCCACAGGGACAGTGCTACCCTGCCCTAAGGGTCACTCGGAGTCAGAATTGACTCGATGGCAGCAAGTATGGTTTGTCACACTCCCCCACCCAGCTCTCCCAGGTCTCTTTGAGATTCTAGAAAAGAGAAGGGAGCCAGGCTGGAGCTGGGGACACTAGGCACCCAGCCAGGGTCTCTGAGGCTGGGGTCTGGCAACTCCTTGTCTGCCTGTCCCAGCACCTGCATTCTCGCTTTAAGGAGCAGGAAGGTGGCACAGGCCATGGGGTGGGGTGCTTGGGGCACAGCTGGGCCACACCAGGAGGCAGGTGGCTTCTTCAGTGGAGAGATGTGTGCGTGCCTGTGCGGAGGCTGGACTTGGCTGAGCTGGAGCATCTCCCCGGCTGGGGTGGGGCTGGGGGGCTTGGCCTCCATCCTGGCTGGAGGCCACAGTGGTCCTCTTGATGGGTAACTAGAAAGCTGGGGGCTGTCCCTTTGCCACCTGATCCTGCCAGCAAGGGCTGCCTCACTGGGGAAGCCAGGCTCTGCTTTGGTTCTGATGCAGAGCACCTGCTGGTGAACATGGTGGCAGTCTGACCAGGCGTCAGTGTGGGGACGGACTCAGCTAGATGCGTGGACCACCTCAGTGTGACTGCACAGTGGCGCTGGGATGGACAGGACCTCCTCGCAGGGCACCCCGCTTGGGGTGGGGTGCATGTTGGCTACCTCAGGAACTGAGCCCCCCTGGCCTCTGAGCAGACGGGTAGGAGGTGGTGGATGGGTCTGGGTGTGCAGGCCCACACAGCCAGAGTGCCGACCTCCGAGGCTGGGAGGTCCTGAGGGGCTGAGGGTGGGTTTCCAGCATCTGGGATACCTCCAGAGTCCCGGCGGCATTGTGGTTACACACTGGGCCGCTGTCTATAAGGTTTGCAGTTTGAAACTGCCTGCCGCTCCTCGGAAGACACACAGGACTTTCTACTCCTGTAAAGAGTTACAGTCTCCGAAACCCATGGGGGCAGTTCTGCACCATGCTATAGGGTCATTGGGAGTGAGTTTGGTTTTGGTTTGGGAATACCTCTGGAGCCCTCCAGCTCGGCCTCCAGCTCCCACCAGGGTGGGCCTCCTTGCTGCTGCGGAGGGGGAAGGCCCTCAGCACAGGCTAATGGACTTTCCTCCCCTTCCTCCTGTCCCATAAGCCCTGCTGGTTTACCGTGTCTTCAGGAACGAGGCCAAACGCACGACCAAAGTCCTGCACGGGCTGCTGCATGTCTCTGCCTTCGTCATCGCCCTGGTGGGTGAGTTCCTGGCCCGGCCGGAGAGACAGCCACTCCGTGTTTGAAAGCTGGGGGTTGCGGTGGGGGTGGTTCCTGCTCACCGGCCCCTCCAGGCACCCTAGCCAGAGCTGGGGTCGGGGCCCAGATGTGCTGACCAAGCGGTTCCCCTTGGGTCAGCCCCTCCTCTCCCTTTTCCAAGTGCAGCCTCCACCTCTTGTGACCTGTCCTCTCTGGCCTAGGTGTGGTGGCCGTGTTCGACTACCACAGGAAGCAAGGCTATGCCGACCTCTACAGCCTGCACAGCTGGTGTGGGATCATCGTGTTTGTCCTCTATTTTGTGCAGGTGAGCCCTTCCAGCACCTCAGGTTCCTGGACCATGAGCCAGGATTGGGGGGTGCAGGTGGGTGGGGGCAAGAGGCCATTGTCCAGCAAGTCCCAAAGATATGAGAGTGGCTTTAGCGTTGGATGCAGCCCTCGATCGCAAAATGGGTACAAAACAGGATTTTAGAGCAGTGGTCAGTTAGATCCCAGGTGCCCTTCCAGCTGGCTGGCAGTGCACACGACTGGTCATGCCCTGTCTTCCAAGCACATGAATATGACGACGGGTGGAGGGGTGGTGGCCTGAAGCACCTGGGGCCCACCCTCTCCTCTGAGTGCTTGGTGCGGTCCTGACCATGGCTCTTACAATGGAGAAACTGAGCAGATGGCGGGGGAGGAGGTGGCCTCTGCTGGGAAGCGGCTGCTTTGAGCATCCTCGCGGGTGGCCAGCCATTGGCCAGCGGGAGGCGCTCAGCCTTGCCAGGCCCAAGCATCGCCTCTCTCGTCCTTCTAGTGGCTTGTGGGCTTCAGCTTCTTCCTGTTTCCTGGAGCTTCCTTTTCCCTGCGGAGCCGCTACCGCCCACAGCACATCTTCTTCGGGGCCACCATCTTCCTCTTTTCCGTGGGCACTGCCCTGCTCGGCCTGAAGGAGGCGCTGCTGTTTAAACTTGGGTGAGACTTTGAGAGGGCCTCCTACCCCACACTGCAGTCACCTGCGCCCACGAAGCGCCAGCCCTGCTTTCGGAGCCAGCTCTCTCTGTGGGGGTGGGGGCAGTGGGCGCTGGCATCGGGAGGCCCCCTGGGTCTAACTGCAACCCCTTGGCTGGCTTTCCCCTTCGGTCTCATCCCACAGGGCCAAGTACAGCACATTTGAGCCCGAGGGTGTCTTGGCCAATGTGCTGGGCCTGCTGCTGGCCGGCTTCAGCGTGGTCGTGCTCTACATCCTGACCCGCACCGACTGGAAGCGTCCTCCCCAGGCTGAAGAACAAGCCCTCTCAATGGATTTCAAGACGCTGACCGAGGGAGACAGCCCCAGTCCGCAGTGACGTGTCTGCAGGGTGGTCTCCTCTCCTCCTGGCCCGGGGGCAGGTTCTGCTGGCTCTTCAGCAGGATCAGGGGCTCCGGGGAGAGGACCTCCTTCCTGCAGGGTGGCTGGGGAGTGGGGTACACCTGTATTTCAGAGCTAATTTCAGGGGATCAGGCTTGTCGTCCCGCTGCTGTCTCTCCTCACTGCCGCTTTAGACTAGCTCCAGTCGTCACGCGAAGGTCCCCTGCGCCTGCTGTCCCTTCCAAAGGAGAAGGCTCTGGGCAGAACAGCTTCCTCTTGGAGACGGAGAGGCTGGGCCGCCTGAGGGCCTCCCGTCACAGGAGCAGCCATGTCCTTTGGCCTTTGTCTGAGTGACACTATGTGTAAACTATGCTTAGAGGTTCCCCAGGAGATGGGAGGGGTGGGCCCCTCGAAGCACAGCTGTCTGCCTTGGCCCCACCGCGAGCCCTGTTCCCAGAAGGTCCCTGCAGGGGCTGCTCTGCCGGCCTGTAGGCTTCCTTTTGGGTCTGGGCTGGGGCAGCACTGCCCTGCCAGGCCCGGCTGCGGTTTTCTCCTGCAAAGCTGCCCACTGTCCTCCTTTGGTGGGCAGCCTCCTGCTTCTGTCGCGGAGAGAGGCCTCTCCTCCCTGCCGGCCATCCTTGGAGGGAGGAGGTTCTCGGCGGTGGCTGGGCCGTGTCCTGACACCCCCAGGCCTGTGAAGGGTGTGGCACTGAGTCAGTTTGGCGTCCGTCCAGAAATGATGTGATGAGAGCATCGATCCTGTGCTTTTCAGAATTGGCAAATCCGCTTCTTGTTTTCCCTTTTCTGGGGTTTGAGACGACATGGTTTGAGGCAGTTCCTGGAGGCATTAATAAAGGTCCTGAATTTGACTGTGGTTCTTGTAATGGTTGCCCTTTGCGCCCCCAAATGCTGCCTTAGGTAAGCGGGTTAGTCTCTGCTAAGGCTTGACTTCCAGCCACCAGTTTGCCCATGGGCCGATCCTGCAGCCTGCCCAGGTGACGATGGTGTAGACAGCGCTAGGCCAGGGCAGGCGCCCTGGCACACAAATGTTGACGTTAGAACTCCTCCACGTAGACCCACTGCCAAAGCACAGTTGGGGAAATGGTACCTTAGATTTGCAGTGAAAGTTGAAACGGGTCTGTTTTCGTGTGTGTGTGTCAGGAGCCCAAGGTGGCAGGTCTGGAGTGGTTTATTTCACCTGTAGCCCATCTTCTGTGAAGTACAATGTGCTGCCTGTGTAACAGATGATTCAATAAATCTCTGCAGCAAACCTCTTGCCTATTAGCTTCATTTACTGTGGCAATAAAAGGAGCCAGGGCTTTTAGATGTGCCGGCTGGGGGGTTGAGAGAAATTAAATAGCCGCAGGCTGAGCACAGAAGGTAAAGTGATTACTGCCATTGATCATGGTGCAGGGTCTGAAATGGCCCTGGCCTGTCCAGTCTCTGGCCCCAATTAGATAAAGCCTCTTCTCAATGCAGAGCGAATGGTTCTGGCTCTGAGGGTGGTGCTGCAGGCGCCCGATAAGGCCCCTGGCGAGTAATTCCCCTCTGCATTCAGTGGGCGCTTTTCCTTTTACAAATCTTTGTTCCTCATTAAGAGCGAAGCTTTCAGGACGAGCAGGGATTGCACTTTAGATCCACTCGCACAGCTCGGGCTAGAGCTGGGTTTGCGTACATTAGTGCGCACTTGGTGCACTGGGCTCCGGGGATGCAGAGGCTCCTAAAAACAGTCCAGGCAGGCGATGCAGCCGAGGCAGAAGAGACCGGGATTTGTAAGATGTGAGCACATTTGAACAAAAACTGGAATGAGAAAAATTATGAGTCAAAAGCCTTGGAATGGGAGACTTAGAAAGAGGTGCCGTGAGTCCTTGCGAAGCCTGACGTGGGGGCGGATCTTAGGATTGTGCGGAGTGGCACCACTGGTGCTTATGCAACCTGCACACTGCCCCTAAGGAGATTGTAATTCCCCCTCCCCCATATTTTTGCTTTAATAACAAACTTTTCAAAAGGACCCTCCGGCCCGGCTATCAGAACAGCATCTGGGGACTTAAAGGTTTGTCTTAAAACAAGCGAACATCTAAGTGAGGCTTCAACTAAGTCCACAAGGATGAAAGCCCACCAGCCTGGTGGCCCATCAGCTGTAAATAAGAACACCTAAATCTAGAGGAAGGACTGGTATCAGCGCTTCCACTGCGAACACCCAGTGGCGGAGGCTGTGAATGGCACTGGAAGCCCAAAACTCATTTCAGGGTCCTCACATGGATTAGCCGTCTGGCGCCTGCCCTCGGACTGCAGTCCTGGGGTGTGACTGGCCTTGGTGTCAGACAGAGAGCACTGTAAAGTCGATTGTGGCAGGTGCAGCGAGGTTAAAGTGTGGTAACGATCATTTGATCTGCCTTTTGACCCTAAAAGTTGTTTTCAATATTTTGGTTTGGGGATTTCCTGTTTTGTTTTTTTCCAGTCACTGTTGCTTTTTGTTTGCTTCCTGTTTTGTAGTTTTCTGTGTATGTAGCTCAGGGTAGATAGGCCCAGAGAGTGAGTGCTGGGCTGATAACTGCCGGCCCGAGGGCTGGCAGAGGAGGATGGAGGGGGATGGGAACCAAGGAGTAGAAAATGCTGAAATTGATCGTGGGGAGGATTGCACAGACCTTAATATGATTGATTGAACTAAGTTGCTTATGTGGAATACATGCCAATAAAACGATTAATAAATTAAAAGGAAAAAGGGGGTCCTGCCACAGGTCCTCTCATAAGGGAAATCATTTTTAGTCTCTGCTTTCAGGATTGGACCTGGTGTCCAGTGCGTCTGGGCTAGAGCTGTCATCTCCCGACTCAGAGGTGCTCTCTGGATCTCACTGTGCATGGCCGGGTGGTACTGCAGCCTTCCAGTCAGTGCCGGCTCAGAGCCACCTGTGTACAGCACCATCTGAGCCCACTGTTGCAACCGCGGTGTGACCCCCACCTTGTCCTAAGTCACCATGGACTTTTCAGTCAAGACTGGTCAGAGGGCTCTCGACCTTGTTAACCATGCCATCTTACTTCTGGCCTTCTTGGCTGACCTGGTCACTCTCCTCGGCTGTCTTTGGGGAGTATGATGGCCTTCCCTCCTTCCCATGTCTCCTCCAGGAAATTAATGGACTACGATGGGAGAGCAGCCTCTGAGCACCATCCCCTTTCATCTAGCTGTGCAGATAGGGTGGGACTACCCTCTCCCATTCCTGGGAATGGGATGCCTGAGTTGCCAAGTCACGCTCCTTCAGTTTTGTTTTTAAAGCCAAGCGAAGATACTTCCCTCCTGCTGCCTCCCTGTGCCCAGTCTGAAGGGCAGAGCGGTTCCCCACAGGCACCTCCCACAGGGGCACCCCAGTCAGAAGAGCTACCGGGAAGCAAGGAAAAGGAGGCGGAAGAGGCTCTGGCTCAATACTCGAGAACTACACAGGTCCTTAGCGGAGTCTCTTCTTTGTATCCACTGAGTGACTTTTTAGTCAGGTTCAGGGTAAATTCCTTCCCAAAGTCAGCTTTTTAGGAATCACTTTCTTCGAAATAGCTCAGGCATCTTTAGAGGAAAATGTGCTTCCTGCCAACCAGTTATTGCTGAGTTGTAACGAGAACGAGGTACCTGGAGAGGCCCAGGACTGGCTCTGCAAGTCCTCCGTGCTGTCTCTGGTGCCCATGCCCTGGCCTCTTCCTGAGTCCCCGCTTCAGCTGTTTGGGGAAATGGCTGCAGTTACAGGCATGTTTGTTTAGCACGATCTGATATCTGGAGGAAGTGGGTCTCCTTCCTGGTTTGTCCCTGAAGTAGACAAAGAGGCAGCTTCGGGGCAGGAAAGGCTGCCGGGCTCAGTGCCGGCCACTTTTGGTAAGGTATCGAAATCTCCAGCCAGTTGCAGGAAGCCTGCAGTCCTCTCGATGGAGAGGAGAAATCCAAGCCAGATTCTGAAGGGAAAATCAAACCACAATAGGGCAGTGGGCCTTGAGCGTGGGTGGACCAAGCAGCCCTTGGGTCTATGGCTAGGACCGCCTCCCTACTTCACCGTCGGATGAGGTCAAGGGAGCTGGGCTGTAGTACTGCTTGGGCTACTGAAATGAAGCAAGAAGAGCACACTACTTCCCCACGTATGGTTGAAGAAATTCTTCCCCTGCAGAACAAGACCCCCTTCCTCACTGGATGCAGTGAACCTCGGCTGATGGGCCCCCAAACGGTCTTTTCACCCACCGCCAAGCGCCCTCAGTGGAGGGAATCAGGGGCCTCGGTGAATACACAGGTGTACGGGGTGACTCTGGCTGTCTATCTAGAGCGTGGCCACCACCTGCCAAATCCTCCACTGGAGAGATGGTGGCATTGAACGGAAAAGCACCACAATGGCCACGTTTTTTCCAAGTGTTAACCATTTATAAATAAGTACATTTGCTTTCATACATACAGTTCATTGTACAGATGACCATCTGTATACATGGGGCAGGAAAATGCATTCATTTAAACTTCACATCTATCTCACACAGCTCACATGTACAGACAATAAAACTGCTCAAGCAAGTACAGCAAGGGGAAATGTCTTTCCTTAGACGGCGCGGGGCACCCCACGGCACGAGTTCACAACTGTGTGGTGCTCACTATATTGGGGTGGAGAACAAACATGCATTGGGTAGTATACTGTACAGAGAAAGTCCTTTACATCTGAGATATAGAAAACCTAAAGGAAAACTAAGTGCATTAAAGCTTTTTCCAGCAAGTGTCTTGAAAGGACAGCAAGGAGGCGTTAGAATCAAAATCATATTAGTACAAATCACTCTTTAATTGTAGACTGTACATGTCTGTACTAATGAAAATCATCTTGGATTTGGAGGAGACAGAACAGAGACAAAGATGCTGTGCTAGAATGGAGAGGAGGCCATGCCTGAGAATGGCACCTGCCCTGAGCTGGACCAGGAGCTGGCCCCACTCAGCAGGACTCAGCCAAGGTGGGGGGGTGGGGTGTGTGTGACCAAAACAAACAGAAGTATTAGTTTACAGGGCTTCCCAAGCCACCTGGGAGTGAAGTGGTACCCTCCAGCCAGCATCTCTCTCTCCCGGTCCCCACTAAGTTGATAGACAATAAGGCAGGTACATTCAAGTACTAAAGTTTTCAGAATGAACCGTGTCTGGTCCTGGGGGCTGACATGACCGAGTGCCCTACGCCAGTACTTTTTGTTAGCGATTAGCAAAAGAAAACTGGGCTAGCAAGGGCTACAGGGCAAAGCCACAAAGCTCTGTCCTTTCCACAGAGTGGGTCTATATGAAAAAAATGAGCGCCACGCGGGCCTGCATCTGGTGGCACCCAGCTACAACCTGACAGCTCAGCTTAGTGTGGACATCACAGAGGCAGCAGGGGGAACAGGGGTAAGGGGGTGAGGGATGAGATGAGAGAGGAAACGGGAAAGTAACACTAGGTTTTTGGTGTCCAATTATGCATTCATTTGGTACCAACTTTCAAAGCTCTGACCGTGGTTGCGTGTAGCCACAGCGTCTCAGGGTGGTTCAGCTGCTGCGAGGCACTGGACACTGTAATGAAGGTTCTCGACACTTCAGCCCTTGAGTGGTCTGTATTACAAAAGGAGTTGATGAAGACCCAGCGATGATTCAAGTAGCTCTGCACAGTGGCTCCACCAGCCCCACTGGGCTTGGGTCCAGGCCCCCAGCCAGCTAGTCAGCCACCTGTTCTCGGGAGCAGCCAGAGCTGAGTTCAAGGCATTGCATGGTGAAGGTTTCCATGACACGTCTTTGTAGGTAGCTCTTACCCCTAAGCCCTTGATTCAATATGGTTAGTCATGGCAGATGGTCTGGAATCCCTAGAGGAAAGAGAACGAGCCTCACTTCCCCTGGAGCAGGGGATGGGGCAGCGTGGCCCTAGGTGCAGGAGCAGCAGCAGGCTGGCTTCGTGAGAAGTGGGCAGCCTGAGAACTGACAGGTGGGACGGGCGAGTCTGCTGAGGAGCCTGGGCATAGGACTGGGCACGTGTTTCCCATAGGGAGTGGGGGTGGGGCACCTGTTCCGCATTGTGGCAAAGATTCAGGGAGCAACTGTTTGTCCAAGGCATTTCTGCAGTAGAAAAATAACTCTCTCTGAAGCAAACCCCATCTGGTCGTGATACCTGTGGAACTACGAGAAGAGCTGAGGAGGGGTGAAAGGTCCTCTCCAACTGCCCGAGAGGGTGGGGCTTCTACTCAGCTTCTGCCTGGCTAAAGGTCCAAAGGAGGTCACCTTCAAAGAGCTGGTCTTGCCACCTGTCTGGCAGAGATGCTGTCCTGTAGAGCCACAGTGACACCTAGTGGTAAAGGATGGTGAAGCACAGGCTCGTCCACACGGCTAAATTCCAAGGAAAAATACTTCTGGATATTAAATTAGATACTGATTATTATTTTTCTATTGGGTACAACTCTGGAATATAAAAATACCAATATTTAGAGAGGGAGGGATTCATAAACTATACACTATGAGGACTTGAGAATATCATTCTCTTAAGCTGTCCTGTTGACAATGATTTAGGGAACGTGTTCAACCATCCAGGCTTACCTGAATAGCAACTCACCTATCTGGACAACGACCCGGGGGACTGTACATGATTCTAATGAGTGGGATCTTCCTGAGCCATCGAGTTTACGTTAAACACGTCGAAGGGGAGGCGGGCGTGGGGGAGGGTGGGGACTTGCAATAGAGCACAGAGGGGCAAGAGCAGCAGATACAACATGGCCGAGTTCTCAGGTTACGCAGGTGTCCCTGTGCTTCGTCAGTAAATCGTAGTTTTCCTGTGAACTGTGACCCAGTAAACAAAGTGCCCAGGTCTCAGGGGTCCCTAAGAAAACTGCTGGAAAAGCACTTTAAAGTCACTGCAAATTTTTTTCTGTATTTAAAAATTCTTAATCTTGTTTGATGCTTATATACAAGTTACTTCTTGTGCTGTAAGTGTTATGTTCCACTGCTTGATTTCTTTCTTTTCCTCTTTTTTTTCTTGAAAAAGCACCCATGAAAAGACAAGAGTGGCTCTGCTTATTTCTAATGAAGACATACTTAACACTTGAAATACCGGGTATGTGTCAGTCAGCAATCCAAACAGAAAAGTGCACTCATTTGTAGACGGGACAGGGCCCCACCAGTGCAAGGACGGTGGGCAAAGGGAACATGTCAGTGGGTGGGAAGCTGCAGGCTGGATTGGTGAGCAGGATGGAAAAACCCCCTCTCCAAGGGAAGCCAGCTGCTGCTTTAGTAAGTAGAGCTCGGGTGGGGTACTCTAAAAGCAGGCCTGGGAGGGTCCAGGGGCGGTGAAGCAGCACACTGGGCACACGGGCAGTCTGCTTACAAGGAAATGGCTGTCTCTTGCCCCAGTAAGGGTCCAGTTGGCATTGTTTATTCAAAGTATCACAACTGGTGCCCAGTCATGATAGTCACTCCCTCTGATGACAGCTTAAACAAAACAAAAATAAAAAACTGAGGAAGCATTTTGAGTGTTGACACTGAAGGCCTTGTTCAGTAGGGCACAGGCCTGTCAGTCTCCTGCTTGCTCTAGAAAATGGAGAACTCTCTGAAAGAAGTGGCAGCCCTTCCAGCCTGCCTAACAGGGCAGTGCAGGTGGCAGGGGCACCTTCCTAAGAGACACCGAGCCATTCTTAATGACAGAGCAGCAGCTCCTGGGTGAGAAATGGTGGCTCAAGGGGGGAAGATGATGAGATCCACGGGGCTGAGCTGACAGGCTGCTGGGTCCCAGCTAGAGGCTGCTGTAGCAGATGCATATTTCACCTTCAGAGGGTGGCAGAAGCCAGGAGGGGGAGGAGGGGGCAACACTGATGCCCACCCCTGGGTGTAGCTGAGTAGGAGACAGTCCTGAAGCACCAGCGCGAGCAAGCGAACGAGTGAGGAGGGTCTGGATCTGGAGTCAGCAACTCTGTTCGTTTCCAGCAGAGTCAAGGCTTGTGCCAGGCTCCGGGTACCGGGGTCCGTCTATTGGCCCTGACCTCACGTTTCCCCAGTCTTAGAATCCTTTCAGAGAGCACTTACTATGATAAACAGGTGTGGACACATCTGGATGTGGACACATCTGGATTTGTATTCAGAAAGCTGTCCTGCCTATAGCTCTTTATGAACAAGAACAGAATGATGCTCACTACCAGAGAATGGATTCTCTTCTGTTTAGTGAAGTTGTTTAGTTTTAATAGTGAGGTCTGTGGGTTCTTCCTTCTTATTGAATGCTGCCCTCGGTCACACAGAGGTCAGATTAACAAGTGACCACAGATGGAGAAACGGTGTGGACAGTGGCTGGACCAGAAAACCCGTCTATCTCCTGTGCCCCCGTCCTCATCTGGAAACAGGGCCACAGGGTCTTTCTTCACCCTGGGAGCCTTTTTGCGGTGTCTAGTTTCAAACAAGCCCCTGGGACGAACATTCCTAGAACAGAAACAGTCCTGTACATGAGAAATGACCTAGCTCCAGGGGAGGGAGATAGCATGTGGGGTGGACTGCAGGGACCCTGGGCAGAAACTCTTGGACTTAGTTTGAGAACTCTCAGAGAATTCCATTTGCTTCCCAAAGAACCAGTTTCTTCCCTCTACCCCAAGGTCATAAACAAAGGGGGGCGGCCAAACAAAGTCTGACTTGGGCTGATTCACAGGACAGGGTTACTGCACAGATAGCGCTGGGGATGGCTTTGCTTTTTGTGGACGGCGATGCACAAAGTCTATAGTGCAGGTGCTCAGAGACTTCCTACAGCATTCCTTGAAAATCTAGAACCATTCTTTTTCTTCCTTTTGTCCCATGTATTTATTTATCCCTCACCCCACTCCATGGAAATCAGCAACTTCGAGTGGCTAATTATTGGCTAAAAATCTAGAGAGTTATTCTCAGTGACTTATTTTTAAAATTCCAGGTCCTCATCCAATTTCCTTGGCTGAGTGAAATATTTCGAGGGCTGGCTCGTTTCTAAATGTTTCTGAAATGCCTCATGGAAAATTAATGGGAGTAACATTTTAAAGAACTATACATGTATTTTGTTTCCTTCTGTTGCTGCTTCTCCTGATTTGGTAGATGATTCTCCCTCTCTTTACTCTCTCCTTTGACACCCCCCACCCCCAACGAAGCCAGCAATCATCTCCATGGGCACTCTACATGTGGTGGCTGGAGGAGCTGGCAGCGGGGAGACAAGCACTGGCATAGAATGCACCGGGCCTGGCTGTGTGGAGGACACTGGAGAAGAACACAAGGGCAAAGGGGCATCACAGTCTCTCTAAAGTTCCTAGAAGAAAACAAACAGCATCTTATTTAGGGGGAAGTAAGAAGGAAAGGAGAAAGACATCTACACAACAGGACATCCGTGAAAACGATTGTCTCCTAGAAGCAGCTGCCCCGTGTGTCTCATCGCCCTGGTTAAAGCACATTGAACAGAAACCTCCTCGTTGGCATCCAGAGGGGAGAGAATGAGGTGGGGCGCAGATGAGAGAGACTGAAGCCCTGGCCCCCGGGAGGCTGCCACCTCTGCTACACCTGGAACGTGGAGACCAGGCCTGAAAATGTGCAGTGGGAACACGGATCTCACCCCAACAAACGTCTCTCAAACATTAGACTCCACAAATGGTCTCTTTGGTTTGATAGGAGAGGTCTGCCCTTGCCGAGAGTCCCGGGACAACTGCCTGTACAGGTTGTCCTGGTAAGCCTGAGCCACAGGGAGGGTCCGAGCCACCTTCACATCGGGATACGAGGACGCCTGGCTGACTCTCTCCAAGAGATCTCCCCGGGACCCGTTAGCCAGCATTCCATGGGGGCTATAGTAATCGTCCTCCAGCAAGTGGCCATTCTGTGCGTTGTTGGTTTTGTTATAAAAGGCAATGTTGCTGATGGATGATGGCGGACTGAAGGACTCAGGCTGAGGCAGGTTGCCTGGCGATGTGGGGCTGAGAACGGTGTCCACTGATGACACTGCCCAGGTCCGATTCTGCTGGTGAAGGTGGGGGTACTGCTGAGTCCGGGCGGTTTTATCTATGATCCCCATGAATGGTGTGGTCCTGGATCTCGTGGGCTCGCTGGGGTAACCTCCCTGGGTGGGAGACACTGGTGACAACTCGTCGCATGACCTATCATAAGCCGGTTTCAGTGGTATCTCCATCTGCTGAATGGAGGAAGATGGCCGGAAGGTTGGCGTGAGGTTGGAGGCGGACGAGATACTATTGCTCGATGGAGAGAAACGCAGGCCTACACTCTGGGAATGCAGCAGAGGCCTGGGAGTTGGTGGGTGAGGTTTGATTTCATTAGGATTGACACTAATAGGTCTTCTGATTAAATGTGACACATCAGGGGAACCTAGTTGGCTGGAGGAACGTTCCAGATCTAGCTTTGAGTGGCAGACTGGGTAATAGGATGCTGACTGGCTACGCCCAATCTGGGGGGTCTGACTGTATCTCATGCCACCTCGGTATGCTGAGGAAGGTCGTTGTGGAAGATCTTCTTTGGTCAACCCTCCATGCTGACAGATGGCACCGGCACTCAGGCTGGCTTGGACGTGCTGCACGGGTCGCCCATCCCCTACAATTCCCCCAATTGATCCCTGATAAACTAACCGGCTCTGACTGACTCCCATGTCTCCTTGTGAAGACTGGTATTTACTAGCCATTGAATGGGCCACTTGGCCATAGGCGCCGGTGGGGATGACAGTGCTTGAATGGACTGCTGAGCTGGGCTGGTTGCTTCTTACGATCTGAGCCTTAGCAGGCTGTAGCCTGAGCCCTTGCTGGGGAACTGCCACAGGAAGCGGAGGCATCTGATAGGGTCGCTGGGCCATTTTTGATAATGGAGATTTTGGTCTGCCAGGAAGCTGACTAACATTTGCTTCTTGCTGATACCGCACGGGTGAACCAGACTGGGACCTATAGACACTCATGCTTTCAGCTGGAGGGCTGGCTCGATACTGAGGGCCCCTACGGAGAGGAGAAGGGGGAGGACTTGGGTAGTCTTTGCCTTGCCCTCCCATAGGAGGGGGGCTGAAACGGTAAGATCCACCCTGATGAGCTGGGGAAGTGTGTGGTGGGCTGGGCCTGTAGTGAGAGTTCTGGTGCGTTGGAGAAAGAGCAGGTGAGGTGGACTGATAGCTCTGTCTAGTGGGAGAACCTACAGAGCTGTTGGACCGGAAGTCAAACACTTGATGGGAGCCAAGAGGTGAGCTAGAGATGTAGGTGGACTCCCTGTGGGCTGGAGAGGTTGGTGGGCTCTGGATTATTGGAAGGCCCTGACTCGGCCGAGCCTCTGTCTGGAGGCCAATGGAAACGTTGTCGACATCCTGTTCCAGGTACTCTTCCTCAAATATGTCTTGCACAGAGTATCTATCTTCATGCTGTGGCTCAGGTTCTGTTTCTTCTGGCAATTGCTGCTGAGGCTGAGGCTGTGGCTGTGGCTGTGGTTGCTGCTGCATCTGTCTACATTCTTCCTCCACTCGCATCAGAAGTCTCTGGATCTCACGGTTGTTTGGACATAGCTTGATGGCCTCGTTCAGGTCCTCTAAGGCTGCTGCAAACTGTCTGCTTGACAAAATGCAAACACAGGTACTGGAGTTATTCTGAATCAACAGCAACCATCAAGACCTGAGAACATAGTCGCTATTATAGAGAACTGTAGTGGCATCTGTGGGTGTCTGGGGATTTGGTTTAGTTTGATTTGTAAGGAAGGAAACAGGCAGGCTGTCATTCTAGAAGAGTCCAGAATGATTTCCGAGCCCATTAAGCCTCCATCTTCCTTCTGGCCTCTCTGGGATCAGTGGAGAAATGTCCCCATTGTGCAGTCCAGCCAGGCCCTTCAGGAAGATTCTCTCAGTGCCCAAATGCACACCAGCCAATATGGGGGTTGGGTGGGGTTGTCATTTACAGGGTCACTGTCAAGTAGCTTAGGAACAAAGCAGTAACTACAATATTTAAAAATCTTGCTGATGCAGCAGAAATTTTTCTTTATAGTCTCAACATTTTGGCTCCAAATTTCAGGCCAGTTCCATCCTAGTCAAGACCCTGTCCTCTGCTCTCTGTACCCCCAAGCCCCACAGCACTGCTGCATCTCCATTCTGCAACATCGTAGCTGGGCAAGTACCAGGCTTGCTGACTAGGCAACTTGGGTGCGGAGCTGAGGAGATCCCATGGAGATTCTAGTTTATAAATGAGGAAACAAACTGTCAAGTGTTATTTCCATCTTTGCTGTAAATACTGCTAGAAAAGGAGGCAACTGGCCTTGTGGGAAAGGAATGATCCAGATGGAAAGAGAATTTGATAGTCTGTAAAGCTTCTGTCATGCATTTGTGAGTCCACCTAGCTGAGGCTATTATCACTGCCACCATCATCTCTAGACTGTTTGGGTTTGGTTTTTAGGACCAACTCCCCCTGGTCACAGCCGTAAGCCTGAAGCAGTTCTTTCCCATGTCGAGTTTGGGAGAAGCTTGGGACACTGGGAAAGAGGCATCAAGGATAGTGACAGGCTATCCAGGGTAGGAGATTTGGGTGCAAGGATCACTGACCGTAGACTCTAGGTCCTTGTGGAGCTTCTCCTGCCCATGGCCAAGCCGCAGCGGATGGGCACGGGGAACGGTGTTTCTGTGGGGCCCTCTCAACCCTGGCAGCAAGGACCTCCTCTCTCTGTGTG
This sequence comes from Tenrec ecaudatus, assembly GCF_050624435.1. NCBI lineage: Eukaryota > Metazoa > Chordata > Mammalia > Afrosoricida > Tenrecidae > Tenrec > Tenrec ecaudatus. The sequence goes on along the minus strand of NC_134539.1, from coordinate 142,815,461 downwards.
TATACTGTGGTGGTGGTAGGTGTGACTGCGGAGGTTTGATGCCACTCGACTCGAGAAGAGTCCCAGAAGGAAGACTAAATAATGCAGGGAGTCCCCAAAGAGGCCCTGTAATATAAGTGACCCTCCCCAATATATATATATAAGTGACCCATCCTATTTCCCCTCTAAAAGGAGTGGCAGGAAACATGGCAGAGGCTTCCTGGAAGAAGATGCCATTCTGTCACAATGAGAAAACACTTCAGCCTCAAGTGAAATGCTACGGGGGTCCACAGTCCAGAGGACTTTCCAGGCTTAAGCTGAAGGCTATGCTCTATGGGCCATCCCCAAAGTTTGGCCCCAAGGGTCCTCAGGGACAGAGATATGTGGGCACATACGCCCCAGGGCAGCCTACGTTGCCTTGGCCATAGTTTTAGAAAAGAGACCTCTTGCTTCTCACCCTCTCTCTCTTTCCTCACCTGCTGCTGCGTTTGGCCCTTGCTCTTGCATAGTAAGCTTCATAAGATTTCGGTTTCAGCTCCAGGGCCTTAGTAGCAAATTCCTCCGCCATTCCAAAATCCTGTCATTACAATAGGTGTGCAAATAAGTCATTCAAGAGATATGAAGAAATAAACAACTTGGGTATAAAACAAATAATATGTACATTTTGTTGACATTTACAGATGGAATCCTTGTGGTTTCTGACATGCCTGACATGGCTTTAGCCACGTGGCCCACAGACTGCAAGTTCCTTCTGCCTTTGCCCTATGTGGCCCTGCAGCCACTCACTGGGATGCCTCTGTCCAAAACCTAGTAAAATCGTTTTCATGTCTTTCTGCCTTTCTTTTTTTTTCTTTCTTTCTGCCTTTCTAACAAAGTTCTTTTTAACCCAGAAGCTAAATATCAACCCTTAACAGTAAAGCTGCTGAATTTGGAAACCGGAGCTCGTTACACATGCATGTATGAGCTACACACACACATCGGTGCCTCCTACGACCCTCCACACCTTCTTGTGTCAGTCATTCACTCACACCTGGCCTTCTAAGGGTCAACCGCGGGCACATCCTAGGAAATTCCGGAGGGTGGGGACTCTGTAAAGGAAACCTTCACCCAGCATGGAGACTAGAGGAGTAGGGACGGCAGGCACTTTGGTTCAAATCATTGGTCTGCTTTGTAACTCCTCAGAGTGTGTGAGATACTGTGTCCTTCATACCTGCTCTTCACAGGCTTTGGTACATGAGACAAAGCCTTTAAAATATTGTAGTCTTTTGTACACAGCAAATGCTCAGTCAATGGTAGTTTCTATTTCACAGAAGTTTGTCTAGGTTTTTCTTTGTCCTCTTAATAGTTCCTTACTTAGGAAATGTTTAAGATAAAGTCAGAGAGGCACAGTTGGGGCGCTGGCTGTGACTGGGGTCCATGCTGTCCCAGCCTCTTGATCACGGAAGCTCCCTGGAAAAACATGGCTATACAGCTATCTGTCCTTGCTCTGAGAATCCTTGGGAATCGTGATGAGGGGAACATGGTTCTAAAAGACCCCTTTCACTGCCAGGTTTTAGAAGGATGACGGGCAGTCAGTACACACAACAGCCCCTTTCTGGACCTGATAACAAGATCTGCTGCCACTGGGGTTCAAATATTGTCTCTGTATCACTGAATTCTTTATTGACCAACATTATTTGCCTTGGATAATTTCTATCTCCCGAGGAACTGTGAGACCTCAGGTTGGGGGATGTCATCGAGATCTGTGACATGATCTTGTCTAGTCCCCTATATGAGTACTGTGTTTGCATGTCAGGGAAGCGGTGGCTGAGGGCATCAGAGACTGGTGTCTACAAGGCAGGCAAGAAGGACCAAGAACCACTTGGGACATAATACAGGACCAGAGAGAGTTCTATGATTCCCCTCGGGACAAGAAGGGACATGGCATGCTGGGATAAATAGATAAGAAAAGATGTGAAAAGTTTATGACTAGCCTTACATATTAAACTCTGAAGTCCATGGTCCAAATTCCTCTTTTCTTAAAAGGACTCGGGAGTCAGCTAGAAAGGAATCCCCCGCAAAGCAAAACCCTGTGCTACCAAGTTGATTTCGACTCTACACAGGGCTTCAGAAACCGTCGATCTTTATGGGAGCAGAAAGTCTCATTTTTCTCCTGAGGAGTGGCTGGTGGGCTTGAACTGCCAACCTTGCAGTGGGCAGCCCAATGAGAATCCCACACTGCTGCCACAGCTCCACTAGCAATGAAGGGGATGGTTAAGATTTAGCTCAAACTGAAGCTGGAATCCTTATGACCCCTGCTCTCACATTTCCCAAAAGACCAGAAAACTGACTTGAGGGGATGATGACATTCCAATCACTTTCAATGGGAATTATGAAAATTCAGAAAGCTACAAAGTATTTCCAGTGTTAACTTCTAAAAATATTTGAGATAAAAAATTGTACTTAGACTTAATTTCTTTCAAATTGCAAATGTCAGTGCTCTGTGAAGGACAACCAAGTTCCAAATGGGGTACAGAAGGATTGCAGGGGTCTGGCCACGGCTAGTAAATGACATGGACCATCAACTTCCATGGCTGCAGGTAAGAGTTGGGACGAGAGGGACTTACGTTCATTTTCCTGCGACATCGAGAGAGGTTGAGGAGGAGAGACACCTTTAGCTCCCGGAAGGTTTTCAAGTCCTCACCAAACCCTTCTCTAGGGAACTTCTTCAGAGCGTACTGGTAGCGCTGGGCAGCTTCCTTTACTTTACCTTTCTAATGAGGGCACAAGAGGGCAAAGCACATTATTGGTCTGCTGAGCAGTGGAGGAAGTTTGGTCCCTACTCCCTTTCTCTTCTCAGCAGTTATCACGAAGGGTTCAAATAACCAAATAACCAAAGCTACTGCTGCTGAGTTGATTTCAACTCAGAGCAACCCAAAGGACAGAGTAGAACTGTCCCACTGGGCCCCAGGCAGCACGTCTCTAAGGAAGCAAACTGTATATCTCTCTCATGGAGTGTTCAGCGGGCTTGAACCACTGCCACTCTGGTTAGCAACTGTGTTCTTATCTCCGGTGCCACCTGGGCTCCTTCTCCTGGGGTCAGTCAGCCCTTCCCAACATCAGCCTTAGGAGCAGCTCTGGCCCTGCTGGTGACAGAGGAGGGCCCAGCCTTTTCTGTAGGGAACTCAATGCCAAGGGGGACCCAGGATACCACCCCGAACAACAAAGCCGTGGTTAATGAGAGGCTTTGAGCTCAGCTTCCCAAATGGACCCTAAAGGGACCAGCCTTGTTCACTTCAAAGGAGCTATTTTTGAATGGACCTCCCTGGGATACATTGCATTTCTGAGTTCCAAGCACTTCAAAGCTATTCTCTCTTAATTTTTTCCTTGACTAGAGAGCTCTCTTGTTGGATGCTCTACCTTGCCAGCCCTCTGTAAGAGGCCATTCCTTTCCAGAAAAAGGAAGATCCTACCCGCTGGGCATCCAGGACAATCTAGCTGCTGCTTTCCTAATCTCAAGGGATACAGTAATAGTAATTCCTTTTGCCCATTTTGAAAATTCAAATAATGAGACTTGGTTGGAAGGTAATGGAGAAAAATCTAATTTGGACTCTGATTCCATCTGATTTTGTAGGAGGGATTTTCCAAGACAGCAAATCTATGACCAACTTAGAGACCAACCACAGGGTTATGAAATCTTTTTTTTTTGTAACTGAAAACTTGTAAGTCAAGTCCAGAGAGAGGCAGGAAGCATCTCCACCCCTTTAGCTCATCTTTCTCAACTCTATTCCTTTCTGTCTAGCTGCAATCCCACAGGGCTCCGCACTTTTCCACTAGAGAGATGTGGAGTCTTCCAAGGGAGAAATCTTGGGTGGGTACAGAATTATCTCTGACTACTCTCATGAGAAGACCTATTTGCCACATCAGGTACCAGAATTATGCTGGTAACTACGGCTCATTCTTTGAAGCAACGCCACGCTGAAATCTAGAATAGCATTGATAATTCGAATGACGAGGCTCCTTCACAGAAGTCATGTGAAATCATGGCTGGGTCAGGGCTCAGGTTTCCTGAAAGTCTAAGAGTCCTAGTTTCTAATCCTGCTCTCAGAAACTTTGTACACGCTTGCTCCAGTGGGGGAACAATGCACTCAATCACACTTGCCTCATCTTTTAGTCCTAGGGGTGTCTCAGTGATGCCCATAGCCAAGAAGCTAGGTTACGTGTGTATTCACCTTTGGAAGATTCAATGAATCTTAAGGGACTTCTTATAGGTCATGGGAGTTTGTTTGTATTCATAAACAGAGCCCTCAGTTTGAATTGTGAATTCCAAAGTATTCCATCTGTTTTTTGTTGTCAGTAAGTGACTTCAAGCAAATCTTTTAATTCTATTTGCTTCACAATTTCCTTATCTTATACCGGATGCTAATATACTATTATTATTATTAAAGGTTTAAAATCTCTCTCTATATTAATACTAAAGCTAGAATCAATGCCTCTTTTCCACAGATGAGAAATAACTATGAGATTTAAAATTTTATTTGTCCTATTGTTCCATATCCCATACAAAATGACGTCATAAACTGCCCATCAGTGAATAAGTGAAACTACATTCTATGGCGTGCCAGCCCATGACACGCTGAGGCATGGCGCCCTCCCTTCGTAAACTGTCCCGATGTTGGTAGATGGTGGCTGTTGTGAGGAAACTTTGTTCCTCCCACCCCTCACCTTATAGAACATGTCCCCCTCTTCCATCAGCTTGCTCAACAGGATGATCATGATGTCTGGTTTGGAGGTGGCCATCGCCCATGTGGCTGGACCTGTAGTGTACAGGATGCATGATGGGTAAAAAACTCATACAATGTAAGGGTGATAGGAAGCTAGGTGAAAAAAAACATCCTGGGGGAATTTCTGCTGAGAGAACAACTTGTTCCACAATAATTTCTTCTTCATCTTTTAGGTCTGGGAGTATCTCAGTGACTCCCATTGCCAAGAAGCTGCATTCGGTTTGTATTCATTCACCTTAAAATAAGAATATCGAACTGTCTAGCTTGCACCACAGGAGGGCAGCAAAGCCTGTGTGTTGCATATGGGCTGTCAAGGTGTAGTTTGAAGTTCTTTTACTGAGAAAATTGAGGGACAGGGTTCATATGAAATGTCACCAAGAGATTCTGAAAATACAAAAAATTAATTTACTTTAGAATCTTGGACTCAACCTCACCCACCCTACCCCCAGCTGTTTTGTTTCTTAGTTTTGAAGTACGTACTTTGCAAAAGGGAAACCGTTACAGACTAAAAGGTTCCCTTATAAGTATCAAGCACGACTCTCCAGGATTCATGTTGAACCAGGAGCACAGTTGCAGTGTCACGTAAGTGGGAAACATGTCAACATTACTGAGGGCTACTTTACCCACAAAGGGAAAGAAAAGGTCTATATTGATTAGTTTATAGATACCTGAATTAGTTACAAACTAAGCTTTTTCAGGGTTAGTTATCAAAAGTTCAAGTTATTCTCTACAACAGTCATTAAAAAGTCTTCTTTTAAGGTGAAGTAAATTAAAAGGTTAGAGGTGTGGGGAACTCATGCAGGCTAAATCAAAAGGAGAAGGCAAAGCTGACCAAGCCATCAGACCACGCCTGAGGCTGACAGCAGTGAAATATACCTCGTGGGCGACTCGGTAACGTCTGACAACCTTCAAAGAAAGGAGAAAACAAAAAGTTGTAGGAAAGGGGAAAAAAAATGGATGAAGGTGAAAAAAAAAAGAAGGAAAAAGCAGCAGTGAGAGGCAGGCAGCAAAAAAGCCAGCATATCAGCCAACCCTTGTCTACGGGTCTGTGGGACTGGGAGCAGCTGGGACAGCAGTAGCAGGGACTTCAGAGTCTGAAGCACATACAGAGCAAGGGAAAGCAAAGGCTAAGGCAGTGCAGGGATCCAGAATGCTTACAGGCTAGGGCTGGGGGAGAGACCTGGGCACTAAGGTGTGCTAAGGTCCGAGCAGCCTCCTTGCTAAGGCTACCTGGGGGCATGGCAGTTCGCCATGTGACTCTGGACACGGCACTGCGAACCATGGCTCAGATGGTACTTTCTCTGGGCCAAGAGCCGTGCTGTTCGTTGGGCACTAATTGGGCCAGGACAGAGGGAAACTATATCCACTCACACCAAACACCCAGGGCAGCCAGCCCCTTGGACCAGTCTGGCCCCTGGGCGCAGATGGCCAGCACCTTCTTCCTTTCTCCTACCTATCTTGGCTCCTTTCTTCAGAAGGGTGACAACAACAGAAGTGTTCCGGCACCCCACTGCCCTATCCAGAGGGCGCATTCCGCTGTAGTCAACATGCTCGATCATGGCCCCGTGATCCACCAGGAACTGGACCTACGACAGAGACCAAGCAAAGCAGTTAACACAGCTGTCCTGGGGCTCCAGGGACGGCCCGCCCTTTCTTTATTCAACTGCTGGTCTGAAGCAGGTTGTGGAGCCATGGTATTCCAGGCTGCAGCTATACTCTTGGTCTTCAATGGTGTTTTGGATATCTCTGTCTTCTAGCTAGTACAGACTTGTAACCTGTATTATCAGGCTTCTTCACACCATAATGCTACCTTCAACTCCTGATAATATTATGGAAAGGGAACCTTCCCTAGTCCTGAACAACCCTGAGGTTTATTTAAAGGCACTTACCACCTCTGCATCACCATAGAAAGCTGCCAGATCCAGGGGGGTGCGGCCATTTTTGTCTGCATGGTCTGTGGCAGCTCCATTATCCACTAGAGAGCGCACAACTGAGAGATGCCCCTTCAGACAAGCCCAGCTGAGGGCTGTAAGTCCTTCCTTGTCCATGAGAGCAATGGAGGCGCCTAGGAGAGCAAAGATGGAAAAACACGGATGCTCACAGCAGGAGGGCAAGCTAGTGACTTTGAAGAATGCTTTTAAAATTCTGGACCACTAACATTTTAAGACCGATTCTGGAATGTGAATCGAACTTCAGTAAAGCTTCAGGAAAAAAACAAACAAACAAGACTGACCCTACAAGCTGTCAAAGAATAGCGTACAGATGCTTTACTAGGTGCTCAAGGTTCTCCACATAGCCTAGCCCCAATTTCCCTCTCTACCCTTAAGTTTGATTATTGTCCTACACTCGTGTCTTCTACCACTTCCAGAGGGATGTGCTCGCTGCCTTCGACTCCACAAGCAACATTCCTCTAACTTCACTTTGAGCATACTGCTCCCATGTGTTTCTGGACGACTTCTTCATTCTTTATTCTGTTACGTCTCTCTCTCTCTCTTTAATGTATCCCACTTTCAAGAGGTGCCTGGGTGATGAAGTGGTAGTGGTTACATGTTGGGCTGTGAACTACAAGGTCAGCAGTTCAAAACCACTGGCAGCTCTGAGGGAGAAAGATCAGGCTTTCTTCTTTTGTAGAGATAGTCTCAGAAACCCACAGAGGCAGTTCTATCCTGTTGTACAGGGTCACCGTGAGTCAGCGTTGACACAATGGCAGTGATACACACACACACACACACACACACACACTATATACTTTCATGTAATAAATTCACATGAAATGTTTTCTGAACGGATGATAAGTCTTTTGTTTATTATAGCATACACTCCTTGACAGCGTCTCAGACAGTAAGAGCTCTGTCCATGTTTACCATTGGTGATATGACTTGGCTGCTTACTCCTCCTTAGAAAGAAAGGGAAAGGGACTCCTGTTCAGAGCTTACTTAAGGTAGGCACCCGTCTCTGAGAACCCCATCTTCGCTTTAAGGTGAAGGAGCCCTTATGGCACAGTAGTTGTTACACATTGGGCTGCTAACTGAAAGGTCAGCAGCTTGAACCCCCCAGTCTCTCTGAGGAAGAAAGAAAGCTTTCTATCTCTGTAGAGTTCGTCTCAGAAACTCACTGGGGCAGCTGCCCTATAAGATCCCTATGAGGCAGAGCTGAATCAATGGCAGTGAGTTTTGGTTATTTCTGAACATTTTTAAGAGTCTGCATTTGCTTCCCTTCAGCATTTCTAGTTTCCTCTGTAAGGCTCAATCACTTGTTTTGTACCGAATCCTCCTCAGTTGAAGAGGATTCAGAAGTTACTTCAAGCTTAGGATCTGTCACAACCACATTTAGGTTTAACTTAGCAGTTATCTGGCCTAACTGTATGACTCCTGTATCCCTAGAGGTCAGCTCAGTAGTCTGACTTTCCTTAGCATGATAAAGGGCAAGGAGATACCATAACTCAATGCTGATGAAGTAACTTATGGATTAGGCTATCTCTTCATAATGGTCTTGTTTGCAACCAAAACATTGAATCAGAGATGGAATGAATGTGAATATGGGTCAGAATCCAAGGTCTTTCAGACCCACACCTATAAATATCCTGGATAAGAAAAAGGATAAGGTTTCAGATGCATATCAGAGATTAAATGATTTTCCAAACATAAGGAAAATTGGAAATTAAGAAATTAAAAACAGATGTGCATGAAATAAACCCACAGAATGGTTAACACTTTAAAAAGTCTTCTTCTCCACGCAGTTAATAGGAATGCTACGCTGTTCTCACAAACAGCCATCTTAAAATTTTGCAGTTATGTTCAATTCCTTCTTATTTCCTTTACTTAATAAGTCTAATATTAAAAAGTATTTCTTTAACATAACCTTTTTGTGCTATTTTGACAACTGCTGCCCTTGCGTCAGACCCTCCACTACAATGGCTTCCTCATTGACCTCCTGCCCTTCTAATTCCTTCCTCAACTCTACTGTTTACACTATGCCAGGGTAATTAAAATTTTCCCCCCAATAATAGCTAACAAGTATATATTTATTTTAATACTTTACTTTTGAAATTTCTTTACTGTGATAAAATATATATAAAACATTTGCTATTTTAACCATTTTATGTGTACAATTCATCATGTCGTACAACCCTTACCATTATCATTTTCCAAATTTTTTCATCTTTCTTAACAGATTCCATACCCCTTAAGCAAGAATTTAACTTTTTCCCGTTCATCTGTCTCCAGTAACCACTAATAAACTTGGTATCCATGTATTTGTCTATTCTATATATCTCATATACATGGGACCACAGGATATTTTGTCTTTAAGATCTGATTTATTTCAGTATAAGGTTTCCCAAGTTTATTCATGCCATGGTATTTACCAAAATTTCATTCCATTTTATGGATGGATGATATTCCATTGCATTCTGTATGTCCACTCATCTGCTGCGGATGGGCCCTTGGGTTGTTCTACCGTTTGTCTATTGTGAACAATGTCCCAGTGAACACTGTTATATAGCCATCTGCCGAAATCCCTGCTTTCTGTCTTTCAGGCCAACACTCTACGTAGAATTGCTGGGTAAACATCTTTGCTGGCTAAACCTTTTGCGGCACCATTGTACTGGTTTTCACAGACACTGCACCATTAACAATCCCACGAGCAGTGGGTGAGGATTCCAGTTTCTCCACACCATTGCCAACACTGCTGTTCTCCATCTTTGGGACAACAGTCATTCAGGAGGGGTGGGAGTTCACTGCCATTTTCTTTTGTAGTCCCCCTGTGACTAATGACATTAAGTATGTTTTCAGACTCTTTGTTGAAATGTCTATTGAATTCCTTTGCTCATTTCCATTGGGTTGCTTTTCTTTCTGCTGTTGAGATGTAGGAGTTATTTATTGTAAATACCAAGTCCTTATCAGATATACAGTTCCCAAATAGCTTCCCCAATTCTGTAGGTTGTCTTTATTTTTTGGATTAAGATCTTTTAATGTACACCCACAAAAATTTTGATAAAATCTAATTTATTTCATCTTTTTTTGCTTGTACTTTTGGTGTTATAAATATATAAAAATACACTGTTGAAAATTAGGTACCGAATGCTTATCCTATATTTCGTTCTAAGAGTTTGATATATGTTAGTTGACACATTTAGATTGTTGATCAATTTTGAGTTAATTTTCTTTTGCATGTGGAGATCTAGTTGTCTCAACACCATTTTATTCAAGAGAGTAAACTTTCCCAAAGAGACTAATATCCCAAAAGAACACTGAAACTGTCATGGACAGGCAAAAGAACAAACACATCTGTCCTGGAAGAAGAACAGCCAGAACGTTCCTTAGAGTCAAGAATGAAGAGACTTCGTCTCACACACTTGGGACATGCTGTCAGGAGAGATCAGTCCCTGGAAAAAGATACTATGCGAGGTAAAGCCAAGGGGCAGTGTAAAAGAGGAAGGCACTGGACCAATTGCTCAAACGTAGGAACAATTGTGCAGCTGCTGCAGGACCAGGTGGTGTTTTGCTCTGTTGTGCACAGGGTCCCCTGTGAACCAACTCAATGGCACCTAGCACCAAGGACCTTCCTCTTGGAATGGCTAGGAATCCCTTACCAAAATGAATGGCCATTTATTCTATTTTACTGCTCTCTCTTTATACCAGCATTGGACTGTTTGCTGCTACAATGGCTTCCTATTCCTTTGGAATTGGGAAGTGTGAATCTTCTTATTTTATTCTTCTTTTTGAGACTGCTTTGGTTATTTGTCATCTCTCATAATTTTGTATTAATCTTAAAATTGGCTTTTAAAAATATTTACAATGACTGATAAAATTTGCATGGACTCTACTTGGGTAGTTTTAACATGTTAACAATATTAGGTCTTCCAATCCACGAGCATGGACTGTCTTTCCTTTTATTTAGGTCTTCAGCAATATTTTACAATTTTCAGTGCATAAGTTCCTATTTTATCTACTTAAATGGTATTGTAAATGGAATTTGTTTTCTTAATTTCCTTTTCAGATCGCTCATTGTAGATGTGTAAAAATCCAAGTGAGTTTTACATGTTACTGCTGAATTAATGTAGATTTAGTAAGTTTTTATGTGAATTATTTGGGATTTTCTATCTATGAGGGGGCTTCAAAAGTTCATGAAAAGTTGTATTTCAAACCTATTTTCCATAAACATATTTAAGGCCCTATAGTATCTCACCTACAGAAAGGGATAATTTACTTTTTCCTTCCTGATATGAATATTTTCCTTATCTAATTTCTCAGGCTAGGAATTTCCCAGTACAATGTTGAATAGCAGTAGTGACAGTGGGCACCCTTATCTTACCAATGATTTTAAGGGAAAAACGCTCAGTTCTTCTCTACTAAGAATTAGAAAAATGGTGTGGTGACCATGTCTGGTTTCCTCTGACGTTGTAGGGGAAGGAGAGTCAAACTCAACATCCACTCAAGGCAGAGGTCAAATACGCCTCTATTCTTCAAACTTTCTGATCAAGTGTGGCATAAACTGGCCTTCCCGTAGTCCTCTCTACTTCTCTGCTGGGCTCTATAATGTACTGAAGTAGTCATCCAACTCCCAGCACATACAATTATGGAGTACACTAGGGAAGTTAACAGGTTACCATTTAAGATCCAAAACGCTCAGACTATTGCTTTTTCCCCCATCAGGAGGGCCTTTTCTTAGCCATGCCCACAAGCACACTTCTCTCTGGCCTTTGGTCTCTTAATCATGTGGTCCACTAGGCTCTGCCTTGCTTGGGCAATATTATAAAGCTCCTGATGCAGCCAGAGCCCAGAGCTGGAAGAGTCACATGGAGACCCACCCAAACGCTGAGGTGGTTCTATCACCACTGGATCCATAAGACTTTCCACCCACTGGCCTGCGGTCTTGCATTTGGAGGCACTGCATGTGTTGTATGAGTCTGAAGAGGAATTTATAGATTGGCATCGGACATATGTGCTAATATCAGACTGGGCTGGGGTTTGGATTCTTTTCATTGGTGTGGTCTTTTGTTATTCCTGTATGAAATGGCAACAATGAATGTTGTTAATGTGTCTTTTGAGCTCAGGAGTAGAAATTACTCCTTGAATTTCTCAGAGACCATGCTGCTTAGAGAACATGGCTGACTGAGGTCAAAATAGCTGACCATAGGCCTGGCCCGAGCTTGAAGCAATGCAGTCAGAGACCTGCTCCCATATTTTGTATAAATAGTTTAGATAAGATAGATAAGGGGAAAAAGATAGATAAGGAATAAACTTGACTGTTTTAAGAATTGAGTTTAGGATCTGATTCTACTTTGTTTACACTGATTTCTGCTTATTGTTATTAATATAATGATTGGGAAGTATGAAAATAGAGATTTTGTAAGACTTGTCTTCAGCCATTAATATTTGAATCTTTAAATGGGTCAGGGCATGTCTGCAAAGAAGGCTCTGAGAAGATAAGCCCCACCCAGTGCTCTGGGAGTACTCAGGACATTTGCATTCCAAGAGACTTGACTAGGGGACTATTGACAGATTGAAGAAAAGGGAACAATGGCTTTTTGAATCTTGTGGTTTTGTCAGAAGCTGGAAAAAAATCTGGAACCATGAAAAAAACTCCTTTCTAGGACTGAACATTAAAGGGAGCTTGTGGGCAGGCTGACATGCTTGCTAGGTGACCACCTGGATCCACCTGTTGAGTGGAGGTGGGAGAAATACAGCAATAAAGAGATGGGTTGAGTCTGGCCACTGATACCGGTGGACCTGGTTTACAGGGACTAGAGGAGAAGATGAGAGGGGGTTGACTGGTCTGAAGTTCATGACCTAGCACAAGAGGGCTAGGCTTGTTGAGAATTTGTGAGTTCATGGACTAAAGGCAAGGTGACTGATGGGCACCCTGGTGAGGCCCATTGAGTTGACCAGAAACCGACCAGATGAAGAGGAGGTTTCTGAGACTGTGAACTGGTGCATATTGCTGCTAAATTTATGGATGGCCTGTCCTGATTTGACTTTGCTTATGGATGCAGACTTCACAAGGTTGTAACTGGAATGACGATTCTTCATGTCAAAGAATATAATTGTCTTTTCAGAGCACTGGGTTGATGTAAGTGGGCAGAATAGAAATCGGATACCCAAAATTTGGGGGATAAAGGCATGAAGTGGCTGGCTTACAAACTTTCATAGGTGGGGGAATATATTAATAGAATTATAGGATTAAGGTATAGGTGTGCACATAACGATATTTTAATTTTGTTCACTTATAGAATGCTATATTCAAACGAGCATGGCAGGTTTTTGAATTATATACATTTTAGTTTTATCCTATTAGGTAAAGATATGATTTTATTGTTTGCTTGAAAATTAAATATGACTAAAGAGTTTTGTGAGTGTCAAACTGACAAGGGGTGGTCTTTGTTAGTTACATAATCTTTGGTCAATCTGAGACTTAAGAGTGAAGGGATGGAGTTTAGTGTCAATCAGGTCTCAGCTTGAAAACTTCATTTGGAGGGGCTAAGGAGATAAATAGCTTGCTGAAGGTGGGATGCACACTCACTCCCTGCAAGACATTACTAACAATGAGCCTGATGGAGCTATACTGATGCAGCCCAGGGCTGGAGGAGCCACATAGAAACCCAACCCAGAACTGAGATGCTTCTACCGCCACTGGAGCCACAAGACTCTCTAGCCACTAACCTGTGATTTTCCTGCACTCAGAGGCAATGTATGTATTGCGCGAATCTGAAGAGGAATTTATAGATTGGTATCGGACATATGGGCTAATATCAGACTTATGGGCTTGACCTGAACTGGGCTGTATTCTTTTTATTAAAAAAATAATTTTATTGGGAGCTCGTACAGCTCTCATCACAATCCATACTTCCATTGTGTCAAGCACATTTGTACACATGTTTCCATCATCGTCAAAACATTTTCTTTCTACTTGAGCCCAAAGGGATGTATTTTTTTTAAACATTTTATTAGGGGCTCATACAACTCTTATCACAGTCCATACATATACATACATCAATTGTATAAAGCACATCTGTACATTCTTTGGCCTAATCATTTTCTTTTTTTTTCTCCTCTTTTCTTTTTTTACATTTTATTAGGGACTCATACAACTCTTATCACAATCCATACATATACATACATCAATTGTATAAAGCCCATCCATACATTCCCTGCCCCAATCATTCTCAAAGCATTTGCTCTCCACTTAAGCCCTTTGCATCAGGTCCTCTTGTTTTTCCCACTCCCTCCGGGATGTATTTTTAATGTACAATTACTCCTTGATATAAAGTTCTCTCATATGTCTATATATGAGTGTCTATGAATTTGTTTCTCTAGTCTACCCAGACACAGCTCCTTTAGTGCTGCTAATAAGTGGCTAAAGGGTACCCCATTTTGCCAGTGGCATTAGCTTGAAGGTGCTTGGCTCTAGCATTGTGGGTCAGCAAGTCTAGCTCTTCCAATTAGTGCTCAGAGTCACCCTACTCTGTAAGTAGGCCTCTTGCCTGAAGGCACTCTGTTTTCTTACTCCATAGGCTGGGAAGCCTACCGCCTATCTCATACTATTGATGCTGCTGACTCTTCTCCATCAGTTCTCTAGTGTCATAGCCTGTCTTCTAGATCAAGGAGGTTCAGGGCAACTGATCCAAGAAGGAATTCATATTGGTTCAGCGGGTGGCTTGTAAACATTGTCTGTTTCTGGGAGGAATTCTTGTAGGTCCAGAAGCTAGTTGGGGACAGAGTATCTAGTTCAGAAGGAGTACCTGTCCGCCTAGGGGTGCCTTGGAACACACTGCATTCCTGCTGAGATCTGAGGTGTGGAAAGTACACACCTCCAGATGCAGGGGTAGAGTGCACTTGGTGCTTGATCTACGAGGGTGTACCCTGGCCTCACGAAGAGCAGGGGCTGCACAAGGGGGTGGTAGCGGAGTCAACAGTTGCCAGGTGGTTAGAGTGGGGGCTGGCCAGCTTCTGGTCACCAGGACCTAGAAGATGAGTATTTATTGAAATGAACACTAAAGCAACCCCACGTTTGAGATTACTGATTTGAATTAAAGACTTTGAACTATGTGAATTTGATGAGAGTGCAAAAAACTTCAAGCCATAGAATATAGAACGTCAGAGGAATTACACCTTTCTGGTCACCAGCAACTGGTGTGGGCACTTGTGTGACCCTGGGCAAGCAGAGTTGTTGATGAGGTCACTGGCCCAGTTGAATGCTGCTTGTAAAAGTTCCAAATGGCTACAGTGTTAGGCTAGCTGAGAATTCAACTCACTCACTGCTTTTGCTCAGCATCTTCAACTAGCTGGTATCCAGGTATTCAATCGCTTCTCTATTCTTCCTCTGAAGCTCAGGGTTCCAGAATTATCAGCTGTATCTGTTTTACTTTTTTGTGTGTATCTTAGTTGTAAAGGATCTGATAGTATCCGTCTAGTCTGCCAGCTTATCTTATTGGAAGTCTTTTCTTGTTTTCAAATGGGAGCTATTCACCAAGGTAAGTTTCCCTATAAGGCATTGCTTTTGCCTCATTCCATACATTCTGGTAGGTCATACTTTCATTGTTATTCTTAGCATTTTCTGATTTCCCTCTTGACCAACGATTGTTTAAAATAGTGTTTTTTTCCCTGGAGCCCCCTAGAGTATTGTTTAATTTCCACATTCTAATGTATTTCCCAGTTCCTTCTTTTATTCTACTTTCATTCTATTGTGGTCAAAGAAGACATTTTTTTACACTGCTGTTTTTTTAAAAAAATATTTACTGAAGCTTGTTTATGACCTCACATGTCAGTCAATTCATGTGCACATGTACTGTGCCATTATTGGGTAGTGTTCAAAATATGTCTACTGGGTCTAGTTGGTTTATAGTGTTGTGCAAATTCTCTATCCCCTTATTGTTCTTTTTTCTCCAGATGTTGAAAGTGGGATATTGAAGTCTGTATTACAGAATTGTCTATATTTCTACATTCAGTTCTGCCAGTGTTTGTATGCCATATATTTTGAGAGTCTGCTCTTAGGTACATGTATAATTGTTATACTGTATGACACCATCACACACCACTGTTTTTCAAAAGCTATTGAGGTCATAGAAACCATTAAGAGCCTAAAATGCTTCATTATATTAGTGTAATTACAAACTACTTTAAGATTTCCTATTGACTAAAAATATTTTTAGATGTTGGAAAATATAAAAAAACCTTTATAATAATTATATCCTGGGGGAGCAGGGAGGGAGGGGAAATAATGAGGACCTGATACCAGGGGCATAAGTGGAGAGCAGGTGTCTTGAGAATGATGAGGGCAATGAATGCACAAATGTGCTTTACACAATTGATGTATGTATAGATTGTGATAAGAGTTGTATGAGCCCCTAATGAAACAATTAAAAAATTATATTCTGATTCCTCAAATAGGGTTCCACTGGCAACAATTGACTTATCTTCCATTTGTCTTCTTTGAATACAAGATAGATGTTAGTTTTAAAAAATGTTTTTTTTTGATAAATATTTTGGTGTTAGGATATAAAACAAAAACAAGGCTCCAATACAATTCCTGGAAGATGAATATTTATTGAAATGAAGACTAAATGAAAGAATTTGAACTATGTGAATTTGATGAGAGTGCAGTACACTTCTTCAAGCCATAGAATATATAGAATGTCAGAGTGAGAAGAGTTAGCCTGATTGGAAGAGGATGAGTGAGAGCTTTCATCTCCTAATCACTGAATCCATAATAGGTGTTTTTAACATCTCCTGGAATCCATCACTGTAAATCATGAGGCTATCTATTGTTGGACTCTGACAACCCAGTTTTGGCATCTCAGGACTGACCTTGTGCAAGTAGAAAGTCCACAGTTCCTAGGTGGCCTTCAGAAGCAGCCATCATTAAAGGCGTACGGCCCTGTTTGTCTGCCATGTTGACATCAGCTCCATGGGTAAGTAAAAGATCGACAATCTGCAAGTAAAGGGAAAGAGACTAATAAGTCTAAGAAAGGCTACTGAGAAACATATGCATGCTATTTCTCATATGGTGTGAACACCTGCTGCTGTGCAGATAAGTTCTCCTTACGTGTAACTTCCTATTGCAAGAACCCACAACGAGTACCTACATAGGACCAGTAACATGTGATTTTAACTCTTTTTCTTAACTCGTTGCCACAGCATTGATTCTGATTCAGAGCGACTCTCTAGTACAGAGTAGGACAGAAGCAGACTACCACATCTTTCTCCCCCACAGGGGCTGGTGGGTCTAGACTGCAGACCTTTGGGTTAGCAGCCAAGTGCACAAGCACGGTGCCTCAAGTTAACTCCCGATCCTCTCAAATACAGTCAAACGAGAAGAATTCAAAGTGAAAGACAAGCTAAGACAACAAATACCAAGAAGTAGCTGAAACAATACCTGAATGGGAGCTCCAATACAACATGGCACACCATTTTACTGAGCTCTAGGAGTTGTACATCTGCCTGTAGTGATTATAACTTGATTATAACTAAGCTATCGGAGGAAAACAAGTCTCACTAATAACTCTAGCACTGGTTAGAGCCTTTTTCTACTCAAATACTTCTAAAGAATATGCTTTGTTTTCCAGCCTAAGTATATACGTTAATATTTATTTAAATCCAAATATGTGGAAAGATCATATCACTAGAATTTGCAGGCATTGCACTTTCCCTCAGCAAGCATGAAGCACCTGTAAGCAATTGGTTAGCAGGGATTTGTTGAAAAATGAAACAAAAAAAAAAGAAAAATGAAACTTCCAGGGAGTCAAGCTATGGATCCTGTGAAACATAAGGAGGTCACTGTATGATAGGACAAAGTAGTTAGTCCTTTTCTATAACATCAACAATAATAATGATTTTAAAAAGTTTATTAACATTTCATCCACATGGCATAAATTCAATAGTTCAATCATATAAAGAAGAGTTGTACAATTATCACCAGTCAGTTCTAGAACATTTTCTTTTTCCTGGTACTCACTGTTATTCATGTAATCATATTTTTTGTAATTATATTTTTTAAACTATGGCAAAAATATATACAACAAAACATTCTCTAATTCCACATATAATGATTTTAAATGTTAACTTTTTCCTATTATTTTCAATCAATTAGCTTAACAGAAGAGCCCTACCTTCAAGCTTATAATGATACCAAACATTTACAATTAACTACAACTTTAGTTTCCCTTTGATGTAGCAAAAAATGTGAAATTGTTCACTACAGATTAGTAAATAAGCACAGGTCAATGCTAACCTTGTTTAGTAGGAAATCTGACAATTACAAACCCATAGGAGGTTGGCCACCTAATGTGCTATGTTGTGTCATAAAAAAATGACATCTGGGCTTGGTTTCAATTTTACCTCTAAACTCATCAAGGATCTGGACATGGAAGAAGTATGGATTCATTAGGTCTCCTGACAGTTGTGGTGGAAAGGGACCACGGTTCAAAGCCAAGGTTCCAATGTTGGATTTCCTTTTTTGGCGGTTCCTTAACTTTTTAATGTTAACTGGACATTTACAGAGCAAATCAGTTTTCCATTCAACAATTTACACACATTTTGTTCTCTCTCACTGATTGCAATTTCCATAATACAAAATCACTCATTTCACTTTCCTTGTGTTTTCTGTTCCCATTCTTCCCCTTTTCCTCCCCGTCTGAACTCTGTCCTTGGGCACATGCTGCCCTTTAAGACTTGCAGACTGACTGAAAGGAACCCTGGCAGCCTACAGGTCATGTATTGGGGGCTGCGGTTTGCAAGGTTGGCAGCTCAAAATCACCAGGGCTCCTTGGGAGAAAAACAGGGCTCTCTACAGGACTAGTATACACGTCTATGCAATTAACCTCAACTTTGGATTCTGCCCCTGCATTAGCAGTTCTACCTAGAACTCATTCCTGCTTAGGGATTGTAGTAGTTGTCCGGCTTACCTGCCAGTGGCCCTGGCGAACAGTGCTGAAGAGGGGCACAGCTCCTCGGCGATTTGGCTGGGCGACTGCTGCTCCTTGTTCCAAGAGTAGGCGGCACACCTCCAGTTTGCCCCTTCCCGCTGCGGCTGTCAGGGCTACGGAGAAAGAATACGGATTAAGGATAGGTGATTCTTGGCCTCACCAGTCTTAATGTTATAAATGACAGTACATCTGTGTTTGATCAATGTTACTTTTACTCCATCTACAAGAATAATGATTTTAGCAATTTTCTCCATAAAGGACATTTTAAAAGAAAAAAATTAAGAAAAATATTTAAGTGGACTCACAATAGATTATGATATTATAATAATACATTTACTGAATTATCAACCCTTGGCCAAACTCACTTGTTTTTATTTTTCCTATTCACACTGTCTTCTCTGCTTTTGACATGCCTCTTTTCCTAGCTTTAAACCCTCTACTAATTGATGCATGGGTGGGATCTGAAGAGATGGGCCTTTGTAGAAATATGGTCTTCTATGGCCATTTTCTATCCTCTGGGGCTTAAAACTAAGAGAACCAGAGTCAAGAATTTCAGTCCTAAGGTTCTTGTGCCAGTTTTCATTCTTTGCTTCTGCATTACTTCAGAGAGAGGTTTCTAGTAAATGTGACAGGCACTTTTCTTCTTAATATACAATAATGAAATCAGAGATATAAAATAGCTATTATACGCATAAGGGACACAGTAGGATGGCACATTCTTCTTTTTGTGTAATTGTTTATGATCTCTGATGCAGTAGAGATTCTATGAGGCCTAATTATCCTCTGAGTACCATTTCAACAGTAGAAAGAGGAATATACATTATAATGAGTTCATATATTTGAACAAATGCATTGGTTTTATTTGACTAGGGGACTTCAAATACATAGGATGCTTTTTTTTAAAAGAATGGATGGGGTAAGAAGAATGGAAAGCATTGTTTTAAGATGGCAGAAATTATGCTTTATTTAAAAGAAAAAGGATAGAGAATTTCTTTTTCCAAACTGACGTGGATAACAGATGTGGCAGACTATTGCAGTTATCTTCTCCAGTGACAAATCAGAAAATGGTGATAGTTGACAGGTGAAAATGCTGTAATCTAACCAGGAAAGCACTGAAATTCAGACCTAATGATCACTTGTAATTTTTTCCATTTAAGTGTAAATTTTGGCCTTTGAGTTGATCAGATTTAACCACAACTGACTCATAAGCAAAACTCAAACTACCTGTAATTTCCATTCAGATGAGCCTTTTAATAAACTTTTCTCTCCTCAAGGATAAAAAGGGCTCAGGACATAAAACAGAACCATTTTAGAAGATACACTCGCTCTTAAAATAGATCTACCTATGGCTGTCTTCTAAGTCTTTTTGGTTTTATTTTGGAACTTTTAACATCAACTTTTTATTTATGTCCAGTTCCTTACAGGAGTGATGAAGCTTGGTTCTATCTGAGGTGAAGAGTTCTTTCCAAGTCCTGGATAGAGGAATAGAGGTATTAATGGGTATAGCTGTTTACTTAATAAAGACATTTTGTCTCTTTTCCCTTAAGTCCAAGTGATCTTCCCTGTTTGCCAAGTTCACATTTCTGACATTTCAGGAACAACAACAACAACAAAACCCAAACACTTTAGTTCTGTGTATGGGTCAGAGAACAAGAGTAGCTTCAGAATCTGATTGGGTTAGAAACTCATCATGAATTATAAAGAAGCCCTGGCAGCAAAGCGGATCTAGTATTGGTCTAGTAACTGCAAAGTCAGCAGTTCAAACCTACCAGCTGTTCGTAGGAGCAAGATGAGGCTGTCTGCTTCTGCAGATTTACAGCCCTGGAAACCCTAAGCAGCAGTTCTATTCTGTCCTACAGTATTTTTTTAAAAAACAGTTTTATTGATACTTCATCCACATATCATACAATTCAATAGTTCAACCATATCAGGAAGAGTTGTACCATCTTTACCATTACCAATTTCCTCGTAGTCATCGTTGTTCATGTAATTTTTTCCCCAATTTGGACAACAATACACACAACAAAACATTCTCCAACAACTTCTATGTGTATAAATACAGTGTCCACTTGTCCTACAGTATCGCTATCAGATGGAACTGATTGATGGCAGCGGGTCTGGTTTGGTAACAGGTGGTAAAGCTCTAGTAAATCTCCCTTTTAACTTCTTGGGGAGAGGGGAGAGAAGTCAAATACCTTATTTTCACAAAAGACTTTAAAGTTTCTGAAGAAAACATAAGCCAGTTACTATTGAGCTGATTCCAACTCATGTATATCAGAAAAGAACTGTGCTCCATTGAGTTTTCAATGGCTGAGGTTTTTGGAAGTACATCACCAAGGCTTTCTTGTTAGTTGCCTCTGGGTGGAGTCGAATCTCCAACCTTTTCTTTGGAACAGCTGAGCGTGCTAACAGGCATGATGGAGAACATGTAGCATTTTAGGGTCAAGGCCTTCACAAACAGTGCTAGTTCAAAGAACACAGTTAAAAATTCACAATCCCAAATAAAATGATTTAAAAAAAATCACAATCACTGCCCATCTGGAAAGTTACACTGTCCACTTTAACTGGAGATTATTTTGCTCTGGTTGGCTCATTTCTCCCCATCAGATAACACATCTATATGAGGGGGAATGCTCCATTTGGCTTTTCCTTTGTTGTACTATCACCGTGGCTTAGGCTATGATGTAATTTGGCAACAATCTTCAGCTGATAGTTGGACATGGTCATTAACACAGCTGGCCAATTTCGTCTCAGCAACCAACAGCACTGTTCTGTAAGACGGAATTAGGTCTTTTCAAAACCCAACAGCAAGGGGTTGCTTTGGCTGGGTTTACACAAGTCTAATCAGGAACTGTTAAAACTTTTGAAAGACAGGAGATTAAGTTAAAGCCAGTCTGTAAAACAAGAAACTGATGATTAGAGTAAACATAGCAGGAGTCAAATATCTTCCCAAGACACCAGTAACAGAATTTGTTTCCTAGGTTGTCAGCATCTGATGAGGTTATTGGACACAAATAGCCTTTTCTCAAAGGGAAACATCTACAGAGTTTGAAGAGGCAGACAGAATGCAGCTCAGAGCTGGGAAATAGCCAAAGTCTGCTTGGATAGGACGCTCATGCTAAATAGAATGCAGTGAAGTAAATGACTCTTTTATTGATCTATTTTCAACCTTGAACGATATGGCACAGACTGCTCACATGAGACAAGTGGAAGGAGAGAATTGAGAAGGCATACATGGATCACTGATATCCAAAATAACATGAGTTAAACATCGATTGTTCTGTTTGTCAAGTATGGTGTGCTAGTTGCTAAGGATAAGATGTGAGACAGGTTAGGAAAACAGAGACCTGTTGTCCAGGAATGCATGATTAAGTAAGGGAAATAATACAAGCAAATATATTATTGTACAGTGTGAAAAGCACAACAGAGCTATGTCCATGGCATGGAGGCAGCACAAAGGAAGAGGTATCTCCAGGAAGAGATAGCAGGCTCAGCTAGATTTTGAAAGGTTAAAAAAGGTATTTATGTGTACATGAGGATACGGAAAGAGTCTTGGTGGTGCCGCTGGGTAAGAATTGGATTGCTAATCTCAAGGCTGGTGGTTCAAATCCACTCTATGGGAGAGATAAGACTGCCTACTTCCATAAAGATTTACAGCCTTGAAAACCTTCTATAAGGTTGCTGTGAGTTGAAATTGGTTTGACGGTAGTGGGTTTCTAAGGATGAGAAGGCGGGCAGGCTAGGCAAAGGGAGAGCATGGTGAACAGTACCCAAGGTGGGAAACAGAAGAGGTAGTTATTAAAGAAGACATGCAAATAGATGAGTCTGGAGAGCACAACTGAGGGGTTTAATAAAATAGAGAAACCACTAGCCAAACAAAGGAAAAGAATGAGAAGACAGAACTCAACAAAACAAAATAAAAATGAGATGGGTGACATAGTAGAACCAAGTAAAATAAAAACTATCACATTAATAGATTATGAAAAACTGTCTTTCAACAAATTAAAAAACCTACAAGAAATGGACAAATTTCTAGAAACACACTACTTAACTAAACTAACGCAAACTGAGGTAGAAAATTGGTACAGACTCATGACAGAAGAAAATAATTGAAGAAGTCATGAAACACCTCCCAGCAATAACAACATAAAGTCCCCCCCCCCCCCAACCCAGATAGCTTCACTGGAGAACTCTACCACACATTCATAAATCCTACTCAAACTCAATCCAAACCTACTGCCACTGAGTTGAAATAGACTCATAATGACCCTATAAGACAGAGTAGAACTGCCCCTTTGGGTTCCTGAGACTTTCACTCGTTATGGGAGCAGAGAGCCCACTGGATAGCTCTTCTTCTTTTCAATCATTTTATTTGGAGCTCTTACAGACATCATAGCATCCCGTAGTTCAATCACATCAAGCACTGTCGTACAATTGCTACCACAATCAGTTTGAAAACATTTTCCTTCTTCTTGAACTCCTTGATATCAGATCCCCTCTATGCCCTCTCTTCCTTCCCCTCTCCTCCAGAAACCCTTGTTTTATTTTATTTTATGCCATATCTCACACCATCAAATATATCCATTCAGATACAATTCTGTTGTTTGTATGGATAGCTCTCGTGGAGCAACCGGTGGGTTTGAATTGCTGATCTTGAGGCCAGCAGCTCAATGTGTAGCCCGCTATGCTGCCAGGGCTCCTTAATCAATATAATACGCTACATAAATAAAGGAAATGATTCGCATCATCATCTCAACTGATGTAGAAAGTAATTCGATAAAACCCAACATCCACTCCTGATAAAAACTATCCACAAAACAGGAATGGAAAGGAAATTCCTAAACATAATTAAAGGGCTAAGTACACAACCAACAGCCAACATTATTCCCTTTGAGGCAGAAACCAGACAAAGATGTCATTTATACCCTTTTAATTCAATACTGTACTGGAAACACTAGCAGTAGCAATAAGGCAAGAAAGGGAAGCAAAAAATACCATACAGAGATTATCAAACATTAAAAATGTACAAATAGTGGGAGATAAACTATATGATTGGGATGTCCTAAAAATCAAATACTTATTGTTATCAAAAGATTCCTCCGGAATAGTAAAAAGAAAACCCCTGGCTGGGAGGTGGGTGGGGGGAAATTGCCAACAATGAGTCTGACAAGAGCTGAATCATTAAAATTTATAAAACACGTTAACACTGTGACAACAAAAAGACAATCAATCTAATTTTAAAAATGGGCAAAGGACTTAACAGTCACTTTACCAGAGAAGGCATTCAGGAGATTAACATGAAGAGATGTTTCCAGCCATTTATCACCTTTGGAGAGAGACACAAATCAAAACTATAATATACCACTATTTCACACTGGCAATAATGGCATGATCCGAAAACAAAAAATTCTGGCAAGGCTGTGGGGAGCATGGAATTCTCAGACACTGTAGACAGCAATGTAAACTGGTATAACCATTATGGAAAACAATATGACATTCTCAAAAAGTTAGAAACAGAAATACTATATGAGCTAGAAGTCTTACTCCTAGGTATATGTCACATAGGACTAAGAACTGTGGTATAAATAGACATTATGTACATGAATGTCATTGAATTATGCCCAATATAAGGTGCTATAATGTGTTTTATCTTCATCACTATGACTGTTCCTCTTGTAATTTCTATTTATTTTCTCCATTAGGCCACTATTTTTTTGCCCTCTTCATTAGTTGTGAGTTCACAGCCTTTGCCACAGGGGGTCTGTTGGAAGGTATGGCAACAATGTGTTGGAAAGTGCTGCCCTGAGAGGAGAGGTAAAACCAAGGTTTCTCTTCTGCAGCAGCAGATCTAGAACTGATGGTGTCCTGCCCAGCCCTTTGCCTGCCCTCTGGCTTCCCTCAGGGTGGAGTCAGACTGCAGCTGCTTCCAGCTGCATTTTCCTTTCATTTGTCATGGGCTTTTAAGCTGCAGCTGTCTGGCATCTGCTCAGTTTGGCCCCAACAGAGGGAGACATTGTTTGAGAAGCAAATTTGTAAGCTTCAGACCATTTTGTATGATGCTGAAGAAGCCATGAAATTATGGGGCAACATAGCACAATACAGTAGGTCATTATGAATTTTAAATGTGCTTAAGTGTCTTTATTTCAGTATCTTAACCAAAGCACATACTCTTTATGTTGAATAAAACATTTCCTCTAAATTGGCCATCTCAATACTGGTCTGCTCCTCCAAGCAAAGAGGACACATATCTGGTGACCTATAATTTCCATTCCTCTGGTTTCATAAAGACACATCAAAGGTTGGTGATGTTTCTTCAGATACACTAGTTTAGGCTTAGAGGAAAGACGACGATAAGACAACGATCATTTCTTTCAAAGGCCAGAAGGAAGAGGCTTTGGTTTGCGCAGGAAGTACCAAATGATACAGAAATTGCTTTTCTATAGACCAAGAGGAATTGTTTGGAGGTGGGTAGTCTAGAGTGGTACCACCTTTTGTTTCTAGAAAGCAGCCTTACTCATAATTTAAGTGTCAGGGGCCACTGTCATATGCTAACATAAAAATGTAACCTCCAAGTTCACAGCTGCACATGGAGAGAGTTCGTTTCAAGGGAAGTACTTATTCCTACTTGAAGTTATGTGTCATATTTGAGTCATAATTTTAGTTGGTCATGGGCTTCACTTTAATTGGTCACATATATGACACATACCTGGCACTACAGATGTGTCAAAACTGCAGTTAGGAATAATTTTGTTTGCAAGAAATTTGCCTGCTAATGGTATGGAAAATCCATGGAGAAGAAAATTAAACATGGGCAACTGACTGAGTTTTCACTTTGGCTGTGTTGGTTGTCACAGGTATGACAGAGTAAAAAGAAGGTGTAAGATACATGAAGTCCATACCAACACAACGCGCTCATGAGAACAAAGAGCAACTACATCCATGTGTCCATGTGAAGTACCTGTTTCTCCCCAGAGGCTGTCAAAACTGTTGATCTGTGCTCGCTCCACTTCCTCTTCATCTTTTTCTGGAAGATCAAGTAGGTAGGAGACAATCTGAAACAAGAAGTTGTGTCAAACTTCAGGCAGGAATCTATGTTGTGACACTAGTTTGTGAGACTTGAAAGATACTTGAGTGGTCCAAGTGTCACTAAATCTCTTGCACACAAAAGGCAGCATAAATGACTATACTGGTCAAGACACCCAAAGCTGACACACTTGGTACCTGTCATATCAGGGAGAATTTGTTTACACGTTTCTCTTGAACAAAGGTCAACTCTATAGCATGTGGTTCTGCATAAGTACACATTCCTCATATTTAGGGTAACAACACAATTTTGCATCCCCTGAATATAAAAACCACAGAAGATAAATGTGGAGGAAACAGAATTTTCTGGAATTCTTCAGAGCAGAGTGATGACCTTCTTTCTCTTTCTCAGAAGTACAAGAACTGTTTTGGGAATGGTAAGGGAGAGTCGCTGCTAACAACAAAGGAAAGTGACAGCTCTCTCTCTTGGAATTTGAGTGCACAGAAAATTTAAAATCTCTCCCACAGCTACGAACAATTTCCATTTCACTTAAGATTCCCTCAATTGACATGGCAGATGCCCAGGCAGTGGAGTACTGGCCATGAACCAGCTTGTCCATGTCTTTGAGAGCTGGTTGTTAAATTTTCAGCAACATTAAAGGAGAGTTGTAAAACACAGCCATTACTAAAAATTAAATAACAATTAAATAAATGATCTTTTAAAACAAGTATAAAATACTCATATCTCATCATGTCCTCATTATTTAACTAGATTATACTATTGAGATTACCTGTTTCCTAGGTTTATGGGGTGAAAATACTATACAGCAGTATACTACTGTGTATCCCCTCCCAATGGAAGCTGGCATACCTTATAAACCAGGGTCTGATTCAAGACTAAAGCTGAAAGAGCTTTCAGTTTAATGGCTATAACTTGTGTGAAGGGGGAAATAGTTTAGCAGATCAGACAATGACAAATTATTTGGGCAAAGAGCACAGTGGGGCATAATTCCCTTTGCTAATGCATGCTTGAGTCGCAATCATAGGTTGGCTTTGGATAGTAATTTCACAAAAATCTACAAGAGCATCTAATTAGGAAGATTATATATTCTATTATTTGTAAATTCTGCATTAAATCCCTTATACCAGTAAAATTTACATTAAACCTAAATACGTTTACTTAATAGTAAACTTAAGTATACACATTCATCTCCTCCCGCCCATTTTTACCACAATACCAATTCTATGTATTCTGCTGTTATATAGGAAAATTTAGTTAAAATACCATTTATATTGTTTTATAGTTTCTAAAATACTTTTCATAAAAATCTATACCAAAAATTTATTAGTCTTATTTTACTGAAGGGCATCAAAACCTCTAAGAAATCAGGTGATTTGCCAAAAGTCTAGAAGTAGTAAGTAGTGGAGCTGGTTCTCAAACGTGGTTTCTCTGAGATTCCAGGTGCTGTGCTCATCCCACACTCTACACTGCCAGTCAGTTAGGTGATCACAAACCAGCCATTAATTTCTGAGCTCTGCTGTCACCATCTCTTAAAAAACCAAAGCCACTGTGAGAAGATTCTGACTCACCATGACCCTGAAGGGCAAAGTAAGACTCTATAGTATTTCTAAAGCTATAAATCTGTATGGCAGCAGAATGGCATCTCTTTCTCCTGTGAAGTGGCTGCCAATTTGAACTGCCAATTTGTCCTGCTTTAACCACCATGTCACATGAGTGCCATTATATTTCAGGTGAGTGGGAATAAGGAGAGCAACTGGATTACATATTTTCCAAAGTCGTTTCCAATTCTCATGTCCTATGCACATAATTCTAGGGCCAAGCCTTTGCACTGTCAGGTAGTTTATGAAGTTCGATCTCTCTTCTTTAGAACAGCGATCAAAAAGCCAATTCATATTAATTTGGTTTGATAAAACAACATAAAACACAAAAGAAAACCCCTAAACCTTATCACCCACTTTCTTACCTCTGTATAACCCATGCTGGCTGCTGCAATGAGGGCCTGTTGGATAGCTTGACTCTTCTTAAATACTCCTTGCTGTTGGCCAGCCATTGTCCAATCACATTGAATCAAAAACTTGACAACCTCCAGATGACCTCGGAGCGCAGCATGGACCAAAGCACACTGTCCATTCTTATCCAAGTGATCCACCTAATAAGGGGACAGAGAAACCTGTGTGATCAAAAACGTGTGGTCCTAAAGCTAGTCTAGTTACACAGCCCACTTGCCAGATTACTAACCTACCACCCTTCTCACTCTCCAAACCAACGTCTGAAGGCAATTAGAAGACTCTTTCCTACTCTGGCTACATAACCACCACACTACAACATTGTTAGAGTCCCCACGGGAGAGAGATGGAGCCTGGCCTTAAGGGTAGGCTTTTGCTTATACATTGAAAGAAAAACAAAAACAAGACCCCAGCTCCAGCTTTGTCCTCAAATAGTGCTTTCCAGACCAATACTTGAGAAATGCCATAGCTTTGCTGGCACCAGAAAGCATCTCTGAACCATGAGAAGGAAGAAAAACATTTTGAAGCTCCAATTTTTTGGTTTTCAAAAGAAGCAAAATATCTCATATCATGAATCATGACCGCCAACTTTTGGTATTCTAATGGGAACTCTCAAAGATCTGCCCCAACTGGCTAGAGGTATTGGAGCTTAATGATAGGAAGCTCCAATATCAGCAGTTTTTAGAATTTCAGTGTTGATTACAAGGTTAGGCTGAAAGAAGACTGTGATCACGACCAGAAGGTCTCTAGTGCCACGGATCCACAGATAAGTGAGTGATCTGTCATATGGTAGTTAGCATGTTCCTGGGCCCCTCACTGTCTTTAGTTCCACTCAGCCACCCATATGGTAAATGTTAACGGAATGCTTACCCTGTATAAACTACCATTTAGGATAAAAGGTAGGTGAGATCTTCAGACATAGATTCTACTCTTAAGAACTTTCCAATAAAGTAGGGAAAAAGAGGAAAATATGACAATAGCCTATCCACATAAAGAACTATAAGGTTAATGGTAGGAAGAGAGTGAAACATGCAAAGAAATTTCAGAGGAAAAAAAACTCAAAGCTAGAATCTGGAACAGATTCAGAGGGAAATCCAAGTGGCTGAAATAGGAAGTGATGGATTTATTCTAGTTTTTGTAAGGTTAGGGTAGATGAAGTTTGGAATATACAGTTCAGTGGATTTCTTTTGGAACCAGAGCATGGGTGCTTTTGAATAATAGGCTAAATGGTCTCAATTTTAATCAAGGTAATGGGGGAAGACATGGATGGTTTTCTAGTTCAGAATTGTGCTTCTAAAAACTAAGAAAATGAATACAAGGTACCACAAATTCTTAGAGAAATAGTTGATTCCAGGGCTGGGACAGTAGTAACAGTAAAAGACAACCCTGGAACATTTTTGTGTTGGCAGACATTAAGATAGTGCTCAAAAAACAATGGGTGGAAGTTGAAAAGCCCTAGGAGCCAATTTGAAGGCACTCACAATGGAGGAATGTGATAAAGTAAACAATCACAGTAATGGGTTATAGCCCATGGGGAAAAAGAAACACCCATGAATCTCAGTGACAGAAATAATTTAAAGATAAATGGGGAGTATGGAAAACTATTCCTGACATACTCCATTAATAGATGTTGAAGGAATGATGGAAAAAGAAAGTATTAGGTAAACCTCATAGCAATCATTGTTGCAGGCAAGAATCATTGATGGGCCCCTCACCCCAGAATTTACTTGAGAGGACGGCACTGAAGCTGCAGCTAGGGAAGAGGGGCAAGTCTGACCAGAGCAAATGGGAGCAAATGAAGGGAGAGGAAGAGAGAGTGGAACACATCCTGGCCCATCAGGTCTGGAGGACGATATCCCCACTCTGAACAGCCAATGGACAGAGTGGACAATATGGCTAATCCCACTATGAGACACACCGTCCCTTGATGGCCCAGGGCCCTAAAGGGGACAACACTAGAGACTCAGGGTCAGGACTGGTCCAGACTGACCCTGTGACACCAAGGCAACCATTAAAAGTATGTGGCAGAGCAACCATGGGAGCAGAGCAGGGAGCCCCCCAGGGAGTACAAAGGACAGACTCTGGGGCCAAAGCATGGCACCCCATTGGACCTGACTGAGGACACGCCTAGAGATCAAAAATCAGACCTTGATCTATTTACAGGTTTTTCTTTCTTTTTAAAATTTTTTCTTTTAATTAATTTATTCTTCTTTGGGTAATTGGTTTCCTTTTTTGTTGTCATCGCTGTGTTCTCACTCATCGTTTATCTTGCTATGACTTGATTTTTGGTGCGTGTTATTATCTCTACAGATCTATCTAGATAAGACAGGCTGGATGAATAGTCTGAAGAAGAAACCACAGGACCAATGGTTCTGGGGGGACACAGGAGAGTGGGAGGAGGGGGCAAGGAGGTGGTGCTGACCAACCCAGAGACAGGGGAGCAGTAAGTGATCCAAAATCAGTAGCAAGGAGGATGTGAGAATCCTGGAAGGGATTCAGCAGGGGCAAGGTAACCGAGAGAAATTACTGAAACCCAAATGAAGGCTGAGCATGATAGTGGGACAAGAGGAAAGTAAAAGGAAATAGAGGAAAGAACTAGGTGACAAAGGGTATTTATAGAGGTCTAAAGACTTGACTGTACATATGTAAATATATTTATATAAGAGTGTGGGGAAACAGAAACATATTTTTATGCATATATATATATATTTCACATTTCTTTGTATTCTTATATCAAAGAACTTAAATGTAATGTTAAAAGTATTAGAAACCAGTAAGACAAGATAACTAATTTTTCAGTGGCAAAGTCATGAGCAGGCACTTGACAAAGGAGGATTTGCAAGTGGAAAACACACAAAAATGTGACGAATCCTATTCTATAATGTAATTATCATTGCGATGTGATAAAACAAGCCAAGCCCATTGCCATTGAGTCAACTCTGACTCATGGCAACCCTGTAGATACAGCAGGGTAGAACTGCCCCTTTATGCATATATGTATAGGTTTAGTATTAAGGCAGCAGATGGACATTGGGCCTCCACTTAAGCACTCAATGCAAGAACACGTTGTTCTATTAATTTGGCATTCCAGGATGCACACCTTCCTGACACGATTGCTGAAGAAAAATGTGTGCATAGCAAATGTGGTGAAGAAAGCTGATGGTGTCCAGCTATCAAAAGATACAGCGTCTGGGTTCTTAAAGGCTTGAAGATAAACAAGCGGCCATCTAGCTGAGAAGCATCAAAGCCCACATGGAAAAAGCACACCAGCCTGTCTGACCATGAGGTGTAGAAGGGACCGGTTATGAGACATCAAAGAGCTAAAAATCATATCAGTGGGTCCTTCCTGATATGATCACTGAAGACAAACGTGTGCATAAGCAAATGTGGTGAAGAAAGCTAATGGTGGCCGGCTATCAAAAGATATAGCACCTGGGGTCTTAAAGGCTTGAAGATAAACAAGAAGCCATCTAGCTCAGAAGCAACAAAGTCCACATGGAAGAAACACACCAGCCTGTCTGACCACGAGCTGTTGAAGGGATCAGGTTTCAAGCATCAAGGAACAAACAAACATATCATTGTAAATGTGGGTGAGTGCAGAGTGGAGACTCAAAGCCCATGGGTATCCAACTGGACACCCCCTTACTGAAGGGTTGTGGGGAGGAGATAAGCCAGTCAGGGTGCAGGGTAGCAATGATGAAACATATAACTTTCCTCTAGTTCTTTAATGTTTCTCTCCACCCGCCCCCCACTATCATGATCCCAATTCTGCCTTACAAATCTGGCTAGACCAGAGGATGTACATAGGTACAGACAGCAACTGGAAACACAGGGAATCCAGGACAGATAACTCCTTCAGGACCAGTGGTGAGAGTGGTGATGCCTGGAGGGTGGAGAGAATGTGGGGTAGAAAGGGGGAACTGATTACAAGAATCTACATATAGCCTCTTCCCTGGGGGAAGAGTAACATATAACAAAATAATAATAATTTATGAATGATGAAGGGTTCATGAAGTAGGGGGAGTAGAGAGGGAGGGGGAAAATGAGCAGCAGATATTAAGGGCTCAAGTAGAAGGCAAATGTTTTGAGAATGATGATGACAACAAATGTACATATGTTCTTAACACAATGGATGTATGTATGGATTGTGGTAAGAATTGTACGAGCCCCAATAAAATGATTAAAAAATAATGGATGGATCCTAAAATAGCAGACAAAGATATCTCTGCCTGTTCTCAAAGCATCTTCCCAAATGATATGACTTAATAGCAAAAGACAAGAGTAACTTTCTAGTTGAGAAATTCGCAAACACCTTAAACAAGGAATCAGAATTAAGGGTAAGTGTTAGACTGCTAACTGCAAGGTCAGCAGTTCAAACCTTCCCAGGGAGATGAGGCTGTCCGTTCTCCCAAAGATCTACAGCCTCACTCACTCATTGCCACTGAGTCGATGCTGGCTCATAGGGACCCTGTAGGGCAGGACAGAACCGCTTCTGTGGGTTATGGGTTTACAAGAGAGAGTAGAAAGCCAAGCTCCCTCTTTCTCCTAGAGCAGCTGGGGGTTTCAAACTGCTGACCTTCCAGAGCACAGCTCAAGGAATGTCACCAGGGCTCCGCCTTTTACAGCCTCAGAAGCCCTATGTCAGAATAGACTTGATGGCGGTGAGTTTAGTTTATAACGTTAGGGAATAGTTCTACTCTGTCCTACACCAAAAACCAAAACTCACTGTAATCAAGGTAATGCTGACTCATAGCGACTCCTGTGTGTTTCTGAGACGGTAACTGTTTATGGGCGTAGAAAGCTAGTCTTTTCCCTAATAAACTGCTGGTGGTTTCAAACTGCTGACCATGCAGATCATAGCCCCACAGGGGTGCTGTAAGTTAGAATCACCTCGATGGCAGTGGGTTTTACATCAAGCCCTGTAGACACTAGGTGCTTCCCAGTGGACTGTAATTAGGGCACAGCAGCACTTTTGTGACGTTCTTGCCAGAAATATCTAAACTTAATCTAATCATGAAAAATATTGAACCAACTAAAATTGAGGCACATTTTGCAAAATTATTGATTTGCATTCTTTATAAGCATTGAGATTGTAAAAGAGCAAAGAGCTGTCACAGCTTGGAGGAACTAATAGACATAACAACGAAGTGCAATGTGTTATTGGATTGAATTCTGGACTAGAAAAAGGGCAATAGTAGAATGAGTGGAAAAATGTGAAATGAGAAAGTTAATTGTATTATATCAGTTTTAATGTCCTGACTTTGAGAAATGGATTATGGTTACACAAATTACTAATATTAGAGGAAGCTGAAAGAAAAACACAAAGCAACTCTGTAGTACTTTTCCCCCCTTGTGAATGCGCCTTTTGTTAAAGATCATCTTAATAGGGGCTCTTACAGCTCTTTAAATAATCCGTATATCAATTGTAGTAAGCATATTTGTATGTATGTTGCCATCATCATTCTATAAATATTTACTTTCTATTTGAGCCCTTTTTTGTAGTACTTTTATAACAGTTTTGAAAGTCTAATATTATTTCAAAATGAAAAGTTAAAAAATGGGATAATATGTAATAAATTTGATACTGTTAGAATTTGAAAAGCCATTTAGTGCTCAAATATCTTGAAATCATCAGGAGGTGGTGGCAGTAGCAACAGAAATGAAGGGATAGGTGCTCTCTCACATTTTTTTTAAGCTAAACTGTGTTTTAGTTTTAAAAAAATAATTTTATTGTCACTTAATCCACGGACCACACAATTCAATAGTTCAACCACATCAAGAAGAGTTGTACAATTATTGCCCCAGTCAATTTTAGAACGGTTTCTCTCCCCTCCCCGCCATGGTTACATCACTTTTTAAATGAGGTGTGCTGTAGTGAGTGTTCCTTCTCTCCTCCCACATACATTATCTGCCCACCTCCCCTTATCCTCCCTGTCTCCCATTCCTCCCCCCTCCTTCCCCGTGAAACCCCTGCAGCAGTTCTTATCTCCATGCCTCTACTCCTCTGTGCTTCACCCACTGGAAAAACCCAGCAGAGACAATAAGAAACAAACAAAATTAAGTGGTAAGGACAAAATAATAATATAGAGATACAGATACAAATAGTAAGTAAGTAAGTAAGAAAGAAAAGACCACTGTGAATAGGCCAGGGAAGAGATTTTTGTCATGGAACAAGCAAGAAATACTTGCACCTGGAAGAATTTCAGGTTGGGTAAAGAGGCAGGTCAACTGACCACATATCAAGTTCAACCCAGAACAATCATGATTGATCTGACAGCAAAGCGGGTCGAGACCCTTGCCTGCGGCTCTGGCAGCAGCTTAATCAGGCCGGGCACTCTTCAGGTGGGTTTGAGCTCCCACCGTGCTTCCACACATTGGTGTTCACCATTGAGGCTCTGGTATTTTTCAGTAAGTGCTCTCTTACCATAGGTTTGGTGGGCATGGAAGGGATAGAATGGGACTTTCTAGTTAGCAGGTGATAGGAAAGTTTCTTTCTTAGGTTAGGGTAGACATTCAAAGACTTGTAGCAACTGACAAAAGAGAGTGTGAAGTAAAGGAAAAGAGAAAGGACGTGACAGAATATCAGCAAAGTGCTGAGATGAAGAGTAAAGGCGGGAAAGGAGAGTTGGGGAAAGGAAGGCAAACACTTCCTTTTCCGAGGTGGAAGTAGAGTGTAGGGAAGGATTAATAAAGTTTTGAGATCGAGGCATGTTGGAATGTCCTCAAGTTTTATAATGTAGGAGGGTGGCTGGGGATTTATAGAGTCTGGAGTAGAAATGTTCTGTAAAAGTATTCTTTTAAGGTCTTAAATAATACTTCTATTTCATTCTGAAACCACAAAAATTCATTATTTTCAAGATGGAAACAAACTATTATGAAGCCACTTAAAAGGTTAGACAGGAACCTTAGGAGGAGGTGAGCTTATGTAAAAGCAGGAGGAAGAGCTCAGAACATGAGGGGGAGGATAGTTGCGTAACTTGAAGAATGTAATCAGTCACCAAAGTGTGCACGTAGAAACAGAGTTGATGTGCATTTTGCTGTGTATATTCCCAAAAAGAAAATTATTAAAATTTAGGAAAAAATATAATGAGGCCAGAATTTTCTTCAGAGGCCTACATTTGTGAGTCAAGCATTTTTCTTTTCACCAATATTATGAAATTAAGTCTTATGAATTAGTGATTCTTGAGGTGCCCTAGAGCAAACCATCCGTTTAGCAAACATTTTTCAGAGAACTGAAATGGAAACACTTCTAAATGCACCTTTGGTCAGAATGAGTATAACAAGGGAGAGCTATCTTTCTGCACATCTCTAGGGTGGGCTCTTCATAAGACAAGATGAGGGGGTCTGGCCTCTGTTTTAATCTCCGTGGGCAGCTTGTCTTCTTAGAGTCCGCAGACACCATCTGGTTCAGAGCTCCCATTACAGACACTTAGCTCCCCGGCTTCTCTTCCCTCTTGGTTACGAGAGGGTTTGCTTTCAGGCCAGCAGAGAATTCCTTGGCTCAGTAGGTGCAG
This sequence comes from Tenrec ecaudatus, assembly GCF_050624435.1. NCBI lineage: Eukaryota > Metazoa > Chordata > Mammalia > Afrosoricida > Tenrecidae > Tenrec > Tenrec ecaudatus. The sequence continues at coordinate 142,780,230 of NC_134539.1, read as the reverse complement.
TTTCCTGGGTGTGCTCAGTGGCAGTGCAGGCTGGTATGGCAGCGCTGCAAGTGGGATGCATGGAGAACCAGTGCTCCTACTCCCTTGATTTGTTCCCTCCTTAGTCTCATGAGGTAACAGGGGTGGAAAGAAAGATTCTACTTCAAGAAGAAAGGAAAGAGGGAGAAGGAAAAAGGCAGCAAGGCTGGGGGGCTGTTACCTTGGCCCTTTTCTTGCAGAGCAGCACCACGATATTCAGGCATCCAGCTGCTGCAGCATACCCCAGAGGAGTCAGGCCACTTTCTGAAGAAGCATCCACATTGGCCCCGAACTCCAGCAGGAGGGCCACCATTTCTGTGTAACCAAGATGAGACTGGACACATAGAATCGGAGCATTATTTAAAACCTCAGTCCGGTAATTAATGTTGGCACCTCCTAAAATCAGCAATCGGCTGACCTAGCCAGAAGAAAATAAACAGAAAGGAGAATAATTCAAGCATTAGTCATATTATTTTAGTCATTTTTTATTATATGAAATCCTACACAACAGTCCTTGGTAGCCTGGAGTAACTACTTTATTTTATAATCTTCATCCCCCTCCCCCCCAAAAAAAAACTTGCCTTGGAAAGAGATGTCAAATTACTCATTTATGTAAACCGCTCAGTAACTAGAGCAAAACCACATACACTGTAGACCTGGAATGTTAGTTGTTGATAGGAGCCATTGAGTGGACCCTAACTCACAGCTACTCTGTGTACATAGACTAAGACAGTGCCTGGTCTTATACCACCTTCACAATTGTTGTTGTTGTTATGTTGTAGCCACTGCACCAAGCCCTGTCCTTGAGGTTCTTCCTCTCTGCTGTACTCCTGTGCCTTAGCAAGCATAATGTCCTTTTCCAGGGACAGGTTATTTCTTGATAACATGTCCACAGTATGTGAGATAAAATCTCGCCATCCTCAGTTTTAAGGAGCATTCTGGCTGTCTGTATTCCAAGGCGGATGTTTGTTCTTGTGGCGGTACATGGTGCTTTCAATATTCTCTGCCAACACCATAATTCAAATGCAGCAATTCTTCCTTCTTCATTCCGTTTTCAAATGTAGATAAGATGATTAACAATGTCCCAGATTAGGTCATTTGTACCTTAGTCCTCAATGTTTGCTCTTTAATACTTTAAAGTGGTCTTGTACAGCAGATCTGCTCAATGAAATATGTCCTCTGGTTTCTTGACTGCTACTTCCTTGAGAATTGATTGTGGATTCAAGCAAAATGAAATCCTTAACAAATTCATTTACTCTCATTTTATAATGATGCTGTTTACTGGTCCAGTTGTGAGGACTCTGATTTTCTTTACTGTGAGGTTTAATCCATACTGAAGGATCCAAATAATATGTAGTCTCTATAAAGCAAACTCTTGGTCAGAAAAGCTCCCAGCAAAACAGAAGCTACCTGAGATCAATTTAATTCCTGGAGCTAGTATGGTCTGATCCTGTAATTCAGAGGCAATTTGTGGAAGGTAGAAGGATAATTGCTTTGGTTCTTCACAACCCCCTCTCACAATTACAGGGGATTATTTAGAGATTTAACAGATTATCACATTCCATGATAAGAAAACATTAGGATTATAGTCATTGGTCCAAATAACATCTCTCCTCAGCCAAGATTTTGGTCTTGAATTCACAGAATAAAAATGTAATACTTCAAAATATATTGAACTATAATTAGTAAGAGACAGTCTAAGGTTAGCAAAGATTAATCAAATAGTCACTTAAATGTCCTTCAAATTTCATTTTATACAGGTAATACATTAACCCACTTGGAACGTATTTACTTTTTATATTGAGAGTACAAACATTTACCTTTATATTGGGAGTGTAGAGATTTCGTAAAGATGCCAACGCCATGGAAAGACCTTCTGTGCTATAGGAGATCCATAGACCTTGGAGGATGGAGGATGAAACACCAACTTTTTTACTTAAACCCTGCAAAAGAAGTATAGAAAGAATGAAATTCCTCGTCCAGTTAAAATGTACAACCAGTTGCTAAGTTGGTGGTCTTCAGGATTTTGGTATTAATGAACGTAATTTCCTACTTAAAATGTTTATTCCCAGCAAAGCACATTCACCGATAAGGACAAAGACTAGTCTTGTAGGAAAAAGTTGATATAAATGGCTTCATTTTAACAATCTTTATCAATAAATCTATTGAGTATTGGATATAATTTGATTTTGTGTACCTTCTCCTTTAGCCTTAAACAAGTTACTAAAATATACATGGTAGTAGAGAAAATGTAATGTGATCCTTAATCTTCATTTTGTTTTCTTCCAGGTTTTTGGGAAAATGACATTTCCTAGCCTTCTATACAGGTGGGCCCTGTGGCTAAATTCTGGCTAATAAAATGCAGTCAGAAGTAGTGTGTCACGCCCAGGCTAGATTCCTAACACTCCTGTGCATTTCTCTACATTTGTTTTTACTCCTTCTAGGACCCAAAGGAGAGTTCTGAGCTCCTTGAGATTTCAAGTGACTCTGAGGAATTGTTCTAAAAATATGCACCTCATTGCAACGTGGATAGGAAATAAATCTTTGTGGCATTAAGTCGTTGAGATGTTGCAGGTTTGCTATGCCTCACCCGGACAGATACATTCCCCTGAGTCATCAAATGTATTTATCTGAACATGAAAAACAAGGGCCTGGACAACAGAGTTTCTCCTAGAAAGCTGACATGGACAAAGCATGTACTCATTTTTGCCCCTTTCACACGAGCTTCTAAAGAAGGCTGGAATAATGTGTTCTTTAAATTTTCATACAAAAAAATGTTTTTTTGTACAAACAATTCTCTGGCAAAAATCTGTCAATTTTGGGGTCAAATGAATTAAGGATTTTCTAATCCTGAGGACAGGGATATCTGTAACAATGGAGTTTGGAATGTAATAACTAGATCTCTGAAGGTATTCTTTTAAAAAACACACTATTTCAGCTTGTTTTGTTCTTCAAGCACAAGTTGTTGCAGTCTAGACTACTACATCAGCAAAATGTATTTATTTTGATGCTAGGTGACAGGCATCTACAAAGGAGGAATACTACTCATAAGTTATGAGTCACAAATCTTCTAATAAAATCTCAAGTCATTTAGGTCACAGTCTTTCTGTAACATGCTTGGGTTCTCTAAGAAAACACTTCATGTAGACAGAGGTACTCTTAAACTAGAAGAAAGGCTGAAAGAAGAAAAATGCTGGATATATGAACATTTTGTAATTTTTTTTAAACTAGCTTACTTTTCCTTTTTTGCTGTGAGGATATTTTTATATAATAAAAATTAAAAGATTAAACTTCCAGATGAAAAATTTTATGTCCAAGAACCATTCAAAGCAGACCCTTTCCTAGCCCTGGTTCCTATAGTTGAAAATCAATCTAGGGTTGAGTAGAGTAGTTCAAAGATAGCTAATGACTTTTATCTATTTAAATCTTGGTATTAAAAATTATCAACATTTATTTAAGCTGGCTCCTTACCTACCTACCTACCTACCAATTCAGTGTCCAGCAAGGTAGTTCTGACTCATGCATAGGGATGGGGTTTTAGGTAGTTCTATTTTTCTTTTTTACTCTTCACTATTCCAACTGTTTGTTTACTTATTTATTTTTTATGGTTAGGGTTAGACTGAAGTTAGGTTTAAGTTTAGGGTTAGGATTAGGTTTAGACAAAGGGTGATGGTTAGGGTTAAGTTTCGACTTATGGTTATAGTTAGAATTAGTGTTGGTTTTAGGGTTCTCCAACTGTTTCAATAATCATCCTCATACATCTCTTTACAAGATTTGTGCAAACACATCTGTAGGCTATGTTTATAGACATAGATGCTCTCAAATTTTGTGCCATTTGGCATGGCTTTATCAAAGTGGGCACCTATGTCTATACAACATCCAATCCCACAACCAGACTAAACAAGGAAGGATAAGGACAATTACTTGGACTCATTCTTCTACTCTAATTATAAAGAGGACCAAATAGCCAGGGCTGAATCCTGACAGAGCAGACCTTAAAGTTCCAGAAACAACGCAGTGCTGGGTTGCTGAAACGGAACCTAACTTTAGCATCTCATACCCCAAAGAGATTATTCCTACTTTCATTTCCTCCATTATTTGAAAATGGCTACTTAATTTTGATATTATTCATATTCTCTCTGGCCTTGAGGAGCTGAGCAATGTCATACTGAGGCACCAAGACCTTGGTACACCAATGAAAACAGTAAGAAAGACTGACAAGCACATCTTCATTATCATTTTAGATTCCCTTTGAATGTATGCTAGTAACAAGATCAAGTTACCAATTGTTATTAAGTCAATTCCAATTCATGGCAGCCCTATGTGCTGTACACTAGCACTGAGTGTCATGGATTTGACTGTTTAGAAGTAGACTGCAAAGACTTTCTTTAAGGGGTGGGTTCGAAGGAGTGGGTTTGAAGGAGGATGCATTGGTTAGTAGAGGACTTAATTGTACCATGCAAGGGCTCCAAGGACAAGGACATAAATCACAAACTCATTATGCTAATCAATTCAAATACAAATGTTGAAACTAGAGGAAACACATCACTAAATATTTAAGATTATTTTTCTGATATATGAGGTTTAATAATTTCAGTTTTTTCCCAGCAGAATTTCAAGTATGATTTGGTCACAGTTGGAGTCTATGCATTTTAAGTTCTTGAGCTCACACTACTTAGGTCCTAGAAGACCAGGAAATTTAGCTCTGACTCTCCATTAGGGTTTCAGCTTCCTAATCAAGAATATGTGTGAGCCTCATCAGGACCAAGAGTATGATAAACTCTGGTGGTCAGCACAAATAACAGACAACATAAATCAACCCATAAGGTTCCATGCACTGGTGCTACCATAGCCTTTGAAAGAATGGTGTGTACTATGCTTATGGAGATAAAAGATAAGCTTAAGAATTAAGAATTTTAATGGAGCACATGAAACTATCTGCATTAAACATAACCGGGATGACTATTTTAGAAATGAGAAAGACAGTAAGTAAAATAATTAACAGGTTTAAGAGAAGAGTATCGCACTATGGGACTGATCCATAATTTAATTTAGATAGGAATTATTGCTGAGGAGGGAGAGAAATGGGGCAAGGGAGGAAAACAAAGGGAGTTTATTTCCTTTCTTAAAAATAAAGATCTGTAGCAAATATAGTAAACTTATAACATTTCTTAAATCTTGTACATAGTATCTGTGCCTTTCTATGTTTGGAATATTTAATAATAAAAAATCTAAAAAAGGAATAGGGGCATCTTTTTCTCTAAAACAATAGACGAGGAGATAAGAATTGACAATAACAGATTGGTTTATTGTGAGGAGAAGAGAATAGTGAAGTTACACTTTATGGCTTTGGTATTTTTCACTGATTCACAAATTAAGTTGTTTGTTGATAGTTAATTTAACTGTTTAAGAGTTAAAAGAAACGAGAAAAGATTATTAAGAATATATAAACCTAAAAAAAAGAATATATAAACCTTCGTAAATGAATTAAATGGTCCAATAACTAGCACTGGTGGAGTTGGAGTAGAAACACAGAAAATAAGCCTGAAATCTAGAGCTAGGCTCCAGAACGTGGAGCTTTATTTGTACCATGGACTTGCTCTACTGCTTTCTTCTGCATGGTGAAAGTTAACCCTTTGCTCCCATGAGGTAAGAGAGAAAGGGTTTTGATTAGGTTAAAATCAACAAAGGTGAAAAAGGATAAATATACTCCAGTTACCAGATGTAGTGAAAAATAACTCATAATTAAATTCTGAACTGTAGTACTCTAAGTTCTGATAACTAGACAGAATGCCTGTTCAGTATCTAACAATGGCTCAGGCAAGCCCAGGTGCTGTTTTGTAGAGATAAATGGAAGCCAGGCCCCTTCCTTAGAGCTGCTGGAACTTAAAATCACAGTGCTGTTGATCAGTTTGTAGCACTTTGAGCACTTAAAGAGAACAGAAAAAGCATAAAGGTACAAGGGTAATCTCATTTTGGAATCTTAGCTGTGCCTCAGGTGTCTCTATATCAAGGCAAAAATCGTGAGGCTTATTCAACGAGTTTCTTAAAGGCAAGTTATTTACACACTTAATCACTATCGATTAACTAGCAGATAGCCAGCTGTTTCAAATGGATTATCACTGTGCTTTCTGGCCAGGCCATGTGGCCGTGGTTGGTTATTGTAAAAGGATACTGAGAGTCTTTGACAGGTAGGGGACTGGCAAAACCAGCTCTTGGCCTGGTTTTGTAAATGGAGTTTTATTGGCATATTACCATATCTATTCATTTCTGAATTGTCTGTGGCTGCTCTCAGACTACAACTACAAAGTTGAAAGGGCAGAGTCTGCACTTAAACCCACGTTTTTTAACTGTCAAAGGATCTTTTTTTAAAAAAACCATTTTATTGGGGGCTCTTACAACTTTTTTTTAACAATCCATGCATCAATTGTATCAATTACAGTTGTGCATATGTTGCCATCATTCTTTTCTTTAAAAAAATCATTTTATTAGGGACTCATACAACTGTTATTACAATCCATACATACATCAATTGTGTAAAGCACATTTGTACATTTATTGCCCTCATCATGCTCAAAACATTTGCTCTCCACCTAAGCCCCTGGCATCAGCTCATTTTTCCCCTTCCTCATGAACCCTTGATCATTTATAAATTATTATTTTGTCATATCTTGCCCTGTCCGACATCTCCCTTTACCCACTTTTCTGTGTTCGTCCCCCAGGGAGGAGGTCACATGTAGATCCTTGTAATCGGTTCCCCCTTTCTAACCCACCCTCCCTCTACTCTCCCAGTATCTCCACTCACACTACTGGTCTTGAAGGGATCATGAGCCCTGGCTTCCCTGTGTTTCCAGTTCCTATCTGTACCAGTGTATATCCTTGCAATGTAGAACTGGGATCATGATAGTGGAGGAGAGGGGGAGCATTTAGGAACTAGAGGAAAGTTGTATTTTTCATCATTGCTACATCACACCCTGACTGGTTCGTCTCCTCCCCGAGACCCTTCTGTAAGGGGATGTCCAGTGGCCTACAAATGGGCTTTGAGTCTCCACTCCACACACCCCTCATTCACTATGCTAAGATTTTTTGTTCTGATGATGCCTGATACCTCATCCCTTCAACACCTCGTGATCGCACAGGCTGGTGTGCGTCTTCCATGTGGGCTTTGTTGCTTCTGAGCTAGATGGCCGCTTGTTTACCTTCAAGCCTTTAGACCCCAGATGCTATATCTTTTGATAGCCGGGCACCATCAGCTTTCTTCACCACATTTGCTTATGCACCCGCCATCATTATTTTCAAAGTATTTTCTTTCTACTTGAGTCCTTGGTATCAGCTCCTCTTTTTCCCTTCACTTCCCCACCCTCATGAATCCTTAATAAATGATTGTTATTTTCATATCTTACATGGCCCACTATCTCCCTTCACCCATGTTTCTGTTATTTGTCCCCCTAGGGGTGGTGGTGGTTATACATTGATCATTGTTGTGATCAGTTCCCCTTCTCACCCCCTTCTTCTCCCCACCTTCCCCCCACCCTCATGGTATCGCTACTCCCATTACTATTCCTGAGGAGTTTATCTGTCCTGGATTCCCTGTGTCAAGGGCTCCTATCTGTACCAGTGTACGTGCTCTTGTCTAGCTGGATTTGTAAGGTAGAACCGGGTCACGACAGTGGAGAGGAGGCAGCATTAAAGAACTAGAGTATTGTACGTTTTGTCTGTGCTATACAGCACCCTGGCTGACTTGTTCCTTTCTTGTGACCCTTCTGTGAGGGCATGTCCAAAACTGTCTACAGATGGGCTTTGGGTCTCCACTCCCACGCACTTCATTTACATGGGTATGATTATTTGTTTTGGCTCTTCTGATGCCCGATACCATCAACACATCATGATTACACAGGCTGGTATGCTTCTTCCATGTGGGCTTTGTTGCTTCCCTGCTAGATGGCCACTTGTTTAACTTCAATCTGTTAAGACCCCAGAATCTGTATTGCCTACTAGCCTGGCACCATCTTCACCACATTTGCTTATGCACACCTTTTGTCTTCAGTGATTGTGTCAGGAAGGTGAGCATCACAGAATGCCAGGTTATTAAATAAAGAGTTCTTGTATTGATGGAGGACTTGAGTAGAGGCCCACTGTCTGTCTATTACCTTAATACTTAACATATAGATGTATGTGCATAAACCTATATCCCTATTGTTATATATTGATATGTTTACAAATATACATGCCTATATTTATACCTCTATAAATGTTTTTTGCCTCTTAGTTCTTTCCTCTATTTACAAAGTATCTTGCTTATCCCTTTCAGAGGTTTAATTTTTCTGCTTGACCAAAAGAACCAAGTGAGTTCTGTTCTAGTAAAAACATTACAAGACTGACACCAAAGCAACATTTTAGAAGTAGCACTTAGGGCACTAATCACAAAAGCACTCCCAAATCCTTTCAGTGACTAAACTCATTCCAATGAGATCCCTACGCTACGAATTATATTAGCAATCTCTGGGCATAATTAACAAACATCTATTTTTTTAAAACCCAATGTCAATTAGAGGACTGAAAAGGATTTTAAGTGTGCAACACCACTGGTCATTAGGGAAATGCAAATCAAATCCACAAAAAGACATCACTTCACACCCACTAGGATAAGTATAATCAACAAGACAGTAATAATAAAGTTGGTCAGGTTGGAACCCACATACATTGTTAGTGGGAATATAAAATGGTACAGCTGCTTTGGAAAGTCGTATTGCAGTTTCTCAAAATGTTAAACACAAAGTTACTTTAACCCCAAACCAAACACACTGCCATCAAGTTAATGCTGTATGGGACAGGGTAGAACTGCCCCCGTGAGTTTCTGAGGCTGTAGCTCCTTCCTGGAGTAGAAAGACCCATCTTTCTCCTGAGGAGCCACTGGTGGTTTCAAACTGCTGCCTTTGGAGTCAGCAGCCCATGAGTGTAGTGAGCATTGCACCGTGAGGGCTCCATAGTTACTCCATGAGCTATTCATTCTAGCCCTGGGTCTACCTCAGGGAAGCACTGACAGTGCACGCACAATGCTCATGACAACATTATTCACAGTTTCCAAAACTTGAAATACCTCCAATGTCTACCAACTGGTGAATAGATAAATAAAATATGGATAAATAAAAGAACAGAAACACTGATACAAGCTACAATGTAGATGAATCCCCAACAATTATGTTAAGGGAAAGAGGAGAGATACGAAAGACCACGTTATATGATTATAGTTATATGAAATGTCCAGAAAAGTAAAAAGACAAAAACAGAGATTGGGTTAGTAGTTGCCAGGTCCTGGGGTGGAGGGTGCGGGGAGATGGGATGTGGCTTTAGAGAGGCCCAAGGTTTATTTTGGGGATTATATAAATGGACTGAAATTAGATTGTGCTAATGGTGACACAATTCTTCCAATATGATAAAAACCACTGCCTTGTACATTTAAGTAGGTGAATTTCAAAGTATGTTAATTTTGCCTCAATAAACCTGTCTTAAAGAAAGGGTTAAAGGGCTTCATAGGTAGTCAAATATCCAGAATTATAGACTGTGATGGTTATGTGCCAATACTTTTAGTGGTTTGACAGGTAGTATGTAATTGTCCTCTATTTTGTGATCTGATGTGAGGAACTAATTAGTTGAAAGGGAAGGTGCTTTGAATGTGTGTCCTGCGGCCAATGTATATATAGATGCTCAACAAAGCTTGACCTCTCTTGGTTCTGCACCTGACTCATCATCTCACATCCTGGGATATAAGCCAGCAAGCTGATGTCTGATTCACAGGTTCTGGGATTCACCAGCTCCCACAGTCTTGTGAGCCAGAAACCTGCAGTCTGACATGCTGATCTTGGGGGTTCATAAGCTCCTGAAACCATGTGAGTCAGCTGAAGCCTTATGCTTGTTCCAAGGTCTTGGGTCTTGCCAGCCTCCATAATTTCATGAACCATTTTCATGAAATAAGTCTCTCTCTGTATTTGCTTCTCCACTTTTGCTCCTCTAGAGTACTTAGTCTAAGACTCTCTACCTTCTCATATTTTTAAGTGATTAAAGATAAAATACATAATTTTTAAAAAGCAAAGAAAAAGAAATTTAATCTTAATTAAATATAAATATACAAAACAAAAAAAATAAAAATAAATATATATAGGATTAAATAGGATATAGGATAATATAAATATAAAAGAAAGATAAATAGGATTGGATGTTGCAGCTGGTGAGAAGTTCTAATTTAAACTAGATCTCACCATAAAGTCTGTCTCCCTCTTCATGACCCTTAGGTGATGGGGACTGAGAATTCCGGCAGTCCAGGAGAAGCTAAAGCCTATCACCGGGGAGCACTCTGCACTTAAAAGTACCCATGGAGCACAGCAGCAGGAAAGCCACAGTGCAAATCTTCATTCTTTAGCTTGGAGTCATGTCATCACCATAAACTGTACACTGGAGTATTTATGGCCTGAATCACACATGGAGCCAGTCTTATCTCAGGCAACTATGTTGTCTGAATCAACATGAGATAAAACTGTGTGAATGACAGGAGTGCATGGTTTAAATGCAGGTCCTCTATGTACTGGCTAAAGTTATACTTAGGCATACGACACTTCATGTCACTTCTCTGCCATTGTGGTGCTTTCTTTATGGTGTAGCAAAGACAGACACCAATTTCATCTTGGCATTTGATCCTAGGCAGATGGTGATGCTAAAAGGTTAATGGTTGAGTAACTTTCCCATTTAAATTAAGGATAATGATCTTAGAGTTTGTGGAAACAGCCGTGCAGTTTTCAAACTGTTTGAAACTGGAATGAAATGCAGTGTCTGTCATGCTTGTTCTATTCTGCTCCTACTGCATACGGTCATCGGAGAAGGTCGTTTTTGTTACAGAAAACGTGTATAATTCAAATAAGGGACTTGTCACTGTGGGGGTTTAACCTGTCTACTGGATGGATAAACTTGTTTGACTATATGAGGAACGGTTTTCTGGGCTCTGGTGGAGCTATGGGCTAGGTATTGGGTTACTAATAGCAAAGTTGGTTGTTCAAACCCACCAGCTGCTCTGTGGGAGAAAGATGATGTTGTCTACTGCAATCAGATTTACAGCCCAGACGGTTGCCTTGGGTCTGAATCAACTCAATGGTCAAGGGTTTGGTTTGGGTTGGGAGTTGCAATCTTTATGAAAAAATAGTTTTGTCTTTCAAAGTACCACTTGGGGGAAGTCTGAGTCAGATAATTGTTTAAAATTACAATGTGTCCCAATTCTGAAGCAGGAAAGAATTGGGAAGAAATGGGTGGTTCCAGATAGTTTGCAAATCACAGCACAACACCAGAAATACTAAAATTTTAGCTTAAAATAAAAAAAAAATTGATTTAACTGCTCTGGTTCTTTGTTTTTTTCTTCAAGAGTGTGTGAAAACTTGCACCCAATTGTAGCAAAGCACACGACTGCCCTCTGGAAAGGGCAGATCACACACAATGCACATGCGTTTACGAAGGGGCTGCAAAAAGCATGTGAAACTGAAAAACAGAAGTTTATCATGAACTTTTTGAAGCTCCTTCATATGTGTATATGCCTCTTACCTAAATAGTTATACATAGACATTTTCTGGAAAGCTTAGTAACCCCTAAAATTGGGACATGGTAAAATGGAGGAATGAACCATATATTTTAAATGAATCAATTGTGTAGCAAAATAACAGTAGCTTCATATACATAGTGCTGGAGATGGAACGTTAACACCCCCAATTTCTTGAATTACCTTAAAAATGTGCGCTTTGAGGATGTGATGCCCCAGCTCAACAGTCTGCTGTCGGTTTAGCTTTCCCTCTTGGCGGGAAAACCAGAAGGCAAGCAGCGTGTGGCCGCTCCTGCAAACAGAAAGAGAAAAGATTCTTTTTAGAAGTTTCAATACTACCAAGCCTGCTTTGGGTGAAAGAACTGTTCAGGTCAGTCATACCGCCAACAAGTCTGTTTTTCTATCCCAGTTTTTTTTGGGGAAGCACAACTGCACTGGGAAAATAATGGGTAATGTAATGTCCCTACCTTTTACCAGAACTTTACCTAAAGCCGATGTGTGAGCATGCCTAAATGCCACTGTATGTTGGTTTACACTCATCCCACACAAAGATGACAAGAAGGCATAAAAAGGTTTGCATTTTATTTTCTGTCTCTGCCAGCTCCTCTAATCTCACTCAGACTTTAAGTGCCAGTGTTCCTGCACCAGGGTCTCATTCATTAAAAAAAAATCATTTTATTGTGGCTCTTATAACATTCCATACATCAACTGCATATTTGTACATATGTTGCCATCATCATTTTCTAAACATTTACTTTCTATTTGAGCCTTTGGTATCAGTTCCTCTTTTTTCCTTCCCTTCTCCCTCTCACCCTTGTGGTCCCTTGATACATTTTAAAAAATCATTTTACTGGGGGCTCGTACAACTCATCATAATCCACACATACATCCATTGTGTCAAGCACATTTGGACATTTGTTGCTATCAACATTCTCAAAATATTCTCTTTCTACTTGAGCCCTTGGTATCAGCTCCTCATTCACCCCCTCCTACTCACAAACCCTTAATAATTTATAAATCATTATTTTCATATCTTATACTGACTGCTGTCTCCCTTCACCCATGTTTCTGTTGTTTGTCCCTCTAGATGGTGGTGGTGGTGTTATGCATAGATCATTGTGCTTGGTTCCCCCTTCTTTTTCTCCTCTCCCCACCTTCCCCCTACCCTCATGGCATTGATACTCCCATTTCTGTTACTGAGGATTTATCTGACCTGGATTCCGCATGTCAAGAGCTCTTATCTATACTAGTGTACATGCCAGAACCGAAAGGCAGGACTGGGGTCATAAGGGTAGAGGGTGAAGAAGCCTCAAAGAACCAGAGGGATAGTGTGTGTCTCATCAGGGCTAGACTGCCCAAGATTTCAGTCTTGGTTCCATCTTGTCCATTCTCTGGATCCTCAGAGCTTCCACCACCACCTATAACCTGACAACACCTAAGTCTTTTTCTCGGCCGTGTAGAGCAATATATACTCAACTGTCATTGGATTTCTCTACTCGTTGTTAGGTGCCACCTCAGAGTGACCCTGCCAGAAACAGAAAAAAACACTGCCCATCATCACACTGTTATATTCACTATGTCCCAAACTGGAACAACCATCTCTTCACTGAGTGAAATCTTCTCTGATGAGCATCTAATCCAGCCTAGGATAGATTAGGGCTTTCTCTTTGGTTCTACCATTATAGATTGTATATACCCTAATACGGGCTTTACCACACTGTCACGTACTATCACCCCTGCACTAAACTTAAAGTTTCCTGATAGCATCCATTCCCCTCTATCCACTTGCTAAGTTTCCCAGCCTGTAAATGAAAGAGAAAGCCCTTTTCTGCATCTAGATATTGTCTTATGTGCCTGTAATACCCAGTATTGCTTTAGCCTTCTTATAATCATATGGTCAGCTGGCTTGAATATCAAGCAAATAAGGAAGTCAAACCAAGAGAAGTGCAGAGAAGCAGAGCTTGATCTCGGACTGTACAGTATCTGCAGCTGCTTAACTCTGTCTGAGCTTCTTACTGTTTGAGCTGGAGTTTCGATTTCTTCTAGCTCAAAGCATCCTAGTGATAGTTCCTTTCAGTGAATGTGCGTGTGTGTACAATATGCACGTATACACAAGGGTGTGTGCCTCTGTATTTCCATTGATGGCACAAACAAATCTTTACTTATATTCCCTATAGTGCCTAAAGCAGTGCATTGCACATAAAAATGCTTCAGACAGAATTTTTAGAGGCAAGAAAAGATTGGAAAATAAAGAAAGGAAACTGGATTATCTTTGGCATGTTTTTCTACTATATTTGCTAAGGCCACTAAGAACTATGGATCCTTAGAATTGTCTCTGTATTAGCCACTAGGTGAGTGGTCATCAAAGTTCTTTATGTCATTGGTAACATTATTTTTCTATTTCATTCACATGGAGTGTAAAGGAAGGAAGTTAAATCATCGTTCAATTCCCAGTTCACGGAATTAATCAAACAGAAGGAAAACATAGAAAGTGAACTTTTGTTGATGACGCTTCTTTGAAAAGGGGTTCTGTAGACTAGACACCTTTTCCTAAGTTAATAACACTGGTTTACCCTGTCAGGGATCCAACATTTGAAGAGACTTCATAGGAAAGTCTGGAAAACCAAAACAAACATGCTCTTTCACTTTTGTCCTTAAGTGAAGAACCTCGAGCATAGGGAACAGGGTAATAATTCCCATTTCCCATAAAAGTCATCCAATAGAGATGACATTTTAATAAGATTTAAAAAAGTAATTCTGCCATTTCCTATCTTTTGGTCTTATACAGTTTTTGAATTTTAGTGGCTACTATAGCACTTTATTTAAATGGATAAGGGAAAGCATAATGGAAAGGAACTTAATTAAGAAAATGTTTTAGGAAAGTGTAGCATGCATGGAATCATTGTTTAACACTCTCAAAATCAGAAAATTGCCACTAACCTTTTATTTATCCCTTGAGACCTTAATTTAGTTGGTAGGCTAATAAAGCATAGGCAAGTTACAAGATAATGAGACATATTTCTAAAGTGCCATGTTCTCAAGGTCTCATATTCCTATAAAACTATTAACAATAAAATTATTGCAGTCTCCCCATTCTAAGAACTATTACCTCTAGCGACTCGTTCATTGTTGTACAATAAGTGACTAGAACTCATAAAGACAGGCCTCTGAAATACTACTATGCTTTAGGATTTAATGAGAGTCCATGCTAACTAGGATTCAGGTCCAAAGCTCATCTGACAGGAAATCATTTTTCAGTTAGACACAAAATTGCCTTTGCTGTAGCACTTTTATCTTACAACCATGAGCAAGAAACCTTGGTAAGACATTCACATTTCCCTATTATAAATTTCAGCAAACTACAGCTGATAGTGCTTGCTTTTCTTGTTGCTGATGAGGCACAGAAGAGAAACTACAAACAATATAGGGCAAGGACAAGATAAAAGTGCCAAATGTAATTCACTTTTCTTCTTGTATACCAGCATATTGCATTATTCATAAAGAATGGTTCTGATCATTTCAGTGGACTCTGAAAGCGTACTGTGTTTAGGACGCCAAAGGTAATAGAATTTTTATTATATGTTGGCATTTCTATTTCTACCTTACTGAGCTGATAAAATATAGTGTCTCTTGTTGACCAGTAGCCTGAATGCGTTGGACTATACTTACATAGAAAGCCCTGGTGGTGTGGCAGTTACCTGTTGGGCTGCGATCCACATGGTTAGCGGTTCGAAACCACCGGTTGCTCTGCGAGAGAAAGACTGGGATTTCTGCTCCGATAAAGTTACAGTCTTGGAAACCCATAGGGTTTTGACTCGATGGTAGTGACTTTGGTATACTAAGCTCTATTTGTTTTATTTTCCTTATGTCATTTGCCCACTCCTGAACCTATTTGTTTGTACTACTGTCTTCATCATAGGCTCTTAACTGGCCAACAGAATTTTTTCCCCTTAGCCTTTGACCCTTTTTCTTTCTTTTTCACTTCAGCATCTCAATAATATAAATTGCAAGAAGCTTGATAAAAATTTGTTCAAAATTCAAGTTTTCTGATACATAATATAAGCTCTTTAACATAATATTCAGAGTTTCTCCATATTTGTTCCTTGTTTATTTTTCTGCTTTTATCACCTTTATTTTGTACTATCTTTTTTCAAACAAATGACTCACGGGCTTCAATACATGTTTCCCCTCTGCCTGGAATCCTTTTTTCCTCTTAGTTCATTAGATGAACTATTTTTCATTCTTAAAAGTTTCATTTCACACCATTTCCTTTTTGGTGCCTTCCTGGTCTCTTAAGACAGACTTAAAGAGTCTCTTTTCTTTAGGTTCCTATTGTACTAGGTACATACTTCCACATCTAACAAAGGACAATCTGTCTGTCTGAATGTCAGTCTGCCCATCCGATTGTAAATACCTTGGGGACAGAAATAATGGGCTTTGTTTTTAACATAATTCATACTAGGCCATAAAAGTCCATGTTTGTAGAATGAATAATACCTCACCATCTCACGCTGTTGTCTGGTTTTCCAAGCGGTAGAGCAGGGATATAGGCTCAGGAAGACTAAGGGGCAGATCTACGCTCACAGGCTCGGAAGTGGAAAATGTGGGATGAGGTCCCAGGTCTTCTGAAACACTGTTTGAATAGAACTACGTTCACTGCCACACTGCGATGATTAGCAACTTGGTTTTCCTTCTGAGCACACATGTGTGAAAAAGTCCATCATTGTAAAGAACATAAATTAATTTGTATAGTACAAGCTCTGAATTCTTATTGTAATTAAAATCAGCAGCTGTTCATTTTGACGGGCATTTTGAATGAGGAGTGGCTAAGAAACAGAGCCAGACCTAGGCAGTGGGAGATGATTTTAAGCACGACTGAACATATGTATGTTGTTCCTCCATAATTAAAGATGGTAATCAAAATCAACTTTAAATGTGGGCTCACATGTGGTTATCAAGATCTTGGGATGGGATGGAGTGGAAGAATGATTTCCCTCTAGGGTATATAATGAGATAAGCTGGTGGTGGTGGTTCAGAGTTACTCTGAACATTACCCTGTCTGTATTCAGTGTTCCATGTTCATCTCCTAAATAAAGTCAAATAGACCTTTGTTAAACTCCTAGTTCTGCCACTTACAAGTTTTATAGCCCTGGAGAAACCATTTAACCTCTCTATCAGGCAAGGATAGTAATATCACAGAGGTTTGTAGTGAGAATTAAGTGATAGATATTGAGTAAAATGTATTATATATTTCTTCTGTTTCCTCCGCAGTATGACACTAAATGAGTTAATACTAACCATACATGATTTTAAGTGTCTAGGAAGATCACTGTATGTTCAAATAGAATGGGGGCAGAAGGGGAGTGACAAACCATACCATACCCCTGAGGACTAAGGTGCGCCTGCATCTGACCCAAGTTGTGGTATTTTCAATCCCCTCATATGCAAATGAAAGTTGGACAATGAATAAGGAAGACCACAGAAGAGTTGATGCACTTGAATTACTGTGCTGACAAAGAAGATGGAAAGTACATCAGAGTGCCGGAGGAATACATAGATGTCTTGAAAAAAGGTCAGCCAGATGCTCCTTAGATGCAAGGACAGGCAGACTTCGTCCACACACTTTGGACGTGGTATCAAGAGAGATCAGTGTCTGGAAAAGGACATCATGCTTAGAAAAGTAGAGGGTCAGTGAAAAAGGGAGGGAGACCCTCAAGATGATGGACACACTCACTGCAAACAATGGGCTTAAACATAAAAATTGTGAGAATGATGCAAACTAGGCAGTTTCATTCTGTTTACATAATCACCCATAACAACAACAAAATAACTTGGATGCTTAACCTTCCACACCCACCCTCCCTCATTAGCTTTGGAACCAGAAGTGAAATCCACGGAGCAAGGATAAATAATTAAGGGAATGGGTTCCATCCATTGCCAGCCTATGCACAAACACTGGGTAGTGTCACTTCAGGCAGAAAGGGGTACTGAGACAGAGCTAAATGATCCCCTAAATGAACCCTGGTGGTGCTATAGATTAGACACTGCGTTGTCAGGTTGGCAGTTCAAACCCACTAGCTGCTCTGGAAAGGAAAGGTGATGCTGTCTGCTTTTATAAAGTTTTATACTCTCAAAAACTCTACTTGGGTTTCTTTTCCTTTTTAAAAATTTAACATATAACTTGGATTCAATTTCATAACATTTTATTTTGCCTTTTTGCATCAATATTCTTAAAAAATAATTTTATGGGGGGGCTCACGCAACTCTTATCACAATCCATACATACATCAGTTGTGTAAAGCACATTTGTACATTCGTTACCCTCATCATTCTCAAAACATCTGCTCTCCACTTAAGCCCCTGGCACCAGCTCATTTTCCCGCCTCCCTCCCCACTTCCCCTTTCCTCATGAACCCTTGATAATTTATAAATTATGATTTTGTCATATCTTACACTATCCGATATCTCCCTTCACCCACTTTTCTGTTGTCCATCCCCCAGGGAGGAGGTTATATGTAGATCCCTGTAATCAGTTCCCTCTTTCTACCCCACCCTCCTGGTATCGCCACTCTCACCAATGGTCCTGAAGGGATCATCCATCCTGCGTTTCCCTGTGTTTCCAGTTCCTAGCCGTACCAGTGTACATCCTCCAGTCTAGCTAGATTTTAGGAACTAGAAGAAAGTTGTATGCTTCATCGTTGCTACACTGCACTCTGACTGGCTTGTCTCCTCCCCGCTACCCTTCTGTAAGGGAATGTCCAATTGCCTACAGATGGGCTTTGGGTCCCCACTCTGCACTCCCCCTCAAGCATAATGATATGATTTTTTTGTTCCTTGATGCCTGATACTTCATCCCTTCAACACCTCGTGATCACACAAGCTGGTGTGCTTCTTCCATGTGGGTTTTATTGCTTCCGAGCTAGATGGCCAGTTGTTTTCCTTCAAACTTTTAAAACCCCAGATGCTATTATCTCTTGATAACTGGGCATCATCAATGTTCTTTCCCACATTTGCTTATGCACCCATTTGTCTTCAGCGATCTTATCATGGAGGTGAGCACACAATGATATGATTTTTTTGTTCTTTGATGTCTGATAACTGATCCCTTTGGCACCTCATGATCACACAGGCTTCTTCCATGTGGGCTTTGCTGCTTCTCAGCTAGATGGCTGTTTGTTTACCTCTTTAAGACCCTAGATGCTACATCTTTTGATAGCTGGGCACTATCAGCTTTATTCACCACATTTGCTTATGCACCTGCTTTGTCTTCAGTGATTGTGTTGGGAGGGTGAGCATCATGGAATGCCAATTTAATAGAAGAAAATATTCTTGCATTGAGGGAGTACTTGAGTGGAGGCCCAATGTCCATGTACTACCTTAATACTAAACCTATACACATATGCACATAGATGCATATTTCCCCATCCTCATATAAAATATATTTACATATGTACATGCCTTTATTTAGACCTCTATAAATGCCCTTTGCCCTCCAGCACTTGGGGGTTTCTAAGAGACAGAATAGACTTAATGGCATTGGGTGTTGAGTAAACAGTCCCTAAGAATAGGTAAAATTAAACTTATGGGGAGAATACATCTACATTTTTCATGCAGACCAAAGGAGGCTATTAATTCTTATATTTGGAGTATAGCATATTTTAGATATTTCAGGAGAGTATTAATCACAGGCCAGAGGTGAGGATTCTACCCCTAGCACTGTCTCCTCTAGCCTTCCCTGGCCCTTGAATGTGCTTCGAGGCAGAGCGTGGCATGCAGAATAGGAGAGGGAGCTCTTACTTCCACTTTCACTGTAGTCATCAGCAGCCCCTGGTGACAAGTGATACTCATTCTTGGACAACTACGGATCATAAAGCAGCGAGAAACTACCCTCAGACAATGACCCTATTACTTAAGAGTTCAGGAATCTTTGGAATCTCTTAAGAGAAAAACTTCTTTCTAATATAAGAGCTACTACCTCTATTTAATGGTTTGGATGTTAGATAAGTATTACTTAACACAAAATATTCAATATCACTATTTTTATTTTTTTAAATATGTTTTTCACTTAGCAATCCAAGGAAGGGGAAAGATAAGTCTTAAAAGTCCTATTTAAAGTACCAAAACATGTTAGCAAATGAACTTAAAACATTTCTATGAATGATTTAAAAAATATTCTTCAATTTATAGACACTAATGGGCTACTATAAAGAATTCATTAGCTCTTGTGATGACTAACGGTATACACATTAGTATTTCAGAGAAAATACTTAAAGTGTTTTGATATTCTTATGTGTGATACTCAGATATGGCAGTGTGTGTTAGGTATGGTTCTCTAGAGAAACAAAACCAGGATGCTTATGATTATATATATTTAAAAGAATAGGTTTGTACAGCAAGATGGAATATAACAGCTAATTAGTTCACATAGCAGTACAGAGTGCTCAGTTCAACAAACTTTTGTGGAACAGTTAATATATTGAAAGCCCTTCAACTCACAGAGGGGGCTTAGGTTCAAGGTCAAGGAAGCACACAGTGGAGTCTTCCCTGCAGGCAGCAGACAGTAGGGTGGGTCAGCAACAGTCAGTAGCATAGGAGCTTGGTGAAGCAGGCCTGGATGGGATATTGAGCTCAAGCAATGCAGAGACAGGAACTACCAATCTCAAGCTCAAGCAAGGTATGTATGTACCAGCAGCTTGGTGAAGCAGGTTTCGAAAGAGCTTCAAGCTCTAGAGACCTGATCCACTGTTAGCTTGGCCCACAGGTAGGGTAGCACACAGGTTGAGACAGCGGCCTTGCTGCTGGTCTGATCCCCAGAGAGCAAGAGAAAAGGGAGTGGGCATTGCAGAGCCATTTACATTCTTGCTCTCCAATCCAATCTCCGTCCACATGTTCCTACTGACCAGGTTGGTCCAATAAACCTAATGCACCGTGATACAGCTAGTCAACTGACAAAAAATTATTTATCATCTAAAACCTCCTAATTAATTAATCTTACTATATCCCAAAATAATGTGTGCTGCTGTGAAATTTAAATTATAGAGTGATGTGGAAAATCACTGAGAAAGACATAATGAGCTTAGAATTCTGGGGCAGAGAGGACTGTTTTGATGCTGTTAGGTGCCACTGAGTTGGCTCCAACTCATAGCAAATCTCCGACTCTTGTATGTACAATAAAGCAAAACATCGCCCAGTCTTGTGCCTTTCTCACAACTGTTCTTATGTTTGAGGTTATTGTTGCAGCTACTGTGTCAATGTATCTTGTTGAGGGCCTTCCTTTTTCACTGCCCCTCCACTTTACCAAGCACAACGTTCTTCTCCAGGGACTGGTCTCTCCTGACAACATGTCCAAAGTACATGAGGTAAAGTCTTGCCATCCTTCCCTCTAAGGAGAATTCTTGGCTTCCAAGGCTGATTTGTTTCTTTTGGCAGTCCATGGTACTTTCAATTCTTCACCGGCACCATCATTCAAATGCACTGATTCTCCTTTGGTCTTTTTTATTCAATGCCCAACTTTCACATGCATATGAAGCAAGTGAAATATCTGGCTCTAGAAGCAACAAAGCCCACATGGAAGATGCACACCAGCCTTTGTGATCACGAGGTGTCGAAGGGATGAGGTATCAGGCATCAAAGAATAAACAATCATATCATTGTGAATGAGAGGGAGTGCAGAGTGGGGACCCAAAGCAGGGAGGAAACAAGCCAGTCAGGGTGCAGTGTAGCAATGATGATACATACAACTTTCCTCTAGTTCCTAAATGCTTCCTCCCCCCTCCCACTATCATGATTCCAATTCTACCTTATAAATCTGGTTAGACCAGAGGATGTACACTGGTACAGATAGGAACTGAGAATACAGGGAATCCAGGACAGGTGAGAGTGGTGATACTGGAAGGTCAAAGAAGGGTGGGGTGCAAAGGGGGAACCGATTATGGGGATCTACATATAACCTCCTCCTTGGGGGATGGACAATAGAAAAGTGGGTGAAGGGAGATATCAGACAGCATAAGAAATGACAAAATAATAATTTATAAATTATCAAGGGTTCATGAGGAAGTGGGAAGCAGGGAGGGAGTGGGAAAAATGAGGAGCTGATGCCAGGATCTTAAGTGGAGAGCAAATGTTTGAGAATGATGAGGGCAACGAATGTAAAAATGTGCTTTACACAATTGATATATGTATGGATTGTGATAAGAGTTGCATGAGTCCCCAATAAAATGATTAAAAAATATATCTGGCTTAGTTGGTGCTTATAAGTCTTAGTTACTATCATTGTTTTTATGTTAAGCCTGTACTGCTTTTAGCCCAAGGACACTGTCACTAATGTTATTATATATTTTTAATGTATCCTTGTCATTAATATTTGCATTTTCTTTCACAGCCTATTAGGAATTAAAAATTGCCTTAAAGGCCCTCAACAAAGGCACACGAGGGAAGTTGTTTAACATGTTTCTTTCCCTTCTACAGGTTTTCACATTTGCA